>NC_091979.1:202080743-203280743 GCF_044704955.1 Pristiophorus japonicus | reverse complement strand
CTCCCTAGTCCGCTCTGCTAGTTACATCCTCAAAAAATTCCAGAAGGTTTGTCAAGCATGATTTCCCTTTCATAAATCCATGCTGACTTGGTCCGATCCTGTCACTGCTTTCCAAATGCGCTGCTATTTCATCCTTAATGATTGATTCCAACATTTTCTCACTACTGATGTCAGGCTAACCGGTCTATAATTACCCGTTTTCTCTCTCCCTCCTTATTTAAAAAGTGGTGTTACATTAGCTACCCTCCAGTCCATAGGAACTGATCCAGAGTCGATAGACTGTTGGAAAATGATCACCAATGCATCTACTATTTCTAAGGCCACTTTCTTAAGTACTCTGGGATGCAAACTATCAGGCCCCGGGGATTTATTGGCCTTCAATCCCATCAATTTCCCAAACACAATTTCCCGCCTAATAAGGATATCCTTCAGTTCCTCCTTCTCACTAGACCCAGTGTCCCTTAGTACATTCGGACGGTTATTTGTGTCTTCTGTCTTCTGTCTTCGAACCGAAGTATTTGTTCAATTGGTCTGCCATTTCTTTGTTCCTCATTATAAATTCACCTGAATCCGACTGCAAGGGACCTACGTTTGTCTTCACTAATCTTTTTCTCTTCACATATTTATATAAGCTTTTGCAGTCAGTTTTTATGTTCCCTGCAAGCTTCCTCTCCTGCTCTATTTTCCCCCTCTTAATTAAACCCTTAGTCCTCCACTGTTGAATTCTAAATTTCTCCCAGTCCTCAGGTTTTTTGCTTTTTCTAACCAATTTACATGCCTCTTCCTTGGTTTTAATACTATCCTTAATTTCCCTTGTTAGCCACGGTTGAGCCACCTTCCCCGTTTTATTTTTAGTCCAGACAGGGATGTTCAATTGCTGATCCATGTGATCCATGTGATCTTTAAATGTTTGCCATTGCTTATCCACCGTCAACCCTTTAAGTATCCTTTGCCAGTCTATTCTAGCCAATTCACATCATATACCATCGAAGTTACCTTTCCTTAAGTTCAGGACCCTAGTTTCCAAATTAACTGTGTCACTCTCCATCTTAGTAAAGAATTCTACCATATTATGGTCACTCTTCCCCAAGGGGCCTCGCACAACAAGTTTGCTAATTAGTCCCTTCTTATTGCACATCACCCAGTCTAGGATGGCCAGCTCTCTGGTTGGTTCCTCGACATATTGGTCGAGAAAACCATTCCTAATACACTCCAGGAAATCCTCCTCCACCGCATTGCTACCAGTTTGGTTAGCCCAATCAATATGTAGATTAAAGTCGCCCACGATAACTGCTGTACCTTTATTGCACATCCCTTATTTCTTGTTTGATGCTGTCCCCAACCTCATTACTACTGTTTGGTGGTCTGTACACAACTCCCACTAGCGTTTACTGCCCTTTGGAATTCCGCAGCTCCACCCATACCGATGCCACATCACCCAGGCTAATGTCCCTCCTTACTATTGCATTAATTTCCTCTTTAACCAGCAATGCCACCACGCCTCCTTTTCCTGTCTGCCTATCCTTCCTGAATATTGAATACCCCTGGATATTGAGTTCCTAGCCTTGGTCACCCTGGAGCCATGTCTCCGTGATGCCAATTACATCATATCCATTAATTGCTGTCTGCGCAGTTAATTCGTCCACCTTATTACGAATACTCCTTGCATTGAGGCACAGAGCCTTCAGGCTTGTCTTTTTAAAGTTAAAAGTATGTGGATGGCTTTTAACTTGTCTTTAAGTGTGTGTGTGTGTGTCTGTATAGTTTTTTTCAACTGGCACTGGTTAACTTGAAATTGGTTTGAATTAATTTGGAGTTATTGAGGTAAATTAACTTGTGAAAACCAAACTTTCATTATGGCCATGGTGGAATTTTAGTTGGTTTAAATTGTGTGAAAAACCTCTAGTTCTGGACATGAGGCAATCACATATATTTGGTATTTTAAAATAAAAATTTTCAGATCAATTCAAGAATATGGACCAGTAGAGAAAAGGGTGTGTACTGCTATTATGCATGAAAGAGAGAACGATTGTAATGTGTAAGCTTCTGGTATGCGTAGTACCATGCATTAGTATGCGTGTTTGTCGAACTGATAAAATGCGGAAAAAAAAGGTAACACTCTGTACAAGCAGAAAGCAACACCTTGTCAAGAGTCAAATAAAGCGGGTCAATCCCAAGAGTGTTATAACTGTGGGAATTTGGGACACTGGAGCAGCGATTGTAGGCTCCCAAAAGGAGGGAAGCCAGGTTACGAGGGTGCTGAGGTATAACAGAGCAACAGGAAGGCAGCCGATGACCCAGTACAAATTTTAGTGTCTGCATTATAGCAGGTTATGGGACACGGGAGGATCCAGAACCTGCCTCAGTAGTAAACATCAATTCACACACGACAAAATGAGTGACCAGAAAGTCTTACTTAGTGGCTTTACTGTCCATAGCCTAATGGCAACATTTACTAAGCCATTAGAGATAGGATTGGGACACTATTTCTTTCAACATTCATGCCTATCCACTCCACCTGTCATAGGAGAGACAGATATTATAGGAATTGATTTTATGAGAATTTATAATTTAGCCTATGACCCGGCTAATAGATGTATATGGAAAATGTCAGACTTAATGCAGCTATTCAAGGTACTGTAAGCGGTTTTGATCCTAGCCCAATTGCGAGGCGGACGGTTGGAATTGCCCTCGCCTTACGAAAGTTCTAGACCCGGGAATTATTATTCAGAGTGTAAATGAAATGAGTCACGGACAGTAAGGCTCTGGTGAAAAATCATACTTATATTTAATTGGTCTAACACACACTGGATAAAACATGCACTACTAAACAAAATCACTGTCTCTGTGGAGAATAAAATCCAGATTACAAACAACATACATACAGTACAGAAATGAGACCTAGTAACATGCAGTAATTCCCTGGTGGATTCTAACTTCACCCTACCAACAAATTACCCAGTCGAAGCTTCCTTCCCAGAATAGCCCTGAAAAGCTTCACTTCTGAGAAAACTCTGAGCCCTTTACCACCCCATACAGCTCGCCTGGCTCTCTGGTTACGGGCTTGGGACACTCGCGATCATGCTCACCACTACACCCACAGTTGGTTTCCTCGCTCAGCTCAGCTGTGGGAAGTCACTGCCTGGTTTTCAGTCTCGGTTGCTTCTTTTGCGGAACTGCGGCTTCTTCCTCTGGTACATCGATCTTGGTGGAGCGAGAGCGAGAGGGAGAGGGAGAGGGAGAGCTCTCTCTAGATACAAGCTGCAAGCTGCAAGCTCCAAACTCCAAGCAAAGTTGAAAGGCCCTGTCTTTATGGGAGTCGTGCTAACCCCTATCTTTCCCGCCAATCTTTAAAATCCTTTTGTTTCTAAGCACGGGTACTTAGTCAGTGATGGGTCATCCAACCCATGTGTATTGGACTGATGGCCCTTGGTCTGGGCCTTTCTCTCAGTCTTTGTGTTGGGAAAGACCCGGCTCCTATATGGCTGGCCAGGCTAGTGGGTTCATTGTCCTGCTCTTCTTCTGAGATGGAGGTGAGAAGTGCTTTTGCATATTAGAGTGGCTTTGTCAATTGCCCCCCTTCCTGGCCGACAGCTCTTTTGTCAATGGATGATTGACAGTTCTTTTGTCACATCTAACTGCCATGCGGTCTCTGGAGTTTTAACAAAAAACAGCCTTTTCACTTATCTGCACAGGGTGACCCCAGTACAGGGAAAATACCCTCAGAAGAAAAATAAAATCCCCAAAATATTCTCGACTAAGTCCATTCTTTAAACAGAAACTTTACGATCTCTTCAGTACCCCGTTTGATGCTTTTTCTTTCCATAAATCATCACTCGACGAGAGAGCAAAGGCCAAAGTCTCTCACAAGTGAAGCTGTTCCCCTGATTTTATGTTTTAAAACCCCAGAACTGTACCCCTTACTGCGTGTCACAGTTCCCTTCTACAGAGTCAAGACATCAGTGAAAACGCCTTCTTAACACACGGTTGGGTTCCACTCCGCGAGACGTTACAAAAAACACTGCGCTCATCGCACAGTACAGCATTGACAGGTGGTAACACATTACAAAAATCACAATGGCGCACATCGTGCAATACAGAGTGTAAAACTCTAACTAGAATATACAATACACTTTCTTACAGAACTTTGGTACATTACAAATTTTAGCAGGGAGAAACCATCATCAACATACGTCAATTACACCTCTCTGGGTCGATCTAACATCCCTTGCCACTGCGCTCGGAGCATCTGGCTCCGTCGCCTGCAGCTGGTGTAAAACAAGTAGCCTACAAGCAACAATTGTATGATAACTAATGCATGGGAACAGACGCGGATCCAGGGGGGAATCTCTACACTCAGACCGATGTCCCACCACGGTGGCGAAACAATCCCCTTGATCGCCTTCCCCAGTTCTACTGTCTTTTGCTCTAAAGTGTAAAAATGTTTCTGGGAGAGCTTGACGGCCTTTATTAACTCAGTGAGGTGTTCTGGCAGAAAAGGGATCGGGTACCCGAAATGCTCCACATAGTCCTGGAAATGTGTGAAGGTGTTGTTCACAGTGAGGTGAATGGTCACGGGTTCGGGGATGGGAGTAATTCGTTCTTGTGCCACTTGAATCTCCGCCTTGGGTTTGAAACAAAAGCTGCTGTCGCTCACCAGACACCACATGTCCTGGCTGTACCAGTAGCAGAGTGCACTTGTGATGACACAGTATGTCCCACTCCCCACGTATGCTACCTGTGGAGGTATGTGATCTGGTATCATCACTTCCATGGTGCAATTGATAGGTTCTGCACCTGCAGAAGCAAACCCACATTCTGATTGGGCAAAAGCAGTTCAGTGCTGGGGACACTGGTATCCGGAGAGATCAGTGCCTGTCATAGCATGCTCCCACTTTATGACATACAGCGGACCGTTTTAAAACGAACATGCACTCCTCCAAGAATGACCCCAATATTCTCAACCCTGTATATGGTGCTGGCCGGGATGACCAGCCCATTACCGGCAACCTTACTACAATTCCCATTACTGTGTGGTTGGACCGCCCACTACAGGAACAGGGTAGGCTTCAGAGGCTAAACGAAGCTGGCACGGGCTCAACGAATTGCTATACAGGTGCAGCGCGGCGAGATGCTTGTTGCTTATCCATGAAGGCACGCGACCTTGCCTCAGGTCCTCCAGCTTACTGCGGCCCTCGCCCATATAGCACGCACACCTCATTCTGTGCAGCCTGCTCAGAAGCATTCCTGTCCTCCCGTATCAAATCATTAACAGTTTTAGTGTCCCTCTCCAGCTGCGCAATGACCTCCTTTAAATGAACGGTCATTGCCTGGTCCTCATGAAGCTCTGAACCCACCACTGTATTCTCTTCCCCTAGAATCTTACGCAGTTGGTTCTTTAACCCAGTGATCTGCATCTGGAGTTGTACATCATCCATGCTATTAACAATACCCGTTCCTCTACTGAACGCTGTGGCTATATCGTTCCAGGTCCCTCTTCTGTGCCTCCCGGACCCACACGATTCCCAACATTCAGATCATAAAGCTGTTCTTTATCTACATTTCCATGGTCCAGTTCATAAAATTCCTGAAACATCACTTTTAACAGAGCTTCATAAAGCTTCTCCGTCTGCTTCGGGCACCACACAGGCAGGTGGACTTCAGTCAGGTTCAGGATCACGGATACCACGGAGTAGTGCACGTTCTGAAACAAAACTTTGGCAGTAGGAATTAACACCAATCCATTCACTGGACTCCTGGTGGTAATGGGTCACCTATCTTCAGTCGTCTGTACCGTCAGGGCTCTGGGCAGGGCTTCCCGGTGTATGAGATGAGCTCTGTGGCGTTGATGGTGTTCGGGAGATTTGGGATCACACAGACATTGGGATTCAAACCCACACAGACAAACAATGTAAACTGGGCCTTGAACCCATGCAGACGCTGGGCCTCAAACCCATGCAGACAAGACATTGGGCCTCGAACCCACACAGACGCTGGGCCTCGAACCCATGCAGACATGACATGGATCCCTTGTTTCTCCTTCCACCACTTTTCCCAACAAAATCTCGTATCTTTGGCTCGATTCGCTTCTATTAAGACAAAAAAATGAAAGAAAAATCTTTTGATTTGTTGGGGCCGCCCCCTCACAGGTCCTTCTCCAATAATTCACATATTTTTTTATCTTTAAATCAATTTAGCTAAGTCAAATATCCAGCCTTTGTGATCTAAATTACTGGAGTTCACACAGCACTGTCCCATACAGGTTCAGGTTCAGCTACACCTTGAGGACATTTCCATATAAGTCAATTACACCTCTCTGGTAATTGCCTACTTGAAAGAAAAAGAAAAGAACATCCATTGTGGCTTTTCTGTCAGCCCAATGAGTTAATTCATCAAGCTAATTTTCCCTTACTGTTACTGAGGGAAAACATCCACTTAAAATGTAACTTAAAATATAACTTCAAAATTTTACAAATGCTCGGAATAATTATTATTTCACTCTTGACAAGGTGTTGCTTTCTGCTTGTACAGAGTGTTATGCCTTTTTTTTAAAGTTTGACAAACACGCATACTAATGTATGGTACCACGCATACCAGTATCTTACACATTACAATGGTTCTCTCTTTCATGCAGACTAGAACTGGAGGGCATGATCTTAGAATAAGGGGCCGCCCATTTAAAACTGACATGAGGAGAAATTTCTTCTCTCAGAGGGTTGTAAATCTGTGGAATTCACTGCCTCATAGAGAGCTGTGGAAGCTGGGGCACTGAATAAATTTAAGACAGAAATAGGCAGTTTCTTAAAGGATAAGGAGATAAGGGGTTATGGAGAGTGGGCGAGGAAGTGGAGCTGAGTCCATGATCAGATCAGCCATGATTTTATTGAATGATGGAGCAGGTTCGAGGGGCCATATGGCCTACTCCTGCTCCTATTTCTTATACTCTTATGCTCTTATAGGAGAACCAGTGGATATAGTGTATTTGGATTTTCAAAAGGCCTTTGATAAAGTCCCACATAAGAGACTTTATGCAAAATTAAAGCGCATAGGATCGGGGGTAATGTATTGGCATGGATTGAAAATTAGTTAACTAGCAGGAAACAGAGAGTAGGAATAAATGGGGTGGCGGGCAGTGACTAGTGGGGTACCACAAGGATCAGTGCTTGGGCCCCAGCTATTCACAACATATATATAAATGATTTGGATGAAGGAACCAAATGTAGTATTTCCAAGTTTGCTGATGACTCAAAACTAGGTGGGATTGTGAGTTGTGAGGAGAATGCAAAGACGCTGCAAGGTTATTCAGATAGGTTGAGTAAGTGGGCAAACACACGGCAGATGCACTATAATGTGGATAAATGTAAAGTTATCCATTTTAGTAGGAAAAACATAAGGACAAAGTATTATTTAAATGGCTTGGGAAGTGTTGATGTACAGAGGGACCTTGGTGTCCTTGTACACCAGTCATTGAAAGCAAACATGCAGGTGCAGCAAGTAGTTAGTTAGGAAGGCAAATGGTATGTTGGCCTTTATTGCAAGAGGATTTGAGTACAGGAGCAAGGATGTCTTACTCCAGTTATACAGGGCCTTGGTGAGACCACACCTGGAGTATTGTGTGCAGTTTTGGTCTCCTTACCTAAGAAAGGATATACTTGCCATAGAGGGAGTGCAGCGAAGGTTCACCAGATTGATTGCTGGGATGGCAGGACTGTCGTATGAGGAAAGATTGGGTCGACTAGGCCTGTATTCACTAGAGTTTAGATGAATGAAAGGGGATCTCATTGAAACGTATAAAATTCTGACTGGGTTGGATAGACTGGATGCGGGGAGGATGTTTCCTCTGGCTGGGAAGTCTAGAACAAGGGGTCACAGTCTCAGGATATGGGGTAGGAAATTTAGGACCCGAGATGAGGAGAAATGCTATCACTCAGAGGGTGGTGAACCTGTGGAATTCTCTGTGGAGGCCAAGTCACTGAATATATTTAAGAGGGAGATAGATAAATTCCTAGAAACAAAAAGGGGTATAGGGAAAAAGCGGGAATATGGTGTTGAGAAAGAGGATCAGCCATGATCATATTGCATGACGGTGCAGACTCGTGATGTTGGTCGAAGGATAAACGTCGGCCGGGACAGAAAATGTTATTCTGTTTTAAATTAGGTTCTTCTGTGATTAAGAAGCCAGCTGTAAACTTTCAGCTGCAACATTCTGTGGAAATACAGGCCATAAGGTCACTGGTCTGGGCAGCCAAAGTGGAGCCAATTTCCCCCAACACAAAGGCCGAGTATGCACTGTCAATTTCAGCATGAAAGAAGCTAATTACTTCAGACTTACTGACCTGATCACCTCAGATTTACTGACACCAACTCAACTCGTAGGCATGAAAAGCAGGGTATAAATATAGACAATTTCAGACAGTCCATAGCGATGATCTAGGAGCAACACTCGGCAGAAGTAGATACCAGGGAAGAGACGCTTGACAGAACAGTGTTAGGACAGACTGATCATTCACGGACCTATTGGGTAACTATAAAGTATAAGTGGTGAGTCTTGTACTTCTTTTGTATTAAACGAACATTAACGGTACTGCCATTGTCTAGTGTGTCAGTTGGTATTTAACTCAAGGACCGTCGCAGGCAACTACTAGTCACACGACTAGCAAAATTGCCGTTCAAGCAACAATGGTGATCCAGATGGGATGATTCTGAGTTAAAACTACAGGAAAGACATAGGAGAAATGTCAGGAAAAGATGGAACCTCCCAGTCGTGGGAAGAGCAGTTTAACCAGTTCAGGGGATGGCTTGAGACAATGAGCTCACCCGGATTTCCCAGAGGAGACTCATTCTTCGACAAAAGTAAAAAGGAAAAGAAAAGGAGGGAGTCTAAATGTGTCTTACTGGCAGCATATTATGCAGAATTACTTAAGCAGAGAGGCCTCAACAAAACATTACAAAATCAATGTGGGCACGAAAAATTAGGACGTCAGATAGACATAGGAAAATTGACAGACGAAGTTAAGGAATTGAGGCTCAAATTGGCGGAGCAAGCCAATCAAATTGAGACTCTCCAAAATGATTTTAAAAACTGCATATGTTGCATCCGGCCTCTAGTATGACTATGGCAGATAATAGCAGGCATAATGAGGAGAACATGAGGCAAAAGTGCACAGAGGCTCAAGACCAAGTACTAAGTCAGAAAATAAATGTCGCGAATTAGTAGCCGGCCTTAGATTTCTTCAAGCGGCTCACATAACCGATAGGGAAAACAGAGCAGACCATACTCAGTGCAAGAAAACTATCAAAGAATTAGAAAGCCAGTTGATCATGCAAATAATGTTATGCATGCTTTTGGGGAAGATGGCCCCCAAGTGCTCCGACAAAATAGGGAGAACCAGGGAGGGTTCACTAAGCCATTAAAGATAGAATTGGGACACTATTTCTTTCAACATTCATGCCTATCCACTCCGACAGATATTATAGGAATTGATTTTATGAGAATTTATAATTTAGCCTATGACCCGGCTAATAGATGTATATGGAAAATGTCAGACTTAATGCAACTATTCAAGGTACTGTAAGCGGTTTTGATCCTAGCCCAATTGCGAGGCGGACGGTTGGAAATGCCCTCGCCTTACGAAAGTTCTAGACCCGGGAATTATTATTCAGAGTGTAAATGAAATGAGTCACGGACAGGAAGGCTCCGGTGAAAAATCATACTTATATTTAATTGGTCTGACACACACTGGATAAAACATGCACTACTAAACAAAATCACTGTCTCTGTGGAGAATAAAATCCAGGTTACAAACAATATACATACAGTACAGAAATGAGACCTAGTAACATGCAGTAATTCCCTGGTGAATTCTAACTTCACCCCACCAACAAATTACCCAGTCGAAGCTTCCTCCCCAGAATAGCCCTGAAAAGCTTCACTTCTGAGAAAACTCTGAGCCCTTTACCACCCCATACAGCTCGCCTGGCTCTCTGGTTACGGGCTTGGGACACTCGTGATCTTCCTCACCACTACACCCACAGTTGGTTTCCTCGCTCAGCTCAGCTGTGGGAAGTCACTGCCTGGTTTTCAGTCTCGGTGGCTTCTTCTGTGGAACTGTGGCTTCTTCCTCTGGTACATCAATCTTGGTGGAGCGAGAGGGAGAGGGAGAGGGAAAGAGAGAGCTCTCTCTAGATACAAGCTGCAAGCTGCAAGCTCCAAGCTCCAAGCTACAAGAAAAGTGGAACGAGCCTGTCTTTTTGGGAGTCATGCTAACCCCTATCTTTCCCGCCAATCTTTAAAATCCTTTTGTTTCTAAGCATGGGTACTTAGTCAGTGATGGGCCATCCAACCCATGTGTAGTGGACTGATGGCCCTTGGTCTGGGCCTTTCTCTGAGTCTTTGTGTTGGGAAAGACCCGGCTCCTATATGGCTGGCCAGGCTAGTGGGTTCATTGTCCTTCTCTTCTTCTGAGATGGAGGTGAGAGGTGCTTTTGCATATTAGAGTGGCTTTGTCAATGGCCCCCCCTTCCTGGTCGACAGCTCTTTTGTCAATGGATGACTGACAGTTCTTTTGTCACATCTAACTGCCATGCGGTCTCTGGAGTTTTAACAAAAAACAGCCTTTTCACTTATCTGCACAGGGTGACCCCAGTACAGGGAAAATACCCTCAGAAGAAAAATAAAACCCACAAAATATTCTCGACTAAGTCCATTCTTTAAACAGCAACTTTGCGATCTCTTCAATACCCACCGGAATGTATGATGCACGGCTGTGTTTCATGAAAACTTTCACTTTTAACCCTTCAGAGATGACCCCCTCCCCCAAACTACAGGATCAATGGGCATCAGGGAATAGATAGGACAGCGGCCAAATTGAAGGAGCTATGCTGGTGGCCTGGAATACAGCAAGAAGTGGAAGGCTATGTCAAAAACTGTCTGCTATGTGCCCAGAACAATCCGAAACAGTACAAAACCCAGGCAGAATTAGGACATATGAGACAGGGCAAGGGCCCTTGGACTCAACTTTAGATAGACTATGTAGGACCTTTACCCACCTGTCCTGGTGGTAAGAAATACATCTTAATAGTGGTGGGCGTATTCTCCAAATGGATCGAAGCATTTCTAACTTACAATAACTCGGCTGCCACAACCGCAAAAATACTTATGGAAGAAGTGTTCTCCAGATGGGGATTACCAGAGGGCATCGATTCTGACCAGGGAACACATTTCACGGGACAAGTTATGTAGCAGGTCATTCAATTGGCAGGGGTAAAACAGAAATTCCATATTGCCTGCCAACCGGAATCGAGCGGAGTGGTAGAGCGCATGAGTCGGACATTAAAAACAATGTTACAAAAATTAGTACAGCAGAACCAAACGTCCTGGAACAAGGTCCTCCCTTATGTATTAATGGCCATCTGAAACACAGTGGTAGCCTCTACAGGCTATACACCCCACGAGCTAATGACCGGAAGAGTCATGAGAGGTGTCCAAGCCTCATGGGATTAGATTTGAATGAGACCCAGAACACTTCCCTGTCCTCAGAGAAATACATATCAAACGTGATCAAGTATTTGGAAGCAGTGAGAATGGCTGCCGCAGTGAAATTGGGAAACAAACAAAAAAGGAAGGTCTACTTTGATGGGAAGGTACACCCATGGGAAGTAAAAATCGGAGACCAAGTAATGGTAAAAATCCAGAAGGAAGGAACTTTCCTTGCCCCTAAATATGCCGGACCATTTAGTACAATGGAAAAGGCTAGCGCCTCAGTGTTCAAGGTCATGGATGGCCAAGGGAAGTATAAGTGGCACTACCTTAACCAGCTAAAACCCTTTTGGAAAATAAACAGCCACATGTACCACGTCATGTTAGATTCAGAAGAGACAGGGCTCGCCCCACCCGACCCAGCAGCTAACCCGATCCTAGCCCAAGGTATAATACCCGTCTTGCCGCCTATCCAAAATTTAGAGGCCACAAGTAGTTCAGTGGAAGCCACCAAAGAAGGAGGTAATGATTCAGAAGATGACCAGGTACCCGCCCCAGGGATACCTGACGAAGCCCGTGCCCCCCACGATGAGACGGCACAAAGTCCAACAGACGGTTTGTCACGGAGTTTCGAAGCTATGAGTCTCACACCTCGAGTCACCCCCCGGCCAGGAGAAGGAAGCGAGGATGACGGTTCCCAGAGAGAGAAAGGAACACAGTCGCATGGACTAGAAACCATCCAATACCTTTGCCTGGCTCTGCCCCGGGTGTGAGAAGTCCTACTCTGTAAGGAGAGCAACTGATACTGTGTTTTATTATCCTACAGGGTGAAATCAGAACATTTTTGTGTATTGTGTGTTTGTTTATTACTATAATTTGATGACAATGTACAGTATGAGTTGATACCTGTTGTAGTTAACATAAGTAATATTCAGTTACCCAACTGGTGCCTGGACAATTAAAGGAAATTATATCAGGACCTGACTTCACTACTGTGGAGACAAGAAATAGGACCAAATAAGATGGAAAGTAAGAGTAGGTGGAAAAGAAGCAGTGCAAATGACATAGGTACAGCGTATGGGGCAGGAATGGCCACAGTCAATACCTTAGATATTACTAATCTGAACGCTAAGATAAAGGGATTGACCGGACAAATAAAGCAGGTTTTAAATAGTTTAAATAATAATCAGATACAGGTCACGGAGGCAGGAAAAAATGACAGTAAGCTAGAGAAAAGAATGGTCAACATATTGGAAAGTCACGCTCAGACTATCAACCAATTAATCAATGTTGCCAAGAAAGCTGAGAACTAAACTCAGGCGCAAGTTATGGAAACTGGATGATAGAACAATTACGGGAAAACCTGCAGGAAACCAAAGAGGGTAGAATCCCCACCTGGATCAACAATACCCAAATTCAGAGTCTGACCTCAAGCAAAGAATCCCATCCTTCAGATGGATGCCAGCTGCGAAAACACTGCAAGGTGTGGTTTCAAGAACAGCACCGCCAAGAACTGTACTCTGACCATGTTGAATGTGAAGGCCCAAACATTCGTCAGGAGTGCCTATTTGGGAAATGGGACTTATTGTTTCACTTCCGCCGAAAGGACCTACCATTACGGAACACAAATTTGCCCGATACCCAAACCAAGCTTCTGCACTCACCTGTTGAGACCTATGAGAATTGGCAACGAAGAAATTATTCATATCGAAAGAAGAGGACAAGTCCAAAGAGGACCCCGCATTGAAGCCAAAACCCTACTGTGATCAAACCATTTTATATATATGCATATATGATGATTGATCAAAGGGAGGAATGTGGAAGTACAGGCCATAAGGTCACTGGTCTGGGCAGCCAAAGCGGAGCCAATTTCCCTCAACACAAAGACCGAGTATGAACTGTCAATTCCAGCAGGAAAGAAACTAATTACCTTAGACTTACTGACCTGATCACCTCAGACTTACTGGCACCAACTCGACAGCAGGAAACATCCTGATCACCTCAGATTTACTGACACCAACTCAACTAGTTAGGCATGAAAAGCAGGGTATAAATATAGACAGGTTCAGACAGTCCACAGCGAGAACCTAGGAGCAACACTTGGCAGAAGTAGGCACCAGGGAAGAGACCCTTGACGGAACAATGTTAGGACGGACTGATCATCCGGGGACCTATTGGGTAACTATAAAGTATAAGTGGTGAGTCTTGTACTTCTGTATTAAACGAACATTAACGGTACCACCACTGTCTAGTGTGTCATTTGATATTTAACTCAAGAACCGTCACAGATAACTACTAGTCACATGACTAGCAAAATTGCCATTTGAGCATCACATTCCTTGTGGCAGTTCAGAATGTGAAGAATTGCCATCTCCAATATCTTGTTGCCTCCTCCAAATTTTCCACCACGTGGAACATAAATTATTTATTTATTTATTACCTTAAATTGAAAATGTTAAATATAATTGCAGCTCTATATTTAACCTGAATTAGCTAGCAGTACCAGTTTGACTAGCATGAATATGCATTGTTATTAATCACTAATGATCCTATAAGTTGCCAAGGCATTTGGCTGTTTACAGTTCCTGGGTGGAGGCCCATCAAGTCAAAAGCAATGTACATGTGAAGGAGTGAGGAAGAAGTCACCTGATTGATACCTTTGCCAACTTTTTACTAACATTGGTGAACAGAGAGAAATATACACCAAAGTTGTGCTATACTGTGTGTGATAAATGTTTATTTCAGACAGTATCAACAGTGGCTCAGTGGGTAGCACTCTCACCTCAAAGTCGGAATGTTGTGGGTTCATGTCCTGTTCCAAGGACTTAAGCACAAAATCTAGGCCTACACTCCAGCACAATACTGAGGGAGTGCGACACTGTTGGGAGTGCTATCTTTCGAATGAAATGTTAAATGAGGTCCCATCTTCTCGCACATATGGATGTAAAATTCCCATGGCACTATTCGAAGGTCAGTTCTCAGTTCTCCTGAGTGTCCTGGCCAATATTTATCCCTCAACCAACAACACTAAAACAGGTGATCTGGCTATAATTGCATTGCTATTTTTAGGAACTTGCTGTGTGCAAATTGGCTGCCACGTTTCCCACATTACAACAGTGACTATACATTCTCAATGTACTTCATTGACTGTAAAGTGCTTAGAGAAAAACACTGTGGAAATGCATGTCTTTTTTTCTTCTTCCTTTAAACAATGACACCGACTGGTTGGGCCACATGAACAGTTTCTATGTTGTAACTTCTATCTATTTTGATGAGTCTGGCGAAACAAAAAGTCTAAATGAAGTTGTAAAAAGGGTGAGTAGCCTTTCAGAAATCTATTGCAGCCATAAACACTTCCAGAGGGAAGCTCAAGCTGTCTGTTCAACCTTCCTAAGGACAGATCCTCATGCCAATACCAGAACACGGCCGAGATTTTGGATTAACAGTCTTCTTTGAGTGGCTAAGGCAATGAATTGCAAAAGGTTATTATTGCACACTAATAAAACAAGCTCTGCTTCCATTACCCTACAAATAAAAACTTCCAAGTCAGTGCCACAATTCCATGGATTCCTTAACAACAACTTGTATTTATATAGTGCCTTTAACGTAGTAAAATGTCCCAAGGAGCTCCAAAGGAGCAGTATGAAACAAAATTTGACACCGAGCCATATAAGGAGATATTAGTACAGGTGACCAAAAGCTTGGTGAAAGGGTAACATTTTAAAGAGCATCTTAAAGGAAGAGAGAGCAGTAGAGAGGCAGAGAGGTTTAGGGAGGGAATTCCAGAGCTTAGGGCTTAGGCAGCTGAAGGCATGACCGCCAATGGTGGAGTGCCAAAAATCGGGAACGTGCAAGAAGCCAGAATTGGCTCAAAGGCTTGTAGGGCTGGAGGAGGTTACAGAGTTGGGGGCTGTGGAGGCCATGGAGGGATTTGAAAACAAGGATGAGAATTTTAAAATCCCGTCCTTGCTGGACTGGGCACGAATGTAGGTCAGCAAACACAGGGGTGTTGGGTCAATAGAACTTGGTGCGATTTAGGACACGGGAAGCTGGGTTGTAGATGCGTTCAAGTCACAGAGGGTGCAAGGTGGGTGGTCGGGCAGGAAAGATTTGGAATAGTCGGGTCAACTCCCACACAGATCATAGAAATTTACGGCACAGAAGGAAGCTATTCAGTCCATCATGTCTGTGCTGGTTGAAAAAGCGCTTTCGAGTCTAATCCCACTTTCCAGCTCTTGGTCCGTAGACCTGTAGGTTATGGCACTTCAAGTAGGTATCCAAGTACTTTTTAAAAGTGATGAGCATTTCTACCTCTACTACCCTTTCAGGCAGTGAGTTCCAGACCCCCACCACCCTCTGGGTGAAAATAACTCTGCTCAACTCCCCTCTAATCCTTCTACCAATTACTTTACATCTATACCCCCTGGTTATTGACCTCTCTGCTATCCTTGCTTTGAGGGACTGCCTATGAGAAGGGAAATAGGCCCTTCCTATCCATTCTATCTAGGCCCCTCATAATTTTATACACCTCAATTAATTCTCCCCTCAGCCTCCTCTGTTCCAAAGAAAACAACCCCAGCCTATCCAATTTTACTAATAGAAAAAATTCTTTAGTCCTAGCAACATCCTTGTAAATCTCCTCTGTACCCTCTCTAGTGCAATTACATCTTTCCAGTAATGTGGTGACCAGAATTGTATTCAGTTGACCAGAACTATATGCAGATAACAGATAACAGGCAAATTGCTGTGAAGTCCAAAAACCATAGGGTAGTAATAGTAGGGGATTTTAACTATCCAAATATTGATTGGGACAAATTTAGTGCGAACGGTATAGAGGGTGCGGAATTCTTGAAATGCATTCAAGAGAACTTTTTTAGTCAGTATGTAGCAAGCCCAACATGAGAGGGGGCGGTCTTGGATTTAGTTTTGGGGAATGAAGCTGGGCAGGTTGAAGGGGTATTAGTGGGAGAGCACTTGGGTGCCAGTGACCATAATTCTGTCAGATTCAAGTTGGTATGGATAAGGACAAGGATTGACCTGGAATAAAAGTTCCGAATTGGGGAAAAGCTAATTTTGCTAAGTTAAAGAGTGATTTGGACATAGTGGACTGGAAACAGCTACATGTGGGTAAATCAGTGTCGGAACAGTGGGAGGCATTCAAGGAGGAGATCCAGAAGGCTCAGGCCAAACATGTGCCCTTCAAGAAAAAGGCTGGGAAAAATAATTCTAGGGGCCCCTGGATGTCAAGGGACTTACAGGGGAGGATGAAGAAAAAAAGGGCCGCTTATGTCATATACCAACATCTAAATACTATAGAATCTTTAGAGGAATATAGAAAGCTAAGAGGCAAAATTAAGAAGGGTGTTAGGAATGCTAAGAGAGAGAACGAGAAATTCTTGCCCAGTAAAATTAAGGAAAGCCCTAAGATGTTCCATAAATATATTAAGAGTAAGAGGGTAGCTGAAGAAAGGGTAGGGCCTATTAGAGACCATGAGGGTAATCTTTATGTGGAGGCGGAAGATGTTGGTGAGGTTCTTAACGAATACTTTGCATCTGGTTTCACAAAGGAAAGGGGCAATGCAGATACTGCTATCAGGAGGAGTGTGATATTCTGGATGAAATAAATATAGTGAGAGAAGAAGTATTAAGGAGTTTAGCAGCTTTGAAAGTAGATAAGTCCCCAGGCCTAGATGAAATGCATCCCAGGCTGTTGAGCGAAGTAAAAGAGGAAATAGCAGAGGCCTTGACCATCATTTTCCGTTCCTCTTTGGTGCCGGAGGATTGGAGGGCTGCTAATGTAGTACCCTTGTTTAAGAAGTGAGAAAGGGATTGGCCGATTAATTACAGGACTGTCAGCCTAACCTCTGTGGTGGGAAACTTATTGTAAAAAATCCTGAAAGACAGGATAAATCTACATTTGGAAAGGCAATGATTAATTAGGAATAGTCAGCATGGATTTATTAAGGGAAGATCGTGTTTGATGAACCTGATTGAATTCTTTGAGGAGGTAACCAGCAGGTCGATGAGGGTAGTGCGTACGATGTAGTATATATGGACTTTAGCAAGGCTTTTGATAAGGTCCCACATGGTCGACTGGTCATGAAGTTTAAAGCCCATGGGATCTAGAGCAAAGTGGCAAGTTGGATCCAAAATTGGCTTGGAGGTAGAAAGCAAAGGGTAATGATTGATGGATCTTTTTGTGACTGGAAGGATGTTTCCAGTGGGGTTCCGCAGGGCTCAGTACTGGGTCCCTTGCTTTTTGTGGTATATATCAACTATTTACATTTGAATATAGGGAGTATGATTAAGAAGTTTGCAGATGACACTAAAATTGTCTGTGTGGTTGATAATGAAGAGGACTGTCATGGGCTGCAGGAGGGTATCAATCTACTGGTTAGGTGGGCAGAGCAGTGGCAAATGGAATTTAATTCAGAGAAGTGTGAGGTGATGCACTTTGGGAGGGCTAATAAGGAAAGGGTACACACATTAAGTGGTAGGTCACTTAATAGTGTAGATGAACAAAGGGACCTTGAAGTGCTTGTCCACAGAACTCTTTTTGGGAGAAAAATAAAACATTAAATCATAAAATGGTGTCCCCCCGATCTGGGGGGAGCACACAAAACATTTAAAGGCCCTTTTTTTGGTGTTTTTTTTGTGGGTTTTTTTTTGCTTTTTTTGTTTTTTTTTTAAAAGTTTTTTTTTTGGGCACTAAAATCTTATTTTTTTCTCCAAGTGCCCCCTATAAAAGGGGAGGGGACACTAAAAACACCGGCAATTAAAACAAATTAAACTTTAAAACATAAAATCAAATTAAAATTTGGTTGCCGGGCGTGACGATGCACTCCAGCCCCTCCAGTGCCCACCTCTTGCGGAAGGCCGTGAGCGTACCGGTGGACACCGCGTGCTCCATCTCCAAGGACACCCTGGCGCGGATGTACGCGCGGAAGAGAGGCAGGCAGTCAGGTTGAACGACCCCCTCGACCGCCCGCTGCCTGGACCAGCTGATGGCACCCTTGGCCGTGCCCAGGAGCAGTCCCACGAGGAGGCCCTCGGACCTACCCGCTCCCCTCCGCACAGGGTGCCCAAAGATCAGGAGAGTGGGACTGAAGTGCAGCCAGAATTTCAGCAGCAGCCCCTTCAAATAATAAAACAGGGGCTGCAACCTCGTGCATTCCATAAAAACATGGAACACGGACTCTTCCAGACCGCAGAAATTGCAGGCGGCCTGGGAGCCCGTGAACAGGCTTAAAAATTTATTGCACGGGACTGCTCCGTGCACCACCCTCCAGGCCAAGTCCCCGATAAATACTGGGAGGACTCCCGCGTAGAGTGCCCTCCATCGGTGACCCCCGCCTCCTCCGGACGGCAAGATGGTACGCCATGGCGTGTCCGGACGGCAGGCAAGGATGGCAAAGTTGAGAGTGTGCAGGAGCAGCCCGTACAGGAAACCCCTCCGCGCGGAACTGAAAGGCACGGAGGGGATTTCCTCGAGGCGGCTCAAGTTGTGAGGCGCCGGCTCCCGAGGGAGGTTCCGGGGTTTGGCGCCAATGAGGAATTCCGTCCGGATGGGGGTCAGTTCAGACGGGATCTCCCCACGTGCTTGAGCCTCCTCGATGCACCTAACGGAGTCAGGGCCCAGAGCTGTTTTTAACGACTCGATTGCATCGGCCGCGCGGCGGACGTTGGCCGAATTTAGGCGCCGCGCCAGCGTGTCTGGCACCATCCAGCCCGCTCCTCCACCAGCGAGCATGTCCCTGACCCTGGGTCACCTCACCAGCCACAGCCCTCTCGTCCGAGCGCCACCTAAAACCTCGGTCGTGGCTGTACGGATTCCCGAGCAGCGGCTCCTGCAGGACAGCCGGCACTTCAGCCGGTGGAGAGCTGCGCTTGGTGGAGAGTTTGTTCCAGACCCTGATGAGTTCCTTGTAAAAGACAGGCAGCTCCCGGAGGGCGGTCCTGACACCCCCCAAGCTCACAAACAGGAGCTGCGTGTCGTAGTTGAGGCCGTGCTGCTGGCGGAAGAAATACGTCGCCAGAGCACGCCACCTAGGAGGGGGCTCGACGTAAAGGTATCTCTGCAGGGTCTGAAGATGGAAAGTCGCGAGCTGGGCGCTGACGCACACCAACGACTGACCGCCCTCCCCAAGCGGGAGACTCAAGACCGCGGCAGAGACCGAGTGCTTCCTGTTGTTCCAGAAGAAGTCCACCAGCTTCTTCTGTATCTTGGTGACAAATGCAGGGAGAGGGGTCAAAGTGACCAGCCGGTACCGCAACATGGCGGCCACCAGCTGGTTTATGACTAGCGTTCGACCCCTGTAGGACAGCACTCGGAGCAGTCCTGTCCAGCGCCCTAGGCGAGCGGCGACCTTGGCCTCCAGTTCTTGCCAGTTTGCCGGCCAGGCTTCCTCGTCGGGGCTCAGGTAGACTCCCAGATAGAGGAGATGGGTCGTGCTCCAGGCAAAAGGCCTGAGCTCTTCCAACAGGGAGTCCACCCGCCACTGACCCACCAGGAGTCCGGAACATTTCTCCCAGTTGATCCTGGCGGAGGATGCGGCCGAGTAAATCTCCTGGCACTCACGCATCCTCCGCAGGTCAGCGGGATCCTCTACCGCGAGGAGCACGTCATCGGCGTAAGCCGAGAGGACGACCTCCACGCCCGGCCCTTGCAGAGCCAGTCCCGTCAACCTCGTCCGCAGGAGGCGCAGGAAAGGCTCCACGCAGATGGCATATAACTGGCCGGACATGGGGCATCCCTGGCGCACCCCTCTCCCAAAGCGAAGGGGTGCCGTCAAGGACGCGTTAACCTTTATCAGACACTCTGCAGCGGCATACAAAAGTCGGATCCGGGCGACGAAATGCGTCCCGAACCCGAAAGCGCGCAGAGTTCCGAACAGATAGTCGTGATCCACCCTGTCGAACGCCTTCTCTTGGTCGAGAGATAGGAAGGCGACCGACAGACCAGCCTCCTGGGAATGATGGATGAGGTCCCGGACCAGATGAATGTTATCGTGGATTGTCCGGCCCGGGACCGTGTAGGACTGGTCGGGGTGGATCATGTGGTCCAGCACGGCGCCAAGGCGAGCAGACATCGCCCTGGCGAAGATTTTGTAGTCCGTGCTGAGGAGGGAGACAGGGCACCAGTTCTTAAGAAGGCGGAGATCGCCCTTCTTAGGCAGCAGGACGATGACTGCCCTGCGCCAAGAGAGGGGCATCTCCCCGGTCATCAGACTTTCCCCCAGGACCCGCGCGTAGTCGCCCCCCAGGACGTCCCAGAACGCCCTGTGGAACTCCACGGTCAGCCCGTCCAACCCCGGGGCTTTTCCCCTCGAGAGCTGGGCGAGGGCACCGGTCAGCTCCGCCAGGCTTAGTGGAGCTTCCAGATTTTCGGCGCCCTCCGGGCCGACCCTCAGCAGGTCCTCCCACAAAACTCTACGCGTTTCCTCGCTGGACGGATCCGGAGAGAACAGAGCCCCGTAATATTCACGGGCCCTGTTGTTGACGCCCTCCGGATCCGAGACGAGAGAGCCGTTGTCGGCCAGCAGCGTCAAGAGCTGCTTACGGGCACTCTGTCTTTTTTCCAGCGAGTAGAAGAAGGCGGAGCCGCGGTCCAGATCCCGCAGGAACCGGATCCGCGACCTCACGAACGCGCCTCGGGACCCGACGAGCTGCAAGTCCTTCAGCGCGGCCTTCTTCGCTTCGTACACCATCCGCAGGGCCGGGTCCTGGACGACTTGACCGAGGCGGGACTCCAGTTCGAGCACCTCTTTTTCTAGGCGCCCGACCCTGGCCGCCCGCCTCTTGGTCGACCCCCTCGCGTACTCTTGACAGAAGACGCGGACGTGAGCCTTGCCCACGTCCCTCCATAGCCTCAAGGAGGGGAAGCCCCCCTGCTTCCTTCTCCAGTCGGACCAGAAATGACGGAACGAGTCCTGGAACCGCACGTCCTCCAGCAGCTGGTTGTTAAAATGTCAGTACGCGGACCCTGTACTCGCGCGGAGCGAAGCGAGCTCCGCCCACACCAGGTGATGGTCCGAACACGGCACCGGCCGCATGGAGGCCGCCGGGACGCAGGAAACGTATGCCCGAGACACGTAAAGGCGGTCGACTCTGGACCATCCTACTCCAGGCCTCACCCAAGTAAAGGCGCTGGAGTCGGGATGGAGATTTCGCCAGACGTCCACCAAGTCGAAGGACCCGACCAGGTCCCTCAACTTCTCCATCGCCGTCATGTTCTGCGGGGCACCGGAGCGGTCCCTCGCTTCGGGGGTGCAGTTAAAATCCCCCCCGAGGACAATGCAGTCGCCGACGTCAACGGAGCCAAGAAGAGCGGACACCTCTTCGAAGAAGCGCGTTTGCTTCGGTCCGTGCTGAGGGGCGTACACGTTCACGAGATGGAGCGGCATGTCCCCCAGGTGAACCGTGACGTGCAGCAAGCGGCCTGGCATGGGCTCCTCGACCCCCAAGATCTCCGGCTGAAAATGCGGGGCCAACAAGATGGCCACCCCACAAGAAGTGGTAGTGAGGTGGCTCATGCGGACCTCTCCTTGCCATTCCAGGAGCCATGTGGCTTCGTCTCCCGGAACGGTGTGGGTTTCTTGCAGGAAGCACACCGCATATTTCCCCTCCCGCAGGAGTGAAAAATTGTTAAATCTACGGTGTGCCTCTCTGCCGCCGTTGATGTTGAGGCTGGCTATGGTTATCTTCATGACAAAAGCATAGTGCAACCTCTACCTAACCTATTGTGGGGGGGGAGTGGAGTCGTTTGTTGACCAACAACCCTTCAGCAGCTCAAGGCCTTGTGCCTTTGGTAAGGGCCCGCCTGCGGCCATGGTTTTAGCGGCGGCGCGGACGGACGCGACGAGCAGCCCCGGCTCGGACCATCTTTCCAGGGCCAGATGGGCTCGGTTGCGGCGACCCTGGCTCTGGACCAAAAAGTCCCGGAGTTCCTTTGCAGGAATGAGGGGGGACTCAGCGGTGGGCACGAGGAGATCCACCGCCTCACTGGCGATGGACTCGAGATCTTCTCCCTCGTCCCCCACCGAGTCCCCGTCCCCCTCCGGGAGGTCGCCGCCAGCAGCCGGCCCGTCGACCGCACGAGGTACGGCAAACGGCCCGGCCGCTCCATCCGGCCCTGGCTCTGCCCCGATCCCATCCCCAGGATCGTCGGCAGAGGAGTCCCCACTGGGCTCTTTTAAAAGCAGTGCTGGGTCAGGAAGCGACAGCGGAAGGGGTTCCTCCTCCTCCCAGGAACCGGGGAACACGGAGAGACCTGGCCAAAGTAATGTTCCAGGTCCTCCAAGTACCCCAGCTCCAAAGTCGGGGGCAAGGGTTGTTGTTCTTCCCCCTCCCCGCTGCCACCCCCCGGCCCAGCATGTACAGAATCGTTAAAATTATTCATAATTTCCATTTCTTCCGGGCCGAGCGACACCCGGGGGAAGTTGGTTAATAGCTGGGCCCGCCCGCCTCAGTCCCCGGGACGCTCGACCCGGCGGCAATGCATTCCTCCGCTGGCCCCACGCCCCCCACGACAGGCAGATCATTCACGTCATCCCCGGGAGGCAGCGGCTGGGCAGCCTCGACTGTCTGACCCTCCCCGGGGACAGATTCCTCCTGCCTATGGCGCAGTTTGGGGGCGCTGGTGGGGGACGCAGGACACGCGGCGGGCACCGACTCCTCCGCGGAGGGATGTTGTTCCCACTCCGCCTCATTGGAGCGGCGCCTCCTTTTGTTCCTGGGGGGGCGCAGAGGCAGGGAGACCTCCATGTCTGCCGAGGCCTCCCGCTCCACCCCCCCCTTTTTCTTGCGCGCGCCCGAGCCCCTCTGTGATACTGGTCAAGGGCTCGGGCACGGGCTCAGGGCACCCCGCGCTCGCCGATGTCAGGGTTGGGCTGAGCGCGGTGTTCAAGCTGTCTGGCGCACTGAGGGGACCCGCCTCGAGATGTTTTGCCTTCCTCCGCGCCTTCCTTCCGATTGGACGCTCTCCCTCCCCCCCGCCAGAGGCCGTGAAAACAAAGGCCCCCGACAATGCCCACGCACCTACGGCTCCCGGCACGCGGACGCTACTAGGGGGAGGGGTGGCGGCGGCGCCAGCCTTGGCCGCCCTCTGTGGTTTGGCGGCCTTGGAGGCGGGGCAGTTCTTGCGAACGTGTCCCACCTCTCTGCAGGCATGGCACTGCACGCCGTCCGACGTCCAAAAGACGCGGTAGGCAGTCCCCTCGTGCACCACATTAAAATTGCCCTCCGTCGTCTCCTCCCGCGCCAGCCGGACAAAGAGCTGGCGGCGGAAGGAGAACACATGGCGCAGGCTGTTCTCCCTGAGGCCGAGCGGTATGGGGTTGATCCCCGACCTTACCTCCCCCAGTTGGTGTAGGTGAGGGAGGAGGAGCTCAGCGGGAACAAAGGGCGGGACGTTTGAAATGATGACCCTCTGCGCGGTGGCCTCGAGAGGGTCTACCGGCAGGAACGTCCCGCCCACCGTGAGCCCCTTTTCGAGGGCCAGGGACACCGCCCGCTCCGACCCCAGGAAGAACACGGCCTTCCCAGACATCTTGGAGGCTGCGACAATGACCGAGGGGCCGACTACCCCAGCCATCGCCCGCACGCACTCCTCAATGCTCATTGTGGGGTGAGTGTAGCTCTTGACCACGTGTTTTTTTGTTATCAGTCTGAATGGTGGCAGGGCAGCAGGAGGCGCAGGAGGCGCCATGGATGTGGACGCCGCCTGCGCATATGTCCTAGCTGGCCCTACCACCGGCGTGGATAGGGTTGCCATCACGGGGTCCCTTTAAGGGCCACACCCACCCCAAAGTCACAGGCCTTAATGGTCTTTAATTGGCCTCGTTGGTGTTTTGAGCAGAGGGAGCTCTAAAAGAGGCACACCTCTCCCCTAGTTAACGAATGGGGAGGGGCCTTGCTCCCTCTGCTCAGTTGTCTTAATTGTTTTATAATTAGGAGGAAAGGGCTCTCAGAGAGAGAGGGGAGAGACAGAGAGAGAGAGAGAGAAAGAGAGAGTGGGGTGGGAAAGAGGGAAACTGCGAGGGCAGGTCTCCCCTCACAGCGATGGGTGGGTGTTTCTTGGGGTGCACTCCCCAGATGGCAAAAAAAACACAGTCTTTGTAGAATGGTCTTCGGGTGGGGGGAGAAGATGTCTTCACCTGGGGTAGCTGGAGCCACCCAGGCACACACTCCCAACGATGTTAAATAGGGTGATTAGTACGACTTCAGCCAGGTAGCTCCAGCTATCCCAGGCTAGGCAATGGGGGAGGGGTGCTTCAGTGGTGTGTGGGGCCTAGCTGTAAGCAAGACCCCCACACACACTTTCACACACACACACCCGCCGCGATGTTCCGGCCCTCGAAAGGTCTTCTTTCCTCCCCCCACCGATACAACAAAGTCTTTCGGGGAATGCACCAAAACACACCCACCTGTCGAAAATTGTCGAAATGGCTCTCCCTCCTTCCACACTGGATGATGTTTTCTCACGATGTTCTTTTCCCCCTCTCTCTAACTCTCTGTAGTAGCAATAAATGATAAATTTTCTGCTCTCCTCCTCTCCCTCTGGACGTTGAATGTGTAGTAAGCCAGCCCTCTCCTCCTCTTCCTGGGCTGTTCTCAGGGTTCACTCTCGGCCTTCCAGGGAGATCCTTCTCTCGCAGCAGCACAGATCCAACTGAATAGGCCACGCCTCCAAAGCTCCACCATTGGTCCACAGATTCCTGAAGGTAGCAAACCAGGTGGATAAGGTGGTTAAGAAGGCATACGGAATGCTTGCCTTTATTGGTCGAGGCATAGAATATAAGAGCAGGGAGGTTATGCTTAAATTGTATAATACTTTGGTTAGGCTACAACTGGAGTACTGCATGCAGTTCTGGTCGCCATATTATAGGAAGGACGTGATTGCACTAGAGAGGGTGAAGAGGAGATATACTAGGATACTACCTGGAATGGAGAATCTTAGTTATGAGGACAGATTGGATAGGCTGGGTTTGTTCTCATTGGAACAGAGGAGGTTGAGAGGAGATTTTATTGACTTGTACATAATATTGAGGGGTCTGGACATAGTTGATAGTAAGGGCCTATTTCCATTGGTGGAAGGGTCTATTACGAGGGGGCATAGTTTTAAAGTGGTTGGTGGAAGTTTTAGAGGGGATTTGAGGGGGTCTTCTTTGCACAGATTGTGGGGATCTGAATTCGCTGCCTGGAAGATTGGTGGATGCAGAAACCCTCACCACTTTTAAGAGATGGTTGGATGGGCACTTAAAGTGTCGTAACCTGTAGGCTTACGGACCTAGAGCTGGTAATTGGGATTAGACTGGATGACCTTTTATTGGATGGCGCAGGTGTAATGGTAAGTACTGCAGGGAATAGAATACGGCCAGGGTGATCTCCTGGATTAGTCTCAACCACCTGGATGGGTCGGAGAGGAATTTTCCCAGATTTCTTCTCCCGAAATTGGCATGGATTTTTATCTGGTTTTTGCCTCTCCCAGGAGATCACAAGGCTACGGTTGGGTTGGAGTGTAGAATATTTCAGTATAAGGGGTGTCACAGTTGTGTGAGGCGGACTGGTTTGGGCTAGGTGCTCGTTGCCTTTCCGTCATTGTTCACAGGTTTATATGTAACCTTTAGGGCTTCTGAGCAAGGGCCGTGCAGCTCTTTGTTGGCCGGCGTGGACATGATGGGCCGAAATGGCCTCCTCTGCGCTGTAAATTTCTATGTTTCTCTAACCATGATTACATAGCCACATGCATGTCCACACACTACACCACTAGATTGTTGACCAGTGCATTCATGTATCATCTTTGTGCAGCTGACACTATATATGACTCAGTGGTCAGCTCCCTGGTACCTCACCCCAATTACTATTGTTTCATATGCATCAGTTCATTGAGATTTAGCAGTATTCAACTGTGAAGGGCAACACAGCCACACCTGAACCTGTTACCACCAAAGTCTATCTTATGCCCACACTTTCGACCAGAACTTGAGCATTCGGTTGACACTGCAGTGCAGTATTGAGGGAATGCAATATTGTCAGAGATGATGTTTTTCAGATGAGACATTAAACTGAAGCTTCACCTGCTTCTTTGAGTGGATGTAAAAGATCCAATTGAACAAAAGCAGGGGCGTTTTCTCAATTTCCTAGCCAACATTCCTCTTTCAATCAAGAATTCCAAAACTAGTCTACCTGGCTATGTATCTCATTGTATGTTGTACTTTGCTGTGTGCAATTTAGCGTACAAAACAAGTCACTACACTTTAAAACAAGTGCCTTCAGCTGTCGGGACCCAAGCTCTGGAATTCCCTCCCTAAACTCTCCGCCTCTCTTTCCTACTTTAAGACGCTCCTTAAAACCTAATTGCCGCCCCGCCAACTATCGCCATGGAAATCCTAACGTCAGTTCGCGTGCAACGTCTTAATGGCACCGGTCTCGCCAAATTCACTTTTGCCGCCTCACTTACCGGCTGGCGGCGAACATGCCACAAAAAGTTGCCATTCACAAGGATTCTGGGGTGGCATTTAAACGGAGTTGCAACCGGGGCACAGAGGCCGCAGTTAATGCAGCGTTTGCTCCTCGCACAGTGTGTAGGTATTGGTGTGCTGCGTCTGCTGATTACTCAGCTTGACTATTAGGATTTCCCAAACATTGATGGGCTTCTTGTCATTGACATTGGCAACTCGTATCTCGCTGTTACCTCTGCAACTCAATGGGGACAGTGATGTCACACCACATCGTCCTGCGGCGAAGACTTCAAAGGTGCCGGAGACAGGGATGACTTATGGCTAATGTGGGACCATGCCAGAGGAGCGATCCCAGACATTAAGGCAGGAGACCATGCACATGAAGAGTTTACCGTGCGCATTACTCTTACCTTGATATGTCTGAGAAACAATGCATAAGACGGCTCTAGTTCGGCAAGGAGGTGGTGACGGAGCCTGACATTGCTGCTGCTGGAAGGGCTGTTCATCAGAGACTCATTGCGCATCGATTCCAGTGAATGATACTAGACCAACCAAATGGCCACCCAATGCACCTTGGCATCTGCTGAACACAACGCTCCCCATCCTGCAAGCCTCTCTGTATATAACTCATTTATTTAACAGAAAAACCATAGTGTGCTATAAAGAAACACAACATGTCATAATCCTTAGCAAATAAACAAACCCACAACACCCTTTCAAACATTCCCAGTGACATCCAAATGCAATGCTTTACATGAGTTCATTTTCCAACAAGGTATCCATCTCTGGCGACTATCAAACAATTGTTTGTTGGTTCATCCAAGTGCAACTATTTACATGAGTTCAGATTTAAACAAGGTTTAACAAAGCCGGTATTTGTGGCCACTATCACCCAGTTGTTTAATGGGTTTTGCTGAGTGCTTTCCCACCCCTTCCCTTCTCCCCCTTCCCACGCCTATTGCTTCTCCTTAATGGGGTCTCAGGGCCTTCAGTAAGGCTGGTTGTCAGATGCTCACTTTGAGCCGCTGTCACAGCTGATGGCCTAGCAGGATGTCCCCGACCAGCTCGGACCCTGGAAGGCCCTGCTGCGGACTGCGTCACCTCAGCATGGGTGGAAGCACTCTGTTGTGGATGGGTTGCAGAGTGGCAGGTGCAAAGGCGGAATGATGCTGTCCTGAGAGACAACATCATGTTCCAACAGGCCCGTCCCGCTGCTACTCCCTCGGGGCAGAGCCTCAGCATCTGGAGAAATCTGGGTGAGCACAGATTGCTGTCCTGTTTCGGCAATGTTAGGTCCCCGTTGAACTGATGGAGCCCCAGACATGATGGCAGCGGTCAGTGCATCTGTAGCATCAAGTTGCCTCGGCATTAACACAGACTGCGACTGCAGCACACCACAGAGCTGGTTGATGCCACCATGTACTGATGACATTACATTATGCAAGCCGACAATAGCGTCGTCCTGGTACTCAATGGCTTCTGCAACATCAGCCATAGCCCATGCCACCATGTCTGAGACCCCATGGTCACTTGTTGCATCCAACATTTGTTGATCTCTTCTGTATCCTCTCCAAAATCTTCATATCCTTCCTAAAGTGTGGTGTCCAGAATTGGACACAATACTCGAGCTGGGGCCGAACTAATGTTTTATATAAGTTTAACATAGTTTCCTGGCTTTTGTACTCTCTGCCACAGAGGATGGGACTACAGTACGTGGATGACGCTTGCGTCTGCACACATTCAGAGGCTGAACTCCAAGCCATCGTCAACATCTTCACTAAGGCGAACGAAAGCATGGGCCTTACACTAAATGTCCGTAAGACAAAGGTCCTCCACTAACCTGACCCCGCTACACAGCACTGTCTGTCCCACCTGTGACGGGGACTGTAATTCCCGTACAGTCACCCGAGAACTCACTTTTAGAGTGGAAGTAAGTCTTCCTCGATTTCGGGGACTGCCTATGATGATGATAACTCTTTACCACGATTTATGAAGTCCAGAATCCCATGCTTTATTAACTGCTTTGTTAGTCTACCCTACCACCTTCAAAGATTTGTGCACAATAAACCCCATGTCTCTCTTCTTGCACCGCTTTTAAAATTGTAGCAGTCTTGCAGCCAGCTAAAACAGATATCTAGCTGGCTGCAAGACAAAAAGCAGAGAGTAGGGGTAAAACGTAATTATTCAGAGTAGCATAAGGTGGGCAGTGCTTTTCCACAAGGATCAGTGCTAGCAGCACTGTTGTTCACAATTTATAAACAATTTAGACTTTGGAATCAAAAACACAATTTCTAAATTTGATGACACAAAATTGGGTTGGAGAGGGGGGATATTCAATACCGAGGAGGACTGCTACAAATTACAAAAAGACATGAATAAACTTACAGAATAGGCATATCATTGACAATTGAATTTCAACACAGATAAGTGTGTTACATTTTGGTATGAAAACTAAGAAGGTCATTAAATGAAAAATAATCTAAATGGGCTAGAAGAGCAAAGGGATCTCAGAGTACAAATACACAAATCACTAAAAATAGCAATGCATGTTAATAAGGACATTAAAAAAGCAAACCAAGCACTCGGGTTTATTCTTAGAGGGATAGAATTGAAAAGTATTGAAGTTATGCTAAACCTGTATCGAACCTTGGTTAGACCACACCAGGGCCGGATTTTCGAGAGGCTTGTAACCGGGTTCTCACTGCGATTTGACTCTCCGCGGCGAAAACCCGGCCGCAAAGCCCAGGCGGGATCCTCAGGTACCTGTTGGCTGCGGCGCTTTCGAGTGCCACTGGGGAGAGGTGTGCCGACATGCAACAACTCCGATTGCATTTGAATCTGAGTTTTGGCGCTCTCCCGCCACATACGCCGTGCCCAGAACAGTGACAGGTCAAACCTGTTGGTGCAGCCCTGCCAGCAGCAGTAAGTACGAAAACCTGCAAAAAAGGTAAGTGTTTTTTATTTATTTTATTTTTTTTCAGCAATTAGATAGTTAAGGTTCTTGTAAATGTTTTTGGAATGTTTTTGGATTTTTTCCTCCTCCCTCCCAAGGCCTCTCTCAGCGCTCCCGGCCCCGGACTAAAGTTGCTGAAACTCACGTTTTGCGTCGCGAATGCTTGTGCAGCGCCTCCCTTACCATGGCGCCCCTGGTGCAGATGTAAAGGCCGAAAGTTCTGCCTAAAAACGGTAAGTTTCACATATCGCTACTGTTTTCGCCAAAAACTCCAAAAGCCGAAAATCCAGCCCATCGAGTATTGTGCACAGTTCTGGTCACCATACTATAAAAAGGATTTAGAGGCACTGGAGAGGGTGCAAAAAATATTTACAAGAACGATTTCAGAAGTGATAGGTTACACCTATCGGGAAAGGATGAACAGGCTGGGTCTCCTTTCTCTTGAAATGGGAAGTCTGAGGGGTGACCTAATAGAGGTCTTTAAAATTATGAAATGTTTCGATACAGTCGACATAGAGAAAGTGTTTCCACTTGTGAAGAAGAAAAAAACTGGAGACTATCAATATAAGATAGTCACCAACATAGCCAATAGGGAATTCAGAAGAAACTTCTTTACGCAGAGAGTGGTGAGAATGTGGAACTCGCTACCACAGGGAACAGTTGAGATGAATAGCATCGATACATTTAAGTAGAAAAAGGAATGGAGTTAGATGAGGAAGGATTGGAGGAGGCTCGAGTGGAGCATAAATGCCAGCATGGACTGGTTGGGCCGAATGGCCAGTTTCTCTGCTGTATATTCTATGTAATTCTATGTATTATGTAGCCTGTATTATCTCTCCTCATTCTTCATACCAAACTTTTATCACCTCACACTTTTCTGCATTGAATTTCATTTGTCATGTGTTCACCCATTCCACCAGCCTGTCTATACCCTCTTGAAGTCTACGACTTTCCTCCTCACTGTTTACTAAACTTCCAAGTTCTGTGTCATCTGCAAATTTCAAAATTGTGCCTTGTACCTCCAAGTCGAAGTAATTTAATGTATATCAAAAACAGCAGTGGTCCTAGTACTGAACCTGGGGAACACCACTGTCTACCTCCCTCCAGTCCGAAAAACAGCCGTTCACCACAATTCTTTTCTATCCCTTTGCCAAATTATGTATCCATGCTTCTACTATTCCACTTATCCCATGGGCTTCAATTTTGCTAACATATGGTATTTTATCAAATGCCTTTTGAAAGTCCATATATACATCAACTGCACTGCCCTCATCCACCTTCTCTGCTACCTCATCAAAAATCAAGTTAGTCAAACACGATTTGCCCTTAACAAATCCATGCTGGCTCTCTTTTATTAGTCCATGCTTGTCCAACTAGCTGTTCATTTCCTTCCGGATTATTGTTTCTAAAAGCTTCCCTACCACCAATGTTAAACTGACTGGCCTGCAATTGCCAGGTTTATTTATCTTTTTTGAACAAGGGTGTAACATTTTCAATTCTGCAGTCCTCTGGCATCACCCCTGTATCTAAGGAGGATTGGAAGATTGTGGCCAGCACCTCCGCAATGTCTACCCTTACTGCCCTCAGTAACTTATTCTCTTTCAGTACTACAAATCTTTCTCGTACCTCCTCTTTATCAATTTTTAAAACATCCAGTATCCCGGCAACCTCCTCGTTTACCATAGCTTTGGCAAAGTCCTCTTCCTTGGAACACACCGATGCAAAGTACTCATTTAGTATCTCAGCTATGCCTTCTGTCTCCAATAGTTCTCCATTTAGTCCCTAATCGGCCCCACCGCTCCTCTGACAAACTGTTATTATGTCTGTAGAAGACTTCTGGATTCCCTTTTGTGTTTAGTCATTCATCGCCAGATCTGGCTGGGACACGTGAAGCACTATCGGATCCTGCTCTCCTTTGCTAAAATTGCTCACTATACCTGGATGATATGGGAAAGCAACGATATCCCCCAGCTTCTCTTCTCCACTACAAACCATCTTCTTAATGCCTCCTTCCCTGCCTCCTCAACCCTCAGCTCTGACAATAAGTGTGAGGTGTGTTATGCATGTAAATTTTGTAATAGTGTAAGACTTGCCACCAGGGGGAGCATCTGTTGGAGACCTAAGGGTCACTTGCAAGCAAGTATAAAAGGTTGTCTGCCATACTGCTTCCACACTTTGGAGTTTGATTAAAGAGACTGAGGTCACACCAGTTTGAGCTTACAGCAAACAGTCTTGTGGAGTTATTCTGAACACAACAATTGGCAACAAGCAACTGATCACAAACTTTCACTCGATTACAGCTGCCGTTGATATTCTTGAGAGATTTGTTGAGGGTGATGATTCAGAAGCCTTCGTTGAACGTCTTGACCAGTACTTCGTGGCCAACAAGCTGGATACGGACAGTAATGCGATCAAGCGCAGGACGATTCTCCTCACTGTTTGTGGGTCCACGATATACAACTTGTTGTAATACACACCCGACTCAGTACGACGACGCAGCACATGCTAGCACAAGGCTTTTAAAGGGTTATACAATGCAAGCAGCTTGTTGGAGCATAAAATGTCTTGGCTTTCTCAAAAGCAATTACTTGTTTTTATTTCCCCACACCCAGTTCTCACCTTTACGCAATAACACATGTAGGGGCTCCAAGAGGGTGCTTCACCCCAGTAGGAAGTTACCAAAATAGTTGAGGAGTCCCAGGAATGACCGCAGCTCCGTGACGTTCTGTGGCCTGGGCACGTTCCTGATAGACTCTGTCTTGGAGTCTGTGGGCCGAATGCTATCCGCCGCAATCTTTCTCCCCAAAAACTCCACTTCTGTTGCCATGAAGATGCATTTCGACCTCTTTAGCCGCAGCCCTACGTGATCCAGTCGCTGGAGGACCTCCTACAGTTTTTGTAGGTGCTCGACGGTGTCCCAACCCGTGACCAATATGTCGTCCTGAAAACCACCGTGTGTGGTACCAACTTGAGTAGGCTCTCCATGTTTCTCTGGAAGATCGCTGCAGCCGACCAATTTTCAAACGGGCATCTGTTGTAGATGAATAGTCCCTTGTGCGTGTTGATGAGGTGAGGCCCGTCGAAGAATCCTCCAGCTCCTGCGTCATGTAGGCCGAAGTCAGTTCGAGCTTGGTGAACGTCTTGCCTCCTGCCAGCGTCGCAAATAGGTCGTCTGCCTTAGGTAGCGGGTATTTGTACTGTAGCGAGAAACGATTAATAGTTACTTTATAATCGCCGCAAATCCTGACCGTGCCATCACCTTTGAGTACTGGAACAATTGGGCTTGTCCACTCGCTGAATTCCACTGGGGAGATGATGCCCTCATGTTGCAGCCTGTCCAGCTCGATTTCCACTCTCTCCATCATCATGTGAGGTACCGCTCGCGTCTTGTGGTGAATGGGTCGTGCCTCTGGGACCAAGTGGATCTGCACCTTCGCCCCGGAAAAGTTTCCAATGCCTGGCTCAAAAAGGGAAGGAAATTTGTTAAGAATCTGGGTACATGAGGCCTCATCGACATGTGATAGCGCTCGGATGTCATCCCAGTTCCAGCGGATTTTGCCCAGCCAGCTCCTTCCAAGCAGTGTGGGGCCATCGCCCGGGAAAATCCAGAGTGGTAGTTCGTGCACCGTGCCCTCGGAGGTGACCTTGACCATGGTGCTGCCCAGGACAGTGATGAGCTCTTTAGTGTACATTCTAAGTTTCGTGTGGATAGGGCTCAGGGCTGGTCTGAGTGCCTTGTCTCTCAAACATCTTTTTACTCATGATGGATTGGCTAGCGCCAGTGTCCAGTTCCATGGCTATGGGTAAGCCATTCAATTGTACGTTTAGCATTATCGATGGACATTTCGTCGAAAATGTGTGCACCCTGTGTACTTCAGCATCTGTCTCCTCGCTGTGAGGCTCGAAATTGCTTTGATCTACCATGGACCAATCTTCCTCTGCCACGTGGTGGTTAGCAGGTTGTGCAGAGCTTGCAGCTCGTCTGCAAGCTCGTTGGAGGTGCCCCATTGTTCGACAGCTCTTGCAAACATACCCTTTGAAGCAGCAAGAATAGGCTGAATGGAAGCCTCCAACACGCCAACAAGGTGTGAATTGCCTTGCATTCATCCATTGTTGCAGACTTTGAGTCATCTGGGTCACCTGAGGCATGCTGGCAGTTGCAGACTCGTGGTTTCTGCCCTGTACATTTCTGCTCGCAAACACAGTTCCAGTTAATTTATGAACCTTGCTAGCACTTGTGTGCTGAGAGATTTGTTTGGTGTTATCACTGGTGGACATAAATGCCTGTGATATTGCAATGGCCTTACTGAGGGTCGGTGACTCTACAGTTAAAAGTTTTCATAGGATGGTCTCGTGGCCCAGTACAAAAAAATCTCTGCGCATTTGCTCCAGGTAGCCATCAAACTCACATTATCCTGCAAGTCGCCTTAGCTCGGCGACATAGCTCACCACTTCCTGACCTTCAGATCGCTGGCACGTGTAGAACTGATACCTTGCCATCAGCACGCTCTCCCTCCGGTTAAGATGCTCCCAAACCAGTGTACACAGCTCCTCATACGACTTATCTGTGGGTTTCACCGGAGCCAGAAGATTCTTCATGAGGCTGTAGGTCGGTGCCCCGCAGACTGTGAGGAGGACCGCTCCCCTTTTTGCAACGCTTCCTTCTCCGTCCAGCTCGTTGGCTACAAAGTACTGGTCTAGCTGTTCGACATAGGCTTCCCAGTCCTCGCCCTCCGAGAACTTCTCCAGGACGCCCACAGATTGCTGCATCTTTGCGTTGGATTCGTATACTCGTCACCAGTTATTGTGTTCCTAACACAGATGAGACTGCACACAGGGAGGTTAAAGTAACAGTGACCTTAGTCTTTATTAAGACACCCAAGAGTGAGGAACAGGCCTTCGGGGCCGGCTTATATACAGTGCTCCCAAGGGATGTTGGGATCCCTTGGGACTTCAGGGGATGCGTTCCCTGGTGGCGGAATATGGGAGTGCATGCTTTACAGATACACAACACAATCCATTTTGAATAAGCGTCCAGGACAACCAAGAACATTTTTCCTAGGAATGGGCCTGCATAGTCTACATGGATCCTCGACCACGGTTTGGATGGCCACGACCACAAACTTAGCAGTGCCTCTCTGGGAGCATTGCTCAGCTGGCGCATGCATGACTCTAAATTTGAGTCGATGCCAGACCACCATGCATGAGATCTGGCTATGGCTTTCATCATTACATTGCCTGGGTCGATGCTGTGCAGTTCACAAATAAATGTGTCTCTGCCTTTCTTGGGCAAGACCACGCAATTGCCCCACAAAAGAAAGTCTGCCTGCTGGGACAACTCGTCTTTGTGTCTGTGGAATGGCTTACTCGCTTCCTGCATCTCCACTGGGACACTGGTCCAGCTCCCATGGAGAACACAGTTTTTTACCAAGGACAGTAACGGATCCTGGCTGGTCCAGGTCCTGATCTGGCAGGTCATAACGGGGGACTTCTCGTTCTCAAATGCTTCCATGACCATGAGCAAGTCCGCTGGCTGTGCCATTTCCACCCCGGTGGTGGGCAATGGTAGCCGACTGAGAGCATCTGCTCAGTTCTCTGTACCCGGTCTGTGGCAGATTACATAGTTGTATGCCGACAGCGTGAGTGTCCAACTTTGAATATGGGCAGAGGCATTGGTATTAATCCCTTTGCTCTCCGAGAATAGCAATATGAGCGGCTTGTGGTCAGTTTCATGCTCGAACCTGAGGCCCAATAAGTACTGGTGCAATTTTTTACCCCATAAACGCAAGCCAGAGCCTCTTTTTCAACCTTACTGTAGGCCCTTTCGGCCTTGGACAAACTCCTGGATGCATACGCAACCAGTTGCAAAATCCCTGATTCATTAGCCTTTTGTAACACACACCCGACCCCGTATGATGACGCATCACAAGCTAACACTAATTGTTTGCATGGGTTATACAGGACAAGCAGTTTGTTAGAACACAATAAATTTCCGGCTTTCTTAAAGGCAGCCTATTGTGAATTCCCCCATACCCAGTATAATGTGGATAAATGAAGGGTTATCCATTTTGGGGGCAAAACCACGAAGGCAGAATATTATATGAATGGTGGCAGATTAGGAAAATGGGAGGTGCAACGAGACCTGGGTGTCATGCAGGTACAGCAGGCGGTGAAGAAGGCAAATGGTATGTTGGCCTTCATAGCTAGGGGATTTGAGTATAGGAGCAGGGAGGTCTTACTGCAGTTGTACAGGGCCTTAGTGAGGCCTCACCTGGAATATTGTGTTCAGTTTTGGTCTCCTAATCTGAGGAAGGATGTCCTTGCCATTGAGGGAGTGCAGTGAAGGTTCACCAGACTGATTCCAGGGATGGCTGGGCTGTCATATGAGGAGAGACTAGATCAACTGGGCCTTTATTCACTGGAGTTTAGAAGGATGAGAGGGGATCTCATAGAAACGTATAAGATTCTGACGGCACTGGACAGGTTAGATGCGGGAAGAATGTTCCCGATGTTGGGGAAGTCCAGAACCAGAGGACATAGTCTTAGGATAAGGGGTAGGCCATTTAGGACTGAGATGAGGAGAAACTTCTTCACTCAGAGAGTTGTTAACCTGTGGAATTCCCTGCCGCAGAGAGTTGTTGATGCCAGTTCATTGGATATATTCAAGAGGGAGTTAGATAGGCCTTTACGGCTAAGGGGATCAAGGGGTATGGAGAGAAAGCAGGAAAGGGATACTGAGGGAATGACCAGCCATGATCTTATTGAATGGTGGTGCAGGCTCGAAGGACCAAATGGCCTACTCCTGTACCTATTTTCTATGTTTCTATGTTTACCATTCACACTGAAACATCAGAGGTTTTTAGTCCAGCTTTCTTCCACCCGTGCCCTTATGCAGGGGCTGTCTGATATGCATGCACTCGTCCCTTTTGGACTGTGGCTTTGGGGTTTTCCTGCCTAATGCTCCATGCTTCGTTGTGAGTCTCATCGGAAGCTTCAAAATGCTTTACCAATGCTTTACCATGAGCATTGGCGTGGGAACATAAGATTTTCCGCCACTGTGAACTTAGGGCGTCTGTCAAGGTTGTTCTATCTAAACCTGCCCCAAAGACGGTTTTTAATACAACCCACAATCTTCCTGCATAGGCGACAGGGTGTTCCTGGTCTCCCTGTTTAAATTGGGCCATTTCGTCTACTAGGTTTTTACTATCTACTCCATCGGCTGCATCCACGGTTACCCACATGTCAGTTAGGGTGCCTGTGCCTCGCTGTTGTTCGGGGGAGAGCTCCGAAAATAATGGGCCCCACACATAGGGGTATAAATGTAACCATCTCCATTTTGGCTAAACCACCCATTACTGCGGTCTGGTCTATAGCTGCTCTCCATAAGCGGTAGTACTTCCCATTGAACGGGCTCACTTCCTTAGCTAAATCCTTCAACTGGATTATGGAGAAGGAGGTTACGTATGTAGAGGGTGGATTGGGCTCTGCTCCAGAAGTACGAGTAGTAGTTACAGGGTGCATGGGGATAGAATCACTCTTTGGGGATCCTGGGTATGGGGGTGGGTCATGGCCAAGTGCCTGTGGGAGTGGACGATACTCCCAGTGGTCCGTACCTGAGCTACAATCACCGCCACAGGGGTCACATTTATATGTCCCTCCCTAGTTCTCCCTATTTTGTCGGAGCACTTGGGGGCCGTCATTCCCAAACACCTTTGCTAAACACCCTTTTGCATCATCAACTGGCTTTCTAATTCTTTGATAGTTTTCTTGCACTGAGTATGGTCTGCTCTGTTTTCCCTGTCGGTTATGTGAGCTGCTTGAAGGAATCTAAGGCCGGCTGCTAACTCGCGACATTTATTTTCCAACTTAATACTTGGTCTTGAGCCTCTGTGCACTTTTGCCTCATTTTCTCCTCATTTTGCCTGCTATTATCTGCCATAGTTATACAAGAGGCCAGGTGCAACGTATGGAGTTTATTTTCATCGTTTTGGAGAGTCTCAATTTGATTGGCTTGCTCCGCCAATTTGAGCCTCAATTCCTTAACTTCGTCTGTCAATTTTCCTATGTCTGTCTGACGTCCTGATTTTTCGTGCCCACATTGGTTTTGTAACGTGTTGTTGAGGTCTCTCTGCTTAAATAATTCTGCATAACATGCTGCCAGTAAGACACATTTAGACTCCCTCCTTTACTTTTCCTTTTTAGTTTTGTTAAAGAATGAGTCTCCTCCGGGAAATCCGGTGAGCTCATTGTCTCAAGCCATCCCCTGAACTGGTTAAACTGCTCTTCCCACGACTGGGAGATTCCATCTTTTCCTGACATTTCTCCTATGTCTTTCCTGTAGTTTTAACTCAGAATCATCCCATTTGGGTTGTCATTGTTGCTCGAACGGCAATTTCGCTCGTCGTGTGACTAGTCGTTGCCTGCGACAGTTCTTGAGTTAAATACCAAATGACACACTAGACAATGGCAGTACCGTTAATGTTCGTTTAATACAGAAGTGCAAGACTCACCACTTATATTTTATAGTTACCCAATAGGTTCCCGAATGATCAGTCCGTCCTAACACTGTTCTGTTAAGGGTCTCTTCGCCGGTGCCTACTTCTGCCGAGTGTTACTCCTAGATCCTCGCTATGGCCGAACATTGTTCCGCCAAGGGTCTCTTCCCTGGTGCCAACTTCTGCCGAGAATTGCTCCAAGGTCCTTGCTATGGACTGTCTGAACCTGTCTATATTTATACCCTGCTTTTCATGCCTAACTAGTTGAGTTGGTGTCAGTAAGTCTGAGGTGATCAGGTCAGTAAGTCTAAGGTAATTAGCTTCTTTCCTGCTGAAATTGACAGTGCATACTCGGTCTTTGTGTTGAGGGAAATTGGCTCCGCTTTTGCTGCCCAGACCAGTGACCTTATGGCCTGAACTTCCACAGAATGTTGCAGCTGAAATTTCACAGCTGGCTTCTTAATCACAAAAGAACCTAATTTAAAACAGAATAACATCTTCTGTATGGCCGACATTTATTCTTCGACCAACATCACTAAGAAACAGATCATCGCTGTTTGCGGGATCTTGCTGTGCGCAAATTGGCTGCTGCGTTTGTAGGGGATCATCTAGACACAGGAACATAGGAACAGGAGGAGGCCATTCAGCCCCTCGAGCCTGTTCCACCATTCAATAAGATCATGACTGATCTGTGATCTAACTCCATATACCTGCCTTTGCCCCATATCCCTTAATACCTTTGGTTAACAAAAAGCTATCAATCTCCGATTTAAAATTAACATAGAAACATAGAAAATAGGAGCAGTAGTAGGTCTCTTGTTCCAGACTTCCCTCTCATTCTTCTAAACTCTAGTGAATACAGGCCTAGTTAATCCAATCTCTTCTCATATGACAGTCCTGCCATCCCAGTAATCAGTCTGGTGAACCTTCGCTGCACTCCCTCTATGGCAAGTATATCCTTTCTTAGGTAAGGAGACCAAAACTGCACACAATACTCCAGGTGCGGTCTCACCAAGGCCCTGTATAACTGTAGTAAGACATCCCTTGCTCCTGTACTCAAATCCTCTTGCAATGAAGGCCAACACACCATTTGCCTTCCTAACTACTTGCTGAACCTGCATGTTTGTTTTCAATGACTGGTGTACAAGGACACCCAGGTCCCTCTGTACATTGACACTTCCCAAGCCATCACTATTTAAATAATACTTTGTCCTTATGTTTTTCCAACTAAAGTGGATAACTAACAATAGAATTTTTTTATGTAGAAGATTTTTCTAATTTTACTCCTGAAAGGTCTGGCTGTAAGATTTTAGACTATGTCCGCTAATCCTAGATTCCCCAACCAGATGAAATAGCTTATCTTTATCTACCAATCTGTTCCCCTTAATATCCTGAAAACTACAATCAGATCACCCCTAAACCTTTTACATTCTAGGGAATACAACCTTAATTTGTGTAATCTCTCCTCGCAACTTAACCCTTTAAGTCTGGTTATCATTCTGGTAAACCTAAGCTACACTCCATCCAAAGCCAATATATCCTTCTTAAGCTGTGGTGCCTATAACTACTCACAGTACTGCAGGGTTTTGTATTCTAGTACTCTAGATATAAAGGCCAGCATACCATTAGCCTTTTTGATTATTTCCTGTACCTGTTCGTGACATTTTAATGATTTATGTACATGGACCCCCAAGTCTCTTTGGACATCCATGGTTTTTAGCTTTTCACCATTTAGAAAGTACACTGTCCTGTCCTTTTCAGATCCAAAGTGGATGACCTCAAATTTGCTTACATTAAAATCCATTTGCCACAGTTCTGCCCATTCACGTATTCTATCAATATCCCTTTGTAATGTTATCACTACAGCCCTGTAGACCATAAGCTTGGTACCAGATTTGAGGGCCTGATCTTCGAACACTCTCTTCCTCAGGCGACCGAAAGCTACACTGGTGCACTGGAAGCGGTGTTGAACCTTGTCGTCGATGTCTGCCCTTGCTGATAATAGGCTCCCAAGGTATGGAAAGTGGTCCACGTGGTCCAAGGCCACGCCGTGGATCTTGATGACTGGGGGGCAGTGCTGTGTGGCGGGATCAGGTTGGTGGAGGACCTTTCTCTTATGGATGTTTAGTGTAAAGCCCATGCTTTCGTATGCCTTGGTGAAGATGTTGACGATGGCTTGGAGTTCAGTCTCTGAGTGTGCGCAGATGCAAGCGTCGTCCGTGCACTGTAGTTCGACGACAGAGGATGGGCCGGTTTTGGATCTAGCCTGGAGGCGACGAAGTTTGAACATATGATCATGGCTGATCCTCTATCTCAACACCATATTCCGCTTTTTCCCCATATCACTTGATGCCTTTTGTTTCTAGAAATCTATCTATCTCCCTCTTAAATATATTCAGTGACTTGGCCTCCACAGCCTTCTGTGTAGAGAATTCCACAGGTTCACCACCCTCTGAGTGAAAACATTTCTCCTCATCTCGGTCCTAAATTTCCTACCCCGTATCCTGAGACTGTGGCCCCTTGTTCCAGACTTCCCAGCCAGGGAAAACATCCTCCCCGCATCCAGTCTATCCAACCCAGTCAGAATTTTATATGTTTCAATGAGATCCCCTTTCATTCATCTAAACTCGAGTGATTACAGGCCTAGTCAACCCAATCTTTCCTCATACGACAGTCCTGCCATCCCAGCAATCAATCTGGTGAACCTTCGCTGCACTCCCTCTATGGCAAGTATATCCTTTCTTAGGTAAGGAGACCAAAACTGCACACAATACTCCTGGTGTGGTCTCACCAAGGCCCTGTATAACTGGAGTAAGACATCCTTGCTCCTGTACTCAAATTCTCTTGCAATAAAGGCCAACATACCATTTGCCTTCCTAACTAACTACTTGCTGCACTTGCATGTTTGCTTTCAATGACTGGTTCTGTAGTTCAGTTCCATTCCAGCGGGGAGCTTGTTGAGTGTGAGATGGAAGATTGCAGCGAGGAAGATCGAGAAGAGGGTTGGCGCGATGACGCAGCCCTGCTTGACCCCGGTCCGGATGTGGATTGGGTCTGTGGTGGATCCGTTGGTCAGGATCACAGCTTGCATGTCGGCGTGGAGCAGGCTGAGGATGACGACAAAATGGGGGCAGCCGAAATGAAGGATGACGCTCCATAATCCCTCGCAGTTAACATTGTCTTAGGCCTTTGTAAGGCCAAAGAAGGCCATATATAAAGGTTCCTCCTGTTCTCTGCATTTCTTTTGCAGTTGTTGCGCAGTACAGATCATGTCCATTGTACCCTGTAGTCTGCACTGTGACTCCAGGAGGAGCTACTCAGCCACAGGGAGAAGACAGTTGAGGAGGATTCTAGTGATGACTTTCCCAGAGGCTGATAACAGGGAGATTCCTCTGTAGATGCCGCAGTCGGATTGTCCCCTTTTTTAAAGATGGTCATGATCACTGCATCTCTGAGATTGACCGGCATGTTCTCCTCCTTCCAGATGAGAGAGATGAGGTCATGTATTCGTGCCAATAGTGCCTCTCCGCCATACTTTAGTGCCTCAGCGTGGATTCCATCTGTTCCTGATGACTTGTTCTTGAGCTGATGGATGGCCTTTTCTACCTTGTGCAGGGCTGGGGTTTTGCTGAGATGGTGGCGGGTAGTATGCTGCAGGATGGAGTCGAGGACATTCATGTCAAAGGCAGAGTCTCGATTAAGGAAATCTTCGAAGTGCTCCTTCCAGCGGGTCCTGAGTGCCTCGGTGTCCTTGATGAGTGTCTCCCTGTTCTTGGCCAGCAGTGGGGTGGGGCCTTGGGTGCTTGGGCTGTAGGTGGACTTGACTGCGGTGAAGAATCCTCGCACATCATGGCTGTCGGCCAGCTGCTGAATCTCCTGTGCTTTTTCCACCCACTATCTATTCTTTAGGTCACGGGTTTTTTGTTGGACCTCGGCCTTAAGCCGTCTGTAAAGCTGCTGTGCTGCTCCCAAGTTGGGTTGTTGTTTTAAGTTCAGAAATGCAATTTATTGGCCCAGAAATCCCAGTTTCTCCTTCCCGCAGACATTCAACTGGACTCTAGAAAAAAGAAGTGCACTTACCTGAAGCTGCTGCGCCCACGCGAGATCCCAGTCCTGAGGCCTGCCCTGACTGCGCGTCCCAGCACATGCACGTCGGGACATGTGCAGGCCTGGAGCTGGAGTCACATGGCTCTGGGCAGCCAATCAGATATAGTATATTCTCATTCATAATTCATCCGGAAGTTGGAGTTCCCATTATTATGAATAAGAAACAGCCCCCAAAATACACATAACCAATAATAAAAGATAGAAAAAATGCACTATATAATTTTATTAATTTAAATGAAAGTTATTTATATATTTAAAAAATATATATTTTTCCGATTTTTAAAAATGTTTTTTTAATTATGGTTTAAAATAAAGTTACTGTAGTGGGGAGGGTTTTTACCAATAACATATGTTTTTAAAATGTTATTTTACAATGTTTTGTGTGTTTTAAAACTCTTATGCCTGTAAAAGTTTTGAGGGCATTTGCTGGGCAAGATATGGGTAAATCTCGCAATCTTGCCCAAGCAAATGTCCTCGCTCACAAGAAGCTCCAGCTTGACAGATCGGAAAAGCCGGTTTTCAGCGCATGTGCATTGTACGCTCAAAACTGGCTTTTCCAATGCCTTCCCGGGTCCGTAGAAACTCCGTACGGACCTGAGAAGGCCGGGATTTCTGGGCCAATAGCTCTTGGATCTCCTGGTCATTCTCAGTAAACCAGTCTTGGTGTTTTCTGGTTGAGTGACCGAGCATCTCTTCGCAGACACTGGTTATGGTGGCATGGAGGGCAGACCAAGCGCTGTGGGCACTCTGCGGTTCGGGATCATCAAGGGTTACCAGGTTAGCAGTGAGCTGCTGGCTGTATAGGGCTTTCTTAGCTAAGTCTTTGAGTGCCCCGGCGTTGATTTATCTGTGGCTTTGCTTCTGTTGCCATCGTTGCTTTGGGGCTATATTGATGTTGATGATGGAACGGATTAGGCGGTGGTCCGTCCAGCAGTCGTCAGCTCCTGTCATGGCGCGGGTGATGTGCACGTCCTTGCAATCCCTGGCTCGAACGATGATGAAGTCTAGCAGATGCCAGTGTTTGGAGCAAGGGTGTTGCCACAATGTCTTGGACTTGTCCCTCTGATGGAACAAGGTGTTGGTGATGACAAGGTTGTGTTCTAGGCATTTTGTCAGGAGCAGGGTACTGCTGGAGTTGGTTTTCCCTACCCCCTCTCTGTCGATCATGCCTCCCCAGAGGCCTGTGTCCTTACCAACTCTGGCGTTGAAGTCACCAAGGAGGATCAGTTTGTTGTCCGTAGGGACGCGGGAGATGGATTGTTCGAGGCTGGAGTAAAATCCCTCTTTGGCCTCATCTGTTGCATCGAGTGTTGGGGCGTACTGGTTCCGGGATAGGGTGAGTCAGAGAGTCATGAGACGTTCGCTAATCCCGCAGTGGGAGTCTCTGAGGCGGTCGACCAGCTCGTTCTTGATGGCAAAACTGACTACGTGGAGGCGGCGATCTTCTTCTGGTTTCCCTTTCCAGAGTACTAAAAAGGTAGCCATGGAAATAGTAGATGCATTGGTTGTCATCTTCCAAAATTCTATAGATTATGGATCAGTTCCTGCAGATTGGAGGGTGGCAAATGTAACCCCGCTATTTAAAAAAGGAGGGAGAGAGAAAACAGGAAACTACAGACCGGTTAGCCTGAGATCAGTAGTAGGGAAGCTGTTGGAGTCTATTATAAAGGATGTGATAACGGCACACTTAGATAATATCAAAGGGATTAAACAAAGTCAACATGGATTTATGAAAGGAAAATCATGTTTGACAAACCTACTGGAGTTTTTTGATGATGTAATGAACAGGTTGGATAAAGGGAAACCAGTGGATGTGGTGTATTTGGACTTCCAGAAGGCATTTGACAAGGTGCCACATAAAAGGTTACTGCACAAGATAAAAGTTCACGTGGTTGGGGGTAATATATTAGCATGGATAGAGGATTGGCTAACAAATAGAAAACAGAGAGTCGGGATAAATGGTTCATTCTCTGGTTGGCAATCAGTAACTAGTGGGGTGAGGCAGGGATCAGTGCCGGGACATAGAAACATAGAAAATAGGTGCAGGATTGGCCATTCGGTCCTTCGAGCCTGCACCACGATTCAATAAGATCATGGCCGATCATTCACCACAGTACCCCTTTCCTGCTTTCTCCATAACCCTTGATCCCTTTAGCCATAAGGGCCATATCTAACTCCCTCTTGAATATAGCCAATGAACTGGCATCAACAACTCTCTGCGGTAGGGAATTCCACAGGTTCACAACTCTCTGAGTGAACCATTTATAATCTATATTAACGACTTGGAAGAAGGGACTAAGTGTAATGTCGCCAAGTTTGCTGACGATGAGAGGAAAAGCAATGAGTGAGGAAGACACAAAAAATCTGCAAAAGGACATAGACAGGCTAAGTGATTGGGCAAAAATTTGGCAGATGGAGTATAATGTTGGAAAGTGTGAGGTCATTTACTTTGGCAGAAAAAAAATCAAAGAGCAAGTTATTATTTAAATGGAGAAAGATTGCAAAGTGACGCAGTACAGCAGGACCTGGGAGTACTTGTGCATGAAACACAAAAGGATAGTATGCAGGTACAGCAAGTGATCAGGAAGGCCAATCAAATCTTAGCCTTTATTACAAAGGGGTTGGCGTATAAAAGCAGGGACTCTTGCTACATCTATATAAGGTATTGGTGAGGCCACACCTGGAATACTGCGTGCAGCTTTGGTTTCCATATTTACGAAAGGATATACTTGCTTTGGAGGCAGTTCAGAGAAGGTTCACTAGGTTGATTCTGGAGATGAGGGGGTTGACTTATGAGGAAAGGTTGAGTAGGTTGGGCCTCTACTCATTGGAATTTAGAAGAATGAGAGATGATCTTATCAAAACGTATAAGATTATGAGAGGGCTTGACAAGGTTGATGCAGAGAGGATGTTTCCATTGATGGGGGAGACTAGAATGAGGGAGCATGATCTTAGAATAAGGGGCCGCCCATTTAAAACTGAGATGAGGAGAAATTTCTTCTCTCAGAGGATTGTAAATCTGTGGAATTCGCTGCCTCAGGGAGCTGTGGAAGCTGGAACATTGAATAAATTTAAGACAGAAATAGACAGTTTCTTAAAGGATAAGGGGATAAGGGGTTATGGGGAGTGGGCGGGGAAGTGAAGTTGAGTCCATGATCAGATCAGCCATGATCTTATTGAATGATGGAGCAGGCTCGAGGAGTAGTATGGCCGACTCCTGCTCCTATTTCTTATGTTTTTATGTTCTTATGAGAGAACCAGTGGATTTAGTGTATTTGAATTTTCAGAAGGCCTTTGATAAAGTTCTACTTTGCAAAATTAATGCACATAGGATTGGGGGTAATGTATTGGCATGGGTTGAAAATTGGTTAACTAACAGGTAACAGAGAGTAGTAACAAACGGGTCTTTTTCGGGGTGGCGGGCAGTGACTAGTGGGGTACCACAGGGATCAGTGTTTGGGCCCCAGCTATTCACAATATATATAAATGATTTGGATGAGGGAACCAAATGTAATATTTCCAAGTTTGCTGACGACACAAAACTAGGTGGGATTGTAAGTTGTGAGGAGAATGCAAAGACGCTGCAAGACGATTTAGATAGCTTGAGTGAGTGGGCAAACACATAGCAGATGCAGTATAACGTGGATAAACATGAAGTTATCAACTTTGGTAGGAAAAACATAAGGACAAAGTATTATTTAAATGGTGATGGCTTGGGAAGTGTCGATGTACAGAGGGACCTGGGTGTCCTTGTTCACCAGTCATTGAAAGCAAACATGCAGGTACAGCATGTAGTTAGGAAGGCAAATGATATGTTGGCCTTCACTGCAAGAGGATTTAAATACTGCAGCCAGGATGTCTTACTACAGTTGTACAGGGCCTTGCTGAGACCGCATCTGGAGTATTGTGTGCAGTTTTGGTCTCATTACCTAAGAAAGGCCAATTCACTAAATATATTCAAAAAGGAGTTAGATGAAGTCCTTACTACTAGGGGAATCAAGGGGTATGGTGAGAAAGCAGGAATGGGGTACTGAAGTTGCATGTTCAGCCATGAACTCATTGAATGGCGGTGCAGGCTAGAAGGGCCGAATGGCCTACTCCTGCACCTATTTTCTATGTATCTATGTTTCTATGAAAGGATATACTTGCCATAGAGGGAGTGCAGCGAAAGTTCACCAGACTGAATCCTGGGATGGCAGGACTGTCGTATGAGGAGAGATTGGGTCGACTAGGCCTGTATTCACTAGAATTTAAAAGAATGAGAGGGGATCTCAATTGAAACGTGTAAAATTCTGACTGGGTTGGATAGACTGGATGCGGGGAGGATGTTTCCTCTGGCTGGGAAGTCTAGAACAAGGGGTCACAGTCTCAGGATATGGGGTAGGAAATTTAGGACTGAGATTGTTGTGTATCTGTAAAGCATGCACTCCTATGTTCCGCCACCAGGGAGCGCCTCCCCTGAAGTCCCAAGGGATCCCAGCATCCCTTGGGAGCATTGTATAGAAGCCAGCCCTAAGGCCTGTTCCTGACTCTTGAGTGTCTTAATAAAGACTGAGGCCACTGTTACTTTAACCTCCCTGTGTGCAGCCTCATCAGTGTTAGGAACACAATAACTGGCGACGAGTATACAAATCCAACGCAAAGATGCAGCAAACTGTGGGCAGCCTGTAGAAGTTCTCAGAGGGTGAGGACTGGGAAGCCTATGTCGAACGGCTAGATTAGTACCTTGTAGCTAACGAGCTGGACGGAGAAGGAAGCGCTGCAAAAAGGAGAGCGGTCCGCCTCATGGTCTGCGGGGCACCGACCTACAGCCTCATGAAGAATCTTCTGGCTCCGGTAAAACCCACAGATAAGTCATATGAGGAGCTGTGTACACTGGTTCGGGAGCATCTTAACCCGAGGGAGAGCGTGCTGATGGCGAGGTATCGGTTCTACACATGCCAGCGATCTGAAGGTCAGGAAGTGGCGAGCTACGCCGCCAAGCTAAGGTAACTTGCAGGACAATGTGAGTTTGATGGCTACCTGGAGCAAATGCTCAGAGAATTTTTTGCACTGGACATTGGCCACGAGGCCATCCTACGAAAACTTTTGACTGTAGAGACACCGGCCTTCAGTAAGGCCATTGCGGTAGCACAGGTGTTGATGTCCACCAGTGATAACACCAAATCTCTCAGCACATAAGTGCTAGCAATGTTCATAACTTAACTAGAACTGTGTTTGTGAGCAGAAATTTACAGAGCAGAAACCACGAGTCTGCAACTGCCAGCAGGCCTAAGGTGACCCAGATGACTCAAAGTCAGCAACAAAGGAAGACTAAAAGGCAATTCACACCTTGTTGGCGTTGTGGAGGCTTCTATTCAGCCTATTCATGCTGCTTCAAAGGGTATGTTTGCAAGAGCTGTGGTATAATGGGGCACATCCAATGAGCTTGCAGACGAGCTGCAAGCTCTGCAAAACCTGCTAACCACCACGTGGCAGAGGAAGATCGGTCCATGGTGGATCAAAGCAATTTCAAGCCTCAGAGAGAGGAGGCAGATGCTGAAGTACACGGGGTGCACACATTTTCGATGAAATGTCCACCTATAATGCTAAATGTAAAATTGAATGCCTTACCCGTAGCCATGGAACTGGGCACTGGCGCTAGCCAATCCATCATGAGTAAAAATATATTTGAGAGACGAGGTGCAACAAGGCATTCAGACCAGCCCTGAGCCCCATCTACACGAAACTGAGAACGTACACCAAAGAGCTTATCACTGTCAAGGTCACCTACGAGGGCACGGTGCACGAACTGCCACTCTGGATTGTCCTGGGCGATGGCCCCACACTGCTTGGAAGGAGCCGGCTGGGCAAAATCCACTGGAACTGGGATGACATCCGAGCACTATCACATGTCGATGAGGCCTCATGTACACAGCTTCTTAACAAATTTCCTTCCCTTTTTGAGCCAGGCATTGGAAACTTTTCCGGGGTGAAGGTGCAGATCCACTTGGTCCCAGAGGCACGACCCATTCACCATAAGGTGCGAGCGGTACCTCACATGATGAGGGAGAGAGTGGAAATCGTGCTGGACAAGCTGCAACGCGAGGGCATCTCCCCAGTGGAATTCAGCGAGTGGGCCAGCCCGATTGTTCCAGTACTCAAAAGTGATGGCACGGTCAGGATTTGCGCCGATTATAAAGGAACTATTAATTGTTTCTCGCTACAGGACCAATACCCGCTACCTAAGGCAGACGACCTATTTGCGATGCTGCCAGGAGGCAAGATATTCACCAAGCTCGACCTGACTTCGGCCTACATGAGGCAGGATCTGGAGGAGTCTTCGAAGGGCCTCACCTGCATCAACATGCACAAGGGACTGTTCATCTACAACTGATGCCCGTTTGGAATTCAGTCGGCTGCAGCGATCTTCAAGAGAAACATGGAGAGCCTACTCAAGTTGGTACCATGCACGGTGGTTTTTCAGGATGACATATTGGTCACGGGTCGGGACACCATTGAGCACGTACAAAACCTGGACGAGGTCCTCCAGCGACTGGATCGCGTCGGGCTGTGGCTGAAAAGCTCGAAATGCGTCTTCATGGCATCAGAAGTGGAGTTTTTGGGGAGAAAGATCGTGGCGGACGGCATTCGGCCCACAGATGCCAAGACAGAGCCTATCAGGAACGCGCCCAGGGCACAGAACATCACGGAGCTGCGGCCGTTCCTGCGACTCCTCAACTATTTTGGTAACTTCCTACCAGGATTAAGCACCCTCTTAGAGCCCCTACATGTGTTATTGCGTAAAGGTGAGAACTGGGTATGGGGAAAAAACCAAGTAATTGCTTTTGAGAAAGCGAGAAACATTTTATGCTCCAACAAGCTGCTTGTATTGTAATCCGTGTAAAAGATTTGTGCTAGCATGTAATGCATCGTCGTACGGAGTCGGTTGTGTATTACAACAAGCTAATGTTGCGGGGAAGTTGCAACCTGTCGCCTATGCCTCCAGAAGCTTGTCTAAGGCTGAGAGGGCCTGCAGCATGATTGAGAAAGCGGCATTAGCGTGTGTGTTAGGGGTAAAGAAAATGCATCAGTACCTGTTTGGCCTCAAATTTGAGCTGGAAACCGATCACAAGCCCCTCATATCCTTGTTCGCTGAAAACAAGGGGATAAATACTAATGCCTCAGCCCGCATACAAAGGTGGGCACTCGCGCTATCAGCATATAACTATACCATCCACCACAGGCCAGGCACCGAGAACTGTGCGGATGCTTTCAGTCGGCTACTATTCCCACCACAGGGGTAGAAATGGCGCAGCTTTCAAACTTGTTGATGGTGGCGCAGCCTGCAGACTTGTTGATGGTCATGGAAGCCTTTGAAAATGACAAATCACCTGTCACGGCTCGCCAGATTAGGACTTGGACCAGCCAAGATCCTCTGCTGTCCCTCATAAAAAACTGCGTACTGCATGGGAGCTGGGCCAGCAACCCCGTTGAAATGCAAGAGCTAATCAAGCCGTTCCAGCGGCGAAAGGACGAGCTGTCATTCAGGCAAACTGCCTGTTGTGGGGTAACCGCGTAGTGCTACGCAAAAATGGCAGGGAGATGTTCATCTCGGATCTCCACAGCACACACCCGGGTATAGTAATGATGAAAGCGATAGCCAGATCCCACGTGTGGTGGCCGGGTATCGACTCTGACTTAGAGTCCTGTGTACGGCAATGCAGTGTGTGTGCTCAGTTGAGCAATGCGCCCAGAGAGGCACCACTAAGTTTGTGGTCCTGGCCCTCCAGACCATGGTCGAGGATCCATGTCGACTATGCAGGCCCGTTTCTTGGTAAAATGTTCCTGGTGGTGGTGGATGCTTTTTCAAAATGGATTGAATGTGAAATAATGTCGGGAATCACGGCCACCACCACCATTGAAAGCCTGAGGGCCATGTTTGCCACCCACGGCCTACCTGACATACTGGTCAGTGACAATGGGCCACGTTTCACTAGTGCAGAATTTAAAGAATTCATGACCCGCAATGGGATCAAACATGTCACCTCGGCCCCGTTTAAACCAGCCTCCAATGGGCAGGCAGAGCGTGCAGTACAAACCATCAAACAGAGCCTTAAACGAGTCACAGAAGGCTCACTCCAAACCCGCCTGTCCCGAGTCCTGCTCAGCCACCACACGAGACCTCACTCGCTCACAGGAGTGCCCCTGGCTGAGCTATTCATGAAAAGGACACTTAAAACCAGACTTTCGCTGCTTCACCCCAACCTGCATGATCAGGTAGAGAGTAGGCAGCAGCAACAAAATGTAAAAGATGGTCGCGCCACTGTGTCACGGGAAATTGATCTGAATGACCCTATGTATGTGCCAAACTATGGACTTGGTCCCAAGTGGATCACGGGCACGGTGATAGCTAAAGAAGGGAGTAGGGTGTTTGTAGTCAAACTCGACAATGGACAACTTGCAGAAAGCACCTGGACCAAACGAGGCTGCAGTTCACAGACTGCCCTGAACAACCCAGAGCAGACACCACCTTTTTCGAGCCCACAACACACACCCAAAGGATCAACGACACCACCCCGGACCAGGAAATCGAACCCATCACACCCAACAGCCCAGCAAGACCAGGCTCACCCAGCAGCCCTGCAGGGCCAACAACACGTCAACCCAGCGAGGGCACATCCAACACACCAGAACAGACATTTGTACCGAGGCGGTCCACCAGGGAAAGAAAGGCTCCCGACTGACTCACCTTGTAAATAGTTTTCACTTTGACTTGGGGGTGGGAGGGGAGTGATGTGTATCTGTAAAGCATGCAGTCCCATGTTCTGCCACCAGGGAGTGCATCCCCTGATGTCCCAAGGGATCCCAGCATCCCTTGGGAGCACTGTATATAAGCTGGCCCCTAAGACCTGTTCCTGACACTGGAGTGTCTTAATAAAGACTGAGGTCACTGTTACTTTAACCTCCCTGTGTGCAGTCTCACCTGTGTTAGGAACACAATAGAGATGAGGAGAAATGTTTTCACTCAGAGGATGGTGAACCTGTGGAATTCTCTACCACAGAAGGCTGTGGAGGCCAAGTCACTGAATATATTTAAGAGGGAGATAGATAGATTTCTAGAAACAAAAGGCATCAAGGAGTATGGGGAAAAAGGGGGAATATGGTGTTGAGATAGAGGATCAGCCATGATCATATTAAATGGCAGTGCAGACTCAAATGGCCTACTGCTGCTCCTATTTTCTCTGTTTCTATGTTTCTAAGGTGTAACCTCCACCTTATTCTTTGAGCTGGCCTTCCCATGGCTGCCGGGTCTCGTTTAGGGCGGCGATGTTGGCATCAAAGCGTCTAAGTTCCCGGGCAACTATGTGGTGCAGCATTCCGATCTGTCGCTGTTGTAGTTGTCCATGAGGGTCCTGATGTTCCAGGTCCCGAACTTCATTTTGAAGGGTGGAAGATGCCCTGTGGGTGAGTTCTTTTAACATGGGGTGGCCGTTGCACACCGGCTACCACACGGGCTTGGCAGAGCGAGGTCTTAGTTCAGTGGCAAGGAGGTCCAAGACGACTGGAGACCAGGCACTGCTGTATGAGCCTAGTTGCCTGCGGCAGGATGCGAGCCTTGAACTCGGCGCGAGCAGCGCCCTTCCGTGAACTGGTGAGAAAACAGAGGTCTGGCTGAAGGCAGGCATTGGGATGGTCAGAGGTCCACTTTGTGGAAGGTGGAGAGGTCAAAGAGGTCAGAGTGGCCACAGCCATTATGCACACCATGTGCTCGAAAGAGACTGCACCGTTGAGTGGGGCCAGAACGTCATTGGATGAAGGGAGGTCAGGACGTCGGCAGAGGGATGAAGGTCAGGACGTCGCCGATGGAGTGGAGGCCCGAATGTCGCCGGAGAGATGGAGGGATGGCTCGTGTGTGAGGGTGAGGAATGAAGGTAGGGCCCAAACCTATGGTTGAGGCTGGTCGGAGGCTCACCGCCGTTGAGATCGGCGGGGATCGGTTGGACCACCTGGGTCAGCCAGTGGGGAGCGAGAAGCGAGGTTGCAGTTGGAAGGTCTTGGCAGCAGGGAGGTCGATCTGGAAGGTAAATTGTGATTGGGGGAATGGGGGATGGGCAGTGGGCCCTTGTAGCATGGGTTTTAGGATAGGAAAATACATTGGAGAGGGTCAAAGTTAGCGATCCCTAGGGAGCTCTCCCCGAAACAAAGCAGTGATAGCATCACTATTGCAATCACATTAGTGTCCCATTTGTAACTACCATTCCTAATCGCCCATTAAACTGCTATGCTCTGATTGAAAATAGCCCTTTAGTACAACATTGGCCCAGTAGAGCATACATTTTTGTTTCTACTTCCAGATGACCAGTCACGGGCACGGCGTCCCTCAAGGGAGCCCTCCACGTCAAGCCATCGTCTGGAGGAGGAGAAGGAGGAGGAGGGGGAAGAGGAGGAGATAGATGAGCCAGCTCCGGCGCAGCATCTGAGGGCTCCTGCTCCACCATTGGGACTCAGCTCGTCTGGGGATGATGCTCTGTTCTCGGGGTTTGAGGAGTGGGAGGCTCCTAGGCCCAGTGGCATGCAGCAACGCAGTGCTGGGATGGAATCCTGCAGGGCATCTCTCCGGAGTCGGCAAAGTCGGTCTGCTAACAGACAGGCAGACGTGGAATTGGACCTGGTGGATATGTCCAGGGACAACATGCAAATCAGCCGTCAGCTCCTTGATGCATTGGGACGGTTCCTCGCGAGCATCGACAAGCTCACTGTGACAATTACGGCGGTAGGGTCACAGATTGTCGCTGCGAGTCGTGACTCCAGTGAGGCCATCATTGCCCACATTCAGAGGCTGGTGGCTTCCAGCAGTGACAGTGGAGTTCCAGAGAGTGTGCTGCCTGCCCTTGAACACGTTGCAGACTCGGGCGCATCACAGGCACAAGCTCTGCTTCAGCTTTTGCAGGTGATGCAGTCCATGCCTGCCACCACACTCGCTGCATTCCCCACTATCCCACAGACAGTTGCGAAGCAGGCCAGCAAGGTACTCCAGTTGCTAGGGACCAGCCCCGTCAGCAACTGAGTGGCTCCAGGGATATGAGATATAATGTCATTCCTCCGGATGGCAGCATTCCGTCTGCCCCCTCCCCCCACCCCTCCATCTCCCACTCAATCGCCAACCAAGCACCAATGAAGGTTGACACCCAAACCACCTGTGACTAGCAATGCCAAGGAAGAGGGGAGACATAGAAACATAGAAACATAGAAAATAGGTGCAGGAGTAGGCCATTCGGCCCTTTGAGCCTGCACCGCCATTCAACAAGATCATGGCTGATCACCCACCCCAGCACCTCCTCCCCACGCCCCCTCCATACCCCCCGACCCCCCCCAGCCACAAGTTACCACATCCAACTCCCTCCCGAACACATCCAATGAACTGGCATCAACAACTCTCCACGGTCGGGAACCCCACAGGCCAACAACTCCCCGAGTGAAGAAGTCTCTCCCAAGGCAGTCGGGAGCCGGGCTTTCCAGGCCACGAGCTGGTCCAGTGCATCCCCAGACTCCGTCTCCATTGTCTGACCCCACAAGACAGCAGCCCTCTCTCAGCCTTCTTGCACGCCCTGGTGCCACATTGAGGAGGAGTAGCAGGCATGGGAGGGGATGAAGGGAGAGGAAGCAAAAGATGGTGGCCAACATAGACTGCAGGATGCAGATTTGTATTTTGTTTTGATGACACTGCAGGATGCAGATTTGTATTTTTATTTTTCACACTGCAGGATGCAGTTTTCCTGTGAAATGCCTGACTCAGTTAAATCATTATGGGGTTTGTTGGTGGTGGGGTGCGGGGGGCTAAGAATGTTACATTGTTGATTATATTTTTCCTTCACCTTAACCATTGCCGTCTAGTGTCTCATTTGCAGAGAAAGTGGGGGAATAGTCAGCATGGTGGAATAGAGTGATGAGGTAATGCTCAAACTTCTTGTTCAACCTTCAAGCAAAGTGTTCAATGATGAGCTGCTGATGTAAGGCTTTTGCAGTGGCCACATCTCCACCCCGCCACCCCTGTGGTTGTGGTGATGGCATAAGTTCCTCGCCAGATTCTTCTTCCTTGTCATCCTCCTCCACCTCTTCCTCCTGAGGTGATCCTGCAATCCTCATTGGCAATGCCTGTCTCCTCATGATGGCTAAGTTGTGCAGCATGCAGCACACCACAGTGAACTCAGAGACCTGCTGAGGAGCTTGGATTGAATGTCTCTGTCCCTGGCCCAGGGAGAAATGTCCATTCTGATAAGCTCATACTAAAGGATGAAAATGAGTACTGTGAGCAATGAGCGAGTGTGACCTTAGCTCCTTTAATAAGACTCCAGAGTGCAGGTACCTCGTGGGTGGCCTGGTTATATACCATGCTCCCAAGGGATGCTGGGATCCCTTGGGACTCCAACAGGTGGGCCCTCTGGTGGTAGGGTAATACAGGTTACAAGGGGCTAAATACATAACATCACTCCCCCGTGAAGTCAACAGGACACTTATTTACAATGTGAGACTATCTGGGACTTTTCGCTCCCTTGTCGATTGCCTCGGTACAAATGCTGGTGTGGGTGAGTTGGTCAGTTCTTCACTGGGCTGTTGGGAAGCCGGTCTTGCCGGGCTGCTGGGGATGGTGAGTTCGGCCTCGTGGTCAACCATGATGTCAGTTGCGACTTATGTGTGTGTGCGTAGGAGGGTCAAAGTTGGTGGTGTCTTCTTCCGGTTATTCATAGCTGTTGGTGATCCGCAATTTGATTTGGTCCAAATGTTTTCTGTATGTTTGTCCATTGGCCAATTTGACCTGAAACACCCTACTCTCCTCTTTGGCTGTGACCGTGCCAGCGAGCCATTTGGGACCATGTCCATAATTGAGCACAAACACAGGATCATTGATCTCAATATCGCGTGATAAATTTGCGCGGTCATGGTACACACTTTGTTGTTGCCGCTTGCCCTCCACGTGATCATGGAGATCAGGGTAGACAAGAGATAGCCGAGTTTTAAGCACCCTTTTCATGAGCAGCTCACGCTGGGGGAACCCCAGTGAGTGAGTGGGGTCTGGTGCGGTAGCTGATCAGTACTCGGGACAATCGGGTCTGTAGGGAGCCTTCTGACACACGTTTCTAGCTTTGCTTGATGGTCTGAATTGCCCGTTCTGCCTGGCCGTTGGATACGGGCTTGAACAGGGCAGATGTGACATGTTTGATCCCATTGTGGGTCATGTATTCCTTGAATTAAGCACTGGTGAAGCAATGCCCATTGTCGCTGACTAGGACATCAGGCAAGCCGTGCGTGGCAATCATGGCTCGTAGGTTTTCAATAGTGGCCGTGGATGTGTTTACAGATATTATCGCACATTCAATCCATTTTGAGTAAGCGTCCACGACAACCAAAAACATTTTGCCTAGAAATGGCCCACATAGTCCACATGGATCCTCGGCCACAGTTTGGAGGGTCACGACCACAAACTAACCGGTGCCTCTCTGGGTGCATTGCTCAGCTGAGAGCAAGTGTTGCACTGGTGCACGCATGACTCTAAATCTGAATCGATGCCAGGCCACCACACAAGGGATCTGGTTGTGGCTTTCATCATTACAATGCCTGGGTGGGTGCTATGCAGTTCACATATAAACATATCTCTGCGTTTCTTGGGCAAGACCACACGATTGCCCCACAACAGACAGTCCGCCTGCAAGGACATTTCATCTTTGCACCTGTGGAACGGCTTAATCGCCTCCTGCATCTCCACTGGACACCGGACCAGCTCCCATGGAGGACACAGTTTTTTTACCAAGGACAGTAAAGGATTCTGGCTGGTCCAGGTTCTGATCTGGCGGGCCGTAACTGGGGACTTTTCATTCTCGAATGCCTCCATGATCATGAGCAAGTCCGCTGGCTGTGCCATTTCGATCCCGGTGGTGGGCAATGGCAGCCAACTGAGAGCATCTGCGCAGTTCTTTGTGCCCGGTTAGTGGCAAATTATATAGTTGTATGCTGACAGTGTGAGCGCCCATCTTTGGATGTGGGCAAAGGCATTGGTGTTAATCCCTTTGCTCTCAGAGAACAGCGATATGAGCAGCTTGTGGTCAGTTTCAAGCTCAAACTTGAGGCCAAATAAGTAATGGCGCAGTTTTTTTATTCCGTAAACGCACGCTAGAGCCTCTTTTTCAATCATACTGTAGGCCCTTTCGGCATTGGACAAACTCCTGGATGCAAAGGCGACCAGTTGTAAAATCCCCGATTCGTTAGCCTGTTGTAACACACACCTGACCCCGTATGACGACGCATCGCAAGCTAGCACTAATCGTTTACATGGGTTATACAGGACAAGCAGTTTGTTTGAAAACAACAGATTTCTGGCTTTCTCAAAGGCAGCCTCTTGTGAATTCCCCCATACCCAGTTGTCTCCCTTGCTCAGTAGCACATGTAGGGGTTCTAGCAAGGTGCTTAACCCGGGTAGGAAATTACCGAAATAGTTAAGGAGTCCCTGGAACGACCGCAGCTCCGTCACATTCTGTGGTCTTGGTGTGTACTTGATGGCCTCTGTGTTGGCGTCGGTGGGTCTGATGCCGTCTGCTGCGATTCTTCTTCCCACGAGCTCGACCTCCAGCGCCAGGAAAACACACTTCGAGCGTTTCAACCTGAGTACCACGCGACTAAGAACATCTTCCAGATTCTTCAAGTGCTCGATGTTGTCCCGACCTGTAACCAGTATGTCGTCCTGGAAAACCACAGTGCGAGGAACTGACTTTAGCAGGCTCTCCATGTTCCGTTGGAAGATTGCCGCGCCCGACCGAATCCTGAACGGGCATCTGTTATAAATGAACAGACCTTTGTGCGTGTTGATGCAGGTGAGGCTTTTTGAAGATTCCTCCAGCTCCTGCACCATGTAGGCCGAGGTCAGGTCCAACTTGGTGAACGTCTTCCCTCCAGCCAGGGTCGCAAATAGGTCGTCTGCCTTGGGTAGCAGGTACTGGTCCTGTAGCGAATACCGGTTAATCGTTACTTTATATTCCCCACAAATTCTGACCGTGCCGTCACCTTTAAGTACCGGGATAATCGGACTGGCCCTTGAATTCCACCGGCGCGATGATGCCTTCTCGCTGCAGCCTGTCCAGCTCAAGTTCCATTTTTTCTCGCATCATATATGGTACCGCCCGTGCCTTGTGGTGGATGGGTCGCGTACCGGGAACCAAATGGATCTGCACTTTTGCCCACGAGTAGCTTCCAATGCCTGGCTCGAACAACGATGGAAATCTGCTCAGAACCTGGGCACATGAGGCGTCATCGATGGACGAAAGTGCTCGGATGTTGTTCCAGTTCCAGCGGATTTTTCCCAGCCAGCTTCTGCCAAACAGTGTGGGGCCATCCCCTGGCACGATCCATAGTGGGAGTTCGTGCACTGGTCCATCATAGGAGGCTTTTACTTCTGCACTGCCAATTACAGGGATCAGCTCTTTGGTGTCAGATCTTAGCTTGGTGTGAATGGGGCTGAGCTTGGGCCTGTGTGTCTTGCTGCACCACAGCCTGTCGAAGGCCTTTTTGCTCATTATGGACTGACTTGTATCTGTGTCCAGTTCCATAGATACTGGAATTCCGTTCAGTTCAACTTTTAATATTATTGGTGGACATTTCGTGGTGAAGGTGTGTACCCTGTACACTTCTGCCTCCTCGGTTCGAGTCTCCAATTCAGCCTGATCCACCGTGGATTGATCTTCCTCTGCAACGTGGTGGTTTGCAGCTCGCCTGCACATTCGCTGGAGGTGTCCCATTGTTCTGCAGCTGTTGCACGCATAGTGCTTGAAGCGGCATTGATGGGGCCGATGATCACCTCCACAGCACCAACAAGGTGTTAACTGCCTTGCATTAACGATTGATGGCGGACTCTGGGTAATCTGAGTTCATGCAGCAGCCAGCGTGTACGTTCTGCTATGTATATTCCTGCTCGAAAACAACGTTACTTTGTGCGAAATTTGTTTGGTGTTGTCGCTGGTGGACATAAATGCTTGGGCTATCGTTATGGCTTTGCTCAGATTCGGAGTTTCAACAGTCAACAGTTTGTGAAGGATTACCTCATGGCCAATGCCCAGTACAAAAAGGTCTCTCAGCATTCGTTCTAGGAATCCATCAAATTCGCAATGTCCTGCGAGGTGCCCTAGTTCGGCGACATGGCTCACCACTTCCTGGCCCTCTGACTGTTGACACGTGTCGAACCGATACCTCACCATCAAAACTCTTTCCTTAGGATTTAGGTGCTCCCGGACCAGCACACACAATTCTTCATAGGACTTTGTTGTTGGTTTTACCGGAGCTAGAAGAGTCTTCATGAGGTCATAGGTTGTTGCCCCACAGACGGTAAGGAGGATCACCCTATGTTTGGCAGCGTTCTCATCCCCTTCCAGCTCATTGGCCATGAAGTATTGGTCGAGTCTCTCCATGAAGGTCTCCCAATCGTCCCCTTCTGAGAACTTCTTCAGGATACCAACTGTTCTTTGCATTTTCGCGCGGTTGTTCGTTACCTCGTCGCCAATTGCTATGCTCATAATAAAGGATGGAACTGAGTACTGTGAACAAAGAGCAAGTGTGACCTTAGCTCCTTTAATAAGACTCCAGAGTGCAGGTACCGTGTGGGTGGCCTGCTTATATTCAGTGCTCCCAAGGGATGCTGGGATCCCTTGGGACTCCAACAGGTAGGTCCGCTGGTGGTGGTGTGATACAGGTTGCAAAGGGTTAAATACATAACATAGTCCAGGAAGGTGTCGTTGGAACACAAATACGTGGATATGACAATTCAGTGGCAGCTGCCACCCTTGGTGTACGCTGTCTCCTCCCAGCATCTAAACCAATGTTGCCTGGTACGTTAGCCACCAGTCACATGAAGCTAACTGGGAGTCCTGATGTGGTTAATTACATTTCTGATCGGTTAACAAACAATGAATCACTTGCCTGGATGAGTGCAACTCCATCAACATTCAAGAAGCTCAACACCATCCAGGACAAAGTAGCCCGCTTGATTGGCACCCCATCCACCACCTTAAACATTCACTCGCTCCACCGTGGCTGCAGTCTGCACCATCTACAAGATGCACTGCAGCAACTCATCAAGGCTTCTTTGGCAGCACCTCCCAAACCCATGACCTCTACTACCTAAAGGACAAGAGCAGCAAGCACATGGGAACATCACCACCTCCACATTCGTCTCCAAGTCACATGCCATCCTGACTTGGAAGTATATAACAGTTCCTTAATCGTCGCTGAGTCAAAACGCTGGAACTCCCTCCTTAACAGCACTGTGGGAGTACCTTCACCATACGGACTGCAGCAATTAACGAAGGCAGGATGGGCAATAAATGCTGGTCTTGTCAGTGATGCCCACCTCCCACTAAACGAATAAAATCCTTGCCAACATTGCACTTGTGATCTCAATACTTGTTTTCACATGGAGTATGCATGTGGACTTTAACCTTTTTGTGCATTTGCTAGTAAAATGGTAAGATGAAAAGCAGAGAGAATGAGTGTTTCTTGGTGTTGGCTTTGACACATGAACTTTATTTACCTTACTGTATTGCAGTGCAGCACTGAGGGAGTGCTGTACTGTTGGAGGTGACGTAAAGATCCCATGGCGAAAATGAACGTGGGAGGTCTCCCCGGTGTCCTGGCCAATATTTATCCCTCAATCATAGAAACATAGAAACATAGAAATCCACAGCGCAGAAGGAGGCCATTTTGGCCCATCGTGTCCGCGCCGGCTGACAAAGAGCCGCATGGCCCTCGGTCAGCAGCCCTGAAGGTTACATATAAACTATGAACAATGAACAATGACGGAACATCACAGAAACAGATTCTCTGGTCATTATCGCATTGTGGGAGCTTGCTGTGCGCTAATTGGCTGCCGTGTTTCCCAAATTACAACAGTGACTACACTTCAAAAAGAACTTCATTGGCTGTAATGCAATTTAGGACATCCTGAGGTTGTGAAAGTTGCTATAGAAATGCAAGTCTTATTCTTTTTTTATTGTGAGTTGGATGTTTTCTACCAGATTAGTGCCTGTGGCTAAAAGGGTGTCGCCAAAGCCAAACCTGTGGCTTGTCAGCGATTCCTACTACTGATCCAGACACGCCAATTAAACCTGAATTGGATTCATGTCTCTATAGAAGACTGAAAAGGAAATGTGACAGAACTTTAGTTTGCATGATTGGTAAACTTAATGAGCTGGATTTTTGATTACTTTACGCCCCATTTAGTGCCTCGGCAGGCGCAAAAAGATGTCTTTAGGCATCAAACGGGGTGCATCAAACAAGATTAAGTGCCCGGGCACAACTTTCATAAAATTTATCAACCTGCTCGCCGTCTTAATCATCAGGATGACGTCAATCGTCATGCAACGCCGCGCTAGCGCCCCGGGCGGAACTTTTATGCATTTTGCCTGATTCAGCCTCCACCCCAAGACCCGACCAGAAAAACCAAATGAACCCAGGGTGCACCAGGGATTAGGCGCCATGTTTAAAGGGAAGGTGTAGAAAGTAATGTTGTAATTGTGACTGACTGCCACGGTTACGAGCTGAACGCTGTGTTAGTGCACATTTGGATTCTGAACTTTTATGTGAGTTTCTCATTTGTTTTAAAGAACATTAAGAGAGTAGAATGAGAGCCATGTTAGGTCGGGAGCCACTCATATTGGCTGCTATTGCCAGACGGCTTCAAGCTGGAAGAAGGCTTATTGTTCATCATTTGCAACAAAGAGGTTGCAAACGTTTGGGTAGGAGGTCTTACCCACCACGAGTTTACAAGGAACATCAGTCCTACCGATACATTTCTGATGTGCAGTGCGTTCAAAGGCTGCACTTCAGAAAATAAGTGCTGACAGAGATATGCCAGCTCCCAGAGGCAGACCTACAGCCTATCAGCGGCAACAGGACTGCATTGCCTGTCGAGGTGAAGGTGACTGTGGCACTTGCCTTCTATGCCTCCGGCTTCTTTCAGAAATCAGTGGGAGACATATGCTCCATCTCGCAGCATGCTACACATTGCTGCATTGGCCAGGTGACTAATGCACTGTACGCTCGCAGAATGGACTTCATAAACTTCCCAATGAGCAGGGAGAGCCAGAATGAGAGGGCAATAGGTTTTGGATGATTTTCGCTGGCTTCCCCAAGATTCAGGGTGCCATTGACTGTACGCACGTCGCCCTGTGAACACCGACACCGAATGCAGAAGTCTTTCGAAACAGAAAGGGATATCACTCATTAAATGTTGAGCTTGTCTGCGACCACACTCAGCGCATCCTGACAGTCAATGCCCGCTATCCAGGTGAGTATACATGATGCTTTCATCTTGCGTGAGAATAGTGCCTCACGTATGTTCAGCGTCAAGCGCAAGGTCAGAGCTGGCTGATTGGGGATAAAGAACATGGCCTGGCCACCTGGCTCATGACCCCCCTCCAGAACCCTGAGGCAGAAGCTGAGCAGCGCCATAATGTCAGCCATGCAGCCACCTGCAACATCATTGACCAATGCCTGGACCATTCTGGAGCCAATAGTGAGACAGTTGGGAGTTTGAAAATGCAGTTGTAAAAGATTTGGAGAAAGTTATTTTTTAGGGATGAACAGAGAAGGAAGTGGGGTTTGAAGGAAGTAGGGTGATGTGGCTGAGGGAAAAAATGGTGAGAGATGGTCTTGACTATGATCACGACCATGGGAGTAGAGAAGCAACATGAGATGGCAAGGTCAAGGGATGGCCATGAATATGAGAGGAGTAAGTTAGGGAGACCAGTGAAATCAGAGGAGAAAGGGCAAAGTGATCGAAGCTGAACTCATTGAGAATGAGGAGTCACTCAGTGCAAAATCAGATGAAGGATGGGAGGGAGGATATCTTAGTGAGAAACGTGGGCAGTACAGGAGGACTTTATAGGAGAGGCGAGAGAGGTGGAACATGGTGAAGTGTTCAAAGGAGGAGAAACTACCAGAGTAAGGGGGACAGACCAACGTGTCATTAGAACATAAGAACATAATAATTAGGAACAGGAGTAGGCCATCTAGCCCCTCGAGCCTGCTCCGCCATTCAACAAGATCATGGCTGATTTGGTCGTGAACTCAGCTCCACTTACCCGCCCGCTCCCCGTAACCCTTAATTCCCTTATTGGTTAAAAATCTATCTATCTGCGATTTGAATACATTCAATGAGCTAGCCTCAACTGCTTCCTTGGGCAGAGAATTCCACAGATTCACAACCCTCTGGGAGAAGAAATTCCTTCTCAACTCGGTTTTAAATTGGCTCCCCCGTATTTTGAGGCTGTGCCCCCTAGTTCTAGTCTCCCCGACCAGTGGAAACAACCTCTCTGCCTCTATCTTGTCTATCCCTTTCATTATTTTAAATGTTTCTATAAGATCACCCCTCATCCTTCTGAACTCCAACGAGTAAAGACCCAGTCTACTCAATCTATCATCATAAGGTAACCCCCTCATCTCCGGAAGCAGCCTAGTGAATCGTCTCTGTACCCCCTCCAAAGCTAGTATATCCTTCCTTAAGTAAGGTGACCAAAACTGCACGGCGTACTCTAGGTGCGGCCTCATCGATACCTTGTACAGTTGCAGCAGGACCTCCCTGCTTTTGTACTCCATCCCTCTCGCAATGAAGGCCAACATTCCATTCGCCTTCCTGGTTATCTGCTGCACCTGCAAACTAACTTTTTGGGATTCATGCACAAGGACCCCCAGGACCCTCTGCACTGCAGCATGTTGTAATTTCTCCCCATTCAAATAATATTCCCTTTTACTGTTTTTTTTTCCAAGGTGGATGACCTCACATTTTCCGACATTGTATTCCATCTGCCAAACCTTAGCCCATTTGCTTAACCTATCCAAATCTCTTTGCAGCCTCTCTGTCCTCTACACAACCCGCTTTCCCACTAATCTTTGTGTCATCTGAAAATGTTGTTACACTGCACTCTGTCCCCTCTTCCAGGTCATCTTTGTATATTGTAAACAGTTGTGGTCCTAGCACTGATCCCTGTGGCACACCACTAACCACCGATTTCCAACCCAAAAAGGACCCATTTATCCCGACTCTCTGCTTTCTGTTAGCCAGCCAATTCGCTATCCATGCTAATACATTTCCTCTGACTCCGCGTACCTTTATCTTCTGCAGTAACCTTTTGTGTGGCACCTTATCGAATGCCTTTTGGAAATCTAAATACACCACATCCATCGGTACACCTCTATCCACCATGCTCATTATATCCTCAAAGAATTCCAGTAAATTCCAGTTAAACATGATTTCCCCTTCATGAATCCATGTTGCGTCTGCTTGATTGCACTATTCCTATCTAGATGTCCCGCTATTTCTTCCTTAATGATAGCTTCAAGCATTTTCCCCACTACAGATGTTAAACTAACCGGCCTATAGTTACCTGCCTTTTGTCTGCCCCCTTTTTTAAACAGAGGCGTTACATTAGCTGCTTTTCAATCCACTGGTACCTCCCCACAGTCCAGAGAATTTTGGTAGATTATAACGAATGCATCTTCTATAACTTCCGCCATCTCTTTTAATACCCTGGGATGCATTTCATCAGGACCAGGAGACTTGTCTACCTTGAGTCCCATTAGCCTGTCCAGTATTACCCCCCTAGTGATAGTGATTGTCTCAAGGTCCTCCCTTCCCACATTCCCGTGACCAGCAATTTTTGGCATGGTTTTTGTGTCTTCCACTGTGAAGACCGAAGCAAAATAATTGTTTAAGGTCTCAGCCATTTCCACATTTCCCATTATTAAATCCCCCTTCTCATCTTCTAAGGGACCAACATTTACTTTAGTCACTCTTTTCCGTTTTATATATCGGTAAAAGCTTTTACTATCTGTTTTTATGTTTTGCGCAAGTTTACTTTCGTAATCTATCTTTCCTTTCTTTATTGCTTTCTTAGTTATTCTTTGCTGTCGTTTAAAATGTTCCCAATCTTCTAGTTTCCCACTAACCTTGGATACCTTATAAGCATTGGTTTTTAATTTGATACTCTCCTTTATTTTCTTGGTTATCCACGGCTGGTTACCCCTTCTCTTATCCCCCTTCTTTTTCACTGGAATCTATTTTTGTTGCGCACTATGAAAGAGCTCCTTAAAAGTCCTCCACTGTTCCTCAATTTGGTGAAAAGGGTCACGCCATCACTGCGGACGTTTGGACAGGTGGCGGGTGGCAGAAAGTATAGCCAGACAGGGAGGCTTCAGTAAGGGGCAAGGTATGAGCCAAGTTTCTGACAAGGCCATGATATTAATGCAGAGATCCACAATAAGGTTATGGAAGGCAAGGGCCATGTATATGAAAGAATTGACATTGAGAAGGGAGATGTGGAGATGGGGGGTGATTGTTGGTCTGTTGTCAGAGTCCAAGGGGCCAGCAGTGGGTGAGGTGGGCGATACAGGAAGAAGATTCGCCCCCAGCAGGCAAGCTGGGCAGGAAGGTCAGATAGAGAGAGGTGGATGGGCAGTTGAAGTAGCTGCTCTTAAGGAGAAAGTGATGAGTGCCTTGATGGGCCCTTCGGAGAATGCCGAGAGAGGCAAAGAGGGGAGCTGCAGGCTTATCCAAAGGGGATTCAAGCCTGCGACGGTGATAGGAGAGCTGGAAAGTCAATGAGTAGTGATTTATTGGGGCAGAGATCAGGAAATGGCAAATTAACCAAGAGGAGAGAAATGAAAGGTGGCATGAATGGGTGGCAGAAGGGGAGGAGATAGAATCGGAAAGCCTAAGAGGGGTCTAGAAAAGGAAAACAAGAGATAGAAGTAATGGGCTCTGATATGGAAAGGCAGTCAATCCATGCCAATCAGCAGGTAAGCAGCGTGGGAATTTGGGTTACCTTGGCATAGCTGTGGCTCAGTCGGTCGCACTCTCATCTCTGAATCAGGGGGGTGTTTGGCTCTCTTAAAGTTGTGAAAGGCACTATAGAAATGCAAGTCTGTCTTTTATAGCATATGTAGAAGAGATATGGACTGATTGCAAACAGATGATTGGAAGGAAATAATATGAGAGAGCTCAAAGTTAAAGTCTGAGCGGCAGAGAACAGAGGCTAAGACAAATAGAAGCAGACATTAAGAGAAAGAAAACAGGAAAAAGCAATGAGAGGAGGCCGGACTGTAAGTAATACCAAACCTATATTTAGTATTTAGCTCGATTGACCTAACTAAAACACACAGCGATAAGCGTGGAAAATGTCATTGTTTACCAATCTGTCCCTTGATGTGTTTGGACTCGTCAGAAACACGGCAGCAAATATGGCCTGTGATAAAAGGCAGAGAATCAGTTAATGCTGCGTGTAGTTCAAATATTTGCTCAAATGAACACTGAGAGGAATAGTTGCCTTCGATAAATATAAAAAAAAAATTTCTAACTTTTTGAAGCTAATTGAGGTCATGGGGTTGGAATTTTAACTCTTCCCCCCACCCCCCTCACCTGGCAGTTAAAATGGAGACTTACACGCGGGCCTCTAGCCACAATCTGACCGATTTTAATTTGCAGGCGCCCAGGACACCTGGCCGAAGCCGGTGGGGTCCATCTTTAAATGTGCAGATCTGGCTCTGATGATATAATCAGGGCCCGACTGTCATCTTAACCCCAAGCCTACGTGAGGGAAGCCCTGGTGACTTCTCCGCCAGGCCAATATTGCTAGGAAGTGGATCCAGGGCTAGCGAGGTGACGTGTTTCTTCTGCCTTCTTGGGGCCAGGAGGAGCAGGACTGACCCTTTAAGGCCCCAACAAGAGGAAGGCCTGAATGTCATTCAAAAAACTTAGCTTAGTGCTGGGGACTGTGCGTCCAAGACGTGTGATTCTTCATTGGAATCTTTTCTGATGCTTCCTGTTGGAAGGACAATAACACCTTGCAATTCAAAAGAAGAAGGACAAAAATAACTTGCATTTATATTACGCCTTTAACGTAGTGAAACATCTCAAATTGTTCATTGGAACGTAATCAGAAAAAATTTGAAACCGAGCTGTGTAAGGAGATATTAGGAGAGGTGACCAAAAGTCTGGTCAAAGAGGTAGGTTTTAAGGAACATCTTAAAGGAGGAGCGAGAGGTAGAGACGTGAAGAGTTTTAGGGAGTGAATTCCAGAACATAGGGCCCAGGCAGCTGAAGGCACGGCCACCAATGGAGGGGCAAAGGAAGCGGGGTTGCACAAAAGGCTGGAATTAGAGGAGCACAGATATCTCGGAGGTTTTTAGGGTTGGAGGAGGTTACAGAGACACCATGGAGGTATTTGAAAACTAGCATGAATTTTTTTAAATCAAGACTCTGCTGGAGGAAATGCCTTTAAAATTGCAAAACATCCTAAGGCAACAATGTAGAGGTGTAACCAGGAAAGAAATCGGTGCCGAGCCAAGAAATGAAATATTAGAATGGGGGTGACTAAAAGCTTGGTCAAAAAGCCAGATGTTACGTGTCCAATTGTGGAGATAGACACTGGGCAGTTCAAGGGCTGAACTCCAGTCATGATTAAAGACTCACTCCCACACACCTTGGTTTGCTATGTGTGACTTCATTGTGTATCGAGAGAGAGGGAGAGAGAGAAGTGGGAGAAACAAGGTGACAGGGAATGAGAGAGATAGTGACAGGATGCTGATTGGTCGGCTCAGGCCGGGTTAGGTTTTGTTTCTCACTCTGATATAAGTAGTGTTCATGTAGTGTACAAAATGATACAATGAACTCCAGACTGTGAGCCAGTGACTAGGTGTAACCTGGTCAGTCTTTAATGGCTTCCAGAAATGAAGATACAAAGGTGAAGTTCAGGTTATATACTGGGCCCAGCACGAGTGTACATATGACCGTAGGACCTCCGACGGTAGTGCCCCCTGTACATACATTACATCATTCCCTCCCCCAGTTCTTGGCACAAGTCCATATTACAAGTTCAGACGGTCCGGAGCCCTTCGCTCCCTGATTGACCATCTCAGTACAATCCCAGAGCTTTCTGAGTCTCTCACGACTTGGGACTGGGCATTGACCACAATGGGTTCTTCTAATGGCTGGACGTGAGTTGGTTGGTCATTTAAGCTCGCAGTGTCTTCTTCCAACTGTTCCAGTTCTTCAGTGTGTCTTAGCTTGATTTGATCAATGTGTTTCCTGCACATCTGCCCATTCTTGAACTTAGCCATATACACCCGGTTCGTGTCGCTGACAATGATGTCTGGCAGACCATGTGTGGCAAACATGGCTCTCAGGTTCTCAATGGTGGCAGTAGAAGTGCTGGATGACATGATCACACATTCTATCCATTTGAAGTATGCATCCACCACCACAAAAAATATTTTACCGAGGAAGGGGGCCGCAAAGTCGATGTGGATTCTAGACCACGGTTTGGATGGCCATGACCACAGACTGAGCGGAGCTTCCTTTGGGGCATTGCTTAACTGCATGCAAGTACTGCACTGATACACGCATGACTCTAAGTCTGAGTCAATGCCAAGCCACCAAACATGGGACCTGCCGATGGCCTTCATCATGACAATACCGGGATGCGTACTATGTAACTCCCGTACAAATCTCGCCTTGCCTTTCTTGGGCATTACAACACGATTACCCCACAGTAAACAGTCGGACTGGATGGAAAGCTCATCTTTGCGACGGCTGTATGGTTTGGTTTCATCACCCAGTTCTTTGGGGATGGTCGACCAGTCCCCATTAAGAACAGAACATTTTACAACCAATAGGGTCGGATCCTGGCTGGTTCAGGTCTTAACTTGTTGAGCAGTGACAGGCGACCCTTCACTCTCAAAGGCATCCATGACGATGAGTAGCTCTGCGGGCATTGGCATTTCCACCTCCAGTGTGGGCAACGGTAACCGGCTCAATGCATCAGCACAGTTGTTGTTGCCTGATCTTTGGTGAATGACATAATGTCAGCGCCCACCTCTGGATGCAGGACGACACGTTGGTATTGATATCTTTATGTTCCGAGAACAACGATATAAGCGGCTTGTGATCGGTTTCCAGCTCGAAGCAAAGCCCAAACAGGTACTGGTGCATTTTTTTAATCCTATAAACACATGCTAAAGCCTCTTTTCCTACCATGCCATAGGCTCTTTCCACCTTGGACAGGCTTCGAGACACGTATGCAACTGGTTGTAGTTTGCTTGACTCATTGGCTTGCTGGAGTACACAGCCGACCCCATAAGACGACGTATCACAGGTCAAAACTAGATGCTTGCATGGGTCGTACAGTACCAGTAGCTTGTGGGAACACAACAGATTTCTAGCCTTCTCAAAGGCTCTGTCTTGAAGTTCACCCCACATCCAGTCGTCTCCTTTCCTGAGCAGCTTGTGCAAAGGCTCTAATACTGTGCTCAATTTGGGTAAGAAGTTAGCGAAGTAGTTGAGAAGACCCAGGAACGAACACAGCTCCATCACATTCTGGGGCCTGGGCTCATTTTTGATGGTCTCTGTTTTTGTGTCTGTAGGCCTGATTCTGTCTGAAGCAATCTTTCGTCAAAGGAATTTGACCTCTGGTGCCATGAAAACGCACTTCGAACGTTTCAGCCTGAGTCCCACTTTGTCCAGACGACGCAGAACCTCTTCCAGATTGTGCAGGTGTTCGGCAGTGTCACGACCTGTGACTAGGATGTCATCTTGGAATACCATGGTCCTGGAGACGGATCTCAATATGCTCTCCATGTTTCTCTGAAATATGGCTGCCACCGAATGAATGCCAAAAGGGCATCTGTTGTAAATAAACAGTCCTTTGTGTGTGTTGATGCACGTAAGTTTCTTTGATGATTCAACCAGTCCCTGTGTCATGAAGGCGGATGTTAGATCCAATTTGGTGAACAATTTTCCCCCGGCTAGCGTTGCAAATAGGTCATCAGCTTTAGGTAGCGGATACTGATCTTGTTTCGAAACTCGCTTGATCGTGACCTTGTAGTCTCCACAAATCCTGACTGTGCCTTCGCTATTTAACACCGGAACAATGGGACTGGCCCATTCATTAAATTCGACCGGTGAGATGACCCCCTCGTGTTGTAACCTATCTAATTCGACCTCGACCTTTTCTCTCACCATGTGTGGGACCGCCCTGGCTTTGTGATGGATGGGCCTTGCGTCTGGGCCTAGGAGAATCTGCACCTTGGCTCCCTTGAAGCTGCCAAGTCTGGGTTCAAACAGTGAGGGAAATTTGCTCAGCACTTGAGCACAAATCATCATCCGCTCCTGACAAAGCTTTGATATCGTACCATTTCCATTTTATTTTCTCGAGCCAACTCCTGCCAAATAACGATGGCCAGTTGCCCAGGATAATCCATAACGGTAGATCATGAACCGTTCCCTCGTACGACACTCTTGCTATTGCACTACCGATCACTGGCATGAGCTCTTTGGTGTAGGTACGCAACTTCGCATTTATCGGACTCAGCTTGGGTGTCTCTGCTTTGGTCTCCCACAGCTTTTCGAAAGTCCTCTGGCTCATTATCGATCGACTCGCACCCGTGTCTAATTCCATGGATACCGGCACGCCGTTTAATTTTACGTCCATCATTATTGGTTGGCTCTTTGTTAGTAATTTTACCTCCATCATTATCGGTTGGCTCTTTGTTAGGAACGCATGTACACTAAACACTTCCTCCTTGGAGCTCCCAAATGCCTCGGGCTGCATCGCCAGATCCACGCTGAATTGATCATCATCCACACGGTGTGTCACAGCTCGCTTGCTCTGCTGTGGACACATCCGCTGAAGATGCCCCGTTTTCACATACCCTCTGCATACATAGTGCCTGAAGTGGCACTGATGGGGTCGGTGATTGCTTCCGTAATGCCAACAAGTTGAGCTCAGATTCGCGCCCGATGGCAGGCTTTGAGCAGCTCCCGGTCTTGCAGATGCAGTCGAGTAGGCCCTGCCATGTGCAGCTCTGCCGGCCGTCGATACAATTTTGTACACAGTACTTGCCGTGGAGTTCCTGTTTTGTCGCGATATCCGCTTCGTGCTTTTCTGCGTGGACATGCAAGCCTGGGCGATGGTGATGACCTTGCCGAGATCTGGCGTCTCTGCAGCCAGCAGCTTAATTAAGATCGCCTCGCGGGTGACCCCGATCATGAAAAAGTCACGCAGCATGTCTTCCAACGCAGGCCCAAATTTGCAAGGCCCCGCAAGACATCTCAGATTGTCAACAGATGCCACTACGTCCTGGCCTTCTGGACGAACGTGCGTATAGAAGCGATATCTGGATATTCTGTGGGTTTAAGGTGTTCCCGAACTAGAGTACACAGTTCTTTGTAATCCTTTTCTGTAGGAAGAGTGGTGAGAGCAGATTCTTGATGAATGCATAGATCGTGGGGCCACAGATGGTGAGAAGAACTGCCCAGCGCTTCTCTGCATTTTGTCTTTGTTTAGGTCGTTTGCCACGAAATACTGGTCAAGACGATCCGTGAAATCTCCCCAATCCTCTCCCTCATTGAATCTCTCGAGAATTCCAACAGTACTCGATCGTGCTGTGCTCGCCATACTTTTGCATGGGTTCGTATTTGCCTCGACGCCACTTGTGGTGTATGAAATGATACAATGAACTCCGTACTGTGAGCCAATGACTAGGTGTAACCTGGTCAGTCTTTAATGGCTTCCAGAAGTGAAGATACAAAGGTGAAGTTCAGGTTATATACCGAGCCCAGCATGAGTGCACCTATGACCCTAGGACCTCCAACGGTAGTGCCCCCTCTTGATGGGCAAACCTTATGTACATACATTACAGTTCATTTTGATCAATTTCAGAAGCAGAAATTAACAAGGTGCACGATTTCCTTTGAAGATCTGCGGTGAGTCAGAATCTTTGAGGCGTCGCCTCCGACTAGTTTCTTCAGGTTTTGTGCATGATCACTGGAGATATGCTCCTCCATCTAGAAACAAAAAACTCAAAGAGTTATAATTTTGTTCGAAGCCTTTCTGTCAGAGCCAAAACTGTCACAAGAATCAACAGAGGAGCCTGAGATTTATAGGCAAAATGGTTTGCTGAATTGATAATTGTATGGCTGTCTTGTGTGGAGGCCAGAGCTAATAGCATAGTTCCCACTGGTTCTGTTTTTTAGCACGCATTTTACTTGAAGAATCCCAACATAGTTAAAAGTGAAATGAAACAGCCAACGATACATGGGAGAACTTAAATCTTGTCCTAATTCCCCTTTCCCCTATTTCCAATGCAGTTCCAAGTTGTTCCATACAGGAATTTCCTTTCAATGAAAATGATCAGAATTCAAGAGACAAATAGCTAGAAATATGCAGGAGCTCAGCCAGCGGCAGAAATAGAAAATATAAGTTTGAGTCGGAGAGATTCCAATGCAGAGTCCCTATCAAGTGTGGGGGATGGTCTGATGAAGGGTCTCAGTGGGGGATGGTCTGATGAAGGGTCTCAGTGTGGGGGATGGTCTGATGAAGGGTCTGGTGTGGGGGATTGTCTGATGAAGGGTCTCAGTGTGAGGGATGGCCTGAAGGGACTCAGTGTGGGGGAGGGTCTGATGAAGGGTCTCAGTGTGGGGGATGATCTGATGAAGGGTCTCAGTATGGGGGAGGGTCTGATGAAGGGTCTCACTGTGGGGGATGGTCTGATGAAGGGTCTGAGTGTGGGGGATGGTCTGATCGGTCTCAGTGTGGGGGATGGTCTGATGATGGGTCTCAGTGTGGGGGATGGTCTGATGAAGGGTCTCAGTGAGGGGGATGGTCTGATCGGTCTCAGTGTGGGGGATGGTCTGATGATGGGTCTCAGTGTGGGGGATGGTCTGATGAAGGGTCTCAGTGTGGGGAATGGTCTGATGAAGGGTCTCAGTGAGGGGGATGGTCTGATCGGTCTCAGAGTGGGGGATGGTCTGATGATGGGTCTCAGTGTGGGGGATGGTCTGATGAAGGGTCTCAGTGAGGGGGATGGTCTGATTGGTATCAGTGTGGGGGATGGTCTGATGAAGGGTCTAGTGTGGGGGATGGTCTGATGGGTCTCAGTGTGGGGGATGGTCTGAAGAAGGGTCTCAGTGTGGGGGAGGGTCTGATTGGTCTCAGTGTGGGGGATGGTCTGATGAAGGGTCTCAGTGTGGGGGGGGTCTGATGAAGGGTCTCAGTGTGGGGGATGGTCTGATTAAGGATCTCAGTGTGGGGGAGGATCTGATGAAGAGTCTCAGTGTGGGGGGTAGTCTGATGAAGGGTCTCAGTGTGGGGGAGGGTCTGATGAAGGGTCTCAGTGTGGGGGATGGTCTGATGAAGGGTCTCAGTGTGGGGGAGGGTCTGATGAAGGGTCTCAGTGTGGGGGGTGGTCTGATGACGGGTCTCAGTGTGGGTGAGGGTCTGATGAAGGGTCTCAGTGTGGGGGGTGGTCTGATGAAGGGTCTCAGTGTGGGGGAGGGTCTGATGAAGGGTCTCAGTGTGGGGGAGGGTCTGATGAAGGGTCTCAGTGTGGGGGAGGGTCTGATGAAGGGTCTCAGTGTGGGGGAGGGTCTGATGAAGGGTCTAGTGTGGGGGATGGTCTGATGAAGGGTCTCAGTGTGGGGGATGGTCTGATGATGGGTCTCAGTGTGGGGGATGGTCTGATGAAGTGTCTCAGTGTGGAGGGAGGGTCTGGTCGGTCTCAGTGTGGGGGAGGGTCTGATGAAGGGTCTCAGTGTGGGGGATGGTCTGATGAAGGGTCTCAGTGTGGGGGATGGTCTGATGAAGGGTCTCAGTGTGGGGGATGGTCTGATGAAGGGTCTCAGTGTGGGGGATGGTCTGATGAAGGGTCTCAGTGTGGGGGAGGGTCTGATGAAGGGTCTCAGTGTGGGGGATGGTCTGATGAAGGGTCTCAGTGTGGGGGATGGTCTGATGAAGGGTCAAGTGTGGGGGATGGTCTGATGAAGGGTCTCAGTGTGGGGGATGGTCTGATGAAGGGTCTCAGTGTGGGGGATGGTCTGATGAAGGGTCTCAGTGTGGGGGATGGTCTGATGAAGGGTCTCAGTGTGGGGGAGGGTCTGATGAAGGGTCTCAGTGTGTGGGAGGGTCTGATGAAGGGTCTCAGTGTGGGGGATGGTCTGATGAAGGGTCTCAGTGTGGGCGATGGTCTGATGAAGGGTCTCAGTGTGGGGGAGGGTCTGATGAAGGGTCTCAGTGTGTGGGAGGGTCTGATGAAGGGTCTCAGTGTGGGCGATGGTCTGATGAAGGGTCTCAGTGTGGGGGAGGGTCTGATGAAGGGTCTCAGTGTGGGGGATGGTCTGATGAAGGGTCTCAGTGTGGGGGATGGTCTGATGAAGGGTCTCAGAGTGGGGGAGGGTCTGATGAAGGGTCTCAGTGTGGGGGATGGTCTGATGATGGGTCTCAGTGTGGGGGAGGGTCTGATCGGTCTCAGTGTGGGGGAGGGTCTGATGAAGGGTCTCAGTGTGGGGGAGGGTCTGATGAAGGGTCTCAGTGTGGGGGATGGTCTGATGAAGGGTCTCAGTGTGCGGGAGGGTCTGATGAAGGGTCTCAGTGTGGGGGATGGTCTGATGAAGGGTCTCAGTGTGGGGGATGGTCTGATCGGTCTCAGTGTGGGGGATGGTCTGATGAAGGGTCTCAGTGTGGGGGATGGTCTGTTGAAGGGTCTCAGTGTGGTGGATGGTCTGATGATTGGTCTCAGTGTGGGGGATGATCTGATGAAGGGTCTCAGTGTAGGGGAGGGTCTGATGAAGGGTCTCAGTGTGGGGGATGATCTGATGAAGGGTCTCAGTATGGGGGAGGGTCTGATGAAGGGTCTCACTGTGGGGGATGGTCTGATGAAGGGTCTCAGTGTGGGGGATGGTCTGATCGGTCTCAGTGTGGGGGATGGTCTGATGATGGGTCTCAGTGTGGGGGATGGTCTGATGAAGGGTCTCAGTGAGGGGGATGGTCTGAATGGTCTCAGTGTGGGGGATGGTCTGATGAAGGGTCTAGTGTGGGGGATGGTCTGATGGGTCTCAGTGTGGGGGATGGTCTGAAGAAGGGTCTCAGTGTGGGGGAGGGTCTGATTGGTCTCAGTGTGGGGGATGGTCTGATGAAGGGTCTCAGTGTGGGGGGGGTCTGATGAAGGGTCTCAGTGTGGGGGATGGTCTGATGAAGGGTCTCAGTTTGGGGTATGGTCTGATGCGTCTCAGTGTGGGGGAGGGTCTGATGAAGGGTCTCAGTGTGGGGGATGGTCTGATTGGTCTCAGTGTGGGGGATGGTCGGATGAAGGGGCTCAGTGTGAGGGAGGGTCTGATTGGTCTCAGTGTGGGGGATGGTCAGATGAAGGGTCTCAGTGTGGGGGAGGGTCTGATGAAGGGTCTCAGTGTGGGGGATGGTCTGATGAAGGGTCTCAGTGTGGGGCAGGGTCTGATTGGTCTCAGTGTGGGGGAGGGTCTGATGAAGGGTCTCAGTGTGGGGGAGGATCTGATGAAGAGTCTCAGTGTGGGGGGTGGTCTGATGAAGGGTCTCAGTGTGGGGGAGGGTCTGATGAAGGGTCTCAGTGTGGGGGATGGTCTGATGAAGGGTCTCAGTGTGGGGGAGGGTCTGATGAAGGGTCTCAGTGTGGGGGGTGGTCTGATGACGTGTCTCAGTGTGGGGGAGGGTCTGATGAAGGGTCTCAGTGTGGGGGGTGGTCTGATGAAGGGTCTCAGTGTGGGGGAGGGTCTGATGAAGGGTCTCAGTGTGGGGGATGGTCTGATGAAGGGTCTCAGTGTGGGGGAGGGTCTGATGAAGGGTCTCAGTGTGGGGGAGGGTCTGATGAATGGTCTCAGTGTGGGGGATGGTCTGATGAAGGGTCTCAGTGTGGGGGAGGGTCTGATGAAGGGTCTCAATGTGGGGGAGGGTCTGATGAAGGGTCTCAGTGTGGGGGAGGGTCTGATGAAGGGTCTAGTGTGGGGGATGGTCTGATGAAGGGTCTCAGTGTGGGGGATGGTCTGATGATGGGTCTCAGTGTGGGGGATGGTCTGATGAAGTGTCTCAGTGTGGAGGGAGGGTCTGATCGGTCTCAGTGTGGGGGAGGGTCTGATGAAGGGTCTCAGTGTGGGGGAGGGTCTGATGAAGGGTCTCAGTGTGGGGGATGATCTGATGAAGGGTCTCAGTGTGGGGGATGGTCTGATGAAGGGTCTCAGTGTGGGGGATGGTCTGATGAAGGGTCTCAGTGTGGGGGATGGTCTGATGAAGGGTCTCAGTGTGGGGGAGGGTCTGATGAAGGGTCTCAGTGTGGGGCATGGTCTGATTAAGGGTCTCAGTATGGGGTATGGTCTGATGAAGGGTCTAGTGTAGGGGATGGTCTGATGAAGGGTCTCAGTGTGGGGGATGGTCTGATGAAGCGTCTCAGTGTGGGGGATGGTCTAATGAAGGGTCTCAGTGTGGGGGATGGTCTGATGAAGGGTCTCAGTGTGGGGGAGGGTCTGATCGGTCTCAATGTGGGGGAGGGTCTGATGAAGGGTCTCAGTGTGGGGGATGGTCTGATGAAGGGTCTCTGTGTGGGGGAGGGTCTGATGAAGGGTCTCAGTGTGGGGGATGGTCTGATGAAGGGTCTGTGGGGGAGGGTCTGATGAAGGGTCTCAGCGTGGGGGAGGGTCTGATGAAGGGTCTCAGTGTGGGGGAGGGTCTGATCGGTCTCAGTGTGAGGGAGGGTCTGATGAAGGGTCTCAGTGTGGGGGATAGTCTGATGAAGGGTCTCAGTGTGGGGGATGGTCTGATGAAGGGTCTCAGTGTGGGGGAGGGTCTGATCAGTCTCAGTGTGGGGGATGGTCTGATGATGGATCTCCGTGTGGGGGATGGTCTGATGAAGGGTCTCAGTGTGGGGGAGGGTCTGATGAAGGGTCTCAGTGTGGGGGATGGTCTGATAAAGGGTCTCAGTGTGGGGGATGGTCTGATGAAGGGTCTAGTGTGGGGGATGGTCTGATGGGTCTCAGTGTGGGGGATGGTCTGAAGAAGGGTCTCAGTGTGGGGGAGGGTCTGATTGGTCTCAGTGTGGGGGATGGTCTGATGAAGGGTCTCAGTGTGGGGGGGGTCTGATGAAGGGTCTCAGTGTGGGGGATGGTCTGATGAAGGGTCTCAGTGTGGGGTATGGTCTGATGCGTCTCAGTGTGGGGGAGGGTCTGATGAAGGGTCTCAGTGTGGGGGATGGTCTGATTGGTCTCAGTGTGGGGGATGGTCGGATGAAGGGTCTCAGTGTGAGGGAGGGTCTGATTGGTCTCAGTGTGGGGGATGGTCTGATGATGGGTCTCAGTGTGGGGGATGGTCTGATGAAGGGTCTCAGTGTGGGGGAGGGTCTGATGAAGGGTCTCAGTGTGGAGGAGGGTCTGATGAAGGGTCTCAGTGTGGGGGATGGTCTGATAAAGGGTCTCAGTGTGGGGGATGGTCTGATGAAGGGTCTAGTGTGGGGGATGGTCTGATGGGTCTCAGTGTGGGGGATGGTCTGAAGAAGGGTCTCAGTGTGGGGGAGGGTCTGATTGGTCTCAGTGTGGGGGATGGTCTGATGAAGGGTCTCAGTGTGGGGGGGGTCTGATGAAGGGTCTCAGTGTGGGGGATGGTCTGATGAAGGATCTCAGTGTGGGGTGTGGTCTGATGTGTCTCAGTGTGGGGGAGGGTCTGATGAAGGGTCTCAGTGTGGGGGATGGTCTGATTGGTCTCAGTGTGGGGGATGGTCGGATGAAGGGTCTCAGTGTGAGGGAGGGTCTGATTGGTCTCAGTGTGGGGGATGGTCAGATGAAGGGTCGCAGTGTGGGGGAGGGTCTGATGAAGGGTCTCAGTGTGGGGGATGGTCTGATGAAGGGTCTCAGTGTGGGGCAGGGTCTGATTGGTCTCAGTGTGGGGGAGGGTCTGATGAAGGGTCTCAGTGTGGGGGAGGATCTGATGAAGAGTCTCAGTGTGGGGGGTGGTCTGATGAAGGGTCTCAGTGTGGGGGAGGGTCTGATGAAGGGTCTCAGTGTGGGGGATGGTCTGATGAAGGGTCTCAGTGTGGGGGAGGGTCTGATGAAGGGTCTCAGTGTGGGGGATGGTCTGATGAAGGGTCTCAGTGTGGGGGATAGTCTGATGAAGGGTCTCAGTGTGGGGGATGGTCTGATAAAGGGTCTCAGTGTGGGGGAGGGTCTGATGAAGGGTCTCAGTGTGGGGGATGGCCTGATGAAGAGTCTCAGTGTGGGGAGGGCCTGATGAAGGGTCTCAGTGTGGGGGAGGGACTGATGAAGGGTCTAGTGTGGAGGATGGTCTGATGAAGGGTCTCAGTGTGGGGGAGGGACTGATGAAGGGTCTAGTGTGGAGGATGGTCTGATGAAGGGTCTCAGTGTGGGGGAGGGTCTGATCGGTCTCAATGTGGGGGAGGGTCTGATGAAGGGTCTCAGTGTGGGGGAGGGTCTGATGAAGGGTCCAGTGTGGGGGATGGTCTGATGAAGGGTCTCAGTGTGGGGGAGGGTCTGATGAAGGGTCTCAGTGTGGGCGATGGTCTGATGAAGGGTCTCAGTGTGGGGGAGTGTCTGATGAAGGGTCTCAGTGTGGGGGATGGTCTGATGAAGGGTCTCGGTGTTGGGGAGGGTCTGATGAAGGGTCTCAGTGTGGGGGATGGTCTGATGAAGGGTCTCAGTGTGGGGGAGGGTCTGATGAAGGGTCTCAGTGATGGGGAGGGTCTGATGAAGGGTCTCAGTGTGGGGGGTGGTCTGATGAAGGGTCTCAGTGTGGGGGAGGGTCTGATGAAGGGTCTCAGTGTGGGGGAGGGTCTGTTGAAGGGTCTCAGTGTGGGGGATGGTCTGATGAAGGGTCTCAGTGTGGGGAATGGTCTGATGATGGGTCTCAGTGTGGGGGATGGTCTGATGATGGGTCTCAGTGTGGGGGATGGTCTGATGAAGGGTCTCAGTGTGGGGGAGGGTCTGATGAAGGGTCTCAGTGTGGAGGAGGGTCTGATGAAGGGTCTCAGTGTGGGGGATGGTCTGATGATGGGTCTCAGTGTGGGGGATGGTCTGATGGGTCTCAGTGTGGGGGAGGGACTGATGAAGGGTCTCAATGTGGGGGAGGTTCTGATGAAGGGTCTCAGTGTGGGGGAGGGTCTGATGAAGGGTCTAGTGTGGGGGATGGTCTGATGAAGAGTCTCAGTGTGGGGGAGGGTCTGATCGGTCTCAATGTGGGGGAGGGTCTGATGAAGGGTCTCAGTGTGGGGGAGGGTCTGATGAAGGGTCTATTGTGGGGGATGGTCTGATGAAGGGTCTCAGTGTGGTGGAGGGTCTGATGAAGGGTCTCAGTGTGGGGGATGGTCTGATGTAGGGTCTCAGTGTGGGGGAGGGTCTGATGAAGGGTCTCAGTGTGGGGGATGGTCTGATGAAGGGTCTCAGTGTGGGGGAGGGTCTGATGAAGGGTCTAGTGTGGGGGATGGTCTGATGAAGGGTCTCAGTGTGGGGGATGGTCTGATGTAGGGTCTCAGTGTGGGGGAGGGTCTGATGAAGGGTCTCAGTGAGGGGGAGGGTCTGATGAAGGGTCTCAGTGTGGGGGAGGGTCTGATGAAGGGTCTCAGTGTGGGGGAGGGTCTGTTGAAGGGTCTCAGTGTGGGGGTTGGTCTGATGAAGGGTCTCAGTGTGGGGAATGGTCTGATGATGGGTCTCAGTGTGGGGGATGGTCTGATGATGGGTCTCAATGTGGGGGATGGTCTGATGAAGGGTCTCAGTGTGGGGGAGGGTCTGATGAAGGGTCTCAGTGTGGGAGATGGTCTGATGATGGGTCTCAGTTTGGGGGATGGTCTGATGGGTCTCAGTGTGGGGGAGGATCTGATGATGGGTCTCAGTGTGGGGGAGGGTCTGATGAAGGGTCTCAGAGTGGGGGAGGGTCTGATGAAGGGTCTCAGTGCGGGGGATGGTCTGATGAAGGGTCTCAGAGTGGGCGAGGGTCTGATAAAGGATCTCAGTGTGGGGGAGGGTCTGTTGAAGGGGCTCAGTGTGGGGGAGGGTCTGATGAAGGGTCTCAGTGTGGGGGAGGGTCTGATGAAGGGTCTAAGTGTGGGGGATGGTCTGATGAAGGGTCTAGTGTGGGGGATGGTCTGATGAAGGGTCTCAGAGTGGGGGAGGGTCTGATGAAGGGTCTCAGTGTGGGGGAGGGTCTGATGAAGGGTCTAATGTGGGGGCGGGTCTGATGAAGGGTCTAGTGTGGGGGATGGTCTGATGAAGGGTCTCAGTGTGGGGGAGGGTCTGATAAAGGGTCTCAGTGTGGGGGAGGGTCTGTTGAAGGAGCTCAGTGTGGGGGAGGGTCTGATGAAGGGTCTCAGTGTGGGGGATGGTCTGATGAAGGTTCTCAGTGTGGGGGAGGGTCTGATTGGTCTCAGTGTGGGGGAGGGTCTGATGAAGGGTCTCAGTGTGGGGGATGGTCTGATGATGGGTCTCCGTGTGGGGGATGGTCTGATGAAGGGTCTCAGTGTGGGGGAGGGTCTGATGAAGGGTCTCAGTGTGGGGGATGGTCTGATGAAGGGTCTCAGTGTGGGGGATGGTCTGATGAAGGGTCTCAGTGTGGGGGATGATCTGATGAAGGGTCTCAGTGTGGGGGATGGTCTGATGAAGGGTCTCAGTGTGGGGGATGGTCTGATGAAGGGTCTCAGTGTGGGGGAGGGTCTGATGAAGGGTCTCAGTGTGGGGGATGGTCTGATGAAGGGTCTCAGAGTGGGGGAGGGTCTGATGAAGGGTCTCAGTGTGGGGGATGGTCTGATAAAGGGTCTCAGTGTGGGGGATGGTCTGATAAAGGGTCTCAGAGTGGGGGAGGGTCTGATGAAGGGTCTCAGTGTGGGGGATGGCCTGATGAAGGGTCTCAGTGTGGGGGAGGGTCTGATGAAGGGTCTCAGTGTGGGGGAGGGTCTGATGAAGGGTCTCAGTGTGGGGGAGGTTCTGATGAAGGGTCTCAGTGTGGGGGAGGGTCTGATGAAGGGTCTAGTGTGGGGGATGGTCTGATGAAGGGTCTCAGTGTGGGGGAGGGTCTGATCGGTCTCAATGTGGGGGAGGGTCTGATGAAGGGTCTCAGTGTGGGGGAGGGTCTGATGAAGGGTCTATTGTGGGGGATGGTCTGATGAAGGGTCTCAGTGTGGTGGAGGGTCTGATGAAGGGTCTCAGTGTGGGGGATGGTCTGATGAAGGTTCTCAGTGTGGGGGAGGGTCTGATGAAGGGTCTCAGTGTGGGGGATGGTCTGATGAAGGGTCTCAGTGTGGGGGAGGGTGTGATGAAGGGTCTCAGTGTGGGGGATGGTCTGATGAAGGGTCTCAGTGTGGGGGAGGGTCTGATGAAGGGTCTCAGTGAGGGGGAGGGTCTGATGAAGGGTCTCAGTGTGGGGGGTGGTCTGATGAAGGGTCTCAGTTTGGGGGAGGGTCTGATGAAGTGTCTCAGTGTGGAGGGAGGGTCTGATCGGTCTCAGTGTGGGGGATGGTCAGATGAAGGGTCTCAGTGTGGGGGAGGGTCTGATGAAGGGTCTCAGTGTGGGGGATGGTCTGATGAAGGGTCTCAGTGTGGGGGAGGGTCTGATTGGTCTCAGTGTGGGGGAGGGTCTGATGAAGGGTCTCAGAGTGGGGGAGGATCTGATGAAGAGTCTCAGTGTCGGGGGTGGTCTGATGAAGGGTCTCAGTGTGGGGGGTGGTCTGATGACGGGTCTCAGTGTGGGGGAGGGTCTGATGAAGGGTCTCAGTGTGGGGGATGGTCTGATGAAGGGTCTCAGTGTGGGGGAGGGTCTGATGAAGGGTCTCAGTGTGGGGGGTGGTCTGATGACGGGTCTCAGTGTGGGGGAGGGTCTGATGAAGGGTCTCAGTGTGGGGGGTGGTCTGATGAAGGGTCTCAGTGTGGGGGAGGGTCTGATGAAGGGTCTCAGTGTGGGGGATGGTCTGATGAAGGGTCTCAGTGTGGGGGAGGGTCTGTTGAAGGGTCTCAGTGTGGGGGAGGGTCTGATGAAGGGTCTCAGTGTGGGGGATGGTCTGATGAAGGGTCTCAGTGTGGGGGATGGTCTGATGAAGGGTCTCAGTGTGGGGGAGGGTCTGATGAAGGGTCTCAGTGTGGTGGATGGTCTGATGAAGGGTCTAGTATGGGGGATGGTCTGATGAAGGGTCTCAGTGTGGGGGATGGTCTGATGATGGGTCTCAGTGTGGGGGATGGTCTGATGAAGTGTCTCAGTGTGGAGGGAGGGTCTGATCGGTCTCAGTGTGGGGGAGGGTCTGATGAAGGGTCTCAGTGTGGGGGAGGGTCTGATGAAGGGTCTCAGTGTGGGGGATGGTCTGATGAAGGGTCTCAGTGTGGGGGATGGTCTGATGAAGGGTCTAGTGTGGGGGATGGTCTGATGAAGGGTCTCAGTGTGGGGGATGGTCTGATGAAGGGTCTCAGTGTGGGGGATGGTCTGATGAAGGGTCTCAGTGTGGGGGATGGTCTGATGAAGGGTCTCAGTGTGGGGGAGGGTCTCATGAAGGGTCTCAGTGTGGGGGATGGTCTGATGAAGGGTCTCAGTGTGGGGGATGGTCTGATGAAGGGTCTCAGTGTGGGGGAGGGTCTGATGAAGGGTCTCAGTGTGGGGGATGGTCTGATGATGGGTCTCAGTGTGGGGGAGGGTCTGATCGGTCTCAGTGTGGGGGAGGGTCTGATGAAGGGTCTCAGTGTGGGGGATGGTCTGATGAATGGTCTCAGTGTGCTGGAGGGTCTGATGAAAGGTCTCAGTGTGGGGGATGGTCTGATGAAGGGTCTCAGTTTGGGGGATGGTCTGATCGGTCTCAGTGTGGGGGATGATCTGATGAAGGGTCTCAGTGTGGGGGATGGTCTGTTGAAGGGTCTCAGTGTGGGGGATGGTCTGATGATTGGTCTCAGTGTTGGGGAGGGTCTGATGAAGGGTCTCAGTGTGGGGGAGGGTCTGATCGGTCTCAGTGTGGGGGAGGGTCTGATGAAGTGTCTCAGTGTGGGGGATGGTCTGATGAAGGGTCTCAGTGTGGGGGATGGTCTGATGAAGGGTCTCAGTGTGGGGGAGGGTCTGATCGGTCTCAGTGTGGGGGATGGTCTGATGAAGGGTCTCAGTGTGGGGGAGGGTCTGATGAAGGGTCTCAGTGTGGGGGAGGGTCTGATGAAGGGTCTCAGTGTGGGGGAGGGTCTGATGAAGGGTCTCAGTGTGGGGGATGGTCTGATGAAGGGTCTCAGTGTGGGGGAGGGTCTGATCGGTCTCAGTGTGGGGGAGGGTCTGATGAAGGGTCTCAGTGTGGGGGATGGTCTGATGATGGGTCTCCGTGTGGGGGATGGTCTGATGAAGGGTCTCAGTGTGGGGGAGGGTCTGATGAAGGGTCTCAGTGTGGGGGATGGTCTGATAAAGGGTCTCAGTGTGGGGGATGGTCTGATGAAGGGTCTCAGTGTGGGGGATGGTTTGATGAAGGGTCTCAGTGTGGGGGATGGTCTGATAAAGGGTCTCAGTGTGGGGGATGGTCTGATAAAGGGTCTCAGTGTGGGGGAGGGTCTGTTGAAGGAGCTCAGTGTGGGGGAGGGTCTGATGAAGGGTCTCAGTGTGGGGGATGGTCTGATGAAGGTTCTCAGTGTGGGGGAGGGTCTGATTGGTCTCAGTGTGGGGGAGGGTCTGATGAAGGGTCTCAGTGTGGGGGATGGTCTGATGATGGGTCTCCGTGTGGGGGATGGTCTGATGAAGGGTCTCAGTGTGGGGGAGGGTCTGATGAAGGGTCTCAGTGTGGGGGATGGTCTGATGAAGGGTCTCAGTGTGGGGGATGGTCTGATGAAGGGTCTCAGTGTGGGGGATGATCTGATGAAGGGTCTCAGTGTGGGGGATGGTCTGATGAAGGGTCTCAGTGTGGGGGATGGTCTGATGAAGGGTCTCAGTGTGGGGGAGGGTCTGATGAAGGGTCTCAGTGTGGGGGATGGTCTGATGAAGGGTCTCAGAGTGGGGGAGGGTCTGATGAAGGGTCTCAGTGTGGGGGATGGTCTGATAAAGGGTCTCAGTGTGGGGGATGGTCTGATAAAGGGTCTCAGAGTGGGAGAGGGTCTGATGAAGGGTCTCAGTGTGGGGGATGGCCTGATGAAGGGTCTCAGTGTGGGGGAGGGTCTGATGAAGGGTCTCAGTGTGGGGGAGGGTCTGATGAAGGGTCTCAGTGTGGGGGATGGTCTGATAAAGGGTCTCAGTGTGGGGGATGGTCTGATAAAGGGTCTCAGTGTGGGGGAGGGTCTGTTGAAGGAGCTCAGTGTGGGGGAGGGTCTGATGAAGGGTCTCAGTGTGGGGGATGGTCTGATGAAGGGTCTCAGTGTGGGGGAGGGTCTGATGAAGGGTCTCAGTGTGGGGGATGGTCTGATGAAGGGTCTCAGTGTGGGGGATGGTCTGATGAAGGGTCTCAGTGTGGGGGATGATCTGATGAAGGGTCTCAGTGTGGGGGATGGTCTGATGAAGGGTCTCAGTGTGGGGGATGGTCTGATGAAGGGTCTCAGTGTGGGGGAGGGTCTGATGAAGGGTCTCAGTGTGGGGGATGGTCTGATGAAGGGTCTCAGAGTGGGGGAGGGTCTGATGAAGGGTCTCAGTGTGGGGGATGGTCTGATAAAGGGTCTCAGTGTGGGGGATGGTCTGATAAAGGGTCTCAGAGTGGGGGAGGGTCTGATGAAGGGTCTCAGTGTGGGGGATGGCCTGATGAAGGGTCTCAGTGTGGGGGAGGGTCTGATGAAGGGTCTCAGTGTGGGGGAGGGTCTGATGAAGGGTCTCAGTGTGGGGGAGGTTCTGATGAAGGGTCTCAGTGTGGGGGAGGGTCTGATGAAGGGTCTAGTGTGGGGGATGGTCTGATGAAGGGTCTCAGTGTGGGGGAGGGTCTGATCGGTCTCAATGTGGGGGAGGGTCTGATGAAGGGTCTCAGTGTGGGGGAGGGTCTGATGAAGGGTCTATTGTGGGGGATGGTCTGATGAAGGGTCTCAGTTTGGTGGAGGGTCTGATGAAGGGTCTCAGTGTGGGGGATGGTCTGATGAAGGTTCTCAGTCTGGGGGAGGGTCTGATGAAGGGTCTCAGTGTGGGGGATGGTCTGATGAAGGGTCTCAGTGTGGGGGAGGGTCTGATGAAGGGTCTCAGTGTGGGGGATGGTCTGATGAAGGGTCTCAGTGTGGGGGAGGGTCTGATGAAGGGTCTCAGTGAGGGGGAGGGTCTGATGAAGGGTCTCAGTGTGGGGGGTGGTCTGATGAAGGGTCTCAGTTTGGGAGAGGGTCTGATGAAGTGTCTCAGTGTGGAGGGAGGGTCTGATCGGTCTCAGTGTGGGGGATGGTCAGATGAAGGGTCTCAGTGTGGGGGAGGGTCTGATGAAGGGTCTCAGTGTGGGGGATGGTCTGATGAAGGGTCTCAGTGTGGGGGAGGGTCTGATTGGTCTCAGTGTGGGGGAGGGTCTGATGAATGGTCTCAGAGTGGGGGAGGATCTGATGAAGAGTCTCAGTGTCGGGGGTGGTCTGATGAAGGGTCTCAGTGTGGGGGAGGGTCTGATGAAGGGTCTCAGTGTGGGGGAGGGTCTGATGAAGGGTCTCAGTGTGGGGGGTGGTCTGATGACGGGTCTCAGTGTGGGGGAGTGTCTGATGAAGGGTCTCAGTGTGGGGGGTGGTCTGATGAAGGGTCTCAGTGTGGGGGAGGGTCTGATGAAGGGTCTCAGTGTGGGGGATGGTCTGATGAAGGGTCTCAGTGTGGGGGAGGGTCTGTTGAAGGGTCTCAGTGTGGGGGAGGGTCTGATGAAGGGTCTCAGTGTGGGGGATGGTCTGATGAAGGGTCTCAGTGTGGGGGATGGTCTGATGAAGGGTCTCAGTGTGGGGGATGGTCTGATGAAGGGTCTCAGTGTGGGGGAGGGTCTGATGAAGGGTCTCAGTGTGGGGGATGGTCTGATGAAGGGTCTCAGTGTGGGGGATGGTCTGATGAAGGGTCTCAGTGTGGGGGAGGGTCTGATGAAGGGTCTCAGTGTGGGGGATGGTCTGATGATGGGTCTCAGTGTGGGGGAGGGTCTGATCGGTCTCAGTGTGGGGGAGGATCTGATGAAGGGTCTCAGTGTGGGGGATGGTCTGATGAAGGGTCTCAGTGTGCTGGAGGGTCTGATGAAAGGTCTCAGTGTGGGGGATGGTCTGATGAAGGGTCTCAGTTTGGGGGATGGTCTGATCGGTCTCAGTGTGGGGGATGATCTGATGAAGGGTCTCAGTGTGGGGGATGGTCTGTTGAAGGGTCTCAGTGTGGGGGATGGTCTGATGATTGGTCTCAGTGTTGGGGAGGGTCTGATGAAGGGTCTCAGTGTGGGGGAGGGTCTGATCGGTCTCAGTGTGGGGGAGGGTCTGATGAAGTGTCTCAGTGTGGGGGATGGTCTGATGAAGGGTCTCAGTGTGGGGGATGGTCTGATGAAGGGTCTCAGTGTGGGGGAGGGTCTGATCGGTCTCAGTGTGGGGGATGGTCTGATGAAGGGTCTCAGTGTGGGGGAGGGTCTGATGAAGGGTCTCAGTGTGGGGGAGGGTCTGATGAAGGGTCTCAGTGTGGGGGAGGGTCTGATGAAGGGTCTCAGTGTGGGGGATGGTCTGATGAAGGGTCTAAGTGTGGGGGAGGGTCTGATCGGTCTCAGTGTGGGGGAGGGTCTGATGAAGGGTCTCAGTGTGGGGGATGGTCTGATGATGGGTCTCCGTGTGGGGGATGGTCTGATGAAGGGTCTCAGTGTGGGGGAGGGTCTGATGAAGGGTCTCAGTGTGGGGGATGGTCTGATAAAGGGTCTCAGTGTGGGGGATGGTCTGATGAAGGGTCTCAGTGTGGGGGATGGTTTGATGAAGGGTCTCAGTGTGGGGGATGGTCTGATAAAGGGTCTCAGTGTGGGGGATGGTCTGATAAAGGGTCTCAGTGTGGGGGAGGGTCTGATGAAGGGTCTCAGTGTGGGGGATGGCCTGATGAAGGGTCTCAGTGTGGGAGAGGGTCTGATGAAGGGTCTCAGTGTGGGGGAGGGTCTGATGAATGGTCTAGTGTGGGGGATGGTCTGATGAAGGGTCTCAGTGTGGGGGAGGGTCTGATCGGTCTCAATGTGGGGGAGGGTCTGATGAAGGGTCTCAGTGTGGGGGATGGTCTGATGAAGGTTCTCAGTGTGGGGGAGGGTCTGATGAAGGGTCTCAGTGTGGGGGAGGGTCTGATGAAGGGTCTCAGCGTGGGGGAGGGTCTGATGAAGGGTCTCAGTGTGGGGGAGGTTCTGATCGGTCTCAGTGTGGGGGATGGTCTGATGAAGGGTCTCAGTGTGGGGGAGGGTCTGATCAGTCTCAGTGTGGGTGATGGTCTGATGATGGGTCTCCGTGTGGGGGATGGTCTGATGAAGGGTCTCAGTTTGGGGGAGGGTCTGATGAAGGGTCTCAGTGTGGGGGATGGTCTGATGAAGGGTCTCAGTGTGGGGAATGGTCTAATGAAGGGTCTCAGTGTGGGGGATGGTCTGATAAAGGGTCTCAGTGTGGGGGAGGGTCTGATGAAGGGTCTCAGTGTGGGGGATGGCCTGATGAAGGGTCTCAGTGTGGGGGAGGGTCTGATGAAGGGTCTCAGTGTGGGGGAGGGTCTGATGAAGGGTCTAGTGTGGGGGAGGGTCTGATGAAGGGTCTCAGTGTGGGGGATGGCCTGATGAAGGGTCTCAGTGTGGGGGAGGGTCTGATGAAGGGTCTCAGTGTGGGGGAGGGTCTGATCGGTCTCAATGTGGGGGAGGGTCTGATGAAGGGTCTCAGTGTGGGGGAGGGTCTGATGAAGGGTCTAGTGTGGGGGATGGTCTGATGAAGGGTCTCAGTGTGGGGGAGGGTCTGATGAAGGGTCTCAGTGTGGGGGATGGTCTGATGAAGGGTCTCAGTGTGGGGAATGGTCTGATGATGGGTCTCAGTGTGGGGGATGGTCTGATGATGGGTCTCAGTGTGGCGGATGGTCTGATGAAGGGTCTCAGTGTGGGGGAGGGTCTGATGAAGGGTCTCATTGTGGGGAATGGTCTGATGAAGGGTCTCAGTGTGGGGGATGGTCTGATGATGGGTTTCAGTGTGGGGGATGGTCTGATGGGTCTCAGTGTGGGGGAGGGTCTGATGATGGGTCTCAGTGTGGGGGAGGGTCTGATGAAGGGTCTCAGAGTGGGGGAGGGTCTGATGAAGGGTCTCAGTGTGGGGGATGGTCTGATGAAGGGTCTCAGAGTGGGGGAGGGTCTGATGAAGGGTCTCAGTGTGGGGGATGGTCTGATAAAAGGTCTCAGTGTGGGGGATGGTCTGATAAAGGGTCTCAGAGTGGGGGAGGGTCTGATGAAGGGTCTCAGTGTGGAGGATGGCCTGATGAAGGGTCTCAGTTTGGGGGAGGGTCTGATGAAGGGTCTCAGTTTGGGGGAGGGTCTGATGAAGGGTCTAGTGTGGGGGATGGTCTGATGAAGGGTCTCAGTGTGGGGGAGGGTCTGATCGTTCTCAATGTGGGGGAGCGTCTGATGAAGGGTCTCAGTGTGGGGGAGGGTCTGATGAAGGGTCTAGTGTGGGGGATGGTCTGATGAAGGGTCTCAGTGTGGGGGAGGGTCTGATGAAGGGTCTCAGTGTGGGGGATGGTCTGATGAAGGGTCTCAGTGTGGGGGAGGGTCTGATGAAGGGTCTCAGTGTGGGGGATGGTCTGATGAAGGGTCTCAGTGTGGGGGAGGGTCTGATGAAGGGTCTCAGTGTGGGGGATGGTCTGATGAAGGGTCTCAGTGTGGGGGAGGGTCTGATGAAGGGTCTCAGTGAGGGGGTGGGTCTGATGAAGGGTCTCAGTGTGGGGGGTGGTCTGATGAAGGGTCTCAGTATGGGGGAGGGTCTGATGAAGGGTCTCAGTGTGGGGGAGGGTCGGTTGAAGGGTCTCAGTGTGGGGAATGGTCTGATGATGGGTCTCAGTGTGGGGGATGGTCTGATGATGGGTCTCAGTGTGGGGGATGGTCTGATGAAGGGTCTCAGTGTGGGGGATGGTTTGATGAAAGGTCTCCGTGTGGGGGATGGTCTGATAAAGGGTCTCAGTGTGGGGGATGGTCTGATAAATAGTCTCAGTGTGGGGGAGGGTCTGATGAAGGGTCTCAGTGTGGGGGATGGCCTGATGAAGGGTCTCAGTGTGGGTGAGGGTCTGATGAAGGGTCTCAGTGTGGGGGAGGGTCTGATGAATGGTCTAGTGTGGGGGATGGTCTGATGAAGGCTCTCAGTGTGGGGGAGGGTCTGATCGGTCTCAATGTGGGGGAGGGTCTGATGAAGGGTCTCAGTGTGGGGGATGGTCTGATGAAGGGTCTCAGTGTGGGGGAGGGTCTGATGAAGGGTCTCAGTGTGGGGGATGGTCTGATGAAGGGTCTCAGTGTGGGGGAGGGTCTGATGAAGGGTCTCAGCGTGGGGGAGGGTCTGATGAAGGGTCTCAGTGTGGGGGAGGGTCTGATCGGTCTCAGTGTGGGGGAGGGTCTGATGAAGGGTCTCAGTGTGGGGGATGGTCTGATGAAGGGTCTCAGTGTGGGGGATGGTCTGATGAAGGGTCTCAGTGTGGGGGAGGGTCTGATCAGTCTCAGTGTGGGTGATGGTCTGATGATGGGTCTCCGTGTGGGGGATGGTCTGATGAAGGGTCTCAGTGTGGGGGAGGGTCTGATGAAGGGTCTCAGTGTGGGGGATGGTCTGATAAAGGGTCTCAGTGTGGGGGAGGGTCTGATGAAGGGTCTCAGTGTGGGGGATGGTCTGATGAAGGGTCTCAGTGTGGGGGATGGTCTGATGAAGGGTCTCAGTGTGGGGGATGTTCTGATAAAGGGTCTCAGTGTGGGGGAGGGTCTGATGAAGGGTCTAGTGTGGGGGATGGTCTGATGAAGAGTCTCAGTGTGGGGGAGGGTCTGATCGGTCTCAATGTGGGGGAGGTTCTGATGAAGGGTCTCAGTGTGGGGGAGGGTCTGATGAAGGGTCTAGTGTGCGGGATGGTCTGATGAAGGGTCTCAGTGTGGGGGAGGGTCTGATGAAGGGTCTCAGTGTGGGGGATGGTCTGATGAAGGGTCTCAGTGTGGGGAATGGTCTGATGATGGGTCTCAGTGTGGGGGATGGTCTGATGATGGGTCTCAGTGTGGGGGATGGTCTGATGAAGGGTCTCAGTGTGGGGGAGGGTCTGATGAAGGGTCTCTGTGTGGGGAATGGTCTGATGAAGGGTCTCAGTGTGGGGGATGGTCTGATGATGGGTCTCAGTGTGGGGGATGGTCTGATGGGTCTCAGTGTGGGGGAGGGTCTGATGATGGGTCTCAGCGTGGGGGAGGGTCTGATGAAGGGTCTCAGAGTGGGGGAGGGTCTGATGAAGGGTCTCAGTGTGGGGGATGGTCTGATGAAGGGTCTCAGAGTGGGGGAGGGTCTGATGAAGGGTCTCAGTGTGGGGGATGGTCTGATAAAAGGTCTCAGTGAGGGGGATGGTCTGATAAACGGTCTCAGAGTGGGGGAGGGTCTGATGAAGGGTCTCAGTGTGGAGGATGGCCTGATGAAGGGTCTCAGTGTGGGGGAGGGTCTGATGAAGGGTCTCAGTTTGGGGGAGGGTCTGATGAAGGGTCTAGTGTGGGGGATGGTCTGATGAAGGGTCTCAGTGTGGGGGAGGGTCTGATCGTTCTCAATGTGGGGGTGCGTCTGATGAAGGGTCTCAGTGTGGGGGAGGGTCTGATGAAGGGTCTAGTGTGGGGGATGGTCTGATGAAGGGTCTCAGTGTGGGGGAGGGTCTGATGAAGGGTCTCAGTGTGGGGGATCATCTGATGAAGGGTCTCAGTGTGGGGGAGGGTCTGATGAAGGGTCTCAGTGTGGGGGATGGTCTGATGAAGGGTCTCAGTGTGGGGGAGGGTCTGATGAAGGGTCTCAGTGTGGGGGATGTTCTGATGAAGGATCTCAGTGTGGGGGAGGGTCTGATGAATGGTCTCAGTGAGGGGGTGGGTCTGATGAAGGGTCTCAGTGTGGGGGGTGGTCTGATGAAGGGTCTCAGTGTGGGGGAGGGTCTGATGAAGGGTCTCAGTATGGGGGAGGGTCTGTTGAACGGTCTCAGTGTGGGGAATGGTCTGATGATGGGTCTCAGTGTGGGGGATGGTCTGATGATGGGTCTCAGTGTGGGGGATGGTCTGATGAAGGGTCTCAGTGTGGGGGATGGTTTGATGAAGGGTCTCAGTGTGGGGGATGGTCTGATAAATAGTCTCAGTGTGGGGGAGGGTCTGATGAAGGGTCTCAGTGTGGGGGATGGCCTGATGAAGGGTCTCAGTGTGGGTGAGGGTCTGATGAAGGGTCTCAGTGTGGGGGAGGGTCTGATGAATGGTCTAGTGTGGGGGATGGTCTGATGAAGGGTCTCAGTGTGGGGGAGGGTCTGATCGGTCTCAATGTGGGGGAGGGTCTGATGAAGGGTCTCAGTGTGGGGGATGGTCTGATGAAGGGTCTCAATGTGGGGGAGGGTCTGATGAAGGGTCTCAGTGTGGGGGATGGTCTGATGAAGGGTCTCAGTGTGGGGGAGGGTCTGATGAAGGGTCTCAGTGTGGGGGAGGGTCTGATCGGTCTCAGTGTGGGGGAGGGTCTGATGAAGGGTCTCAGTGTGGGGGATGGTCTGATGAAGGGTCTCAGTGTGGGGGATGGTCTGATGAAGGGTCTCAGTGTGGGGGAGAGTCTGATCAGTCTCAGTGTGGGTGATGGTCTGATGATGGGTCTCCGTGTGGGGGATGGTCTGATGAAGGGTCTCAGTGTGGGGGAGGGTCTGATGAAGGGTCTCAGTGTGGGGGATGGTCTGATAAAGGGTCTCAGTGTGGGGGAGGGTCTGATGAAGGGTCTCAGTGTGGGGGATGGTCTGATGAAGGGTCTCAGTGTGGGGGATGGTCTGATGAAGGGTCTCAGTGTGGGGGATGTTCTGATAAAGGGTCTCAGTGTGGGGGAGGGTCTGATGAAGGGTCTCAGTGTGGGGGATGGCCTGATGAAGGGTCTCAGTGTGGGGGAGGGTCTGATGAAGGGTCTCAGTGTGGGGGAGGGTCTGATGAAGGGTCTAGTGAGGGGGATGGTCTGATGAAGGGTCTCAGTTTGGGGGAGGGTCTGATCGGTCTCAATGTGGGGGAGGGTCTGATGAAGGGTCTCAGTGTGGGGGAGGGTCTGATGAAGGGTCTAGTGTGGGGGATGGTCTGATGAAGGGTCTCAGTGTGGGGGAGGGTCTGATGAAGGGTCTCAGTGTGGGGGATGGTCTGATGAAGGGTCTCAGTGTGGGGGAGGGTCTGATGAAGGGTCTCAGTGTGGGGGATGGTCTGATGAAGGGTCTCAGTGTTGGGGAGGGTCTGATGAAGGGTCTCAGTGTGGGGGATGGTCTGATGAAGGGTCTCAGTGTGGGGGAGGGTCTGATGAAGGGTCTCAGTGATGGGGAGGTTCTGATGAAGGGTCTCAGTGTGGGGGGTGGTCTGATGAAGGGTCTCAGTGTGGGGGAGGGTCTGATGAAGGGTCTCAGTGTGGGGGAGGGTCTGTTGAAGGGTCTCAGTGTGGGGGATGTTCTGATGAAGGGTCTCAGTGTGGGGAATGGTCTGATGATGGGTCTCAGTGTGGGGGATGGTCTGATGATGGGTCTCAGTGTGGGGGATGGTCTGATGATGGGTCTCAGTGTGGGGGATGGTCTGATAAAAGGTCTCAGTGTGGGAGATGGTCTGATAAAGGGTCTCAGAGTGGGGGAGGGTCTGATGAAGGTTCTCAGTGTGGAGGATGGCCTGATTAAGGGTCTCAGTGTGGGGGAGGGTCTGATGAAGGGTCTCAGTTTGGGGGAGGGTCTGATGAAGGGTCTAGTGTGGGGGATGGTCTGATGAAGGGTCTCAGTGTGGGGGAGGGTCTGATCGTTCTCAATGTGGGGGAGGGTCTGATGAAGGGTCTCAGTGTGGGGGAGGGTCTGATGAAGGGTCTAGTGTGGGGGATGGTCTGATGAAGGGTCTCAGTGTGGGGGAGGGTCTGATGAAGGGTCTCAGTGTGGGGGATGGTCTGATGAAGGGTCTCAGTGTGGGGGAGGGTCTGATGAAGGGTCTCAGTGTGGGGGATGGTCTGATGAAGGGTCTCAGTGCGGGGGAGGGTCTGATGAAGGGTCTCAGTGTGGGGCATGGTCTGATGAAGGGTCTCAGTGTGGGGGAGGGTCTGATGAAGGGTCTCAGTGAGGGGGTGGGTCTGATGAAGGGTCTCAGTATGGGGGGTGGTCTGATGAAGGGTCTCAGTGTGGGGGAGGGTCTGATGAAGGGTCTCAGTGTGGGGGAGGGTCTGTTGAAGGGTCTCAGTGTGGGGAATGGTCTGATGATGGGTCTCAGTGTGGGGGATGGTCTGATGATGGGTCTCAGTGTGGGGGATGGTCTGATGAAGGGTCTCAGTGTGGGGGAGGGTCTGATGGAGGGTCTCAGTGTGGGGGAGGGTCTGCTGAAGGGTCTCAGTTTGGGGGAGGGTCTGATCGGTCTCAATGTGGGGGAGGGTCTGATGAAGGGTCTCAGTGTGGGGGAGGGTCTGATGAAGGGTCTATTGTGGGGGATGGTCTGATGAAGGGTCTTAGTGTGGTGGAGGATCTGATGAAGGGTCTCAGTGTGGGGGATGGTCTGCTAAGGGTCTCAGTGTGGGGGAGGGTCTGATGAAGGGTCTCAGTGTGGGGGATGGTCTGATGAAGGGTCTCAGTGTGGGGGAGGGTCTAATGAAGGGTCTCAGTGTGGGGGATGGTCTGATGAAGGGTCTCAGTGTGGGGGAGGGTCTGATGAAGGGTCTCAGTGAGGGGGAGGGTCTGATGAAGGGTCTCAGTGTGGGGGTGGTCTGATGAAGGGTCTCAGTGTGGGGGAGGGTCTGATGAAGGGTCTCAGTGTGGGGGAGGGTCTGTTGAAGGGTCTCAGTGTGGGGGAGGGTCTGATGAAGGGTCTCAGTGTGGGGGTGGTCTGATGAAGGGTCTCAGTGTGGGGGAGGGTCTGATGAAGGGTCTCAGTGTGGGGGAGGGTCTGTTGAAGGGTCTCAGTGTGGGGGATGGTCTGATGAAGGGTCTCAGTGTGGGGAATGGTCTGATGATGGGTCTCAGTGTGAGGGATGGTCTGATGATGGGTCTCAGTGTGGGGGATGGTCTGATGAAGGGTCTCAGTGTGGGGGAGGGTCTGATGGAGGGTCTCAGTGTGGGGGATGGTCTGATGATGGGTCTCAGTGTGGGGGATGGTCTGATGGGTCTCAGTGTGGGGGAGGGTCTGATGAAGGGTCTCAATGAGGGGGAGGGTCTGATGAAGGGCCTCAGTGTGGGGGGTGGTCTGATGAAGGGTCTCAGTGTGGGGGAGGGTCTGATCGTTCTCAATGTGGGGGAGGGTCTGATGAAGGGTCTCAGTGTGGGGGAGGGTCTGATGAAGGGTCTAGTGTGGGGGATGGTCTGATGAAGGGTCTCAGTGTGGGGGAGGGTCTGATGAAGGGTCTCAGTGTGGGGGATGGTCTGATGAAGGGTCTCAGTGTGGGGGAGGGTCTGATGAAGGGTCTCAGTGTGGGGGATGGTCTGATGAAGGGTCTCAGTGCGGGGGAGGGTCTGATGAAGGGTCTAAGTGTGGGGCATGGTCTGATGAAGGGTCTCAGTGTGGGGGAGGGTCTGATGAAGGGTCTCAGTGAGGGGGTGGGTCTGATGAAGGGTCTCAGTATGGGGGGTGGTCTGATGAAGGGTCTCAGTGTGGGGGAGGGTCTGATGAAGGGTCTCAGTGTGGGGGAGGGTCTGTTGAAGGGTCTCAGTGTGGGGAATGGTCTGATGATGGGTCTCAGTGTGGGGGATGGTCTGATGATGGGTCTCAGTGTGGGGGATGGTCTGATGAAGGGTCTCAGTGTGGGGGAGGGTCTGATGGAGGGTCTCAGTGTGGGGGAGGGTCTGATGAAGGGTCTCAGTTTGGGGGAGGGTCTGATCGGTCTCAATGTGGGGGAGGGTCTGATGAAGGGTCTCAGTGTGGGGGAGAGTCTGATGAAGGGTCTATTGTGGGGGATGGTCTGATGAAGGGTCTTAGTGTGGTGGAGGATCTGATGAAGGGTCTCAGTGTGGGGGATGGTCTGCTAAGGGTCTCAGTGTGGGGGAGGGTCTGATGAAGGGTCTCAGTGTGGGGGATGGTCTGATGAAGGGTCTCAGTGTGGGGGAGGGTCTAATGAAGGGTCTCAGTGTGGGGGATGGTCTGATGAAGGGTCTCAGTGTGGGGGTGGGTCTGATGAAGGGTCTCAGTGAGGGGGAGGGTCTGATGAAGGGTCTCAGTGTGGGGGTGGTCTGATGAAGGGTCTCAGTGTGGGGGAGGGTCTGATGAAGGGTCTCAGTGTGGGGGAGGGTCTGTTGAAGGGTCTCAGTGTGGGGGATGGTCTGATGAAGGGTCTCAGTGAGGGGGAGGGTCTGATGAAGGGTCTCAGTGTGGGGGTGGTCTGATGAAGGGTCTCAGTGTGGGGGAGGGTCTGATGAAGGGTCTCAGTGTGGGGGAGGGTCTGTTGAAGGGTCTCAGTGTGGGGGATGGTCTGATGAAGGGTCTCAGTGTGGGAATGGTCTGATGATGGGTCTCAGTGTGGGGGATGGTCTGATAAAGGGTCTCAGAGTGGGGGAGGGTCTGATGAAGGGTCTCAGTGTGGGGAATGGCCTGATGAAGGTTCTCAGTGTGGGGGAGGGTCTGATGAAGGGTCTCAGTGTGGGGGGGGTCTGATAAAGGGTCTCAGTGTGGGGGAGGTTCTGATGAAGGGTCTCAGTGTGGGGGAGGGTCTGATGAAGGGTCCAGTGTGGGGGATGGTCTGATGAAGGATCTCAGTGTTGGGGAGGGTCTGATCGGTCTCAATGTGGGGGATGGTCTGATGAAGGGTCTCAGTGTGGGGGAGGGTCTGATGAAGGGTCTATTGTGGGCGATGGTCTGATGAAGGGTCTCAGTGTGGTGGAGGGTCTGATGAAGGGTCTCAGTGTGGGGGATGGTCTGATGAAGGGTCTCAGTGTGGGGGAGGGTCTGATGAAGGGTCTCAGTGTGGGGGATGGTCTGATGAAGGGTCTCAGTGTGGGGTAGGGTCTGATGAAGGGTCTCAGTGTGGGGGATGGTCTGATGAAGGGTCTCAGTGTGGGGGAGGGTCTGATGAAGGGTCTCAGTGAGGGGGAGGGTCTGATGAAGGGTCTCAGTGTGGGGGGTGGTCTGATGAAGGGTCTCAGTGTGTGGGAGGGTCTGATGTAGGGTCTCAGTGTGGGGGAGGGTCTGTTGAAGGGTCTCAGTGTGGGGGATGGTCTGATGAAGGGTCTCAGTGTGGGGAATGGTCTGATGATGGGTCTCAGTGTGGGGGATGGTCTGATGATGGGTCTCAGTGTGGGGGATGGTCTGATGAAGGGTCTCAGTGTGGGGGAGGGTCTGATGAAGGGTCTCAGTGTGGGAGATGGTCTGATGATGGGTCTCAGTGTGGGGGATGGTCTGATGGGTCTCAGTGTGGGGGAGGTTCTGATGATGGGTCTCAGTGTGGGGGAGGGTCTGATGAAGGGTCTCAGAGTGGGGGAGGGTCTGATGAAGGGTCTCAGTGTGGGGGATGGTCTGATGAAGGGTCTCAGAGTGGGGGAGGGTCTCATGAAGGGTCTCAGTGTGGGGGAGGGTCTGTTGAAGGGGCTCAGTGTGGGGGAGGGTCTGATGAAGGGTCTCAGTGTGGGGGAGGGTCTGATGAAGGGTCTAGTGTGGGGGATGGTCTGATGAAGGGTCTCAGTGTGGGGGATGGTCTGATGAAGGGTCTCAGTGTGGGGGAGGGTCTGATGAAGGGTCTCAGTGTGGGGGAGGGTCTGATGAAGGGTCTAATGTGGGGGAGGGTCTGATGAAGGGTCTAGTGTGGGGGATGGTCTGATGAAGGGTCTCAGTGTGGGGGAGGGTCTGATGAAGGGTCTCAGTGTGGGGGGTGGTCTGATGAAGGGTCTCAGTGTGGGGGATGGTCTGATGAAGGGTCTCAGTGTGGGGGAGGGTCTGATGAAGGGTCTCAGTGTGGGGGATGGTCTGATCGGTCTCAGTGTGGGGGATGGTCTGATGAAGGGTCTCAGTGTGGGGGAGGGTCTGATGAAGGTTCTCAGTGTGGGGGATGGTCTGATGAAGGGTCTCAGTGTGGGGGAGGGTCTGATTGGTCTCAGTGTGGGGGAGGGTCTGATGAAGGGTCTCAGTGTGGGGGATGGTCTGATGATGGGTCTCCGTGTGGGGGATGGTCTGATGAAGGGTCTCAGTGTGGGGGATGGTCTGATGAAGGGTCTCAGTGTGGGGAATGGTCTGATGATGGGTCTCAGTGTGGGGGATGGTCTGATGATGGGTCTCAGTGTGGGGGATGGTCTGATGAAGGGTCTCAGTGTGGGGGAGGGTCTGATGGAGGGTCTCAGTGTGGGGGATGGTCTGATGATGGGTCTCAGTGTGGGGGATGGTCTGATGGAGGGTCTCAGTGTGGGGGAGGGTCTGATGAAGGGTCTCAGTGTGGGGGAGGGTCTGTTGAAGGGTCTCAGTGTGGGGGATGGTCTGATGAAAGGTCTCAGTGTGGGAATGGTCTGATGATGGGTCTCAGTGTGGGGGATGGTCTGATAAAGGGTCTCAGAGTGGGGGAGGGTCTGATCAGTCTCAGTGTGGGTGATGGTCTGATGATGGGTCTCCGTGTGGGGGATGGTCTGATGAAGGGTCTCAGTGTGGGGGAGGGTCTGATGAAGGGTCTCAGTGTGGGGGATGTTCTGATAAAGGGTCTCAGTGTGGGGGAGGGTCTGATGAAGGGTCTCAGTGTGGGGGATGGTCTGATGAAGGGTCTCAGTGTGGGGGATGGTCTGATGAAGGGTCTCAGTGTGGGGGATGTTCTGATAAAGGGTCTCAGTGTGGGGGAGGGTCTGATGAAGGGTCTAGTGTGGGGGATGGTCTGATGAAGAGTCTCAGTGTGGGGGAGGGCCTGATCGGTCTCAATGTGGGGGAGGGTCTGATGAAGGGTCTCAGTGTGGGGGAGGGTCTGATGAAGGGTCTAGTGTGGGGGATGGTCTGATGAAGGGTCTCAGTGTGGGGGAGGGTCTGATGAAGGGTCTCAGTGTGGGGGATGGTCTGATGAAGGGTCTCAGTGTGGGGAATGGTCTGATGATGGGTCTCAGTGTGGGGATGGTCTGATGATGGGTCTCAGTGTGGGGGATGGTCTGATGAAGGGTCTCAGTGTGGGGGAGGGTCTGATGAAGGGTCTCAGTGTGGGGAATGGTCTGATGAAGGGTCTCAGTGTGGGGGATGGTCTGATGATGGGTCTCAGTGTGGGGGATGGTCTGATGGGTCTCAGTGTGGGGGAGGGTCTGATGATGGGTCTCAGTGTGGGGGAGGGTCTGATGAAGGGTCTCAGAGTGGGGGAGGGTCTGATGAAGGGTCTCAGTGTGGGGGATGGTCTGATGAAGGGTCTCAGAGTGGGGGAGGGTCTGATGAAGGGTCTCAGTGTGGGGGATGGTCTGATAAAAGGTCTCAGTGTGGGGGATGGTCTGATAAAGGGTCTCAGAGTGGGGGAGGGTCTGATGAAGGGTCTCAGTGTGGAGGATGGCCTGATGAAGGGTCTCAGTGTGGGGGAGGGTCTGATGAAGGGTCTCAGTTTGGGGGAGGGTCTGATGAAGGGTCTAGTGTGGGGGATGGTCTGATGAAGGGTCTCAGTGTGGGGGAGGGTCTGATCGTTCTCAATGTGGGGGAGCGTCTGATGAAGGGTCTCACTGTGGGGGAGGGTCTGATGAAGGGTCTAGTGTGGGGGATGGTCTGATGAAGGGTCTCAGTGTGGGGGAGGGTCTGATGAAGGGTCTCAGTGTGGGGGATGGTCTGATGAAGGGTCTCAGTGTGGGGGAGGGTCTGATGAAGGGTCTCAGTGTGGGGGATGGTCTGATGAAGGATCTCAGTGTGGGGGAGGGTCTGATGAAGGGTCTCAGTGTGGGGGATGGTCTGATGAAGGGTCTCAGTGTGGGGGAGGGTCTGATGAATGGTCTCAGTGAGGGGGTGGGTCTGATGAAGGGTCTCAGTGTGGGGGGTGGTCTGATGAAGGGTCTCAGTGTGGGGGAGGGTCTGATGAAGGGTCTCAGTGTGGGGGAGGGTCTGTTGAACGGTCTCAGTGTGGGGAATGGTCTGATGATGGGTCTCAGTGTGGGGGATGGTCTGATGATGGGTCTCAGTGTGGGGGATGGTCAGATGAAGGGTCTCAGTGTGGGGGATGGTTTGATGAAAGGTCTCCGTGTGGGGGATGGTCTGATAAAGGGTCTCAGTGTGGGGGATGGTCTGATAAATAGTCTCAGTGTGGGGGAGGGTCTGATGAAGGGTCTCAGTGTGGGGGATGGCCTGATGAAGGGTCTCAGTGTGGGTGAGGGTCTGATGAAGGGTCTCAGTGTGGGGGAGGGTCTGATGAATGGTCTAGTGTGGGGGATGGTCTGATGAAGGGTCTCAGTGTGGGGGAGGGTCTGATCGGTCTCAATGTGGGGGAGGGTCTGATGAAGGGTCTCAGTGTGGGGGATGGTCTGATGAAGGGTCTCAGTGTGGGGGAGGGTCTGATGAAGGGTCTCAGTGTGGGGGATGGTCTGATGAAGGGTCTCAGTGTGGGGGAGGGTCTGATGAAGGGTCTCAGCGTGGGGGAGGGTCTGATGAAGGGTCTCAGTGTGGGGGAGGGTCTGATCGGTCTCAGTGTGGGGGAGGGTCTGATGAAGGGTCTCAGTGTGGGGGATGGTCTGATGAAGGGTCTCAGTGTGGGGGATGGTCTGATGAAGGGTCTCAGTGTGGGGGAGGGTCTGATCAGTCTCAGTGTGGGTGATGGTCTGATGATGGGTCTCCGTGTGGGGGATGGTCTGATGAAGGGTCTCAGTGTGGGGGAGGGTCTGATGAAGGGTCTCAGTGTGGGGGATGGTCTGATAAAGGGTCTCAGTGTGGGGGAGGGTCTGATGAAGGGTCTCAGTGTGGGGGATGGTCTGATGAAGGGTCTCAGTGTGGGGGATGGTCTGATGAAGGGTCTCAGTGTGGGGGATGTTCTGATAAAGGGTCTCAGTGTGGGGGAGGGTCTGATGAAGGGTCTCAGTGTGGGGGATGGCCTGATGAAGGGTCTCAGTGTGGGGGAGGGTCTGATGAAGGGTCTCAGTGTGGGGGAGGGTCTGATGAAGGGTCTCAGTGTGGGGGATGGTCTGATGATGGGTCTCAGTGTGGGGAATGGTCTGATGATGGGTCTCAGTGTGGGGGATGGTCTGATGATGGGTCTCAGTGTGGGGGATGGTCTGATGAAGGGTCTCAGAGTGGGGGAGGGTCTGATGAAGGGTCTCAGTGTGGGGGATGGTCTGATAAAAGGTCTCAGTGTGGGGGATGGTCTGATAAAGGGTCTCAGAGTGGGGGAGGGTCTGATGAAGGGTCTCAGTGTGGAGGATGGCCTGATGAAGGGTCTCAGTGTGGGGGAGGGTCTGATGAAGGGTGTCAGTTTGGGGGAGGGTCTGATGAAGGGTCTAGTGTGGGGGATGGTCTGATGAAGGGTCTCAGTGTGGGGGAGGGTCTGATCGTTCTCAATGTGGGGGAGGGTCTGATGAAGGGTCTCAGTGTGGGGGAGGGTCTGCTGAAGGGTCTAGTGTGGGGGATGGTCTGATGAAGGGTCTCAGTGTGGGGGAGGGTCTGATGAAGGGTCTCAGTGTGGGGGATGGTCTGATGAAGGGTCTCAGTGTGGGGGAGGGTCTGATGAAGGGTCTCAGTGAGGGGGAGGGTCTGATGAAGGGTCTCAGTGTGGGGGTGGTCTGATGAAGGGTCTCAGTGTGGGGGAGGGTCTGATGAAGGGTCTCAGTGTGGGGGAGGGTCTGTTGAAGGGTCTCAGTGTGGGGGATGGTCTGATGAAGGGTCTCAGTGAGGGGGAGGGTCTGATGAAGGGTCTCAGTGTGGGGGTGGTCTGATGAAGGGTCTCAGTGTGGGGGAGGGTCTGATGAAGGGTCTCAGTGTGGGGGAGGGTCTGTTGAAGGGTCTCAGTGTGGGGGATGGTCTGATGAAGGGTCTCAGTGTGGGGAATGGTCTGATGATGGGTCTCAGTGTGGGGGATGGTCTGATGATGGGTCTCAGTGTGGGGGATGGTCTGATGAAGGGTCTCAGTGTGGGGGAGGGTCTGATGGAGGGTCTCAGTGTGGGGGATGGTCTGATGATGGGTCTCAGTGTGGGGGATGGTCTGATGGGTCTCAGTCTGGGGGAGGGTCTGATGAAGGGTCTCAATGAGGGGGCGGGTCTGATGAAGGGTCTCAGTGTGGGGGGTGGTCTGATGAAGGGTCTCAGTGTGGGGGAGGGTCTGATGAAGGGTCTCAGTGTGGGGGAGGGTCTGTTGAAGGGTCTCAGTGTGGGGGATGGTCTGATGAAGGGTCTCAGTGTGGGAATGGTCTGATGATGGGTCTCAGTGTGGGGGATGGTCTGATAAAGGGTCTCAGAGTGGGGGAGGGTCTGATGAAGGGTCTCAGTGTGGGGAATGGCCTGATGAAGGGTCTCAGTGTGGGGGAGGGTCTGATGAAGGGTCTCAGTGTGGGGGAGGGTCTGATAAAGGGTCTCAGTGTGGGGGAGGTTCTGATGAAGGGTCTCAGTGTGGGGGAGGGTCTGATGAAGGGTCCAGTGTGGGGGATGGTCTGATGAAGGATCTCAGTGTTGGGGAGGGTCTGATCGGACTCAATGTGGGGGATGGTCTGATGAATGGTCTCAGTGTGGGGGAGGGTCTGATGAAGGGTCTATTGTGGGGGATGATCTGATGAAGGGTCTCAGTGTGGTGGAGGGTCTGATGAAGGGTCTCAGTGTGGGGGATGGTCTGATGAAGGGTCTCAGTGTGGGGGAGGGTCTGATGAAGGGTCTCAGTGTGGGGGATGGTCTGATGAAGGGTCTCAGTGTGGGGTAGGGTCTGATGAAGGGTCTCAGTGTGGGGGATGGTCTGATGAAGGGTCTCAGTGTGGGGGAGGGTCTGATGAAGGGTCTCAGTGAGGGGGAGGGTCTGATGAAGGGTCTCAGTGTGGGGGGTGGTCTGATGAAGGGTCTCAGTGTGTGGGAGGGTCTGATGTAGGGTCTCAGTGTGGGGGAGGGTCTGTTGAAGGGTCTCAGTGTGGGGGATGGTCTGATGAAGGGTCTCAGTGTGGGGAATGGTCTGATGATGGGTCTCAGTGTGGGGGATGGTCTGATGATGGGTCTCAGTGTGGGGGATGGTCTGATGAAGGGTCTCAGTGTGGGGGAGGGTCTGATGAAGGGTCTCAGTGTGGGAGATGGTCTGATGATGGGTCTCAGTGTGGGGGATGGTCTGATGGGTCTCAGTGTGCGGGAGGTTCTGATGATGGGTCTCAGTGTGGGGGAGGGTCTGATGAAGGGTCTCAGAGTGGGGGAGGGTCTGATGAAGGGTCTCAGTGTGGGGGATGGTCTGATGAAGTGTCTCAGAGTGGGGGAGGGTCTCATGAAGGGTCTCAGTGTGGGGGAGGGTCTGTTGAAGGGGCTCAGTGTGGGGGAGGGTCTAATGAAGGGTCTCAGTGTAGGGGAGGGTCTGATGAAGGGTCTAGTGTGGGGGATGGTCTGATGAAGGGTCTAGTGTGGGGGATGGTCTGATGAAGGGTCTCAGTGTGGGGGAGGGTCTGATGAAGGGTCTCAGTGTGGGGGAGGGTCTGATGAAGGGTCTAATGTGGGGGAGGGTCTGATGAAGGGTCTAGTGTGGGGGATGGTCTGATGAAGGGTCTCAGTGTGGGGGAGGGTCTGATGAAGGGTCTCAGTGTGGGGGGTGGTCTGATGAAGGGTCTCAGTGTGGGGGATGGTCTGATGAAGGGTCTCAGTGTGGGGGAGGGTCTGATGAAGGGTCTCAGTGTGGGGGATGGTCTGATCGGTCTCAGTGTGGGGGATGGTTTGATGAAGGGTCTCAGTGTGGGGGAGGGTCTGATGAAGGTTCTCAGTGTGGGGGATCGTCTGATGAAGGGTCTCAGTGTGGGGGAGGGTCTGATTGGTCTCAGTGTGGGGGAGGGTCTGATGAAGGGTCTCAGTGTGGGGGATGGTCTGATGATGGGTCTCCGTGTGGGGGATGGTCTGATGAAGGGTCTCAGTGTGGGGGATGGTCTGATGAAGGGTCTCAGTGTGGGGAATGGTCTGATGATGGGTCTCAGTGTGGGGGATGGTCTGATGATGGGTCTCAGTGTGGGGGATGGTCTGATGAAGGGTGTCAGTGTGGGGGAGGGTCTGATGGAGGGTCTCAGTGTGGGGGATGGTCTGATGATGGGTCTCAGTGTGGGGGATGGTCTGATGGGTCTCAGTGTGGGGGAGGGTCTGATGAAGGGTCTCAATGAGGGGGAGGGTCTGATGAAGGGCCTCAGTGTGGGGGGTGGTCTGATGAAGGGTCTCAGTGTGGGGGAGGGTCTGATGAAGGGTCTCAGTGTGGGGGAGGGTCTGTTGAAGGGTCTCAGTGTGGGGGATGGTCTGATGAAGGGTCTCAGTGTGGGAATGGTCTGATGATGGGTCTCAGTGTGGGGGATGGTCTGATAAAGGGTCTCAGAGTGGGGGAGGGTCTGATGAAGGGTCTCAGTGTGGGGAATGGCCTGATGAAGGGTCTCAGTGTGGGGGAGGGTCTGATGAAGGGTCTCAGTGTGGGGGAGGGTCTGATAAAGGGTCTCAGTGTGGGGGAGGTTCTGATGAAGGGTCTCAGTGTGGGGGAGGGTCTGATGAAGGGTCCAGTGTGGGGGATGGTCTGATGAAGGATCTCAGTGTTGGGGAGGGTCTGATCGGTCTCAATGTGGGGGATGGTCTGATGAAGGCTCTCAGTGTGGGGGAGGGTCTGATGAAGGGTCTATTGTGGGGGATGGTCTGATGAAGGGTCTCAGTGTGGTGGAGGGTCTGATGAAGGGTCTCAGTGTGGGGGATGGTCTGATGAAGGGTCTCAGTGTGGGGGAGGGTCTGATGAAGGGTCTCAGTGTGGGGGATGGTCTGATGAAGGGTCTCAGTGTGGGGTAGGGTCTGATGAAGGGTCTCAGTGTGGGGGATGGTCTGATGAAGGGTCTCAGTGTGGGGGAGGGTCTGATGAAGGGTCTCAGTGAGGGGGAGGGTCTGATGAAGGGTCTCAGTGTGGGGGGTGGTCTGATGAAGGGTCTCAGTGTGTGGGAGGGTCTGATGTAGGGTCTCAGTGTGGGGGAGGGTCTGTTGAAGGGTCTCAGTGTGGGGGATGGTCTGATGAAGGGTCTCAGTGTGGGGAATGGTCTGATGATGGGTCTCAGTGTGGGGGATGGTCTGATGATGGGTCTCAGAGTGGGGGATGGTCTGATGAAGGGTCTCAGTGTGGGGGAGGGTCTGATGAAGGGTCTCAGTGTGGGAGATGGTCTGATGATGGGTCTCAGTGTGGGGGATGGTCTGATGGGTCTCAGTGTGGGGGAGGTTCTGATGATGGGTCTCAGTGTGGGGGAGGGTCTGATGAAGGGTCTCAGAGTGGGGGAGGGTCTGATGAAGGGTCTCAGTGTGGGGGATGGTCTGATGAAGGGTCTCAGAGTGGGGGAGGGTCTCATGAAGGGTCTCAGTGTGGGGGAGGGTCTGTTGAAGGGGCTCAGTGTGGGGGAGGGTCTGATGAAGGGTCTCAGTGTGGGGGAGGGTCTGATGAAGGGTCTAGTGTGGGGGATGGTCTGATGAAGGGTCTAGTGTGGGGGATGGTCTGATGAAGGGTCTCAGTGTGGGGGAGGGTCTGATGAAGGGTCTCAGTGTGGGGGAGGGTCTGATGAAGGGTCTCAGTGTGGGGGAGGGTCTGATGAAGGGTCTCAGTGAGGGGGAGGGTCTGATGAAGGGTCTCAGTGTGGGGGTGGTCTGATGAAGGGTCTCAGTGTGGGGGAGGGTCTGATGAAGGGTCTCAGTGTGGGGGAGGGTCTGTTGAAGGGTCTCAGTGTGGGGGATGGTCTGATGAAGGGTCTCAGTGAGGGGGAGGGTCTGATGAAGGGTCTCAGTGTGGGGGTGGTCTGATGAAGGGTCTCAGTGTGGGGGAGGGTCTGATGAAGGGTCTCAGTGTGGGGGAGGGTCTGTTGAAGGGTCTCAGTGTGGGGGATGGTCTGATGAAGGGTCTCAGTGTGGGGAATGGTCTGATGATGGGTCTCAGTGTGGGGGATGGTCTGATGATGGGTCTCAGTGTGGGGGATGGTCTGATGAAGGGTCTCAGTGTGGGGGAGGGTCTGATGGAGGGTCTCAGTGTGGGGGATGGTCTGATGATGGGTCTCAGTGTGGGGGATGGTCTGATGGGTCTCAGTGTGGGGGAGGGTCTGATGAAGGGTCTCAATGAGGGGGCGGGTCTGATGAAGGGTCTCAGTGTGGGGGGTGGTCTGATGAAGGGTCTCAGTGTGGGGGAGGGTCTGATGAAGGGTCTCAGTGTGGGGGAGGGTCTGTTGAAGGGTCTCAGTGTGGGGGATGGTCTGATGAAGGGTCTCAGTGTGGGAATGGTCTGATGATAGGTCTCAGTGTGGGGGATGGTCTGATAAAGAGTCTCAGAGTGGGGGAGGGTCTGATGAAGGGTCTCAGTGTGGGGAATGGCCTGATGAAGGGTCTCAGTGTGGGGGAGGGTCTGATGAAGGGTCTCAGTGTGGGGGAGGGTCTGATAAAGGGTCTCAGTGTGGGGGAGGTTCTGATGAAGGGTCTCAGTGTGGGGGAGGGTCTGATGAAGGGTCCAGTGTGGGGGATGGTCTGATGAAGGATCTCAGTGTTGGGGAGGGTCTGATCGGTCTCAATGTGGGGGATGGTCTGATGAAGGGTCTCAGTGTGGGGGAGTGTCTGATGAAGGGTCTATTGTGGGGGATGGTCTGATGAAGGGTCTCAGTGTGGTGGAGGGTCTGATGAAGGGTCTCAGTGTGGGGGATGGTCTGATGAAGGGTCTCAGTGTGGGGGAGGGTCTGATGAAGGGTCTCAGTGTGGGGGATGGTCTGATGAAGGGTCTCAGTGTGGGGTAGGGTCTGATGAAGGGTCTCAGTGTGGGGGATGGTCTGATGAAGGGTCTCAGTGTGGGGGAGGGTCTGATGAAGGGTCTCAGTGAGGGGGAGGGTCTGATGAAGGGTCTCAGTGTGGGGGGTGGTCTGATGAAGGGTCTCAGTGTGTGGGAGGGTCTGATGTAGGGTCTCAGTGTGGGGGAGGGTCTGTTGAAGGGTCTCAGTGTGGGGGATGGTCTGATGAAGGGTCTCAGTGTGGGGAATGGTCTGATGATGGGTCTCAGTGTGGGGGATGGTCTGATGATGGGTCTCAGTGTGGGGGATGGTCTGATGAAGGGTCTCAGTGTGGGGGAGGGTCTGATGAAGGGTCTCAGTGTGGGAGATGGTCTGATGATGGGTCTCAGTGTGGGGGATGGTCTGATGGGTCTCAGTGTGCGGGAGGTTCTGATGATGGGTCTCAGTGTGGGGGAGGGTCTGATGAAGGGTCTCAGAGTGGGGGAGGGTCTGATGAAGGGTCTCAGTGTGGGGGATGGTCTGATGAAGGGTCTCAGAGTGGGGGAGGGTCTCATGAAGGGTCTCAGTGTGGGGGAGGGTCTGTTGAAGGGGCTCAGTGTGGGGGAGGGTCTAATGAAGGGTCTCAGTGTAGGGGAGGGTCTGATGAAGGGTCTAGTGTGGGGGATGGTCTGATGAAGGGTCTAGTGTGGGGGATGGTCTGATGAAGGGTCTCAGTGTGGGGGAGGGTCTGATGAAGGGTCTCAGTGTGGGGGAGGGTCTGATGAAGGGTCTAATGTGGGGGAGGGTCTGATGAAGGGTCTAGTGTGGGGGATGGTCTGATGAAGGGTCTCAGTGTGGGGGAGGGTCTGATGAAGGGTCTCAGTGTGGGGGGTGGTCTGATGAAGGGTCTCAGTGTGGGGGATGGTCTGATGAAGGGTCTCAGTGTGGGGGAGGGTCTGATGAAGGGTCTCAGTGTGGGGGATGGTCTGATCGGTCTCAGTGTGGGGGATGGTTTGATGAAGGGTCTCAGTGTGGGGGAGGGTCTGATGAAGGTTCTCAGTGTGGGGGATGGTCTGATGAAGGGTCTCAGTGTGGGGGAGGGTCTGATTGGTCTCAGTGTGGGGGAGGGTCTGATGAAGGGTCTCAGTGTGGGGGATGGTCTGATGATGGGTCTCCGTGTGGGGGATGGTCTGATGAAGGGTCTCAGTGTGGGGGATGGTCTGATGAAGGGTCTCAGTGTGGGGAATGGTCTGATGATGGGTCTCAGTGTGGGGGATGGTCTGATGATGGGTCTCAGTGTGGGGGATGGTCTGATGAAGGGTGTCAGTGTGGGGGAGGGTCTGATGGATGGTCTCAGTGTGGGGGATGGTCTGATGATGGGTCTCAGTGTGGGGGATGGTCTGATGGGTCTCAGTGTGGGGGAGGGTCTGATGAAGGGTCTCAATGAGGGGGAGGGTCTGATGAAGGGCCTCAGTGTGGGGGGTGGTCTGATGAAGGGTCTCAGTGTGGGGGAGGGTCTGATGAAGGGTCTCAGTGTGGGGGAGGGTCTGTTGAAGGGTCTCAGTGTGGGGGATGGTCTGATGAAGGGTCTCAGTGTGGGAATGGTCTGATGATGGTTCTCAGTGTGGGGGATGGTCTGATAAAGGGTCTCAGAGTGGGGGAGGGTCTGATGAAGGGTCTCAGTGTGGGGAATGGCCTGATGAAGGGTCTCAGTGTGGGGGAGGGTCTGATGAAGGGTCTCAGTGTGGGGGAGGGTCTGATAAAGGGTCTCAGTGTGGGGGAGGTTCTGATGAAGGGTCTCAGTGTGGGGGAGGGTCTGATGAAGGGTCCAGTGTGGGGGATGGTCTGATGAAGGATCTCAGTGTTGGGGAGGGTCTGATCGGTCTCAATGTGGGGGATGGTCTGATGAAGGGTCTCAGTGTGGGGGAGGGTCTGATGAAGGGTCTATTGTGGGGGATGGTCTGATGAAGGGTCTCAGTGTGGTGGAGGGTCTGATGAAGGGTCTCAGTGTGGGGGATGGTCTGATGAAGGGTCTCAGTGTGGGGGAGGGTCTGATGAAGGGTCTCAGTGTGGGGGATGGTCTGATGAAGGGTCTCAGTGTGGGGTAGGGTCTGATGAAGGGTCTCAGTGTGGGGGATGGTCTGATGAAGGGTCTCAGTGTGGGGGAGGGTCTGATGAAGGGTCTCAGTGAGGGGGAGGGTCTGATGAAGGGTCTCAGTGTGGGGGGTGGTCTGATGAAGGGTCTCAGTGTGTGGGAGGGTCTGATGTAGGGTCTCAGTGTGGGGGAGGGTCTGTTGAAGGGTCTCAGTGTGGGGGATGGTCTGATGAAGGGTCTCAGTGTGGGGAATGGTCTGATGATGGGTCTCAGTGTGGGGGATGGTCTGATGATGGGTCTCAGAGTGGGGGATGGTCTGATGAAGGGTCTCAGTGTGGGGGAGGGTCTGATGAAGGGTCTCAGTGTGGGAGATGGTCTGATGATGGGTCTCAGTGTGGGGGATGGTCTGATGGGTCTCAGTGTGGGGGAGGTTCTGATGATGGGTCTCAGTGTGGGGGAGGGTCTGATGAAGGGTCTCAGAGTGGGGGAGGGTCTGATGAAGGGTCTCAGTGTGGGGGATGGTCTGATGAAGGGTCTCAGAGTGGGGGAGGGTCTCATGAAGGGTCTCAGTGTGGGGGAGGGTCTGTTGAAGGGGCTCAGTGTGGGGGAGGGTCTGATGAAGGGTCTCAGTGTGGGGGAGGGTCTGATGAAGGGTCTAGTGTGGGGGATGGTCTGATGAAGGGTCTAGTGTGGGGGATGGTCTGATGAAGGGTCTCAGTGTGGGGGAGGGTCTGATGAAGGGTCTCAGTGTGGGGGAGGGTCTGATGAAGGGTCTAATGTGGGGGAGGGTCTGATGAAGGGTCTAGTGTGGGGGATGGTCTGATGAAGGGTCTCAGTCTGGGGGAGGGTCTGATGAAGGGTCTCAGTGTGGGGGGTGGTCTGATGAAGGGTCTCAGTGTGGGGGATGGTCTGATGAAGGGTCTCAGTGTGGGGGAGGGTCTGATGAAGGGTCTCAGTGTGGGGGATGGTCTGATCGGTCTCAGTGTGGGGGATGGTCTGATGAAGGGTCTCAGTGTGGGGGAGGGTCTGATGAAGGTTCTCAGTGTGGGGGATGGTCTGATGAAGGGTCTCAGTGTGGGGGAGGGTCTGATTGGTCTCAGTGTGGGGGAGGGTCTGATGAAGGGTCTCAGTGTGGGGGATGGTCTGATGATGGGTCTCCGTGTGGGGGATGGTCTGATGAAGGGTCTCAGTGTGGGGGAGGGTCTGTTGAAGGGTCTCAGTGTGGGGGATGGTCTGATAAAGGGTCTCAGTGTGGGGGATGGTCTGATGAAGGGTCTCATTGTGGGGGATGATCTGATGAAGGGTCTCAGTGTGGGGGATGGTCTGATGAAGGGTCTCAGTGTGGGGGATGGTCTGATGAAGGGTCTCAGTGTGGGGGATAGTCTGATAAAGGGTCTCAGTGTTGGGGATGGTCTGATGAAGGGTCTCAGTGTGGCGAATGGCCTGATGAAGGGTCTCAGTGTGGGGGAGGGTCTGATGAAGGGTCTCAGAGTGGGGGATGGCCTGATGAAGGGTCTCAGAGTGGGGGAGGGTCTGATGAAGTGTCTCAGTGTGGGGGAGGGTCTGATGAAGGGTCTCAGTGTGGGGGAGGGTCTGATGAAGGGTCTCAGTGTGGGGGAGGGTCTGATAAAGGGTCTCAGTGTGGGGGAGGTTCTGATGAAGGGTCTCAGTGTGGGGGAGGGTCTGATGAAGGGTCCAGTGTGGGGGATGGTCTGATGAAGGGTCTCAGTGTTGGGGAGGGTCTGATCGGTCTCAATGTGGGGAATGGTCTGATGAAGGGTCTCAGTGTGGGGGAGGGTCTGATGAAGGGTCTATTGTGGGGGATGGTCTGATGAAGGGTCTCAGTGTGGTGGAGGGTCTGATGAAGGGTGTCAGAGTGGGGGAGGGTCTGATGAAGGGTCTCAGTGTGGGGGATGGTCTGATGAAGGGTCTCAGAGTGGGGGAGGGTCTGATGAAGGGTCTCAGTGTGGGGGAGGGTCTGATGAAGGGTCTCAGTGTGGGGGGTGGTCTGATGAAGGGTCTCAGTGTGGGGGATGGTCTGATGAAGGGTCTCAGTGTGGGGTAGGGTCTGATGAAGGGTCTCAGTGTGGGGGATGGTCTGATCGGTCTCAGTGTGGGGGATGGTCTGATGAAGGGTCTCAGTGTGGGGGAGGGTCTGATGAAGGTTCTCAGTGTGGGGGATGGTCTGATGAACGGTCTCAGTGTGGGGGAGGGTCTGATTGGTCTCAGTGTGGGGGAGGGTCTGATGAAGGGTCTCAGTGTGGGGGATGGTCTGATGATGGGTCTCCGTGTGGGGGATGGTCTGATGAAGGGTCTCAGTGTGGGGGAGGGTCTGTTGAAGGGTCTCAGTGTGGGGGATGGTCTGATAAAGGGTCTCAGTGTGGGGGATGGTCTGATGAAGGGTCTCATTGTGGGGGATGATCTGATGAAGGGTCTCAGTGTGGGGGATGGTCTGATGAAGGGTCTCAGTGTGGGGGATGGTCTGATGAAGGGTCTCAGTGTGGGGGATGGTCTGATGATGGGTCTCAGTGTTGGGGATGGTCTGATGAAGGGTCTCAGTGTGGGGGATGGCCTGATGAAGGGTCTCAGTGTGGGGGAGGGTCTGATGAAGGGTCTCAGAGTGGGGGATGGCCTGAAGAAGGGTCTCAGAGTGGGGGAGGGTCTGATGAAGTGTCTCAGTGTGGGGGAGGGTCTGATGAAGGGTCTAGTGTGGGGGATGGTCTGATGAAGGGTCTCAGTGTGGGGGAGGGTCTGATGAAGGGTCTCAATGTGGGGGATGGTCTGATTTAAGGGTCTCAGTGTGGGGGAGGGTCTGATGAAGGGTCTCAGTGTGGGGGATGGTCTGATGAAGGGTCTCCGTGTGGGGGAGGGTCTGATGAAGGGTCTCAATGAGGGGGAGGGTCTGATGAAGGGTCTCAGTGTGGGCGGTGGTCTGATGAAGAGTCTCAGTGTGTGGGAGGGTCTGATGAAGGGTCTCAGTGTGGGGGAGGGTCTGTTGAAGGGTCTATTGTGGGGGATGGTCTGATGAAGGGTCTCAGTGTGGTGGAGGGTCTGATGAAGGGTCTCAGTGTGGGGGATGGTCTGATGAAGGGTCTCAGTGTGGGGGATGGTCTGATGAAGGGTCTCAGTGTGGGGGAGGGTCTGATGAAGGGTCTCAATGAGGGGGAGGGTCTGATGAAGGGTCTCAGTGTGGGGGGTGGTCTGATGAAGAGTCTCAGTGTGTGGGAGGGTCTGATGAAGGGTCTCAGTGTGGGGGAGGGTCTGATGAAGGGTCTATTGTGGGGGATGGTCTGATGAAGGGTCTCAGTGTGGTGGAGGGTCTGATGAAGGGTCTCAATGTGGGGGATGGTCTGATGAAGAGTCTCAGTGTGGGGGAGGGTCTGATGAAGGGTCTCAGTGTGGGGGATGGTCTGATGAAGGGTCTCAGTGTGGGGGAGATCTGATGAAGGGTCTCAGTGTGGGGGATGGTCTGATGAAGGGTCTCAGTGTGGGGGATGGTCTGATGAAGGGTCTCAGTGAGGGGGAGGGTCTGATGAAGGGTCTCAGTGTGGGGGGTGGTCTGATGAAGGGTCTCAGTGTGGGGGAGGGTCTGATGAAGGGTCTCAGTGTGGGGGAGGGTCTGTTCAAGGGTCTCAGTGTGGGGGATGGTCTGATGAAGGGTCTCAGTGTGGGGAATGGTCTGATGATGGGTCTCAGTGTGGGGGATGGTCTGATGATGGGTCTCAGTGTGGGGGATGGTCTGATGAAGGGTCTCAGTGTGGGGGAGGGTCTGATGAAGGGTCTCAGTGTGGGAGATGGTCTGATGATGGGTCTCAGTGTGGGGGATGGTCTGATGGGTCTCAGTGTGGGGGAGGGTCTGATGAAGGGTCTCAGTGTGGGGGAGGGTCTGATGAAGGGTCTCAGAGTGGGGGAGGGTCTGATGAAGGGTCTCAGTGTGGGGGATGGTCTGATGAATGGTCTCAGAGTGGGGGAGGGTCTGATGAAGGGTCTCAGTGTGGGGGAGGGTCTGATGAAGGGTCTCAGTGTGGGGGAGGGTCTGATGAAGGGTCTCAGTGTGGGGGAGGGTCTGATGAAGGGTCTAGTGTGGGGGATGGTCTGATCAAGGGTCTAGTGTGGGGGATGGTCTGATGAAGGGTCTCAGTGTGGGGGAGGGTCTGATGAAGGGTCTCAGTGTGGGGGAGGGTCTGATGAAGGGTCTAATGTGGGGGAGGGTCTGATGAAGGGTCTAGTGTGGGGGATGGTCTGATGAAGGGTCTCAGTGTGGGGGAGGGTCTGATGAAGGGTCTCAGTGTGGGCGGTGGTCTGATGAAGGGTCTCAGTGTGGGGGATGGTCTGATGAAGGGTCTCAGTGTGGGGGAGGGTCTGATGAAGGGTCTCAGTGTGGGACATGGTCTGATGAACGGTCTAGTGTGGGGGATGGTCTGATGAAGGGTCTCAGTGTGGGGGAGGGTCTGATGAAGGGTCTCAGTGTGGGGGAGGGTCTGATGAAGGGTCTCAGTGTGGGGGATGGTCTGATGAAGGGTCTCAGTGTGGGGGAGAGTCTGATGAAGGGTCTCAGTGTGGGGGATGGCCTGATGAAGGGTCTCAGTGTGGGGGAGGGTCTGATGAAGGGTCTCAGAGTGGGGGATGGCCTGATGAAGGGTCTCAGAGTGGGGGAGGGTCTGATGAAGTGTCTCAGTGTGGGGGAGGGTCTAATGAAGGGTCTCAGTGTGGGGGAGCGTCTGATGAAGGGTCTCAGTGTGGGGGAGGGTCTGATAAAGGGTCTCAGTGTGGGGGAGGTTCTGATGAAGGGTCTCAGTGTGGGGGAGGGTCTGATGAAGGGTCCAGTGTGGGGGATGGTCTGATGTAGGGTCTCAGTGTTGGGGAGGGTCTGATCGGTCTCAGTGTGGGGGATGGTCTGATGAAGGGTCTCAGTGTGGGGGGTGGTCTGATGAAGGGTCTCAGTGTGGGGGAGGGTCTGATGTAGGGTCTCAGTGTGGGGGAGGGTCTGTTGAAGGGTCTCAGTGTGGGGGATGGTCTGATGAAGGGTCTCAGTGTGGGAAATGGTCTGATGATGGGTCTCAGTGTGGGGGATGGTCTGATGATGGGTCTCAGTGTGGGGGATGGTCTGATGAAGGGTCTCAGTGTGGGGGAGGGTCTGATGAAGGGTCTCAGTGTGGGAGATGGTCTGATGATGGGTCTCAGTGTGGGGGATGGTCTGATGGGTCTCAGTGTGGGGGAGGTTCTGATGATGGGTCTCAGTGTGGGGGAGGGTCTGATGAAGGGTCTCAGAGTGGGGGAGGGTCTGATGAAGGGTCTCAGTGTGGGGGATGGTCTGATGAAGGGTCTCAGAGTGGGGGAGGGTCTCATGAAGGGTCTCAGTGTGGGGGAGGGTCTGTTGAAGGGGCTCAGTGTGGGGGAGGGTCTGATGAAGGGTCTCAGTGTGGGGGAGGGTCTGATGAAGGGTCTAGTGTGGGGGATGGTCTGATGAAGGGTCTAGTGTGGGGGATGGTCTGATGAAAGGTCTCAGTGTGGGGGAGGGTCTGATGAAGGGTCTCAGTGTGGGGGAGGGTCTGATGAAGGGTCTAATGTGGGGGAGGGTCTGATGAAGGGTCTAGTGTGGGGGATGGTCTGATGAAGGGTCTCAGTGTGGGGGAGGGTCTGATGAAGGGTCTCAGTGTGGGGGGTGGTCTGATGAAGGGTCTCAGTGTGGGGGATGGTCTGATGAAGGGTCTCAGTGTGGGGGAGGGTCTGATGAAGGGTCTCAGTGTGGGGGATGGTCTGATCGGTCTCAGTGTGGGGGATGGTCTGATGAAGGGTCTCAGTGTGGGGGAGGGTCTGATGAAGGTTCTCAGTGTGGGGGATGGTCTGATGAAGGGTCTCAGTGTGGGGGAGGGTCTGATTGGTCTCAGTGTGGGGGAGGGTCTGATGAAGGGTCTCAGTGTGGGGGATGGTCTGATGATGGGTCTACGTGTGGGGGATGGTCTGATGAAGGGTCTCAGTGTGGGGGAGGGTCTGTTGAAGGGTCTCAGTGTGGGGGATGGTCTGATAAAGGGTCTCAGTGTGGGGGATGGTCTGATGAAGGGTCTCATTGTGGGGGATGATCTGATGAAGGGTCTCAGTGTGGGGGATGGTCTGATGAAGGGTCTCAGTGTGGGGGATGGTCTGATGAAGGGTCTCAGTGTGGGGGATGGTCTGATAAAGGGTCTCAGTGTTGGGGATGGTCTGATGAAGGGTCTCAGTGTGGGGGATGGCCTGATGAAGGGTCTCAGTGTGGGGGAGGGTCTGATGAAGGGTCTCAGAGTGGGGGATGGCCTGATGAAGGGTCTCAGAGTGGGGGAGGGTCTGATGAAGTGTCTCAGTGTGGGGGAGGGTCTGATGAAGGGTCTAGTGTGGGGGATGGTCTGATGAAGGGTCTCAGTGTGGGGGAGGGTCTGATGAAGGGTCTCAGTGTGGGGGATGGTCTGATTTAAGGGTCTCAGTGTGGGGGAGGGTCTGATGAAGGGTCTCAGTGTGGGGGATGGTCTGATGAAGGGTCTCCGTGTGGGGGAGGGTCTGATGAAGGGTCTCAATGAGGGGGAGGGTCTGATGAAGGGTCTCAGTGTGCGGGGTGGTCTGATGAAGAGTCTCAGTGTGTGGGAGGGTCTGATGAAGGGTCTCAGTGTGGGGGAGGGTCTGTTGAAGGGTCTATTGTGGGGGATGGTCTGATGAAGGGTCTCAGTGTGGTGGAGGGTCTGATGAAGGGTCTCAGTGTGGGGAATGGTCTGATGAAGGGTCTCAGTGTGGGGGATGGTCTGATGAAGGGTCTCAGTGTGGGGGAGGGTCTGATTAAGGGTCTCAATGAGGGGGAGGGTCTGATGAAGGGTCTCAGTGTGGGGGGTGGTCTGATGAAGAGTCTCAGTGTGTGGGAGGGTCTGATGAAGGGTCTCAGTGTGGGGGAGGGTCTGATGAAGGGTCTATTGTGGGGGATGGTCTGATGAAGGGTCTCAGTGTGGTGGAGGGTCTGATGAATGGTCTCAGTGTGGGGGATGGTCTGATGAAGAGTCTCAGTGTGGGGGAGGGTCTGATGAAGGGTCTCAGTGTGGGGGAGGGTCTGATGAAGGGTCTCAGTGTGGGGGAGGGTCTGATGAAGGGTCTCAGTGTGGGGGATGGTCTGATGAAGGGTCTCAGTGTGGGGGAGGGTCTGATGAAGTGTCTCAGTGAGGGGGAGGGTCTGATGAAGGGTCTCAGTGTGGGGGGTGGTCTGATGAAGGGTCTCAGTGTGGGGGAGGGTCTGATGAAGGGTCTCAGTGTGGGGGAGGGTCTGTTGAAGGGTCTCAGTGTGGGGGATGGTCTGATGAAGGGTCTCAGTGTGGGGAATGGTCTGATGATGGGTCTCAGTGTGGGGGATGGTCTGATGATGGGTCTCAGTGTGGGGGATGGTCTGATGAAGGGTCTCAGTGTGGGGGAGGATCTGATGAAGGGTCTCAGTGTGGGAGATGGTCTGATGATGGGTCTCAGTGTGGGGGATGGTCTGATGGGTCTCAGTGTGGGGGAGGGTCTGATGAAGGGTCTCAGTGTGGGGGATGGTCTGATGAATGGTCTCAGAGTGGGGGAGGGTCTGATGAAGGGTCTCAGTGTGGGGGAGGGTCTGATGAAGGGTCTCAGTGTGGGGGAGGGTCTGATGAAGGGTCTCAGTGTGGGGGAGGGTCTGATGAAGGGTCTAGTGTGGGGGATGGTCTGATCAAGGGTCTAGTGTGGGGGATGGTCTGATGAAGGGTCTCAGTGTGGGGGAGGGTCTGATGAAGGGTCTAATGTGGGGGAGGGTCTGATGAAGGGTCTAGTGTGGGGGATGGTCTGATGAAGGGTCTCAGAGTGGGGGATGGCCTGATGAAGGGTCTCAGTGTGGGACATGGTCTGATGAACGGTCTAGTGTGGGGGATGGTCTGATGAAGGGTCTCAGTGTGGGGGAGGGTCTGATGAAGGGTCTCAGTGTGGGGGAGGGTCTGATGAAGGGTCTCAGTGTGGGGGATGGTCTGATGAAGGGTCTCAGTGTGGGGGAGGGTCTGATGAAGGGTCTCAGTGTGGGACATGGTCTGATGAAGGGTCTCAGTGTGGGGGATGGTCTGATGAAGGGTCTCAGTGTGGGGGAGGGTCTGATGAAGGGTCTCAGTGTGGGGAATGGTCTGATGATGGGTCTCAGTGTGGGGGAGGGTCTGATGAAGGGTCTCAGTGTGGGGGAGGTTCTGATGAAGGGTCTCAGTGTGGGGGAGGGTCTGATGAAGGGTCCAGTGTGGGGGATGGTCTGATGTAGGGTCTCAGTGTTGGGGAGGGTCTGATCGGTCTCAGTGTGGGGGATGGTCTGATGAAGGGTCTCAGTGTGGGGGGTGGTCTGATGAAGGGTCTCAGTGTGGGGGAGGGTCTGATGTAGGGTCTCAGTGTGGGGGAGGGTCTGTTGAAGGGTCTCAGTGTGGGGGATGGTCTGATGAAGGGTCTCAGTGTGGGAAATGGTCTGATGATGGGTCTCAGTGTGGGGGATGGTCTGATGATGGGTCTCAGTGTGGGGGATGGTCTGATGAAGGGTCTCAGTGTGGGGGAGGGTCTGATGAAGGGTCTCAGTGTGGGAGATGGTCTGATGATAGGTCTCAGTGTGGGGGATGGTCTGATGGGTCTCAGTGTGGGGGAGGTTCTGATGATGGGTCTCAGTGTGGGGGAGGGTCTGATGAAGGGTCTCAGAGTGGGGGAGGGTCTGATGAAGGGTCTCAGTGTGGGGGATGGTCTGATGAAGGGTCTCAGAGTGGGGGAGGGTCTCATGAAGGGTCTCAGTGTGGGGGAGGGTCTGTTGAAGGGGCTCAGTGTGGGGGAGGGTCTGATGAAGGGTCTCAGTGTGGGGGAGGGTCTGATGAAGGGTCTAGTGTGGGGGATGGTCTGATGAAGGGTCTAGTGTGGGGGATGGTCTGATGAAAGGTCTCAGTGTGGGGGAGGGTCTGATGAAGGGTCTCAGTGTGGGGGAGGGTCTGATGAAGGGTCTAATGTGGGGGAGGGTCTGATGAAGGGTCTAGTGTGGGGGATGGTCTGATGAAGGGTCTCAGTGTGGGGGAGGGTCTGATGAAGGGTCTCAGTGTGGGGGGTGGTCTGATGAAGGGTCTCAGTGTGGGGGATGGTCTGATGAAGGGTCTCAGTGTGGGGGAGGGTCTGATGAAGGGTCTCAGTGTGGGGGATGGTCTGATCGGTCTCAGTGTGGGGGATGGTCTGATGAAGGGTCTCAGTGTGGGGGAGGGTCTGATGAAGGTTCTCAGTGTGGGGGATGGTCTGATGAAGGGTCTCAGTGTGGGGGAGGGTCTGATTGGTCTCAGTGTGGGGGAGGGTCTGATGAAGGGTCTCAGTGTGGGGGATGGTCTGATGATGGGTCTACGTGTGGGGGATGGTCTGATGAAGGGTCTCAGTGTGGGGGAGGGTCTGTTGAAGGGTCTCAGTGTGGGGGATGGTCTGATAAAGGGTCTCAGTGTGGGGGATGGTCTGATGAAGGGTCTCATTGTGGGGGATGATCTGATGAAGGGTCTCAGTGTGGGGGATGGTCTGATGAAGGGTCTCAGTGTGGGGGATGGTCTGATGAAGGGTCTCAGTGTGGGGGATGGTCTGATAAAGGGTCTCAGTGTTGGGGATGGTCTGATGAAGGGTCTCAGTGTGGGGGATGGCCTGATGAAGGGTCTCAGTGTGGGGGAGGGTCTGATGAAGGGTCTCAGAGTGGGGGATGGCCTGATGAAGGGTCTCAGAGTGGGGGAGGGTCTGATGAAGTGTCTCAGTGTGGGGGAGGGTCTGATGAAGGGTCTAGTGTGGGGGATGGTCTGATGAAGGGTCTCAGTGTGGGGGAGGGTCTGATGAAGGGTCTCAGTGTGGGGGATGGTCTGATTTAAGGGTCTCAGTGTGGGGGAGGGTCTGATGAAGGGTCTCAGTGTGGGGGATGGTCTGATGAAGGGTCTCCGTGTGGGGGAGGGTCTGATGAAGGGTCTCAATGAGGGGGAGGGTCTGATGAAGGGTCTCAGTGTGCGGGGTGGTCTGATGAAGAGTCTCAGTGTGTGGGAGGGTCTGATGAAGGGTCTCAGTGTGGGGGAGGGTCTGTTGAAGGGTCTATTGTGGGGGATGGTCTGATGAAGGGTCTCAGTGTGGTGGAGGGTCTGATGAAGGGTCTCAGTGTGGGGAATGGTCTGATGAAGGGTCTCAGTGTGGGGGATGGTCTGATGAAGGGTCTCAGTGTGGGGGAGGGTCTGATTAAGGGTCTCAATGAGGGGGAGGGTCTGATGAAGGGTCTCAGTGTGGGGGGTGGTCTGATGAAGAGTCTCAGTGTGTGGGAGGGTCTGATGAAGGGTCTCAGTGTGGGGGAGGGTCTGATGAAGGGTCTATTGTGGGGGATGGTCTGATGAAGGGTCTCAGTGTGGTGGAGGGTCTGATGAAGGGTCTCAGTGTGGGGGATGGTCTGATGAAGAGTCTCAGTGTGGGGGAGGGTCTGATGAAGGGTCTCAGTGTGGGGGAGGGTCTGATGAAGGGTCTCAGTGTGGGGGAGGGTCTGATGAAGGGTCTCAGTGTGGGGGATGGTCTGATGAAGGGTCTCAGTGTGGGGGAGGGTCTGATGAAGTGTCTCAGTGAGGGGGAGGGTCTGATGAAGGGTCTCAGTGTGGGGGGTGGTCTGATGAAGGGTCTCAGTGTGGGGGAGGGTCTGATGAAGGGTCTCAGTGTGGGGGAGGGTCTGTTGAAGGGTCTCAGTGTGGGGGATGGTCTGATGAAAGGTCTCAGTGTGGGGAATGGTCTGATGATGGGTCTCAGTGTGGGGGATGGTCTGATGATGGGTCTCAGTGTGGGGGATGGTCTGATGAAGGGTCTCAGTGTGGGGGAGGATCTGATGAAGGGTCTCAGTGTGGGAGATGGTCTGATGATGGGTCTCAGTGTGGGGGATGGTCTGATGGGTCTCAGTGTGGGGGAGGGTCTGATGAAGGGTCTCAGTGTGGGGGAGGGTCTGATGAAGGGTCTCAGAGTGGGGGAGGGTCTGATGAAGGGTCTCAGTGTGGGGGATGGTCTGATGAATGGTCTCAGAGTGGGGGAGGGTCTGATGAAGGGTCTCAGTGTGGGGGAGGGTCTGATGAAGGGTCTCAGTGTGGGGGAGGGTCTGATGAAGGGTCTCAGTGTGGGGGAGGGTCTGATGAAGGGTCTAGTGTGGGGGATGGTCTGATCAAGGGTCTAGTGTGGGGGATGGTCTGATGAAGGGTCTCAGTGTGGGGGAGGGTCTGATGAAGGGTCTCAGTGTGGGGGAGGGTCTGATGAAGGGTCTAATGTGGGGGAGGGTCTGATGAAGGGTCTAGTGTGGGGGATGGTCTGATGAAGGGTCTCAGTGTGGGGGATGGCCTGATGAAGGGTCTCAGTGTGGGACATGGTCTGATGAACGGTCTAGTGTGGGGGATGGTCTGATGAAGGGTCTCAGTGTGGGGGAGGGTCTGATGAAGGGTCTCAGTGTGGGGGAGGGTCTGATGAAGGGTCTCAGTGTGGGGGATGGTCTGATGAAGGGTCTCAGTGTGGGGGAGGGTCTGATGAAGGGTCTCAGTGTGGGGGAGGGTCTGATGAAGGGTCTCAGTGTGGGGGAGGGTCTGATGAAGGGTCTCAGTGTGGGGGGTGGTCTGATGAAGGGTCTCAGTGTGGGGGAGGGTCTGATGAAGGGTCTCAGTGTGGGACATGGTCTGATGAAGGGTCTCAGTGTGGGGGATGGTCTGATGAAGGGTCTCAGTGTGGGGGAGGGTCTGATGAAGGGTCTCAGTGTGGGGAATGGTCTGATGATGGGTCTCAGTGTGGGGGAGGGTCTGATGAAGGGTCTCAGTGTGGGGGATCGTCTGATAAAGGGTCTCAGTGTGGGGAATGGTCTGATGATGGGTCTCAGTGTGGGGGAGTATCTGATGAAGGGTCTCAGTGTGGGGGATGGTCTGATGAAGGGTCTCAGTGTGGGGGATGGTCTGATGAAGGGTCTCAGTGTGGGGGATGGTCTGATGAAGGGTCTCAGTGTGGGGGATAGTCTGATCGGTCTCAGTGTGGGACATGGTCTGTTGAACAGTTTCATTTCTTTTTCAGATACTCACATACTTGCTGAGTATTTCCAGCATTTTCTGTTTTTCCATCAGATGAGGAGAAAGCTGAGGTGTGGGACTAAGTTTGACAGCTCTTTCAAAGAGCCCGCACAGGCATGGCAGACTGAATGGCCTCCTTCTGTACTGCATGATTCTATGACCCTATGTTTACAGCAAATTCTTTTCTTTAATCTCTGCCTGTGATTTAATTACCGCTTTGTGTTACTGTTATTGATGTGAAAGTAGATCATCATCAATTGGATTTAAATGTGAATTAAATGGCTTGTGCATTGCCTGGTGTGGTAAAGTGGAACACAGAGGAAATAAGACTGTCAACGACAAACAACACCCCCCTTTCCCCACACCCCGCTTAACTCTTAATTGTGATTTTTTCCCCCTATATCTCAGCCAATGCCAGTCTTCATTCAGTCAATGCATCCCCCACTTCCTTCAGTCCTCCATTGGTGGTTGCACCTTCAGCCCCTAAGCTGTAGAATTCTCCCCCTAAACCTCTCTGCCTTTCTACCTCTCTCTCCTCCTTTAAGATGCATCTTAAAACCTACCTCTTTAACCAAGCTTGCCACCTGTCCAAATATCTCTTTATGTGGCCCGTTGTCAAAGTTTGACTGATAATGTTCCTGTGAAGCTTGTTGGGATGTTTTACTATGTTACAGACACTATACCAAGGCAAGTTGTTGTTGTTGATGATGACTGTACGTTGGTGATTGAGAAATCAGTTCCAATATGAACAATTGCAGGGGCAAACCTGCAACTCACCAGACTATGGCACAGTGACATGTTGCCAGGTTTGAAATGAATATTGCTCTTTGTCTTTAAGTTGCCTTGTTCAAAAATGTTGTTTTTTACAAGAGCGCTGTCAAGGCTCCCAGTTCATCTCCATCTTGGATTCCTACTCCAGAGACTTGAGCACAGCATCCAGTACAGTACTGAGGGAGTGCTGCAGTGTCAGAAGTGTCAAAGATTCCTCTCTGACCTCCTCAAAGGCCCAGGAGGATCTAAATTCATTGGTTGTTACTGATGATTCCATAGCTTTCAGAAAATGCATCTACAGCCTCCTTGAAGGACTGCAGGCTGCCACTATTCACTAACTCCTCTGAAATCCTGTTCCACAGGCTAATCATCTTCTGAGAAATATCCACTCACACTCCCTGCCTTTCTCATTTTAAATCGGTGGTCCTTAGTTCTATCTCCCCCCATCATCTCAAATAACGACCTACTGGCAGAGAATAAAGAAATACTTGCATTTAGATAGCACTTTTCATGACCTCAGGGTGTCCCAAATCATTTTACAAACAATAAACAAACTTTTGAAGTGTAGTCACTACTGTAATATTGGAAACATGGCTGTCAATTTGAGCACAGCAAGCTCCCACAAACAGCATCATCATCATCATCATCATTATAGGCAGTCCCTCGAAATCGAGGAAGATTTGCTTCCACTCAAAAAGTGAGTTCTTAGGTGGCTGAACAGTCCAATACGGGAATTACAGTCTCTGTCACAGGTGGGACAGCCAGTCGTGTAAAGGAAAGGGTGAGTGGGGAGTCTGGTTTACCGCACGCTCCTTCCGCTGCCTGCACTTGTTTTCTGCATTCTCTGGATGACGAGACTTGAGGTGTTCAGCGCCCTCCCAGATGCTCTTCCTCCACTTAGGGCGGTCTTTGGCCAGGGACTCCCAGGTGTCGGTGGGGATGTTGCATTTTATCAAGAAGGCTTTAGGGGTGTCCTTGAAACATTTCTTCTGCTCGCCTGCCGTGTAGGAGTTCCGAGTAGAGCGCTTGCTTTGGGAGTCTTGTGTCAGGCATGTGAATAATGTGACCCGGTCAATGGAGCTGGTTGAGTGTGGTCAGTGCTTCGATGTTGGCCTGATCGAGAACACTGACGTTGGTGCATCTGTCCTCCCAGGGCATTTGCAGGATCTTGCGGAGACAACGCTGGTGGTATTTCTCCAGCGATTTGAAGTGTCTACTGTATATAATCCATGTCTCTGAGCCATACAGGAGGGTGGGTATCACTGCAGCCCTGTATAGGCTTGGTGCCAGATTTGAGGGCCTGATCTTCGAACACTTTCTTCCTCAGGTAGCCAAAGGCTGCGCTGGAGCACTGGAGGTGGTGTCGAACATCGTCATTGATGTCTGCCCTTGCTGATAATAGGCTCCTGAGGTGAGATATCAATAAGATAATGACTCGATAATGTGATTTTAGTGATGTTGGTTAAAAGATAAATATTGGCTGGGTGATCTCACCTGTTCTTCTTCCATTAGTACCATGGGATCTATTACATCCACCTGAGTGGGCAGACGGGCCTCGGATAAACATCTCATCCGAAAGACGGCACCTCCCTCAGTACTGTACTGTACTGGAGTTTTTTTTTTAAGCATCAGCTGATATTTGCCCTTTCCCACTTCTAGCTAGCACATTCTTTCTACATGATGCTTAGGTCATCAGCTATACAGTAACATTTAATTAATGCTGAATGCAGCCGTCATTCTTCATTCATTATTTTCTGTGAGTTGCCAACTGCTTCTACTTTCTTTAGATTTAAACACTTTATATATGTAGTTTCATTTCACAATAGGAACTAGCAAAAATTGTCAATTGTTTGGTTCCAAATACAATGGATTATAAATGTGTACATTTGAAACAAGGCTCTTGGGGGGATTAAGTGGCATGGTGGGTGAGACACCAGCCTTTCAAACCGTGTGACCTTGGTTTTAATAGAACCTACACTGATGGCTTAACATCTTCTCCATCTGTTGACTTTAAGGGTTTTGGAATACATTTTTATAGGTGCAAGAGCCAATTTTAACCCTCACCCACCCACCCCTACACATTGTAAATGGGGTGACAGTTGTCTGAAAATGGCATTGTTTTACTTCCTGCCCGTTCACGTTGGCGATTCGGTTGCCGCCATCTTGGCTAGCATCCTGAGATAAATTATAAGGTGTAAATCATGGTCCTATGACATAGTTTACCATTCGGTGACAAAACTTTTCCAACAAGTATCAGAGGCATTCTTTTTATACCCAAAGACATTCTTCTGAAAGGTAATTGACCCATTATGGACTTTACTTGTATTTATACTATATTTTTGTCGCATTATGTTGAAGTTTTGTGCTTCAGAATTCTACTTAATTGTAAATAAACATTTTTGGGCCCGAAATTGGAAGAGTTACCGCCCATTGCTGCCGGCTGCTGCCGAGTTTTTTCTGTGGTCTCCCCTCAGTGACAGATTGCTCCAAGTCTGCAGCCGGCGGGAGGGGAGTACCGCCGGGAACTGCCCGCTGGCGGCCAAATCGCATAAGTGTCTTCCCGCCCGCCGAGCCGGCAGATTCCTCTGGGCGGGGGCAGCAGGAGGAACGACCACTGCATGCAGGCAGGTCTAACGCCAATGGTAAGTAAGAAGACCTGCAAAAAAAGGTTAGTGAATATTTTAAAACATTTTTTCCAGCGATTTATCTGTATGGAGTCCCCTGAAGGTGTTTCAGTATTTTTCGTTAAAAGATTTTAATTTTTATTCTTTGCGTTCCCCCCCCCCCCGCCCGGTCCCTACTCAATCCGCGGCGGCACTTTGGCGAGGATTGCATTTGCCGCCGAGATTGGGAGCTCCCGCCCATTGCCGCTCAGATTGTCGGCGTACGGTGTTATTTTGTCGCTGGGCGGTACTGCCACCTCTTTTAGAGGAATCTTCCTGGCAAAGTACCGCCCGGATTCTCAGCAGCCATCGGCGCTCCTTTGGGCGGTACTTGGCTTTGACCAAGTTCGGGCCCTTAGTTATTTCACCCAGTGAAATCCGGCTACTTTTAATATCTAGAAATCCGAAGTAAGGTAACACAAGACTATAATAAGAGGCAAACTATTGCAAGTAGGGTACTAATTAGTTTGTGAGGCAAACAACTCTGCAACTGTGGATAACAGAAACCCACAAACCTTGGGATCACATGAGACAAGCTCCATTTACCAAAGCTGTTGCGATCCTTGAAGAGAGAAAGTTTTCTTTAATGAGCAAAAACTATTACACACCATTTTGTGAAAGAGAAAAACACATAGCTAAGATAGCATCACTTTACAGAAGCAATAATTCGACTTACAAATTGAAGCTATGACAAACACCACTAAAAAAAACTGCAACCATCTGTGCTGGACTCCAGTTGTCTTGGACCCCCTTGCCACTGGACCAAGACCTTGCTCAGCTAAGCCCGTGTAGTTGCCGGAGTACAGCGGTCACCCCACGTTAAAAGATCTCACGCACAGGCATCTTCCACTTCGTTAACATGAAGTTCTGGACCTGAAACGTCAGGACCCTCATGGACAACTCCAACAGTGACAGCCGGAACGCCACACCGCCATAGTTGCCCGGGAACCTAGACGCTTTGACATCGACATCGCCGCCCTAAGCAAGACCCAGCGGGTAGGGGAAGGCCAGCTTAAGGAACAAGGTGGAGGTTACACTTTTTTTTTGGAACGAAAAACCAGAGGAAGAATGCCGCCTTCAGGGAGTCAGCTTCACTATCAAAAATAAGCTAGTCGACCGCCTCAAAGATTCCCCCTGCAGGGTTAATGAACGCCTCATGACTGTTCGACTCACCCTATCCCAGAATCAATGCGCCACAGTCATCAGTGCGTATGCCCCAACACTCAATGCAACGGATGAGACTAAAGAGGGTTTTTATTTCAACCTTGAATCATCCCTGTCCCGCGTCCCCACGGGCGACAAATTGATCCTCCTAGGTGACTTTAACGCCAGGGTCGGCAAAGACACAGCCCTCTGGGGAGGTGTGATTGGCAGAGAGGGGGTAGGGAAAACCAACTCCAACGCTACCCTACTCCTGACAAAATGTCTAGGACACGAACTCCTCATCACCAACACCCTGTTCTGCCAGAGGGACAAATACAAGGCATCGTGGCAACACCCTCGCTCCAAACACTGGCAGCTGCTCAACTATGTCATCGTCTGAGCTAGGGATCGCAAGAATGTGCGCATCACCCGCGCCATGACAGGAGCTGACGACTGCTGGACAGACCATCGCCTAATCCAATCCATCATCGACATTAACATAGCCCCAAAGCAGAGGGGACAGCAGAAGCAGTGCTGCCAAAAAGTCAATGCCAGGGCACTTAAAGACCCAGCAAAGAGAGCCCTATACAGCCAGCGCCTCACAGTTAACCTGGCGTGCCTTGATAACCCTGAGATGCTGAATGCCCACAGTGCTTGGTCTGCCCTCCAGGCCTCCATAACCAGTACCCGTGAAGAGATGCTTGGTCACTCAACCAGAAAAAAAACAGGATTGGTTTGATGGAAATGATCAGGAGATCCAAGAACTAATAGATCGCAAGCGCAAAGCATTTCTGAGCCTCAAGCAACAACCCAATTCGGGAGCAGCAAAGCAACATTATAGACTGCTCAAGACTGAGGTCCAACAAAAAACCTGGGACCTAAAGAACAGGTGGTGGATGGAGAAAGTGCAGGAGATACAACAACTGGCCGACAGCCATGATATGTGAGGATTCTTCATTGCAGTCAAGGCCTCCTACGGTCAAAACTCCCAAGGTCCCACCCGACTGCTGGCCAAGAACGGGGAAACACTCATCAAGGACACTGAGCCTGTCAGGACACCACTGGAAGGAGCACTTCGAAGATCTCCTCAATCGAGACTCTGCCTTTGACTCGAGTGTTCTCGACTCTATCCCACAGCATGCGACCCGCCACCACCTCAGTGAAACCCCAACGTCCCACGAGGTGGGAAAAGCCATAAAACAGCTCAAGAATAACAAGGCTACGAGAGCGGATGGAATCCCTGCTGAGGTGCTAAAGTATGACGGAGAGGCGCTGTTGGTGTGGATACATGACCTCATCTCTCTCATCTGGAGGGAGGAGAGCATGCTGGGAGATCACAGAGATGCAGTGATCGTGACCATCTTTAAAAAAGGGGACAAGTCCGACTGCGGCAACTACAGGGGAATCTCCCTGCTATCAGCCACTGGGAAAGTTGTCGCTGGAGTTCTCCTCAACCGTCTTCTCCCTGTGGCCGAGGAGCTCTTCCCGGAGTCACAGTGCAGATTTTGTCCCCTATGGGGCACAACGGACATGATCTTTGCAGCGCGACAGCTGCAGGAAAAATGCAGGGAACAGCGCCAGCCCTTATACATGGCCTTTTTCGACCTCACAAAGGCCTTCGACACTGTCAACCGCGAGGGTCGATGGAGCGGCATCCTCCATTTTGGATATCCCCAGAAATTTGTCAACATCCGTCGCCTGTTCCATGATGACATTCAGGCCATGATCCTTACCATCGGATCAATTACAGACCCAATCCGCATCCGGACCGGGGTCAAACAAGGCTGCGTCATCGCTCCAACCCTCTTCTCAATCTTCCACGCTGCCATGCTCCACCTTGCAGTCAACAAGCTCCCTGCTGGAGTGGAACTAAACTACAGAACCAGTGGGAAGCTGTTTAACCTACGCCGTCTCTAGACCAGGTCCAAGATCACCCCAAACTCTGTCGTTGAGCTATAGTATGCAGGCGACACCTGCATCTTTGCACATTCTGAGGCTGAACTCCAGGATATAGTCGATGAAGCATATGAAAGCATGGGCCTTACACTAAACATCCGTAAGACAAAGGTCCTCCACTAGCCTGTCCTCACCGCACAGCACTGCCCCCCAATTGTCAAGATCCACGGCGCGGCCCTCGACAACATGGACCATTTCCCATACCTCAGGAGCCTCTTATCAATAAAAGCAGACGTTGATGCGGAGATTCAACACCATCTCCAGTGCGCCAGTACAGCCTTTGTCCGCCTGAGGAAAAGAGTGTTCGAAGACCAGGCCCTCCAATCTACAGGGCTGTAGTAATACCCACCCTCCTGTATGGCTCAGAGGCATGGACAATGTACAGAAGACACCTCAAGTCACTGGAGATATATCACCAACGATGTCTCCGCAAGATCCTGCAAATCCTCTGGGAGGACAGACACACCAACATCAGTGTCCTCATCCAGGCTAACATCCCGAGCATTGAAGCACTGACCACACGCGATCAACTTCGCTGGGCAGGCCACATAGTTTGCATGCCAGACACGAGACTCCCAAAACAAGTGCTCTATGTGGAGCTCCTTCACAACAAATGAGCCAAAGGTGGGCAGTGGAAACATTACAAGGACACCCTCAAAGCCTCCCTGATAAAGTGCGACATCACCACTGACACCTGGGAGTCCCTGGCCAAAGACTGCCCTAAGTGGAGAAAGTGCATCCGGGAGGGCGTTGAGTACTTCGAGTCTCAATGCCGAGAGCATGAAGAGGTCAAGCGCAGGCAGTGAAAGGAGTGTGTGACAAACCAGTCCCACCCACCCCTTCCCTCAATGACTGTCTGTCCCACCTGTTACAGAGTCTGTGGCTCTCGTATTGGACTGTACAGCCACCAAAGAAATCATTTGCGGAGTGGAAGCAAGTCTTCCTCGATTCCGCGGGACTGTCTATGATGATGATGATTGTTTCTTTTTGGCTCTCCAATTAGAGATTGGTCCTGAAAACATAACGGTTCAAGGGTATCCTGTTGAATCAACATCACAGTGAGGGAGCTAACAGTTAGTTTGAGTAAATTCTGATTCATGATGAAGGAAGGATGGGAAGGAAGGAAGAAAGAAAGGAAAGAAAGAAAGGAACAATAGCAACCTGCATTCATATAGCGACTTTAACATTGTAAAACATCCCAAGGATCTTCACAGGAGCATTATCAAATAGAATTTGACACCGAGCCACATAAGGAGATAACAGGACAGATGTTGAAAAGCTTAGTCAAAGAGGTAGGTTTTAAGGAGCATCTTAATGGAGAAGAGAGTGGTAGAGAAGCACAAAGGTTTAGGGAGGGAATTCTAGAGCTTAGAACTAGCCAGCTGAAGTCATGGCCTCCAATGGTGGAGCGATTAAAATCCAGCCTGCGGAAGAGGCCAGAATTGGAGGAGTGCAGAGATTTCGGAGGGTTGTAGAGTTGTAGGAGATAACCGATATGGGGAGGGGTGGGCCATGGAGGGATTTGAAAACAAGGATGAGAATTTTAAAATCGAGGAATTGCTTAACTGTGAGCACATATACAAATGACTGCTGAACGAGATTTGGTATGTTAGGGTGAGCTCAAGTTTATGGAGAATATAAGATGGGAGGCCAGCCAGGAGAGCATTGGAATAGTCAAATCTAGAGGTAAAAAGGCATGGATGAGGGATTCAGTAGCAGATGAGCTGAGGCAGAGGCTGAGTCGGGTGATAAGAGGGAGGTGGAAGTAGGCGGTCTTAGTGATGGCGTGGATATGCGGTCGGAAGCTCAAAGACTGCAGACAGGTCGAGAAGGATGAGGAGGAATTTACCACACCCACAGTCACATAGGATGTCATTTGTGACTTTGATAAGGGCTTTGATCAGTACTGTGGCTTGGGCAGGAACCTGATTGGAGACATTCAAACATGGTGTTCCCGAAAGATGGGCATGGATTTGGGAGGCAACAGCATATTTAAGGCCTTTGGAGAGAAAAAGGAGGATGGAGATGGGATGATAGTTTGCAAGGATAGAGAGGTGGTGTTTTGAAGAGAGGGGTGATAACAGTAAAATTGAAGAGGAGGATGACAGTACCTGAGGAGAGAGAACCTTTAACAATATCAGCTAACATCGAGATCAGGAAGGGAAGTTGAGCGATCAGCAGTTTAGTGACAATAGGGTCGAGGAAGCAGGAAGTGGGTCTCCTGGAGAAGATGAGCTCGGAGAGGGAATGAGGAGAGATTGGAGAGAAACTATAGAAAGATGCGAGTTCAGGGCTAGGGTAGGGGGAATCTTAAAGAGGAAGTTTGCCCCAGTAGGCTAGGGGAAGGGAGAAGGAACAGATGGTCTCAATCTTAATGCCAAACAGGTCCGTGAGCTCCTTCTTATGTTCAAAATAACTCCACAAGACTGTATGCTATAAGCTCAAACTCCAGAGTGCGGAAGCAGCATGGCAGACAACCTTTTATACCTGTTTGCCCGGGGTGTGCAGGTGATCCTTGGGTCGCCAACAGGTGCGCCCCCTGGTGGCAAGTCTTACACTATTATAAAAGTTTACATACATAACATGGTGAATGGTCGATTTTCAGACTGGAGGGAGGTAGACAATGGTGTTCCCCAAGGTTCAGTACTAGGACCACTGCTGTTTTCGATATACATTAATGACTTGGACTTAGGGGTACAGGGTACAATTTAGAAATTTACAGATGACACAAAACTTTGAAGTGCAGTAAACAGTGAGGAAGATAGTGATAGGCTTCATGACGACATAGACAGGCTGGTGGAATGGGTGGACCTATGGTAGGTGAAATTCAATGCAGTGAAGTGTGAGCTGATACAGTTTGGAAAGAAGAATGAGGAGAGACAATACATACTAACTGGTATAATTTTAAAGGGGGTACAAGAACAGAGAGACCTGGGGATGTTTGTGTACAGATCTTTGAAGGTGACAGAACAGGTTAGCAAAGCAGTTAATAAAGCATATAGCTCATGGGCTTTATAAATAGAGGCATAGAGTACAAAAGCCAGGGAGTTAAGCTGGAGTGTTGTGTCCAATTCTGGGCACCATACTTTAGAAAGGATGTGAAGGCTTTGGAGAGAGTGCAGAAGAGATTTATAGAATGGTTCCAGGGATGAAGGATTACAGTTACGTGGAGAGACTGCAGAAGCTGGGGCTGTCCTCCTTGGAGCAGAGAAGGCTAAGAGGAAATTTGATAGAGGTGTTTAAAATCATGAAAGGTTTAGACAAGGTAAATAAAGAGAAACTGTTTCCAATGACTGAAGGGTTGATAACAAGAGAGCCCAGATTTAAGGTGATTGGCAAAAGAACCAGAGGCGACATGAGGGAAAACATTTTTATTTAACGAATGGCTAGAATTTCGAATGCGCTGTTTCAATAGTAACCTTCAAAAGATAATTGGATACATACTTGAAGGAGAAAAATTGCAGGGATATGGGGTAAAAGCAGGGGAGTACTAACTGGGTTGCTGTTTAAAAGAGCCGGTGCAGACTTGATAGGCTGAATGGCCTTCTTCTGTGCTGTACTATTCTATGATTCTATTGTGAAGCAGATGATTTGTGATATATGGTTATCTTTGTTCCAATTCTTCTGTTTTCTTTCAGGTGACTGCTGCTCTTAAGAATGTGTGAACCAGGTAAGACTCCAGTTTCAATTGAATTGACAGCCTGACAGTTGCTTAACAAACTGTTACAGGTGACTTTTGTCTTTTTTTAATAGCCTATGCCATTAACAAGATCCAATTGTAAAATATGACTTCGTTTTGGTGTCATTGTCAAAAATAACGTAAGAAATAGGAGCAGGAGTAGGCCATTTGGCCCCTCGAGCCTGCCCTGACATTTAATAAGGTCATGGCTGATCTGATCATGAACTCAGCTCCACTTCCTTGTCCTCTCCCCATAACCCTTTGTTCCCTTATCGCTCAAAAATCCGTCTATCTCCGCCTTAAATATATTCAATGACCCAGCCTCCGCAGCTCTCTGGGACAGAAAATTCCACAGATTTACAACCCTCTGAGAGAAGAAATTCCTCCTCATCTCAGTTTTAAATGGGCGGCTCCTTATTCTGAGACGATGCACCCTAGTTTAGTTCCCCGATGAGTGGAAATATCCTCTCTGCATCCACCTTGTCGATCCCCCTCATTATCTTACATGTTTTGATAAGATCACCTCTCATCCTTCTGAACTCCAATGAGTACAGGCCCAACCAATGCAACCTATCTTCATAAGTCAACCACTGCATCTCTGGAATCAACCTAATGAACCTTTTATGAACTGGCTCCAATGCAAGTATATCCTTCCTTAAATACGGAGACCAAAACTGAACGCAGTACTTAGGTGTGGCCTCACCAATACCCTATACAGTTGTAACAGGACTTCTCTGCTTTTATACTCCATCCCACTTGCAATAACGGTCAACATTCCATTTTCCTTCCTGATCACTTGCTGTACCTGCATACTAACTTTTTGTGTTTCATGCACAAGGACCCCCAGGTCTCTCTGTACTGCAGCACTTTGCAATTTTTCTCCATTTAAATTATAATTTGCTTTTCTATTTTTTCTGCCAAAGTGGATAACCTCATATTTTCCCACATTATACCAAATTTTTGCCCACTCACTTAGCATGTCTATATCCCTTTGTAGATTTTTTGTGTCCTTCACACAATTTGCTTTCCAATTCATTTTTTTTTAAATCATCAGCAAACTTGGATACATTGCACATGGTCCCTTCATCCAAGTCATTAATATAGATTGTAGCTGTTATGTATGCAACACCTTGTAACAAGCATTCTACCGCCACCAGAGGGCGCATCTGTTGGAGTCCCAAGGAATCCCAGCATCCCTTGGGAGCACTGCATATAAGCAGGCCTCCCATGCTGTGCCAGCAGTCTGGAGTCAGAATAAAGAGACTAAGGTCACACTTACTCAAGTCTACAGTACTCAGTCACATTGCTTTATTTGAGACATAACAACTGGCGATGAGTAATAGATAATGAACCACCACGCAAAAATGCAGAGAACTGCTGTTATCCTGGAGAAATTCTCAGAAGGTGACGATTGGGAAGCCTTCATGGAGCGACTCGAGCAATACTTCGTGGCCAACGATTTGGAAGGGAATGAGAACGCTGCCAAACGAAGGGCGATCCTCCTCATCGTCTGCGGGGCAACAACCTATGGCCTCATGAAGAATCTTCTTGCTCCGGTGAAACCAACAACCAAATCGTATGAAGAACTGTGTACGCTGGTCCGGGAGCACCTAAATCCGAAGGAGAGCGTTCTAAGGGCAAGGTATCGATTTTATACATGTCAACAGTCTGAAGGCCAGGAAGTAGCGAGCTACGTTGCCGAACTAAGGCGCCTTGCAGGACATTGTGAATTCGATGGATTCCTGGAGCAAATGCTGAGAGACTTTTTTGTGCTTGGCATTGGCCATGAGGTTATCCTTCACAAACTATTGACTGTTGAAACACTGAACCTGAGCAAAGCCATAACGATAGCCCAGGCATTTATGTCCACCAGCGATAACACCAAACAGATTTCACAGCATAAAAATGCATCAGCAAGTACTGTACACAAAGTAACTTCGTTTTCAGGCAGGAATGCATATGGCAGAACGTACACACCTGCAGTTGCATGACCTCAGATGACTCAAAGAGTCCACCATCAAGTGTGAATGCGAGGCAATTAACACCTTGTTGGCACTGCGGAGGTGATCATCGAGCCCATCAATGCCGCTTCAAACACTATGCGTGCAAAGGCTGTGGAACAATGGGACACCTCCAGCGAATGTGCAGACGAGCTGCAAACCACCACGTTGCAGAGGAAGACTGATCCAGGCAGATCAAACTGAACTGGAGATTGAACTGAGGAAGCAGAAGGTTATGGGGTGCACACCTTCACCATGAAATGTCCACCAATCATGTTAAAATTTGAACTGAACAGAATTCCAGTATCCATGGAATTGGACTCGGGTGCGAGTCAGTCTATCATGAGCAAAAAGGCCTTTGAGGGGCTGTGGTGCAACAAAGCAAAAAGGCCCAAGCTGAGTCTTATTCAAGTCGAGAACTTACACTAAAGAGCTGATCCCTGTAATTGGCAGTGCAGCAGTAAAAGTCTCCTATGATGGAGCAGTGCATGAACTACCACTATGGATTGTACCAGGAGATGGCCCCACACTGTTCGGCAGTAGCTGACTGGGAAAAATCCGTTACAACTGGGACGACATCCGAGCGCTTTCGTCTGTCGACGATGTCTCGTGTGCACAAGTTTTGAGCAAGTTCCCGTCGTTGTTTGAGCCAGGCATCGGAAATTTCTCTCGGGTGAAGGTGCAGATCCACTTGGTTCCCGGTACACGACCCATCCACCACAAGGCATGTGCGGTGCCATACATGATGCGAGAGAAAGTGGAAATCGAGCTAGACAATCTGCAACGAGAGGGCATCATCGCACTGGTTGAGTTCAACGAGTGGGCCAGTCCGATTGTTCCAGTTCTCAAGGGCGATGGCATGGTCAGAATTTGTGGGGACTATAAGGTAATGATTAACCGTTTTTCGCTGCAGGACCAATACCTGCTACCCAAGGCAGACAACCTATTTGCGACGCTGGTAGGAGGAAAGCCGTTCACCAAGTTGGACTTGATCTCGGCTTACATGATGTAGGAGCTGGCGGAATCTTTGAAAGGACTCACCTGCATCAACATGCACAAAGGTCTGTTCATCTACAATAGATGCCCGGTTGGGATTCGATCGGCTGCGGCTATTTTTCAAAGGAACATGGAGAGTCTGCTCAAGTCAGTTCCACACACCGTGGTTTTCCAGGACGACATATTGATCACGGGTCGGGACACCATCGAACACTTGCAGAACCTGGAAGAGATTCTAAGTCGGCAAGATCGTATGTGACTCAGGTTGAAACGCTCGAAGTGTGCTTTCCTGGCGCCAGAGGTCGAGTTCTTAGGGAGAAGAATCGCGGCAGAAGGCATCAGACCCACCGACACCAAGACGGAGATCATCAAGAATACGGCGGGACCACAGAACATGACAGAGCTGCGGTTGTTCCTGGGACGCCACAATTATTTTGATAATTTCCTACCCGGGTTAAGCACCTTGCTAGAACCTCTACATGTGTTGCTACGCAAGGGAGATGATTGGGTATGGGGTAAATCACAAGAGACTGCTTTTGAGAAAGCCAGAAATCTGTTACGTTCCAACAAACTGGTTGTTCTGTATGACCCATGTAAACGTTTAGTGCTAGTTTGCAATGTATCTTCGTACGGGGTCGGGTGTGTGTTACAACAGGCAAATGAATTGGGAACATTGCAACCGGTCGCTTATGCATCCAGGTGTTTCTCCAAGGCCGAAAGCATTGTTAGATCTCTTAATTTCCAATTAAATACGAACTCTGATTGTAGTTTTAACTTTTTAATCTTGGCAGAGAGCAACAAACTGCTGGCTGATTTCCGGTTCCTTTGTCTTACTGAAACCACATGGTCAAAATGGCTGTATTTATACCGGGTTCAATTTACAGAAAAGAACTCGCCTTCTTTGACCTTATTGGCTCAATTAATAGTCTTTTAACGTTTTAATTGGCTCGCTACCCAAGGTCCGAAAATGTCAAGTTGATTGATGACTTAATGCAATGTGGCCTGTGTTTTTTCACAGCCTGTCTAAATGCAGCCTGGCTGCAGAGCTTGAATTCTCTATCAATACCCCCTTTGATTCTTTCACAAACTGAATCATAAAACTTCAGGTATCACTGGTTAAACATTCTACAAAATAATACATGTTAATAGAGTTTCCTTCTAAAATTTGTTGATGTGTTTCGCCACATGTCCGGACTAGTAGCTTCCACACAAATTTACACCAACCCGAGTTCCATCGTGGCCACAATGGAAGTCTGGTTTTAGTAGGTTAATTAACTTTATTCCAATTTAATCCAAATCAATATCTTAATTCAACCAGTAAGCATAACATACCCCTGTGCCACGTACAGACGGTCTGCTGGGACCTGCAAGATGTCTCACCTGCGGGACAGCAGCTACAGCCGCTACAGCCGCCTGGTCGCAACAACATTTAATCAACATAAACAAACAATATAAAAATAAAAGGTATTTACATGTAATTCCCTTGCTACCCTACTATTTCCCTTTGGTGCAGAGGGTCGGCTAGTAAGAAGTAGGCCTATGCCTAGAATACCTACAATCAATAATACAGTAAATTTATACATTTTCGCAAAAAGTAATTGTCCTTATTAGATTTCAGCTTCAGTTACGGGTGCTCGTTTAACGTGTGAAGCGTGGATCCAGGATTTCTTTCCTTAGACTTTAACAGCTGCCTGGGTGGTCAATAACACTTGAAAGGTCCCTCCCACTTGGCATCCAAAGGTTCTTTATGCAACTTTTTCACATACACCCAGACTCCCGGGATGATGTCGTGTCCTCCTTCGGGTGGATTACCCCAAGCTGCCGATACCTGTCGGGAAACAGAACTAATAGCATTGGTTGGGTTCTGAGAGTATGATAACAAAGTGTCACTCATTAATTGACCATCAGCTTTCCGTAAATCGATAGTTCCTGGCAGCGACATGGGTCTTCCTGTTATAATTTCAAATGGGCTTAGACCTGTAGTTCTGTTCGGGGTTGCCCTAATGCTACATAGCACTATTGGTAGTGCCTGGGGCCATGGTGTTCCTTCTTGGTGATATTTGGCAAGCTGTTGTTTCAGAGTTCGATTCATTCACTCTACTTGTCCTGATGATTGTGGATGATAAGGACAGTGTAAATCCCACGTAATGTTCAGTAACCTACAGACTTCTTGGCAGACAGCACCTGTGAGGTGTGTTCCCTGATCTGAGTCAATGCTACTCGGGACTCCCCATCGGGGAATGTAATCCTTACACAAGACTTTTGCAGTGTGATTAGCTGTGGCTCTTTTAGTTGGGACAGCTTCTACCCATCTAGAGAATCTGTCGACCATGACAAGAATGTTAGTGTATCCTTGGCATGAAGGAAGAGATATATAATCAACTTGCAGATGCTGGAATGGTCCAAAAGGGGCAGGGGCCTCAGTTGGGGCATTACCGTGATGGGTCCAGAATTATTTTTCTGGCAGACCACACAGCGGTCTGTTACCAGCTGGGCATGTTTTTTAAATCCCCGACCCCACCAGCTTTTCTGGAACCGTGCCGTGATCTGTTGTGAGGCCAAGTGTCCCCACGAGTGGATCTGTTGGGCTAAAAAAGGCATAAGCGCTTGTGGCACGACTGGCTTGTCGGTAACTCTTTGTCTCCAGACACCATCTTCGCATAGCTTAATTCCTGCATCAATCCATGTCCATTTTTCCTCTCGGGAGCACTCGCCTTGCATTGTTTGAAGGTCTCGTGTCAGAGTCCTCAGTGCTTTCAATCTGCACATCTGTGTTGGTTCTTCTGGGGGTACACCCTGTGAGGCGGCATCTTTAGCTGCCTGGTCGGCTAGGGCATTTCCCTGTGCTTCTGTGGTATTTTCCTTGGTATGGGCCTTACACTTCAGGATGGACACTTCCTGAGGTAATTGTATAGCTTCCAGTAAGTCTCGGACTTCTTTTCCATTTCGGATAGGTGTACCAGCAGCAGTGAGGAATCCTCTTTTCCGTCATAACATACCAAAGTCGTGAGCGACTCCAAAAGCATAACGCGAATCTGTGTAGACATTAGCTGTTTGTCCTTCTGCTATTCGACATGCTTTTGACAGGACCCATAACTCGGCCTGTTGTGCTGACGTTCCTGAGGGTAAACATCCTTTTGCCACTACCTCATATAAGGTTGTAACTGCCCATCCTGCTTTTCTGGTAACATTGTCAACAAAGGAGGAACCATCTGTAAACAGGATGAGGTCTGGGTTGTGCAGAGGCTCCTCTGCTGCTAAGGCTGCTTCTTCTGTTTCTTTTAAAATCTCCACGCAGTCATGCTCTTCACATTCTCCCCCCTCTTGCTCCCTCGATTCTGACATCGGGAGCATAGTTGCGGGATTAATCGGGCTGGCTCGGACGATATGGAGATTTGGAGCTTCCAAAACTGCTGTCCAGCGGGTCCATCTTGCTGCCGTCACCTGAGACATTCTATTCATAGACAGCAAAGCGTGTACGGTGTGGGGACACTTGACAATCAGCTTTTGGTTGAGAACTAGACCCGCAGTGATCATTACCGCTCGACATGTAGCTTCCATGGCCCTTAGGCAACTTCCCCATCCGAGGGCTACCGCATCCAGTTTTGCCGAATAATAGCCAATAGGTCTTTGCCGATCCCCATGTTCTTGTGTCAGTATAGCTGTCATATATCCTTCTTTCTCATGGACAAACAGGGTAAATGGCTTACCACTGTCAGGGATTCCCAGAGCCGGTGCCGAACACAAAGCCTTTTTCAAACTCAGGAAGGCCTCTTGCTGTTCTTTCGTGAGGTGATGGCTTCTTTAGAGGCACGTTTCCCCTTTAAAATATTATTCAGTGGCTGAGCAAGCTGTATGAAGGAGTCAATCCAATTTCTGTTAAAGTTACACAATCCCAAAAAAGACCTTAGTTCCTGAATAGTGGTGGTTTTTTTAGCAGCCCGAGTGGCTGCAGTTCCATCCTGGGTAAGTTCTCTCTTTCCTTGTGAAATCTTTTGTCCCAGGTATACAACCTCTTCTTGGGATATTTGTGCTTTGTCGATGCTGGCTTTATGTCCTTTCAGCCGAAGGTGATCCAGCAAAGCTCGTAAATCTTGTTCATGCTGTTCTTCCGTGCTTGAAGCTAGCAAGATATCGTCTACATATTGGATGACTGTGGATGACAGGGGAGGTAATTCTCAGAAATGGCTTTGTAAAGCCATGTGGAATACTGTAGGGCTGTTGTGGAAACCCTGCGGTAACCCGGTCCAAGTATACTGTTGTCCTTGGACAGTGAAAGCAAACCACTGTCGAACCTCTGGTGCCAGAGGCACCGACCAAAATCCGTTGGCCATATCTATAACCGAGAAATATTTATGTTCCGGTTTGAGGGCATTAAAAATGGTGGAGGGATCTGCGACCAAAGGAGCTTTTTGATCAATACATTGGTTAGCTTTCCTATAATCGACAGTCAAACGCCAAGTCTCATTAGATTTCTGTACTGGCCACACGGGGCTATTGGAGGAGCTATGCGTTGTAATAAGCACCCCTTGTTTCTCCAATTGCTGAATAACCGGTAAGATTCCCATGATGGCAGTTGGACTGCTGGGATACTGTTTAGTGCATGGAGGCTTGGTCCCTGTAAATGACGCAGGCTCCATCTGGAGTAGGCCACAATCGTTCTTATCTTTAGCCCATATCGGGTGTTCCTTCAATTCTTCTTTCTTCAAAGTTCTAATTAACCATGTCACCCGACCATCCTCGAAATGCAACGATGAATCTATTTGGATTAGAACGTCCATTCCCAAAAGGGGTTGATCTACTGGACCTATCCAGACCGGCGTGGTTAGTTCATATGGACCCAGCCCTATAAGTACCGGTGTTGTCCTTTTAATTTCCATTTTATGGCCTCCAACTCCATAGGCTGTACGTGCCCTTCCATCCAATGGCAAAAAGTCTCCATCTTGTAGGGGTAAGCATGTTAATTCCGCCCCTGTGTCTAAAAGACAGTCCACATCCTTATTGCCCACCCTCACAGTTATATATAGCCCATTTCCCCTTTGTTGTATTAGTGCGAGGAGGGGGGCCAGGGTGGGCTCTAATCGTTTTTTGCTATCCCAAGTAACTCCTTCTGTTGTATTGTCAGTCGCTTAAATGCTTCTATGAGGTCGTTATCTTGTGACAAGCCTGGCTTGTTGGCTGAATTGTATCCCTGGCTGCGTCCTCTTCCCCAGCCACGACCTTTCTGTTTTGCCCTGCACGTCTTGGCCCAGTGACCTTCTTTCCCACAATAATGACATTTTCCGGGTAATTTTCCTAATAACTGTTTATCGGAATCCTGGGATTTCCATCCCATAGCTTGTACAGCTCGGACTTTAGCTCCCATATCCCGGTCTAATTGGTTACATCGATCCACCAATGCTGCAAAGGTATTTCCTCTACCTTCCCAGTCCGGTAACACTACTTTAAGTATTTTGGACAGTTCTGGCTTTAGACCTGCCACGAAAGCTACTTTCAGGGGTCCAAACACTTGTTCATTCATTTCCTCATCCGTATTATTCATACCCGAATGTTCTAGCCACGTGCATCTAAACCGCTCGTCATACTCCAGGACCTCCTCTGTTGCTTTCTGTTGGCAAGCTGCAATTTTTCCCCAGTCTGTCTTAGTTGGACTGAAGGCTTGCAGCCAGTGTTTAATCGCCTCCCATCCTGCGTCTAATTCTTGCTCATTCTGCCCCAAAGCTTCATCTACCTTGTTGTGCAATTTTCTTCCCTGTGTTTTTGGCACCATTATGGTCAAAATTTGCACTCCGTCCCAGGGATGAAGTTGATATATATTTCTTAAGCGGTCCAATTGGTCCCACGTTTTTACTCCCCCTTTCTTTGGATTGGACAATTCCTTGGACCATTTATCAATTTTCTCTGGGTCTGCCGGAGCATGAAATAAGTATTCTGCATACACCCTTCTCTTTGTTTGTTTGGTTCCGCCCTCATCCGCAGTCTCTTCTGATTTGACTACAACTCGTCTTTTTTTAAACGGGGCAAAGCGCACCCCTAATTCATCATCCTCCGACACTGTATTGTCGGAGGATTCAGAATCTGTATCTATTCCTCGGTCGTGTCTTCGGGTTTGCGCTTTTAATTTATCCAAACATGGGTACCCTGGGAATTGATCAATACATTTTCCTTTTCCTATTACTGTCTCTTGACCTAATGATTTTTTCCATTCTTTAATTTCACCTTTAAGATCTTTAACTTCCACTTCCAGCTTTTCAAGTTCAAGCTTTTTCTGTCGCAGCTGTGCGCAAACTGCTTGCAATTGATCCTTTGTACTGGTCAGTTCTCGATCATGTTGGGAACGCATTATAATTTCATTCCGCTTTCGAATCTGTCCCATAACCACTAGGGACCATCTAGTTCGCTCTTTATTTTTCATATGGGTCGTTTTTCCCCAGACCCTTTTAATCTCGTCCCAGGACCATTGTCCTTTGGAGGTTCCGTACTTTTGTTCGATCTTAATACAGGTTTTAGATAAGTTGAATTGTTGCTCTATGTATTCTTTCAACTGTTCAAGAATGTTATCTATTGAAACTTCAGGTGGTGCTTGTCCACCTTTAATAGTTGTAGGCAATTCTTTGCTCTTATCTCCTGCTGCCATTTCTTTACTGGGGTCTCAAGTCATAAGCTTTCCAGCCGATCAATAGGTCGGTGATTAATTAACTAACACACCGCCAAAGTTTAGACGTCTATGGGACCTCGAGCTGACTACCAACCGGAAGGTTCGCAAACCAGAGGCTTTTGGAATCGCATAGAAGGAGAGGCGAATTTAGACTTTTGACTGAGGACTTTTTAAAAAGAGGTGTCCTTACCTCAATATGTAGGTCCGATATCCAAAATTCAGTTTCTTTCCTCAGCGACCCTGCTCGCAGCACCAAAATTGTTAGATCTCTTAATTTCCAATTAAATATGAACTCCGATTGTAGTTTTAACTTTTTAATCTTGGCAGAGAGCAACAATCCGCTGGCTGATTTCCAGTTCCTTTGCCTTATTGAAACCACATGGTCAAAATGGCTGTATTTATACCGGGTTCAATTTACAGAAAAGAACTCGCCTTCTTTGACCTTATTGGCTCAATTAATAGTCTTTTAACGTTTTAATTGGCTTGCTACCCAAGGTCCGAAAATGTCAAATTGATTGATGACTTAATGCAATGTGGCCTGTGTTTTTTCACAGCCTGTCTAAATGCAACCTGGCTGCAGAGCTTGAATTCTCTATCAGCATGATTGAAAAAGGAGCTTTTGCATGCGTTTACGGGGTGAAAAAAATGCACCAGTATCTGTTTGGGCTTAAGTTTGAGTTAGAAATTGACCATAAGCTGCTCATATCGCTATTCTCAGAGAGCAAAGGTATTAATACCAATGCCTCTGCTCGCATTCAAAGATGGGAGCTCACGCTGTCTGCATATAACTATGTAATTCGCCATAGACCAGGCACAGAGAACTGCACTGATGCTCTCAGTCAGCTACCATTGCGCACCACCGAGGTGGAAATGGCACAGCCTGCAGACTTGCTCTTGGTGATGGATGCATTTGAAAATTAAAAGTCACCTATTATGGCCCGCCACACCAGGATCTGGACCAGCCAGGATTCTTTACTATCCCTTGTAAAAAACTGTGCCCTCCATGGGAGCTGGTCCAGCGTCCCAGCGGAGATGCATGAAGAGATCAAGCCGTTCCAGCGGCGCAAAGACGAAATGTCCATACAGGCAGACTGTCTTTTGTGGGGTAATCGCGTGGTTTAGCCTAAGAAAGACAGGAAAACATTCATACGCGACCTGCACAGTACCCACCCAGGCATAGTAATGATGAAAGCTATAGCCAGATCCCACGTGTGGTGGCCCGGCATTGACTCAGATTTGGAGTCTTGAGTGCGCCAATGCAACACTTGCTCTCAACTGAGCAATGCACCCAGGAAGGCACCGCTAAATTTGTGGTCATGGCCCTCCAAACTATGATCTAGGATCCACGTTGACTTCGCTGGCCCATTTCTAGGCAAAATGTTTTTGGTTGTTGTGAATGCTAATTCAAAATGGATTGAGTCTGTAATAATGTCTGTAAGTACGTCCACTGCCACCATCGAAAGCCTGTTTCCCATGCACGGCCTGCCTGATGTCCTTGTCAGCGACAATGGGCCATGCTTTACCAGCGCTGAATTCAAGGAATTCATGACCTGCAATGGGATCAGGCACGTCACATCTGCCCCGTTCAAGCCTGCATCTAATGGCCAGGCAGAACGGGCAGTCCAAACCATCAAGCAAAGCTTGAAACGGGAGTCGGAAGGCTTCCTGCAGACCCGCCTGTCCCGTGTCCTGCTCAGCTACCGCACAAGACCCCACTCGCTCACCAGGGTTCCCCCTGCCGAACTGCTCATGAAAAGGGCACTCAAAACAAGTCTCTTTCTCGTCCACTCTGAGCTCCATGATCATGTCAAGGGCAGGCGGCATCAACAAAGCATGTATCATGATCGCGCAAATTTGTCACGCGATATTGAAGTCAATAACCCTATATTTGTACTCAACTATGGACATGGTCCCAAATAGCTTGCTGGCACTGTCGTAGCCAAAGAAGGGATTAGGCTGTTTGAGGTCAAACTTGCAAATGGACTAACTTGCAGAAAGCATTTGGACCAAACCAAACTGCGATTCACAGACAGCCACGAGCAACCTGAAGAGGACACCATCAACTTCGACCCTCCGAATCACACACAAATGGCAACTGACATCACGGTTGACCACGAGCTGAACCCATCATCCCCAGCAGCCCAGCAAGGCCAACTGCGCAGCAGCCCAGCGAAGGCCCAACCAACTCACCTGCACCTGTGTTTGTACCGAGACGATCGAAGAGGGAGCAGAAAGCCCAGATCGTCTCACCCTGTAATTAAGTGTACTATTGACTTTGGGAGGGAGTGATGTTATATATGCAACACCTTGTAACCAGCATTCTACTGCCACCAGAGGGCGCACCTGTTGGAGTCCCAAGGGATCCCAGATCCCTTGGGAGCACTGTATATAAGCAGGCCTCCCATGCTGTGCCAGCACTCTGGAGTCAGAATAAAGAGACTAAGGTCACACTTACTCAAGTCTACAGTACTCAGTCACGTTGCTTTATTTGAGACATAACAGTAAATAGTTGAGGGTTCAGCACCGATCCCTGCGCACCCCACTGGTTACTATTTGCCAAACGGAAAAAGGCCCATCCATCCCGACTCTCTATTTTCTGTCAGTTAGCCAATTCTCTATCCTTGCTAATATAATGTCCCCAACCCCATGAACTTTTATCTTGTGCAGTAATCTTTTATGTGGCACCTTATAGAATGCATAGTGGAAATCCAAATGCACCACATCCACTGGTTTCCCCTTATCCACCCTGCTCATTACATCCTCAAAGAACTCCAGCAAATTTGTCAAATATGATTTCCCTTTCATAAAAACATGTTGACTCTGCTTGACTGAATTATGCTTTTCCAAATGTCCTGCTACTGCTTCCTTAATAATTGTCTCCAGCATTTTACCAACGACAGATGTTGGGTTAACTGGTCTATAGTTTCCTGCTTTCTGTCTGCCTCCTTTTTTAATTGGCGGCGTTACATTTGCAGTTTTCCAATACACTGGGACCTCCCCAGAATCCAGGGAATTTTGGTAAATTACAACCAATGCATCCACTATCTCTGCAGCCACTTCTTTTAAGAGTCTAGGATGCAAGCCACCAGGTCCAGGACACTTGTCCGTCTTTAGTCCCATTATTTTACTTAGTATTACTTCGGGAAGGTATCGCAAAAGCAAAAGCCGATTTTCAGTGCACAATGCGCATGCGCTGAAAACGAGCTTTTCCAATCTGTCAAGCTCCAGCTTGACAAATCCTCTGTATCTCCACAGCCAGGACATTTGCATGGGCAAGATTGCGGTATTTACCCATTTCTTGCCCAGCAAATATCCTGAAAACTCTTGTGCCTGATAAAAGCAGGTGCATAGCCTACTTTTACAGACGGAAGAGTTTTAAAACACACAAAACCATTGCAAAATAAAATTTAAAAAACACATTTTATTGTTAAAAACCCTGTAAGGTAAGTTTATTTTAAACCATAATTTTAAAAACTTTTTTAAAAATTGGAAAAATATATATATTTTTTAAGACATTTATTAACTTTATTTTCAATTGATTTTAATTATGTGAGGTGTGTTTTTAATTTTTTATTATGGTGTTTAGTGTGTTTGTTTTTTTTCCCTCTTCAATAACAATGAGAATTCGTAGTTACGGAGTTTGCATTGCTAATAATGGTAATGCTGTGGAATACTGTACCTGATTGGCTGAGCAATCACACGTGACTGCACCTGCTGTGTCCGAACCTCGAGGACGGGAGCGCGCTCCGCAGTGCGGGAAGAGAAGGCCGCCCCACCTATAATCTCAGGCGCCTCCGGGACCACCATGTACTTTCGGAAAACGGCGGCAACGTCGTGACTTCCTGCCATGATGTGCCGGCGGCGGGGGGGGGGGGGGGGGGGGGAGGGGTGCTGGAGAGGAAGACGAATCTGGGGAGTCGCCTTCCGAGTCAGAAGGAAGTGCTTCCTCCTGACTCGCTTGTGTGCTGGTGCTTGTGGTCTGTCACAACACGGCACCTTGGGGTGCAGCACCGTATTCCGCCAGCAACGCATGCCGCAAGGCATTGGTGCCGGTGGTCTGTGCACGCATCCCCAGCAGCGTCTGCTGCGACATCTCCGCTTGGCGAGCAGACACCCGGGAGAAGTCCTCCGTGAAGACCACAATTGGTCACAGCTTATTGCGACAGTCTCCTCGCACAGTCTTGTCAATCCCTCTACGCGATCGGCCAAGGTAGGCGTTCGCTCAACTCACTGACCCGACCTCTGTGGGGTCTGCGAGAGCACTAATGACTGCCTTGGCATGGCCAGCAGCACGCCGCTTGGTCCCGCTACCTCTTCATTCGAAACCGAACTAATGGTCACCGCAGGTCCCCCAGTTGAGGCAGTTTGATGCTCGAATTCCTCCTCCGTCTCCGTAGTCTCATGCTCCTGCTCTTCGTCCTCTTCCTCACACTCACCACCTGTGGTGATGAGCACCTCCAGCACTGGCGCTATTCCTGGTGGCTCCATTGGCGCCTCTGGTGCTGGCCGACCTGCAAAACACAATTAGAACAGAAGAGTACACATTAATCTTGCGCTGCGCTAGCATACGTAGGGACCATATACAGTAGACACCTCAAGTCGCTGTAGAAATACCACCAACGATGTCTCTGCAAAATCTTACAAATCCCCTGGGAGGACAGATGCACCAACGTTAGTGTCCTCGACCAGGCCAATATCCCCAGCATTGAAGCACTGACCACACTTGATCAGCTCCGCTGGGCAGGCCACATTGTTCGCATGCCAGACATGAGGCTCCCAAAGCAAGCGCTCTACTCGGAACTCTTTCACGGCAAGCGAGCCAAAGGTGGGCAGAGGAAACGTAACAAGGACACTCTCAAAGCCTTCCTGATAAAGTGCAACATCCCCATCCAACCTGGGAATCCCTGGCCAAAGACCGTCCTAAGTGGAGGAAACGCATCTGGGAGGTTGCTGAGCACCTCGAGTCTCATCGCTGAGAGCATGCAGAAAACAAGCGCAGGCAGCGGAAAGAGCATGAGGCAAACCAGTCCACCCACCCTTTCCCTCAACGACTATCTCTCCCACCTGTGACAGGGAATTTGGTTCTTGTATTGGACTGTTCAGCCACCTAAGGACTCATTTTTAGAGTGGAAGCAAGTCTTCCTCGATTCCGAGGAACTGCCTATGATGATGAGTAGGAGAAGCAGTACTACAATAAATGTAACCAAGAGACATTACAGATTAAAGCATCATTTGGTAGTACATATGTTAGTACATCTATGTGGAATTCAGTGCCCCAGAGAGCTGTGGATGCTGGATAAGTTGCATATATACAGAATGATAAGGGACTGTATGGGGAGCAAACAGAGAAGGGGAGAATGGACAGATGGCCTGCTCCTGCTTTTTAATGTGCTTATTGTTGTGTATCTGTAAAGCATGCACTCCCAAGTTCTGCCAACAGGGAGTGCATCCCCTGAAGTCCCAAGGGATCGCAGCATCCCTTGGGAGCACTGTGTATAAGCCGGCCCCTAAGGCCTGTTCCTCACTCTGGAGCGTCTTAATAAAGACTGAGGTCACTGTTACTTTAACCTCCCTGTGTGCAGCCTCATCTGTGTTAGGAACAAAATAACTGGCGACGAGTATACGAATCCAACGCAAAGATGCAGCAAACTGTGGGCATCCTGGAGAAGTTCTCAGAGGGTGAGGACTGGGAAGCCTATGTCGAACAGCTAGATCAGTATTTTGTAGCCAACGAGCTGGACGGAGAAGGAAGCGCTGCAAAAAGGAGAGCGGTCCTCCTCACAGTCTGCGGGACACCGACCTACAGCCTCATGAAGAATCTTCTGGCTCCGGTGAAACAGATAAGTCGTATGGGAAGCTGTGTACACTAGTTCGGGAGCATCTTAACCCGAGGGAGAGCGTGCTGATGGCGAGGTATCGGTTCTACATGTGCCAGCGATCTGAAGGTCAGGAAGTGGCGAGCTACGCCGCCGAGCTAAGGTGATTTGCAAGACAATGTGAGTTTGATGGCTACCTGGAGCAAATGCTCAGAGACTTTTTTGTACTGGGCATTGGCCACGAGACCATCCTACGAAAACGTTTGACTGTAGAGACACTAAGTAAGGCCATTGCAATAGCACAGGCGTTTATGTTCACCAGTGATAACACCAAACAAATCTCTCAGCACATAAGTGCTAGCAATGTTCATAACTGGAACTGTGTTTGCGGGCAGAAATGTACAGGGCAGAAACCACGAGTCTGCAACTGCCAGCAGGCCTCAGGTGACCCAGATGACTCAGAGCCCACAGCAGAGGATGAATGCAAGGCAATTCACACCTTGTTGGCGTTGTGGAGGCTTCCATTCAGCCTATTCATGCCGATTCAAAGGGTATGTTTGCAAGAGCTGTGGAACAATGGGACACCTCCAACGAGCTTGCAGACAAGCTGCCAGCTCTGCAAAACCTGCTAACCACCACGTGGCAGAGGAAGATCGGTCCATGGTGCATCAAAGCAATTTCGAGCCTCAGAGAGAGGAGACAGATGCTGAAGTACATGGGGTGCACACATTTTCGATGAAATGTCCACCTATAATGCTAAATGTAAAATTGAATGGCTTACCCGTAGCCATGGAACTGGACACTGGCGCTAGCCAATCCATCATGAGTAAAAAGATGTTTGAGAGACTGTGGTGCAACAAGGCACTCAGATCACCCGAGCCCCATCCACACGAAACTGAGAACGTACACCAAAGAGCTCATCACTGTCCTGGGCAGCGCCATGGTCAAGGTCACCTACAAGGGCACGGTGCACGAACTGCCACTCTGGATTGTCCCAGGCAATGGCCCCACACTGCTTGGAAGGAGCTGGCTGGGCAAAATCCACTGGAACTGGGATGACATCCGAGTGCAATCACATGTCGATGAGGTCTCATGTACCCAGGTTCTTAACAAATTTCCTTCCCTTTTTGAGCCAGGCATTGGAAACTTTTCTGGGGCGAAGGTGTGGATCCACTTGGTCCCAGAGGCACGACCCATTCACCACAAGGCGCGAGCGGTACCTCACATGATGAGGGGGAGATTGGAAATCGAGCTGGACAGGCTGCAACGTGAGGGCTTCATCTCCCCAGTGGAATTCAGCGAGTGGGCCAGCCCGATTGTTCCAGTACTCAAAAGTGATGGTACGGTCAGGATTTGCGGCGATTATAAAGTAACTATTAATCGTTTCTCGCTACAGTACCAATACCCGCTACCTAAGGCAGGCGACCTATTTGCGACGCTGGCAGAACGCAAGACGTTCACCAAGCTCGACCTGACTTCGGCCTACATGAGGCAGGAGCTAGAGGAGTCTTCGAAGGGCCTCACCTGCATCAACACGCATAAGGGACTATTCAGCTACAACAGATGCCCATTTGGAATGCAGCGATCTTCCAGAGAAACATGGAGAGCCTACTCAAGTCAGTACCACACACAGTGGTTTTTCAGGACGACATATTGGTCATGGGTCGAGACACCGTCGAACCTGGACGAGGTCCTCCAGCGACTGGATCGCGTAGGGCTGCAGCTGAAGAGGTCGAAATGCGTCTTTATGGCAACAGAAGTGGAGTTTTTGGGGAGAAAGAACGCGGCGGACGGCATTCGGCCCACAGACTCCAAGACAGTGGCTATCAGGAACGCGCCCAGGCCACAGAACATCATTGAGCTGCGGTCGTTCCTGGGACTCTTCAACTATTTTGGTAACTTCCTACCAGGGTTAAGCACCCTCTTAGAGCCCCTACATGTATTATTGGGTAAAGGTGAAAACTGGGTATGGGGAAAAAAACAATTGCTTTTGAGAAAGCGAGAAACATTTTATGGTCCAACAAGCTGCTTATATTGTATAACCCGTGTAAAAGACTTGTGCTAGCATGTGATTCATCGTCATACGGAGTCGGGTGTGTATTACAACAAGCTAACGTTGCGGGGAAGTTGCAACCTGACCCTATGCCTCCAGGAGCTTGTCTAAGGCTGAGAGGGCCGACAGCATGATTGACAAAGAGGCATTAGCTTGTGTGTTCGGGGTAAAGAAAATGCATCAGTACCTGTTTGGCCTCAAATTTGAGCTGGAAACCGATCACAAACCCCTCATATCCCTGTTCGCTGAAAACAAGGGGATAAATACTAATGCCTCAGCCTGCATACAAAGGTGGGCACTCGCGCTATCAGCATATAACTATACCATCCACCACAGGCCAGGCACCGAGAACTGTGCGGATGCTCTCAGTCGGCTACCATTGCCCACCACGGGGGTGGAAATGGCGCAGCCTGCAAACTTGTTGATGGTGGTGCAGCCTGCAGACTTGTTGATGGTCATGGAAGCGTTTGAAAATGATAAATCACCTGTCACGGCCCGCCAGATTAGGACTTGGACCAGCCAAGATCCACTGCTGCCCTAGTAAAAAACTGTGTACTGCATGGGAGCTGGGCCAGCATCCCCGTTGAAATGCAAGAGCTAATCAAGCAGTTCCAGTGGCGAAAGGACGAGCTGTCCATTCAGGCAGACTGCCTGTTGTGGGGTAACGGCATAGTGCTACCCAAAAAGGGCAGGGAGACGTTCATCTCGGATCTCCACAGCACACACCCGGGTATAGTAATGATGAAAGCGATAGCCAGATCCCACGTGTGGTGGCCCGGTATCGACTCTGACTTAGAGTCCTGTGTACGGCAATGCCGTGTGTGTGCTCAGTTAAGCAATGTGCCCAGAGAGGCACCACTAAGTTTGTGGTCCTGGCTCTCCAGAGCATGGTCGAGGATCCATGTCGACTATGTGGGCCCGTTTCTTGGTAAAATGTTCCTGGTGGTGATGGATGCTTTTTTAAAATGGATTGAATGTGAAATAATGTCGGGAAGCACTGCCACCGCCACCATTGAAAGCCTGAGGGCCATGTTTGCCACCCTCGGCCTGCCTGACATACTGGTCAGTGACAACGGGCCATGTTTCACCAGTGCCGAATTTAAAGAATTCATGACCTGCAATGCGATCAAACATGTCACCTCGGCCCCGTTTAAACCAGCCTCCAATGGGCAGGCAGAGCGGGCAGTACAAACCATCAAACAGAGCCTTAAACGAGTCACAGAAGGTTCACTCCAAACCCGCCTGTCCCGAGTACTGTTCATTTGCAGCACGAGACTCCACTCGCTCACAGTGGTGCCCCCGGCTGAGCTACTCATGAAAAGGACCCCTGACCTCCCGAAACGCAGGAAAACCTGTCCACCAAAAAAAAAACACACATGCGCAGAAGACCGTTGCTAGGGAAACTTAGCCTTCTACATCGCTGGCCATCGCTGGGCCCGATTGACATCGCTGGGCTATTGCTTCACCCATTTCACATCACTGGGCTATCGCTGAGCCGAAAGTCGCGATCCAAAAAATGGGCGATGTTCCAGCAATCATGAAGGCTGACACATCACTAACGCTGGAACATTGCCCATTTTTGGGGCGATTGACAGCAAAGTGGAAATTGTAGCCCAAAGTATTATTTAAATGGTGATAGCTTGGGAAATGTCGATCTACAAAGGGACCTGGATGTCCTTGTACACCAGTCATTGAAAGCAAACATGCAGGTGCAGCAAACAGTTAGGAAGGCAAATGGTTTGTTGGCCCTCATTGCAAGAGGCTTTGAGTACAGGAGCAAGGATGTCTTACTACAGTTATACAGAGCCTTGGTGAGACCGCACCTGGAGTATTGTGTGCAGTTTTGGTCTCCTTAGCTAAGAAAAGATATACTTGCCATAGAGGGACTGCAGCGAAGGTTCACCAGACTGATTCCTGGGATGGCCGGACTATCTTATGAGGAGAGATTGGGTCAACTAGGCCTGTATTCACTAGAGTTTAGAAGAATGAGAAGGGATCTCATTGAATAGACTGGATGCGGGGAGGATGCATCCCCTGGTTGGGAAGTCTAGAACAAGGGATCACAGTCTCAAGATATGGGATAGGAAATTTAGCACTGAGATGAGGAGAAATTTCTTCACTCAGAGGGTGGTGAACCTGTGGAATTCTCTACCACAGAAGTCTGTGGAGGCCTAGTCACTGAATATATTTAAGAAGGAGATAGATAGATTTCTAGACACAAAAGACATCAAGGGGTATGGGGAGAAAGCGAGAATATGGTGTTGCGATAGAGGATCAGCCATGATCATATTGAATGGTGGTGCAGGCTCGAAGGACCGAATGGCCTACTACTGATCCTATTTTCTATGTTTCTATGTTTACACACCGGTACTGTACCCCAGTATTATACAGTGACAAACCTGTGCCCACCAGTACTGCACCCCAGTGTTATACAGTGACAGACATGTACCCACCAGTAATTTACCCCAGTATTATACAGTGACAGACATGTGCCCATGAGCACTGTACCCCAGAGTTATATAGTGACTGACCTGTACCCATCAGTACTGTACCCCAGTGTTATACAGTGACAAACCTCTCCCCACCAGTACTGTACCCCAGTATTATTCAGTGACAGACCTGTACCCATCAGTACTGTACCCCAGTGTTACACAGTGACAGACCTGTACCCACCAGTGCTTTATCCCAGCATTATACAGTGACAGACCTGTACCCACCAGTGCTTTATCCCAGCATTATACAGTGACAGACCTGTGCCCACTAGCACTGTACCTCAGTGTTATACACTAACAGACCTGTACTCACCAGTTCTGCACCCCAGTTTTATATAATTACAGACATGTACCCACCAGTACTGTACCCCAGGTTATACAATGACAGACCTGTGCCCACAAGTACTGTAGCCCAGTGTTATACAGTGACAGACATGTTTAATCTACATATTGATTGGGCCAACCAAACTGGTAGTAATGCGGTGGAGGAGGATTTCCAGGAGTGTATTCGGGATGGTTTTCTAGACCAATATGTCGAGGAACCAACTGGAGAGCTGGCCGTCCTAGACTCGGTGATGTGTAATGAGAAGGGACTAATTAGCAATCTTGTTGTGCGAGGCCCCTTGGAGAAGAGTGACCATAATATGGTAGAATTCTTTATTAAGATGGAGAGTAACACAGTTAATTCGGAAACTAGGGTCCTGAACTTAAAGAAAGGTAACTTTGACGATATGAGGCATGAATTGGCTGGAATAGACTGGCAAAGGATACTTAAAGGGTTGACGGTGGATAAGCAATGGTTAACATTTAAAGATCACATGGATGAACTTCCTGTCTGGAGTAAAAATAAAACAGGGAAGGTGGCTCAACCGTGGCTAACAAGGGAAATTAAGGATAGTGTTAAAACAAAGAAGAGGCATATAAATTGGCCAGAAAAAGCAACAAACCTGAGGACTGGGAGAAATTTAGAATTCAACAGAGGAGGATTAAGGGTTTAATTAAGAGGGGGAAAATAGAGTACCAGAGGAAGCTTGCAGGGAACATAAAACTGACTGCAATATCTTCTATAGATATGTGAAGAGAAAAAGATTAGTGAAGGCAAATGGAGGTACCTTGCAGTCGGATTCAGGTGAATTTATAATGGGGAACAAAGAAATGGCAGACCATTTGAATAAATACTTCGGTTCTGTCTTCACGAAGGAAGACACAAATAACCTTCCGAATGTACTAGGGGACCGAGGGTCTAGTGAGAAGGAGGGACTGCAGGATATCCTTATTAGGCGGGAAATTGTGTTAGGGAAATTGATGGGATTGAAGGCTGATAAATCCCCGGGGCCTGATAGTCTGCATCCCAGAGTACTTAAAGAAATGGCTGTGAAAATAGTGGATGCATTGGTGATCATTTTCCAACAGTCTATTGACTCTGGATCAGTTCCTATGGACTGGAGGGTCGCTAATGTAACACCACTTTTTAAAAAAGGAGGGAGAGAGAAGACGGGTAATTATAGACCGGTTAGCCTGACATCAGTAGTGGGGAAAATGTTGGAATCAATCATTAAGGATGAAATAGCAGTGCATTTGGAAAACAGTGACAGGATCGGTCCAAGTCAGCATGGATTTATGAAAGGGAAATCATGCTTGACGAATCTTCTCTAATTTTTTGAGGATGTAACTACTAGAGTAGACAAGGGAGAACCAATGGATGTGGTGTATTTGGACTTTCAAAAGGCTTTTGATAAGGGCCCGCACAAGAGATTGGTGTGCAAAGTCAAAGCGCATGTTATTGGGGGTAATATACTGATATGGATAGAGAACTCGTTGGCAGACAGGAAGCAGAGAGTCGGGATAAACGGACCTTTCCAGAATGGCAGGCAGTGACTAGTGGAGTGCCGCAGGGCTCAGTGCTGGGACCCCAGCTCTTTACAATATACATTAACGATTTGGATGAAGGAATTGAGTGTAATATCTCCAAGTTTGCAGATGATACTAAGCTGGGTGGCGGTGTGAGTTGTGAGGAGGATGCTAACAGGGTGACTTGGACAGGTTAGGTGAGTGGGCAAATGCGTGGCAGATGCAGTATAATGTGGATAAATGTGAGGTTATCCATTTTGGGGCAAAAACACGAAGACAGAATATTATCTGAATGGCGGCGGATTAGGAGTAACGAGACCTGGATGTCATGGTTCATCAGTCATTGAAGGTTGGCATGCAGGTACAACAGGCAGTGAAGAAGGCAAATGGTATGTTGGCCTTCATAGCTAGGGAATTTGAGTATAGGAGCAGGGAGGTCTTACTGCAGTTGTACAGGGCCTTAGTGAGGCCTCACCTGGAATATTGTGTTCAGTTTTGGTCTCCTAATCTGAGGAAGGACGTTCATGCAATTGAGGGAGTGCAGCGAAGGTTCACCAGACTAATTCCAGGGATGGCTGGACTGACATATGAGGAGAGACTGGATCAACTGGGCCTTTATTCACTGGCGTTTAGAAGGATGAGAGGGGATCTCAGAGAAACATATAGGATTCTGACGGGACTGGACAGGTTAGATGCAGGAAGAATGTTCCCGATGTTGGGGAAGTCCAGAATCAGGGGACATAGTCTTAGAATAAGGGGTAGGCCATTTAGGACTGAGATGAGGAGAAACTTCTTCACTCAGAAAGTTGTTAACCTGTGGAATTCCCTGCCGCAGAGAGTTGTTGATGCCAGTTCATTGGATATATTCAAGAGGGAGTTAGATATGGCCCTTATGGCTAAGGAGATCAAGGGGTATGGAGAGAAAGCAGGAAAGGGGTACTGAGGGAATGATCAGCCATGATCTTATTGAATGGCGGTACAGGCTTGAAGGGCCGAATGGCCTACTCCTGCACCTATTTTCTATGTTTCTATGTACCCATTAGCATTGTAACCCAGTTATACAGTGACAGACCTGTACCCACCCATAGATGTACCCCAGTGTTAGTGACAGACCTGTACCCACTAGTACTGTACCACAGTGTTATACAGTGATAGACCTGTACCCACCCATACTGTATCCCAGTGTTACAGTGACAGACCTGTACTCACCACTACTATACCCCAGAGTTACACGGTGAAGACCTGGACCTACTTGTACTATGCCCCACTATTATACAGTGACAAACCTGTGCCCACCAGTACTTTACCCCAATATAGAAACATAGAAACATAGAAAATAGGTGCAGGAGCAGGCCATTCAGCCCTTCTAGCCTGCACCGCCATTCAATGAGTTCATGGCTGAACATGAAACTTCAGTACCCCCTTCCTGCTTTCTCGCCATAACCCTTGATCCCCCGCGTAGTAAGGACTTCATCTAACTCCCTTTTGAATATATTTAGTGAATTGGCCTCAACTACTTTCTGTGGTAGAGAATTCCACAGGTTCACCACTCTCTGGGTGAAGAAGTTTCTCCTCATCTCGGTCCTAAATGGCTTACCCCTTATCCTCAGACTGTGACCCCTGGTTCTGGACTTCCCCAACATTGGGAACATTCTTCCTGCATCTAACCTGTCTAAACCCGTCAGAATTTTAAACGTTTCTATGAGGTCCCCTCTCATTCTTCTGAACTCCAGTGAATACAAGCCCAGTTGATCCAATCTTTCTTGATAGGTCAGTCCCGCCATCCCGGGAATCAGTCTGGTGAACCTTCGCTGCACTCCCTCAATAGCAAGAATGTCCTTCCTCAAGTTAGGAGACCAAAACTGTACACAATACTCCAGGTGTGGCCTCACCAAGGCCCTGTACAACTGTAGCAACACCTCCCTGCCCCTGTATTCAAATCCCCTCGCTATGAAGGCCAACATGCCATTTGCTTTCTTAACCGCCTGCTGTACCTGCATGCTAACCTTCAATGACTGATGTACCATGACACCCAGGTCTCGTTGCACCTTCCCTTTTCCTAATCTGTCACCATTCAGATAATAGTCTGTCTCTCTGTTTTTACCACCAAAGTGGATAACCTCACATTTATCCACATTATACTTCATCTGCCATGCATTTGCCCACTCACCTAACCTATCCAAGTCACTCTGCAGCCTAATAGCATCCTCCTCGCAGCTCACACTGCCACCCAACTTAGTATCATCCGCAAATTTGGAGATACTGCATTTAATCCCCTCGTCTAAATCATTAATGTACAATGTAAACAGCTGGGGCCCCAGCACAGAACCTTGCGGCACTCCACTAGTCACTGCCTGCCATTCTGAAAAGTACCCGTTTACTCCTACTCTTTGCTTCCTGTCTGACAACCAGTTCTCAATCCACGTCAGCACACTACCCCCAATCCCATGTGCTTTAACTTTGCACATTAATCTCTTGTGTGGGACCTTGTCGAAAGCCTTCTGAAAGTCCAAATATACCACATCAACTGGTTCTCCTTTGTCCACTTTACTGGAAACATCCTCAAAAAATTCCAGAAGATTTGTCAAGCATGATTTCCCTTTCACAAATCCATGCTGACTTGGACCTATCATGTCACCATTTTCCAGATGCACTGCTATGACATCCTTAATAATTGATTCCATCATTTTACCTACTACTGAGGTCAGGCTGACCGGTCTATAATTCCCTGTTTTCTCTCTCCCTCCTTTTTTAAAAAGTGGGGTTACATTGGCTACCCTCCACTCCATAGGAACTGATCCAGAGTCAATGGAATGTTGGAAAATGACTGTCAATGCATCCGCTATTTCCAAGGCCACCTCCTTAAGTACTCTAGGATGCAGTCCATCAGGCCCTGGGGATTTATCGGCCTTCAATCCCATCAATTTCCCCAACACAATTTCCCGACTAATAAAGATTTCCCTCAGTTCCCCCTCCTTACTAGACCCTCTGACCCCTTTATATTATATTATACAGTGAGAGACCTGTGTCCAGCACTGTACCCCAGTATTATTCAGTGACAGACCTGTACCCATCAGCACTGTACCCCAGTGTTATATAGTGACAAACCTGTTTCCACCAGTACTGTACCCCAGTGTTACAGTAACAGACATGTACCCACCAGTACTGTACCCCATTGTTATACAGTAACAGACATGTACCCACCAATACTGTACCCATGTTATACAGTGACAGACCTTTACCTACCCATACTGTACCCCAAATTTAAACAGCGAAAGACCTGTACCCACCAGTACTATAACCAGTGTTGCACAGTGACAAGCCTGTACCCACCAGTACCATACCCCAGTGTTACACTGTGACAGACCTGTACCCACCGGTATTATACATCTGTGTTATAAAGTTACAGACCTCTACCCACCCGTACTGTACCCCAGTCTTACACAGTGACAGATCTGTACCCACCAGTACTAAACCCCAGTGTTACACAGTGACAGACTTGTACCCACCAGTACTGTACCCTAGTGTTACATAGTGACAGACTTGTACCCACCAGTACTGTACCCCGGTGTTATGCAGTGACAGATCTGTACCCACCAGTACTGTACCCCAGTGTTATACAGTGACATACCTGTACCTGTAAATGGTGAGAAACTAGGTACTGCAGAGGAGCAAAGAGATTTGTGACTCCCAGTATATATAGCATTAAAAGGCAGTAGCCAGATACAAAATATGATCCAAAAAGTCTGCTGAATGTTAGTTTTATCGAGAGCTGGATTACAAAGAGAAGGAAGTTATGCTTCAATTGTACAGACCCCACCTTGAGCACTGTGTTCAGTTCTGGGAACTGCACCTCAGGAAGGATAGATTCACCAGACTGATACCTGGGCTCACAGAGTTGAATTATATGGACAGCTTGCATAGGCTAAGCTTATATTCCCTTGAGTTTAGGAGATTCAGGGTTGATCTGATTGAGGAGTTTAAAATGTTAAAAGGATTTGGTAGTGAAACTCTTTCTTCTGGTGGGGATTTAAGAACAAGGGAGCATAATCTTAAAATGAGTGCTAGGGCTCTTAGGATGTAACGAGCAGGGTGGATTAGGGCAACCAGTAGATGTGGTGTATTTGGACTTCCAGAAGGCATAGAAACATAGAAAATAGGTGCAGGAGTAGGCCATTCAGCCCTTCGAGCCTGCACCACCATTCAATAAGATCATGACTGATCATTCATTTCAGTACCCCTTTCCTGCTTTCTCGCCATACCCCTTGATCCCTTTAGCCGTAAGGGCCATATCTAACTCCCTCTTGAATATATCCAATGAACTGGCATCAACAACTCTCTGCGGTAGAGAATTCCACAGGTTAACAACTCTCTGAGTGAAGAAGTTTCTCCTCATCTCAGTCCTAAATGGCTTATCTCTTATCCTTAGACTGTGTCCCCTAGTTCTGGACTTCCCCAACATCGAGAACATTCTTCCTGCATCTAACCTAACTTTATATGTTTCTATGAGAACCCCTCTCATCCTTCTAAACTCCAGTGAATAAAGGCCCAGTTGATCCAGTCTCTCCTCATATGTCAGTCCAGCCATCCCAGGAATCAGTCTGGTGAATCTTCGCTGCACTCCCTCAATAGCAAGAACGTCCTTCCTCAGATTAGGAGACCAAAACTGAACACAATATTCCAGGTGAGGCCTCACCAAGGCCCTGTACAACTGCAGTAAGACCTCCTTACTCCTATACTCAAATCCCCTAGCTATGAAGGCCAACATACCATTTGCCGCCTTCACCGCCTGTGTACTTGCATTGCCAACTTTCAATGACTGATGTATCATGACACCCAAGTTTTGTTGTACCTCCCCTTTTCCTAACTTGCCGCCATTCAGATAATATTCTACCTTCGTGTTTTTGCTCCCAAAATGGATAACCTCACATTTATCCATATTATACTGCATCTGCCATGCATTTGCCCACTCACCTAACCTGTCCAAGTCACCCTGTTAGCATCCTCCTCACAGCTCACACCGCCAGCCAGTTTAGTGTCATCTGCAAACTTGGAGATATTACACTCAATTCCTTCATCCAAACCATTAATGTATATTGTAAAGAGTTGGGGTCCCAGCACTGAGCCCTGCAGCATCCCACTAGTCACTGCCTGCCATTCTGAAAAGGACCCGTTTATCCCGACTCTCTGCTTCCTGTCTGCCAACGAGTTCTCTATCCACGTCAGTACATTACCCCCAATTCGATGTGGTGTATTTGGACTTTCAAAAGGCTTTTGACAAGGTCCCACACAAGAGATTGGTGTGCAAAATTAAAGCACATGGTTCTCCCTTGTCCACTCTATTAGTTACATCCTCAAAAAATTCCAGAAGATTTGTCAAGCATGATTTCCCTTTCATAAATCCATGTTGACTTAGACCGATCCTGACACTGCTTTCCAAATGCGCTGTTATTTCATCTTTAATAATTGATTCCAACATTTTCCCCATTACTGATGTCAGGCTAACCGGTCTATAATTACTCATTTTCTCTCTCCCTCCTTTTAAAAAAAATTGTGTTACATTAGCTACCCTCCAGTCCATAGGAACTGATCCAGAGTCGATAGACTGTTGGAAAATGATCACCAATGTATCCACTATTTCTAGGGCCACTTCATTAAGTACTCTGAGATGCAGACTATCAGGCCCCGGGGATTTATCGGCCTTCAATCCCATCAATTTCTCGCCTAATAAGGATATCCTTCAGTTCCTCAGATAGCATTCGATAAGCTGCCACATAAAAGGTTACTGCACAAGATAAAAGTTCACGGGGTTGGGGGTAATATATTAGCATGGATAAAGGATTGGCTAGCTAACAGAAAACAGAGAGCCGGGATAAATGGGTCATTTTCCGGGTGGCACAGTAACTAGTGGGATGCCACAGGGATCGGTGCTGGGAACTCATCTATTTACAATCTATATTAATGACTTGGATGAAGGGACCCGGTGTAATGTAGCCAAGTTTGCTGATGATGCAAAAATAAGTGGGAAAGCAAGTTGTGAGGACACAAATAAATCTGCAAAGGAATATAGACGGGTCAAGTGAGTGGACAAACATTTTGCAGATGGAGTATAATATGGGAAAGTGTGTGGTTATCCATTTTGGCAGGAAAAATAAAAAAGCAAATTATTATTTAAATGGAGAGAAAGCACAAAATGCTGTGGTATAGAGGGATCTGTGGGTCCTTGTGCATGAAACACAAAAAGTTAGGGGCCGAATTTGGTCAGTGCCCATTTCTCGGCGCCCCTCAAGCGGCACCTACTTTTTTGCCGGTCACTGCCGCCAGCACCTGTTGGGAGCCACTTTCGGCTCCGTTATGTGGGCAGCAAGCAGCGGTAGTTGCTGGGCGGGAGCGGGAGTGAGCGGCCAATGTCATCAGTGTGCAGCAGTTGGAGGCCTCTCCACTCGGGGATCTACGGAGGGCCTCCAATGTGCATGCGCGACACTTCGCGATTTAATTTTTTTGTTCTTTTTGTCTTACGACGTGTCGTCATTTCAGGCCATTTGAGGCTGATTGCTGTACTGCGCATGAGTGTAAAGGCATACCACTTTATTCCACCTGTGAGTGTGAGGGGAGAGAGTTGGAGGTTGAAGAGGAGAGAGTTGGAGGTTGAAGGGGACAGAGTTGGAGGTTGGAGAGGACAGAGTTGGAGGTTGCAGAGGGGGCAGTCTGAGTTGCAGAGGAGGTAGTCGTAGAAATTAAGACACACAAACTGTTGAGCAGCCGTTTGTTTCATCATTGATGATGAGTGGCCAGAAATCAGCAATGAAGACTGGCAAAACCAGGCCCAGAGATCCCTGGTTTAATGAGCACGAATTAGAGGAGCTCATGACGGAGGTGGAGCACAGGTACAAAGACCTCACCCGCGATGGTCGTGACAAGCCTCCGCCACCCCAATACCGACGCATTTGGAGGGAGATCGGTGAGATTGTGAGTGCAATGGGCAACGTTGAGCAGGATGGGGACCAATGCCGGAAACGTTGGAACGATTTGCTGGTGGCAGTAAGAGTGAGTAAAAATTTATTTGCCTCCTCCTGTCCAATGCCAAAAAGGTTATGCGACAGATGTGTGTGTGTGTGGGGGGCATAATCAAAGGGGCTAAAGGCAGCAACGTTTCTTTGTGCAGCAAGCCTGCGTGCGACGGGAGGGGGACCAGCAGAGGTGGTCGAATTGAGCAGGCTGGAGGAGCGTGTGTTGACATTGGTGGGTGACCACCGCCGTGCAACCACAACGGTTGATGCAGATCCGATGCCTCAACATGGTGAGGTTATACTAATCTCCAGTGTGACGACGCTCATGGTATGAAAGGACATGCAATGTTAATGAACTCGCGGTTTACTGCACACTTTATTGGCCATTATTGTTGTGCCCGTGTAGAGCTGGAACTCTTTAGTGGCAGAATGTGAGATGGCATGGCTCACATCTCAGCTTGACCAGCAACCCCCCAAGCCACAGACTGAAATGTTATCCTCTACTTGCAGATGATGACTTGGACAGCGCAGATCAAGGCATACCATCGATCTCTGGCCTTCAGAGAAGCCATCAGACCCCAGCATTTCCCACGCCAACGTCGCCCCCCAGCCCAAGACAATGGATCCCTCCTCTGCCACCCTGAGCCATGAAAAAGAAGAGAAAGGAGAAGGGCCCGTCTTTGAGCCCTTTGAGCTCCAGGAGCAGGACCAGGATGACAGCAGCTTCCTGCCATGTGAGCCAGGTGTCAACAGAGCCTCGGCATCGGACTCCGAGTTCCTGGGGTTTGGAACTGACTCCACACTGGCAAACCCTACCAAGCGCAGAGGCCGTGGCGTGAAGGCAAGCAAGGCGCCAGAACCCACCAAGAGCAACCACTTGAGGAATCACCGTGGCTCTCTGCAATTCTGGAGATGGTCCAGCTATCACGGACGAGCGTGCAGATAGGTCGCAATATGCTCGAGACCATGACTGGGATCGCTGGCAGCATGGCCACCTTCACCCAGCAGCATGATGACAGGATGGACCGGCTCATCACTGTGTTGGAGCACAAAACCGAGCAACGACCAAGAGGGGAGAGAGTAAGGTTTTTAATGACAAGGGCATCAAAGGTGGAGGGATGGCGATGGAGTTGTCAACTGAAGTCCAATGGCATAACATGGTGTGGGATATGAAAACAAAATGTACACCTAACAGAGTGCAGAAAGTACAATTTGTAGTCGACAAGAGCATTTCTGGGATGGATGATTCATTCGAGTTATTAAAGTGTAATGAAGATTTACCTTCATCACCTGGAAATACAAATAATGACCAGACTATGGAATATGATTATCTTCCAGAACTGAGAGCTGTTGAGACACACAGCCATTCCTGCAGCCTTCCAACTTAGCAGTGGAGTGTCTCATCAAGAATACCTGAGGTCTACTCGAACCATGTGTACCTCTCGGACTGTGCCTTGCCACCTTTCACCAGTGATTCTGGTGTGAATTGGCTGACTGAACTGGCAAATATAGCCACTAGTCCACAAAGTCCTCTCATGCAGTGCACATTTTACAACAGATCTCCAGTATATATAGTGGCCATAAGTAAAAGTTTACATTCCTATGCTCGGCCTCCTCCAACCCTCTCCGAAAGTGAAACTAGCCTCTCCACAAGTCATTGGGAAGAATAGACCAGTATAAAGCGAGAAAGGGTAAGTAGTGAATCAGAGTCAGATATCTTCTGTTTGTCAAACCTGTCAGATTATGATGAACTTGGCTGGTCCCACTCATGGCCACAAACTGCATGGAACTGCTTCATGAGAGGGACATGTCTGCGCTTCCAGAAGGGCGATTATAGAGACTGGCAGGATGTTGAAGAATTTGCAAAACATGCACAAAAGTGGTCATTTTCTACTTGTTTTGTCTTAAATTTTAGAATAATTTCTAGACTAGATTTACAGCATCAGTGTATACCATTAATGAAAAATGTGTGAATATTTATTATTGTTGGACTGAAGAATAATTCAAGCATTGATATTTTATTTTAATGGACATGTCAATATCTCAGAACGAAAGTGTCTGTGAAAGTATATATCCTCATGTAGTGATTGACTTCTGTCAGGAAACTGGTAACTCTCAATTGCTACTAAGCTATTCCTAGTTTTAGTTCTTTAGTAAAGGAAATAAATTGTGTGTACTGTAAAAAAAAATCAAAGGTGGAGGGAAGGAAATGGTTGAGCAGCAGGCAGGGGGTGGGGGCGGAGAGGGAGCTTGAATGTGCAGTTGTTAAGGGAGTGGGCAGATCGCAAAGTGCCACACTGAATAATTCAATACCACCCCCCTAGTATCGAACGGCTTGAGACAAGGCCGCCCGCACACATGGGCAGAAACACTCCGAGACAATAATCCTCCCGCAAATATTCATGAGGCAACTGCAAAGTAGATCCGTAGAGATTTGGGGAAAACCGTTTATTGATTTTGTATTCAGTACAGAACGATTCAAATTTGGATGCAGCAGACCGCGTGAAAATACATTTTTGGGACGACTGACATGGACTATTTAATCGCAAGAACATTCATTAGAAATATATATTACAAAGATTAGCGGCTTTCCAATGCAAAATAGGCACAGGTCACTAGAAGCCGGTGTTAAACGGCGACTGTGTTTTCTCCAGGAAGCCTGAGCGTGCCGACAGGACCTCCCTGAGTCTGGCACCAGCAGATCTTTGACCCTGGCGCTGTCGCCACATGTTACAGAGGGCTGGGAATGTGTGACCCTGCAGTAACATCTGCACTCTCGCTGCAACACGGTCACAGGGAGTCACCAAGCGAGGTGTGCGTGCGTGGGGACAGTGGCTTGCTTTGCAGCCAGTGTGGGCTTCACATCCCCATTTACGTTCGGCAAGTACAAAAGTCACTGTGCACCGATACTAAACTTGGGTGTGTGCTAAAAGTAAACACAAACACAGGCCCGGGGCAGATCTGCTAGTGTCTGAAAGGGCTAATGATTTAGCAACAACTTCTCAGGGAAACAGACGGCCTGGGGAGTCACAGCTGGAACTTTCAGACGCTGGCTAATCTGTGCCTTTTCTGTTTTTACTTGAGAGTTCAAACATTCACAAGCTGTTTTATTTTAAAATAAAACATTTGTTTGAATCTCTTAACTGAAGTTAAGAGTGCATTCACCGAGTGGAAGCAGCGGGTGACATCAGCCTCGCCAGACACTGTACAACAGCACCACCTGCTGGCCAGATAATATGTCACAGTATTCCTCCCACTTCCCCCCAAAAATGGCAGCCTTTCCTTACGCCGCCCTTTGGACGTGGGGACACGAGTCGACCGATTGCAAAGCTTAGGTGTTGTTCGCCATGTTTTGCTCGTTTTACCCGTACAGTCCCCACCGCTTATAGCGGGGTCGTTAGTGCAATCATGATTTGCCTGCAACAGGTGATGGCTGGTATACCATGGCAGCGCTGTTACAGTCCTCTCCGAAATAACAAAACAGTTGTAGATCACAAATAAACTAAACAAGACTGCATGCTATGCAACTAGCTTTATTTAAACTGCAGTCGGTGCTCAGTACAAGTTGTAGAGTGAGTGAAGAGGGTTTATGTAAAGGGAATTGCACCTTATCGAGGGGCTACTTACTTACGTTAGCTCTTGTATTCAGTGCGCGTTAACAAGGTGCAAACTGGTCCATAAGCACATATGTTTCTGCCTGAAATAAACTACTACTGGCCACCTTGCACTAATGCGTATGGTTAATGGTTTCACTTTTGCTTGATATAATTGACCTGCTTTAAACATGGATGTTTTAAGTGGTGGGGACTGTACCCGCTTTCTCAGGCCATGCTGCAGTCATTGAGGCCCCTATATGGGCATGTGGGCAGTGTTAGCTAGTAACGAGCCAAAGTCCTTTCTTGGGGCGGGGGGTAGGAAGGTGGGTAAAAGGCACTGGGTTTTGATCTTGCATGGTCCATGTGTGTTGTGTAAGGGGTTGAGGGGAAGGAGGAGGGACAGCAGTGAGATGCAGGTACCTTACCTATCGTTTGAGTCCTTTACTGCATTCTGGCTCGGCGGTGGGGGCTGGAGGGAGAGGCAGGAAGCTTTAATCTGAGGAGCTGGCCTCCATCCCAGTGCTCAGCCTCAAACAACAATTCTCAGATCTTCCAGAGAAGTCCGAGCTTCGTGGCGTGCAAAAAAAAAATGATCAGTGCACACTTGGAAATGATGGAGTGCACAAAACAGTAAGAAAAACAACATGGCCGAGGCAGTGCTGGTCTGAGCCCAAGGTAAAGAAAATGATTACAATCTGCTGGACAACCAGGGTTACCACCCCCCCAGGATGGTCCTGGCGTCTCCGCTAACTTTCGATTTAATCCCCAGGACATTTATGCAAGTGACCTGGGGGACAAAAACATTACAGTTTTGAATTTTTGAACACTTTATTATTGTAAAATAGAGAAAAAAAAATATTTGAATGGCAATCAAGTATTGTTCAATCGGGCCGTGAAGTGCGCGTTGGCTTACCCCACAGGTAAGGGTAAGGGTCCTCCCGCCAGATGGACATGGCAGCTGACCACTGGGGTGTGAGGGTTGGCGGCGGGAGGCCATGTGACAAAACCTCCAGCCACAGTTGACCACTGCAGCAAGTTGTCTCTTGAGGCCTTGCAAGCAAGACATGTACAACGAAAAAAAACAACAAATAATTAGATATATATATTAAAAAAAGCACCTTGTTTTACTTTTTCCTGAATAACATAAAACTAAAAAAAAAAGGTATCCGTGAGTTGACCTTGTGAACCTTCCGGAGGAGAGAAGGCAGCCGGATGTGAAGTCTTTAACAGATCCACCTGTACAATCTGTCGAAGAAGCTGGGCTGGAGGATGTGGGAATAGTCGGCGGACCGATAGATGGCTGCCCGCTCCCCTAACCCAATCTGCAGCAGGACGTCCATGTCTACGTCCGGCCCCACGGCAACGACCGTGGGCACAACGTCATGCTTGCGCATGGCGTCCACCGCCTCACCCAGACTCTTGTTGCTGCTGGTGCCGTCGGTGATGAAGACGAAGGAGAGCTCGGCCCCCCGCTGGGCAATGGAGCCCGGCCGCTGGATCAGGTTGTGGATGCCATAGATGATGGCGGAGCCCACGTTGGAGGCCGAGTCCAGGTACTGCATGGCGGCCAGAGAGTCCAGGATTTCGGTCTTGTTGTGGCTGAAGCCGAAGACCAGCTGCTGCTCATCCTCGCTGCCGTACTGCAGGACGGCGATGCGGGCCCGCGTGGTGTCGCCATCGTTCTCGGCCAGGTGCAGTTCGCTCGCTATCTTCTGGAGGAACTCCTGCATGTGCCGGAAGTTCGTCGCGCCCATCCGCTCCGAGCCGTCGACCATGAAGACCAGGTCCACCGGGCGGTGTGTGCACGGTGCCACCGCAAGCTCTGCAAAAGACAAGAAGGGTACGTTTTATTCAGGTCTACCTGTCTGGCCCCCCTTCTCCCCCCAGGGAAAAACGGCAACAGGAAATGGAGCAATTCTCTTAAGTAAAAACAATTAAAAAATGTGTCCAACTGAGCTCTCAAGGACCCTAGTGGATAAGAAATGAGTGTGCGCATTTATATTTACACCTTTCACGACATCAGGACGTCCCAAAGCACTTTACAGCCAGTGAAGTACGTTTTGGAAATGTAGTCACTGTTGTATTGTCGGAAATGCGACAGGCAATTAGCGCACACAGCAAGCTCCCACAAACAGCAATGAGATAATGACCAGACATTCTGTTTTTGGTGGCCTAGCTCTAACTTTAAGATGTTGTTTCCTTGTTCTTAATTCCCTCACCAGAGGAAATAGTTTCTCCATATCTACACTATCAAATCCAGCAAAGATATAACGTGTGATCCACTGATCCCACTTTCTGTACATTCCAAAAGAAATTCTGCTCCTTTTGTCAGCTTGCCAGGGTCTGGCCTTGCTTCCTGGGCTAACAAAAAGCTTATCAATCTCAGTTTTGAAATTTTGAATTGACCTCCAGCCTCAACAAGCTTTTTGGAGGAGAGTTTCAGATTTTCACTGCCCTTTGTGTGAAGAAGTACGTCCTGACATCATCCATGAATGACCTAGCTCTAAATTTAAGGTTATGTCCCCTTTTTTGGACTCCGCATCAGAGGAAATAATTTCTCTCTCTCTACTCCATCACATCCTTGTTGTCTCAATCAAGTCATCCCTTAACCATCTATATCCTATGGAATACAAGCATAGTTTATGGAGTTTGGCGCCTTGCTAACATTCTGGTGAAACTGCACTGCACTTTCCAAGGCCAATATATCCTTTCTAAGGGGCGGTGCCCAGAACTCCAGATGTGGTTTAACCAGGGCTTTGTACAGCTGTAGCAACACGTCCTCCCCTTCATATTCCAGCCCTCTAGTTATAAAGGCATTCCATTTGCCTTTTTGATTATTTTTGCACCCGACTGCTACATTTTAGTAATCTGTGTACAGGAAACCTGAAATCTCTTTGGACCTCTATTGTACCTAGCTTTTCACCATTTAAATTATATTTGGATCTATCCTTTTTGGCCCAAAATGGATGACCTCACACTTGCCTGCATTGAAATCCATCTGCCACAGTTTTTTCCACTCACTTAATTTATCAATATCTTAGTAATGTTATGCTCCCATCTACATTACCTACTATGCCACCAGTCAGTGTATCATCGGCACACTTGGATATATGGCTCTCTATCATGTTATCGAAGTCATTAATAAATATAGTGAATAGTTGAGCTCCCAGCGCAGATCCTGTGGGACACCACGAGTTACTAACTTCCAATTCAAGTACATACCCATTATCCCTAATCTCTGTCTTCTACCAACTAACCAATTTCCTAACCACGTCAATAATTTGCTTTCAATTTCATGAGCTTTCATTTTAGCTAACAGTGTGGAATCTTACTGAATGTCTTCTGGAAGTCCATATTAACTACATCCATAGACATTCCCCTGTTTACTACTTTAGTTACTTCCTCAAAAAATTAAATTCGTTTTGCTGGACATGACCTGCCATTTACAAATCCATCTTGGCTCTCTCTGATCAGCTCAAATTTCTCTGTCACTTTGTTCTTAATTATCGATTCAAAAAACTTAGCCACAACAGATGTTAGACTAATATGTCTATAATTTCCTGATTGCTCTCTTTCTTCCTCACCTTTCTTAAATAATGGAGTTTCATTTGCAATTTTCCAATCCAAAAAGGGACAATTTCTAAATTGAGAGCGCTTTGGAAGATTATGGCTAAAGCATCTGCAATTCCCTCACCTACTGCTTTTAAAACCCTGATGCTGATCCGGTGAGGAAAACCCTACAGTGTTATGACTCTGGGATCTACAATGAAGCAATGGGATGGGAGGTATGGATGCCTACACGGGCCAAACATGCATAGAAACATAGAAAATAGGTGCAGGAGTAGGCCATTCGGCCCTTCGAGCCTGCACCACCATTCAATAAGATCATGGCTGATCATTCCCTCAGTACCCCTTTCCTGTTTTCTCTCCATATCCCTTGATCCCCTGAGCCGTAAGGGCCATATCTAACTCCCTCTTGAATATATCCAATGAACTGGCATCAACAACTCTCTGCGGCAGGGAATTCCACAGGTTAACAACTCTCTGAGTGAAATAGTTTCTCCTCATCTCAGTCCTAAATGGCCTACCCTTTATCCCAAGACTGTGTCCCTGTTTCTGGATTTCCCCAACATCGGGAACATTCTTCCCGCATCTAACCTGTCCTGTCCTGTCAGAATCTTGTATGTTTCTATGAGATCCCCTCTCATCCTTCTAAACTCCAATGTATAAAGGCCCAGTTGATCCAGTCTCTCCTCATATGTGAGTCCAGCCATCCCGGGAATCAGTCTGGTGAACCTTCGCTGCACTCCCTCAATTGCAAGAACGTCCTTCCTCAGATTAGGAGACCAAAACTGAACACAATATTCCAGGTGAGGACTCACCAAGGCCCTGTACAACTGCAGTACGACCTCCCTGCTCCTGTACTCAAATCCCCTAGCTATGAAGGCCAACATACCATTTGCCTTCTTCACTGCCTGCTGTACCTGCATGCCAACTTTCAATGACTGATGAACCATGACACCCAGGTCTCGTTGCACCTCCCCTTTTCCTAATCTGCCGCCATTGAGTCTTAGGAACATCTGTAAAATGGGCATTGACTTCAACTGGATTACATTACGTGCCGTACAGGGAGAAGACATCTCGACTTAGTAACTTTTACACACCAGGCCACAGTTCCCAGGATCTAGAAGGAACATAAGTCCTCTCTAGGCATCTGTATCTCAATTAACATAATCCACTTAAGCTCAGAGACAATGGATTTAGTCTTGTAGAACAAGAGGTCATGGAATTGCCCTATTTGGCATTAGGCTCTCAATTTCTCTTCCACTGGGAGAGCAGGGTGAGCTCAGCGGCCTTTCAATGACAGCCACTTTGCTCCATCTACAGGACATCAACAGTTGGGTTCCATTTCAATGCAGTTGACCTAATAACCAAAGAGCTCCTGATAATTTGTTGCCCTCATTTAAAAAAAGAGAGAGAACATGAATGGATAAAACCAAGAAATTTCCAGTTGAATCCATAAACAGATCCAGCAGTGTTGAAAGTAATCCTGGGCCGGATCATCTTCCCACTCGACGTCAGAATCGTGCCCACTCACTATTGATTCTGATATTCTATTTAATCCAACTCAACCCATTGCAGAGGCACCCTTCTGAGGCTTGAGTTTTACATTATTGGTTAGTAGCTCTGTTATAGTGTTTCTGAAATGGAGACCTTTGACCTACCACACCCTCCCTCTTTCTGCTTGCAGTGTGCCGCTAGCCCTTTATTAGGTCTATCGAAGAGACAATAAAATGGAGGGCTGTTGTCGGAAGCACAGGTTTCAGCTTCCTCCCGCTGTTGGCTGATGCGGGTGGTGGCAGGCATGCCATTGGTGGCAAATTACCCCACTTGATTCATATGGCTGGTAAACCTGGCGAATCCATGTTAGCATCCCGTAAACCAGAGCCACACACAGTCACCCCCCCCCCCCCGCCCCCAGTGACAGTGTTCAGAACCTCGAAAGCTCAAGCAACTCATTCCTATTTGCACTTCTGGCTCTTGTCCAATGATTTGTCCTGTTAGAATTCTGTGGGCTTGGGAGAGGGATCTTCTTAGCACTGTAGTCTCATTGATGGATCAATCCTATATCAGAACACCAAGATTAGTTAGTACCAGTATCTTCAGACATCTGCACAGTAATGGGAACTTGGATTTAAGCTTTATATACAGGCTCCTGCCTCCACGGTACATCCCTATAGGCCCCAAAAGCCTGGACAGCCTCCTCCCCCTGCAGCCCGATGTACAACTGACAAAAGGTACGGCTGGAGTTCAGTACAATGTGAAAAAGACCCTCAAATGCTGGAAATACAGGGTGGGTCTAAAGGCATCTCTAAAGTGCACGGGGGATGACAGGTTAACATTTTTGGGTTTACACCCTATGTCAGAACAGTTCTGATTAATCCTGGTAAAACAATGTACCCCAAACGTTAACCGCTCATTCCCCATTACCAGGTGCTAACTGACCCGCCGTGTATTTCCAGCACATTTTGTTTTAGATTTACAGTGTTGTACAGTGCAGAGTAACAAACAACTAGCTTCTGTAATATTCACCAGGACCCATTAGATCAGTCACATCCAATGCAGAGCAAGGGTGAGGTTTGCACGCGTGGCGTGTTGGGAGTCTCGAGTACTATGGTCTTTGACTGAAAGTGTTTCCAAACTGTGCAGGTGCACATGGGCTCACTAGCATTTGCGTAGGGCTATGTTCAAAAACGTGTTGCCCAGGTTTTCAAATGGGAAGTTTCAAGCGGCCCGCCCCCAAACCAAAGCCCAACCTAAACCATCCAACTCTGTGACTCAGTGGGTGGCTCTCACGTCCCGGAGTCAGAAAGGTTGTTGGGTTCAGGTCTGAAATCTAGGCTGGCTCTCCAGTGCAGTACTGAGGGAGTGCTGCACTGACGGAGGTACCATCTTTGGGATGAAACGTTAAACCGAGGCCCTGTCTGCCTTCTTGGGTGGACGTAAAAGATCACATGGCACAATTTCGAAGAAGAGCAGGGGAGTTATCCCCAGTGTCCTCGCCAATATTTATCCCTCAACCAACACTAAAAAATGATGATCTGGTCATTATCACATTGTTATTTGTGGAACCTTGCTGTGCGCAAATTTATTGCTGCTTTTCCAACTTTACAGCAGTGACTACACTCCAAAAAGTACTTCATTGGCTGTAAAGCACTTTGGGATGTCGGAAAGGCGCTATATAAATGCAAGTCTTCTTTTCTATTAAAACATCAGCCAGCAACCGAGAATAAAATGAAACGTTTATTAAATGATACATGTACATGTTGAAAACCGCGTTAGAAAGGCAGAAGTGTGCGTCACCAGCAGCAGATGCAGGCTCCTCCGCTTAACAGCACCTTGTGTGGATGGAGAGAGAGGAGGGCGGGGGAAATCAGGAAATCTGAAACGAATTTTCACGGACCATCATCATCCAGGGAAGAGGAAAGGCAGGATAACATTCGGGGCGGGTGTGGAGGCAAGCCTCCAGGACACTGCTGCGAGCAACACCCGGGAGAAAAATCATTGGGGCGTTAACAAAAAACATTGAGCGATTTAAAAAAAAATGATCTTTGTGAACATTAGTTATAAAAAAATATTGGAGACGGGATAAAAAGGTGGTTTAACTGTGTGAGTCAAGCATCATCCAATCGGGTAATTAAGAGCTGCTCGCTTGCCAATTGCGGCGAGGATGGACATGTCGGGAGATCATGTGAGGAAATCTCCAGGAGTAGGCAACCCTAACATCCAGGCTCTTCACAACCCGATCGGCCTTCTCTGCACATAACAGCAATTTCTACGTTTAGTAACAGGCTTTGCTTCACAGCAAGTATAGATTTCAGTTCCCCTACCACCCCAATTCTGATTTCGGTTAAATGGTCTGGATTCCAGGAGATCCACGAAATAGTTCCTGGGGCCTTTATACTGCTAAATTCCCTCCTTTCCCAGCAGCAGATTCATTTAACTAGTTTTTTTGTTGTTGTTGTGTGTTATGATTTGGAGATAAGCGAGCTAGATTAAGGAGTGTAAATGGCCCCGGGAATGTGTCGTGGCTTCCGACCTAAACAAGCGACAGTCTGAAAGTAGCTGCACAAACCTGGGCTTAACTGCACCCGAATGTCCTTTTCCAACCCTTTTATACCCTCTAGCCAGAGCCGTTGACCAGCTGCAAACAGCTCCGAGTGACATGATGCAAGGCTCAGATTGAGACGCTGGGAGACAAGCCCTTCAACAGCACAGGGCCGGGAGAATGCAGTGTGTTCCGTGAAGCATTAACTGCCACGGAAGAATCACACAGCCAGTTCTCCTAGCACAGTGCCATCGCTTTGTCAACATTCCCCGTTATGTCGCTGTAAATCATTTTAAAAGAATCTATGAATAAGTCTGTCCAATTTTTTCGTTCCTCTCCGCTGGCGAATTTGGCCATCCCTGCGGTGTAGGCCATAGTCGCTACCAGTTTGCTGTAGGTGTCTGGGTGCTGAGCAGTTTGCATGGCTGATTTAAATTCCTGGATTGTGGGAAACCAGTTATCAGTGTCGGTCTCACTCTTAAGGAAGGACGGGATAACTGGGTATGCATCGTTACTGTTTAAGATATCTGAAAACGATTAAAAAGAAGAGTTTAAGCTCGCTGGCACTGGCTGACAGAGTGCACCATTCACTCAGTAACTCGTTAACCCGCCCAGTTTTCCTCAAAATGCCTCTGGTCACGGTTTGCGAATGGAACAGCATCTGTACAACTCAATGAAGCCATGAAACAGCATTGTGGCTTTTATAAATAGCAGCACAGAATAGCAGAGGGAGCTCCATTATAGAAAGGACAAAAAGGAGGGGGAGAAAGGAAGGAAGGACTTGAAACCACAACCTCCTGACTCAGAGGTCAGAGTGCTACCACTAAACCACAGCTGACACTGCATTTTCACTGAAGCAGAGAAGCCAAGAGGAGATGAAATTCAATTTTTTTAAATTACAAAAGATTTTAATAGATTGAAGAGGGAAAGCCTATTTCCTCTGGTTGGGGAGTCAGTGACATAGGGTCATCAGTTTAAAAGTCACTAAAGAGAGTCAGGAGAGGGTTTAGTGCTGCAGGCAGAATGAACAAAGTGTGAATGTGGCTTTGCAGTAACTGCGCATGCACAAGATTCCGTCAACGCCACACTAATTGCTTCTGAGTAGCTTTACACACAGTTCTTGTGCATGAGTAGTTGCTTCTATGTTGCCAAATCTACGCCATAGTACAAACAATCCCGTCTATTGGGAATGGTTCTGTAATATAAACTGGATGCTGGGCAGAAAAGGTTCTTCTACATAGTTCAATGCATATCTTGCCCCCCACTTCATGCAATCTGTTGTTTGGTCCATACACCTCCCTCCTACTTTATGGAATCCATGCTTTAGTTTATACATATTTATATTATGCTTGATTCAGTCCTCCCCTTATAAGCATTCTTGTGCCTCCTCATCCTTTTCCTTCATATAAAGAATGGCTGAGTCCATCCAGCACTCTCCTTTTGCAGAATGCATAGTTAGCGCCATGTATAAACTCCCCTTTCATGCAGAGTTCTACCCATCTTTCCATTTCCACAGTGGTCTCAGCTTGTTGAGTGCTTGGGGGATGGTAATGGAAGGATTCATCAGTGTCACCCAACACTGCTGTTCAGTCAGGATTACACATCCATGGCAACCATACCATGGTAGTATCCATTGATGCTGTCCAGGTGTCATGTCATGGGCTCATCTGTGCATTCCAACGATGTCCTAAAGCTATGTCTACCCATGGTTTCCATTCTACGGAAGATGCAAGGGGCTATATCTACCCATCTGGGCTGAAATTGCTTCACGCTGGATAAGCAGCGCGTAATTCGAATTAGTGATTCGTTTTGAACTGGTGCGAGAAATGCAGTAGTCGGCGCGGACTTGCCCTCTTTTGGGAAAAAAAATGGTGGGGGCGGTAACCGTGTGCTCAGCAGTGCGCTACTGATGTCAGTGCGACGCTGATGCTCTGCATCATGTTGTTGCATCGCAAGGTGCCTCCCCTTCTTTAAAAGGGGAGGGTCGCTGCAATCTCAGCAGCACCTTCAGTGCCGCCCACTGGGCCATCAGGGAGGGTGTCGGCCAGGCGGCACCCAAAAGGCTGCCTGTTGGCGGTTTGGACAAACCAGCAGCCGCCATTGTCTGGTCAACTGAAAAGTCGGCCGACACAAAGAAAATGGCGGCTGTCACAGCGGCACCTCCCCTTTAAGGGCGGCCTGGACGTCACAGCCACCACAGCTTCTCGCACCGAGAAGCTGTCGGTGGCATCGCCCTGCGCTGACCTCGCTCCTGCGGGGCAATTTCCCCCGCAGGGTGCAGAGGTCGGCTCGGAGCAATAAGGGGTCAGCGAGCATGGCGATTACATCATTGCCAGGGAACAGTGCAAGCCCCTTTTCGCTCACCAACCCCCAGGGGCAATTCCGGGGGTCCACTCTGCGTGGGGCCCGGGCAAAAACCCTTCAGCGCACCCTTATCGCCGGTGCTGATTGGCCCTGTGCAAAGGGGAAATTTCCACCCCATCCTGTCCACGATACTGAAGGTTTGAGGGTCTATCCACCCGATGGGCCGGATTTTCGGCTTTTGGGGTTTTTCAACGAAAATGGTAGCGATACGTGAAAATTACTGTTTTCGCTGCGTTACCGTTTTTAGGCCGAATTTTCAGCCTTTACATCTGCTGGTAAGGGAGGCGTTGCACAAACATTCATGGAGCAAAACACAAGTTTCAGCAACTTTAGTCCGGGGTCATTTATGCTGTGAGAGAGGTTTGGGAGGGGAAAAAAAAAAAATCCCCAAAACATTGACAAGACCCTTAACTAAGTATGCGCTGCAAAAAAAACTTCAACTGACCTTTTTTTGGAGGTACCACTGCTGGCAGGGCTGCACCTGGGTGTGGCGTACGGGTCGGGAGAGTGCCGAAACTTGATTGCAAACACAATCTGAGTCGTTGCACATCGGCGCATCTCTCCCCGGCGGTACTTGGAAGCGCCGCTGCAAACAGATACCCGAGGATCCCGCCCGGGCTTTGCGACTGGGTTTTCGCCGTAGAGGGTCAAATCGTAGCAAGGACCCGGTCACAAGCCTCGAAAATCTGGCCCATAGTGTCCATTCCATTCGAGCGAGTTGAAAATCAGTCCCCATCCACCCTTTCCCTTTGGTGTCTAAAGGAAAACTGGAGTGGGCCCTTTGTGACCTCGATCACTATCTCTCAACTATTACAAGTATACATCCAATGAGCAAACCTTCCAATGATAGAGATAACTCAAAAGAGGTGGCATTTTGGCCCCAACCCAACAGGAAAAATATTCGCAGGACAATGAAGGCAGCTAGCGATTTTCTACAGCCTGTGACCAGCCGACTTCAGGAATTTGGACTGTTCACAGTATCCAGAGATAGCTCCCAATGCTGCTATGGCAGGACAGATATACCATTGTACAACATGGGCTTGGCCTGAGCCAGCCAGTATTTCGACAGCTAGTAATAAGTGATGGCTCCTTGGGGTTAATTTTCACTTCCATTGTCTGGTGTTAACGGGGCAGTAACAGCCTCAGAAAGGGGTTGATCGCCTTACCTCCCAGTCAACACCAGCGACATAACCAGCTCCATTCTGAAAGGGGCCTACCGCTAAGTGTTTCAGGCAATCAACCCTTTTTAATATAGATCTCGGAGTCCTTTGACGCAAGTAGGACTCAGATTGCCATTTTAGGTTTGAACTGGTCAGAGCCTGCGATGTGCACACTTTGACCAGTTCCATGAGTGATGGAAGGCAGAGAAGAGGCCCAGCAAAGGCAAGAGTCGAATTATTTTTTGTGGGTCCCGAGGAAGCAGGGGTGCTCCTCTGGGGCCCACAAAAATAATCCGAGCCACTGCTGGCCCGGAAACCACCCCCAACCCAGCCCCCTTCACCCCACCCGTAACTCACCTTTCTAAAGCCCGCCTTGGCATGTCCTTGAGGCCTCAATCTGGAGAACTGTGCCAGGACGCCAGCTTGGCACCCTGCAGACTGCCTGCCTAATTTAAGAAAGCCTGGGGCCTTATCAAATCATGAGGAGTACCCCTTCGCCGTTGGGAATGGGAGGCCTGCTTGTGTGCTCCGCAGGCCAGCAATTTCAACATAAATCCAGCTCTGGGCTATGCACAGCCAGAAAGCTGTGTTAAACACCGTGCCTGTCACTTGTGCACTTGGTCACTCAGAAGTCAAAACCGACGGAAGGCAGAAAGGCGGCTCCAACTGAAGTGCTGATATTGTGGGGAGGCACAAGTTAAAAATTGTGGCCTACCTGAAGATCTTCAGCCTGCGTCAAGGACCCCTTTAGGACCTTCTAGTCAGCAGGGTTCAGGGGCAGGATGCAACGATAGCTTTTTCTGGGTGCCTCTGTGATTAGGTGTCCAGAACAATGGGATCTAGGAACACCCCACTCCTACCTGATTTGCATCACTTTGTCTGGCTTGTGCCACCCACAGATTTCATTAATTTGCCCCGACTGGCTAATTGGGGTCAAATTTTGTTGGTCATTAAAAACAGGAGATCAACTGCGTTGCAGCATAATTGACGGCCCCCATTCAAAATTAGCGAGTTTGAGAACTCTGGGCTCCAGTACTTCCATTAGCGACTCCTTCATTACACAGAAAGACACAAGCATTTTTATTTTGCTTATAAAAAGGAATTTCAGGCTAAGCTTCTCTACAAGGGGCCTTAATATTTATATTTCTAGAGTATTCTGCTGTTATTTTTCAAATCGTTTCTTCAGGACTAGGCACAGTAGAGGGAGGAGTGGTGAAGAGACACATCCGGTTACTTTTAACAGCAGTCTTAAAACTCTATACACAATCTACATATGGTCTATATACAGTCTAAATACAGTCTCTGTATGGTCTTTATATAGTTTACGTATGATCTCCCTCCAGTCTCCATATAATGAAATAGCTCTCAGAGAGATCCTGCTGGTCAATGAGTTTTGATGTATTTGGAACCTACCTGCTTTACATGGGAGATCGGGGCAGATAATCTCAGGGTCTGAAAGAAAAAGATATGAAACATTTTACACTTAGTACAAATCTAAAAACAAATTGAAAAAAATAACTTGAATCTTTAATTAAGGTCATTTGATCCCCACTTCAGGCTCCCCCGGCATGCTGTATTCACCATTCCTGAACCAGGAAACCCCAAAGTGATGACCTGCTCCCAGGCCCCACGCTTCATGAAGATGCCTTCGCAGAGCATTTCGGCTGATGTCAAGATAGCTGGCCTTTTATATTAAAAAACCCTTCTAGCTTTGCGCAATGTTTTGGAGTACAGCTTTAAGAGCAATACTGGCTATACAAGGCAGATACGGAGGAGGGAAGTCTTATGACCCCAACCTTGCTCTTCCATCCAGAACATACGCACAGGTGAAAGGCCAAGATATATTGCAAGAGTTAAAGTCGGAAACTGTGATGAGCACTGATATCAACCAAGACAAGAGGTTGAGAGGGGTGTTAGAAGAAAACTACCTCACTGTTTGCTTTTCCCTATCAGATGTCCAACCTTTTCTTGCGTCCTGTCCAGAAGAATTACAATTTACAGCACAGAAACAGGCCATTTGACCCAACTGATCTCAGCCTCTCCCACCCTACTTCATCTAACCTCATCAACATATCCTTCTATTCCTCTCTCCCTCATGTACTTATCTAACTTCCCCTTAAATGCATCTATGCTATTCGCCACAACCACTCCATGTGGCAGCAAGTTGCATGTTGGATCGAAAGCCCGTATTTCCCGAATACCTCGCTTTGGGCGCAGTCTGTGAGATGACGCATGCTGGGTTAAAAGTTCAAGCAGCTTTCTGATGAGCATGGGTTGTAAATTGGGTATGAGGTCAAAGCAGAGGATGTCTCCAGAGGAAAGAAGATCCTAGAAGCGGAGTGCCATTCAGCCATATATGAATGTGTCAATTTGATCACCTGTGTTATAGTAAAAAGATTCATGGCAAGAGTCAATTGCGGCAATAAACCAATTTCAGGACATTGAGTGGCTGATTGTTTAGTTTACATTGTCATGTGTGTCTCAAGAGCAGGGAGCATACACTAGAATTGGTATGTCTCAGTAACTTTCGTACTGGTTTTTGTGTAGTATGAGGTTTAAATAAAGACCTGATCTTGCCATTACTACAACGGAATCTGTGTGTAATCTAACATTTAAAAGCAACAAAATGAAAAAGAGCAAGAAAGCAGTCCAACATTTCACATTCTGGGTAAAAAATGAGGAAGAGCTGGTCTAGAATTTGCAGCAATGGTCTATTCTTGGAGAAACTTAAAATTGAAAAAGAGATACAAGAGTCGTTGAGGGGAAAAGGAGCATTTGGCACAAAGGAGGAAGCCGTTGCTTCTTGAGGATAGTTTCCCATTAGCTGGACTTACCGGGGCACAGCTGCTCCTCCATTTGGTCAATGAACTCCTCAGCCACCAGTTCCGCAAAGAGGTTCATCTTCTGCACCCGCCCGTCCTGTTTGCAGGAGATCGACCTCAGTGTTTCATCGTCCTGCGACTTGGAAAACATGTCCCCGATGCCAATGGCGTTGACAATGACGTCGCCCTTGCACAGGGAAGTGAGCAGCGTGTCATCGTCCCGCGGGTCGTGCCGACCGTCAGTAATCACCACGGCGAAGACCTTTGCCTTCTCGCGCTTGTTGGCCTTAATCAGTGTGTCGTACGCAAATTTGAGGGCAGAGGGGGTCCACGTCCCACCTGCTATCCACTCCAGCTTCTTAACGGCCTCTTTGAAAGCGGACAGCGAGTTTATGTTTTTATCATTCAATTGCACGGCTTCAAATGTTCCCTTGTGACTGTACTGGACAACGCCAACACGTGCTCCTGCAATTCAACATTCTTCATGAATTAAATGTAAAGCACAGTTATTTGGAAGTTCTACTGATCACTGGGAGCTACGCAGATATCACACTGTAGAACTGGGGCGGGGTATAGGATAAAAGGTATGAGGGGTATTTGTATTCTACCTGCAGGGGCTGATCAGATCCTTTGAAAAGGGTGGTGCTCACACGGTCACTGAAAGGAAGGCTAGGAGGGTAATAGCTCGCAAGTGGAGGGGACACACGAAATGGCATGGCACAAAATAGGACTATTTAGACTGAGCAATCATGGAAGGAAGGAGAGCGGACCATGTGGTCGACACCTGTAACTAGAGGGAGTGCGAGCTGATGATGGGGTATGACTGAGTAAGTTGTATGACGTGAAGTCAACACGAGGTCGGATTGGAGTGCGATGGTCCACAATGGTTTCAGGTGTGAGCTCGTAGGAGGGTCTGAGTGTGTATAGGAACGTGTCACAGGCTGTTGTGTGTTGCGTGCCACTGTACAATCTGAGTGCACATGGGACCAAGAGGAAGTTGTAAATTGCAACCGTTTGCTTGAGCATGTTAAAGGTGAGTGTCGGCTTATGATAGGTTCTAGGCCGTGCTTTGCCAGCATACCTGCATGGTGCAGGGTGCAGAGAAGGGTCAGTAATTCCCAAATCACAACACAAATTTTAAATATGAACTATGTCAAACAAATAAACCTAACTGCACACAGTGTGCTTCTGTATCTGGGTCACCATCTTGAATCTGAGAGCACTTGTGGCTACCAGTCTCAGACTCAAGGTTGCCAGGCAACTGTTACCCTAATTACACATCCTTCAGGGATAGGCCAAATCAGTTCAACAGCACATCATTTTGAATTTTAAGAGAAGAATGATCCAGTTGCATGTATTCAAGGTACTTAAATAAAAATAAAATGGTGAATATTTTTCAAAAAGTCCACTCACATCCAAATTATGGAGTAGGGGGAGGGGTTCCTTTAAAATATTCCAAACATTTATATGGTCCAGTGAAGAAAGTTTCCCATAACCCTGAAAAAGAAGTAGGGTCATATTAGAGGGTGAACTTTCCCTCAATTGCTGACCTGTATTAGATTTGGGATCCTTGGCTAATGTGCCCAATCGGCTGACAGTGTTGATGACAAAATTCTTTTCCAGGGTAAAGTTGGTCAGTCCGATACTCTCCGAGCTGTCAATCACGAATACGATATCCAATGGCCCACACTGCTTCTCACAGTCTGAAACACATGGGGAAAAAAAAGAAAGGGGGAGGGGAATGGAAAATAGAGAGGGAGTTGAAATTGTGCTCATCAATGCTTTTTACTTTTATGCATCGAATGATGAATTCCGCAGAGCACTTTGATAGACATAAGAAATAGGAGCAGTAGGCGGCCGTTTGGCTCCTTGAGCCTGCACCGCCATTCAATAAGATAATGGCTGATCTGATCTTGGCTCAACTCCACTTCCCTGCCTGCTTCCCATAACTCTTGACTCCCTTATCATTCAAAAATCTGTCTATCTCCACATTAAATATATTCAATGACCCGGCCTCCACAGCTCTCTGGGGTAGAGAATTCCAAAGATTTACAACCCTCAGAGAAGAAATTCCTACTCATTTCCGTTTTAAATGGGCAACCCTTTATTCTGAAACTATGCCCCCTAGTTCTAGATTCCCCCATGAGGGGAAACATCCTCTCTGCCTCTATCCTGTCAAGCCCCCTCAGAATCTTACACATTTCAATAAGGTCACCTCTCATTCTTCTAAACCCCAATGAGTATAGGCCTAACCTGCTCAACCTTTCTTCATAAAACAACCCCATCATTTCAGGAATCAACTGCGTGAACCTTCTCTGAACAGCCTCCAATGCAAGTATATCCCTCCTGAAATAAGGAGACCAAAACGGTACACAGTACTTGAGGTGTGGCCTCACCAATAACCTGTATAGTTGTAGCAGGACTTCCCTGCTTTTATACTCCATCCCCCTTGCAATAAAGTTCAATATTTCATTTACCTTCCTAATTACTTGCTATACCTAACTTTGTGTTTCACGTACAAGGACCCCCAGATCCCTCTGTACCTCAGCATTTTGTAGTATCTCCCCATTTAAATAATAATTTGCTTTTTATTTTTCCTACCAAAGTGGATAACCTCACATTTTCCCATATTATTATGCTCTCCATCTGCCAAATTTTTGCCCACTCACACCTATCTATCCCGTTGCAGATTCTTTGTGTCCTCCTCACAACTTGCTTTCCCGCCTATCATCAAATTACATTCGGTCCCTTCATCCAAGTCATTAATATAGATTGTAAATAGTTGAAGCCCAAGCACTGATCCCTGTGGCACCCCACTAGTCACTGTTTGCCAACCTGAAAGTGACCACTTACCCTGACTCTCTGTTAGTTAGCCAATCCTCTATCCATGCTAATATATTACCCCCAACCTTGTGAGCTCTTATCTTGTGCAATAACCTTTTATGTGGCACCTTATAGAATGCCTTCTGGCAATCCAAATACACAACATCTACTGGTTCCTCTTTATCCACCCTGCTAGTTACATCCTCAAAAGAATTCCAGAAAATCTTTCAAACATGATTTCCCTTTCATAAAACCATGCTGACTCTGCTTGACTCTATCATGATTTTCTAAATGTCTTGCTATTACTTCCTTAATATTGGACTCCAGCATTTTCCCAATGACAGATGTTAGGCTAACTGGTCTATAGTTTCCTGCTTTCTGTCTCCCTCCTTTCTTAAATAGGGGTGTTACATTTACGGTTTTCCAATCCACTGGGACCGCTCCCAAATCCAGGGAATTTTGGTAGATCACAACCAATGCATCCACTATCTCTGCAGCCACTTCTTTTAAGACACTAGGATGCAGGCCATCAGATCCAGGGGACTTGTCCATCTTTAGTCCCATTAGTTTGCCTAGTACTTTTTCTCCAGTGATGTGATTGCTTTAAGTTACCCCCTCCCAAAGCCCCTTGATTATCAATTATTGGGATGCTTTTCGTGTCTTCTACCGTGAAGACAGATACAAAATATTTGTTCAAAGTCTCTGCAATTTCCCTGTTTCCCATTATTAATTCCCCAGTCTCGTCCTCTAAGGGACCAATGTTTACTTTAGCTACCCTCTTCCTTTTTATATACCTGTAGAAGCTCTTACTGTCTGTTTTTATATTTCTTGCTAGTTTACTCTCAAAAACGATCTCTCTCTTTATTTATTTATTTATGTGTTTGTTTTTAGTCATCCTTTGCTGGTTTTTCTTTCTCACTGGAATACAGGTGCAGCACCTAAAATCCAGAACCCTCGGGACCAAGGCCGTTCTGGACAGTGTGTTTTTCTGGACTTTCGAATGTGTTTGATGTCCAGAAACGTCGAGCCCAGGTTCATGTATTTCCGGTTTTTGAATGTCCTTTTGTAGTTCTTCTCTTCACAGGCCTTATAGTTCTTGCTTCTTCACAACGCATCGTAAGTCTCCATCTCTTGTTTTTGTACCTGTCTGTTTTGGAAGGTAGTCTGATGCCCAGTACACCTGTACAAGCCAAAGGAGACTTGCGCACAGAGTTTGGTTGGTTCTAGCCGAAGGAACTTGCGCGCCGAGCTTGGTTGGTTCTGGCCGAAGGGATTTGCGTGCTGTGCAGAGTTGGTTCTGGCTGGGGACTTGCGCGCGGAGCTTGGTTGGTTCTGGCCAAAGGGACTTGCATGCGGACCCAGGAGCAGCGGTGCGGTGACTGTGAAGACCTGGCCTGGAACAGGTAGGATTGGAATTTTTATTCTTGCAATTTTTGTTAGTTGGATTTCATTTCTTGACTTTTCCCTGGGCCCGGCTGGCGGCGGTAACGGTTTGGCAGGGTGTCGGGATTGCGGAACATTTTGCGGATTCTGGACGACCCTGCCACGGATTGTTCCGGATCTCCAGATTTGCGAAGCTGCACTTGTACGTCTTTGCTGAGGGTTATGAAATATCTCCTTAAATGTTTGCCACTGCTCATCTCCCGTCTTACCCTTTAAACTATTTTCCCAGTCCACTTTAGCATTCTCTGCCTTCATAGCTTTGTAATTGCCTTTATTTAAGTTCAGGACACTAGTTTGAGACCTAGCTTTCTCACCCTCAAACTGAATTTGAAATTTTACCATGCTATGACCACTCATCCCAAGAGGATCCTTTACTATGAGATCATTAATTAAGCCAGTCTCATTACACATTGCCAGAGTATAAATCAAGAAATAACGGAGGCTTGTAAGAAAGGTACGGCAATAATCATTTTAATCTTCATACTGATTGGACAAACCAAATTGGCAAAGGTAGCCTTGAGGAAGAGTTAATAGAGGGTATTCGGGATTGTTTCCTAGAACAATACATTGTGGAACCAACCAGGGAACAGGCTACTTTATTTCTCCTCGCAGGTCTTGGAGTCCTCGCTTCTTCGCAATGCATCGTAAGTCTCCCTCGCTTGTATTTACAGAGCAGTACCCTGTAACTACTTAATGTGAGCTTCCCCACCTGTATCTTTTGCTACCATCTTCAAATTTGAAAAGGAATGTTCAGTACTCAAAGCATGAAATATAATAAAAGGATTTTATTTGTAAAACAGTTAAGTTATGAAATATAAAACAGTAAATGAAAGCTTTTATTTGTTAAAGAGTAAAAATAAATAGGTACAGCTACAATTGGCTGGAGATTGTGCTTGAGGTAGAGGGTTCAGCTATGACGTCTGGGGCTGATGATGGGCCAGCAATAGGATTATCAAATGTGGAAATTACTGGTGTAGTTGCACGTTGTAGGTCTTGGGCCTTCTGATAAATATATTTCAAAAGATGTTGTAATATTGTTTGTTTGTTTAAATAATTTGGGCTTTTCTTTCACTAATCTTTTCTGAATTCTATAGACCTGCAGTATTTCTTCTTCACTTATGAAGGTTTGTTGCTCTGAGGCATGAATTAATTCTTGACAAAGATTGATTGCTTTGTCAATCGGCACTTTTTCGACTTGATCACAGGCATCATCATCCTCACTGCTTTCATCCTTTTCTTCTGGATGCAAAACCATCTGCATGATTTCTTCATCTGTCACTGCATGCACAATGGGAGCATCATTGTCTACGTCATCTGCATTCAATTTCTGCACAGCTTCGCAAGTCAGCCCTCTTGCATAATCTAAAAGTTGAGCAATCACTACTTTCTCCCTGGACACACAAAAGCCTTGAAAGTCCTGAGGAGCATCATCAGCATCATCGTCAGCATAGTTGATGGCCAGATGTTATGCCAAGCATTGACCAAGGTGTCTGCAGTTACCAAGTTCCATGCATCCGCAGCTGCCCATATGGCATCCTTGATAGAGAAAGCTTTTGAGAATTCTTTTATTCCATGCCTGTGTTCACAGCATTAAGCAAGCACCTCAAACTCGTTTTTGTAGAGACACTTCATCAATCTCAAAATTCCTTGGTCCATTGGCTGTATCTGTGATGTAACATTTGGAGGGAAGTAGATTCCATGGACATTATCCTTTACCTAAAAGCTCTGCATCGGGATGTGCTGAGCAAATGTCCAGCAGCAAGTATATTTCGCCGTTTTCCTCAAGGCCAGCTTCTGTGCAATGAGCACGTGCCCGAGGGACAAAACTCTTCTCAAACCAGTTCAGAAAGATTACCCTGGTTACCCATGCTTTCTTATTGGCATAATAATGCACTGGCAATACTCTCAAACCCTTGAAACATCTTCGATGTGGCTTCTCCCAATGATCATAAACTTACACTTGTGTCCTAACCACATTTGCGGCAGCAAGCACAGTCAACCTATCCTTGGTGTCTTTTACACCTGCTGGCTGCGTTTCTTCTGTTGCTAATGTCTTTCGCGGTACATAGTGCCAAAACAGTGCTGTCTCGTCAGCATTGTACATTTGCTCCGGTGAAAGGTTTTCATCAGCAATTAGTTTGATGAAATCATCAATATAATTTTCAGCTGCCTCATGAGGCTTTCTCTCACATACTTTCAGTTGCCTGTTGCCATGACGCCATTTAAATTTGGCTCGCCAACCAGAAGAGTACTCGTATGGAGTTTCAATCCCCAGTTGTGCATGGAATATTTTAGCTTGTTGCACCACCATTGGGCCAGACAAAGGAACCTTTTCACTTCGCCTCTGTCACCACCATTCCATCACTGCTCGATCCAAATCTTCATATTTCGGCTTATGCATACTTTTTCTCTTACTCATTTCCTTATGAATATCACTTTCCACATAAAACTTCATGAGCTGTTCTTTCTGTTTTTTGATATCATAGATGGTGGAGAGTCCAACACCATACTCCTTGCTCAATCTTCTCACTGAAGCACCTCTATCTAATCTCTGGAGTAACTCCACTTTCTTGGCAAATGGAAGTGAACTATGCTTCCTCGTTCTTTTATCTGAACCCATTATCTGTTGGCCGTTTTGACATGTTTACAATGACAACACAAATTCACAATCTTTACCTGTGCAGATCTGTAATCGGGAAAAACAGTATAGCAATGTAGTCAGGTTGGGTGGCGTCCGATCATGGGATGTAGGTGGGTCAGGTGGGGTAGCCCTATAATGTCTAATGCCACTAATTTAAAAAAAAAATGCTGAATTTAAAAGTGCATGTACAGTATAGGTGCAGGTAACATTTTTTTATTACAGGGTACAGGTGTGCAAACTTAAAATCGCAATCTGGTCGGGTGAGGTCGGGTCAGCTCCGCTCAGTCATGGGGGGAGGAGATCCGATTGCGCGGTTACTGCTTTGGGGAGCTGCAGTGTGCTATGCAGAGTTTGATTCTGGCCGGGGATTTGGTTCTGGCCAAAGAGACTTGTGTGCTGTGCAGAGTTGCTGCGGACCCAGGAGCAGCGGTTCGGTGACTGTGAAGACCTGGCCTGGAACGGGCAGGATTGGTGTTTTTATTCTTGCAATTTTTGTCACTGTACCGTAGTTGCATTTCATTTTTTGATTTTTCACAGGGCCTGGCTGGCGGTGGTTTGACAGGGTGTCCGGATTCCGGAACATTTTGCGGATTCTGGACGACCCTGCCACGGAACATTCCAGAACACCGGAATTTGGATGCTGCACCTGTATACGCTCCCATCGAGCAAGGCTCCCTGCTGGGAGCAGCTTTTGCAAAAATCTGGCTCTATACTTGGTTGGATTTCAATCAGATTTATTTTGAGGCATGGAACTTGCAACTGACAAAGCACCCAGCCCTATACCAGTCCTTTATAAGTGATTTCAATCAATCAATCAGTGTGTTGGTTACTAATTGTCATCGTCATAGCAACTGCACTGACCAGCAGATAGTTTCACTTTGTAGTCAACAAGGCCTCTGAATTCCAATCATGTATTATGTGCTTTGACATAAACAAATGGACTCACCACAACATCCACATGTCTCCCTGACATAAGTCATCACATCGCAGTCCTAGGAAATGAAGTAAAGGTCAGCAAAAGCAATAGAGGAGGAAGACATCACCCTAACCCCGAGCCTTATCCGGCAACGCGACAAAGAACCGAGCCGAGGGAGCAAACTGAGAACTCGCTGAAGAGGAAGAACTTTTGTGCTCACGATCTGGTTAAATGGAGACAGTGAAGATGATTTATTGACACTTCTTGTTGATTTTCCCTTCTGCACCTGAAGGTGTTCACTCTAGGGTTGGCAACTCTGGTTGGTCGTATTCCTGGAGGTTTCATCACATGACCTTGTGCCGCGAACCACCCCGCCCCCACTTCCTGCCATTGGACCGTCCTCCAGGTACACTGCTTTCCCACGGGCAATTGGAAGGGGACCCAATTGGATTAATCTTGGCGGTTAGTGAAACAGCCTTCCCCTCCTCACCAATACATTAATATCTAATAAATCAAAGAAAATGGAAAAAAAAAACAATTTTGTTCCTTCCAGTGTCCTGGAGATTAATCTTTAACATAAGAACATAAGAAATAGGAGCAGGAGTAGACCATACGGCCCCTCGAGCCTGCTCCGCCATTTAATACGATCATGGCTGATCCGATCATGGACTCGGGCCCACTTCCCCGCCCGCTCCCCATAAGCCCTTATTCCCTTATCGTTTAAGAAACTGTATTTCTGTCTTAAATTTATTCAATGTCCCAGCTTCCACAACTCTGAGGCAGCGAATTCCACAGATTTACAACCCTCAGAAGAAACTTCTCCTCATCTCAGTTTTAAATGGGTGGCCCCTTATTCTAAGATTATGCCCTCAAGTTCTAGTCTCTCCTCAGTGGAAACATCCTCTCTGCATCCATCTTGTCAAGCCCCCTCTCAATCTTATACGTTTTGATAAGATCACCTCCCATTCTTCTGAATTCCAATGAGTAGAGGCCCAACCTACTCAACCTTTCCTCATATGTCAACCCCCTCATCCCCGGAATCAACCTAGTGAACTGCCTCCAAAGCAAGTATATCCTTTCGTAAATATGGAAACCAAAACTGCAAGCAGTATTCCAGGTGTGGCCTCACCAATACCCTGTATAACTGTAGCAAGACTTCCCTGCTTTTATACTCCATCCCCTTTGCAATAAAGGCCAAGATTCCATTGGCCTTCCTGATCACTTGTACCTGCATACTATCCTTTTGTGTTTCATGCATAAGTACCCCCAGGTCCCGCTGTACTGCAGCACTTTGCAATCTTTCTCCATTTAAATAATAACTTGCTCTTTGATTTTTTTCTATCAAAGTGCATGACCTTACACGTTCCAACATTATATCCATCTGCCAAATCTTTGCCCACTCACTTAGCCTGTCTATACCCTTTTGCAGATATTGTGTGTCCTCCTCACACATTGCTTTTCCTCCCATCTTTGTATCGTCAGCAAACTTGGCTACGTTGGTAACCCAAAGGCCTGACGCCAGATACTCCTGATGAGTTGGAAGTTGGACATGGCTCTGTGTTACTACACTGAAACTGATGAGCTGTCCATTGTTCAGGGAGAGAAGCATGTACTTAAACAGAGTGTGGTATCCCATTGCCCGCGCTACCCTCCCCATCCGAAAGGGATAATCACGCCCAAGGGCCGCTCCCAGAGTCCCAATCTTCCATCCTGCTTTGTCTCATTACCATCAAGCTGGTGAGCTGTAGACAGTAGCAGGCAGCTCGTTGGCTCAATGGAAATGAGGCCCGAGGCCCAATACTGGATGTACTTCGAGCCTTCTCATTCAAGCACAGGCAAGGTTGCCAACCCTCTAGGATTGGCCTGGGGTCTCCAGGAATTGAAGATTAATCTCAGACACCATTACAAGCAAAAGCTTAGGAGAAAGATCACAGGGGCGTTAAAAAAGTGCTTTTCTTTTCCATTTCCTTTGAAAGGGGCGCAATGGCATTTTTGCCCAGGGGAGGGAGGTGGTAGCGGGAAATTGACCTGGAGGTTTAGGGAGCGCTGTCCCGGCCGCGTCGTGCCCAGTGATTAGCACCCCGGGCTAGCGCGCAACCGACGATGATGTCATTGCCGTGCGCACTGACCCCTCACCGCCCCACGCCAACCCTTTGTGCCCCGCGGGGGAAATTGCCCCACGGGTCGTGAGGCTAGCACAGGTGGATGTCAATGCATAGTGCTGGCCTCCTCCATGCGGCGCTGGACTCAGCATCGCGTTACTTCCCCGGGAGTGCTCCTTCAAAAGAAGTGGAGTGCTGGAGACAGTGCTTTGCTTCCTTTGAGGGGTGTACGGCCGAATTCCACGCCGAGGGGGTGGGAGACTTCCGGGCCGGGCGCAGGCAGTTACGGCCCAGGAAGATTACCGCCCCCAATGGAGGTGAGGGGCAATTTCTAGCCCTATATGTTTTCCAGTCGGCATGGGAAGGCAGGGCACTGTGAGGATGGGCGTGTTGGATCAACAGCAGTGGGAGGATGAGGGGGGTGGTCATTGGAGGTAGGAGATCATGTGCTGAATCCTCCTGGAATACGTACAACCAGAGTTGGCGACCCAGTGTGCCCTAGGTCATGAAGTGTGCTTGACAGACGGTACTTACCGTTAGGCCAGCGTCTCCTGGAGGCCCGTGAGTACCCTGCGAAAAAACAAGAAATAACACAATTAGTTCCAAATAAAGAGATAAGAGTACTGACTCGATACATTGCTCCTCACTCTTTCATTAATATGTACTCTCCTAATGCTGCAATCTGACTGGTCCAATTGACCTTGCAAAATGCCCCCCCCCCAGCACCCCCACACAAAATCACCTGGTGATGAAAACCAAACTTGCCCAATGGGGTTTGGTAGCAAACTCGATTAGAGCCATGGTAAATTTGGTGATTAAGTATGTCCATCCATTTTCGCTCACGCTTAGGGAAGGGGTGCGATGGGCCATCTCCTACATGGTGGATTTAGAGAGAGAGGACCTGAAGTACGACCTCTGGCCCATGCCTGCTGCACTAAACACTGCTTCAGTAACAGGCCGAGGGTTAGAGGTTGACAATTTTCATGTGTCGCTCCAGCCCTTTATGACCATGATTCATAAGAATCTAGGCCTGAAGAATCCTATGAGAACCAGCTGGACGTCTACACGAGATCCTGAGGAAGGGTTTCACTCTGTGATCAGGAAATCCCTGGAGCTAGTGCACTGAGGCTTTGGCCAACTTACATGAAATGTCTCTGTGTATTTGGAGTCTGGCAATGTTCACTCACAAACTTGCCACAATCTTCCTCCTCCTACCCTGCACCTCTGGGAAAGTCTTATTCCCTATTATCCATTGGGAATATGGCCCAAATTTTCTAACCTGCACTTCCTGCGAATGCAACAACCATGCTTGGATTGAGGACAATGGAATTGACCCTCAGACATCTGCAGGCTAAGATCTTTGTTTTGATAAGTGGGGGTGGGTGCAAAAGCATATTTCTCGTAACTATAATTACGATTTCCAGTTGCCGAATGTTTCACATTTGCACTGCAGATTTCGGTAACCATTTCCTGCAAACATTCAGGATACTGTGGTTACATTTTTCCAGGCTGTGGGCCAAACATCTGAATCACTAAAAAGGAACCAGAGATCCTATATCTTCAACTTAACAACTGAGAAACAAGCTCTCCTGATGGATCAGCACACTTATCCAGGGAGTTTTTGAGCCTTATAGGTCAGCAAAGTGCCAGGTTTGATCCCTAGCCTGCAGTGAGGTAACTGACCTCAGTTGGTCAGTGGTTTGGGCATCAAATGAGGCCTTAGTTCTTCTGGGGTGTCGTGAGCCTTTGGTTTAGTGGTAGCATTCCCATCGGAGTGAGAATTGTGAAGTGTTCAAACCCCAGTCCAGACAGGCCCAGCAAGTAGAGACTTCAATATGGTCTCTAAATACTGGGTTGACATCCAACGGGGTAATCGAGACCAGACAGAGAAACCACTGGCTCAGGGGTAGTGTTCCCACCTCTGAGCTTCATGATTAGCTTTCCCGCTCTCCCGGCCAGGAGTTAAAATCCAGCACTCACTCTGGTCTGACAATGGACAACCCAGCCCACAGAAAAAGGAGAAGAGACACAAACATTGGCAAGGGGAAGAGAAACAGTCGAGAACTAGGTTTGGGAATGGCAAGGGGAAGAGAAACAGTCGAGAACTAGGTTTGGGAATGGCAAGGGGAAGAGAAACAGTCGAGAACTAGGTTTGGGAATGGCAAGGGGAAGAGAAACAGTCGAGAACTAGGTTTGGGAATGGCAAGGGGAAGAGAAACAGTCGAGAACTAGGTTTGGGAATGACCAGGCAATGACAACCAAAATGCCGTCCACATTGTGAATGCATTGCAGCCAGTTTGCTGCTTATAAAATCAATGAGACAACACATGGTATTCTGTGAAATAGTCTTGAGCAATGTTCCCATTAAACTGCATGACTGCGCAGCGCTCTTGACCTCCGTGCAGCCGGCTCACCAGCTTTTCAATTGGAAAAACCGTGTATGCACGGTATTTTGAATGGGCTGCGCAGCCCTTAAAGGGTCGCGTAACCCCCCCACCCCCCCAAAAAAAACTTACAGGAACATTGGTCTTGAGCACTTTCAACTTTCAGCCCTTAGTTAAGTGTCAGACAAGTGGCACTTACATGCAGACCTGGGTCTCCAGAGGGCCCTCTTTCTCCTGGCTCACCCACTGCTCCAGGATCACCCTACAGCAAAGGAAAGGAGCATCACAGTGATATTTTTACATTAAAATATATACACACACGAGTATACTATAATTGCTCCAACATGGGAATATTGATCTATCAAAAGAAAGGTACCTAACCGATGACTTGGCCAAGAACTGGTTAATAACTTATTGCAACTAATTGTTGTAAAAGTCGCTAAACATTGCAACTGACCAAGTGTCTGGAAGGAAGTTTGCTCAAATTCTCGTGATCAGTTGACTGGATTCTGAGGAACGAGATCAAATAATAAGAATATTGGAGAATACTTACTTCTTCACCAAAGGATCCCTTTTTACCCGGTTGCCCTTTGTGTCCCATTTCTCCTTTGGTACCCTAAAGAAAAAAGGACAATCTTAATGTTGGACTGTTTGAACTTTGCTCTTCATTGCATGGTTGCTCTTCATTGCATGGTTACTCTTCATCCCATCTTCCAACACGAAAGACTCCAAACATCCTTTGGGATCTTATCCAAGCAAAACCATTCAAACAATCTAGTCATTATCACATTGCCGTTTGTAGGACCTTGCTCTGCACAAATTGGCTGCCATGTTTCCTACATTACAACAGTAACTACACTTCGGTTAAATAGACTTGTATTCCCTTGAGTATGGAAGATTAAGGGATGATATAATTGAAGTGTTTAAGATAATTAAAGGATTTGATAGGGTAGATAGCGAGAAACTATTTCCTCTGGTGGCGAATTCAGAACATGGGGGCATAATGTTAAAATTAGAGCTTGGCTGTTCAGGAGTGATGTCAGGAAGCATTTCTTCACACAAAGGGTAGTGAAAATATACAACTATCTCCCCCAAAAAGCTGTTGAGGCTGGAGGTCAACTGAAAATGTCAAAATTGAGATACATTTTTGTTAGATCAATAAGGCATATGGAAGGTGATGCTGTATTTAGGTTTGGCATCACTGGTGTTGGTAATGCATCACTCAACAATTGAAAAGAAAAAACTTACGTTTGTATTGCAATTTTTCGTTGGATCAAGACATCCCAAAGAGTTTCACAGCCAATTAATTAATTTTGATGTGTAGCCACTGGTATATAGGTAATTCAGGCAGATAAACTGTGCACAGCAAGGTCCCACAAAAGCATTGAAATAGCCAGTTAATCTGGTTTAGTGATGTTGGTTGAAAGATTAATGTTGGCCAGGATCCTGGAAAAACTCCCATATTCTTTTACATCCACCTGAACAGTCAGACATGGCTTAGTTTAATGGCTCATCTAAAAGACGGCACCTCTGACAGTGCAGCACTCCCTCAGCACTGCATTTGAGTGTCAGCCGATGTGCTCAAGAACAATACTCCTCAAAAACAGCAGCCAGAACTGTTCATAAATCAAAACTAAGACATGAGATCATCGACCTGAAACATTAAAACTGTCTCTCTCTCTCTCCACAGATGCTGTCTGATCTGCAGAGTATTTCCAGCATTTTCTGATCTTATTTCAGATTTCCAGCATCCACAGTATTTTGCTTCTGGAATAACAACAGTTAGGAACAAATCACCACCTCCAGGCCCAACTAGCCTGTTCCTTTTTCACAGATCAAACCTTCTACTTCGCGCCATGCCCCTCAATCCCCTTCCTTTTACTTGAAAATGTTCTGCCTGAATTTTCTTCTTCCTAATTTCTGACTTGTGCTAGCGGGGATTTGAACCCTTCACCAATTATCTGCATCAAGGCTTGCATAACCTTGAAAACTTTAAATTAAATAAGGAATACACTTAGGAGGTACATATTACACAAAATAAAGACAAAGTGCCATCTTTATCCTGATCAGAGGCTTCCCTACCACCCTGTTCTTCAACCAACCCTAGATTATTCACAACTTAATGATAAACTACAAAGGTTGTATACAGAATGGCCTAGAAATTGGGCCGCAACCATTTTCAGGTGCAGTGGGAGGTCCGAAGCTCTTCAGATATTGGGGCACGGGCCTCTATTCATTATTCCCGGCATAGTATCAATAGCCAGCCAGTCAAGAAGACGGCAAGTTTGAGCCATTGCTAGCACCGCAGCGGCCCTCAGACAAGTATTGTCATAGATGGAGGTCTGGGTCAGTATGGTGGTATGGTTCAGGGGTTGGGGCATGGGTCGATGATGTGGATGAGGACATGGTTGGGAGTCAGGGGCCTGGTACGGGAATGGTTATGAGGACCTGGGTCAAGGGCTGGGGCCTGGGGTTGGGTCATGGGTTGAGGATCAGGGTTGGGGAACATGAGGGTTAGTGTCAGGAGCATAGGAAAAGTAGGAGGCCATTCAGCCCCTTGAGCCTGTTCTGCCATTCCATGAGATCATAGGTGATCTGCATCTTAACTCCATCCACCTGCCTTAGCTCCATATCCCCTTACACCCTTGTCTATCAAAAATTTATCGATCTCGGATTTAAAATTATTAATTGAGCTAGCATCTACTGCTTTATTGGGAGAGAGTTTCACACTACTACCACCCTTTGCGTGAAGTGTTTCCTAACTTTTCTCCTGAATGGCTCTGATTTTAAGGTTATGTCCCCTTGTCCTAGACATCCCCACCAACAGAAAAAACATGCTATCAACCCTATCAATTCCTTTCAAAATCCTAATCACCTTTTAACCTATATTCCATGAAAAACAAGTTTAGTTTATGTAATCTCTCCTCATAAGCGAACCCTTGGAGCCCTGGTAACCTGACCACTGCATTTCAGTAATCGGTGTACATGGACCCTAAATATCTTTGGACCTCCACTATTCCTAGCTTTTCACCATTTAAATAATACTCGGATCTATCCTATTATTGGTCCAAAATGGATGACCACACATTTAACTGCATTGATATTCATCTGCCACAGTTTTACTCACTCACTTAATCTCAGTGTCTTTTTGTACTTTATGCTCCTGTCTACACTATTACTATGCCACCTGCCTTTGTGTCATTGGTATACTTGGCTATCTCTTATGTGGAACCTTATCGAATGACTTATGGAAGTCCATATAAACTACATCCATAGACATTCCCCTGTCTACTACTTTAATTACTTCCTCAAAAAATTCAATTTGGCTCGTTATACATGCCCTACCCATTACAAATCCATCTTGGCTCTCTGATCAGCTCAAATTGCTTAATTACAGATTTCAATGACTTCCCACAGCAGATGTCTGACTAACCGGTCTATAATTTCCTGGTTTCACTCTCTCACCTTAAATAATGTGGTTACATTTGAAATTTTACAATTGTAACTGGACTAGTGTCCATAGACAGTATTTCAAATCCCACCATGGCAGTTGTGGAATTTAAATTTGGTTAATTAAATAAATCTGGAATAAAAGTTAGTATCAGTAATGGTGACCATCAAACAGCTGGATTGTCATAAAAACCCATCTATTTCGCTAATGTTATTCAGGGAAGGAAATCTGCCATCATTACCCGGTCCAGACGCAGCAAAGTGGTTGACTCTTAACTGCCCTCTGAAATGGCCTAGCAAGTCACTCAGTTGTACCAATCTGTTATGACAAAGTCACTGTGGGAGTACCTTCACCACACGGACTGCAGCAGTCTAAGAAGGCAGCTCACACCACCTTCTCAAGGGCAATTAGGGATAGGTAATAAACGCTGGCCTCGTCAGCAATGCCCACATCCCAGGAACGAATTTTTAAAAAAAATCTAAGGGACAATTCCTGAATCGAGAAAGGACAATTCCTGAATTGGAAGATTATGGCTAAAGCATATGTGATTTTCTCATCTACTTCCTTTAAAGCTGTAATATTTTTTGTAGTACAAAGGATAGATTGGGACCGAGGATTAGGGTTGTGGTTGGGAGCTAGGGGAGGGGTGTTAGGAGCAGCAATTCATTTGTTTAATCTGGGGCCAGGAGGACCACACCTGCTTCTCTCAGCTCAACATTCAGGTAAATTATTTATCTATTTGTCGCTGGCTATTCAGGGCAAACCAACCTTACAGAAAGGGGCCTCAAACTGGTGTAGGGCCTAAAATACGCTTCAGCCGTGGTTAAGGTTGCTTCTCGTTTGCCCTTACCCAACATGATGGGAAGCACACTTCTGGAAGGAAATATGTGCAGACTTCGTGCCCACCATATTGGGGCCTTAGTAGTACAAGCTACGCTGCTCAATTTCTAGGCCAAAGTGTTTGAATGAGTGGTAAAATCTTGCATTTTCAATCTGAGTGCAGCAGATCAAAAGCATTAGTCCCAGCAAGCTCTTAAGAATGAGTTTGAACTCTGCCCTGTTTATTAATGGTTCCAGTGAACATACACTATATTTTAGATTGGTGTATCAGACATTTATTGGATTATAATAGCAAGCCTTCTGTTCCAAAGCAACATCTATTAGAACATTTGTCATGTAGTAGTATCAATCTTTTGCTTGCCATATTTCACACTGAATCACATGATCTATCACATTACATATTAGCTCACAAACCGCTTCATACCAACAGAGGCCTCACTTACCATATATCCAATTGGTCCTTCCACTCCTTCATCACCCTGAAAAGCAAAAAAAACACACAGTAATACCTTTCTATTCAGCTATAGTCCTACCAGAGATCCACAGAGTGAAGAAACACACTGGGAGTGAACGGTAATGGATTCGGTCACTTAAGAATAGAAGTGGATTTGATTGTTAACCAATCATGATGCCCAATCAATGAGAAAAGCGATGAATCTAGCTGGTTAGGAATAAGGAAGAAATGGATTTGATTGGTTAGGAGCAAGTTGAGCAATGGATTTGTGACCATTTTAACAAGGATTCTAAAACTATTGAAACAGGAAAGGGAACGGTTAAAGTGAATCCAAATCAAATCCTCATATTTGATGCAACTGGGTTGAAGTCTTGCCTTGCGATATTAGTATCAAGTGATCAACATGCTTGGATCAAGTTCCTATTCCAATGAAAGCCATAAATGCCTTTGTTAAACTAACAATTACAGAGATCAATTGACATGGTTATTAATATCACAGAACAGATATTCATCACCCTACTGATGAGGCTAGGGCCACTAGCTGCCTTTTAAACCAGGTACCATTCGGACACTGGTTCCTTAACAGTGAATGACTGCTAAAGGATCTTCATATTGTATGAAGCTATTTATTTAACAAGGGAAGCAGCTGATGGTTCGATTGCATGGTTTTGCACCAATTCTAAATGTGAAGATCAAGACAGACCCAAGTTCAAGCCCCAGTCTGTGCTGGGTTAATTGACCTCAATCGAGAATCACCTACCTCCAAAATATATAGACAGTGGTGTGGGACTAATCGGATAGCTCCTTCAAAGAGCTGGTACAGGCACGATGGCCGAATGGCCTCATTTTGTGCTGTATCATTCTATGATCAAGGAGGGAGACAAATTTATGCTATTGTTGGCTTTGTCACAGCAGAGGCGCTAATCTGTTTGCAATGAAAGGATGAAAAGTTTTTGTACTTAGGACAAAGGACGAATGAGACTTGTGTTCTTACATCATAATTACACAGCAGAATTTCCAATCTTTAAATGTGCACTGCATGTGTTGTTAAAATGTTAAAATTTCCATATTTTCTTTGAGATTTTTCCCCATTTATAGTTTATAGATCTTGCAAAGGGTTTGCTGTTAGAGATGATTTTGTTCCAAATGGTTTGAGTACTCCAGCCCCAATAACAACTTGCATTTATAGAGCGCCTTTAACATAGTAAAACATTCCCGAGACACATAAGGATTATTTAGGACAGGTGACCAAAAGCTTGGTCAAAAGAGAGTCTTAAAGGAGGATAGAGAGGCAGAGAGATTTAGAGAGGGAATTCCAGAGCTTAGGACTTTGGCAGCTGATGGCACGGCCATCAATGGTTGAGTGATTATAATCAGGGATGCTCAAGTGGGCAGAATTAGAGAGGAACGCAGACATCCCGAGGTAGTGGGGGGGTGGGGGGGGATGCGTGGGGTGCTGGAAGAGATAGAGAGAAAGGGAGTGGTGAGGCCTTGGAGGGTTTCAAACATTTTGAAAATCCTGTTTGTAAAAATGTGCAGAACAACTGAGGTACGAAGGAAATGAAAAAAAAGGAATGAGCAAATAAAGCCATGTACCTGACCTCCTCTGGGTCCAGGGAAGCTGAATCCTTGTCTTCCTTTATCACCCTTAAAAATAAGTTCAAAGAAGAAAGTTACATCGACAGCTCAAACCTATACACTTGAAAGGAAAGACAGTTGCATTTATATAGCGACTTTCATGGCTGCAGGCCAATGAAATACATTTGAAGTGAAGTCACTCCAGGAAAACATAGAGTACACAAACATAGAAACATAGAAAATAGGTGCAGGATTGGCCATTCGGCCCTTCGAGCCTGCACCACCATTCAATATGATCATGGCTGATCATTCGCCTCAGTACCCCTTTCCCTCCATACCCTCCTTGATTCCTTTAGCCGTAAGGGCCATATCTATCTCCCTCTTGAATATATCCAATGAACTGGCATCAACGACTCTCTGCGGCAGGGAATTCCACAGGTTAACAAATCTGAGTGAAGAAGTTTCTCCTCACCTCAATCCTAAATGGCCTACCCCATATCCTAAGAATGTGTCCCCTGGTTCTGGATTTCCTCAACATCGGGAACATTCTTCCCGCATCTAACCTGTCCTGTCCAGTCAGAATCTTATACGTTTCTATGAGATCCCCTCTCATCCTTCTAAACTCCAGTGTATAAAGGCCCAGTTGATCCAGTCTCTCCTCATATGTCAGTCCAGCCATCCCTGGAATCAGTCTGGTGAACCTTCGCTGCACTCCCTCAATAGCAAGAACGTCCTTCCTCAGATTAGAAACATAGAAACATAGAAAATAGGTGCAGGAGTCGGCCATTCGGCCCTTCGAGCCTGCACCGCCATTCAATGAGTTCATGGCTGAACATGCAACTTCAGTACCCCATTCCTGATTTCTCGCCATACCCCTTGATCCCCCTAGTAGTTAGGACTACATCTAACTCCTTCTTGAATATATTTAGTGAATTGGCCTCAACAACTTTCTGTGGTAGAGACTTCCACAGGTTCACCACTCTCTGGGTGAAGAAGTTTCTTCTCATCTCGGTCCTAAATGGCTTACCCCTTATCCTTAGGCTGTGACCCCTGGTTCTGGACTTCCCCAACATTGGGAACATTCTTCCTGCATCTACGCTGTCTAAACCCGTCAGAATTTTAAACGTTTCTATGAGATCCCCTCTCATTCGTCTGAACTCCAGTGAATACAAGCCCAGTTGATCCAGTCTTTCTTGATCTGTCAGTCCCGCCATCCCGGGAATCAGTCTGGTGAACCTTCACTGCACTCCCTCAGTAGCAAGAAAGTCCTTCCTCAAGTTAGGAGACCAAAACTGTACACAATACTCCAGTTGTGGCCTCACCAAGGCCCTGTACAACTGCAGTAACACCTTCCTGCCCCTGTACTCAAATCCCCTCGCTATGAAGGCCAACATGCCATTTGCTTTCTTAACCACCTGCTGTACCTGCATGCCAACCTTGAATGACTGATGTACCATGACACCCAGGTCTCGTTGCACCTCCCCTTTTCCTAATCTGTCACCATTCAGATAATAGTCTGTCTCTCTGTTTTTACCACCAAAGTGGATAACCTCACATTTATCTGCCATGCATTTGCCCACTCACCTAACCAAGTCACTCTGCAGCCTCACAGCATCCTCCTCGCAGCTCACACTGCCACCCAACTTAGTGTCATCCGCAAATTTGGAGATACTACATTTAATCCTCTCGTCTAAATCATTAATGTACAATGTAAACAGCTGGGGCCCCAGCACAGAACCTTGCGGTACCCCACTAGTCATTGCCTGCCATTCTGAAAAGTACCCATTAACTCCTACTCTTTTCTTCCTGTCTGCCAACCAGTTCTCAGTCCACGTCAGCACACTACCCCGAATCCCATGTGCTTTAACTTTGCTCATTAATCTCTTGTGTGGGACCTTGTCGAAAGCCTTCTGAAAGTCCAAATACACCACAGGTTCTCCCTTGTCCACTCTACTGGAAACATCCTCAAAAAATTCCAGAAGATTTGTCAAGCATGAATTCCCTTTCACAAATCCATGCTGACTTGGACCCATCATGTCACCTCTTTCCAAATGCGCTGCTATGACATCCTTAATAATTGATTCCATCATTTTACCCACTACCGATGTCTGGCTGACTGGTCTATAATTCCCTGTTTTCTCTCTCCCTCCTTTTTTAAAAAGTGGGGTTACACTGAATCAGTTCCTATGGAGTGGAGGGTAGCCAGAGTCTATGGAATGTTGGAAAATGACTGTCAACGCATCCGCTATTTCCAAGGCCACCTCCTTAAGTACTCTGGGATGCAGACCATCAGGCCCTGGGGATTTATCGGCCTTCAGTCCCATCAATTTCCCCAACACAATTTCCCGACTAATAAGGATTTCCCTCAGTTCCTCCTTCTGACTAGACCCTCTGCCCCCTTTTATATCAGAAGGTTGTTTGTGTCCTCCTTAGTGAATACCGAACCAAAGTACTTGTTCAATTGGTCTGCCATTTCTTTGTTCCCCGTTATGACTTCCCCTGATTCTGACTGCAAGGGACCTACATTTGTCTTTACTAACCTTTTTCTCTTTACATATCTATAGAAGCTTTTGCAGTCCATTTTAATGTTCCCTGCAAGCTTCCTCTCGTACTCTATTTTCCCTGCCCTAATCAAACCCTTCGTCCTCTTCTGCTGAGTTCTAAATTTCTCCCAATCCCCGGGTTCACTGCTTTTTCTGGCTGATTTGTATGCCACTTTCTTGGCTTTAATACTATCCTTGATTTCCCTTGATAGCCAATGTTGAGCCACCTTCCCTTTTTTATTTTTACGCCAGACAGGGATGTAGTTCATCCATGCGGTCTCTAAATGTCTGCCATTGCCCATCCACTGTCAACCCCTTAAGCATCATTTGCCAATCTATCCTAGCCAATTCACGCCTCATACCTTCAAAGTTACCCTTCTTTAAGTTCTGGACCATGGTCTCTGAATTAACTGTTTCATTCTCCATCCTAATGTAGAATTCCACCATATTATGGCCACTCTTCCCCAAGGGGCCTCGCACAACGAGATTGCTTATTAATCCTCTCTCATTACACGACACCCAGTCTAAGATGGCCTCCCCCCTAGTTGGTTCCTCGATTATATTGGCCTAAAAAACCATCCCTTGTACACTCCAGGAAATCCTCCTCCACCATATTGTTTCCAGTTTGGTTAGCCCAATCTATATGCATATTAAAGTCACCCATGATAACTGCTGCACCTTTATTGCATGCACCCCAATTTCCTGTTTGATGCCCTCCCCAACATCACTACTACTGTTTGGAGGTCTGTACACAACTCCCACTAGCATTTTCTGCACTTGGTATTCCATAGCTCCACCCATACCGATTCCACATCATCCAAGCTAATGTCTTTCCTTACAATTGCCTTAATTTCCTCTTTAACCAGCAACGCCACCCCGCCTCCTTTTCCTTTCTGTCTATCCTTCCTAAATGTTGAATACCCTTGGATGTTGAGTTCCCAGCCTTGGTCACCCTGGAGCCATGTCTCCGTGATGCCAACCACATCGTATCCGTTAACTGCTATCTGCAGTTAATTCGTCCACCTTATTCTGAATACTCCTCGCATTGAGGCACAGAGCCTTCAGGTTTGCCTTTTAAACACACTTAGACCCTTTAGAATTTTGCTGCAAAGTGGCCCTTTTTGTTTTTTGCCTTGGGTTTCTCTGCCCTCCACTTTTACTCATTTCCTTTCTGTCTTTTGCTTCTGTCTCCAATTTGTTTCCCTCTGTCTCCCTGCATTGGTTCCCATCCCCCTGCCATATTAGTTGAACTCCTCCCCAACAGCACTAGCAAACACTCCTCCCAGGACATTGGTTCCGGTCCTGCCCAGGTGCAGACCATCTGGTTTGTACTGGTCCCACCTCCCCCAGAACCGGTTCCAATGCCCCAGGAATTTGAATCCCTCCCTGCTGCACCACTGCTCAAGCCACGTATTCATCTGAGCTATCCTGCGATTCCTACTCTGACTTGCACGTGGCACTGGTAGCAATCCCGAGATTACTACTTTTGAGGTCTTACTTTTTAATTTAGCTCCTAGTTCCTTAAATTTGTCTCGTAGGACCTCATCCCGTTTTTTTACCTATATCATTGGTACCAATGTGCACCACGACAACTGGCTGTTCACCCTCCCTTTTCAGAATGTCCTGCACCCGCTCCGAGACATCCATGACCCTTGCACCAGGGAGGCAACATACCATCCTGGAGTCTCAGTTGCGGTCGACCATTAGGAGACCAAAACTGAACACAATATTCCAGGTGAGGCCTCACCAAGGCCCTGTACAATTGCAGTAAGACCTCCCTGCTCCTATACTAAAATCCCCTAGCTATGAAGGCCAACATACCATTTGCCTTCTTCACCACCTGCTGTACCTGCATGCCAACTTTCAATGACTGATGGACCATGACACCCCGGTCTCGTTGCACCTCCCCTTTTCCTAATCTGCCACCATTCAGATAATATTCTGCCTTCGTGTTTTTGCCACCAAAGTGGATAACCTCACATTTATCCACATTGGGCAAATGCATGGCAGATGCACTATACTCACCTAACCTGTCCAAATCACCCTGCAGCCTCTTAGCATCCTCCTCACAGCTCACAACGCCACCCAGTTTAGTGTCATCTGCAAACTTGGAGATATTACACTCACTTCCTTCATCCTAATCGTTAATGTATATTGTAAAGAGCTGGGGTCCCAGCACTGAGCCCTGCGGCACTCCACTAGTCACTGCCTCCCATTCCGAAAAGGACCCGTTTATCCTGACTCTCTGCTTCCTGTCAGCCAACCAATTCTCTACCACGCCAATACCATTACCCCCAATACCATGTGCTTTGATTTTGCACAACAATCTCTTATGTGGGGACCTTGTCAAAGGCCTTCTGAAAGTCCAAATACACCACATCCACTGGTTCTCCCTTGTCCACTCTACTCGTTACATCCTCAAAAAATTCCAGAAGATTTGTCAAGCATTATTTACCTTTCACAAATCCATGCTGACTTAGACCGATCCTGTCACTGCTTTCCAAATGCGCTGCTATTTCATCCTTAATAATTGATTCCAACATTTTCCCCACTACTGATGTCAGGCTAACCGGTCTATAATTTCCTGTTTTCTCGCTCCCTCCTTTCTTAAAAAGTGGTGTTACATTAGCCACCCTCCAGTCCATAGGAACTGATCCAGAGTCGATAGACTGTTGGAAAATGATCACCAATGCATCCACTATTTCTAGGGCCACTTCCTTAAGTACTCTGGGATGCAGACAATCAAGCCCCGGAGATTTGTCGGCCTTCAATCCCATCAATTTCCCCAACACAATTTCCCGCCTAATAAGGATATCCTTCAGTTCCTCCTTCTCACTAGACTCTCGGTCCCCTAGTACATCCGGAAGGCCATTTGTGTCTTCCTTCGTGAAGACAGAACCAAGGTCTATCTTCCAATCTTCCAGGACCTACCCGAACTGCCTGGGGAGACCCAGTGGACATCTACAACTTGCCAGTCTCATCTAAATGAGGCCCATGTGCTGATATTAGGTGGGCCTAAGTGTTATCTGTTCCAATGCAGGGATCGTTACTCATGCCCAATTTACGTCGGACTCTGGATGCACAACAATTTCTAGGCAGACATTATAACATCATGGAGGAGAAAAGACCAATTGGCCTATTGTGCTTGTTCCCCTACCATCCTCACATCCAATGGCATCTTGAACTCCTCTAACTTTGGACTTCACTACCTGGTAGATCAGTCCAAACATTCATTGACCTTTGAGAAAAGAAATACTTCTACAATTTGTTTTCATTAATTTAATTTGTGTCTTCTTGGCTCGCTAGCCTGAGAGTTTCTCTAATCTTTCCTTATAGCTCACCTTCTTGACTATTGGGATCAGTTTTGCTGCTCTCCTCTGCAATACATGCCCAGATGGTACATGAAACCAAGAGACTGGTGGGGAGAAATATAACCAACAAAAAAAAAAGATAATGCTACCCTAAAAAAATGGGCTTCCTTTTCCTTGTGTAATGTAAATGTAGAGGACTCCTACCCTTGTGTGAAATAAGATATATAAAAGTTGGCTACATGCATATCTCTTGATATCCATCTTACTTTTCAATGTCATGACTATGAGCATAGCACAAGCACAATGTTGATATTCACTCTTCCCTACCTTTATTTAATTTGAGTACATATCTGCAAATGAATGGCCCCCATCATCATCATAGGCGGTCCCTCGTATCGAGGATGACTTGCTTCCATGCCAAAAAAAGGATAAATTTACAGGTGTTTCAATGAAGGACCTAATATTCCAGGTCCTGAACGACCTCCTGAAGGGTGGAAGATGCCTGTGCGGGATTTTTTTTTAATTTTTTTTTTTAAAAACATGGGGTGGCCGTTGCACTCCAGCCACCACACGAGCTTGACAGAGCTAGGTCTTGGTCCAGTGGCAAGGATAAACCAAGACGACTGGAGACCTGCACGGACTTAGTGCGCACACATATCTCAGTGTGGGCTAGCCTGTGCTGCCCCTGGGCCCTTGCCTCTACTGGCCCCGAACTCACACCTCTCCTGGGCCCCGATCACGTCCCTCTATAATCTCTCGCCGCTCCTGCTGTATCTGCCCATGCTCCAATCACCCACCCAGCACATCAATACAGTCTACGTATCCTTTCACGTCAATTTACTTCCCCAGGTCAATCAGGACAGGGTGGCTGGATTTACACTGCAGCTGTTGGGAACTGAAACAGATCCCGACAAAGCTCACAGCCCAGGATAACGGGCATTGTAAACCCAGCAGATAGATAGGGGAAGGTGCGGAGCGATGTTTAAGTGCCACATTACACAGATATAATCAGAGCGGTCATTAAAGTTCAGAATGAATGGTACCAGCTATCCGAGTGCGTACCTTGGGGCCTGGTGGCCCTATGTCACCCCTTGATCCGACCTCACCCGCATCTCCTTGCGATCCCTGAAGATGATGAAAAGTAGAATTTAAACAGATTGTAAAGTTCCCTGGAGCACACAGCTCATGTAACTGCAGCATGCCCATCTAATAACTCAACCAGCAAATGAGTATTTCATTAGCAGAGGCCAGACAGCAGCCCAGATGAGACAACATCTGTATGCGAACAGCGGACCAAGAAGGTTTCCCATTGTTGTCAGTGGCAAGCAGTGTCGGTTAAGGCAGGACACGAGTGCGATGCAGATATCTTCACTGCCTCACTATGTACCTCACCGTCTGAGCAATAACTTGCTACCATGTCAGTGTTACATTTGCATTTCTCAAGTCAATGTTCAGGTGGCCCTTCTAAGTAACATTTCTGAAGGTGTGGAAAAGTACGAACAGATTTTCATTGTGATAGTAACCTTCACTGGGAATGACAGAACCGCAGAAGTTTATAGCACAGAAGGAGACCATTCAGCCCATTGTGTCTGTGACGGTTCTTTGCTACAGCAATCCAAAACTAGATCCAGTTCCCCACCCTCTCCCCACATCCAAGTATCTTCCATATTTATCCTAATTAAAGATGTAATAGTCCCTGCCTCAACTACTCCCTGTGGCCAAGCATTTGATGCTTCCACAACTCTGTGTAAAGAAATTGTTCCAAACCTCTCTCTGTAAAGTCCTGTCCCCTCAGTACAGATTCACACGAGGCATGTAGTGAAGTCAAGGTCACTGTGGACCTGCACCTTTATTTCACAGCTCTGGAATGCTGCACTTGCCTGAGACCTGTCCTTATATACCCGTCTCTTGCAAGTGCACCCCTGGTGGTAAGGTATGCTGGTGGTTACAGGTCATATCTTATTACAGTCATGTATAGCATGTTAGCATACAGTTATATATATTAATGTAAGATACATGACATCACCCTCCCCCAAGGTCTTATTGTCTTTATAGGTTCAGTCTCTTGGTCTACGCTCTCGCGTGGAGCGTTTGAGTTGTGGTTCAGTTGTTTGCCTTGGTGTCTGATTTTCTTTGGGTGTGGTTGCTGGTATCTCGCCTGGGCTGTCTGTTTCGATTGGTGTGATTGTTGTTGACTCGCCTGGGCTGTCTGTTGGGATTGCCCTTTCCTCAGGTTGTTCCCTCTGTCTGTCCACCAGGTGTGGTGCGAGTTCCACATTGTAGTCTGCCTCTGGTTCCTCAGTGTTGTTGGTAAATCTGCTTTTGACTTGGTCTACATGCCTCCGGCAGGTTTTGCCATTGTCCATTTTACTACCAGTAGCCTGTTTCCTTCCTTGCCCATTACTGTCCCTGCAAGCCATTTGGGACCCCTGCCATAGTTTAGTACAAACACTTTGTGCCCTATCTCATTCCATCTCCCCCTTGAATTTCTGTCATGGTACTCAGTCAGCTTACGGCGCTTTGCCTCAACGATTTTGTGCATGTCTGGGAGGATAAATGAGAGCCTTGTTTTTAAAGTCCTTTTCATCAACAGTTGCGCGGGGGGAATCCCAGTCAATGAGGGCGGATGAGATCTGTATGCCAGCAGCAGTCGCGACAGGCGACCCTGCAGCGTGAGACCTTGGATTTTAAGCATGCCTTGTTTAATGATTTGCACTGCTCTCTCCGCCTGGCTGTTGGAGGCCGGCTTGAACAGTGCCGTCTTGACGTGATTTATGCCGTGGTCAATTATAAAATTTTGCAATTCTGCGCTGGTGAAGCACGGACCATTATCACTGACCAATATGTCAGGGATTCCGTGCGTTGCAAACATGGTTGCGAGGCTCTCCACAGTGGTGGAGGTTGTGCTCGAGTTTAAAATGGTGCATTCGATCCACTTTGAAAATGCATCTACAACTACGAGGAACATTTTGCCCATGAATGGGCCCGCATAGTCTACGTGCACCCGCGACCACGGTTTGGTAGGCCAGGGCCAGGGGCTCAGGGCAGCCTCCCTGGGTGCATTGCTGAGCTCGGCACAAATGGTGCATCTTCGGACGCAGAGCTCCAAGTCCGCGTCAATACCAGGCCACCAGACGTGGGATCTGGCTATGGCCTTCATGAGAACGATCCCCGGGTGCTCGCGGTGGAGCTCCCGGACAAATGCCTCTCTGCCTCGCAGAGGCATGACTACTCGGCTGCCCCACATCAAGCAGTCTGCTTGTAGTGATAGCTCATGCATGCGCCTGTGAAAGGGTTTTAATTCCTCGGGGCAGGCATCGTGAGCCTCTGCCTAGTCACCGGTTAGGACACATCTTTTTACTAAGGATAACGTGGGGTCGCTGGCCATCCAGGCTCTGATTTGGCGAGCAGTCATGGGCGAACCTGTGGACTCAAAGGCATTGATTGCCATGACTATCTCACTGTCCTGTTCGTCAGACCCTTCCGTGGTCGCCAGGGGTAGCCTGCTGAGCGCGTCGGCATAGTTGTCTGTGCCTTATTGTGTAGTCATAGGATGCCAGCACGAGTGCCCCCCTTTGAATTCGCGCCGAGGCGTTGGCGTTTATTGCCTTGCTCTCGGATAGGAGGGACGTGAGGGGCTTGTGGTCGGTTTCTAATGCGAACTTGGCCCCGAAAAGGTATTGGTGCATCTTTTTGACACCGTACACGCATGCGAGCGCCTCCTTCTCTACCATTCCGTACCCGCGCTCCGCCCGCGAAAGTGACCTGGGTTGTAATTTGCCCGCACAATTGACATGTTGCAAAACGCACCCGACCCCATACGCTGACGCATCGCATGTGAGAACTAGCTTTTTACCTGGATCAAAGAAAGTCAAAACACTGTTGGAACACAGAAGGTTGCGTGCCTTGTTTCTGGGCTTCCCCCCAAAACCAATCGCACCCCTTCCTGAATAGCATGTGGAGAGGCTCCAGCAGCGTGCTTAAGTTCTGCATAAAGTTCCCAAAGTAATTGAGTAGCCTGAGAAAGGCGCGCATTTCTGAGACATTCCGGGGCCTGGGTGCCAGGCGAATTGCTTCTGTTTTGGACTCTGTTGGGCGGATTCCATCAGTGACAATCCTTCTGCCCAAAAATTCAACCTCGGGTGTGAGAAACAGGCACTTAGATTTCTTGACTTGTCGGCCTACCCGATCCAACCGCTTTTGTACTTCCTCCAAATTACGGAGATGGGAGTCGGTGTCCCTGCCCGTGATAAGTATGTCATCTTGAAATACAACCGTCCCCGGGATGGACTTGAGCAGACTCTCCATGTTGCGCTGGAATATGGCAGCTGCTGACCTGATGCCGAATGGGCATCGATTGTACATGAAAAGGCCTCGATGTGTGTTGATGGTGGTGAGTAGCTTGGATTCCTCGGTCAATTCTTGCATCATATGCGCAGATGTGAGGTCTAATTTTGAGAAAAGTTTACCTCCAGCCAATGTGGCAAATAAGTCCTCCGCTCTGGGCAGCAGGTACTGGTCCTGTAGGGAGACTCTGTTTATGGTAGATTTGTAGTCCCCACAGATTCGTACGGATCCATCAGGCTTCATGACTGGGACGATGGGACTTGCCCAGTCGCTAAATTCCACAGGTGATATAATGCTTTCCCGCAGAAGCCTGTCTAGTTCGTGTTCAATCTTTTCCTTCATCACATAGGTTACAGCTCTGGCCTTGTGATGGACCGGTCTAGCATCCTGTGTGATGTAGATTTTGACTTTGGCCCCTTTGAAAGTGCCCACACCTGGCTGAAAGAAATGTTCAAATCGCTTTATAACTGTTGAGCAGGAGGTCTTCCTCTAATGACATGGCATGGACATCATCCCATTTCCAGTTTAGTTTTGCCAGCCAGCTTCTCCCCAGCAGTGCTGGGGGGTCTCCGGGGACAATCCACAGGGGAAGTCAGTTCACTGTCCCTTTGTGTGTGACAGAGAGCATGGCGCTGCCGAGGAATGGTACAATTTCTTTGGTATAGGTCCTTAGTTTGGTGTCGACCCTTGTTAGTTTTGGTCTGTCTCTTTTATGCGGCCACAGTTGTTCAAATTGTTGAGCGCCCATGAGAGATTGACTCGCTCCCGTATCCAGCTCCATGTTGACAGGTATCCCGTTGAGTAGGACCCTCATCATTATAGGAGGCGTCCTGTTGTAGGAGCAGTGGCCATTGATCGTGTTGACCCGCTGTACATCGGTGTCCTGGGTACTGTCCCCACCGTCTTCTGGTCTGCTTTCCGACCCATCCGATTCGTATACCAGTCGAGCTGCCGTTTTTTTGCACATGCGGGCCAAATGCCCTGTATATTCACAGTTCCTGCAAACAGCTGCTGAAATCGACATCCCCTTGACAAGTGCCCACTCCCACACCTCCAGCACAGACTGCTTCTATTGTTCCCAAAGAATGAGCTGCGTCTGGCTGATCTCTCTTGAGCTTCTCAGTTTGTAGTTGATTGCTCGCATTGTGGGTTGATGAGGTGTGAACGGCCGTTCCTGTGGCCCTTGATGGCCTCTGGCACCACTGCTTGCTGTTGAGAGCCTGTTCTCCCGGTTTTGTCAGTGTGTGGGGGTAGCAGCTTGTTTAATGCTGTGAACTTCTTGTTCCGATATTTCGTTAGTTGTCGTACCTGCATTGTAAATCAACCTCGTTTCTTCTTCCCCTACCAAAAATGTCTGTGCAACCAGTGCTGCTGCCTCTAAGGTCAGGTTCTTGGTCTCTATGAGCTTTCGGAATATGCCTGCGTGGCCTATTCCTTCAATGAAAAAGTCTCTCAGCATTTCTCTCCTCAGTTCATCGGAGAACTCACATAAACTAGCCAACCTCCGAAGTTCCGCCACAAAGTTGGGTATGCTCTGGCCCACACAGCGTCTGTATTTGTAGAACCTGTGTCTGGCCATGTGTAGGCTGCTCGCTGGCTTCAGGTGGTCTCTTACCAGTGTGCTCAATTCTTCAAACGACTTGCTTGCTGGTTTCTCGGGTGCCAGCAGATCCTTCATTAAAGCGTATGTTTTCGAGCCACAGCTGGTCAAGAGATGGGCTCTTCTCTTGTCTGCTTTCTCGTCTCCTAACCAGTCTTTGGTTACAAAGCTATGCTGGGGTCTTTCTATAAAGTCCTCCCAATTGTCTCCAGCATTGTACTTTTCATCTGATCCATTGTTCGCCATTCTGTGGATTCTGTAATCCTGTAACTCGTCGCCACTGTAAAGTCCTGTCCCCTCAGTACAGATTCACACGAGGCATGTAGTGAAGTCAAGGTCACTCTGGACCTGCACCTTTATTTCACAGCTCTGGAATGCTGCACTTGCCTGAGACCTGTCCTTATATACCTGTCTCTTGCAAGTGCACCCCTGATGGTAAGGTATGCTGGTGGTTACAGGTCATGTCTTATTACAGTCATGTATAGCATGTTAGGATACAGTTATATGTAATAATGTAAGATACATGACACTCTCCTCACTGTGTGACAAATTGATGTCCTATTGCCATTGACTCCCTAACCAGAGGAAACAATCTTTCCCTATCCCCTTAACCCGAACCTTTTGTTTCCCAGTTCTATCCATGTTGCTGTTCATCTCTTCTTCTACAATGCCTGGATTTTTATAAAGAGCTTCTTGTGAGACATCTTATCAAATGCCTTCTGAAAATCCATAGACACTATCGGGCCGAAATTCACCCCCGCCCGAAACAGGTCGCACCTTCCGCTCCTTAAGTGTTTTTTCCGCCGTGTCGGATGAGGTTGCCTCTTTCGGTAAATTCAGCTCTGTGTCGTTTTTTTTTAAATTGTGCCACACATTTCTAAGTGCTAACTAATTTAATTTTGAATTATCTAAGAGTTTGCTCACAAGTGATGTTAGATTACTGAACTAATAGTTACCCGGTTTATTCTTCTGTCCTTTCTTGAACAGAGGTGTTACATTGGCGAGTTTCCAGTCCCTCGGTACAATTTACATATCTAAGGGGGTCTACCTCCCTTGTTCTCTCATCGTTGACTTCCTTTACTCGGTTAGAATGCATGCCATCAGGGCCCGATGACCTCGAGTTCCTGATGTAGTTTAAAGCCATCTCTTCATTCCAATCCCTCTCCCCCACCTCTACTTTTGATGACATTTTTCAGAGGAAATTTACTGTTTCTCCCCTTTTCCAACTCCATTAAGGATAATCTCATCTCCTCAGCTGCCCCTCCTTCTGTTGTTATGGCTTGTGAAAATTTTGTGATGATCACTGGCCTTTTTTTCTTTGACCAATTGGACAACTGATGCACAAATGAATCAAATCAGCACGTTGAAATAGTCTCCAACAAGGTGTACCCCTGTGATATTATGCATATATTACATGTGGACAATCAGCTTATCCCAAACTATTTCTGGCTATTTGTGCAACCTCTTTTTGGTTTGAAAACTTAATTGATGACTGATGCCATGACCAATTAGGAGATAGCAGGTGCCCCCTTTTAAAAAGGGGCACACCAATAAACCTGTAACATAAACAAAATTTAAAGGAAAATTTAATACTGTAAATCAAAATTTTGTTTTGGGGGTGATGAAGCACTTCTGTTCCCCCCCCCCCCCGGTGGAAGATCTCGAGCGTGCCGGTGGAAACTGCATGCTCCGTCTCCAGGGACACCCAGGCGTGATCGTAACCACGGAAGAGAGGCACTCTGGCTATTTGTGCAAGATAAGAATAAGGGGGAGGTGGGGAGGGGAGTCCTTCAAATGTACAGTACAAATACCACAGCTGGCACATGGATGAATTACACATGTCTATATTGAGAGGCCCTTTTTTAATGCACTTATGGCCGGATTACTGATGAATACAGGCCAAGAACATCTGGAATCCATTCCCGACACTTTTATTTCATTTGCTGGTTTATACAACCTTTCCTCGCCACAACCCTCAAAAAGTACTTGATCCAATCATTGGCAGGTGAGTGTGCATGTGTGTAGAATCAGCGTGGGTGTGCGCCTTTGACCTATAGAATCATAGAATGTTACCGAACAGAAACAGGAGCCCTTGAGAATAGTTCTATTTCAGATCTAAAGCACATCGCTGAGCAAACCACAAATACTGTGGCTGAGCAAACCACAAATACTGTGGCCTCTGACCTTCCTCTCTGAAGACCAGTACCGTATATGTAAAGAGATGAGATACTCTGTAAAACAAGTGCTCCCAAACCCCACTTGTAATGGCTGTATTTGTTAAAAGGACTCTTGAGTGATAGGCCTAGTGCCAGGTTTGTGCATTAATAATAAGTTGGGTTAGGGTTGCCAACTCTCCAGGATTGTCCTGGAGTCTTCAGGAATTAAAGTTTGATTTCCTGGACTGTGGTATGAGCAACCCAGGAGAAATATCATAGGGGCATTTAAAAATGTGTGTTTCTTTTCTAATTTTCTTTGAACACTTTTGTTTATTAGTTGTAAAAATATTGGTTGGAGAATGGGGGGGGAAATGCTGTTTGAGTGGACGGGGCAGATGGAGGTGGGAGGTCATGTGATGATACCTCCCAGATTATGTCCAACCAGAATTGGCAACCCTAAGCACTTGGGACGTATAGGGTCAGAAATTACAACTTACATTCAAGCCCAGTCCTCCAGGCGAGCCAGGGCCTCCTCTTGGTCCTGGGAGGCCGACATCTCCCTGTGAACAAAGTGAAAATTTCAGTGTGTGAGCTTGAAATGGAAGGTTGTGAATCAAAACTCAGGACTGACGGTGCAGTGACAACCTGTCAGTATTGGACGAACAGAAAGGATGCCGAAATCTCTATGACTGATCTTCAGCTCGGCCTCGCAACAGCATCAAGGGTATTCCTGCCTCCCTGGGCTGGCCATTTAAAATCATTTCAGCTGTCCCACTCTAATCCCGAGACAAAACCCTGATATTACTGTGATATCAGAAGTAGCTTTCATTCATAGGAACAGGAGGAGCTCATTAATCCCTCGAGCCAATTCCGCCATTGAATTAGATCGTGGCTGATCTGTATCTTAACTCCATTTACCTGCCTTGGTTCCATATCCCTCAATCAATCTCAGTATTGGAATTTTTAAAGTCTCAACAGATATTTAGGGTAAGAGAAGGAACCAGTTTCTCTCCATCTACCCTATCAAATCCTTTAATCATCTTAAACACCTCAATTAAATCACCCCTTAATCTTCTATATTCAAGGCAACGCAAGTGTAGTCTGTGCAACCTGTCCTAATTTAACCCTTTTAGCACCACTGTTATTAGTGTCCAGAACTGAATGCAGTACTCCAGATGGGGTCTAACTAGAGCTCTGTACAGCTGTAATATAACTTCCACTCCTTTGTATTCCAGCCCCTTTGAGATAAAGGGCAACATTTCATTAGCTTTTTAAATTACTTTTTCTACCTGTCCACTAGCTTTTAGTGATTCTGTACTTGGACCCCTAAATCTCTCTGCTCCTTCACAGTTCCTAGCTTCTCACCATTTAGAAAATATTGATTAGATTAGTGATTAGATCATTATTACACTCATGTTCTGACATCACAAGGTAGCCTGTTACCTTCTCGCCTTTCAATCCAGCTTCACCTGCCAATCCTCGTACACCTTCAACTCCAACGTCTCCCTTTAATGGGATGAGAACATATTAAAAAAAGTTAGGACATTATCATTTCAGTTTTGAGCAATGCTTTCCATGATTGCAGCTATACTGTCAGGGATGGGGCAGAGAGCTACTTCCGAGTCAGACGCCTGCAATACAAACATTCTATACCCTTACATCCTGATTTCATCCCCTTCCTTGGCTGCTCATTTGTGCCCATTTATGTGCTAAGAACAGCAAAACAGAATGGCGCCAACCTCTCTAAGTCTTGCCACACAACCGAGGGTTGCCAACTCTGGTTGGAAGTATTCCTGGAGGTCTTATCACATGACCTCCCACCCACCCCTGCCCAACAGCCCCTTGTCCCCATATTTCTATAACTAATAAACAAAATTAATAAAAAGAAAATGAAAAAAATAAACATAATTTGTTTTTGTGCCTCTATGACTTTTCTGCTTGGTCACTTGCAGCAGTGTCCAGGAGATTAATCTTCAATTCCTAGAGACGTCGGGGTAATCCTGGAGGGTTGGCAACCTGACAATAACCTTGCTTGGTATAATGCCCATCAGCCCCATTACATTGTAACACTGGTTTCTGGGTGGGGGCTTCCAAGAACTACCCCTTTAGACAGGGCAGTAACACCAGCTGGCAAATATCAAGATTGCTGCCAACGGCAACAGTTGACAATTATTCTGGTGCAGCCAGGCTGAGTGATCTGGTGAATTTGTTACTAGACGTTTCCAAGCTCCTGGAGGTGTGACCAGCTCCCTGAAAGTAAATGGCAAATTGCAGCCCTCAAACCAACTATAGATGCACAACGTGAATGGAGCGTCGGGGGCTTGATCCAATTACAGGGTCATATCTACTTCAAATGGGTTCCGAAATTTAAAGGGGGCGTGACTGCTGAACTCTTGACCCCCTCGCAAAAAAAAACCCTCGCGATTTTGGCTGTCCTTTTCCTCAAGTTCCTCTGTACATTTCACTTTTGCGTTGATAAGAATACTTTGAGAAAAAAAATCCATGCTCACCTTATCCCCTGAACTTCCTGTGGGTCCAGGACTGCCTTTGGATCCAAGGTCACCTCTGCGGCCCTAATATTAAGATTGATGAAAAAATAAATGTAGCTTCTCATTGCTGTCTCGGCTCAACGTGAAGCCTGCCAGCACTTTAAACAGGCTAATCCGTGTTCCTTTGAATTCCAACATGTGTGTGTGTCATTGTCTGTATGAGTGTCTACGTATATCTGTCTGTGTGTCTGCATGTTGTGTTTGTGTCTGTATGTGCACGTGTCTGTATCTGAATATAACATAAGAAATATGAGCAGGAGTAGGCCATACAGCCCCTCGAGCCTGCTCCGCCATTTAATTGGATCATGGCTGATCCGATCATGGACTCGGGTCCACTTTCCTGCGAGCATAAGATCTCTAATTTATGCAAAACTGCACTCATGCACAGAGATGTGTGACATTTTATGTATCAGCATCATTGCTGCATCCCTGTGCAAGTGTTGGGTGATGTTCTACAAGAGCTCTTAGCTTTTGGCTCCATTTCAAAAGTGTATCAGTGAGTTTATGACAATGCTTATAAGCAAACATTCATTTTAGGAAGAGAATAAAAATTACCACATCTCCTTTGGGCCCAGGAACCCCTTTATTTCCCTGAGGAGTAAAATAAACAATACAACATCGATTAAGAAGAAGCCAATGAAAGACAATGATTCCTAGTAATTTTACCCAATCTACTATATTGTATTCCCTATTCATGATGCAATCTCTTCTATATTGGGAAAATTAAATGCAGATTGGGCAACCCATTTGTCCTGCACCTCCACTTGGCCGACCCTCTCCCATCCCCAATCTTGGCTTTCCATCTTCAGCCTGCTACATAGCTCCAACCAGCACAAGCTTCAAGAACAGTATCTGATGTTCCTCCTGAGCACTGCGCAGGCTTCTGGTCTGAACACTGAGGTTCAAAGTTCAAGGGTCTCTTTTTCACTGCCAGGAAAGTGGCAGAGCACCATTCCATGCCACCCACAGCCATGGATGCCAATCCCATCCCAAATCCCATGGACCGGGTCATTAACATGTCTGGAGCAGGTGCACTTTGTGCCTATAAAAAATGCACCAGTGACACCAGCCCCCAAAAGGAGAAATAGCACACAGCCACCCTGCCAGAAGAACTGGACTGAAGTAAACGTGACTCCAAGGTCATTGGCTCCCAACATAGGCATATCTCTGTTCCACAGTAAGGTCAGAAGCCTTCCCTGATCAATTGTTTGGCAAGGCTTTTATGGTACCTCAGTGATAGTCACACCAGCTCTTAACTGGCATGAGCTTTGCTAAGGGTCTTTAAAGGTTGTATAGGGAGGAATTCCAGGTGTAGTTCAGGAAAACCCCAACATACCTTGTTGATGCAGTGGGCACAGGCAGAAGGTCCATCCAAGACCATTACCAAGACAAAATGGCTGGAACTAAAAAAAAAAAAGAGCCGGTTCCTCCTTATCTTCTGGTCCATTGGTCAGATCTGCTTCAGTTGCGCTCTGGCCCAAACCGGAATTTGGGGACTATTAGGGTAACATTTCCATAGGGTTTCTCCCTGCTTAGGCTCAATACATGAAGAATGGCCACATGGGTTCAATGGAAAAGGAGACTGGGCTGCAATGTATAAGGGGCAGTCGATCGGACATCCCTAGTTTTTGGTCCACGCCAAGAATAAAAGTTAGTTCCCTAGGCTGTAAATGTTAAAGGTAACACATTGTGATGAAACCACTGATGTTTCCTTAAATGTGCTCATTTCCAAGTCTTATGAGGTGGTATGGAAACAAGGAGTCATTTTTATTTACAGACATTTTTTCCTTAATCAATGGATTCTGAAATTAAACTTGAGATAACATTTAAAAATAAATAGTAATGGCAGAGAAAATAAAAGACAAGACCTTTTGGAGAAAAAGATGAGGGGCAAATAAGGGGGGGGGGGAAAAGAGAGAAAATAAGGGGGACGGAATTTACTTAACGCAAGAAAGCTGGCATACCTGAGTTTTTACCTGCTTTTACCGCAGGGATCCATGATCAATTTTGAGGACATTGACATTTTTTTCAAAGTCCCAATGGAGGTTGGTCATGGTGGGGGTGGGAGATCAACAGGAAGGCAGGCTGAGGGGCTGAATTTGGGACCGGGACTCCGCCGGTGGAGTAGTGGTGATGTCACAGCGCGTGTACGTCACCACGCTCTCTCACCTCCGGTAAAGGGGAGAGATTCAGACATTTTAAATCTTCGGCCACTGGGCCACCAGGGAGAGTTCCGGCCTGGCCAGAGGCCTGCCCGTTGGCGGTCCAGCTGAACCCGTGGGCACTATTTTGCTGGCCGATTGGGAAGTCGGCCGTCAAAAATAAATACATGGCGGCAGTGGGCCCTCCCCTTGAAGGGCCGCCGTGCTGCGCACAGTGACGATAAGGTGCACTGACAGAGAAAGTTGTCGGGGGCACCGCGTGGCGGGGCATCGATTTTTTTAACCTGAATTTTGGTCGGTGTATTTTTCAAGTGAGGGAGAGCGGTGGCGCACATTCTGATGACGCGCTTGCGCCGATCAACAGCATCGGGCAGAATCGGGCCCTGGCCGAAAAATCCCCGACCTGAATTTGCATCGGCCAGTTGACTACAAAGTGACGGCCATGGGATTCCGACGCATGGCTGCCGCAAATGGGCAGTAACTGGTCTGAGACCCTGAATTTCGGCCCCGAGGTATAAAAATAGAGGGAATAAATTAGAGTGGAGATATTGAAAGATCAGAGATGGTACAGAAAGAGAATGGAGATAGAGAGACGCGAGGGAGAGAGGGAGATAGAAATACAAAAGAAAAGCAGATTGACAACTGATCAACAGTGATGAGAGACAGAAGAGAGGAACATATAGAAAGTTAATGCAGAGTACAACAAAGGGGAGGAAGACAGATAGAGAGAATCAAAGAGAGAAAACAAAAAAGAGGGAGAAAAAGGAATGAAATAGAAAGGAAAAGGAGGAAGCAATGAAATCAGAAAGCCAAGACAATGAAATAATCAATAAGAGGAAAGGATACAAGCCTACAGCTACATTCAGTTACAGAGAGAAGTCAGAAGAGAAAGAAACAAGAAAATAAAAGAGCAGTAAGGGAGAGCCAGGGTCAGTTTCTGAAAATAGAAGAGAATTAAAAGAAAAAGTTATACACATGCGACAAGATGTTTGTGGAGTGATTCTCTAACAGTTGTTATTGTGACTGGGGATAGCTTCCTCCTACCAATCTGGACTGCACTGAACCCAGTGCCTAGGTTCAACCACCAGTGTTGGAAGACAGTGTCTACCCCAGAGCCCACAGAGCTATTTTTGGTGAGAAATGTATACAATTACCCCTGTACCCTTCTGACCCATTAGTCCTGGACGTCCGGCAGGTCCCAATGGTCCCTAAGAAAGAAGAAAAGCCATTAATGAAAGGAAAGTGAAGGGACAGTACAATATAAATGTTTGCAACAAAATGCTGCCTCAATAGATTGCTCCTCAGGGTGTAGTGCCACTACTGCTGTCAGAGGAGAGGAGCACATTTCTTCACAATGCAACAGACTTAGAGAACACAACACTCCAGTGAGCTGTTACATTTAAAAAAGATCTGCATTTCTACAGCACCTTTCACATCTTCAAGACGTCCCAAAGTGTTTTACAGCCAATGAAGTACGTTTGAAGTGTAGTCACTGTTGTAATGTAGGAAAGGCAACAGCAATTTGTGCACAGCAAGGTCCCACAAACAGCACTGAGATATTAATCAGATAATCAGCTTTAGTGATGTTGGTTGAGGGATAATTATTGGCCAGGGCACCAGGGAGCATTCCTCTGCTCTTTTGAAATATTGCTCTTCAAATCATGCCATGGGATCTTTTACATCCAGCTGAGAGAGCAAACAGGACTTCAATTTAACATCTCATCCAATAGATAACGCTCCCTCAGTACTGCACTGGAGTGTAAGCCTAGAAGTCTCTAGAGTAGGAACTGAACCCACGACCTTCTGACTCAGAGGCGAGAGTGCTACCCACTGAACCTGAACAACATTTGGCAAACTGGCTAGGAGCTTCAAATGTCAGCCGGCACTCTAACCTACAATCACCATGGTGCAAAATGGGCAGCAAAAACCACATCATATTTAAAAATTCTGGGGGTAAGTTTCAACTCGCGGTTTCTTGGCAAAGCAGATTGCCCGCACATTGTAGAATCTGCCCAATTTTCATTCCATCGATTTCAAACAGATGAAACAGCGGCTTATATAACGGTGGGCAATCTGCTTTCTCTGGTTACTGCCCAGGCAGCAAAGCAGAAAATGACCTCCTCTGTCTTTAGGGACCTCCTATAGTTTTCTGATTGGTTGACACTTGGCCAACCACATTCTGTAGAAAAAAAAATGACCGATCGTGTTAGAACATAAGAAATAGGAGCAGGAGTAGGCCATACGGCCTCTCGAACCTGCTCCGCCATTCAATATCATGGCTGATCTGATCTTGGCCTCAACTCCACTTTCCTGCCTGTTCCCCATAACCCCTATAATTCAAGAATCTGTCCATCTCAGCTTTGAATATATTCAATGACCCAGCCTCCACAGCTCTCTGGGTAGAAAATTCCAAAGATTCATGACCCTCAGAGAAGAAATTCCTCCTCGTCTCCGTCTTAAATAGGAGACCCCTTATTCTGAAACTACGCCCCCTAGTTTTAGATTCCCACGAGGGGAAACATCCTCTCAGCATCTACTCTGTCCAGCCCCCTCAATCATGTTTCAATAAGATCACCTCTCATTCTTCTAAACTCCATGAGTACAGGTGCAATTTGCTCAACCTTTCTTCATAAGACAACCCCTTCATCTCAGGAATCAACCTAGTGACCATTCTCTGAACTGCCTCCAATTCAAGTATATCCCTCCTTAAATAAGGAGACGAAACGGTATGCAGTACTCTAGGTGTGGTCTCACCAACGCCCTGTACAGTTGTAGTTATACACGGATACTTTCCACACAGCAGCCGGTTAATGTTTTGGCCCTTGACTAAACCAAGACTAATATCCCACCCTGACTACCAGCAACAGAGCCCAGATAACACTCTTCTGCGTGCTCAAGTTCAGCAGCTCTGAATGGGAGCTGGAGGACAGGTTGCCTTGAAGTGTTGGTGGACCTATAGTACAAAGCATGATGGGCAATGTTGGGAGAACATAGCAATAGAAGGAGGCCATTCAGGTCCTTGAACCCATGCTGCCATTCAACTAGATCATGGCTGATCTGTTCCTCAACTCCATTTACTTGTCTTTGATCCATATCCATTAATACCCGTACCTGATGAAAGGGGTGATCAACTAGGTTAGTAGAGTGATGCAGAAATGACGGAATAATCAGATTATTTGATGTAGACCAATTGAACCTTGGGTAACAGGTTCTCTTCATCCAGCATTAGACTAACCAACTCAGTTGGATTACAGGGGCTACATACTGCATCCTAAATCATCACAAATTATTTGCCGTATGCGGTCATTGCCGCAGGTGATGCTATTTCCCTACACATATGTGGAATAAACTCCTAGTGATGTGAGCCAATCCCATTCTAAACCTTTAACGTGTAACTGGGCGTTCCACCAGAAAGAGACTGAAGGATTATATAGGGAAGGGGAGACCATCAAATGGTTTGTGGAATAGTATGTCTGCAGTTCTGTTGGACTATGGGAATGTCTTCCCATCTATGCAGAAACCTTAGGCATCAGGACTAAAGTGACAGCTATCAATATTGGAGAATGCAGCATTTTTACACTTTGGAACACCAGTGCTAGGAATTTCCTTGTAGCGTCACCCGCTCCACTACCATAACTTCGACAGAAGACCCATTTACAAACAAAAACGAAGTTCCTGTCGAACTTCCACCAATCACTCCCAGGTCAGGTACATAAATGCCAGGTGCAGAGCTGAAGCTCCCTCTCCTCTGCCCCAACCCAATGGAGCTCCCCCTACTGTAAGAGTGCCAATTCTCCACTTCCCACACCGGCTATGGATCTCAGCTTGAGTGTCATTACCAAGTTCAGTGACAATTTCCTCTAATATGGATAGCTGTAAGCCGTTAATCCAGAACCTTTAGAAGCTAGGATGAGGCTCTTCAGACTTAATTCACCATAGGACCTACATAGAGCAAACTTGTACTCCATCAGTATGGGATATGCGTGAACCCAGATCCCAGCCCAGCTCATTCAAGGGACTGCTGCTCTTGGAGATTCCTTTGATCGTGTTGATCAGGAGATTAGATACAAACTAGGGAAAGTCCACAACCTTGCAAGTGACACTGAATGTGCCTTTTTTTGCTGCATGTTTTCTTTGTCATCACATAGCCAACCCTTGTAATTTGCCCCCACATATTCTTAATGCGTTAAAGAGTTGCAACTCCTGTCATGAAACCTGTCCTCTCAAGAGACAATAAGTACTTTAATCCACCAGACTTTCTTCTGCAAAGAACCTAAAGAGCTATCCCAATGCCTCTTCTCCTGTATTTTTAGCCAATACTTATACAATACTGCTCTCAGCATCTTTACTAGCCATCCAATGAATTTGATCACAATTACCTTAGGACCTTTCTCTCCTTTAGTGCCGGTAGGTCCACTTTTTCCTGGTCGGCCAACATCTCCCTGAAAGAAAACACAATGTTACTCAATAATCCTTCCACTCTGTGACCCACTGGGCCTGATAGGCGAGCTACTGTTACATGGCTAGAAGCATGGATTGGCCCAACAAATTTGTGTATATAAACAGATAACGGGGCTTCCAGTGTTAGGCAACAAATTACATAGAATGACATAGAATTTACAGCTCAGAAATACGCCATTTGACCCAACAAGTGTTCGATAGGAAAAACAGAAGGGCAAAGTATTATTTGAATGGTGATGGCTTGGGAAGTGTCGATGTAGAGAGGGACCTGGGTGTCCTTGTCCACCAGTCATTGAAAACAAACATGCAGTTGCAGCAAGCAGTTAGGAAGGCAAATGGTATGTTGGCCTTCATTGCAAGAGGATTTGAGTACAGGAGCAAGAATGTCTTACTACAGTTATACAGGGCCTTGGTGAGACTGCACCTGGAGTAGGGTGTGCAGTTTTGGTCTCCTTACCTAAGAAAGGATATACTTGCCATAGAGGGAGTGCAGCGAAGGTTCACCAGACTGATTCCTGGGATGGCAGGACTGGTATGAGGAGAGATTGGGTCGACTAGGCCTGTATTCACTAGAGTTTAGAAGAATGAAAGGGGATCTAATTGAAACGTATAAAATTCTGACTGGGCTGGATAGACTGGATGTGGGAAGGATGTTTCCCCTGGCTGGGAAATCTAGAACAAGGGATCACACAGTCTCAGAATATGGGGTAGGAAATTTAGGACCAAGATGAGGAGACATTTTTTCACTCAGAGGGTGGTGAACCTGTGGAATTCTCAACCACAGAAGGCTGTGGAGGCCAAGTCACTAAATATATTTAAGAGGGAAATAGATAGATTTCTAGAAACAAAAGGCATCAAGGTGTATGGGGAAAAAGCAGGAATGTGGTGTTGAGATAGAGGATCAGCCATGATCATATTGAATGGCGGTGCCGACTCGAAGGGCCGAATGGCCTACTACTGCTCCTAATTTCTTTGTTTTTATGTTTCTGCTCCACACGAGCCTTGTACCATCCTATTTTATCTAACCCCATCTGTATGTACTGCTGGGGTCTCCTGGTTGGACCTGTGCAGAATGAAATCTGGACCCGAAAACAGGCCCAGATGAATTTACACCCTAAGGACACCATAGTTTAAGCAGTGTTGAACAGGATGCCCAAAGACATTGCCAAGAAGCTCAATTCCATCCTTAGATCTTTTTTGGTGCTCATCAGGATAAAGGAATACCTTTGCTGAGAAAGAATGGAGTGTGTTTTATGGGTGAAAAACGGTTGCAGCAAGGTTCAATTTTGGAGCTCAAAGTCCACCGCCCCAAGGACGCCTGAAAAATGTCCGACCTGAAATCAGGTCGAGCCACTTTTCAGGTGTATGTAGCAGGCCACCTCAAATAGCCATTAGTTCCCTTACGTATGTAAATGAGCGCAACGCCTGTTTTAGGGCCCCTCACAGAAATTGGTCAGCGATGAGCGGGGCAAACGCAAGGCCTGCTCTGCTCATGACTTTTCAGCGGCCTCTGCTGCCTGAGAAGGAGGACTGCTCCCTAGATTCCAGTCATTGTGATCAATTCCCCCATCCTCCATTGCCCGCTCCAACCCTTTCTTCGGGACTTGCGTTTGGGCAGCTGCCGGTGAGGCGAGCGGACTGTCATTCGACATCTTCAATGTGCAAGTTGCCCCGCGGGAGGTGTGACAGGCACTGGCAGCTCACAGGAAAAATGGTCCAGGGCCTAATTTCAGGCTGGCCTGGAACCTCCCACTTGGGACACATGGTGCTTGTGAAGTGCGGAGTCTTTGGCCCAAAAACACACCCAGACGGATTTACACCCAAATATGTTTTCACATTCTGCATCGAACATCAGCATCAATTTCCCTCTGGTCTCAGGGTAGCTAAAGCAAAAAGTTTAAAAAGAGGTGAGGTGACTAAGTTTCAATTGAAGGATGAGCTAGATGAGCCATCCTTCCTCATCTGAGATTATCTTTGTGAGGTACTTGTAGTATAGTTAGACATAGAGTGAGACTCCATCATCATCTCTGTATCTTAACCCAAACCTCAGCAGAGCATCTCCAACTGCCCCGGTGAGAGTTTTTCTATTACCCACACTGCCGACCTTTGACCTTGATGTTAGATGGCCAACCAATGCATTCGCTGCAGGTTGAGCATCAGTTGGCAATGGATCAGGCTCCTTTTCTTGTGTGAATGGTTGTTAGATAAGTCAAGAAAGAAAAAGTAGATTTTAAACATAAATACACACAAACCTTAGGCCCAGGATCACCAGAAAGTCCTCTCTCACCAGGTTCTCCAAAATAACCAGGGGCTCCCTATGAGCAATTGAATCACAGCTTCATTAGTACACAGCACACAGGATAATGAATTAGAAGCACCAACACTTTCGGTTCTAAAATTCCCATCGCTCTTTGAGGAGCACCGTGCATCAGTGTTTAGAAATTCACAGCTTTTTGCTAAATCATCAGCTACCAGTCAGGCCAACATCTTGAAATGGTAGGCGGTCTTCCAGCCACATCTTATATTAAATATGATTATGAAACTAGATTGGTATTGAGGTCGAGCTTCTGAGCCCAGATATGTGCTGAAAGAAAGACAACCAGCACTGAGATAATGACCAAATAATTTACTTTTCAGTGATGTTGGTTGAGGGATAAATATTGGCCAGGATACCAAGGTAGAACTTCCTTTCTTCAAAATAGTGCCATGGAATCTTTTACGTCTACTTGAGTGGGCAGACAATGGCCTCGGTTTAATGTCTCATCTGAAAGCGCCACCTCCGACAGTTTTTTAAAATTCATTCATGGATGTGGGTGTCGCTGGCAAGGCCAGCATTTATTGCCATGCCTAATTGCTCGAGAAAGTGGTCGTGAACTACTGCAGTCCATGTGTGAGGTCCCGCAGTGTTGTTCGGGAGGGAGTTCCAGGATTTTGACGTAGCGACATTGAAGGAATGGCAACATAAGAAATAGGAACAGGAGTAGGCCATACGGCCCCTCGAAGCTGCTCCGCCATTTAATAAGATTATGGCTGATCTGATCATGGACTCAGCTCCACTTCCCCGCCCGCCCCTTATCGTTTAAGAAACTGTCTATTTCTGCCTTGAATTTATTCAATGTCCCTGCTTCCACAGCTCTCTGAGGCAGCGAATTTCACAGATTAACAACCCTGAGAGAAGAAATTTCTGTTTTAAATGGGCAGCCCCTTATTCTAAGATCATGCCCTCAAGTTCTAGTCACCCCCATCAGTGGGAACATTCTCTCTGCATCCATCTTGTCAAGCCCCCTCATAATCTTATATGTTTCGATAAGATCAACTCCCATTCTTCTGAATTCCAATGAGTAGAGGCCCAACCTACTCAACCTTTCCTCATAAGTCAACACCCTCATCCCCAGAATCAACCTAGTGAACCTTCTCTGAACTGCCTCCAAAGCAAGTATATCCTTTCATAAATATGGAAACCAAAACTGCACGCAGTATTCCAGGTGTGGCCTCACCAATATCTTATATAGCTGTAGCAAGATTTCCCTGCTTTTATACTCCATCCCCTTTGCAATAAAGGCCGAGATTCCATTGGCCTTCCTGATCACTTGCTGTACCTGCATACTATCCTTGTGTTTCATGCACAAGTACCCCTGGTCCCGCTGTACTGCGTCACTTTACAATCTTTCTCCATTTAAATAATAACTTGCTCTTTGATTTTTTTTCTGCCAAAGTGCATGACCTCACACTTTCCCACATTATACTCCATCTGCCAAATTTTTGCCCACTCACTTAGCTTGTCTATGTCCTTTTGCAGATTTGTGTGTTCTCGCACACATTGCTTTTCCTCCCATCTTTGTATAGTCAGCAAACTTGGCTACGTTACACTCTGTCCCTTCTTCCAAGTCGTTAATATAGATTGTAAATAGTTGGGGTCCCAGCACTGATCCCTGCGGCATCCCACTAGTTACTGATTGCCAGAATGACCCATTTATCCCAACTCTCTGTTTTCAGTTAGTTAGCCAATCCTCTATCCATGCTAATATATTACCCCCAACCTCGTGAACTTTTATCTTGTGCACCTTGTCAAATGCCTTCTGGAAGTCCAAATACACTACATCCACTGGTTCCCCATTATCCACCCTATTTGTTCCATCCTCAAAGAACTCCAGCAAATTTGTCAAACATGACTTCCCCTTCAAAAATCCATGCTGACTCTGCCTGACCAAATTTTGCTTTTCCAAATGTCCTGCTACTGCTTCTTTCATAATGGACTCGAATATTTTCCCAACCACAGATGTTAGGCTAACTGGTCTATAGTTTCCTGCTTTTTGTCTGCCTCCTTTTTTAAATAGAGGAGTTACATTTGCAGTTTTCCAATCTGCTGGGACCTCCCCAGAATCCAGGGAATTTTGGTAAGTTACAACCAATGCATCCACAATCCCAGCCGCTACTTCTCTTAAAACCCTAGGATGCAAGCCATCAGGTCCAGGGGATTTATCTGCCTTTAGTCCCATTATCTTACTGAGTACCACCTCCTTAATGATTATGACTTTGTTAAGTTCCTCCCCCCCTATAGCCCCTAGACTATCCACTGTAGGAATATTGTTAGTGTCCTCTATCGTATAGACTGATACAAAATATTTGTTTGGAGTTTCTACTATCTCCATGTTCCCCATTACTAATTCCCTGGTCTCATCCTCTAAGGGACCAACGTTTACTTTAGCCACCCTTTTTCTTTTTATATACCTATAGAAACTCTTGCTACGTGTTTTTATATTTTGTGCTTGTTTACTTTCATAGTTCCATATTTCCAAGTCAGGATGATGTGTAACTTGGAGAGAAACTTGCAGGCAATGGCATTCACATGCACCTGCTGCCCTTGTCCTTCTAGGTGGTAGAGGTCATGGGTTTGGGAGTTGCTGTGGAAGAAGCCGTGGCGATTTGCTGCAGTGCATCTTATAGATGGTACACATTGTCTTCACCATGTGCTGGTGGTGGATGGTGTGAATGTTTAAGATGGTGGATGGGTGCACTGAGGAGTGTCAGCCTAGATTTTTGTATTCAAGTCTCTGGATATCAGACAAGCAGCCTAACAGCACAGAGGGTGTGGGGGGGGGGGGGGCGGTGGGGGTTGAGAGAGGTTGAGGTGTCGTCAGCATACATGTGGAACTTACCATCATATGTTCAGATCATGTCCGAGGGGCAGCATATAGATGGGCATAATGTATGCATTGTAAGTCCTTTCCCTTTAACACTCCTACAATATTGTGAATAAGATCAGAGAGATGAACTAATAATATCCCTGCCCTGTACCTCAATTCCCTGCCCCAAGAAGGCCTGTCTTTTGCCTCACTTACTCACTACCACTATGATCTATCTTGCCTATAATGAATAGACCTGTGGTTCTTTAAGATATAATATATTTTTGAGACATTAAGATGACGGGCTTATAGTGCTAGACTAAGCACCTTGGGGCATTTTATTACGTTAAAGGAGCTGTTGTCGTTGGATAGCAACACTGTTGAAAACAGCAAAAGATAAGAGGAAATGAATCAGGAAATAACAATGAGTTTATAAAGCCACATAACCTCCTAAGGGAGGAGGCCTTGGGGAAGTAATCTGGAGTGGGAGACTGTGCGATAAGTCTGGATTCCAACACAGTACGAATGCAGTGAGGAGGAAGCACTGATAGTTTATTGGCCATTTAGGAGATGCAAGAGGGGAACTTACAGAAAACTTAGAGAAGCACTGGCCAAAGTAGTATTGGAAGAATAGATGGAAATCAGTAAGGTTGAGATGGAAGAGAAGGAGTTCAAAGGCTAGAGGATTTGCCAAGCATCTTTTGGATCCTGTCCTGCAATGTGAGAAAGACGACAGATATTAAAGAAGTGCCCTGAACTTGGAAAGAGTTGGGCTTTAGAGAAATTTAAGAGTTGGCGAGAAGCATTCGGCATGGAAGTGAAAATCAAGCTTCTGGGAGGTAGGTTTAGTAATAGAAGACACAAGGGAGTCCCACTTGATGTCAAAGAAGATATTTAAACCAAGAACATCAATAGACGAAGAAGGACTAAGGGGACAGCTCAGAAGGGAAGAGGTGGTGGTTGTTGGTTACACTGGCGAGATATGAAGGAAATGTAATTTGAAGAATTGAAAGAAATAGATTTTCATTGTTCCATTGAATGGCACGAGGGAGATTAAGATGCAGCCATTGGAATCAGAGGGATCTGAAGGATGGATCTTTGCCTGCACTGAAGGAATATGGTCTCTGAGAAGTTATGGCATGGTGGAAATGAAGGTATCACAACTCTGAGGAATGGTGCATGAAAGGAATATGATCTGAGAGAAGGTGATGAATGTAAATTTGAATCAACAGCAACTAGGTAGGGATATACAATGGATGAATGAGTTCAGAGACATAGAAAGAAGGAAGGGTGAACTTAGGAGGCTGTAAAGTGGTGATCTGTTCTATATTGCTGGGAAGGGCAGTAGAGGCAGTGCCTGATTTTTGGTTCTACATTTAAAATGGAGGTCCACATTGCATGATGCTTTTCAATTTTCCAAAGGTATGAACAGACTCAAAAACGATCTTTTTGAATGAGGAACAAAAAGGTAAAACCCTGTCCCCCATTGTAATGCTCCAAATTACTGAGGGTAATGAGCATCAACATGCTTATCTAACCTTACAATTCTCCAAAGAACAATTAATGATAATACATTACCATGTCACCAGGGTCTCCTTTGCATCCTGGAGGTCCAATACGTCCCAGCTTTCCCTTAATTCATCAACACAAAAACAACGCTTATTTTGATTCCTCTAAATGATCAGAGCTCATCACCAGCACCCACATTTACTGTGTTATATGATCCAAATTTATGCAACCTATTATATACATAATCAACATTTTAGACTGCACTTTAAAGGTGTGACAAGTGGATATATTGTATGGGTGGATAGCATGCAATGTGCCACAGTTATAATGTATGGGTATATTGTAGGCACTGCATCATATACTGTATAGCAGAGTTATAATACATGGGTATATTGGCCCGTAATGTGCCGTCAGCTGCGAAGCAAAGGGTTTCACCGCTGACCCCAAAGTAAACTTCGCACAAAGATCTCGATCTCTGTCGAGAAGTTCAGGTGTTCCGACGTGCAATTCAAATCCATGGAGCATAGTAAAGATCCCATCGTGTGAGCTGCTGTGACGTCAAGAAGCTGTCTAAGCAGCCAATCAAAACGCAGAATTCTCACAGACAGTGAACAAGGAAGCGCTTGAAATTCTAATTTTTTTTTTTAAGCACAGATTGAGGCTCTCACGTGGGGAAAAGGCAAACCTGAAATAAAGATGAACAAACTTTCCGCATCAGCACATGCTAAATCCTGAAGTTGTGGTCAGATTCAAAGGCTGAATGATGGCGAACACTGGCAGTGCACTGTCATTGGGACCACAAATTCCGGACCACTGTATCCATTTGGGCCATTGCTTTCCTCATTTTAAATTGTTAAAAATGGTGGGGAGAGTTTTTGACACACTGGCATGATTGGTTCACGTGCGGGAAGGTCTCGCCAAACTGTGCATTTAGGTGGTCTTGCCTAGATGTACAATTTTCAACCAATCAGAACTCTAGCTTCACAAACACCATTTGCGTACAGGAAACAATTCTCTTTACAGGCAATTGGAAAGAAATCTTACTGCGCCCATTCAGGTGAGGGGTGTTAGTGCTTGTGGATGGACCATGTCACTTTACGGCATCTTCTCAACCTCTCCTAGGGTGTAGCTTACTTAGATACACATTAAAGCTCCAAATACTCTATCTCGATAAGCCAGACCTCTGAAGAGAACTCCTCATGTACTAATGTGGCAATTAAGCATGTCACATCCATTTCCCACACCCCACCAATCATCCTGGGGAGGTCTTTAGAGGAGATTTGGAGACCTGTTAGGAACTAGGATGAAGCTGACTAGACTAATTTCACCCATCACCCGTACAACCATCAACAACCTAGGAACAGGAGGAGGCCATTTAGCCCTTGAGCCTGTTCCGCCATTTAATGAGATCATGGCTGATGTGTATCTTAACTCCATCCACTTGCCTTGGCTCCAGATTTAGAATTATTAATTGAGCTAGCATCTACTGCTTTTTGTGGGAGAGAATTCCACACTTCTACCACCCTTTGGGTGAAGAAGTGTTTCCCAACTTCTCTCCTGAACAGCCTAGTTCTCATGTTAACATTAAGTCCCCTTGACCTATACTCCTCCACCAGCAGAAAAAGTTTCTCTCTACCTACCCTATCAAGAGAGCCTTTCAACCCATAAGTCCGAGTGGCATTAGAATCTAGCTCCCAGAGGTGAAAGGTTACCTTTCCACACCCAGTCCTCAACAGTACTGTTTCACACTATACCGGAAACAATACATTCCAAATATACGGCCATTCGATTCACTTCACCTCACATGGGACCGAAGAGCCTACCTTCTGTCCATTAATCCCATCTCGGCCCGGCAATCCAGCAATACCCTGAAGGATACAAGAGAAAAAGTGAAATAGTGTTAGGGATATGTAGACAGTGCCATAAATTAAAACAGGAAATATATTAAACTGAAGTAAGAGGAGAGAGTGGAGAGAGACAGACAGAGAGAAATCTCACCTTCTTTCCTTCAGATCCGATTTCACCCTGTAATCACAAAACAACATGTTAATGACAATATTTGTAATATATTTAAATTTAAGCCCCAGAAAGTTTCAGTAAGATGGATAGTAAGATTGGCAATTATATTGCCCATCATTCCTTGTTGTAAGCATCCATTCTGCAGTGTGATTAAGGCACTTTTCATCCAGTGAAACATCTTAGGCCAATACTTGCAAGTGTGAACAACACGACTGGGGGAGAAGGAATTCTAATGCTGAAATGCTCCCTCGAATTCATTCATGTAATTTCCGAAATTTCGGAACAAAATCATTTACTGGTTTGTGATGGGGTCTGTCTGCGCCTCCCCTCTGCTGTCCAGATTCCTCCGCGCAGGTTCGAAATGGGACTGGAATCAGCGCTAATGGGGCCTCAAAATGTAGACGGTCAACTTGACACTCCATTAACAGCGACAGTCAGGCCACCACCATTTTGTAATGGGCCTGGGCGACCACTGCACCTGCCTGAGCTAGGCGGTAGGGATCTTACCTGCGCTAACTGGGGGGTGAGTAATGCGATATTGCAATTTTATGGGTCGCATGGGCGGAGCCCTTGTGCATTGGCCATACAAACAAGGGGGGAGGGGGCAGGGGGAGAGGCGGGAAAGAATGTTGGGCACTGATGCGTCTCCTTATCAGGCGTGAAATAGATGAGATGGAATAGAAAAATGGTCATGACCACGGAAGTGCGCCACACGCAAAATTAGTCACCATGGGCACCCAGCTGAACCAGGCTGATTTGGTTACACAAATTGGGGTCCGATGCCGGGTATTGGACAGTTGCTCTGGCTCTAGATTGGCTTAACCAGCTGGTCCTTGATGGGAGGATGAAAAAAGGCCCAAAACCTTCGTAGATTTTTGCAACCTGTGGAGTCAGAAGGAGCTGAAGTGCTCCACTGCTGGCTTCACCAAAGTACTGAAGGCCAGTCCCGGCCCTGGTCTCACGCCCCCTCACCATTACCTTTTCCATCACCTCCCAACACGGCACCTACCCGAGGACCACTGCTGACGCTTGTCGCCCGTAACAGGCCCAACCCACTGCCATTGGGACCAGCGAGCTGCTTACGGATGTCCAGGTGGCGCCCGTTGGCTCACCCGTGAAATGCAGATGAGGCACGATGTCAAATGTGGCACAGGCCTCATGCTGGCACAGCACGTGAGTGCCTCTGACTTGCCACCCATTTCGGGGCACAGCTCCAATCCCCCAGACTTCGGTCACCAAACTGAGCGAAACCTCTTCGAAACATGTCAACAATGTGACCCAGCTTTCATCACGTTAACACTTGTATTTGAACATAGAGATGGAGATTTGGAAGATGCCTCACCATTTCACCCAGCAAGCCTGGATAACCCTGGGAAAGGGGAAAAAAAGAGAGACATTAACACAACCAAAGCACAGGTTACTGGCATGTTTCAATTGAGTGAGCGCGAAGTGTCCGAGCCGTGTATGCGAACTTGCACACCAGTTGTCAGTGTGATTTAAAGAATAATGTGCTCATCGAGTTGACAGATGTGTTAGGGAATGGACCATCCTCGATTTAGACACCCAAGGATACATTTTTACATTTGTCGCCTGGGCACCAATCTGGCAGAGAGAATCGCCCCCCATTGATGAAACCTGCCTGATTTTCACGCCATTCAAATCAACGAAAATCGGGCAAGTCTTCAACAAGCGGGCAATCCATTGCACCAGATAAACACCCAGATTACTACTATCCAAAACCTACAATACCTTAGTCTTCTTTGATGGTCAGGCTACTCTCAGGACCATCCACAGCTGTCCTGCCATTCTGGCACTGGGCATATTCCTACTCCAGGTCCGAGCTCAGTTACAGTGTTCTCGGGAAGCTCAGAGAGCTTAAAAGCTTAAGGGGAAGTTGGATAACCATATGAGGGAGAAAGGAAGAGAAGGATATGCCGATAGGGTGAGATGTAGTAGGATGAGATGAAGCTCGTTGGGCAGAATGGACTGTAATTCTATGTAAAGAGCTGCAGGGGGCAGTGTCATAGGAGTGCAGAATCTTCACATTGGCTTTCTGTCTAGCTCACTTGGTGCCTCTTTACTGTATTCAGGGAACTGAGCATTCTCCAGTACGCATCAAGGAGGACTGCTCCCATCTACACTGCCTAGCAATGTGCCTCAGCACCAGCGCCTCGGAGGAGCACTCACTACAGTACCTGTGTGAACTTTCTCTACCTCCCATACCAGCTCTCCCGTGGGCTCTCTGGGTAAGATCGCCAGTTTAGGGTGAAATTAGGGGAAGATTTTAATCACTGGGCTGAGACGGACTCATACTTACATATTCGACAGTGCAGTGGTTATGTTACTGATGAGAAATCCAGAGACCATGAGCTCAAATCCCACCATAGCAGTTTGATAATTGGAATTCAGTTTAAAAATAAAAATATTTTATTGTAAAAGATGGAAATAAAAAGCTGGTAACAGTGACCATGAAGCTGTCGGATTGTCGTAAAAACCCAACTAGTTTTCTAATGTCCATACCCGATCTGGCCTATATCCAGTCCCCTATCAATGTGGTTGACTCTTAACTGCTCTAGTTGTATCAAACTGGCTCACCACCAGCTACTCAGGGCAACTAAGGATGGGCAATAAATGCTGGTCTTGCCAGTGATGCCCATCCTGAGAATTAAAAAAAAATAAAGGACTTGAAATCATAGTGAGATATTAGCGAAACCCAGTATGTATGGAGCTCCTTTATGTGCTATTTAAAAACCTATTTAAAACAAAAACAGGCCAATACCTCCATGAAATTTCACACTACCATCACTAACATCTTTTCATGCGATTTCAACCTTAAAGTTAGTCATATTTAATCTATTTAATGTCAAATGCGCATGCCCCAATTGGTAACGCTACTTCTTATCCCCCTCCCTACCCCACACACAAGTCTAAAACTAGCCAGGAAGCAGGATAGGGCTGGGGCAGACGATGCCTTGAGTTTGGACGCATGTTTTTACAACTGAGAAAAATTCACCGACAGAAAAGCTTAATAACGAGTAACCCCAGAAGGGGAGGGATAAAAGTATTTGACTCTCCTCGGTCCTGCCTGGGTTTTTCAGGCTGGGATATGATTGCTGGAATTTTGGGACTCCCGCCAAGCCAGCAAAGGAGTCAGTGAGTAGATATGTCTCTTACCTTAAGACCAGGGAACCCAATGGGGCCTTCAATACCAGGATCACCCTACGCAAGAAGAAAAGGGAATTGTATTCACTAATGTCAAAATAAAGTTAAAGCTTTTGTTCTAAAAATAATCTCTCGATAAAATGACACTTACATGCCGCCCAATTGAGCCTGGTTCACCAGAGTCACCAGTTCTTCCCTTTTCTCCCTATAAAGACAGAGATTATATATTTTATTGTTTCATGTGTTTCTACTTTAGAAAGACAGACTTGCATTTACATGGCAACTTATAATGCTTCTTAGACATGCCCCAGCGTGCTTCACAGACAATGAATTACTTTGAGGACCAGTGATTGTTGTCAGATAGACAAAGAAGATGGCCATTTTACATTAGCAAAGTCCTGCAATCTTCAATGATTAATGATCAGTTAATTTACTGTTGGTTAAGGCATGAGTGTTGGCCAGGAGACTGGTAGAACTAGCCCCCCTTCTTTGAGGAGTGCCTTGAGCTCTTTTATGTCCACTCGAGAGGGCAGATGGGGCCTCGGTTTAACGTCTCACCCGAGGACTCAGTTTAACGTCTCACCCGAGGACTCCCTCAGCACTGCCCCTCCGACAGTAGAGCTCCCTCAGCACTGCCCCTCCGACAGTACAGAGCTCCCTCAGCACTGCCCCTCCGACAGTACAGAGCTCCCTCAGCACGGCCCCTCCGACAGCACAGAGCTCCCTCTGTACGGCCCCTCCGACAGCACAGCGCTCCTGCAGCACTGCCCCTCCGACAGCGCAGCGCTCCCTCAGCACTGCCCCTCCGACAGTGCAGCACTCCCTCAGCACTGCCCCTCCGACAGTGCAGCGTTCCTGCAGCACTGCCCCTCCGACAGTACAGAGCTCCTTCAGCACTGCCCCTCCGACAGTACAACGCTCCCTCAGCACTGCCCCTCCGACAGCGCAGCGCTCCTGCAGCACTGCCCCTCCGACAGTGCAGCGCTCCTGCAGCACTGCCCCTCCGACAGTGCAGCGCTCCTGCAGCATTGCCCCTCCGACAGTGCAGCGCTCCTGCAGCACTGCCCCTCCGACAGTGCAGCGCTTCCGCAGTATGGAAATGTTAGCTAAGAACATAGGCTCAATGAGTATTGGAATTGGACCTGAGCCCACAACTTTCCGATTTAGGAGGTGGAGTGTGCCATCTACTGGAACTAACCTGGCAACTACATAATTCAAAGCTTGCTTGTGACTAGGCTCTCACTAATCATGTGTTTCTCCTTCTGTTCTAAAGCACAGAATCTCACTGTCATGGTCCGGTACTACTCTCTGGGACCTTGTCCAAATGGCCATTTAATATGTGAGCTTAGAGAGAGAGGATCTGCAGGCTACTAATCCATAAGGGCATCACAGCTGAGCCCAACCATGTCCTCAACCAACAGTCAAGGCAAACTGTAGTGCCCTCTTGCTAGCCTGGCCGAGATCAGTTAACCCAGCACAGAGCGGAGTCCTTTCTGGCTCGTATGGATCAGCAGTACAGACTGGGGAAGACCCAGCACTGGGGGTGGGTGGGACCTAGCCCCAGGGAGCTAACTGATCCTTTCTAAAATGCATAACCAGTCAACTATCAGGAGTTCTATGTAGACTTCCCACCCAAAGTAACAATCTATTATTTCATTACCAGATGCTGGAGGGACTACAGGTCACTTCCAGCATTTGTAGTTTTTCCTTGACCTGCCTTGTCCCTGGGCAATCTTATCGACACCAGGCACAAGCAGGCAGAGGCAAGTGAGAGGGACACATGCTTCATCCCTCCCCCAGATTCATTGTCCCAGCTGACTACACTCCTGCAGGGTTCACTCAACAGGAACTGGGAGTCCATGGGCAGGAAGTGCATTCCCTGCAGTGCACCATGCCACCTCATGTCTTCTTCTGGAGCAGACAAAACTCTTCAAACCAAGACTGGGGGGGGGATCAGTCAAGACAGTTGGACAGATCTGCTCGAGAATGGCCTCACCTATCTCTACAGATATCACCAATGTTGAGGAGCAATCAACCCAGAATCAATCGAGTCCCACCCTTCCTTGATGACCAAGGGAATCAACCTACGAATGTCCGAAAAAAGCTCAAGTCTCTCAGTCTGGAGTCTAAGGTTCCTGTGTTGCTCTCGAATGAAGTGTTTGATTTTACTCACCTTCCGTCCTTTGAATCCCTTTAAACCAATGCCACCTGCATATTCCAGACATTTCATCTTATAGCACTGAAAGTCAAAGAATGCAATGGTTAATGAAGGAAATGTTTAATAGTCATTATTTAATAGTCATAGCTGGAAAGGAAAGCTCAGGTCAAAGGTTTTAGTCTAACATGCCTTTCTTTCAATATACACATTGACGATTACATTTCTGCTAAAACCCACTATAGGATCTCAGGTAGCAGCAACATTTAGATCCCCAGGCGCAAAGTTCAGGAAACAGAGGCGGGGCTCCACCACTTCTGTGTTGCCCGGGATTTCCATGGAGGGGTATGTGGTGAGAGCAGGGGGCAGGGGGTCGGGTTTAGGGGGCTGAGCTTGGCTAGCACCCTTCACAGGCCTGCTAATGGGACAAAGAGGCCTTCCTGCTCCCCCACCATATTCTCCATTTTGACACCTAGCTGGGGCTAAGGTTGCCAACCCTCCAGGATTGCTCTGGTGTCTCCAGCAATTGAAGATTAATCTCCTGGACACTGCTGCGAACAACTCATGAGGTAAATCATAGGGGCATTAAAGAAAATTGTGTTTTTTTTTGCCATTTTCATGAAAAACTTTTAGTTGCAAAAATATTGGAGATGGGGAAAAATGGTTGTTTGACTGAGAGTCAAGATTAATCCAATCGGTAATCCAATCGGGTAACAAAGAGTCTGGTCCCTTTCTAATTGATCGTGGGAAGGCAGTACGCCCAGAGGAAGGACCAATGGCAGGTGTGTGGGAGTGGGGTGGTTCACGGCAAGTGGTCGTGTGATGAAACCTTCAGGAATATGGCCAAGCAGAGATGACAAGCCGAAACTGGGCATCCAAAAAACATGGAAGTGCTGCCTGCATCCAAGGACCTGGACCTGGAGAGACTGAAGGGAGAAAGTTGTAACCTCCCCTTTCCCCAAGGATGTTGAAGTCTTACCAATCTCCTCCAGCTGTTGATCTCCATTGATCGTTAGAAGCTCCCAATTCCCCCCAGCCCGAACAAGCAATCCCGCACGCACGCACGTACACTCGCTCGCTCGCAAACACGTGCACGCAGGTAGGTTTATGCTGTGTGCCAATAACCACCGAGAGTTGCATTGAGACTTGGCGGGGAGGGGTGTTAATTTAACATGGGCCACCTGGCGGGAAATAGATGGGATTGGCTGCCCAATTTACTTACCACAATGGAAGGGCGGGGTTCAAAGCAGGCAGCCAATCTGATCCTGCCAGTCTCCTGCTGGTCGGGTTAGGTTAAAATGAACCCCCCCCTTCCACCCCACCTCGATTTCATGTCAAAGCCCGACAATAATGGAGGTGACCTACACTGGATTGGATCTTGGGGTCATGGTGACCCTACAACATCTACCCATCCGAGCCCCACACTAGTCTTTAAGAAAATGTATGCATTTTTTGGAATATCAATTTACAAAAACTCCCACTCTCTCAATGTAATATTTAAATCAAAACTCCCAAAGTAAAAAAAAAACAGCAAAACACCTCAAGATGGGCGAGTATTGTCTGATATCACGAGAAATAAAATTTAAAAACACCACCAAAATATACTGTCACTGCGATCGTATGATCCCGGCATACTAAAATTGACTAGGACCTTCTTGCTCACTCACTCTCACTCCGTTCTTTCTCCCTCTCCACATCACACTCTACCCACCGCTCCAGATCCCATCGACAGCACTCACCCATTCCATTCCTAAACTCACCCTGTTGCAGCAGGAAGCCATTCGGCCCACTGCTCCACATCACAGCAATCTACGCTAATCCCATTTCCCCTCTTTTTTCCCCCTTTTCTGTCCGTATTGATCCAATCTCCTTTGTGATTGACTTGAGTTCAACAGCCTCTTCTTTGTATGGGACCATTCATATGGCAAAACTACAATTGTCAGTAGCAGCTGTACTCGGAACTCTTAAAAGGTCCAACTTACCTTGCTCCGACAGTTGCGGAGAAGCATTTTCTTTGGGGGAAGGGGAAGGATCTTGTGAACTGTTATCAGATCCAATAGGTGGCAATGCAAACCAAGGAGGACGGTGACGGAATGGCTGGTACAGTGTGGCTTCCCGAACTCCCCAGTGGCCAATGAAAAAGTGGCCTGAAGAGGTGGACAACCTCCCTCCCAGGGCCTCTGCCCCGATGCCCGCAAGGTTTTGCGTGAAACCAGGAAGTGAGGTTGTCAAAACCAATCCCTTGTTTGTATCGTCAATGCAATTTTGTTGAAACAGAAAGGGAAAATCTTAGGTGGGGGGGAAACGAGAGGTGTATAACTGCTGGCCGAAATGTTACGACCCATTTTACATCCCTCCCCTCGCCGTGTCGAAGTTGGAAGTTCTACTCAATAAACTGTGAGATAATGTGGCTTTAAGAGCAACTTTTCTTATGGAGTGCACAAGAAATTACCAGTGTTTACAGATTTGTCAAAAGTATAGTTTAACTTGAGTAAAATAATGTTTGAGAAATATAGTCACACTCACCTCGTTGAAGGCCTCTGTTTGCTGCAAAACATAAATCAGATGAAAATCCAGTCAGAGGCGCTCACAGTAAAACAGTACCAGACACAACAATCAGATTTGAACACCGCAGCACTGAAGCAAGGGGTTAGCACAATCGTTACTATACATTGTAGTTCTGGAGCTGAGACCAAGTAAAGTCCCAGCACCTCTCCTCCCTCAACCCCAACAGAAAAGGTATGAGTGCTGCACATGATGCATCAAAACTTGAATACTTTTGCATCAATACTTTTAGAGCCTGCTGTTCCTATAGAAATAGGCTCTTTTCTGTGAGGGGAGTATTATTTGCTTTTAGTCCAAGCACTGATGAAGCTAGAAATGTAGGCCTAGATTTTTCTGATCAGCTTTAATACTGGCCAATCAGGGAAGGATTTAATCCAATGCCTTATTACTATTTGAGAGCCACATGGAGGCCTGTGCTCTGAATTAATGTTAAGCTGCACCTGGGAATGCAGCAGCACCACATTAAAAGGGGATTTGCTTCTCCCCTCTCTTTCACTGTCTTGTGATCTTGAGTTCACATTGGACTTTCTTGGACTAAAGTGTCGCTTTGAAATTGGTTAACAGCATACCTTTAAGCGAATGGACACTACTGTTGCAATCCTCACTGAACCCCAGTGTGGAAGGGTTGATGATTCTAAAGTTATGCCGAGTGCAGTCAGACAGACCACTCTTGTGCTGCGTAGTGTCAGATAGCCACATCACAAGAAAAAGGACGTGCAAAGGCTGGAGGGGCTGGATTGTTCTGTAGGCTCCAGGAATAGAAGATCAATCTCCAGGAGAAAAATCATGGGGGCATTAAAAACCAAATCATTTTCTTTCCGTGCTGTTGTTTATCAGTTATAAAAATGTGGGAATTGGGAAAGGAAAGGCTGCTTGGCTGACAGTTAAGAAGTGCCCATTCGGGTAACAATGATTCTGTTTGTTTTTCAATTGGCATGAGGAGGTGTGGTGGTGTGAGAATGGACATTTTTGGCAATCAATGGGGGCGGGGCAGTTGGAGGGAGGAGGTCATGTGATAATACCTCCAGGAATACATCCAACCAGAGTTGGCAACTAACTGTATTGGAGAGCATAGAATCAGGAGTGACTCCAAGTATAAGGGAGATAAAGGAAGGCAATTTCAAATGAAAAAAAGAGAAAGAAAGGAGAGAAAAAGAGGAGAGAAAGAAAGGAGTGAAAGAGAGAAAGAGAAAGTACATAGTTTCAAAGTCACCACATCAGGGGACCGAAATTCAGGGTCCACATAAGGCCTGTTACCGCCATTTTGCGGCGACCGTGCGGCGGAATCGAGTGGCCATCCCAACCCAAATTCAGGTCGGGAATTTCTTGGCCAGTCCCCACCTCCGCCCCGCTGCTGCCGACCGCTGCAAGTGTGTCATCAAAGCACGCACCGCCGCTATCCCGCACCTCCAGAACACTCTGACCCAAATTCACCTGGAAAAATCATTGCCCTGCTGCCCCCAACAGCTTTCTCTTTCAGTGCACCTTCTCCTGACTGTGCGCGGCCCAGGAAAGCGGCGACCCTTCAAGGGGAGGGCTGACTGCCGCGGCCGCCATGTTGTTTTTTTTTTGCTGGCCGATTTCCCAATATGCCGGCCAATTATTGCCCCCGGGTTCGGCCGGCCACCTAGAGGCAGTCTGGCATCCTCTCTTGGGTGCCAGGCCACTGGCCCGGCCGAAACCCTTCCTGGTGGCCCAGTGGGCCGAAGTTTAAAAATGCTGAACGCTCTCCCCTTTAAGTGAAGCAGAGAGCATGGTGATTCACACGCGTCATAGCATCATCTCCGCTCTGCCACGAAGTAACAGCAGCGGAGTCTTGGTCCCACCCCAACTTCCGCCCCTTACTAGGACTTACCGCCCAATTTCCGCCCCCATTATGACCGACCTCTGGTCCAAGGAGGAAAAACAGTTAAAGTGGAGATAATCGCTCCAAAGACCACCAGCGGAAGAAAAAGGTAAAAAAATCGTGGGTGCTGCATGCAGGCACGAACTGCTGCATTATCTGAGCAATTGTGAATGGAACTGAACACTGTGCAATCATCAACGAACGTACCCACCTCTGACCTGATGATGGAGGAAGGGTCATTGATGAAGCAGCTGAAAATGGTTGGTCATAGGATACAGTCCTGAGGACATCCGGTCCAGGGTGTCCTTGGAGATGGAGCATGCGGTGTCCACCGGTACGCTCGCGGCCTTCCGCGAGAGGTGGGCACCGGAGGGACTGGAGTGCATCATCACGCCCGGCAACCAAATTTTAATTTGATTTTACGTTTTAAAGTTTAATTTGTTTTCATTGCCGGTGCTTTTAGTGTCCCCCTCCCCTTTTATAGGGGGCACGGAAAAAATTTGATTTTAGCGCCCCAAAAAAAAAGAAAAAAAAAGAAGAAAAAAAAGGGGGCCTTGAAAATGTCTGCTGTGTCACCCAGGCGGGTGGCATGGTTTTAATGTTTATGTTTATTTTCAGGTAAACTCAAAAGAGTTACAGTCCTGAGGAACTCTTGCAGGGCTGAGATGAATGGCCTCCAACAACCACAGCCACCTTATATTAGCTATGACTCTAGTCAGTTGAGAGTTTTCCCCCAGGGATAAAAGACTTCAGTCACGTGGAGAAACTAGAGCAACTGGGATTGTTCTCCTGAGAGCAGTGAAGGTTAAGGGGAGATTTAATAGAGGTGTTCAAAATAATGAATAGTTTTGATAGTTCTGTTTCCAGTGGCAGAAAGATCGGTCACCAAAGACCATAAACTTAAGGTGATTGGCAAAAGAACCAGGCACAACATGAGAAACATTATTTTTTGCACCGAGTAGTTATTATCTGGAGTGCACTGCCTGAAAGGGTGGTGGAATCAGATTCAATAACATCTTTCAAAAGTGAATTGGATAAGTACTTGAAGGGGGAAAATTTGTATGACTATGGGAAAAAAAGCAGGGGAGTGGGACTAATTGGATAGCTCTTTTAAAGGACCGGCACAAGCACATTGGGTCGAATGGCCTCCTTCTGTGCTGTAACATTCTATGATTCTATGAGAGATATAAAAAGGCATGTGTTACATTGAACATGAGATATATAAAGGGGCGTGTGTTACATTGAATGTGAGGGATATGAAGGGGCGTGTTACATTGAATGTGAGGGATATGAAGGGGCGTGTTACATTGAATGTGAGGGATATGAAGGGGCGTGTGTTACATTGAACGTGAGAGATATGAAGGGGCGTGTGTTACATTGAACGTGAGAGATATGAAGGGGCGTGCGGTACATTGAATGTGAGGGATATGAAGAGACTTGACTTACATTGAATGTACTACCTTTTTAGTAACCCTTTCTTTAGTGCCTACATATTAGATCAGAAATCCAAATGCGTGAATGAGGATCACATGACACAATATTACTCCCTTACAGCACATTTTCTCCCATTGTCTCCTGAAGGTGGCAGACTATCACTAGGTTACAGTTCCACTCCCTAGCCCTGGAGTACTGAGGTATATTGCAGCACCACACCACCAGCCCGGGTGACCTCAGCTAACTCAGCACAGACTGCCAATCGAGCTTGGGACGGTCATGCCTCCATGCTTTAGTACTTCACCAGCCTTTACGCAGCGTCAACGAGTCCCAGGTCAGGTATAACATTGTTGCCAACCCTCCAGCATTGCCCTGGTGTCTCCAGGAATTAAAATGTAATCTCGAGCCAACCCGGGAAACAAATCACAAGGGCATTAAAAAAGTGTATTTTTGTCATTTGCTTTGAACACTTTTGTTCATTAATTATAAAAGTATTGGAGATTTCATTTGATCAGAGGGCAGGAGAAACTTCTTCATAGGGAGAGTTATGAGGATGTGGAATTCACTCCCAGAGTTTATGTTTGAGGCAGAAACGGTGTCAATATTCAAAGATTAGATTGGAAAGGTTGATGAACTGGCCGGGTAAACGTGATTAGAATTATTTGCTCCGTAAATAGTAAATACAGACAGACTGCTTGGGCAGAATGGCTTGTTTCCATATTTCAACTTCTATGTATTTGTATGTATTGGTTTTAAGGTCGCCGGGAGGGGGGGGGGGGGGGGGCGCGCGGGGAGAGGCAGAGCAAGATGTTGGTCCTAAACAGTGTTTTCAACATTTGAGTATTGACCCTTATGTTGGTCAAAGAGCCAGATTTTAAGGAGCTTCTGCCAATGGTGGTGCGATTAAAATCGAAGATGCGCATGAAGCGAGATTTGGAGAAGCGCAGAGTTCCTGGAAGGATGTAGGAAGTTACAGAAATAGGGAGGGGCGAGGCCACGGAGGAATTTGAAATCAAGGATGAGAATGTTAAAATCGTGGTGTTGCTCAACCAGGGGTCATTGTAGGTCAGCGAGCACAGGGGTGATGGGTGAACGGGACATGGTGCGAGTTAGGATACAGGCAGCAGCATTTTGGAGGGTGAAATATGGAAGTCTGACCAGGGTGCCTTGGAACAGTCAAGTTTAGAGGTAAAAATGCATGGCTGAGGGTCGCAGCAGTAGGTGAGCTGAGGGAGGGGTAAGGATAGGCGATGTTGCAGAAGTGGAAGTAGGCAGTCTTAGTGATGCACGGATATGTGGTTGGAAACTCATCTCAGGGTCAAATATGACACCAAGGTGACAAACAGTCTGGTTCAGCCCCAGACAGTACAGGGAAGAGAGTTTGTGGTGGAGACTGAAGTCAATTGGCTTCAGTCTTCCCTGTATTTAATTGGAGGACATTTCTGCTCATCCAGTACAGTATGTCGGACAAGCAGTGTGTCAATTTAGGGATAGTGGAGGTGAATTAGAGCTGGCTGTTGTCAGTGTACATGTGGAACCTGATGTGTTTTTTGATGTTGTCGCCGAGGGGCAGCACATAGATGAGAAATAGGAGGGGGCCAAGGATAGATCCTTGAGGGACTCCTGAGGCAACTGTGCGGGTTAGTTACTGTTATGGTCACAGTCAAAGAGGATGTCATTTGTGACATTGATGAGAGCCGTTTCAGTAGTGTGACGGGGTGAAAACCGAATTGGAGTTCCAGGAAAGATAGGCACGGATTTGGGAGACGATAGTGTGTTCAAGGACTTTGGAGAAGAAAGGGAAATTAGAGATGGGGCGGTATTTTGCAAGTACAGGGGGTGTCAAGGGTGTTTTTTTTTATATATAAATGAGGAGAGGGGTGATGACGGCAGATTTGAAGGAAGGGGAGACAGTACCTGAGGAAAGAGAACCATTGACCATAACAGCTAACATGGGAATCAGAAAAGGAAGTTGGGTGGTCAGCAGTTTAGTGGGAATAGGTTCAAGGGAGCAGGAAGTGGGTCTCCTGGACAAGATGAGCTCAGAGATGGCATGAGGGGAGATAGGAGAGAAAGTAGAGAAAGATGAGAGTTCAAGGCTAGGGCAGTGGAGATCCTTAGCGGAAGTTTGGACCGGTGGGCTAGAAGGAGGAAGGGATGTGGTCGAGGCAGCTGAATGTCACTAATACTGGGACCATCCAAAGAAATACATGAGCTTCTTGGACTTGTTGTTGGAGGTAAGGATGGAGGAGGCAGGGGAGAGGGGTTTAAGGAAAACATTTTGTAGTAGAGAAAAAAAGTTGGAGATTATCTTTGAATTTCAGGATGATCCTGGAATAGTAAGCAGTTTTAGTAGCTGATAGTGCTTTGTGTGGTTCAGCCAGATCTGGTGATGAATGGCTAAACCAATTGGCCTCAATCTCCGTTCAAGTCTGTGTCCCTTGGATGTAAAGGAACGAAGATCAGGGCCATACCGGGGGAACGATCAGGATGAGAGAGTAAAGGTTTTAATGAGGACTTGGGCATCAAAGTGGAGGTGAGGGTGTGGTTTCAGAAATGTTGTTGTCAATGGAGGGCCACAGGCTAGACAGTTGGGATTTTGAAAGTGCAGTTGTAAGTGAATTGGGAGAAAGGTTGTTCCAGAGACAGACACAAAGGAAGTAGGGTTGGGGAGGGGGGTGGGGGGGGGGGGGGGGGGGAAACAGGGGATGTAGGTGGAGAGCGATACAGAGAAGTGAGCAGCGATGGCCTTATTTCTGAATGGCACTATGGGAGTAGATGATAATCCTTGACCCTGTAGAGCTGTTAATCCTTAACTCTGTAGAACTGTCCATCCTTAAAATTGTAGAACTGTCAATTCTTAATGCTGAAGAGTTGTCAATCATTGACCCTGTAGGACTGTCAATCATTCACCCTGTAAAAATATTAATCTTTAACCCTTAATAGAATTTTCAATTGGTAATGCTGTAGAACTGTTAATCCATTAAGCTGTAGAACAGGCAATCTTTAACCCTGTAGAACTGACAATCTGTAACCCTATTGAACTGACAATCTTTAACTTTGTAGAAACGTCAATCCTTAACACTCGAGCATTCAATACTTAACCTCGTGGAGCTGTCCTTGCTTAACATTGTAGAACTGTAAATTCTTAATGCTGTAGAACTGTCACGCGTTGACCTGTAGAAGTGTCCATCCTTATCCTTCGACAACAGTCAATCCTTAATCTGGATAACTGTAATCTTTAATGGTATAGAACTCTCAATGTTTAGAACAGAACATAAGAAATAGGAGCAGTAGGCCATTTTGCCACTCGAAGCTGCTCCGCCATTCAATAAGATCATGGCTGATCTGATTTTGGCCTCGACTCCACTTTCCTGCCTGCTCCCCATAACCCTCGACTTTCCCATCATTCAAAAATCTGTTTATCTCCATCTTAAATATATTCGATAACCCAGCCTCCACAGCTCGGAGGTAGAGAATTCAACAGATTCACGACCCTCAGGGAAGAAATTCCTCCTCATCTCCGTTTTAAATGGGCAACCCCGTATTCTGAAACTATGTCCCCAGTTCTAGATCCCCCCACGAAGGGAAACATCCTCTCTGCATCTACCCTGTCAAGCCCCCTCAGAATCTTATGTGTTTCAATAAGATCACCTCTCATTCTTCTAAACTCCAATGAGTATAGGCCCAACCTGCTCAACCTTTCTTCATACAACAACCCCTTCATCTCAGGAATCAATCTAGTGAACCTTCTCTGAATGGTCTCCAATGCAAGTATATCCCTCCTTAAATAAGGAGACCAAAACTGTACACAGTACTCCAGGTGTGGTTTCACCAATGCCCTGTACAGTTGTAGCAGGACTTCCCTACTTTTATACTCCATCCCCCTTGCAATAAAGTCCAACATTCTATTTGCCTTCCTAATTACTTGCTGCACCTGCATACTAACTTTTGATGTTTCATGTACAAGGACCCCCAGATCCCTCTGTACCGCAGCATTTTGTAATCACCATTTAATAATAATTAGCTTTTTTATTTTTCTTACCAAAGTGGATAACCTCACATTTTCCCACATTATACTCCATCTGCCAAATTTTTACCCACTTAGCCTACCAATTTGCCAACCTTAAAATGACCCATTGATCCCGACTCTCTTTTCTGTTAGCCAAACCTCTATCCATTCTAATATATTACCACCAACCCAGTGAGCTCTTACCTTGTGCAGTAACCTTTTATGTGGCACCTTATCGAATGCCTTCTAGAATTCCAAATACACTACATCCACTGGTGGATAAAGGTTCCCCTTTATCCACCCTACTCATTACATTCTCAAAGAACTCTAGCAAATTTGTCAAACATGATTTCCCTTTCATAAAACCATGCTGACTCTGATTGACTGTATTATGATTTTCTAAATGTCCTGCCACTAATTCCTTAATAATGGTCTCCAGCATTTTCCCAATGACAGATGTTAAGCTAACTGGTCTATAGTTTCCTGCTTTCTGTCTCCCTCCTTTCTTAAATAGGGGCATTACATTTGCGGTTTTCCAGTTCACTGGGACCTCCCCAGAATCCAGGGAATTTTGGTAGATTACAACCAATGCATCCACTATCTCTGCAGCCACTTCTTTTCAACTAGTCCATCTTTAGTCCCATTAGTTTGCCTAGTACTTTTTGTCTAGTGATAGTGATTGTTTTAAGTTCCAGGCGGGCAGCACCAGAGCCATACTGTTGACTGTGAATCTGCATTCCCACTACGAGGAGAAAGCTGTGCTCACGTGGGCACAGAGCAAGATACCTCATCCGTCAAAAACACGGAGAGTCCGTGCTGGCAATTTTCGTTGCATGACGACAGTGGGCAAGATACTTTTCTGCAAATGTGGACCCAGAAAGTGTACTCTTTTTTGGTTCCATTTTGATAAAGGAAAGGAGTTGCATTTCTATCCCACCTTTCAGGACCTCAGGATGCCCAAAGCACTTTACAACCACTGAAGTACTTTTGAAGTGTAGTCACTGTTGTAAGGTTGGAAATGCAGCAGCTAATTTGTGCAGAGCACAAAGAGCAATGTGATAATGACCAGATGCTCTGTTTTAGTGATCTTGGTTGAGGGATAAATATTGACCAGGACACGGGGGTGAACTCCCCTGCTCTTCTTCTAATAGTGCCATGATATCTTTTATATCCATCTGAGAGAGCAGATGGGGCCTCAATTTAACCTCTCATCTGAAAGATGGCACCTCCGATAGTGCAGCGCGCCGAGTGTCAGACTAGATTTGTGTGCTTAAGTCTCTGGAGTTGGACTTGAACCTTCTTACTCAGGGATGAGAGCATGAGCAACTGATCCACAGCTGACACTCAATGTGGAGCACAGTGATGTGACTATCTCGCACAGCTTTGTCTAATGGGGCTGCACTTCCTGGGCACTTAAAGTGTGAACCACACAACGTTTGGAAAAAAAAGGCTTTTGAGAGTGAAGACCACCCTCAGTCTCAAAACTAATATTTATTGGCTGGGAACAAAGCTCTGCCCCATGTGCGGGAATGCAAAATCGCAGCACACAGTATAACTCTGGTGCTACCAGCTCTGTAGCTACCACTCTCAGACTAATTGAATAGTATACAACAAGAACTTGCATTTATATAACCCCTTTAACATAGCAAAACGTCCCAAAAATACTTGCAGCTTTAGACAGCATGATACCCATAACTTTGAATGTCTGTTGATCTCAGGTTGCTTGCTGCACTTTACCCATAATGTAAGAAACGTGTTGCTTTCAGTTTCTTGCACTAGACACATATCCCAAAGATGTCTGTTGATCTCAGGTTCCTGCACTCTACCGTAACGAAAGCTATCTGGTGATCTTGAGACCCAGCAGACATACGCACATCTGAGAACTAGACAGTTCATCACAGATAAAACCCACAGCGTAATATATGCCGAAACACAAATGATCCCAAGAATAGATGCTTTAAAATAAGGCACACTTACCATAACTTGAATGATTCGATCAATTGTCTTGGTCGGCACTATGTTATCGACAGCGGATGTTGCTGCGTAGTTGTTTCGGTAGAGCTCGTGCGGGAAGTTGGCAATGGTCTTGAGGCCCTGCTCGTATCGGAGGTCCTGCTCGTTCCTGAGGTCATCAGCAGACACGGCAAACACCCTAATGCCAGCATCCCTGGCCCTTTCAGCCATGAGCTGCATGCCACCACAAGGGCTCCCAGTCACGTGACCATCAGTGATGACGATGGCAAAATGGATGCGGGAATCCTGCCGAGCTTGCTGCTTTATATTGTCAGTCATATCTCTCAGGGCACAGTCCGTGAATGTGCCACGGCCTATGTAATCAACATTTCTCAGGGCAGAGAGGAAGTCATTTTTATCGGAGGTTATGCGGCTGAATTCGATTACCCGGTCGGAGAAGTGCAAGCCCCCGAACTCATAAATTATTTTCACCCGGTCCTTGAACGCTCCATTCACCACCTTGTCTACAAAGTCCTTGGTGAAGGTTTTGATGTTGGTGACCAGGTCACCATGGATACGGGTCTGCAGGGCAACGCTCTCAGATGTGTCGAGGACAAAGTATATGCTCACTGGACAGTTCTGCTTCCCTGAACACAACCAAAAACAAAATAAAAGTTAAGAAATGGTCTGAAGAAATATTTAAAAAAACAGTCCTCCCAAACCGCTTACAAGGGGTGTGTTGGCATTCACGCGATCTGCCCGCTGTAAGTGGTGTGAGTTAAAAATAATCGCCAACGCTACAATCCCTTGTGGACTCTATCGCTCGCTGAGTTGGGCATGGGATGTAGCTTCCACTCAGTTCCTGTTCCGACCTACTCAAGCACCAACACAAAATGTCAGTCTGCCAGCCAAGGGTGAACCACGGGAGAGACACGCGACAGCACCAACACTTCCTGGATGTAAAAACTGGGTACCGCATATGGGTAGATACTGTATGCGGGTTAAGGAGGTGAGAAAAACTGGCCGCCAACTCCCTCGCACAGGCAAATGCTTAGCGTCATTTGTCTAATATAAGTGGCTGCCAGTGATAAGCGTGGACGGCATAGGTAGTGGGGTTTGTAAACCCGTTGGTCACATTAACCGTGGCCAGAGGGTGGAGGTGGGATTCGCTAATCTACCCCACAGCTTTCCTCCAAGCTGCAGATGAGTCACCTTAAGTTAGGAGTGAGAGTACATGCAGAAGAAAAAAATAACACAGAAATGATCACAAACTCATTTAATACACAAGTATTTTACTTATTCATTCTTGAAATGTGGGCATCACTGGCAAGGCCAGCTTTTATTGTCCATCTCTAATTGCCCTTGAGAAGTGTCGGTGAGCTGCCTTCTTGTAACACTGCAGTCCGTGTGGTGAAGGTACTCCCATAGTGCTATTAGGGAGGGAGTTCCAGGATTTTAAACCAGCGACTATGAAGGAACGGTGATATATTTCCAAGTTAGGATGGCATGTAACTTCGAGCGGAACTTGCAGGTGATGGTGTTTTTTCCCCCTTTGAACACATTTGTTTATCAGTTAAAAAAAGGCTGTTTGATTGGGTGGGGTGGTTGGAGGTCATGTGATGAAGCCTCCAGGTATATACAACCAAACAACCTGAAAAAGAAAAGGCAGCAAATATTTATCACATGACTAACTACAGCCCAGCTCTGTCAACTGTTGGCTGCAGTTTCTAAAGTTAAAAGCACCTTGAGAGATGCCCTAGAGAAAGTGAGGATGGGCTTTGGATGTGAGGGTGTCCTACTTTGGTTGCATGAGATTGGACTGACAGGATTTCCCTTTTGTCTTTAAGACTACCAAGTGCTCCGCCTAGTGGTCTGGAGAAAACTAGAACAACCTATCCAATGAAGGTCAATAGTAGCTGGTGTGCCTGGGCTTTGTTGTTTTAAACCAAGGCCCTTTGGTTGGGAGTGCAGCACTCTGGTCACCATAACGACTAGTAACTACCCTTGGGTGAGCCAATCTGAAATGACTCCCTGGCCACTGAATGATTCAGAATTGGGCAGTTACATTCTATTTAAAGTGTCTTCCCACCCTCTTTCCACTTTTCTGAAGGCACTGGGTTGGATTTTCAACTTGTTGCCCAGGTGAAAAACTGGGACTGTAGATCACCCGATCACTATAGTAACTGTCCCATTTTAATTTCCATTTGATTTTAATAGAAATGAAGATCGGGTGGTGTTCGTGAAGGGCAGTCGGTCCATAGTTTCACACCCAGCTGCAAAGTTGAACATTGTCCCCACTAACTCTTGCTGGGGTTCAGTAGGTTGGCCAACCTTCGAGGATTACCCTGGACTCTCCAGGAATTAAAGATTAATCTCCAGGACACTGCTTGAGAAAAATCATAGGGAGATTAAAAAAACATGTTTTTTTTCCATTTTCTTTGAATGCTTTACTTTATTAGTTATAAAAATATTGGAAAAAGGATAAAAAGTTTGTGCATCATCCAATTGGGTAATGAAGAGCACGTTTGCTTTCCAATTGGCCTGGGAATGCGATGTGCTGTGAGGTTGGACATGCTGGGTGACCAATGGCAAGAGCCTGGGGGCAGGGCAATGTGATGCAGGAGGTTATGTGATGAAACCTCCAGGAATACATCCAATCAGAGTGAACGCTATTGTACAGTCCGCAGCAGCCCTTATCCTAATGGTTATTCATAATTGTCACCATCACAGGTGCCAGTCTTCAGCCAATTCGATTCACATCATCAAGAAACGACTGAGCGGACTGGACACATCAAAGACTACTGGGTTCAGACAATAGCCCGGTTGGAGTGCTGAAGACCTGTGCTCCATCACTAGCCAGAATCTATAGGTTGCACTGCAGCAACTTGCTGAGGATTCTCCACAATACCTCCCAAACCCATGACCTCCACAACTAGAAGGACCAGGGCTGCAGGCGCATGGGAACACCACCACCTCAAAGTTCCCCATCAAGTCACAACTTGGACCATTCCTTCATCATCACTGGGTCAAAATCCTGGCACTCCCCACCTAAAAGCACTGTCGGAGTAACTTCATTACATGGACTGCGGCGGTTCAAGAATAAGGCCCACAATCACCTTCTTAAGGGCAACTAGGATCTTAAGAACACAAGCGGGCAGGGAAGTGGACCTGATTGGATCAGCCACGATCATGTTAAATGGTGGAGCAGGCTCGAGGGGCCGTATTGCCTACTCCTGCTCCTATTTCTTATGTTTTTATGTAAGAACATATTTATGAGCCGGAGTAGGCCATACAGCCCCTCATGCCTGCTTCGCCACTCATTAAGATCATGGCTGATCAGCCCAAACTCCAATTTCCCGCCCGATCCCCATATCCCTTGATTTCCCCTAGAGTCCAAAAATCTATCGATCTCTGTCTTGAATATACTCAGACTGAGCATTCACAGCCCTTTGGGGTAGAGAATTCCTTCTGAGTGAAGAAATTTCTTCTCATCTCAGTCCTAGTTGGCCACCCCCTTATCCTGAGACTATGCCCCCTAGTTCTAGACTCTCCAGCCAAGGGAAACAACCTCTCAGCATCTACCCTGTTAAGCCCTGTAAGAACCTTATATTTTTCAATTAGATCACCTCTCATTCTTCTAAACTCCAGAGTGTATAGGCCCATTCTACTCAATCTCTCCTCTTAGGACAACCCAGGAATCAATCTAGTGAACCTTTGTTGTGCCCCCTCTAGGGCAAGAATATTCTCCCTTAGGTAGGAAGACCAAAACTGTGCACAGTAATCCAGGTGTGGTCTCACCAGAGCTCTGTATAATTACTCTTGTATTCCAACCCTCTTGCAATAAAGGCCAACATACTACTTGCCTTCCTAATTGCTTGCTGTACCTGCATGTTAACCTATGTTTCATATACAAGGACACCCAAAACCCTTTGAACACGAACATTTAATAGTTAATTACCAATTAAAAATATTTTGTTTTTCTATACTTCTACATTTCCCCACATTATACTCAGTCTGCCACATTATTGCCCACTTACTTAACCTGTCTATATCCCTTTGCAGGCTCATTGCGTCCTCCTCACATCTTACTTTCCCATCTTCCCCCTAGCTTTGCATCAGCAGCAAACTTGGATACATTACATTTGATCCGCAATAAATGCTGCCCTTGCCAGCGGTGCCCATATCCCGAGAATATCTGGGAGCTCTTCATGCACCGAGGGCATCACAATTAAGCCCATGCCTGTGCTGTTTAACTGACATTCACATACACACTTATTTTCCATCAGGGTCACTGGACAGCCATTGGGAAGCGGAGGACAAATTTAGCACCACAACAGACTGCTGCTCTATCTGGGATCGACTGCTCCGGGAATCAAACCCCAGCATCTCCTCGTCAGTCAGCCTTAGTACCGCACTGAGCACTACCTTCACCCCACATGGGTGAAGTGCTGATGATTGCGGGGGAACTCCCAAGTTAGGAAGTTCAACGCAATATATTGAGAGCGACAAAACTCGAGGATTCTTCATGTCCTACCTGTACACCCGTCTGGACTTGGAGTTGGCTGTCCTCTCACCGGGTCAACGAGTCCCCAAGCGATCAGGAGCAAGGTGAGAAATGTTGGAAGCATTTTCTGTCTGCAGTTCAGCAACGACACCTGGTGAACACAGCAAGATAAACCAAGGAGCGCAAGAGCCTGGATCCAGGAAAACTCTTCACAATGCAACAAATATTTGTATTTATTCAGCGCCTCTAATACAGGAGTAAGTGTCCCAAGGCATAATGCTTCATAGAGGCATGATCAGAAATAAATGGATGGCGATTGAAAAAAGGGTATTATGACAGTGACCAGAAGAAGAATATAAGAAATAGGAGCAGGAGTAGGTCATTTGGCCCCTCGAGCCTGCTCCGCCATTCAATAAGATCACGGCTGATCTGATCATGGACTCAGCTCCACGTCCCTGCCCACTCCCCATAACTCTTTACTCCCTTATCACTCAAAAATCTGTCTATCTCCACCTCAATATATTCAATGACCCAGCCTCCGCAGCTCTCTGGGACAGAGAATTCCACAGATTTACAATCATCTGAGAGAAGAAATTTCTCCTCTTCTCAGTTTTAAATGGGCGGCCCCTTATTTTAAGACTATGTCCCCTAGTATTAGTTTCCCCCATATAGTGGAAATAATCTCTGCATCCACCTTGTCAAGCCCCTTCATTATCTTATAAGTTTCAATAAGATCACCTCTCATTCTTCTGAACCCCAATGTGTATATGCTCGACCTACTCAACCTATCTTCATAAGTCAACCCCCTAAATCTCTGGAATCAACCTAGTGAACCTTCTCTGAACAGCATTCAATACAAGTATATCCTTCCTTAAATACGGAGACTAGAACTGTACGCAGTACTCCAGGTGTGGCCTCATCAATACCCTGTACAGTTGTAGCAGGACTTCTTTGCTTTTATACTCCATCCCCCTTGCAACATTCCATTTGCCTTCCTGATTACTTGCTGTACCTGCATACTAACTTTTTGTGTTTCAAGCACAAGGACCCCCAGGTCCCTCTGTACTGCAGCAATTTGCAATTTTTCTCCATTTAAATTATATGCTTGGTCCTAAAAGGTTTTAAGTAGCATCTTAAAGGAGGGAGAGGTGGAGAGATCTCAACAGGCTATCTCCCCCAACCCCCCTCCCTTTCCCCCAGGGTGAACAGGACTTGAATTACATAGGATTACACAGGATATTCAGCACAGAAACAGGCCAATCAGCCCAATCAGTCCATCCCAGTGTTTATGCTCCACTCGAGACGCCTCCTGTCTTTCCTCATCTAACCCTATAAGCATAACCCTCTATTCCCTTTTTCCTCATATGCTTACCTAACCGCCCCTTACATGCATCTATACTATTTACATCAACCACTGCCTGTGGTAGCGAGTTCCACAATCTCACCACTCTTTGGGTAAAGAAGTTTGTCTGAATTCCCTATTGGATTTCTTGGTGACTATCTTATATTGATGGTCTCCAGTCATGCTCTTTCCCACAAGTGGAACCATTCTCTCTTTATCCACTCTATCAAAACCTTTCATAATTTTAAATACCTCTATTAGGTCACCCTCAGCCTTCATTTTTCAAGAGAAAAGAGACTCAGCCTGTTCATCCTTTCCGGATAGCTATACTCTCGTATTTCTGGTATCATCCTTCTAAACCTTCTCTGCACCTTCTCCAGTGCCTCTATATCCTTTTTATAATATGGCGACCAGAATTGCACACAGTATTCCAAATGTGGTCTAACCAAGGTTCGATACAGGTTTAGCATAATTTCATTACTTTTTAATTTTATCCCTCTAGAAATTAACTCCAGTGCTTGGTTTGCTCTGGGAGGGGGTGGGGGTGGGGGGGGGGGGGGGGGGGGCAGGGGCGGTGGGAGCGGAAATTTAAAAAGTCAAAGAGAATGGAGAAGGTGCAGGGTAGTGATACGGGTAATGATAACCAGAGTGTGACAGGAAGGGACAGAGCGTATAAACATGAGTGCATCAGAAAGTAGGGTCAGAGTAGGGAAAAATGGTAAAAAGACAAAATTAAAAGCTCTTTATCTGAATGCACGCAGCATTCATAGTAAGATAGATGAGTTGACGGCACAAATAGAAATAAATTGGTATGATCTGATAGCCATTACAGAGACACGGTTGCAAAGGTGACCAAGGCTGTGAACTGAATATTCTGGGATATTTGCCAATTCGGAAGGATAGGCAGAAAGGAAAAGGAGGTGGGGTAGCTCTGTTAATAAAGGATGAGATCAGTGCAGTAGTAAGAAATGATATTGTCTCAGAAGATCAAGAAAAAGAATCAATTTGGGTGGAAATAAGAAATAATAAGGGAAATAAGTCACTGGTGGGAGTAGTCTATAGGCCTACTACACTGTGGGACAGAGTATAAATCAAGAAATAATGGAGGCTTGTAAGAAAGGTACGGCAATAAGGGCAATTTAAATCTTCATATTGATTGGACAAATCAACTTGACAAAGGTAGCCTTGAGGAAGAGTTCATAGAGTGTATTCGGGAATGTTTCTTAGAACAATACATTGTGGAATCAACCAGGGAACAGGCTACTTCAGGTCTGGTAATGTGTAATGAGACTTGGTTAATTAATGATCTCATAGTAAAGAATCCTCTTGGGAAGAATAATCATAGCATGGTAGAATTTCAAATTCAGTTTGAGGATGAGACAGTTAGGTCTCAAACTAGGTGTCCTGAACTTAAATAAAGGCAATTACAAAGGTATGAAGGCAGAGTTGGCTAATCTGGACTGGCAAAATAGATTAACGGGTAAGATGGCAGATAAGCAGTGACAAACATTTAAGAAGATATTTCATAACTCTCAGCAAAGATATATTCCAGTGAGAAAGAAAGACTAAGAAGGATGAACCATCTGTGGCTAACTAAGGAAGTAAAGGATAGTATCAAATTGAAAACAAAGGCATACAATGTTGTGAAGATTAGTGGTAGGCCAGAAAATTAGGACATTTTTAGTCGACTACAAAAATAATAAAGTGAGAGAAGATAGATTATGAGAGTAAACTAGCAAGAAATATAACAGTAAGAGCTCCTACAGGTATATTAAAAAGGTGTCGTCAAGTCGCTGGAGAAATACCACCAACGATGTCTCCGCAAGATCCTACAAATCCCCTGGGAGGGGCGACGCACCAACATTAGCGTCCTTGACCAGGCCAACATCCCCAGCATTGAAGCACTGACTGTCTTGTATGTAACCACAATGTAACACCACTGTATTACTGTATACACTCAACCTAGATGCACACCTTGACCTCAAGGGGTGAACTTGTGGGAGACCCTCCTTACCTGATCACATAGGTATAAAAAGGGAGGTCCCATGCAGGGTCATCGTCTTTGGAGTACTGTGAATAAAGAGTTAAGGTCACAGAGTGACCTTGTCCCCAGAATGTGCCTCGTATGGCTTCATACTGTAGAGTAAGGACTTTACATTGGCGATGAGAAATGGGAATTCACGACCCACGAGAATGACCACCGGTAGCAGAGGAACAGTACTGTGTTGGGAAAGACTGGGATGATTTTGTCGAGAGGCTTCAGCAAAGCTTCGTTACGAAAGAATGGCTGGGGGATGCAGCGGCCGACAAGCGAAGGGTTCATCTTTTGACCAGCTGCGGACCAAAGACTTACGCGCTCATGAAGGATTTATTAGCACCCGAAAAGCCGGCGGACAAAACCTTTGAAGAACTTAGCAAATTGATCGGGGAGCACCTCAAACCGGCGAGTAACATACATATGGCCCAACACAGATTCTACACCCACCGACGTTGTGAAGGACAGAGCATACCGGACTTCATAGCGGATCTCCGGCGTTTGGCCAGCCTCTCTAAGTTCACAGACGCCTGCAGGGGGGAGATGCTAAGGGACTTCTTTATCGAGGGCATCGGTCATGCGGGAATTTTCCGCAAATTAATTGAGACCAAGGATTTGACTTTGGAAGCGGCGGTTGATAGCTCAAATATTCATGGCGGGGGAGGAAGAGACGAAAATAATATACGCGCGTAATTCTGCCTCTAATGCGGCGATGGATCAGGGAGTCAACATCATCAATGCGACTCAGACCCCCACAGGAAGGCAGGGGCAGTCCAACACTCCCCAGGCAGCAATAGACCCCAGAGTAGGACTTCAACAGAGACAATAGCAGGTTGAACGGACATTCACACCATCACAGTGGACAATGCAGCCCGCGATGGGGCCATTGATACCCACTAATAGGGTACTTAAGAGCAGTCAAAGGGACAGTCAGCGCGGAATGCCTGGCCATAGTCCTTTTGTTCCCAACAATAGAAACTTTAACTCATGCTGGAGGTGTGGGGGAAAACACTCAGCTAGATCTTGCAGATTTCAACAGTTTGTCTGCAGGAACTGCAATCTCAGTGGCCACTTAGCTCGAATGTGCAGGAAGTCTGCAACCAGACTAATATATAAGGCGGATGGACCAGAAGTGGGTTCTTTGAGGCAGGATGACTTTTGGGGCAAATCGATGGACGGCGAGGTTCAGCGGGTCCATGTGGCGAATATTCACAGTTCATACATCAAAACGCCATCAATGATGGCGGGTTTTATTAAACGGTATCCCTGTATACATGGAGCTGGACACTGGGGCCAGCCAGTCACACATGGGCGTTCAGCAATTGGAGAAGCTATGGCCACTTAAAGCCAGTAGATGCAAATTAGCACGTATTGAGATACAATTACGGACTTACACGAAAGAAATCATTCCGGTGCTCGGCAGTGCAATGTTGGCTGTCACACACAATGGGTTAGTGAATCGGCTGCCGCTCTGGATTGTCCCGGGCAATGGTCCCGCACTGTTGGGGAGGAGTTGGTTAGCCGAGATGAACAGGAAATGGGGGGATATTCATGCAATGTCATCTGTGGAGCAAAGTTCGTGCTCATAAGTTCTACAACAATTCGATTCACTATTCCAACCTGGCGTCAGGACTTTCAAAGGCACAAAAGTAGTGATACACATCACCCCGGACGCCAGGCCAGTGCACCACAAAGCCAGAGCGGTGCTGTATGTGATGCGGGAAAAGATCGAGAGCGAATTGGACCGGCAGTTGAGAGAGGGCATCATCTCGCCTGTTGAATTCAGTGACTGGGCGAGCCCCATCATTCCCGTCCTAAAAGTGGATGGCTCTGTCAGGATCTGTGGCGACTACAAGGCCACCATCAATTGGGTGTCCCTACAAGATCAATACCCGCTCCCGAGAGCGGAGGACCTCTTCGCCACGCTGGCAGGCGGCAAGCTGTTCACCAAGTTGGACCTCACTTCAGCCTATATGACCCAGGAACTGGCAGACGAATCTAAACTACTGACCACCATCACCACGCACAAGAGACTGTTTGTTTACAACAGGTGCCCGTTCGGCCGCTGATCGAATGCCACGATTTTTCAACGAAACATGGAAAGCCTGCTTAAATCCATTCCTGGAATGATCGTATTCCAGGACGACATCCTCATCACGGGTCGAGACACTGAGGAACACCTCCACAACCTGGAGGAGGTGCTACGCTGATTGGACCGGGTAGGCCTGCGACTCAAGAAGTCTAAATGTGTGTTCTTAGCTCCTGAGGTTGAGTTTCTGGGCAGGAGGGTTGCTGCAGATGGGATTCAGCCCACCGAATCCAAAACAGAGGTGATTCGATGAGCACGCAGGCCCTGCAACACATCGGAGTTGCGTTCATTCCTAGGACTGTTGAATTATTTCGGGAACTTTCTGCCGAACTTGAGCACGTTGTTGGAGCCGCTACACGTGCTCCTGCGTAAGGGTTGCGACTGGTTTTGGGGGGAGTGTCAGGAACGGGCCTTTGATCGGGCGCGTAACCTACTTTGTTCAAACAAGTTGTTGACCCTGTACGACCCCTGAAAAAAATTGGTCCTGACATGTGAAGCATCGTCCTATGGGGCTGGGTGCATGTTGCAGCAGGGCAATGCTGAAGGTCAACTACAACTTGTGGCTTATGCCTCCAGGTCGCGCTCTCAAGCAGAACGGGGATATGGGATGGTCGAGAAGGAAGCGCTTGCATGGTGTAAAAGAAAATGCATCAGTACCTCTTTGGTAGGAAGTTTGAATTAGAGACGGACCACAAGCCATTAACATCCCTGTTGTCAGACAGCAAGGCTGTCAATGCTAATGCATCAGCTTGCATACAGCGATGGGCTCTCATGCTGGCTGCTTATGACTACTCCATCCGGCACCGGCCCGGCACTGAAAATTGCACTGACACGCTCAGCAGGCTTCCACTGGCCACCACTGAGGGGGCAGCGAAGCAAAACGCCGAGATGGTCATGGCTGTCGATGCCTTTGATCCCAATAAGACTTTGGGGGGGGGGCGGGGAGGTGATGTCATGTATGTAACCACAATGTACCACCACTGTATTACTGTATACACTCAACCTAGATGCACACCTTGACTACAAGGGGTGAACTTGTGGGAGACACTCCTTATCTGATCATACAAATATAAAAAGGGAGGTCCCACGCAGGGTCATCGTTTTTGGAGTCCTGTGAATAAAGAGTTAAGGTCACAGAGTGACCTTGTCCCCAGAATGTACCTCGTGTGGTTTCATACTGTAGAGTAAGGACTTTACATTGACCACACTTGATCAGCTCTGCTGGGCAAGCCACATTGTTCACATGCCAGACACGAGACTCCCAAAGCAAGTGCTCTACTCGGAACGCTTTCACGGCAAACGAGCCAAAGATGGGCAGAGGAAACATTGCAAGGACACCCTCAAAGCCTCCCTGATACAGTGCAACATCCCCACTGACACCTGCGAGTCCCTGGCCAAAGACCACCCTAAATGGAGGAAGTGCATCCCGGAGGGCACTGAGCACCTCGAGTCTCATCGCCGAGAGCATGCAGAAATCAAGCGCAGGCAGCGGAAAGAGCTTGCGGCAAATCTGTCCCACCCACCCCTTCCCTCAACGACTATCTGTCCCACATGTGACAGAAACCGTGGTTCTCGTAATGGACTGTTCAGCCATCTAAGAACTCATTTTAAGAATGGAAGCAAGTCTTCCTCGACTCGGACTGCCCATGATGATAGTAAAAGGAAGCGAATAGCTAATGTAAACATGGGCCCCTTAGAGGATGAGACTGAGGAATTAATAATGGGAAACAGAGAAATGGCAGAGACTTTAAACAAATATTTTGTATCGGTCTTCACGGTAGAAGACACTAAAAGCATCGCAACAATTGATAATCAAGGGGCTATTGTGGGGGGCGGGGGCATGGTGGGGGTGGGTGGGGACTTAAAACTATCTCTATTAGAGAAAAAATACTCGGAAAACTAATGAGACTAAAGGTGGACAAGTCCCCTGGACCTGATGGTTTGCATCCGAGGATCTTAATAGAAATGGCTGCAGAGACAGTGGCTGCATTGGTTGTAATCTACCAAAATTCCCTGAATTCTGGAGAGGTCCCAGTGGATTGATAAACCACAAATGTAACACCCTAATTTAAGAAAGGAGGGAATCAGAAAGCAGAAAACTATAGACCAGTTAGCCTAACATCTGTCTTTGGGAAAATGCTGGAGTCCATTATTAAAGCAGCAGCAGGACATTTAGAAAATCAGAATACAGTCAAGCAGAGTCAGCCGAACTTTATGAAAGGGAAATCATGTTTGACAGATTTGCTAGAGTTCTTTGGGATGTAAGGAGTATGGTGGATAAAGGGAACCAGTGGATGTGGTGTATTTGGATTTCCAGAAGGCATTCGATAAGGTGCCACATAAAAGGTTACTGCACAAGATAAGAGCTCACGAGGTTGGGGGTAATATATCAGCATGGATAGAGGATTGGCTAACTAACAGAAAACAGAGAGTCGGGATAAATGGGTCATTTTCAGGTTGGCAAACTCTAACTTATGGGGCGCCACAGGGATCAATACTGCGGCCTCAACTATTTACAATCTATATTAATGACTTGGATGAAGGGACTGAGTGTAATGTAGCCAAATTTGCTGATGATACAAAGATAGGTGGGAAAGCAATTTCTGAGGAGGACACAAAAAATCTGCAAAGAGATGTAGATAGGCTCAGTAAGTGGGCGAAAATTTGGCAGATGGAGTATAATGTGGGAAAATGTATCCACTTTGGTAGGAAAAATTTTAACAATTATTTAAATGGGGAGAGATTACAAAATGCTACGGCACAGAGAGATCTGGGGGTACAGCAAGTAATTAGGAAGGCAAATGGAATGTTGGCCTTTATTGCAAGGGAGGGTGCAGTATAAAAATAGGGAAATCCTGCTACAATTGGAGTACTGGAGCGTACAGTTTTGGTCCCCTTATTTAAGGAGGGATCTACTTGCATTGGAGGCAGTTCAGAGAAGGTTCACGAGGTTGATTCCTGAGATGAAGGGATTGCCATATGAAGAAAGGTTGAGCAGGTTGAGCCTATACCCATTGGAGTTTAAAAGAATGAGAGGTGACCTTTTTTAAAACGTATACAATTCTGAGGGGGCTCGACAGGGTAGATGCAGAGAATATGTTTCCCCCCGTGGGGAAATCTAGAACTATGGTTTCAGAATAAGGAGTCGCCCATTTAAAATGGAGTTGAGAAGGAATTTTCTCTCAGCAGGTCGTGAATCTTTGGAATTCTCTGACCCAGAGAGCTGTGGAGGCTGGGTCATTGAATATATTTAAGGTGGAGCTAGACAGATTTTTGAGTGATAAGGGAGTGAAGGGTTATGGGGAGCGGGCAGGGAAGTGGAGTTGAGGCCCATGATCAGATCAGCCATGATCTTATTGAATGGCGGAGCAGGCTTGAAGGGCCAAATGGCCTACTCCTGCTCCTATTTCTTATGTTCTTATGTTTATGAAGTGTGCAAGGTGGTGGCTGGCAAGTACAGCATTGGAATAGTTGAGTCTAGAGGTAACAAATGCATGCATGAAGGTTTCAGCAGCAAATGAGCCGGAACAGGGGTGGAGACTGGCGATGTTAAGGAGGTGGAGGCAAAGTATTGTTGCATTTCATGGTCTTTGCTCAGCCCGTGTCTGCTCTCCTTGTTGGAATGACTGGTTAGACCTGGATACCAAGTGTATCCCATCTGCTAGACACTTCATACTCGATTTTGATGCTTCTTACAAATTTGCAGCAAGAATCCCTTGCTGCCCAGTATGGGAGGACCCGGCACTGGAGAAGCTCCAGCAAGGGGACCCTCCTGAGCTCTTTGACATCATTTCTGAATTTTGAAGAGAGCGCCTCACTAAACATGATTAGCGGTCCGATCATGGCCCATTACACATCTGACGGCTTGGCTGAGATTAACAACTGTTTCCCTGCCCCCCCTCCCCCGTCCCCAGGGGAAGCCAGTTTCCACAGGACAAGATGTGAGGGCAGGTCTCCTCATCTGTGCACAGTCCATGGGAGCAACACAGTGACAGCCCAGCTTACTCAAAAACATGACGTATGTCGATCATGGGAACTCGCACCAAGGCCCATTCATCTATCACTTCTGCACTCAATGATCTCCACTGACCTCCTGGCCCAGCAACACCTAGAATTTTAAATGCTCTTCCTCATGTTGAAATCCCTCCATGGCCTCACCCCACCCTATCTTTGTAACCTCCTCCAGCCCGACAAGCCCCGATACCTCTGCGCTCCTCCAATTCTGGTCTCTTATGCATCCCCGATTTCCTTCACCCCACTATTGGTGGCCGTGCCTTCAGCCATCCAGGTTCTAAACTCGGGAATTCCCTACCTAAATCTCTCTACCATTCTCTTGCTCTCTCTTTTCCCCCCCACTCCGCGGCCCCCTCCCCCCCGCCCTCTCTCTCTCTCTCCCTCCCTCCCTCCCTCCCCGCCCCCCTTGTTGTTATTGCTGTGGACTACTCCTGAGACCAAGGTAGGGATGCTCCTTTTGACCGTTTAGGAAGGAGTTTGAAGGGTTCTATGGTAGCATAGTGGTTAAGCTACTGGACGAGTAATCCAGAGGCCTGGACTAATAATCCGGTGATACGAGTTTAAATATCACCATGGCAGCTGGGGAATTTAAATTCAGTTAAATAATAAATCTGAAATAAAAAGCTAGTGTCAGTAATAATGACCATGAAATTATCAGATTGTCATAAAAACCCATCTGATTCAATAATGTACTTTAGAGAAGGAAATCTGCCATCCTTACCTGGTCAGGTCTATATGTGACTCCAGATACACAGCAAAGTGATTGACTCTTAACTGCCCTCTGAAATAGTCTAGCAAGCCACTCAGTTGTAACAAACTACTATGAAAAACACTAATAATTGACCACCGGCATGGACCTCGGACAGGACAAAGACACCCCCACCCAAGTCGACCCTGCAAATTCCTCCTCACTAACATCTGGGGTCTTGTGCCAAAATTGGGAGAGCTGTCCCACAGATTAGTCAAGCATCAGCCTGACATAGTCATACTCACAGAATCATACCTTTCAGCCAATGTCCCAGACTCCTCCATCACAATCTCTGGATATGTCCTGTCCCACCAGAAGTGGCAGTACGGTGATATGCAGTCGGGGTAGAGTAGCCCTGGGGGTCCTTAACATTGACTTTGGACCCCATGGGGTTTCCATGGCTTCAGGTCAAGCATGGATAAGGAAACCTGCTGATTACCAACTATCACCCTCCCTCAGCTGATAAGTCAGTACTCCTCCATGTTGAACATCACTTGGAAGAGGATAGCAAGGGCACAGAATGTACTCTGGGTGGGGGTAGCACCACTACTGACCAAGTTGGCTGAGTCCTCATGGACATAGCTGCCAGACTGGACCTGTGGCAGGTATTGAGAACCAACACGAGGGAAAAGCCTGCTTGACCTCGTCCTTACCAATCTACCTGTCGCAGTTGCATCTGTCCATGACAGTATTGGTAACAGTGACCACTGCACAATCCTTGTGGAGACGATGTCCCTTCTACACACCAAGGATACCCTCCACCTTGTTGTGTGGCACTACCACAGTGCTAAATGGGATAGATTCAGAACAGATCGAGCAGCTCAAAACTGGGCATCCGTGAGGCGCTGTGAGCTATCAGCAGCAGAAGAATTGTATTCCACCACAATCTGTAACCTCATGGCCTGACATATCCCTCACTCTAGCATTATCAAGCCAGGGCACCAATCCTGGTTCAATAAAGAGTGCAGAAGAGTATGCCAAGAGCAGCAACAAGCATACCTAAAAATGAGGTCTCAACCTAGGGAAATTTCAATATAAGACCACATGCATGCAGCATACTATAGACAGAGCTAAGCGATCCCACAACCAATGGATCTGATCAAAGCTCTGCAGCCTGCCACATTCAGTTGTGAATGGTGGTGGACAATTAAACAACTGACGGGAGGAGGCGGCTCCATGAATATCCCCATCCTCAACGATGGCGGAGCCCAGCACGCAAGTGCAAAGACAAGGCTGATGCATTTGCAACGATCTTCAGCCAGAAGTGCCGAGTGGATGATCCATCTCGGCCTCCTCCTAAGGTGCCCACCATCACAGCCAATCTTCAGCCAATTCGATTCTCTCTACGTGATGTCAAGAAACGGCTGAGCAAACTAGATGCAGCAAAGGCTATGGGCTCCGACAACATTCCGGCTGTCGCGCTGAAGACTTGTGCTCCAGAAATAGCCGCACCTCTAGCAAAGCTGTTCCAGTACAGCAACAACACTGGCATCTACCCGACAATGTGGAAAACTGCCCAGGTATATCCTGTCCACATAAAGTAAGACAAATCCAATCTGGTCAACCACCGTCCCATCAGTCTACTCTCAATCCTCAGCAAAGTGATGGAAGGAATTATCGACAGTGCTATGAAGCAGCACTTACTCACCAATGTTCAATTTGGGTTCCGCCAGGACCACTCGGCTCCAGACCTCATTACAGCCTTGGTCCAAACAGGGACAAAGGAGATGAATTCCACAGGTGAGATGAGAATGACTGCCCATGACATCAAGGCAGCATTTGACTGAGTGTGGCATCAAGGAGCCCTAGTAAAATTGAAGTTAATGGGAATTGGGGGAAAACTCACTGGCTGGACTCATAACTAGCACAAAAGAAGATGGTTGTGATTGTTGGAGGTCAGTCATCTCAGCCCCAGGACATTGCTGCAGGAGTTCCTCAGGGCAGCATCCAAGGCCCAGCCATCTTCAGCTGCTTCATCAATGACCTTCCCTCCATCATAAGGTCAGAAGTGGGGAGATTTCGCTGATGATTGCAAAGTGTTCGGTTCCATTCGTAAGTCCTCAGATAATGAAGCAGTCCACGCCTAGATGTCATTCAGGCTTGGGCTGGTAAGTAGCAGTAACAGTCATGCTACACAAACACCAGACAATGACTATGTCCAATAAGAGAGTTAAACCATTGCCCTTTGACATTCAACAGCATTACCATCGCCAAATCCCTCACCATCAACATCCCGAGGGTCACCATTGACCAGAAACTTAACTGGACCAGCCACATAAATACTGTGGCAACAACAGCAGGTCAGAGGCTGGGTACTCTGTGGCAAGTGCCTTTCCACCATCTGCAAGGCACAAGTCAGGAGTGTGATGAAAAATTCACCACTTGCCTGGATGAGTGCAGCTCCAACAACATTCAAGAAGCTCGACACCATCCAAGACAAAGCAGCCCACTTGATTGGCACCCCATCCACCACCTTAAACATTCACTCCCTCCACCACCGGCGTACCGTGGCTGCAGTGTGTACCATCTACAAGATGTGCTGCAGCATCTCGCCAAGGCTTTTTCGACAGCACCTCCCAAACTCACGACCTCTACCACCTAGAAGCACAAGGGCAGCAGGTGCATGGGAGCACCATCACTTCCAAGTTCCCCTCCAAGTTACACACCATCCTGACTTGGAAATATATCGCCATTCCTTCTTCATCGCTGGGTCAAAATCCTGGAACTCCCTCCCTAACAGCACTGTGGGAGTACCTTCACCACACGGAAGCAGCAGTTCAAGGTGGCAGCTCACCACCACCTCTCAAAGGCAATTAGGGATGGGCAATAAATGCTGGCCTTGCCAACGACGCCCACATTCCAGGAATGGGCAGTAATTGGGAGCAAAGGTGTAAGCCAGAAATTGGAAGGGTGCCTGATTGCCAGGGTACCTGTTGTGGGCACATCAGCATTGGCTCATTGGCAGCACTCTCGCTTCTGAATCAGAAGATTGTAGTTTCAAGTCCCACTCCAGAAACTTGAGCACAAAATCCAGTGCTGTACTGAGGGAGCGCTGCACTGTCGGTGGTGTCACCTTTTGGATGAGAAGTTAAACCGAGGCCCCGTCTGCCCTCTCAGGTGAACGTAAAAGATCCCATGGCACTATTTCGAAGATGAGCAGGGGAGTTATCCCTGGTTTCCTGGGCCAATATTTATCCCTCAGCCGACATCATTAAAAACAGATTATCTGGTCATCAGTAGATTGTTATGTGAGAAAGTTTGCAGTTTGCAAATTGGCTGCTGCATTTCCTACAATACAACAGTGAGTACATTTCAAAAAGTACTTAATTTGCTAAAGCGCTTTGGAACATCCAGAGGTCATGAAAGGCACTATATAAATACAAGTTCTTTCTGTCATGCCAACAGGCCTAACCAGGTGAGGTTAGAAGAGGTTAACTTGACCCCAGATCTCTGTGCATGCTCGTGCACTTCCGCCAGAACTAGGCCTCACTTACTCACTCAGCGCCCTGAGGACTGTGGGTACACAAAAGGCCAATTAATTACTAATGACCACGTTGCCCACTGGCACTGGTTTGAGTTTGTTGCAATCCCCAGGCATCGCCCACTGTTTTTACAGCAAGGTACATCAAGCAAGTGGAAGGCACATGGCATGTTAGCCTTAATTGCAAGGGGGCTGCAGTATAAGAGTAAGGAAGTCTTGCTGCAATTTTATAAGACTATTGTTAGACCACACCTGAAGTACTGCGCACAGTTTTGGTCTCCTAACCTAAGGAACGATATACTTGCCCAAGAGGTGGTGCAACAAAAGGTTCACTAGATTGGTACCTGGGATCAGAGGGCTGTCCTATGAGGAGAAGTCGAGTACAATGGGCCTATACTCTCTGGAGTTTAAAAGAATTATCTCATTGAAATGTATAACATTATTAGAAGGCTTGACAGGGTTGATGCAGAGAGGCTGTTACGCCTGGCTGGAGGATCAAGAACTAGGGTTCACAGTCTCAGAATAAGAGGTCAGCCATTTAGGACCAAGATGAGGAGAAATTTCTTCACTCAGAGGATTTTGAATTCTTCGAATTCTCAACCCCAGAGGGCTTGGATGTTCAGTTATTGAGTATATTCAAGACCGAGATCGATAGATTTTTGAATATTAAGGGAATCAAGAGATATGGGGATAGGGCGGGAAGGTGGAGTTGAGTTTGAAGATCAGCTGTGATCTTATTGAATGGGGGAGCAGGCTCGAGGCGCCGTATGGTCGAATCCTGATGTTATTACCCACAAGGAAGAACTGGGTGCTACGATTCTAGATCAACTGAATGCAGAACACATTGAGACTGCTGCCTGCTTCCCAGGGCATCACCGACCAATCTTGTCTTCTAAGTGTGCCCCGAGTCTGCACTTGTGGGTGGATAGCTGGACAACAGCAGCATTTTGGGGGGGGGGTGGGGGAGAAGGGGATGTGCTGGGCCAAGGTTGGAGGCAAGGAACTCAGTCATGCTGCCAATGTGTCTCCCAGCAACCTGCACCAGGCCCACAACTGACCATGCCTGGGGAAGCAGTGTGGCACCCCAACTCTCCCATCAAAGGACAAAGAGTGTTAAAAAACAAGTCGGAAGGCTCTGTGTCTCAATGCGAGGAGCATTCGTAATAAGGTGGATGAATTAACTGCGCAGATAGCTGTTAACGGATATGATGTAATTGGGATTATGGAGACATGGCTCCAGGGTGACCAAGGCTGGAAACTCAACATCCAGTGGTATTCAATATTCAGGAAGGATAGACAGAAAGGAAAAGGAGGTGGGGTAGCGTTGCTGGTTAAAGAGGAGATTAATGCAATAGTAAGGAAGGACATTAGCTTGGATGATGTGGAATCTGTATGGATAGAGCTGCTGAACACCAAAGGGCAGAAAACGTGAGTGGGAGTTGTGTACAGACCACCAAACAGTAGTAGTGAGGTTTGGGATGGCATCAAACAGGAAATTAAGGATGTGTGCAATAAAGGTATCAAGGGTGACTTTAATCTACATATAGATTGGGCTAACCAAACTGGTAGCAATACGGTGGAGGAGGATTTCTTGGAGTGTATAAGGAAAGGTTTTCTAGACTAATATGTCGAGGAACTAACTAGAGAGCTGGCCATCCTAGACTGGGTGATGTGTAATGAGAGAGGATTAATTAGCAATCTTGTTGTGCGAGGCCCCTTGGGGAAGAGTGACCATAATATGGTAGAATTCTTCATTAAGATGGAGAGTGACACAGTTAATTCAGAGCCTAGGGTCCTGAACTTAAAGAAAGGTAACTTCGATGGTATGAGACGTGAATTGGCTAGGATAGACTTGCGAATTATACTTAAAGGGTTGACGATGGATAGGCAATGGCAGACATTTAAAGATCACATGGATGAACTTCAACAATTGTACATCCCTGTCTGGTGTAAAAATAAAATGGGGAAGATGGCTCAACTGTGGCTAACAAGGGAAATTAGGGATAGTGTTAGATCCAAGGAAGAGGCATATAAATTGGCAAGAAAAAGCAGCAAACCTGAGGACTAGGAGAAATTTAGAATTCAGCAGAGGAGGACAAAAGGTTTAATTAGAAGGGAGAAAATAGAGTATGACAGTAAGCTTACAGGGAACATAAAAACTGACTGCAATAGCTTCTATAGATATGTGAAGAGAAAATGCTTAGTGGAGACAAATGTAGGTCCCTTGCAGTCAGAATTAAGTGAATTTATAATGGGGAACAAAGAAATGGCAGACCAATTGAACCAAATATTTTGGTTCTGCCTTCACTAAGGAAGACACAAATAATCTTCCGGAAATACTAGGAGACCGAGGGTCTGCGAGAAGGAGGAACTGAAGGAAATCCTTATTAGTCAGGAAATTGTGTTAGGGAAATTGATGGGATGGAAGGCCGATAAATCCTCAGGGCCTGATAGTCTGCATCCCAGAGTACTTAAGGAAGTGGCCCTAGAAATAGTGGATACATTGGTGGTCATTTTCCAACATTCTATAGACTCTGGATCAGTTCCTATGGATTGGAGGTAGCTAATGTAACCCCACTTTTTAAAAAAGGAGGGAGAGAGAAAACGGGGAATTATAGACTGACATCAGTAGTGAGGAAAATGATGGAATCAAATATTAAAGATGTAATAGCAGCGCATTTGGAAAGCAGTGACAGGATCGGTCCAAGTCAGCATGGATTTATGAAAGGGAAATCATGCTTGACAAATCTTCTGGAATTTTTTGAGGATGTAACTTGTAGAGTGGACAAGGGAGAACCAGTGGATGTGGTGTATTTTGACATTCAAAAGGCTTTTGACAAGGTCCCAAACAAGAGATTTGTGTGCAAAATTAAAGCACATGGTATTGGGGGTAATGTCATGGATAGAGAACCCGTTGGCAGACAGGAAGCAAAGAGTAAGAATAAATGGGTCCTTTTCAGAATGGCAGGCAGTGACTAGTGGGGTACCACAAGGTTCAGTGCTGGGACTCCAGCTATTTACAATATACATTAATGATTTAGACGAAGGAATTGAATGTAATATCTCCAAGTTTTCAGATGACACTAAACTGAGTGGCAGTGTGAGCTGTGAGGAGGATGCTAAGAGGTTGCAGGGTGACTTGGACAGGTTGAGTGGGCAAATGTATGGCAGATGCAGTATAAGGTAGATAAATGTGAGGTCATCCACTTTGGTGGCAAAAATAGAAAGACAATATTATCTGAATGGTGACAGATTAAGAAAAGGGGAGGTGCAACGAGACTTGGGTGTCATGATACATCAGTCATTGAAGGTTTGCATGCAGGTACAGCAGGCAGTGAAGAACGCAAATGGCATGTTGGCCTTCATAGCTAGAGAATTTGAGTATAGGAGCAGGGAGGTCTTACTGCAGTTGTACAGGGCCTTGGTGAGGCCACACCTTGAATATTGAGTACAGTTTTGGTCTCCTAATCTGAGGAAGGACATTCTTGCTATTGAGGGAGTGCAGCGAAGGTTCACCAGACTGATTCTCAGGATGGCAGGACTGACATATGAAGAAAGTATGGATCGACTAGGCTTATATTCACTGGAATTTAGAAGAATGAGAGGGAATCTCATAGAAACATATAAGTCTGACGGGATTGGACAGGTTAGATGCAGGAAGAATGTTCCCGATGTTGGGAAAGTCCAGAATCAGGCTCACAGTCTAAGGATAAGGGGTAAGCCATTTAGCACCGAGATGAGGAGAAACTTCTTCACTCAGAGAATTTTGAACCTGTGGAATTCACTACCACAGAAAGTTGTTGAGGCCAGTTCATTAGATATACTCAAAAGGGAGTTAGATGTGGCCCTTATGGCTAAAGGGATCAAGGGATATGTGAAGAGAAAGCAGGAATGGGGTACTGAAGTTGTATGATCAGCCATGATAATATTGAATGGTGGTGCAGGCTCGAAGGGCCGAATATCCTACTCCTGCACCTATTTTCTATGTTTCTATCAGTAAAAGGACCAACTGACCATGTTCATAGAATCATAGAAACATAGAAAGAACCTCCCTGCTTTTGTACTCTATCCCTCTCGCAATGAAGGCCAACATTCCATTCGCCTTCCTGATTACCTGCTGCACCTGCAAACTAACTTTTTGGGATTCATGCACAAGAACTCTTACATCCGGTCCAGGGTGTCCTTGGAGATGGAGCACGCGGTGTCCACCGGTACGCTCGCGGCCTTCCGCGAGAGGTGGGCACCGGAGGGACTGGAGTGCATCATCACGCCCGGCAACCAAATTTTAATTTGATTTTACGTTTTTTAAGTTTAATTTGTTTTCATTGCCGGTGCTTTTAGTGTCCCCCTCCCCTTTTATAGGGGGCACTGGAAAAATTTGATTTTAGCGCCCCAAAAAAAAAACCAAAAACCAAAAAAAAAAGGGGCCTTGAAAATGTCTGCTGTGTCACCCAGGTCGGGTGGCATGGTTTTAATGTTTTATGTTTTTGCAGGTTAACTCAAAAGAGTTTCATGCACAAGAACTCTTACATCCGGTCCAGGGTGTCCTTGGAGATGGAGCACGCGGTGTCCACCGGTACGCTCGCGGCCTTCCGCGAGAGGTGGGCACCGGAGGGACTGGAGTGCATCATCACGCCCGGCAACCAAATTTTAATTTGATTTTATGTTTTTTAAGTTTAATTTGTCTTAATTGCCGGTGCTTTTAGTGTCCCCCTTCCCTTTTATAGGGGGCACTGGGGAAAATTGTGATTTTAGTGCCCAAAAAAAAAACAAAAAAAGAAAAACACAAAAAAAAACAAAAAAAAAGGGAAAAAAAAAAAAGGGCCTTGTAAATGTCTGGAGTGTCACCCAGGTCGGGTGGCACCGTTTAATGTTTTATGTTTTTGCAGATGAACTCCAAAAAGAGTTTCATGCACAAGAACTCTTACATCCGGTCCAGGGTGTCCATGGAGATGGAGCACGCGGTGTCCACCGGTACGCTCGCGGCCTTCCGCGAGAGGTGGTCACCGGAGAGACTGGAGTGCATCATCACGCGCGGCAACCAAATTTTAATTTGATTTTACGTTTTAAAGTTTAATTTGTTTTAATTGCCGGTGCTTTTAGTGTCCCCTTTCCTTTTATAGGGGGCACTGGAAAAATGTGATTTTAGCGCCCAAAAAAAAACCCCCCAAAAAAATGAAAAACACAAAATAAAAAGGAAAAAAGGGCCTTGTAAATGTCTGGTGTGTCACCCAGGTCGGGTGGCACCGTTTAATGTTTTTTGTTTTGCAGATGAACTCCAAAAAGAGTTTCATGCACAAGGACTCTTACATCCGGTCCAGGGTATCCTTGGAGATGGAGCACGCGGTGTCCACCGGTACGCTCGCGGCCTTCCGCGAGAGGTGGGCACCGGAGGGACTGGAGTGCATCATCACGCCCGGCAACCAAATTTTAATTTGATTTTACGTTTTAAAGTTTAATTTGTTTTAATTGCCGGTGCTTTTAGTGTCCCCTTTTATAGGGGGCACTTGGAAAAATGTGATTTTAGCGCCCCAAAAAAAACCAAAAAAAAAGAAAAACACAAAAAAAACCCACAAAAAAGGAAAAAAAAAGGGGGCTTGTAAATGTCTGCTGTGTCATCCAGGGCGGGTGGCACGGTTTAATGTTTTTTGTTTTACAGGTAGACTCTAAAAGAGTTTCATGCACAAGGACCCCCCAGGTCCCTTTGCACTGCAGCATGTTGTAATTTCTCCCCATTCAAATAATATTCCCTTTTACTGTTTCTTTTCCCCCCAAGGTGGATGAACTCACATTTTACGACATTGTATTCCATCTGACAAACCTTAGCCCATTCGCTTAACCTATCTAAATCTCTTTGCAGCCTCTCTGTGTCCTCTACACAACCCGCTTTCCCACTAATCTTTGTGTCATCTGCAAATTTTGTTACACTACACTCCGTCACCTCTTCCAGGTCATCTATGTATATTGTAAACAGTTTTTAAACCATGATTTTTAGATTTGACCCCTCCTGCAGCCCCTTTATATTCATACATATTGTCCCTTCCTATCACCTTGTGGTTTACACTTACAGCAGTGCTACTCTGCTCTGTTGCCTCCTGCCTTTTGCATTCTTTCTTGGGGTTCTGTTCATCTGAGCTCTCACCCACTCTAACTAGCTCAAATCGCAAGCTGACATTTATCAGTGAGGTTCAATGACATTTGTAATAACACAATGCTGCAAAAATTGCAGCTCAGGGATTTATAATAATCAATAGAAATATTTCAATAATAGAATATTAAATTAACAGCATTTGTACTTTGGCCCTGCGGTTTATAAGGACTTCGTGAAGTACCCTAACAAATGACGGTTACTTGGAGCTGCAGTGCACAGTGAAAACACGAGGGGGCGGAGATCGCCAGGAAATGAACTCTTCCAAAATGCTTTGGGCCAGATCCACAGAACTGAGTGGTTTGTTCGAATCGTATTTCACGAGTCTGCCCCTTCACCGAGGTATTCAGACACCGTTTTTCCTTAAAAGCACGTTAACAAGCAAAATGAAAATGGATCCGAAGCTAATGCAATAACCGTATGTCCTATTCATTCCTGAGAGGCTGCACAACATGCAAAGTTGTTTACTTTTCTAGATACTGTATTTGAAGAATTGAAAGAACGATTAAAGGCATTGGCAAAACCATAAATGCGCTCGAGTATAAAATTGGCACTTTTGTGTGGCTTACTTTAACAGGATATGTGCAGTTTGCATTCCACCCAAAGGAATTGGAGCATTTTGAGTAATGAATAACCGTGCCAATTATTTAAGGACGGAGATGCTGCTTTAAGGGAGGTAAATGGCATCTTACAATGGCTTTAAAGGGTTAATGGGACTAATAAAGGCAAATATGTAATCGGCAAAAAAATGTAAATCCTAAAAACAAAAATGACTAATTAACAAGACAAAAACCCTGCAAACTGTCAACAGTTCGACTTCATTTTAAGGGGGAGGGGGCGGGGGACGTTGGCCCCAGCGATTAATATCGAGAAATAAGTTCAAATGATGGTAAAAATGATGAATTGGAGAGAAATAATTCTACCGATGTATTTAACAGCTTCAAACTCATTCCGCCACATTATAAATCTGCCTTACCACTTCTGCAAAAATACCCACAAACTGTTACAGGTTTTGAGGCTGAAAACTTATTTTATAAAAACGTTTCGTAACTTTTAGTAAAATTTCGGAACTTCACATACACAGAGAACAAGTTGTATTACCTGCCAACGGCCTGTGCCTTCCTCTCTCAAAAACCAAATGTTCGTTCAGAAGTTCGTTCTTGGCTTTTTTTTTTACATAGTCCACCAACAGCTACAGCGAGAAATGGGACTAGGACGATTTTTGGGGAGATTTTTTGCAAGTGAGGAGGAATGCATCCAGCTTAGAGTTGGGCGTCTCTAGACTGGGAGGACCTCAGAAAATAAAACTCAGCCCAACTCACTTGCAAAGAGGAACTCGACGTTCCCAAACTGCCTTCCAAGTTCCATCACTGATTCCCCTCTCAAACCCCCCTTTTTAGGATCCCAATCTCTCCCAGACGCTCCCGTTTCCGCTCAGCAGGCGGCGCTGTTTCTCTAGGCATTCGCCCAGTGTCAGCACCGACTCCCCCACCCCACTCGACAATTGGCTTCAACAGCCACCAGAACATTGTCAGGGTTTTTGTTTAACGGATACGATGAGATATCTTGTTGGCAAATGCCTTCTGCAGTTTCTCAAACTCACACAGTGTCAGTGTTCAGTTCCTTACAGGAGGGTATGCAAACAGTAAAATATCCAAATCTGTTTGGCCAGCTTGATTAGAGAGTCACCTTTCTTTGATATTTATGATTTTAAAAAAATTAATAACTAACTGAAGTGTCACCTGTAAAGGTTCTGGAATATCCTGTCCCAGTATCACACAGCGCAGAAGGGACCATTCGGCCCATCGTGCCTGTGCCGGCTCTTTGATAGCGCTTTCCAATTAGTCCCATAGCCCTGCTCTTTCCCCATAGCCCTGCAAATATTTCCTTTTCAAGTATTTATCCAATTCCCTTTTGAAAGTTACTTTGAATCTACTGCCACTGTCCTTTCAGGCCGTGCATTCCAGATCACAACAACTCGCTGCGTTAAAACAAACTATCTCCACATCTCCCCTCTGGTTCCTTTGCTAATTACCTTCAATCTGTGTCCTCTGGTTACCGACCCTCCTGCCACTGGAAACCGTTTCTCCCTATATACTCTATGAAAACCCCCTTCATAATTTTAAACACCTCTATTAGCAGGTTAGCATTTTGTAAAGTACAGCTGATTCCTTCCTTCCGACAGCCCCAAGTCAAATTCCATTTTTATTACAAAAACAAAATACTGCGGATGTTGGAAATCGGAAATAAAAACACATCATGCTGGAAATACTAAGCAGGTCAGGCAGCATCTGTGGAGAGAGAAACAGACTTAATGTTTCAGGTCGATGACCTTTCATCAGATAGTCCATTGTTATTACGTTGGATTCTGAGATGTTCCCTTGTGCCTTGCGAACTCCATGATTCCACCTGTTTGGGTGCAAACTATGGATCAGTAAAGTCGGCAGAATATTTGCCTAAAACAAAGTATGCTGATTTGAGGAATTCACCTTCCCAGCATCTCAGTGAGGTCCCAGACACTGCCCCTGAACTTTAATGAGTGGCTATACCAATAAGTCATGCTCTTTAAACAGTAGCAAAGCCTGTTAAAGATCAGCAAGATTGACGACCCTCGAGAATTGTCCTGGAGTCTCTAGGAATGAAACATTACTCTCCTGCACACTGCTGCGAGCATAATAACATAAGCACATAAGAAATAGAAACAGATGTAAGACATTCGGCCCCTTGAGCCTGCTCCGCCATTCAATAAGATCATAGCTGATGTTCGACCACAACTCCACTTTCCTACACTCCAGGGTGATCGGAACATTCAGACATGGTGTGGTTTATCATTTCTGTGCATTAGTTATAAAAATATTATCAATGGAGGGGGGTGGGGGGAAAGGCTGTTTGATTGACAGTCATGAATCATCTAATCGGGTAATGAAGAATCTGTGTGCTTTCCTAATTGGCATGGGAAGGTGGTGCACTGCAAGGATGGATATATCAGGCGACCAATGGTGGTGGGGGGGAACAATTGGAGGCGGGAGGTCATGTGATGAAACCTCCTGGAATACATCCAACCAGAGTTGGCAACCCTACCCTATCAGTCACTCACAAGGTAGATATCTATTTAAAAAGTTTTCACTGTGGCAGTCAAACATCTCTTAAATTAATCCAGGGTTCATGTGTCCATGACACTGACTAAATCTCCATTCCCTGTGCTGATCACTCCCTGTATACGAAGAACTTCCTGACACTAAGTCTAAATTTCCCTCAGGCTTCCGGGTAATCTATGCTGTCGGTCAAACCTGATTTTACTAATATGCTTAACATCAGTTTGACAGGAAGTTTAAGGAGATGTGCCAGGTATAAATAAGTCAGAATGGCCTTGGGTTCAAGCGCCACTCCAGGATTGAGTATATCACCCAGGCCGAACCTCCAGTGCAGTACTGAGGTGCCGTCTTTCTAATGAGACTTTAAACTGAGGCCCTATCTGCCCTCTCAGATGGACATAAAAGGTCTGATGGCGCTATTTGAATAAGAGCCAAGGAGTTCTCTCTGGTGTCCTGACCAACATTTATCCCTCAACCAACACCATTAAAAACAAATTATCTGGTCTTTACTAGATTGCTGGTTGTGGGAGTTTGCTGTGCACAAATTGGCTGCTGCATTTCCTACAATACAACAGGGGACTACACTTCAAAAAGCTGTAAAGTGCTTTGGGATGTCCTGAATTCATAAAAGGTGCTATTGAAATACAAGTTCTCTTTTTCTTACTTGCATAGCATCTGATAATTCACCACACAGAGTAAACCTAACCAAAGGCAGCTATTAGTGGACTTGTTCTTAAGTGAAGCAGCTGGCACATTGAGTATTCACTTAGGTTAACCAATCACTACCATCATAAGACCACCAACATATGGTTGAAGTTGTCATTATAGCTTGGTGTGGGTGGAGTATTCCCAAAGGGACACAACTATCTTTCCTTTCAGTACATTTTTTCCTAATCTCCTAAAAAGTTTGCACCTCAATAGTCTCCAGCAACTGGATCTGGACAAGCAGCTAAACTGCAGTTGGCCAACAACTGCCAGTGGGCAGTATGTAGTTAGCCAGTGCCCCGCACTCGGAGAGTGGCAGCAGTAGCCTCTGGCCAAAGGTGACTGCTCTCTCCAACTCTGCATCAGGCTTTGCTCTGCAAAGTGATATGCTCCATTGGTCACTTGGACCAAGAACTGATGAGTGGAGACACAGCGCCAAATCTGACCAGTCATCTCCAGCAGATCGGCCAGCTTTAAAGGGCACCAATAGCTAACTCATACGTTAACACATGTCTGGGAAACTTGTACTTCTGTTTATTGTTGAATAGAACTATATCTGCTGTGTGACTCAGCAGGGTGTCCTGTATTATATGACTGTAGCTGTGGCTAAGCACTCTCACCTCTGAGTCAGAAGGTTGTGGGTTTAAGTCCCACTCCAGAGATTTGAACTCAAAAATCTAGTCTGACACCAGTGCGGTACTGAGGGAGTGCTGCACTGTAGAAGGTGCTGTCTTTCAGATGAAATGTTAAACCAAAGCTCCATCTGCCCTCTCAGGTGGATGCAAAAGATGCTGTTTTGAAGAAGAGCCGGTGAGTTCTCCCCGTGTCCTGGCCAATATTTATTCCTCAATCCCCAACATCACCTAAAACATATTATCTGGTCATTACCATATTGTGCGAGCTTGCTGTGCACAAAATGACTGCTGCATTTCCTACATTGCAACAGTGACTACATTTCAGAAGTACTTCATTGGCTGTAAAGCACTTTGGGACATCCTGAGGTCATGAGAGGTGTTATAGCTCTTTAAAAATCCTCATTTATGAAATTTCTATTTTCATCTCTGAGGCCTCAATCGCTGCCACCTTGTGATCAGCTTTGTTACTATTGACTGTACCAATGGGCCGCTCACTTGGTTCTGTAGTTTACCTTATGAGTACTATAGAGGTCACAAAGTACACTGGCCAGCTGTGAATCCTCTGCTTCTCCATACATCTGTTGAAGAAGCAGGCAGTGATTTATTATCAGTAGTTAACACTTCCTATGGGCCAGAACCATGAATTCATAATGGATGATTGGTCAATGCACTACAGTTGAGTAACCTGTAAAAACAAATTTTCCTGACGTGAAGCCAGAACATTTTCTCAAATGAATCTTTAAGTGTTATGCAAGGAATTAAAGCAACAGACTTCACAAAGGACAACAAGTGGATCAGTATACTATTTCCATAAACCACTCCCTACCATGCATCGTCTATAGACAGCATTGCTTGCCAAAGTATATTCTGTTTTAAAATAAATATCTTCAATAGAGGTTTATTGGGTATTAAGGTTGTTGGATCAATGGACTCCATTGAGCATCATAAATGACTTAATGCATGTGGAAGTTAGTAGAAATAGCTATTTATAGAGTATTGAAGTTCGGAGTGAGCAACAGTGTTTGAATACCTTTACGATGTCCTACCGTCCCCATATCCTGGGGTAATATGACTGTACAGGTAATGGTAAAACACGTGCCTTGGTCTTAGGTTGACTGTAGAAACTTGCAGACAACTTATGGACATATGAGAAGAATGTCACCAAATTCCCAGGAGGTGTATCAGAGGCCAGCTGTGATGGAATACAATGGAAAAGGGGCAGATGGAGAACATCACAGGAATAGGCATCCTATTGTTAGAATGGCAGCGAGCAACTTGGAAGGAAATTGTCAACAGGTCACATCATCTTCTTCCAAACTGCTCAATCCATTCTAGAATGGGAAACTGGGAGATAGACTCATTGATTAAATTCGAAGGAAGCTTGGTCCAGTGGTCTGATGCAGGAAGTCTTTCAGGAGCTGAGAAAAGATATCTGAAGAGAGTAGTGAGTCTCTGGAATGTGTTGTTGGCTGGTGCGGTGGATGTTGACTCTCTGCATTGCCTTAAAGAGGGATCTGGACCGGTTCCTGACTGGGGCAAAGATTGCATCATGTATAAAGTAAGTCTTTTTATAGATAACACTCGATCCATGTGAACTCCTGGGCTAGTTTTGATAGCTTGAGGGGGTCGAAGAGAAATTTTGCAATGCATTTATTTCCTGATTGGCCCTGGGTTTTCTGTGTTTTCCCCCCGTCTCCCAGGAGATTGCATGGCTGGAGAGTATGGGGGGCGGGGGGGGGGCGGGGTGGGGTCAGGAGGCAGGGTGGAGAAAATAAACAATGGTTGAACAAGAATAAGCATTTGCAATCCCTCAAATTCCGATGTGTCCCATTGGGGAGTTGGCCAGCACTACCTCCAGCTACTTCCTGTTAGAGGAGAGAAGAGGTAAAAAGACCTGAAAGGGAGACATCCCAGGACACTCTTGTGCACTTTGCAGTAGTTGACACTGCATGACACAGACAAAGCCCTGGGTGCGGGCCTAGAACTAGGCCTGTTGAGGCTAGTTGGAATGTGGCATAAGGTTGCCATGGAATGGGAGGAAACAGAAGAGTGGAGTGATTAAATTACAACACCAACTTGTATTTCTATAACATAATGGCCCTGAAATTCCGGTCAGAGGCTTCTTTCGGACGAATGCCTCCAACTGGAGAATTTTTCCGAAAGTACCTGATAGTCCTGGAGGAGCGTGGAATTTCATTGGGGAGGCCTTCTCTTCCTGCGCTGCGAAGCGTGCTCCCCTTCTCCAGCTTCCCACGCAGAAGATGTAGTCATGTGTGACTGCTCAACCAATCAGGTACAGTATTCTCAATTAATAGCAATGGAAACTCCGTATCTACGAGTTCTCATTGCTATTAATTGAGAAAAAAAAACAAACACAATGGGCTAGACTTTCCACTTCAAATCGCTGGGCTCATGCCCATATATCACCCAAAAAGGCCTGCTATCGCCCATTTTGACTCAAAAGTGGAAAGTTGGGCTGGAAAATTGCCGTCCTAACTGTTGGCTCACATCGCCGAGGTGATCGCCCACACATCGCCCAGCCCAACTTTCAGCACATCGCTGGGCTGATCGCTCGTCGAGAACATCGCTGGAGAATAGTTGCTTTTCTCTGGCCTTCTGCACTACAGACGCCATTTTGAACGTCGCAGGAAGAGAGGAGGCTGCTTAAACAGGGGCTTAGATAGTTTGTGAATTATTTAAGGCCCTTTTAAAGATAGATCCACTCACAATTAGACATTTTATTATATTTATATTAATAAGTGATGTTTAATCCTTACTTGATCTGGCCTGGCCATTGTTTTACAACAGTTGCATTCATGTTTTACTAAAACCTACATTATTAGAAGACACTGCACAACATTTGTAAAGTGAAAGAAAATTATTTTAATAAAATAACAGCTCTTGAACATTATTTTTAAATAACACAGAAACACCCTCCCACCCCTCCTCCAATGACTCCCCACCCACACCTCCAACAGTGAAACAACAATAAAAACACCAACAATAAACAATGTTAACAATATGTACAATATAAAAAAGATTGCACCCCCGTTTCCCTCCAGACCCTGGACACCCCCCCCCCCCACCCCACCTCCTTACCTCACCCACCCATTTTAGTCCACGGGTACTGCTACGAAGCTGGCATGCAGTGGGCAATGTCAAGACGTCCTGCCGTGGTGGTGGATATGGTGGCATGATCGCTTGTTCAGGGGCTGTTGGAGGGGAAGACAAAACAGGGGGATCGCCTTCCAAGTAAGGAGGCAGTGCTTCCTCCTGACCCGCCTGTGTGCTGGTGCTTGTGGTCACGGGACCTTGGGGTGCAGTGCCGTGTGCCGACAAGAACGCATGCCGCAATGCATTGGAGGAGGCGGTGTTTTCACGTATCTCATGGATCATCTGCTGCGTTGCCTCCACTTGGCGAGCAGACACCCGGGAGAATTCCTCCGTGAACCCCACAAACACTTGGAGCTGTTCGCGATTGATTGCGACAGACTCCTCGCACAGTCGTGCCAGGCTCTCTACACGATCATCCAGGGTAGGCCTTTGCTCAAGCCGCTGACCCTGCCTCTGTGGGGTCTGCGACAGCACCAATGTGCGCCTTGGCGTCGCCAACTGTATGCCGCTTGTTGCCACTAACTCTTCGGTGGAAATCAACGTCGTGGCCGCAGGTTCAACAGACAGAGGGATGCAAGAGGTATCCTCCTCTATCTCCAAGTGTTCCTCCTCCTCTGGCTTGGTGGTCTCCTCCTCTTCACCACCCGTGGTGAATGACACATGCAGTGGGGCAGGTGCAGGTGAGGGTGTGTCCTCCATTGGCACCCCTGGAGCTGGGAGTCCTGCAAAACACAATTGAGCTGATTAGAACAGAAGGGATTGGTGCGCCATGCTGGCATACTTAGGAGGAACTACCCAATAAATGTGAGTGAGAGATTTTACATATTAATGCATCATATGGTAATACATATGGTCGTACATCTATGTGGAATTCACTGCACCAGAGAGCTGTGGAGGCTGGATCAGTCGCAGATAGACAGAATGATAAGGGAGTGAGGGTTTATGGGGTGCGGACAGAGAAGGGGACAGATGGCCAGGTGGCCTGCTCTTATGTTCTTATGTTGTCAACCTGAGAGTAGCACAAAGGCTGCATGCATAACATGGCATCGTTCGTCTATTCTATTATAATGAAATGATGTCACATAGTTTTTACACTGCTTGACACATTACTCACGTGGTGCATGGGAGGGTCTGGCAACACCACGGGTGGTGACCAGGCGACTGTGGGCCCCCACTAGTGCTGCAGCACGTTCCTCAAGGCCGGTCAGTGGCTGTATTGCAGCAGGGCCTCCTCCGGTGTACCTCTGCTGCACCCGATTATGAGATATCTTCCTCTGCAAACATGAAAAGAGCATGGCATAAGCTACTTGACTAGGTTTTATCATTTATAGACAACAGTTTCAACGTTATATGCTAATAGGGTTTGTATCCACAATGGATGCACAGTTATAACAAAGATCGGTGTGTTTATGAGCTAATGCTTGACACAAACATCTCTCTCGAATACAATCTACATTGAACTCGGCAATGACAGTAGCTAATGTCCAAAAGTGTCCCAGGCCAGACAGTGAGAAAAGGCAGCTCTCCCCCAGTCCATTCTGGGTCCCTGTGTAAGTGACAGCAGCCAGAGAGATTTAAAAAGGGCACAGGTTCATAGCCATGTCCAGTTCTTAGTGGGGATGATGTATCTTATATATGTTAGAATTAGAAGCTCACAATCAATCCAGGAGATTGATTATTATTAATTAAAATTATACTTAGAATTTACATCATTACAGTATAAAATCATACTTACTCTTGCTGAAGCCACAAGGCTGTTCCAGCGCTTGCAGCACTGGTCGGATCCCCTGGCTTCGTGGGGCACAGACGAGACGACAGCGACGATCTCGCTCCATGTCTGATGGTACGCCCATGGTGCTGGTTTCCCAACACACTCCCCCCCCCGGTCAATTGGGCCCACTGGGAGTGGACCTCCACGACGAGGGCCTCGTTGGCCTCATCCAAAAAGGGTTTGGACCTCTTTCTCCCCATCTCCACATCTCCAACATTTTCAACACTGTCAGACATATTCTTTACCTCTCTCTATCTCTCTCTCTCTCTGTCTCTGCCTTCCTCCTCTCTCTCTATATTCTCTCTCCCTAACCTCTCTTGATCTCTCTCCCCCTTCTGTGCACGTGTGGATGACCCTTGACCTCCTGAAATGCGGGAAACATGTCTACCCAAAAAAAAAACACGCATGCGCAGAAGCTCGTTGCTAGGGAAGCTTTTAAGAACATAAGAACATAAGAAATAGGACCAGGAGTAGGCCATACAGCCCCTCGAGCCTGCTCCGCTATTTAATACGATCATGGCTAATCCGATCATGGTCTCAGGTTCACTTCCCTGCCCGCTCTCCATAACCTCTAATTCCCTTATCGTTTAAGAAACTGCCTATTTCTGTCTTAAATTTATTCAATGTCCCAGCTTCCACAGCTCTCTGAGGCAGCGACTTCCACAGATCCACAACCCTCTGAGAGAAGAAATTTCTCCTCATCTCAGTTTTAAATGGACAGCCCCTTATTCTAAGATTATGCCCCCTAGTTCTAGTCTCCCCTATCAGTGGAAACATCCTCTCTGCATCCACCTTGTCAAGCCCTCTTATAATCTTATATGTTTCGATAAGATCACCTCTCATTCTTCTGAATTTCAATGAGTAGAGGCCCAACCTACTGAACATTTCCTCATAAGTCAACCCCCTAATTTCCGGAATCAACCTTGTGAACCTTCTCAAAACTGCCTCCAAAGCAAGTATATCCTTTCGTAAATATTGAAACCAAATCTGCACGCAGTATTCCAGGTGTAGTCTCACCAATATCCTGTATAACTGTAGCAAGACTTCCCTGCTTTTATACTCCATCCCCTTTGCAATAAAGGCCGAGATTCCATTGGCTTTCCTGATCACTTGTACCTGCATACTAACCTTTTGTGTTTCATGCACATGTACCCCATAGTCCTGCTGTACTGCATCACTTTGCAATCTTTCTCCATTTAAATAATAATTTGCTCTTTGATTTTTTTTCTGCCAAAGTGCATGACCTCACACTTTCCAACATTATACTGCATCTGCCAAATTTTTGCCTACTCACTTAGCCTGTCTATGTCCTTTTGCAGATTTTTTGTGTCCTCCTCACACATTGCTTTTCCTCCCATCTTTGTATCATCAGCAAGCTTGGCTACGTTACACTCGGTCCCTTTTTCCAAGTTGTTAATATAGATTGTAAATAGTTGGGGTCCCAGCACTGATCCCTGCGGCATCCCACTAGTTACTGGTTGCCAACCTGAGAATGAACCATTTATCGCGACTCTCTGTTCTCTGTTAGTTAGCCAGTCCTCTATCCATGCTAATATATTACCCCAATCCCGTGAACTTTTATATTGTGCAGTAACCTTTTATGTGGCACCTTGTCAAATACCTTCTGGAACTCCAAATACACCACATCCACTGGTTCCTCTTTATCCACCCTGTTCATTACATCCTCAAAGAATTCCAGCAAATTTGTCAAACATGACTTCCCCTTCATAAATCCATGCTGACTCTGCCTGACCGAATTTTGCTTTTCCAAATGTCCTGCTACTGCTTTTTAATAATGGACTCCAACATTTCCCCAACCACAGACATTAGTCTAACTGGTCTATAGTTTCCTGTTTTTTATCTGCCTCCTTTTGTAAATCGCGGCATTACATTTGCAGTTTTCCAATCTGCTGGGACCTCCCTAGAATCCAGGGAATTTTGGTAAATCACAACCAATGCATCCACTATCCCTGTCACTAATTCTTTTCAGACTCTAGGATGCAAGCCATCAGGTCCAGAGGATTTATCTGCCTTTATGCCCATTATCTTACTGAGTACCACCATTATAGCCCCTTGACACTCCACTGTTGGAATATTGTTAGTTTCCTCTACCGTAAAGACTGATACAAAATATTTGTTCAGAATTTCTGCCATCTCCATGTTCCCCATTACTAATTCCCAAATTTTGTCCTCTAAGGGACCAACATTTACTTTAGCCACTTTTTTCCTTTTTATATACCTATAAAAACTCTTGCTATCTGTTTTTATATTTTGTGCTCGTTTACTTTCACAATCTATCTTCCATTTCTTAATCATTTTTTTAGTCATTCTTTGTTGGCTTTAAACGCTTCCCAATTTTCTGTCCTCTCACTAGTTTTGGCCACATTGTATGCCCTTATTTTTAATTGGATACCATCCTTTATTTCTTTAGTTAGCCATGGATGGCTATCTTTTCTCCTCACTGGAATATATTTTTCTTGAGAGTTGTGAAATATCTCCTTAAATGTACACCACTGTTCATCAACCGTCCTACAGTTCAATCTGCTTTCCCAGTCCACTTTATCCAATTCTGCCCTGTACCTTCATAGTCACCTTTATTTAAGCTTAGTATGCTGGTTAGAGATCCAACTTTCTCACTCTCCATCTGAATTTGAAATTCAATCATGCTATGATCACTCATTCCAAGGGGATCCTTTACTAGACAATTGTTTATTAATCCTGTCTCATTACACAGGACCAGATCTAAGATAGACTGCCCCCTGGTTGGTTCCGTTACATACTGCTCAAGGAACTCTTCCTCAAGGTTACCCTTGATTGATCTGTCTAATCAATATGGAGGTTAAAATCACCCATGATTATTGCTGTTCCCTTTTTACAAGCCCCCACTATTTCCTGGTTTATGCTCCGACCAACAGAGTTAATACTGTTAGGGGCCACCAATGACTACGCCCACCAATGACTTTTTCCCCTTACTATTCCTTATCTCCACCCATACTGTTTCAGCATCCTGATCATTTGAGCCAACATCGTTTCTCACTATTGCAGTGATTCCATCCTTTAACAATAGAGTTACCCCACCTCCTTTTCCTTTCTGTCTGTCCTTCCGGATTGTCAAATACGCCTGAATATTTAATTCCCAGTCCTGGGTCACCTTGCAACCACATCTCTGTAATGGCTATCAGATTATACCCGTTTGTCTCAATTTGTGCCGTCAACTCATTTATTTTGTTACAAATGCTATATGCATTAGACAAAGTGCCTTTAAATTTGTTTTTTTTACCCTTTTTTCCTGCTTTTTTCCTCTCCTTCAAACACACCTTCTGTATTTTTGCTTTCTAATTCCAGCTTTGCCTTCACCATCGCAGCGCGATCGCTGGGCGATGTCACATCGCTGGGCTATCGCCGAGCCGAAAGTCGCGATCCAAAAAATGGGTGATGGTCCAGCGATCATGAAGGCTGAAACATCGCTAAGTCTGGAGCATCACCCATTTTTTGGGCCCTAGCGAGAAAAGTGGAAAGTCTAGCCCAATAATACCAAATAAAAAATAAAAAACACACCTCACATAATTAAAATTAGTTGAAATTAAAGTTAATAAATACCAGAGAAAATGTTTTTTTCCAAGTTCTGAAAAAGTTTTTAAAATTATGATTTCAAATAAATTTAACGTAGTGGGCAGAGTTTAAAAAAATAAAATGTGTTTTTTAATTTTATTTTTTATGTTTTAAGTGTGTTTTAAAACTCTTACGCCTGTAAAAGTAGGCTATGTGCCTGCTTTTATCAGGCGCAAGAGTTTTGAGGACATTTGCTGGGCAAGATATGGGTAAATACCGCAATCTTGTCCATGCAAATGACCTCGCTCCCGATATGTGGAGGACCTGTCAAGCTGGAGCTTGACAGATCGCAAAAGCCAGTTTTCAGCGCATGTGCATTGAGCGCTGAAAACTGGCTTTTGCGATGCCTTCCCGGGTCCATACATACTCCGTACGGAGTTGGGGAGGCCGGAATTTCTGGGCCAGTAAAACATCCCAATATGCTTCACAGGAGCTTAATCAAACAAGATTTGACACTGAGGCATATAAGGAGATATTAGGACAGATGACCAAAAGCTAGGTTTTAAGGACCGTCTTAAAGGAGGAGAGGGAGGTAGAGAGGCGGAGAGATTTCGGGAGGGAATTCCAGAACTTAGGGTCTAGGCAACTGAATTCATGGCCGTCAATGGTGGGGCAATGAAAATCAGAAATTTGGAAGAGTATAGAATTGGAGGAGTGCAGAAATCTTGGAGAGCTGTAGGATTGGAGGAGGTTACTGAGATAGGGAGGGACGAGGCTATAGAGAGATTTGAAAACAAGGATGAAAATTGTAAAATTGAGGTATTGCCAGACCAGGAGTCAAAGTTAGAGAAGACAACAAAAAAGAAATTTATGGGAAAGAGCAGAAGGGAGGAGAAGAATTAAGTCATCAAAATGAAACCTCTTTCCCATATAAGAAGTAGGAGCAGGAGTAGGCCATACAGAGCCTGCTCTGCCAGATATGGGGATGTCTTTGATAAATCTCGTTTCATGGTAAAATTTGTTTCATATTAAAAAGTTAAATCTCATCTGTTCATAAGCTACTTTTATGAGATGATATACACAAATAGAAATCATCTGGGTACAGGGAAATATTTCATTCAGTGAGTAACTACCACCAATAGTTTCTATTCCAGTTAAGAACTAGCTTATGAGGGGTTTTTTCCATTTAAATTAAGTTGAGTTGAAAAGAATTCTGAAACTGTTGCCAAGTAGAGCCTTTTAGTAGAACAATTCTGTGATCTGTGATTGTATTTGGAAATTTGTCGTGAATTGGGGTCTGCTGTATTATAGAATCATAGAAATTTACAGCATGGAAGGAGGCCATTTCAGCCCATTGTGTCGCACCGGCCGACCGAGAGCTATCCAGCCTAATCCCACTTGCCAGCTCTTGGTCCATAGCCTTGTAGGTTATGGCACTTTAAGTGCACATCCAAGTATTGTTTAAATGTGGTGAGGGTTTCTGCCTCTAGTTCCAGACGCTCACTACCCTCTGGGTGAAGAAACTTTGCCTCATATCTCCTCGAAACCTCCCCCCAATTACTTTAAATCTATGCCCCCTGCTTGTTGACCCCTTTGCCAAGGGAAACTGGTCCTTCTAACCAGGCACCTCTTAATTTTATTCACCTCAATGAGGGCTCCCCTCAGCCTCCTCTGTTCCAAAGAAAAAAGACCGTGCACCTCCAATCTTTCCTCAAAGCCAAAATTCTCCAGTCCAGGCAACATTCTTGTAAATCTCTTCTGCACCCTTTCCAGTGCAATCACATCTTTCCTGTAATGTGGTGACCAGAACTGCACACAGTACTCCAGCTGCAGCATAACCAGTGTGTTATACAGTTCAAGTATAACCTCCTTGTTCTTGTATTCCATGCCTCAACTAATAAAGGCAAATATTCCATATGCCTTCTTAACCACCTTTTCTACCTGGCCTCCTACTTTCAGGGATCTGTGGACTTCCACTCCAAGGTCCCTTTGTCCCTCTACACTTTTCAGTGTTGTACCATTTAATGTGTATTCCGTTACCTTGTTAGACCTCCCCAAATGCATTACCTCTCACTTTTCCTGATTGAATTCCATTCGGCCCTTCGAGCCATCACCACCATTCAATAAGATCATGGCCGATCATTCACCTCAGTAACCCTTTCCTACTTTCTCTCCATACCCCTTGATCCCTTTAGCCATAAGGGCCATATCTAACTCCCTCTTGAATATATCCAATGAACTGGCATCAATAACTCTCTGCGGTAGGGAATTTCACAGGTTAACAACTCTCTGAGTGAAGATGTTTCTCCTCATCTCAGTCCTAAATGGCTTACCCTTTATCCTTAGACTGTGTCCCTTGGTTCTGGACTTCCCCAACATTGGGAACATTCTTCCTGCATCTATCCTGTCCAGTCCCATCAGAATTTTATATTCTATGAGATCCCCTCTCATCCTTCTAAACTCCAGTGAATACTAGCACAATTGATCCAGTCTCTCCTCATATGTCAGTCCTGCCATCCTGGGAATTAGTCTGGTGAACCTTCGCTGCACTCCCTCAATAGCAAGAACATCCTTCCTCAGATTAGGAGACCAAAACTGAACACAATATTCCAGATGAGGCCTCACCAAGGCCCTGTACAATTCCCTAATCCTATACTCAAATCCCCTTGCTATGAAGGCCAACATGCCATTTGTCTTCCTCACCGCCTGCTGTACCTGCATGCTAACCTTCAATGACTGATGTATCATGATACCCAGGTCTCATTGCACCTCCCTTTTTCCTTATCTGTCACCATTCAGATAATATTCTGTCTTCCTGTTTTTGCCACCAAAGTGGATAACCTTACATTTATCCACATTATACTGCATCTGCCATGCATTTGCCCACTCACCTAATCTGTCCAAATCACTCTGCAGCCTCTTAGCATCCTCCTCACGGCTCACACCGCCACCCAGCTTAGTGCCATCTGCAAACTTGGAGATATTACATTCAATTCTTTTGTCTAAATCATTAATGTATATTGTAAATAGCTGGGGTCCCAGCACTGAACCTTGCGGTATCCCACTAGCCACTGCCTGCCATTCTGAAAAGGACCCGTTAATCCCGACTCTCTGCTTCCTGTCTGCCAACCAGTTTTCTATCCACATCAATACATTATCCCCAATACCATGTGCTTTAATTTTGCACACTAATCTCTTGTGTGGGACCTTGTCAAAAGCCTTTTGAAAGTCTAAATACACCACATCCACTGGTTCTCCCTTGTCCACTCTACTAGTTACATCCTCAAAAAATTCTGGAAGATTTGTCAAGCATGATTTCCCTTTCATAAATTCATACTGACTTGGACCGATCCTGTCACTGCTTTCCAAATGCGCTGCTATTTCATCTTTAATAATTGATTCCAACATTTTCCCCACCACTGATGTCAGGCTAACCGGTCTATAATTCCCTGTTTTCTCTCTCGCTCCTTTTTAAAAAAGTGGTGTTACATTAGCTACCCTCCAGTCCATAGGAACTGATCCAGAGTCTATAGAATGTTGGAAAATGACCACCAATGCATCCACTAATTCTAGGGTCACTTCCTTAAGTACTCTGGGATGCAGACTGGGGATTTATCGGCCTTCAATCCCATCAATTTCCTAACACAATTTCTTGACTAATAAGGATTTCCTTCAGTTCCTCCTTTTCGCTAGACCCTCGAACCCCTAGTATTTCCGGAAGGTTATTTGTGTCTTCCTTAGTGAAGACAGAACCAAAGTATTTGTTCAATTGGTCTGCCATTTCTTTGTTCCCCATTATAAATTCACCTGATTCTGACTGCAAAGCACCTACGTTGGTCCTCACTAATCTTTTTCTCTTCACATAGCTATAGAAGCTTTTGCAGTCAGTTTTTATGTTCCCTGCAAGCTTCCTCTCATACTCTATTTTCCCCATCCTAATTAGACCCTTTTTCCTCCTCTGCTGAATTCTAAATTTCTCCCAGTCCTCAGGTTTGCTGCTTTTTCTGGCTAATTTATATGTCTCTTCCTTGGATTTAACACTATCCCTAATTTCCCATGTTAGCCACGGTTGAGCAACCTTCCGCATTCTATTTTTACTTCAGACAGGGATGTACAATTGTTGAAGTTCATCCATGTGATCTATAAATGTCTGCCATTGCCTATCCACTGTCAGCCTTTTAAGTATCATTTGTCAGTCTATCCTAGCCAATTCATGTCTCATACCTTCGAAGTTACCTTTCCTTAAGTTCAGGACTCTAGTCACTGAATTAACACTGTCACTCTCCATCTTAATAAAGAATTCTACCATATTATGGTCACTCTTCCCCAGGGAGTCTCGCACAACAGATTGCTAATTAGTCCTCTCTCATTACACAACACCCAGTCTAGGTTGGCCAGCTCTCTAGTTAGTTCCTCGACATATTGGTCTCGAAAGCCATCCCTAATACACTCTGGGAAATCCTCCTCCATTGCATTGCTACCAGCTTGGTTAGCCCAATCTATATGTAGATTAAAGTCGCCCATGATAACTGCTGTACCTTTATTGCACGCATCCTTAATTTCTCGTTTGATGCCATCCCCAACCTCACTACTACTGTTTGATGGTCTGTACACAACTCCCACTAGCGTTTTCTGTCCTTTGGTATTCCGCAGCTCTACCCATACAGATTGCACATCATCCAAACTAATGTCCTTTCTTACTATTGTGTTAATTTCCTCTTTAACTAGCAACGCTACCCCACCTCCTTTTCCTTTTCTGTCTATCCTTCCTGAATGTTGAATAACCCTGGATGTTGAGTTCCCAGCCTTGGTCACCCTGGAGCCATGTCTCCGTAATCCCAATTATATCATAATCATTAATAGTTGCCTGCGCAGTTAATTCATCCAACTTATTACGAATACTCCTCACATTGAGGCACAGAGCCTTCAGGCTTGCCTTTTTAACACTGTTTTTCCCTTTAGAATTTTGCTGTATTGTGGTGGCACAAGTGTTTCAATATAAACTTTAACTTTAGGAGTCCAGGTAACTGCAGCACTGTTTAATTTATACAGCAAGCACCTGGGAAGCCTGCTTAATATTCCATTAAAGGTAATAAGCTGCAGCCCAATTTTTCATTAACTTTGGATCATTTCAGAGCCTTGAGAAAAAATTCAGTGCTAAAATTGCAACGTATATCCACCCCGGGTTAATGTGAGACAGTTTCCAGCTGGTCCTCATCAGATGGCTGATACCATTCATCTCCCATGAGTGGGAGGTTGAGAAGTTAGAATCATAGAGAATAATAAAATCTTACTACAATTTGGCCATTTGGCCTGTGTCGGCTCTTTGAAACAACTGTCCAATTAGGCCCAATCTCCCGTTACTTCCTCATCGGCCTGCAAATTTTTCCTTTTCACGCACCCCCTCGTACCATTATGGTAAATCTCACTCTGCACTCTCTCCAATGCCTTGACATTCTTCCTAAATTGTGGTGTCCAGAATTGAATACAAGCTGCGGCCTAACCAGTGACTTATGAAGTTGGCACAATGTGGGGCTAAAAAGTGCTAGGGAATTTGACTGAAATCCAACCCATCCAGACAGGATTAAGGATTGCTCTCTTTGTAAGAGAGGGAGAGAGAGACTGGGTGGTAGGCTCTGTTGGGGAATACTGCCCTTGTAATTTTGCAGTGTGGCTTGAAATTCAGGCCAGACAGGAGAGGAGGAGCTTTCCATCTCTTTAATGGTCGTTCAAGTCAAACATCACTGAACAATCTAGCTGTAATTCTACCACTCTCCCAGCTTAAATAAGCTGCCATGATGCATGGGGCAGAAAGACCAGAAATAAGCACCAGCTTAAAATAATGCAGCCGGTAACTAGTGGCACTTCAGCACTTTAGATTTCCAAGAGTGGTACCAGGCATGAGGGACTTCAGTTATGTGGAGAGACTGGAGAAGCTGGGATTGTTCTCCTTAGAACAGAGAAGGTTAAGGGAAGATTTAATAGAAGTGTTCAAAATTATCAAGGGTTTTGATAATAGATGGGGAGAAACAGTTTCCATTGCATGTGTTTGGTAACCAGAGGACACAGAACCAGAGGGGTGATGAGGAGATTTTTTTTAACGCAGTGAGTTATGATCTGGAATGCACTGCCTGAAATGATGGTGGAAGTAGATTCAATAGTAACTTTCAAACAGGGAATTTGATAAATACTTGAAAAGGAATTATTTGCAGGTCTATGGGGAAAGAGCAGGGGAGTGGGATTAATTGGATAGATCTTCAGAGAGCCGACACAGACACGATGGGCCAAATGTCCTCCTTCTGTGCTATATGATTCCATGTTTTGGTTTTCAGAGGATAACACGGTTGGGTGATGCCGGGGGCCTTTTATTTGCAGGTGCTGGGTTCAAGCAAACTCAATCAAAGGGGATGAAGGTCTGTTTTCTGTGGTGGGTGGGCTGGGTGGTGCTGCCTATTAAAATACTTATTTTATTCGTGGGACTTTGACTGAAATCCAATCCATCCAGGTGGGATTAAGGATTGCTCTCTTTATAAGAGAGAGAGAGAGAGAGAGACTGTGTGGTAGGCTCTCTTAGGGAATGCTGCCCTTGTAATTTTGCAGTGTGGGTTGAAATCCAGGCTGGACAGAGAGAAGGAACTTCCCATCTCTTTAATGGTCGTTCAAGTCAAACACCACTGAACAATCTCAACACAGTACTAAGAAAATAAAACAGACTGTACAATTTACAGCTTCCGCCAAAATATCCCACGGTGGGGGGGTGGGGGGGAGAGAGGGAGGTGGGGGGCGGCGGGTGATGGTGCAAATTTCATCAGTTCAGAATGCAATCTGGAAAAAAAATGATGGTATATTCTCATTTTGATATATTTGAATGTGCACTGGGAATAATAGCGCAAGCTGTAAAGGGTTAATGTAATGAGGACTTTTATTGCCAGCACAAACCAAACCACAGGCCTACATGGCTAGGTCTCCCCTATAATCTGTGGGGAAGTGCCACTTTGATTAGAAACATGAGGCAGTCTGACAGCCTGTACTGTTTTCTTTGATAGACGGATTGCGAATGGTTTTAGTTAGTACAATATTCAGATAAATGCTCCACATTGTCTGATGGTATTCTAGCTATTGGATAACCCCAAATTGTAGCCTGTCTGTTGTGTTACATCTTATAATGTCAATTCTTAAGTCAGTCGTGTAACTTTGTGTAAAGTAATGTTGCACTTGCAACATAAGAAGTCTAGAGTACGAATATCCAGGTTTGCCTGATTGTAGCATACAGGTGTCGGCTGTGGCTCAGTTGGTACCACTCTTGCATTTGAGTCAGAAAGTTATGGTTTCAAGTCCCACTCCAGAGACTTGAGCACAAACTCAAGCCTGGTACTCCCAGTGGCGGACTGAGGAGAGTGCTGCACTTTTGTGCGATCATTCACGATGAGGTCCTGTTTGCCCTCTCAGGTGAATGTAAAAAATCTCTTGGCACTATTTTGAAGAAGAGTAGGGGCGTTCCCCCAGTGTCTTGGCCAGTAATTATCCATCAATCAACATCAATAAAACAGAATATCTGATCATTATCTCATTGCTATTTGTGGGAGCTTGCAGTGCACAAGTTGGCTGCCGCGTTTCCTATATTCTAACAGTCATAGAATCATAAAATGGTTATAGCACAGAAGGAGGCCATTTGACCCATCAAGCCTGTGCTGACTCTGTGCAAGAGCACTTCAGCTAGTCACCGGACCCTCACCACCTCGTCCTTTCCCCGTAACCCTGCAATTTTTTTTCCTTCAGGTACTTATCCAATTAACTTTTGAAAGCCATGATGAGTCTGCCTCCAACACCTTTTCAGGCAGTGAATTTCAGATCATAACCATTCATAAGAACATAAGAACATAAAAAATAAGAGCAGGAGTAGGCCATTTGGCCCCTCGAGCCTGCTCTGCCATTCAATAAGATCTTGGCTGATTTGATCATGGACTCAGCTCAACTTCCCTGCCCGGTCCCCATAACCCTTTATTCCCTCATCACTCAAAAATCTATCTATCTCTGCCTTAAATATATTCAATGACCCAGCGTCCAAGCTCTTTGGGGCAGAGAATTCCATAGATTTACAACCCTCTGAGAGAAGAAATTCTTCCTCATCTCAGTTTTAAATGGGCGGCCTCTTATTCTGAGACTATGGCCCCGAACTTGGTGGCCTTCGTGCCGGCTGCCGCTGGCTGCTGCCAAGTTTTTTCGGTGGTCTCCTCTTGGTGCCAGTTTCCACTCAGCCTCCGGCTGGCGGGAAGGGAGAACCACTGGGAACCGCCCGCTGAGGGCCGTTAGTGCGCAAGGCGTGTAAGTGTCCTCCTGCCCGCCGAGCTTGCAGATTCCTCAGGGCAGGAGTCAGCAGCAGCAGGGGGAAGGATGCATTTTGGATGCAGGTCTAACCCCAATGGTAAGTATGAAGACTTGCAAAAAAAGGTTAGTGAACTTTTAACATTTTTTTTCCAGCGATTTATGTGTATGGGGTCCCCTGAAAGTCTTCCAGTGGGGTTTTTTGTGTACATTTTTATTTTTATGTGCTCCCCCATCCGTGGGCCCGACTCAATCCTCGGTGGCATTTTGTTGAGGATTGCATTGGCCGCCGAGATTGGGAGCTCCCGCCCGCTGTCACCCAGATTCACAGCATAAGTCCCTTTTTTGACACCGGGCGGTCTTTCAAGGACTTTTTTTAACGAAACTCCTGCCCAATGTACCATCAGGTATCTCGGCGGGCCTTTGGGCGGCACTTGGGTGGAACTTAGCTTCCACCAAGTTCGTGCCCTTTGTCCCCTAGTTTTAGTTTCCCCTATGAGTGGAAATATCCTCTCTCCATCCACCTTGTTGAGCCCCCTCATTATCTTTTATGATTTGATGAGATCATCTCTCATTCTTCTGAACCCCAATGTGTATAGGCCCAATCTACTCAACCTATCTTCATAAGTCAAGCCCCCTCATCTCTGGAATTAACCTATTGAACCTTCTCTGAACAGCTTCCAATGCAAGTATATCCTTCCTTAAATAAGGAGACCAAAATTGTACGCAGTACTCTAAGTGTGGCCTCACAGTTGTAGCAGGACTTCTCTGCTTTTATACTCTAGCCCCCTTGCAATAAAGGCCAACATTCCATTTGCTTTCCTGATTACTTGCTGTACCTGCATATTAACATTTTGTGTTTCGTGCACAAGGACCCCCAGGTCCCTCTGTACTGCAGCATTTTGTAATTTTTCTTCATTTAAATTATAATTTGCTTTTCTATTTTTTCTGCCAAGTGAATAACCTCACATTTTCCCACACTATACTCCAAATTTTTGCCCACAGCTTGTCTACATCCCTTTGCAGATGTTTTGTGTCCTTCTCACAATTTGCTTTCCCACCCTTCTTTGTATCATCAGCAAACTTGGCTACATTACACCCGGTCCCTTCATCTAAGCCATTAATATAGATTGTAAATAGTTGAGGCCCCAGCACCGATCCCTGTGGCATCCCAGTAGTTACTGTTTGCCACCCGGAAAATGACCCATTTATCCCAACTCTCTGTTTTCTGTTAGTTAGCCAATCCTCTATATATTACCCCCAACCCCGTGAACTTTTATCTTGTGCAGTAACCTTTTATGTGGCAGCTTATCGAATACCTTCTGGAAATCCAAATACACCACATCCACTGGTTCCCCCTTGCCATCCTCAAAGAACTCCAGCAAATTTGTCAAACATGATTTCCTTTTCATAAAACCATGCTGACTCTGCTTGACTGAATTATGCTTTTCCAAATGTCCTGTTATTGCTTCCTTAATAATGACTCCAACATTTTCCCAACGACAGATGTTAGGCTAACTGATCTATAGCTTCCTGTTTTTTGTCTGCCTCCTTTTTTAAAAAGGGGCATTACATTTGCGGTTTTCCAAATAGCTGGGTCCGCCCCAGAATCCAGGGAATTTTGGTAGATTACAACCAATGCATCCACTATCTCTGCAGCCACTTCTTTTAAGACCCTAGGATGTAAGGCATCACTCGCTGCATAAATTTTTTTCCCCCTCATGTCACCTTTGTTTCTTTTGCTTAATCTTGTCTCTGGTTCTCGACCCTTCTGCAAATGGGAACAGTTTCTATCTACTCTGTCTAGACCCCTCATGATTTTGAACACCTGTATCAAATCTTCTCTCAACCATCTCTGCTTTAAGGAGAACAACCCCAGGTTCTCCAGTCTATCCACGTAACTGAAGTCCCTCATCCCTGAAACCATTCTTGTAAATCTTTGCTGCACCCGCTCTTAGGCTTTCACATCCTACCTAAAGTTTCCCAGAATTGGACACAATTTTCCAGTTGAGGCTGAACCTTCCTTGCTTTAGTACTCTATGGGACTGAAATTCCCCCACTCCTTAAGGCCTGTTACCACCACAAATCGCTGCGGAATGGAGTGACAGCCAACTTTTCGTGGAATGGCCGCTGATAGCCCAATTGCCCTTCCGAAGTTTCCCAGCGATGCCCTGATCCCCCTCTACTGCTCTGCTACTGCCAATCCGTGTTAAGTGCGTCATCACTGTGCGCACCGCCAATCTACCCCCCTGATGGCGACATTTCCTACTGAAAATCTTCGGTCGACCCAGTGGTGCCAAAACCTGTTTTTCCCGGTGGTCCAGTGAGGCTGTTACCTTCTGCAATGGTGATGCAGCTTCCCTTAAAGGGGAGGATGCACTGCTGCTGTTGCCACGTTTTTTGTTGTCGGCCGACTGCCACGTAGGCCTGACAATTATACCCCCGGGTTCAGCTGGGCCGCCAATAGGCAGCCTGGCATCTCCTCTTGGATGCCTTCCTGGTGGCCAGAAACCCTTCCTGGTGGCCAGAAGACCGAGGTTTTAAAATTGCGAAGGCTCTCCCCTTTTAGTGATGGTGAGAGCCGTGGTGACGCGGCGCCATGATGATGTCATTGCGGCGGTCACTTCGCACCGCCCCCAACTTCCGCCCCTCAGTTGTTGCCACCACTGTGTATCTACCCCTCTCATTTAGTCACCGCCCCCATTAGAGCGACTTCCGGATCTGAATAAAAAAAACAACAAAGAGCGGAATTTTGCTCAAGAGATGTGTTTCGGGCGGGGGTGGGGGGGGGAATTTTTAGCCCCTGTACCTTTATTATGAAGCCTAGGATCATGTTTTAACCAGTCACAACACTTCAAAAGTACTTTGCTGGCTATAAAGGACAATATTCTATTGTTTTGAAAGGTGCTATAGAAATGTAAGCTTTTCTTTTTTCTTTTTACTGGGAGGTAACATTGTTTAAAGCTTCTCTATGTGGGGGATGTGACAATCCAAAGAATGGAACTGGAATACAAGCCGGGAGTAATATTCAGGCAAAGTATCACACTCCCTGCTAAGTACAGGTGGCTCAGTGATGGTAAGAACTGCAGTGTTCACATCTAACAGGAGCATGCAGCAACAAGGCTGGCAGGCCCCTTGAGAAGCCGAGGAATGAATAGTCCTAGCACATGCCATCAGATTAAATCAGATCTGGTATCTGGTATCTGGTAGGATTTTCCCTGGATTTTTTTCCCTTGGAGTTTGTTCTTGTATATATTATTTATTTTGGAAAACAGTCTCCAAGCCACACAAATGAGACACATCAGTCTGACGAAGTGCAGTGGAAGAAATGACTTCAAACTCATGCATTGGTTTGAGCAGGGTTCGGGTTAGGGTTAGGGTTTGAGCAGTTCTGAAAGGGATTAAGACAGAATTACAGTAAGGCCCAACAGCCTTCATTATTTTTTTCAGATTTGTCATAGAATTCAATCATCAAATGTAATTTTTTTTCCAGGAATCTTCCTTCGACAAAGACAATCGTTATACTATTAACTTCTGAATGAGGCATGCCATTACTAATGCGCAAATCAGCCAACAACTTGTAGCGAGGAAGATGTACTCCATGAATTGTGAATCATCACTAGTTGCTGACCGATTTGCACCACTTCGCCATTAGCGTTGCGAAAACAACATCTCGCGCTTAACCTTCCCATGGTTTATTTGAAGTTGCTGCATTTGTACATTCTTTCACGTTAAACTCGCCACAGAAAGTTAAGGGCTGGATTTTTGGCTCATTTGCGCCTTAGTTAATACCCCGCCTGGATGTTAAATGTTGTTTTTGGGTATTATGCTGGGCGTTCAGGATTTAGCACCCGGCCAGAAGATTTGGCTATTGTTTGGTGCAGGCACAAAACCTTACTGCCCCATTCTCTGTTTTTAGCACGATGATGATGTCAATCATCGTGCAATGCTGCGCTAGTGCCCCAGATGGAACTTTCGGCTTTAACGCCTCATTTAACGCCTGCCCCAGGAAATGCCTAAAAAAACAGGTGGTCTCAGAGTGCGGCAGGTGGTATTGGCAGCATTTTTAAATGGAGGGCTGAGGATCTTACATCGCAGGTCATATTGACTGCAACAGCTGCGCACATAGCCGACTTGTGAAGATCCGACTTTCAAACTTCACTTTTATTTGCCCTTACAAGTTCAGTGAGAAAATTTAATGGGGGCATTACTCGTTCACCAGCGTATCATGTTATTGCCAGGCTGTGTCAGGGCTCTTGGCCATGTTGGCCCAAGGATGAGGAGAGGCCGAAGACGTCCAGGGAGAAGGGCCTACCCCCCCACGGGTTTACAGGCCCCAACGCTCAGACCTCTCTGGTCCAGAAAGTGGACAATTAAAGTGGACAGGTAGTGAATTGTTTTCGGAGATTTTAAATTTACATTTTCATCCTACTATTCATTTATGTCTTTTTTTCTCTCTCTCTTAATCCAATCTTTTTTCCCCTCTCTTTATTTCTCTTTCTGTACCTGATTTGACATTGAATTCACCCACTCTAATTCACCCTCTTTCCTCTATTTTTTTCTGAATCCTTAAATCTCAGTGGTTAAGGAGATAGATGGTTGGTCCCGTTGTTCACCGAGGTCCCAGAAGCCCCGTTGCCCTCGCGCACCGTTATCAGCTCGCACTTCCAGCAACTTTGTCAGCAAATTTTTTTAAAACTTAAACAAGAACGAGCACGAACGAGTCTAACTAATGGGGCATGCCGCAATATGCCCCGCTCCAGCAAAATCTAGATGGGTGTCCTATAGGGTATGGTGGTGTAGTACTTATATTTTGGCACAATCAAGTCTGAGGTAGTTTCAGTCTGAAGTTTTGGAGATGTTTTCACCTGTTAAGTAGTGGAGAACCTATTAGGGCTCCATTCAGTCTCCTCATCTCCTACAAAGCCAGCTAATGGCACTGTTGCTCTGCCTTTAAATCGTATTAAACAGATTCTTTAGCATAGAGGTTGTGTTACTGGACTAGTCAATCCAGAGACCTGGACTAATAATCCAGGGAATGTAAATTCAAATCCCCGCATTGTAGTGTGAGGATTTGAATTCAGTTTAAAAGTGATGATGAAGCTGTCCTGTTGTTAGAAAAACCCAACTGGTTCACTCATGTCCATTAGGATGGAAACCTGCCATCTTTACCCGGCCTGGCCTATATGTGACTAGCTCAGTAACAAAGTGGTTGATTCCTAACTGCTCTCTGAAGTGGCCTAGCAAGTCACACTGTTGTATACCCACGGAGGGGAGATGTGGGGGGTGGGGGGCGGAGAGGCCCGGGGCAGGGAACAGGATGGGCCACTGTGCGGCAGAATTCTAAAAGGACAAAGGGTGTTAAAAAAACAAGCCTGAAGGCTTTGTGTCTTAATGCAAGGAGTATCCGCAATAAGGTGGATGAATTAACTGTGCAAATAGATGTTAACAAATATGATGTGATTGGGATTACGGAGACGTGGCTCCAGGATGATCAGGGCTGGGAACTCAACATCCAAGGGTATTCAACATTCAGGAAGGATAGAATAAAAGGAAAAGGAGGTGGGGTAGCATTGCTGGTTAAAGAGGAGATTAATGCAATAGTTAGGAAAGACATTAGCTTGGATGATGTGGAATCTATATGGGTAGAGCTGCAGAACACCAAAGGGCGAAAAATGTTGGTGGGAGTTGTGTACAGACCTCCAAACAGTAGTAGTGATGTTGGGGAGGGCATCAAACAGGAAATTAGGGGTGCATGCAATAAAGGTGCAGCAGTTATAATGGGTGACTTTAATATGCACATAGATTGGGCTAGCCAAACTGGAAGCAATACGGTGGAGGAGGATTTCCTGGAATGCATAAGGGATGGTTTTCGAGACCAATATGTCGAGGAACCAACTAGGGGGGAGGCCATCTTAGACTGGGTGTTGTGTAATGAGAGAGGACTAATTAGCAATCTCATTGTGCGAGGCCCCTTGGGAAAGAGTGACCATAATATGGTGGAATTCTGCATTATGATGGAGAATGATACAGTTAATTCAGAGACCATGGTCCAGAACTTAAAGAAGGGTAACTTTGAAGGTATGAGGCATGAATTGGCTAGGATAGATTGGCGAATGATACTTAAGGGGTTGACTGTGGATGGGCAATGGCAGACATTTAGAGACCGCATGGATGAATTACAACAATTGTACATTCCTGTCTGGCGTAAAAATAAAAAAGGGAAGGTGGCTCAACCGTGGCTATCTAGGGAAATCACGTATAGTATTAAAGCCAAAGAAGTGGCATACAAATTGGCCAGAAATAGCAGCGAACCTGGGGACTGGGAGAAATTTAGAACTCAGCAGAGGAGGACAAAGGGTTTGATTAGGGCAGGGAAAATGGAGTACGAGAAGAAGCTTGCAGGGAACATTAAGGCGGATTGCAAAAGTTTCTATAGGTATGTAAAGAGAAAAAGGTTAGTAAAGACAAATGTAGGTCCCCTGCAGTCAGAATCAGGGGAAGTCATAACAGGGAACAAAGAAATGGCAGACCAATTGAACAAGTACTTTGGTTCAGTATTCACTAAGGAGGACACAAACAACCTTCCGGATATAAAAGGGGTCAGAGGGTCTAGTAGGGAGGAGGAACTGAGGGAAATCTTTATTAGTCGGGAAATTGTGTTGGGGAAATTGATGGGATTGAAGGCCGATAAATCCCCAGGGCCTGATGGACTGCATCCCAGAGTACTTAAGGAGGTGGCCTTGGAAATAGCGGATGCATTGACAGTCATTTTCCAACATTCCATTGACTCTGGATCAGTTCCTATCGAGTGGAGGGTAGCAAATGTAACTTTTTAAAAAAGGAGGGAGAGAGAAAACAGGGAATTATAGACCGGTCAGCCTGACCTCAGTAGTGGGTAAAATGATGGAATCAATTATGAAGGATGTCATAACAGCGCATTTGGAAAATGGTGACATGATAGGTCCAAGTCAGCATGGATTTGTGAAGGGGAAATCATGCTTGACAAATCTTCTGGAATTTTTTGAGGATGTTTCCAGTAAAGTGGACAAAGGAGAACCAGTTGATGTGGTATATTTGGACTTTCAGAAGGCTTTCGACAAGGTCCCACACAAGAGATTAATGTGCAAAGTTAAAGCACATGGGATTGGGGGTAGTGTGCTGACGTGGATTGAGAACTGGTTGTCAGACAGGAAGCAAAGAGTAGGAGTAAATGGGTACTTTTCAGAATGGCAGGCAGTGACTAGTGGGGTACCGCAAGGTTCTGTGCTGGGGCCCCAGCTGTTTACATTGTACATTAATGATTTAGATGAGGGGATTAAATGTAGTATCTCCAAATTTGCGGATGACACTAAGTTGGGTGGCAGTGTGAGCTGCGAGGAGGATGCTATGAGGCTGCAGAGTGACTTGGATAGGTTAGGTGAGTGGACAAATGCATGGCAGATGAAGTATAATGTGGATAAATGTGAGGTTATCCACTTTGGTGGTAAAAACAGAGAGACAGACTATTATCTGAATGGTGACAGATTAGGAAAAGGGAAGGTGCAACGAGACCTGGGTGTCATGGTACATCAGTCATTGAAGGTTGGCATGCAGGTACAGCAGGCGGTTAAGAAAGCAAATGGCATGTTGGCCTTCATAGTGAGGGGATTTGAGTACAGGGGCAGGGAGGTGTTGCTGCAGTTGTACAGGGCCTTGGTGAGGCCACACCTGGAGTATTGTGTACAATTTTGGTCTCCTAACTTGAGGAAGGACGTTCTTGCTGTTGAGGGAGTGCAGCGAAGATTCACCAGACTGATTCCCGGGATGGTGGGACTGACCTATCAAGAAAGACTGGATCAACTGGGCTTTTATTCACTGGAGTTCAGAAGAATGAGAGGGGACCTCATAGAAACGTTTAAAATTCTGACGGGTTTAGACAGGTTAGATGCAAGAAGAATGTTCCCAATGTTGGAGAAGTCCAGAACCAGGGGTCACAGTCTAAGGATAAGGGGTAAGCCATTTAGGACCGAGATGAGGAGAGACTTCTTCACCCAGAGAGTGGTGAACCTGTGGAATCCTCTGCCACAGAAAGTGGTTGGGGCCAATTCACTAAATATATTCAAAAGGGAATTAGATGAAGTCCTTCCTACTCGGGGGATCAAGGGGTATGGCGAGAAAGCAGGAAGAGGGTACTGAAGTTTCATGTTCAGCCATGAACTCATTGAATGGCGGTGCAGGCTAGAAGGGCTGAATGGCCTGCTCCTGCACCTATTTTCTATGTTTCTCACGGCAATAAATGCTGACCTTGCCAGCAATGCCCTCATCCAGAGAATGAATTAAATTTAAAAATAGACAATGGCATGGAGTAGATTAATCTAGAAGACTACTACAAACTAAACTAGGGCAGTAGAACAAAGAGGCACAGGGTTGGGCAAATTTAGGACTGATGTCAGGAAGTTATTCTCAAAAGAGTGGTCAATACATGGAATGGACCTCCTGGTAGGGCAGTAGAAGCAAAAACCCCAGAATCAATTAAGACACAGACATCTCTCTAGAGATAAGCTAAGATATATGCTTGTCTCTACTTGTCGTGTGATCGCAGGAGAATGAATAGAAAGTTCAGAGGTACAATGACCATTGTAGCTTCAATGAAACAGGAAATGGCAACAAGGAAAGGTTTGAAGCAAGAAGAAAGAGAGCATTTGGTTATCAGCTTTTTCTTGAATCTGTCCCAGTGTGAGAGAGAGGAGTTAGATAGACCTCCCAGACATGGATAGCAATATTCAAGCCTTGTACAGCCTTGAGCTTTTTAGAGAGCCAAGGGTTGTCGAAGGGAAAATAAGAGCAACCGATATTCATTTTGAGTCATTTGTAGACTTGTTGATGGGCCACTTGACAACATATCCAAGGAAAATTACTTAAATGTAGGAAAGTATTGCACTACAGTTTAATGCCAAGTGTGTCATAACTTCATCAGCAAGTTATAGCCATATCATCTGCAGGTCTGTGCACCCATCCTCCCAATTGGAAATGGGTGCTTGGAAACAGAAGCCCTTAATGAGAAAACAGGTGAGAATAAAGAAAAGAAATGAAAGCCTCGGTCTCATGTTCAATGAGATTACTGACATAACGCAGTGTGAATAAAGAAGCACAAGAGGCATTCAGTTATGCTTGGCTACAACTCAAGGTATTTTGAACTCATACATATCTATAAATGGTGGGAAGGAAATTGGAGCAATATGACATTGGTGAGACTGTGGTAATGGAGCATTCTGATGTTGGTCTCAGTCTGGCCTGGTACTGCAGTACTTTGATAGCATGGAATTTGTTTGTCGTCATCGTGCTTCTGCTAAAGTTGTTCGATACTGGAGGGATACCAAAGGGAAAGTGGAGATTGAGCAGTATAACCCACAGGGGTGGGGAGGCTTTGACCATCGTCTGTTTTAACACTCATCACTGACGTTGAACCACACTGATCGCCAGCACCTCAATCAATTGGTCGAGTGTGCCACGCACGGTGTCAGGTTTGGGTTGGCAGTTCGATCCTTGGTTGAACCGTTCTAATTTAGAGATCATTCAGTCATAAGGATCATTTGGAGACCTGTTCCAACCGATCGCTGTGCCCACTGCGACGGCACAATAGGGCATTGGTGAGGAACTAGAAGTGCAGTGATCCCATTTCTGGTGAGTTTTGAGGGCGGAATAACAGAAGGAGTTAAAACAAATGGGAACCTCTTTAATGCTGCATTACAATTTGACCTGTTTGGGAGGGAGTTGATTTCTTTCCAGACATAGGCCCCTGTCTAAGAGTTTGCTGGCTGGGTATTTGTTGGCAAATTGCCATGTCTGTACTGCAGTATAAGAAATATCTGACACCACCTTTCCAATATAAGGTACAGCTTCAGATTATAATACTTTTCGATTTGGAGCCAGTTATAGAAAAGGAGTACCCTTTCTTACAGAGTAACATGGTCAGAATGTGCTGGAGCAGAGTATCTCACGGTCTGCCCTGCAAGTTGGATTTTTTTCTTTACCCCTCAGCTGCTAAACTTTGATGCGTAGTAAGTTGCTGGGAGTGCGAGCTGATAATGGCGTAGCGAGGGCAACGGGGCATCTGGGGCCTCAGTGAACAACGGGATGAATGCTCTATCTCCTTAACCACTGAGATTTAAGGGTTGAGAAAGAAACACAGGAAGGACTGCAAAGGAAATAGAGTCAAATCAAGTACAGAAAGAGAAATAAAGAGAGAGAAAGAAAGATTGGCTTATGAGAGAGGGAGAAAAGAGACAGAAAGGAAAAGTAAGAAAAAGATTTAAAAATTTAAACTTTTTAAATTTTAGAAATCTCTAGGAGCAATTCCTACCTGTAGGAATGAGACTCTACAGATTCAATTGGTCCCTTTGGGGGTATCTCTTCCTCGCCACAAATTGCTGAGTTATTTACATTCTAATAACAGTGTGCGACCGTAACATGCCATTATTTACCCTGCAAGTTATAGGCCAATATTACTCCACTTTTTCTTTCCAACCCACTTAGGTTCAATCAAAGTGCTTAAAATTGAAAATCAATCACTAAAACCTCACACAGATTGAATCCATACATGCTAATTTTGTTACCGGCAAGTCTGAAATAGTTTCCATCTGAGGTTCAGCAGACGTTTTCGCTTGCTATGTGTTGGACAACTAATTAGGGCTCGATTCAGTCTCCTCATCTCCCACAAAGCCAACTAATGATGCTGTCGACCACAAACCAGTTATCCAGCCTTTGAGGGGTACTAAATGGATACTTTAGTTAGTGGTTGTGTTACTGGACTAGTAATCCAGAGGCCTGGGCGAATAATGCAGGGGAACATGAATTCAAATCCCCCCATTGGAAGTTTGAGAATCTAAGTTTAGTTTAATAAAAAGCTTGTATCAGTAAAAGCAAACATGAAGCTGTCGGATTATCGTTAAAAATCCACATTCACTAATGTTTAGAGGAAGAGATCTGCCATCCTTACCGGTCTCACACTAACGTGGTTACCTCGTTACTGCCCTCTGAAGTGGCCTAGCCAGTCACTGAGCTGTGCGATGGGCAGTTAATATTGGCTTTGCTTGATACACACATGTCCCGAGAATGAATTTCTAAAAACAGCATTGAGTTCCTCCCGCAGAATTCCTGACATGTGCTCCTGTCACACAAAGTGAGTGTGAGTGTGTAAAATCTCGCCCCTTGGTGTTACCTCCTAGCAACCAAAGCAGTGCATCCCTCAGGGGATTCCAGCTACAACTACAGCAATGCAACATGAATGAGTCAATGGTAACCAATGGGGTGACAGTGAAGGGATGAGGAGAGAGAGCATAACCATAAATAGAAGAAAGATGAGTGATACTGTTGATGGTGCTCTTTTGGAAAATCATACCGTGATCAAGGATCTCCTTCAACTCTTAAAGGTTGCTCAACAAGGATTATCATACAAAAGAGAGACATAAAAAATGTGCGATATACTGGCAAGTATTGAAAAAGGGGGATAACAAGATCATAGGGGCCAAACTTGGTGCACTCACTGCCCGTTGCCGCCGACTACCGGCGAGTTTTCTGAGCGGTGTCCCCTCTGACCAATTTTGGAGGAGGCCTCCCACCAGCGGGGAGGGAAGACCAGTGGGAACGGCCCGCTGATATCCGCTGGTGCTCAACTGACGTAACTGTCCTCCCGCCCGCCGAGCTGCCAGTTTGGTCTGGCAGGAGTCTGCTGCAGCAGGGGGAAGAATCACCACATGGAGTCAGGTCTAACCCCAATGGTTAGTAAGAACTGCAAAAAAAGGTTAGTAAACTTCTTTATTTTTTTTCCAGCGCTTCAGGTGGATGGGTTCCCCTGAAGGTTTTGCAGTGTTTTTTTTTGAAAATATAACATTTTATCTGTTCCCCCTTCCTGGGCCCGACTCAATCCTTAGCGGTACGTTGTCGAGGATTGCATTTGGCACCGATATTGGGAGGTCCCGCCCGCTGCCGCCCAGATTCATGGCACAAGTCATTTTTTTGCCGCTGGGCTGCCTTTCCCGGACTTTTCCACAAATCTCTCTCCCACAATGCCGTCAGGTATCTCAGCGGTCCTTTGGGCGGCACTTGGGCGGAACTTAGCTTCCACTAAATTTGGAGCCTATTCACTGCACAGAAGGAGATCATTTGGCCCATCAAGTGCGTGCCGACTCTCAGGGAATGTTGTTAGTACTTTTCCCCTTGCCCGTTCCCAAATTCTTTCAAGATTTTCTTTTTCAACATATTGAGAACTATTCTGCTTTCAGCACAGTTTCTAGTCCTAACAATCCTTGGCATAAAAAAATTTCTACTGAGGCCCTTTTGGTGACGATCTTGGCCATTTGAGGCCCTTTTGGTGACGATCTTGGCCAAGCTAACAGCATGTTCGCCTCCTCAAAAATTGAGCACTGCCCTGGCCAAGCTGAGTTGGTTCAGGGAAGTGCCCTGTCCAATTTTGGCAGCATATAATTGTCTCACCCAACTGACATGCAGCACAAGAAGTATTCTCCCAGTGTCCTGCCATCGACATTTAGGTGAAGGCCCAACGATAGAGTGACATTATGTGTCACCATTTTAATGATTACATTGTTTGATACGACCAGCATAGTATAAGGTGTCAGCCATGGCTCCATTGGCCAGGACACGAGGAAGAACTCCCCTGCGCTTCAATTCAGTGCTGTGGGATCATCTATGTCCAGCTGAGAGCAGTCGGGGCTTCAGTTTAATGTTTCATCCGAAAGATGGCATCTCTGACAATGCAACACTCCTTTAGTATTGCACTGAAGTGTCAGCCTGGGTTATGTGCTCAAGTCTCTGGAGTGGGACTTGAACCCCATGACCTTCTGACTCAGAGGCGAGAGTGCTACCCACTGCAAAGCACTGTTGGGTTTGGAGGGAACAAGTAGAAGACCCATTAGTAAGGCCTGGTCCAGAGGATGCACCTGGGCCAGCAAAATCAGATGCTCAGAGGTTTGACAGGCGCACCTCAGTCCAGGTAGAACAGGAGGTGAGAGGGGGAGACGCTAGTGTCTCCTGACCACTTAAAGCAGAGCAGAGCTCCTGAAATCCCCTTCTGCCTGGCAACAACAACAAGAACTTTTATTTATATAATGCCTTTAACGTAGTAAGATATCCCAAGGTGCTTTCATCATTATCATAGGCAGGCCCTCAGAATCGAGGAAGACTTGCTTCCACTCTTAAAATGAGTCCTTAGGTGGCTGAACAGTCCAATACGAGAGCCAGAGTCCCTGTCACAAGTGGGACAGATAGTTGTTGAAGGAAAGGGTGGGTGGGACAGGTTTGCAGCAGCCAAGGGGGTAAGTGATTGGCTGCCGATTGGTCAGTAGTTTTTCTTTTTCTTTTCTATATCAGTAAGTAACCTTTAGCATTGTTGTTGCCAATTTAAGTTTATCTAAGGGTTAAGTCGTGGCAGGACAGCTCGGACACGTGTTATGCTCCTTCTGTACTATTGGGAAGTCAGGGACGCTTCCGGTGTCCCTGATGACTATGTGTGCGGGAAGTGCATCCACCTGCAGCTCCTGACGGACCGCATTGCGGCACTGGAGCTGCAGGTGGATTCACTCTGGAGCATACAAGATGCTGAGAATGATGTGAATAGCACGTTTAGTGAGTTAGTTTTACCGCAGGTAAAGGGTACACAGCCAGATAGGGAATGGATGACCAACAGGAAGAGCAATGCAAGGAAGGTAGTGCAGGGGTCCCCTGCGGTCATCCCCATGCAAAACAGATACACTGCTTTGGGTACTGTTGAGGGGGATGACTCATCAGGGGAGGGCAGCAGCAGCCAAGTTCATGGCACCGTGGCTGGCTCTGCTGCAAAGGAGGGCAGGAAAAAGAGTGAGAGAGCTATAGTGATAGGGGATTCAATTGTAAGGGGAATAGACAGATGTTTCTGCGGTCGCTTAGAGACTGTGCCCTCTGATGCATGGAAACAGCACATGAGGAATGGTTTGTCAGACTATATTTCCTCTTAAAGAGAATCGTGGGATAGGAAGATGCAAATGAAAGAATTTGCACTTTTCTGACTTCAGGATGGCCCAAATTACTTCTAGCATTGAAGTACAATTGACATGTGATCACTGTTGTGCTCTCTTCTCCAGCTCAGTATGTCTGCCCATACCCATTCAATCATAGCATCACCAACAATGGCTTCCTTTTCTGCTCCACACCATTACGTGAGGAGTCCCCCAAGGATCTATCCTTGATCTTCTCCTCTGAATGCTGCCCCTTAGTGACATCATCTGAAAATATTGGGTCAGGTTCAACAGGTTCCACATGTATGCTGACGACACCCAAATCTACCTCATCAGCACCTTGTTCCAATGCTCCACTGCCTCTGTGCTGTCGGACTAATGTCCGGTATCCAGTATTGGATCAGTTGCATCTTCGGCAGCACCTCCCCAAACTCACGACCTTCACCACCTAGAGGGACAAGGGCAGCAGGTGCATGGCAACACCATCATCTCAAGTTTCCCTCCAAGTCACATACCATCCTGGTTGGAAACATATCGCCATTCCATCATTGTCGCTGGGTCAAAATTTTGGAACTCCCTCCCTAACAGCACTGTGGGAGCAGCTTCACCACTGCAGCAGTTCAAGAAGAAGGCCCACACCACCTTTTCAAGTGCAACTAGGGATGGGCAATAAATGCTGGCTTTGCTAGCGATACCCGCAAGAATGAATACAAAAAATACCCCACTAAAATAATGGGAAGACCAAAGCCATTCTCTTCAACCCCTGTCAGAAACTCCATTCCCTAGCCACTGATTCCGTCCACCTTCCCAACTACTGTCTCAGGTTCAACCAGATTGTTTGCAACCTTGGTATCCTATTTGACTCTGGGCTGAGCTTAGAAACATAGAAACATAGAAAATAGGTGCAGGAGTAGGCCATTCGGCCCTTCTAGCCTGTACCGCCATTCAATGAGTTCATGGCTGAACATGCAACTTCAGTACCCCATTCCTGCTTTCTCGCCATACCCCTTGATCCCCCTAGTGGTAAGGACTTCATCTAACTCCTTTTTGAATATATTTAGTGAATTGGCCTCAACAACTTTCTGTGGTAGAGAATTGCACAGGTTCACCACTCTCTGGATGAAGACGTTTCTCCTCATCTCGGTCCTAAATGGCTTACCCCTTATGCTTAGACTGTGACCCCTGGTTCTGGACTTCCCCAACATTGGGAACATTCTTCCTGCATCTAACCTATCTAAACCCGTCAGAATTTTAAACGTTTCTATGAGATCCCCTCTCATTCTTCTGAACTCCAGTGAATACAAGCCCAGTTGATCCAGTCTTTCTTGATAGGTCAGTCCCGCCATCCCGGGAATCAGTCTGGTGAACCTTCGCTGCACTCCCTCAATAGCAAGAATGTCCTTCCTCAAGTTAGGAGACCAAAACTGTACACAATACTCCAGGTGTGGCCTCACCAAGGCCCTGTACAACTGTAGTAACACCTCCCTGCTCCTGTACTCAAATCCCCTCGCTATGAAGGCCAACATGCCATTTGCTTTCTTAACCACCTGCTGTACCTGCATGCTAACCTTCAATGACTGATGTACCATGACACCCAGGTCTCGTTGCACCTCCCTTTTCCTAATCTGTCACCATTCAGATAATAGTCTGTCTCTCTGTTTTTACCACCAAAGTGGATAACCTCACATTTATCCACATTATACTTCATCTGCCATGCATTTGCCCACTCACCTAACCTATCCAAGTCACTCTGCAGCCTCATAGCATCCTCCTCGCAGCTCACACTGCCACCCAACTTAGTGTCATCCGCAAATTTGGAGATACTACATTTAATCCCCTCATCTAAATCATTAATGTACAGTGTAAACAGCTGGGGCCCCAGCACAGAACCTTGCGGTACCCCACTAGTCACTGCCTGCCATTCTGAAAAGTAGCCATTTACTCCTACTCTTTGCTTCCTGTCTGACAACCAGTTTTCAATCCATGTCAGCACACTACTCCCAATCCCATGTGCTTTAACTTTGCACATTAATCTCTTGTGTGGGACCTTGTCGAAAGCCTTCTGAAAGTCCAAATATACCACATCAACTGGTTCTCCCTTGTCCACTCTACTGGAAACATCCTCAAAAAATTCCAGAAGATTTGTCAAGCATGATTTCCCTTTCACAAATCCATGCTGACTTGGACCTATCATGTCACCTCTTTCCAAATGCGCTGCTATGACATCCTTAATAATTGATTCCATCATTTTACCCACTACTGAGGTCAGGCTGACAGGTCTATAATTCCCTGTTTTCTCTCTCCCTCCTTTTCTAACCCATATCCTCCCACAAAGAGTGACTACTTTCACCTCCATAACATTGCTTGTCTCGACCCCCTGGTCCATCCATCTGCTGCTAAAACCCTCATCCATATCTTTGTCACATTCTGGATTCCCAATCTCTACCCTCCATAGACATTAACTCATCTAAACATAGAAACATAGAAAATAGGTGCAGGAGTAGGTCATTCGGCCCTTCGAGCCTGCACCACCATTCAATAGGATCATGGCTGATCATTCACCTCAGTACCCCTTTTCTGCTTTCTCTCCATATCCCTTGATCCCTTTAGCCGTAGGGGCCATATCCAACTCCCTCTTCAATATATCAAACGAACTGGCATCAACAACTCTCTGCAGTAGAGAATTCCACAGGTTAACAACTCTCTGAGTGAAGAAGTTTCTCCTCATCTCGGTCCTAAATGGCTTACCCCTTATCCTTAGACTGTGACCCCGGTTCTGGACTCCCCCAGCATCAGGAACATTCTTCCTGCATCTAACCTGTCCAGTCCTGTCAGAATTTTATATGTTTCTATGAGATCCCCTCTCATTCTTCTAAACTCCAGTGAATACAAACCCAGTCGATCCAGTCTCTCCTCATATGTCAGTCCTGCCATCCCGGGAATCAGTCTGGTGAACCTTCGCTGCACTCCCTCAATAGCAAGAACGTCCTTCCTCAGATTAGGAGACAAAAACTGAACGCAATATTCCAGGTGAGGCCTCACCAAGGCCCTGTACAGCTGCAGCAAAACCTCCCTGCTCCTATACTCAAATCCCCTAGCTATGAAGGCCAACATACCATTTGCCTTCTTCACCGCCTGCTGTACCTGCATGTCAACCTTCAATGACTGATGTACCATGACGACCGGGTCTCGTTGCACCTCCCCTTTTCCTAATCTGCCGCCATTCAGATAATATTCTGCCTTTGTGTGTTTGCCCCCAAAGTGGATAACGTCACATTTATCCACATTATACTGCATCTGCTATGCATTTGCCCACTCACCTAACCTGTCCAAGTCAACCTGCAGCCTCTTAGCATCCTCCTCACAGCTCACACCGCCACCCAGCTTAGTGTCATCTGCAAACTTGGACATATTACTCTCAATTCCTTCATCTAAATCATTGATGTATATTGTAAATAGCTGGGGTCCCAGCACTGCGGCACCCCACTAGTCACTGCCTGCCGTACTGAAAAGGACCCATTTATCCCGACTCTCTACTTCCTGTCTGCCAACCAGTTCTCTATCCACATCAGTACATTACCCCCAATACCATGTGCTTTAATTTTGCACACCAATCTCTTGTGTGGGACCTTGTCAAAAGCCTTTTGAAAGTCCAAGTACACCACATCCACTTGTCCACTCTACTAGTTACATCCTCAAAAAATTCCAGAAGATTTGTCAAGCATGATTTCCCTTTCCTAAATCCATGTTGACTTGGACCGATCCTGTCACTGCTTTCCAAATACGCTGCTATTTCATCTTTAATAATTGATTCCAACATTTTCCCCACAACTGATGTCAGGCTAACCGGTCTATAATTCCCCGTTTTCTCTCTCCCTCCTTTTTAAAAAAGTGATATTAAAGCTCTGCTGCCTGAATCATAACCTGCCTTGTTCCACTTGTCCATCACCCCTGTGCTTGCTGATCTACATTGGCTCCTGGTTCCTGTCATCATAGGCAGTCCCTCGAAATCGAGGAAGACTCGCTTCCACTCTAAAAGTGAGTTCTTAGGTGACTGAACAATCCAATACAGGAGTTACAGTCTCTATCACAGGTGGGACAGACAGTTGTTAAACGAAAGGGTGGGTGGGAAGATTGGTTTGCCGCCACTTCTTCCGCTGCCAGAGCTTACTTTCTGCATGCTCTCGGTGACGAGACTCGAGATGCTCAGCGCCCTCCCAGATGATCTTCCTCCACTTAGGGCGGGCGGTCTTTGGTCAGGGACTCTCAGGTGTCGATGGGGATGTTGCATTTTATCAAGGAGGCTTTGAGATTGTCCTTGTAATGTTTCCTCTGCCCACCTGGGGCTCGCTTGCCGTGTAGGAGTTCCGAGTAGAGCGCTTGCTTTGCGAGTCTTATGTCAGGCATGCGAACAATGTGGCCCGCCCAACGGAGCTGGTTGAGTGTGGTCAGTGCTTCAATGCTGGGGATGTTGACCTGATCGAGGATGCTAACGCTGGTGCATCTGTCCTCCCAGGGGATTTGCAGGACCTTGCGGAGACATCGTTGATGGTATTTCTCCAGCGATTTCAGGTGTCTGCTGTATATGGTCCACGTTGCTGAGCCATACAGGAGGGCGGGTATCACTACAGCCCTGTAGACCATGAGCTTGGTGCCAGATTTGAGGGTCTGATCTTCGAATACCTTCTTCCTCAGGTGGCCGAAGGCTGCGCTCGCGCAATGGTGGAGGTGTTGAATCTCATCGCTGATGTCTGCCCTTGCTGATAATAGGCTCCCAATGTAAGGTCCAGGGACATACTGTGGATCTTGATGACTGGGGGCAGTGCTGTGTGGCAGGGTCAGGTTGTCTTACAGATGTTTAATGTAATATGTGTGGGTAGAACAAATGAAGGACAAAGATACGATCAGTTGCTAGTCCATGTGCTTGCTTTATTAGGCCAGAGTGAACTGAGCAGCATTAAACGGAGTGCACTTAAGTGTTTTATTTTTGGAATTTGAAAAGAGTGGGAATTCGGCGAAGAGTGGGAAGGAGTTGCTGTTTTTACCTACACTACTTGTCGTGCTTTCTGTTACAGGTAGATATTTAATTTCATTTACCCGTAACTTAATCTAGATCCATTAAGTAGTCAAGAAACTAAACTATAAACTAAGTTATTTAAATACAAATTTAATTACATTTAATGAAATAGAACAAGGTCATATAGTGCTGGCAGTGCAGGTGGTGTGCCACAACTGCAACATGTGGGAGTTTGTGCAGACCATTCTCATCCCGGACAACCACGTTTGCAGTAAGTGCCTGCATCTTGAGGAACTTCAGCTCAGAGTTATTGACCTGGAGTCTGAGGTGCAGACATTACAGGGCATCAGGGAGGGGGAGAGTTACCTGGACACTTTGATCCAGGAGGCAGTCACATCCTTTAGGTTAAGTAGCGGTACAGGTCTGGTTAGTGGTCAGGGACAGGAGGATGTGACTGTGACTCCGGGAGGTAAGGGGACTCCAGGTGCAGGGCAGGAGGAGCCTCGGCATTTGTCATTATCCAACAGGTATGAGGTTCTGGTTGCCTGTGCGGATGAGGGAAAAGCCTGCAGTATGGATGAGCAAGCTGATCGTGGCACCATGGTGTAGGAGGACATTCAAGTGGGGGGAGTGAAAGGGAATGTAGTTGTGGTATTTTCAAATTTATTTTCAAATCCCTGCATGGCCTCACCCCACCCTATATCTGTAATCTCCTCCAGCCCCAAAACCACCCAAGATTCTGTGCTCCTCTAATTCTGCACTCTTGAGCATCCCTGATTATAATCACTCAACCATTGGTGGCCGTGCCTTCTGCTACCTAGGCCCCAAGCTCTGGAACACCCTGCCTAAACCTTTCCACCTCTCCACCTCTTTTTCCTCCTTCAAGACGCTCCTTAAAACATACCTCTTTGACCAAACTTTTGGTCACCTGCGCTGATTTCTACTTATGCAGCTCGGTGTCAAATTTTTATCTCCTAATACTCCTGAGAAGCACCTTGGGATGTTTCACTATGTTAAAGGCGCTATATAAGTACAAGTTGTTATTATGGTGTTGACAAGGGACAGTATAGTCAGAGGGATAGATACATAAGAACATAAGAAATAGGAACAGGAGCAGGCTATTTGGCCCCTTCCGCCATTTAATAAGATCATGGCAGATCTGATCTTGGGCTCAGCTCCACTTCCCTGCCCGCTCCCCGTAACCCTTCACTCCCTTATCATTTAAAAATCTGTCTATCTCCACCTTAAATATATTCAATTACCCAGCCTCCAAAGCTCTCTGGGGCAGAGAATTCAACAGATTTACAAAACTTAGAAGAAATTCCTCCTCATCTCAGTTCTAAATGGGCGACCCCTTATTCTATGCCCCCTAGTTCTAGATTCCCCCACGAGTGGAAACAGCCTCTCTGCATCTACCTTGTCGAGCCCCCTGAGTATCTTATACGTTTCAATAAGATCACCTTTCATTCTTCTAAACTCCAATGAGTTTAGGGCCCAACCTGCTCAACCTTTCTTCATAAGTCAACCCCTTCATCTCAGGAATCAACTGAGTGAACCTTCTCTGAACTGCCTCCAATGCAAATATATCCCTCCTTAAATACGGAGACCAAAATTGTACACAGTACTCCAGGTGTGGTCTCACCAATACCCTGTACAGTTGTAGCAGGACTTCCCTGCTTTTATATTCCAACCCCCTTGCAATAAAAACCAACATTCCATTTACCTTCCTGATTACTTGCTGTACCTGCATACTAACTTTTTGTGTTTCATGCACAAGGACCCCAGGTTCCTCTGTACTGCAGCACTTTGTAATCTCTCTCCATTTAAATAATAATTTGCTTTTCTCCTCAGCCGCGACCGGGAGTCCTGAAGGCTGTGTTGCCTGCCTGGTGCCAGGGCTAAAGACAGCTCCTCACGGGTGGTGATGAACTTGGAGTGGGAGGGGGAGGATCCAGTTGACATAGTACATGTAGGATTCAATGATATAGGTAGAACTAGGAATTAGGTTCTGCTGAGAGAGTTTGAGGAGTTGGGGTTCAAATTAAAAAGCAGAACCTTAAAGGTAATACTCTCTGAATTGTTAACTACGCCATATGCTAATTAGCATAGGGATAAGCAGATTAGAAGGTTAAATGCGTGTCTTGAAGAGTGGTGTGGGAAGCAGGAGTTCTGCTTCGTGGGGCACAGGCACCAGTACTGGGGAAAGAGGGAGCTGTTCCATTGGGATGATCTCCACTTAAACTGGGCTGGAAGGTACAGAGAGAGTAACAAATGTAATAGTGCATCAATGACTAAGGTGACATCAGCGAAAAAAAGTCAAAACTAAAGGCACTATATCTGAATGCGCGAAGAATGATAAAGAAAGGGAAAATGGAATATGAGAGTACACTAGCGAGAGACATAAAAACAGACTGAAAAAGCTTTTATAAGTATGTAAAAAGGAAAATATTCATGAAAGTAAATGTGGGTCCCTTACAGGCTGAGACAGGAGAAATTATAATGGGGAATAAGGAAATGGCAGAGAAATTAAAGAAATACTTGGATCGAGAAATTCAGTTGTGTCGTGTCTCAGTTAGCGCCCTGAATGGCTTACCGCCCAGCTGTGCAAGTTGTAGCACTCCGCTGGGAAATTTGGTTCAAGTTTACCAGCGCCGCAAAATGCGACCGCCTTACCGAGTAATTGCTGTCAGATCATGATGTCAGTACGCAAGCAACGATCCGCTAACACCCTACTCGCAAAATTTGGTGTCTCCGCCTCATTTAGCGTCCGCCACTGAACACGCCGGAGAAACCAGGCAGTCCCACCTACTTTAGGCGATACCTGGAGGCTATTTGAAGGGAGGAGCAACCGGATGAATCGGCTGTCACAAGGAGTGCAACGTTTCGACAGAACACGGTGCGTGAACCTCTTCCTTGGCAGCGGCAGATTTATCTGACCTTACAGGTTCGTAGCAACTTGAGTTTGAGAGTTAAATGGGTACATTACTAGCATGCTAGAGTTGCCTTCTACATGCTCTTGTTAGGCGGTGGCCATTTTTGCCCATAACTGAGGAGACCCCGAGATGTTGGGACAGGAGGCTTTACAATCCACGGATTTACCAGGAGCATCACTCATACCTCGACATGTCGGAGGAGCAGAAGGCTGCACTTCCGAAAGGAGGTCCTCACAGAGATATGCAATCTCCTGCAGCCAGACCTGTAGCCTGACATTGACACCAGGACTGCGCTGCCCATCGCAGTGAAGGTTGCAGTGGCACTCACCTTCTATGCCTCCGGCTCCTTCCAGGCTGCATCGGGGACATATGCAGCATCTCTCAATTCACAGCACCTCGCTGCATCCACAATGTGACACAGGCTCTGTACAGACAGAAAATGGACTTCATCATGTTCCCAATGGGCAGGAATAAACAGGGTGAGCGGACATGTGGGTTTTCCAGGATAGCGAGCTTCCCGATGGTTCAATGAGCCATTGACTGCACACACGTGGCCTTGCGAGCACCATTCCAGAATGCCGACGTCTTCTGAAACAGAAAGGGATACCACTCCCTGAATGTATCGCTGCTGTGCGACCACAGGCAGCGCATTCCCGCAGTGAATGCCCGCTATCCTGGCAGCGCACATGATGTGTCCATCCAGCATGAGAGCACTGTGCCACGATTGTTTCAGCCACCATGGGAAGAGTGCGGCTGGCTGCTCGGGGACAAAGGGTACAGCCCCCTCCACAACCCCACCATCTAAGTGGAGCATCGCTACAATGACAGCTCTGCGGCCACCCACAATATAATTGAGCAGACAATAGGGGAGCTGAAGCAACGTTTCCAATGTCTGACCCGCTCTAGAGGCAGCCTTCAATACTGCCCTCAACAGTTCATTGTGGTGTGCTGCATGACCATAATGAGGGCCCAGGCACTGCCAGTGGGGATTGCAGCCCCACCTCAGGAGGAGGAGGAGGACGAGGAAGAGGAGCCTGCCAAGGCCCCGAATGGCTAGCCACATGAGGAGGAGGAGCAGCAGCCATGGAAGAGGCACCGTGGCAATGCTGCCGGTGCAAGGGCCACACGTCAGCGGCTCATAATACATCACTTCTCTTGAATGGAAGAAGCTGACAGATGCAGCTGATATTGCCCGGGCTATGTGCTACGATAATGGCACATCTCGGTGAAATTCCACGTTAATACACAACACGGGAACGCAAATGGTCAAATGAATATTTTATTAACTGCATCAAAAGTCTCACCTCAAACAGCACACCAAAAATACCTCACCAGCAAGGAATAAAAAATTTAACAAATGCCCCTTGAAACAGCATAACATATAATCAACTTCAGCAATATGTGTACAAATGCCCCTGCCATTTGTAATTCCACACCAGCTTCCAGGTGCCATATTTGGCCCAGACCCATACACCAATAGCACGCGTCAAACAACAGCAATGAGATATTTACAATGATATTTAAAGGATAAGGGCATCTATCCATGGTGGCCAAAGCCCTTATTAAGACTTACTCAGTGATTTTCCACCCCTTTCCTTAACCCCTTCCCACGACTACTGCTCCTCCTTAATGTGGCCGCAGTGCCTGCAGTAAGGCTGCTTGAAGGCTGCTGTGTCTGTAAGGCAGACACTACAGAAGACCCAGCAGGACAGAAGGCCCGGCTGCGGACTGCATCAGCGGCAGCAGTCTCAGATGGCTGTGGTGTAGACCACAGCAGATACAAAGGTGGAGTGGCAGTGGTGGGACCGGAATACTGTCATCTTGAGCAAGGACAGCATTTTCCATTTCCAGTGGCCCACTGCCATGGGGCAGAGCTTCAGCATCCAGAGCAATCTGTGGGAGCAAAGATTGTTGGCCTGCTTCGGCACCGTCACTTTCCCGTTGGACTGTGGGGAACACAGAGAGGATGGCAGCAGTCTGTGATTTCATGGCATCAATCTGAGACTGATTCACAGCACACTGTGTCTGAATGCAGCAGTCTGAGAGTTGATGCCAGCAACCAATGACTGCATCACACCACGAAGGCCTTGAAAGGCTTCAGCCAGTGATATGATAGCTGCTGTCATGTCAACCATGGCACGTGCCATCACCTATGGGACTCTACTGTCGCTCGTTGAGCCCATGTCCCTCTGGAGCCAGTCAAGGATGGGCTCGATGGACTGCTGAGAGGCACGGGCAATGCTTGAGATGGCCTCCCCCAACCTCAGAGCAAGTGCAGCTATGCTCTGCGGAACCCTTTCCAATGCACCCATAAGCTCGCGGTGCGTTACCATGGACTCTCTCGACATAGCCTCCAATCCAGGTCCACATCTGAGTGTCTCTGAGCAGGACTCATGGGCCGACTCACCCTCAGCCCTCGAGCTTCCCCTCCTGCCCCCTCCCCATTGCTGCAGGCCACTGGTGCCAGGAGCCTCAGGCTCTTCAAAGCCCAGGAATGGGTGGTGACCCCAATCAGTGAGCTGATGTAGGGTCCCTCTCTGTCGCAAGACTTTGATCCCCACCCTCCTCCTCTCCACCAATGTTCAACGTGGTTGGCTCACAGGCAGGCTGCTGCGCTTCTGGCTCATCATCTGTAAGCACAAAGCAACAGAACTGTGGTCAGCAGTGGGGAGGGGGCAGGAAGGGAAGAAGGAGGTGGCATTGGATATTTATATGTAAAGGGGGTAAAGCATGTGGTATCAAGAGTGAAGGATCTCACATGAACCGCAAAGGGCATTAACACATCGTCACTGGCCCCAGGGAGCTCAGCTTCACTGGCTGCTACTGCACCAACTGCTGTGCCCACGAGGGCGGACACTCGCTCCTCCACCTCCGTGAGGTCCTGGATGTCAGTCTCTCCTCCTCCGGTACGCCTCTGTTCGCACCTGTTGTGTGCCAGTTTCGACTGCAATCACAAACACAAGAAGGTGAGTGAGTGTGCAGCTCACCACCGCGGAAGGTCGAGGATAAAAGGCAGAGCCAGCCACTGTAGGGAGCAGCGCGAGCTGGTCCAGGAGTGCGACGGCTTCAAGGAGGGCCACTGGATTGACGTCATCGGAGTCCAAACAGCCCATTGGAGAGGAACAAGACCAGTGGTGGGGTCGGGACCCAGGTGGAGGAGGAGCAGCAAGGAACGGGGATCGAGACCAGCAGGGAGCAGGGAGTGGAGATCGAGACCAGCGGGGAGCGGAGATTGAGACCAGCAGGGAGCAGAGATCGAGACCAGCAGGGAGCGGGGAGCGGAGATCGAGACTAGCGAGGAGCGGAGATCGAGAACAGCGAGGAGCGAGGGGCGGAGATCGAGACCAGCAGGGAGCGGAGATTGAGACCAGCAGGGAGTGGGGAGCAGAGATCGAGACCAGCAGGGAGTGGGGATTGAGACCAGCGAGGAGCGAGGAGCGGAGATCGGGACCAGCAGGGAGTGGAGATTGAGACCAGCGAGGAGCGAGGAGCAGAGATCGAGACCAGCAGGGAGTAGAGATTGAGACCAGCGAGGAGTGAGGAGCAGAGATCGAGACCAGCAGGGAGTGGAGATTGAGACCAGCAGGGAGTGGAGATTGAGACCAGCGAGGAGCGGAGATCGAGACCAGCAGGGAGCGGAGATTGAGACCAGCGAGGAGCGAGGAGCGGAGATCGAGACCAGCAGGGAGCGGAGATCGAGACCAAGGGAGTAGAGATTGAGACCAGCAGGGAGCAGGGATCGAGACCAGCAGGGAGCGGAGATTGAGACCAGCGAGGAGCAGAGATCAAGACCAGCGAGGAGCATAGATCGAGACCAGCGGGAAGCGGAGATGGAGACCAGTGAGGAGCGGAGATCGAGCTCAGCAAGGAGCATAGATCGAGACCAGCGGGAAGCGGAGATGGAGACCAGTGAGGAGCGGAGATCGAGCTCAGCAAGGAGCATAGATCGAGACCAGCGGGGAGTAGAGATCAAAGGCGGTGAGTATTGATAATGTCGTGGCCCAAGAGCAGCGGGGTCGTGGTCCAGGATCGGCGGGGTTGTGGCCCAGGAGAGGCGGTGTCGGACTAAAGGAGCGAAGGGATCATGGCCCAGGAGCGGCGCAGCACATAACGACAGTAGGGTTGGGGTCCAGGGATGGCGCAACAGAACGTCTTGGTTAACCCTTGCCACAGGACCAAGGCCTTGCTCTGTCAAGCCCGTGTGGTGGGTGGTGTGCAACGGCCACTCCACGTTAAAAGAATTTACGCACAGGCTTCTTCCACCCTTCAGTTGGTGGGAGCGGGTCATCCTCGACACGAGGGACTGCCTCATACTATACATCATGTACCATATGTGCTTTCCATAGTTGAATAGCTGCTACTGTATGGAAGTTTACAGATCTCCATTTGAATCAGCGTGGCTGTGTAGAGTGTCTGTGTGAACGGTGGGATTAGATGACAACTACCTAAGATGAAAGATGAGGCTGAAGTGCTGCGAATGTATAACAGAATGAAACAGTAGTACGAGGAGAGGCCAGGCTGAGTAGGGAACAAGAAGGTGAGCAACAATTGAATGGCCAGGGCATGACTGCTGAACTGCGCCTGAACTTTTTTGGTGTATTCACCAACGAAGACCATGGCCTGGTACACCTAGTGAAGGAGCAGGTACTGCAACACCTTTACATTGTGGGAGACAGTGAGGCAGTCGGAGGAGCAGCCAGCGGGAGCAGGAGGCTCGAGGCCTATAAAAGGGCAGTGGCAGTTGGGAGCAGCAGTTGGGAGCAGCAGTTGGGAGCAGCAAGCTGGTGCAGGGACAAAAAGCAAAATAGAAGTAAAAAGAAATCGAAGTGTGACGTCACAGCCAAACGGTTAAGTGATTGGCTGGTTGATTGGTGAGTATTTTTTTATTTCTTTTTATTTTTCTTTTCTTATCAGTAGGTAACATTTGGCATTGATGCCAAATTAAGTTAATCTAAGGGTTAAGTCATGGCAGGAGAGACCAGAGCCATTAACGTTCCTCCTGTGTTATGTGGGAAATCAGGGACACCTCCAGTGTCCCTAGTTACTATGTGTGCGGGAAGTGTGTCCAGCTGCAGCTCCTGTCAGACTGCATTGCGGCACTGGAGCTGCGCATGGATTCACTCTGAAGCAACCGCGATGCTGAGGACGTTGTGGATAGCACGTTTAGTGAGCTGGTCACACTGCAAGTAAAGGTTACTCAGGCAGATAGAGAATGGGTAACCATCAGGAAGAGCAGGGGAAGGAAAGTAGTGCAGGGGTCCCCTGTGGTCACTTCCCTCCAAAACAGATATACTGTTTTGGATACTGTTGAGGGAGGTGGCTCATCAGGGGAAGGCAGCAGCAGCCAAGTTCATGGCACCATGGGTGACTCTGCTGCATAGGAGGGCAGGAAAAAGAGTGGAAGAGCTATAGTGATAGGGGAATAGATAGGCGTTTCTGCGGCCGCAAACGAGACTCTAGGATGGTATGTTGCCTCCCTGGTGCAAGTGTCAAGGATGTCTCAGAGCGGCTGCAAGGCATTCTGGAGGGGGAGGGTGAACAGCCAGCTGTTGTGGTGCATATAGGTACTAATAATATAGGTAAAAACAGGATGAGGTCCTACAAGCTGAGTTTAGGGAGCTAGGAGTTAAATTAAAAAGTAGGACCTCAAAGGTAGTAATCTCAGGATTGTTACCAGTGCCACGTCAGAGTACAAATAGCAGGATAGTTCCAATTACACGTGGTTTGAGAAATGGTGCAAGGGGGAGGGATTCAAATTCCAGGGACATTGGAACCAGTTCTGGGGGAGGTGGGACCAGTACAAACTGAACGGTCTGCACCTGGGCAGGACCGGAACCGATGTCCTAGGTGGAGTGTTTGCTAGTGCTGTTGGGGAGGGTTTAAATTAATATGGTAGGGGGATGGGAAGCTATGCAGGGAGGCAGAGGGAAGTAAAAAGGGGGCAGAAGCAAAAGGTAGGAAGGAGAATAGTAAGATTGGAGGGCAGAGAAATCAAGGGCAAAAATCAAAAAGGGCCACATTACAACATAATTCTAAATGGACAAAGAGTGTTAAAAAAATAAGCCAGAAGGCACTGAGTCTCAATGCGAGGAGCATTCGTAATAACGTGGATGAATTAACAGCACAGATAGCTGTTAATGGATATGGTGTAATTGGGATTACGGAGACATGGCTCCAGGATGACCAAGGCTGGGAACTCAACATCCAGGGGTATTCAACATTCAGGAAGGCTAGACAGAAAGGAAAAAGGAGGTGGGGTAGCGTTACTAATTAAAGAAGAGATTAACGCAATAGTAAGGAAGGACATTAGCTTGGATGATGTGGAATTGTATGGGAGGAAGCCACAGGGCCCACCAGTGCCGCTACAAAGACTATGCATGCAAAGGCTGCAAAGAGAAAGGGCACCTTCAGAGAATGTGCAGAAAAAGCTGTACTCACTGTGTCTCTGATGAGTTGGCTAATCACCAGGGCTCCGACACAGATGAAGATGAAGCTGCTCTAACCCTGGGAGAAGAGTATGGAATCTTTATCTGCTTCATCGGAAGTTCTCCGTGGATGATGGAAGTGGACATCGATGGGGTTCCAGTCTCCATGGAGATCAACACAGGGACGAGCCAGTCTGTGATGAGCCAAAAGACCTTTGAAAGAATTTGGAGGAATCCTGCCACTCGACCAAAACTTCTGTCCAGGCAAAGCTGCTTACCTATACCAAAGATAAAATCCAAATCGTTGGCAGTGTAGACGTCCAAGTCTCTCAGGGCGGCGTGTTGCACAAACTCCCCCTGTGGATTGTAGCTGGCGACGGTCCCACGCTGCTGGGCAGGAATTGGATGAACCGGGTCCATATCAGGCAAAAAAAATGGCTGCAGCACACAAGCATGTGGAAGAAAAGAGCGCCACAGCCTACCTGCAGCAAGACCATAAAATGGCTGCAGCACCACAAACAGCAAAACCTGTAATCAAAATGGGCTCCTCCATGCATGAGTCAACATGGAGGGGCATTATGTGACATCAAGCGGCCAATCGGATTTGAAGGCTCCCTTAAAGGAGACCGATAACCAAAAAAATTTAAAGGGGAAGTTCCAACTATTTGAGTACATGGACTTTAAAGCTAAAGATGCAATTAAAGGATGCAAGTATGAAAATGTATGCAATGTAACCATGAATTGTGATGCTGGTTTAACTAATGTGACTAATGAGATGAATGCAGGTGTGTAAAGTTAAGAACAAGATTATTATGCGTAACAGTAATGTTAGAGATTGTGAAATGCCTAATGTCACCATGTCTGTTAAAATCAGGACACCCAAAAGTGATGCAAGTGCTAGAATGTATAATGCAGGCTCGACTATGTGTGATCAGAGCCAAGGTGTCATGTATACTGGTAGGACACTGCCAAAGGACATTGGGTCCTACAGGGACCATGCTGATGCCAATGGAATCCCCCCTGTGGGAGACCCCCAGGTCCAGCAGGCTACCTGACCATGTAGCCTGGACCTTTGGAACGAATGTGATGCCCCTTGCAGGACACACACACAGGCAATGGGAGCAGACCCACTATAGGGACAGTGGTCAATGGCCAGCCCAGCCACCACCAATGGCAACCTGCACCAGACCAGCCTTACAGCCCCTGGCCACCAGGGCCAACGCCAGAAGCATGAGGCCAATACCCTCCAGCTTCCCCGGCAAACCCTGGGATGACCTGACCCTCATCCCCATTGGTGGACAAGGATCCCACCCAGTCTTGTAGCCCTGCCCACCACCCCACAACTACCTACATCACAGTGTATACACACCACCCACTGCTGCCGTGGCTACCTCCCCGAGGGATCCCACAACAGTGACACCCACTTGGTTTGTGTGTGAGGGAGGGGAAATGTATGAGGCCAGCCTCAAGCACACGGGTCACACCTGGCAACCACACAACCCTCACCACAACCTCCCATAGCCCACCACTGATCACCTCCCCTGGTCATGACAACAAGGATATGAAAAATGCTCAGGGGGGAGTATTGTTGTGTCGGCATGCCTGTTCACTGTGTGATGTCTGTAACACTGTTATGCCACATTGAATGTACCCTTGTACTATACACACCTTACCGGTACACCAGAGGGTGCTGTTGCTGGAGACCTAAGGGTTACCTGCACACGGCGGGTAACCCAGTTTAAAAGGGAACTCGCAGCTTGTTGTCGTCACTCAGGAGCTGTTAATAAAGGACTGCAGATCTGCACAGTTTAAGTACCATACCCTGCCTCGTGGAGTCATTACTAAACGTGCCTACATATACTACAGTTCTTATCGGAAGGGGAATAAAAGAGATTGGGTACGCATCTGAGACACTTTATAATAACAGGATTCTTGTGTTATTGCATTGGTGACGAGGTAAACTAAGAACGTTCCTATTTACAATGGGCACTATTGGAATTCTACACAAATTCGTGGATGGCGAGGATTGGGCGGATTTTGTCGACCACATGGATCAATATTTTGTTGCCAACAAAATGGAGGGGGAGGCTGATGCAGTCCGTCGCAGGGCGGTTCTCCTCACTGTCTGTGGTCAGAAGGTTTACGACATCATGAAGAACCTTCTCTCGCCTTTACGTCCAACTGCCAAGTCTTACGAGGAATTGTGTGATTTGGTGCATGACCATCTAAAGCCGAAGGAAGGGATCACCATCTCACGCTATCACTTCTACATGCATGACCGTGCTGAGGGCCAGGACATGTTGGGATTCATCGCCGATCTACGACATCTTGCTGAGCCGTGTAAGTTTGGGAACACGCTGGAAGACATGTTGAGAGACTTTTCGTGATAGGCATCAACCATGATGTGATTCTTCGGAAGTTATTGGCCGAAGAGAAACTGGACTTGAAAAAGGCCATCGCGATTGCCCAGGCATGCATGACGACTGATGAGAACTTGAGGCAGATATCATCCATACATCAGAGCTCCACGGCAGGCTTGTCAGGTACTGTAAACAAGATTGTGTCGTCTTCTGGCAAAGTTGCTCATTGCAGGGCCAAGTCAACTATTTACGTGAAACCTGTAGCTGCTGAGAGCCCAACAACTGGTACGAAGCTGAGTTCAACCTGTTGGCATTGTGGGGGTAATCATCGGCCTTATCATTCTTGGTTTAAACAATACTCCTGTAATGGCTGTTCGAAAGTGGGACATCTCCAGAAAATGTGCCCACAACCGAGCAAGTGTGCTGCTGCTGCTCATCATATTGTTGATGATGACCAGTCCAGTGCTGACTTTGATACACAACCTGAGGAGGAAGTGTATAGTTTGTATTTGTTCTCGTCAAAGAGCCAGCTGATAACTGTTAATATGCTGAATGGCATGCCTGTATCAATGGAGCTGGACACGGGTGCAAGTCAATCGATCATGAGCCAAGTGACATTTGACAAGCTGTGGGACACTGAGGCTGTGAAGCCTAAGCTGAGTCCAGTCAAGGCCAAGTTGCATACTTATACGAAGGAACTCATACCTGTGATTGGCAATGCAGTAGTCAAAGTGTCGTATGATGGCGTGATCCAAGATCTACCATTATGGATCATCCCAGGTAATGGTCCAACGCTGTTCGGTCGGAATTGGCTCGAGAACATTAAGCTTGACTGGAGTGATGTCAACGCATTGTCCTTGGTGAACGATACTTCTTGTGCTCAAGTGTTGAAGAAGTTTCCTTCTTTGTTTGAACCTGGCATTGGTAATTTTACTGGAGCCAAGGTGCAGATTCACCTGGATTCTGATGCAAGGCCTGTCTATCACAAAGCTCGGTCTGTCCCTTATATGATGAGGGAGAAGATTGAGATTGAGCTTGATAGACTCCAACATGAAGGGGTCATATCACCTGTCTAGTTCAATGAGTGGGCCAGTCCTATTGTTCCTGTGTTGAAGAGTGCTGGCACTGTCAGGATTTGCGGAGACTACAAGGTTACGATTAACCTATTCTCGAAACAGGTTCAGTACCCGTTACCGAAAGTTGATGATCTATTCGCCATGCTAGCTGGTGGAAAGTCAATCACTAAGTTAGATCTGACGTCGGCATACCTGACACAGGAGCTCATTGATAATTCGAAGAAATTGACCGACATTAACACCCATAAAGGACTATTTGTCTACAACAGGTATCCTTTCGGAATTTGTTCGGCTGCAGCCATATTCCAGAGGAATATGGAGAATCTACTGAAGTCCATTCCTAGAACTGTCGTGTTCCAAGATGACATTCGGGTCACAGGTCGTGACACCGCTGAACATCTGAACAATCTTAAGGAAGTTCTACATCGTCTGGACTCAGGCTGAAACATTCGAAGTGTGCCTTCATGGCATCTGAAGTTGAATTCCTTGGTAGGAAGATTTCTGCTGATGGAATCGGGCCTACTGATTCAAAAACCAAGGCCATCAAAAATGCACCCAAGCCTCAGAATGTGACAGCGCTGCGTTCGTTCCTTGGGCTACTCAACTACTTTGGTAATTTCTTACCCAGATTGAGCACTTTATTTGCTACTCAGAAAAGGTAACAATTGGGTCTGGGGCATATCTCAAGATGGAGCCTTTGAGAAAGCTAAGAATCTGCTCTGTTCAAACAAGTTGTTTGTTCATTATGATCCGTGTAAGCGTCTTGCATTGGCCTGTGATGCTTCATCATATGGTGTTGGCTGTATACTTCAACAAGCCAATGAGTTGGGTAAGCTACAACCTGTTGCGTATGCTTCAAGAAGTTTATCAAAAGCAGAAAGAGCTTACAGCATGATAGACAAAAAAGCTTTGGCCTGTGTGTATGGTGTAACAAAGATGCACCAGTACCTGTTTGGTCTCCGTTTTGAACTTGAAACGGATCACAAGCCACTCATTTCATTGTTTTCTGAAAACAAAGATATTAATACCAATGCATAGTCCCGTATTCAGAGGTGGGCATTGAAATTGTCTGCCTATAATTACATTATCCGTCAAAGACCCGGTACTGAGAATTGTGCCGATGCACTGAGTTGTTTGCCTTTGCCTACACCTGATGTGAAAACGCCTCAACCCGCAGATCTAATGTTGGTAATGGATGCTTTTGAGAATGATAAAACTCCTGTCACTGCTCAACAAGTTAGGATCTGGCCCAGCCATGACCCTATTTTGTCGGTTGTGAAACGTTGTGTCTTCAGTGGTGATTGGTCTGAAATACCTACGGAGATGTGTGAAGAGACCAAACCTTACAACCGTCGCAAGGATGAGCTGTCCATTCAGTCAGATTGGTTACTGTGGGGTAATCGTGTCATCATGCCTAAGAAAGGTAGAGAAAGATTTATACGTGAGCTACATAGCACTCATCCCGGTATTGTTATGATGAAAGCCATTGCTAGGTCTCGTGCATGGTGGCCTGGAGTTGACTCTGATCTGGAATCAATGTGTGCATCAGTGTAATACTTGCATGCAGCTAAGTAAAGTACCAACGGAATCTCCATTGAGTCTTTGGTCATGGCCATCTAAACCATGGTCGAGGATCCACATCGATTCTGCAGGTCCATTCCTTGGAAAGATGTTGTTTGTTGTGGATATTAAAAGTGGATAGAGTATTATTATGTCATACAGTACATCTACAGCCACTATTGAGAGCCTACGTGTCATTTTGCTACTCATGGTTTACCTGACATTGTTTTGAGTGACAACGGATCTTGCTTCATAAGTCTTGAGTTTCAGGAGTTCATAAAACTCAATGGTATTAAACATGTGAGGTCAGTCCCATTCAAACCTGCTTCTAATGGTCAAGCAGAGCGTGCTGTTCAAACTATCAAAACAAAGTATGAAACGTGTAACTCAGGGTTCACTTCAAACTCATTTGTCATGTGTATTGCTCAGTTATACGACCAGACCTCATACTGTTACTGTTGTTTCCCCTGCTGAACTACCGATGAAGAGAACTATCAAGACCAAGCTTTCACTTGTTCATCTTGATTTGAATGATCGTGTTGAAATCAGACGTCAAAGTCAGCAATTGTATCATGATCATACTGCTGTGTCACGAGATATCTCTGTCAATGATCAAGGATGACCAAACATGCAGAAAACATGTTGACCAGGTAAAACTGCGACACACAGATGAACTGGAACCGTTTGAGGAAGATCCAGTCAGTGATCCACCAGCTATTGTTCATTCACCAGAGGCCTCTGTTGTCATTTCTGAACCCGGACCTTCAGTCTCTGATGTTGTTATTACCACTCCCACCAGAACTGTTACTCAACCTCCAGTCACAACTGACTTAGAATGTTCACCTAGAACTAATGTTGAACTGAGACGATCAACTCATGAGCGGAAAGCCCCAGATCGTCTTGTATTGTAAAGTGACTGATACTAAGATCTTGAAAGGGGGATGTTGCAATATATTTATTCTTGGGGTCACCTGACACCAGAGGGTGCCATGTCGGATGTCACACAGGCAATACAGGAAGTCAGATCTTGTTCTTATCAGAAGGGGAATAAAAGAGATCGGGTACACACCCAAGGTAGTTTATAATAACAGGACTTTTGTGTTATTACACTTGTTAAATTAATAAAAAAACTTTATTGAATTTTACAATTGTTGTGCAGTGTCTTTTAATAATGTAAATTAAGGAAAATGTTGTAAAACAATGGCCAGGCCAGACCAGGCAAGGATGAAACGTAACTCAACGCAAACGCAACTGTTGTTTTGCGGAAACCGCACTGTAACTGTAACTGTGACTGTCACCAATGTAAGTTCATGCAAAACATTCATTTATGAGCTGCTGACACAACAGTTTTGCAGCCACGTAACTCCCACGGGGTTTTTCCAGTCTTGCGGGGGAGGGGGCGTGGGGGCATGGGTTCATCACCAGACTGATTGTCCTCCCTGAGGTGCTCACCAGCCTCCTTCTGCTCCTCCACCTCCTCATCGTCTGTCTTTTCTGCCTGAAATCCTTCTTGAGGTGGACCGGCAGCCCCATCTGGCAAATGTTGTCCTCTCCTTATAGCTAGGTTATGCAACATGCAACACACCACAATAAACTCAGTGACCTGGTCAGGGTGGTACTGTAGGCTGCCACCAAAGTGGTCCAGGCATCTGAAGTGCTGTTTGAGCACTCCAATTGTCTTTTCGACGATGTTTCGTGTGGCTATGTGGCTTTCGTTGTAATGCTTCTCGGCTTCCATCTGGGGATTACGCAGGGGGGTCATGAGCCAGCTGGCAAGGCCATATCCTTTATCCCCCAGCATCCAACCATGACCTTGTGGCTGACTGTCAAACAGGTCAGATACAGCACTCTCATGCAGGATGTGTGCATTATGGATGCTGCCTGGAAATTTAGCATTAGCTGCCATGATTATTTGGTTGTGGTCGACAACGAGCTGCACACTCAGGGAGTGGAATCCCTTTCGGTCACGAAACACCTCCGCATCCTGTAAAGCTGCTTTCAGGGAAATGTGCATGCAGTCTATTGCTCCCTGCACCTTTGGAAAGTTTGCAATTCTTGAGAAACGCAAAGCCCTCCCGGTCTGAGCCTCCCTGGTCATAGGGAAGCTTATAAAGTCCATCCTGCGAGTGTAAAGGGCTTGAGTCACCTGTCGAATGGAGCAGTATGTGGCGTGCTGAGAGATAACCCAAATGTCGCCAGCTGAAGCCTGAAAGGAGCCCGATGCATAGAAGGATAGTGCCGCAGTTACCTTTACCTCCGTGGGCAGTGTGGTCCTGATGGTGCTGGTAGGCTGCAGATCCCCCTTGATGAGCTGGCATATCTCATTGATGATCTCCTTTCAGAAGCGCAGCCTCCAAAGGCATGCATTATCAAACAAGTTCAGGTAAGATTGCTTTTCCCTGTAAGTTCGTCGGCTGTACGTTCTCCTCTTCCGCGTTTGTCTGCCACCTCTTCTATTGGCCCCTTCACTAAACCCTTCACTTAACTCAACCTCAGACATCAGCAACTGAGCAGTTACAAGTAATGGTAGAGATGCTACAAGCCCTATTCTATCATTATTATCACTATTACTATCACTGTTGATATAAATGCCCTTTCTACTATCAAAGTTCCCTTCCTACTAAAATAAATGCAAATATAATTATAATTATAAATATAAGTATAAATGTGAGTGGATCTATCTGTAAAAGACCATTAAATAATTCACAAATTATAAGCCCCTTGTTTTAGCAGCCTCCTCCTTTCAAAATGGCTTCCGTAGAGCTGAGTTCTGTGAGGAAGGCCAGGGAAAAGCAACTATTCACCAGCGATGTCCTCTGCGAGTGATCAGCCCGGCAATGTGTCGGCAATGTGCCAAAAGTTGTGCCTGGTGATGTGTGGGCGATCACCCCAGCATTCATCTGAGCAATGTGAGCCGAAAGCTGGGCTGGCAATTTTCCGGAAATGTGCAGGCTGAACTTTCCACTTTTGAGTCAAAATGGGCGATAGCAGGCCTTTTTGGACGATATATGGGCACTAGCCCAGTGATGTGAAGTGGAAAATCCATCCCCTTATGTTCTTATGTTCCTTACAGAAGGTTTTGGTGTTGAACCAATTTTCGGGCTGTTTTGTTTTGATTCCAAACTCAAAGATGATCATGTTTCCATCTCAGACTTGTTTGAACCCATTACTTCAGTTACTGAAGTCTGAATTGAGTCAAACTCATGTATGTGTTCATGATCAATTGGTTCAAGATCAAATCTTGGTTTATTTCCAGCAGAGATCATTTCATCTACATGAACACTTCGGATGTTGTCACCAATTTCAACCAAATATATCTTGGTTCTACCAACCTCTACTATAGTTCCTACATCCCATGTGTGAACTCGACCTTCCAGGGCTACTGAGAATATGAACACACTCGTTTTATTTGAAACTTTGTTCTTTCTGTTTGCTGTCATATAATGTTTCTTACTCAACTGTTTGTTTTCTTGAGACCAAATTTGGTTGAACAAGACTCAATTGTGTTCTCAATCTCCTCTTCATCAAGAGTTCTGCTGGGGTATAATCCAGTTGTAGTGTACGGAGTAGTTCTCTACTTCAGCAAGAAATTTGCCAAATGTTGCTTCATGCTGAGCAACCCGGCAACACTTTCTTTTTGAGAGCTTCTTTTACTATTCTGACTGACCTTTTAGTTGCTCCATTTGAAGCTGGATGATATGGTGGAATGAGAGTGTGTTTGATACTCTTCTGTTTCATGAATTCTTGGAATAGAAGAGAACGGAACTGAGGGCCATTATCAGAAACAAGCTCTTCAGGTAAGCCATGACATGCAACGATAGATCTCTACTCATCTATGGTTCGTACAGTTGTAGTATTTGAACCTATGGGCTAGAACCTCCACTTTTTTTGCCTGCTTAACACCCACTTAATGCCCATTTTACCGCTGAAATGACGTATAATGCCCATATATTGCCCATTTTGGCACAAAATGGAAACTGGCGGGCATTTTTCGGAAACTTATTGCCGAGCGTGGTTAACGCTGAGAAAAAATATTATTGCCCACTTATTGCCACCCGCTTTTTTAGGGTGGAATCAGCAGGATGGACGAATTCAACGGCCATTATATCGCCCAGCGTTACTTTCCGCACGGAATTAACACCGAGATTCAATATTAACACCCGGTGACTATTTTTTGTCATAAAGAGCATATTTACCCAAACTAGCGACCATGGAGATCGCCCTGCGTCAATTTCACCACCTTGCACACATTTTACCCACAATATCGCTCGCTGAAAAAACCGCCCACAAAAAGTGGAACTAACCGGAGCGAATCACAGCGTTATGGACACCATGTTGTAGATCACATGTTGCATCCTTTAAAAGGCTGCTGTGCTTCAACCTCGGCGGAGTTCGGATGTACTCTGCAGGTCATTGGAGTTGATGTGAACATCTCTAAAAACATCTTGACCACACTGAGACCGATTGGAATTGAAGAGGTGTGCTCGTCGGGACATTCCTTGTTTGTGTGCAATCGGTGGAAAACAGAGAGCTACTGCAATGGGGCCTGTCCTTTCTCACCCTCTCTTGGTGACCAAATACATGCAGCAGACTCGACATCACCGAAGGAATGCTGCACTCCATTATGTGCCCAATGTACGAAGTGACAGATAGATGAGGAGGACCAGACGTTACACCCCCCGCAAGTACAAGGAGAAGCATTCTTACCTTGACTTGCCCGACACCACCTGCCTTCGGAGACTGCGCTTCCATAAATAGGTTATCACTGAGGTATTCCAGCTGATAAGGGCAGACCTGCAGCCTGCCAGCACTATCAGAACTGCACTGTCTGTCGAGGTCAAAGTCACCATGGCACTGTCATTCTATGCCTCGGGTTCTTTTCAGGCCACAACAAGTGACATTTGTGAACTTTCTCAGTATGCCACACATCGCTGCATTAGACAGGTCACTGAAGCCTTGTATGCACGCAGGAGGGACTTGATCAGCTTTCCTATGACCAGGGAGACACAGAGTGAGAGGGCTCTAGGTTTCTCCAGAATTGCAAACTTCCCCAAGGTGCAGGGAGCAATAGACTGTACGCATATCGCGATGTGGGCACCTTTTCAGGATGCTGAGGTTTTCAGGAACCGCAAGGGATTCTACTCCCTGAATGTCCAGCTGGTTGTCGACCACCAGCAAATTATATTGGCAGTGAATGCTCAATTTCCGGGCAGCATCCATGATGCGCAAATCCTGCGTGAGAGCACTATATCTGACTTGTTTAACAATGAACCACAAGGTCAATGCTGGATGCTTGGGGACAAAGGATATGGCCTCGCCACCTGGCTGATGACCCCCCTACGTGACACCCACACCGAGGCCAAGAGGTGATACAATGAGAGCCACAGAGCAACTCGCAATATCGTGGAGAAAACTATTGGAGCAGCAATTCAGATGCCTGGTCCACTCAGGAGGCGAGCTCCAATACCACCCTGAGCAGGTAGCTCAATTCGTGGTGCTGTGCTCCATGCTACACAACTTGGCTATCAGGAGGGGACAAGAATTGCCTGATGAGTCTGACAGTCCACCTCACCAGAGAGAGGAAGAGGAGGATGAGGAGGTGAACGCTCACATCGGGCCAGACAGTCAGGCTGACGCTGAAGCCATGCCCCCACCCCCCCTGTAGACCGAATGAAAGGGCCTATGGTGGCATGATAGCTGCAAGAGCCTTACATCAGGAGCTCATCAATGATCACTTTGCATGAATGAATGTTGGTGTTATTTACAAGGCTGACACACTGCTGGGTGTGCATTACCTTGGTGACAGTTAAAGTTTACGTTGATTGAAGTTAAGTGTGATTATAACTTTTGATGTTAAGGAATCACCAGCGTGTAATTGTGCAGCTATCTGAGCCAATGAGCTGCAAGGTTTTGTTAAATAAAAAACATCGAAACTGAACATTAGTCTGAAATCATTGGTATTTCTGTACAAACAAACACTTCCCATCCCCGTCCCCCACTTCTCCTCCCCACCTCTATCCCTTACCCTTACCCTCCTGACTCCAAGTCGCCTGGCTGAGGAGCTCCTCAGGCGATGCTTCATTGGGGGTGTGGGGGGTGGGTGACGGCCAAAGCGCTGCTTGGACAGATATGGGAGAGGATGGTCCCGAGGTGGGAGCGCGTTGCGAGCCATAAGCAAGATGTTGCTGCTGGCTCTCATGTGTGGTTGGCAATGGGGGTGCGTCACCTTGGGGTGCAGTGCGGTGCTCTGGGACCACTGGGAGCCCTCTGCCACCAGTATTCCTGGCTTCCAGTTCCAGGGCCTCCTCCCTTCTATTTTATATGTTATTTGTTGGACAAAAATTCGGTGGCAACTATGTTCTTGGGTTGGGTTTAGTGGTTATTTTGCTGCTCGTGAATCTCCGTCGTTCCTCTCACAACAGCCAAACAAACACACAGTACAGCTACACACATTTTCAGTGCCTCTGAGCTCCCTCTCTCTCTGTCTCCCCTTCTGCGCATGTCATGATGACCCTTGACCTCCTGAATGGCGGGAATCGTGCGTTGCCATGCTGTTGCTAAGAACGATCACACTTTACGGCAGAAGGTCAGAAAAATTTTACGTTACCGCCCATTTGATATCGCTCGTGGTAACGCCCATTTTTAAAAATGTAAACTAGATGTTTTGAGAATGGGTGAGAAGCTGGCAATCTGAAAACCCTTTTTTAATGCTCATGCCAGAAATAACGCCCATTTTTGGGCGATAAACTCAAAAGTGGAGGTTCCAGCCTTATGTGTTTCACTTCAATCCACTTTGAGTTATTATCTGCAAATACCAGGAAATAATCATTTGCTTTCTCACAGAAGTCTACATGTACTCTCTGAAAAGGTCTACTTGGTCATGACCAGGGTGGTAGTGGAGTTTTGGGTGATTTGTTTCTGCAATTTTGGCAAACGCTACTTTTGCTGACAAGTGATTCAAGATCACTGTTCAATCCAGGCCAATTTGATACTGATGATCCTTGGATGTTCAGTCTGAAGTTTGGTCAGAATTCTATCTCCCAAAGAAGTAGGTACCACCACTCTGTTTCCCCACTTGATACAACCTTACTCACAAAATAATTCAGTACGACAGTTATGAAATGGTTGTAATTCTGCATCCAGACATTGATCAGTCCATCCTTTCAAAGTGCTTTCATACACTCTTTTCAGTGTTGAGTCCTTTTGAGCCTCATCTGCAATCTCAGGTGCATTCATGGGAAAGTCTTTGTCAACTGCAACTAGTGTGAAAACTGCACCTTCACCCCCAACACACGAGTCCTCATGTGGCAACCTGGTCAAGGCATCTGTGAGTGCATTTTGCTTTGAAGTGCAATATTCAATCATGTAGTCATATTGTGACAACAACATTGCCCAACATGGCAATCTTGATGCAGCCATTGCAGATTTGGGCCCCAACATTGCTAAGAGCTTTTTGTGATCGGATATCAGGGTAAACTTTCTGCCGATTAGGAATTGTTGAAATTTCTTGATTCCAAATACATTAGCCAGTGCTTCCTTTTCAATTTGTGTGTAGTTTTGTTTGCTCTTTGCGAGGGTTCATGATGTGAACACGATTGGTTCCTCTTGTCAGTCATCCATTATGTGGCTTACGACAACTCCCACACTGTAGCTGGAAGCATCACACGGTAACTTAAGCTCATGCTCTGTGTCATAGAGCATCGGTAAAGAAACTTCTCTTACATACGCCATAAGCTTCCAGTTGCTCTTTCATCCACTTCCACTGGACATCCTTCTTGAGGAGCTCATGCAATGGAGCTAACATGGTCACTAACTCAGGGAAGAAACGTGCGTAGTACTGGATCATTCCAAGGAAAGATCTTAACCCAGTCACATTCTGCGGCTTTAGAGCATTGATGACAGCATCAACCTTTTCCTTCACTGGTTGCAAGCCATTTGCATCAACTTTAGTCCAAGGTACACAACCTCGGGCTGCACAAAAGCACATTTGCTCCTTTTCAATTTGACATCGTCGGAATTTAACCTTTTGAAGCACTAAATCTAAATTTTCTTTGAGAGTTTCTTCCTTGCTGCTTGCTGCAATCAGCCTTGATTCCATAAGCAATTTGGAACTTCTTGCAAAATCTTATCTATCCTAACCTGGAAGATTTGTTGGAGATCTTTACACCATACGGCAGCATGGTCTATGAGTACAGTCCCTTGTGTGTGTTGATGATGAGATACTGTTGACTTTCTTTGCCAACATTCAGCTGAGCGTAAGCATGCGACAGGTCAAGCTTGAAGAAAACCTTTGACCCAGAGAGTGCTGCATACAAATCTTGTGATGTAGGCAATGGGTACTGCTCATTGTCAACTGCTTGATTGATAGTAACTTTGTAGTCACTACACAAGCGTACAATTTTGTCTGCTTTGGGCACTACCACAATCTGGGTAGCCCATTCACTTTTGTCAGTTTTTACTAGCACTTCCTTCTCTCTGAGCTTTGCTAACTCTTCCTCCACCTGAGTTTTCAATGCATGGGGGACTGGCTTTGCCTTACAATAGACAGGTTTTGTGTTGGACTTGATGCGGATATGTGCGTGGACATGCTTTTGTACTTGTTCAGCATTGTGACGCGTTGCTTCTTTGAAGCATCTACACTGAAGATGTTTTTTCCAGTCTAGTTTTAACATTCTCTACCAGTTGTTTCTCATGAGAGTTGGCCTGTTGTTTGTTGTAGCTTGATAGAATAATAGGTAGCTTTATTGACTGGCCATTGTGTTGAACTGTACATTCCATTTGTCCACATGCCTTTAGGATTTCTCCAGAGTAGGTTTTTAACTCTTTGTAAGTGGTGCTTGATTAAACTTGCACTTATATGATAGAGCAGTCTGCCGTCGTGTCGATACACATATCAATATATTGTTTGTTGATCAAAAGTTTTGTACAAAAGTCTTTCTCATGACTGTTAGTGTGCCGTTGGTGACATAGATACTGTAGATGCCTAGTTTTTTAACATGAGGTGTGTTCACTTCAATATTTTGAACTCTTACTTTTGGTCTTGCTGTTTTGTATTGCCACTAGAATGGTTCTTACTTCCTGCTTTAGATCTAGCTCTGCTATGAATTATGGCCTTGCATCTGGCAGTGAAAACATTTTGCATTTCTGTATTGGCAGGATTGTGGTGAGTGATTTCCATTGCAGCAATAACAATTCACTGAACTGCTCTCACCAACATGCTTTTGACCCAGTCTCACAGCTTTAGGTTGGGCGGTGGCTTTGTGACTGGACCTCAGCTGCACGAGTCACTTGAGTTGGACGGAGCTTCCTAGCATTCTCAGCATCAAACAAGAAATTAGGGATGCGTGCAATAAAGGTACAGCAGTTATCATGGGTGACTTTAATCTACATATACATTGGGCTAACCAAACTGGTAGCAATATGTTGGAGGAGGATTTCCAGGAGTGTATTAGGGATGGTTTTCAAGACCAATATGTTGAGGAACCAACTAGAGGGCTGCCCATCCTAGACTGGGTGATGTGTAATGAGAAAGGACTAATTAGCAATCTTGTTGTGCACGGCCCCTTGGAGAAGAGTGACCATAATATGGTAGAATTCTTTATTAAGATGGAAAGTGACACAGTTAATTCAGAGACTAGGTTCCTGAACTTAAGGAAAGGTAACTTCGATGGTATAAGATGTGAATTAGCTAGAATAGACTGGCAAATGATACTTAAAGGATTGACGGTGGATAGGCAATGGCAAACATTTAAAGATCACATGGATGAACTTCAACAATTGTACATCCCTGTCTGGAGTAAAAATAAAATGAGGAAGGTGGCTCAACCGTGGCTGACAAGGAAAATTAAGGATAGTGTTAAATCCAAGGAAGAGGCATATAAATTGGTCAAAAAAAGTAGCAAACCTGAGGACTGGGAGAAATTTAGAATTCAGCAGAGGAGGACAAAGGGTTTAATTAGGAGGGGAAAAATAGAGTATGAGAGGAAGCTTGCTGGGAACATAAAAACTGACTGCAAAAGCCTCTATAGATATGTGAAGAGAAAAAGTTTAGTGAAGACAAACGTAGGTCCCTTGCAATCAGATTCAGGTGAATTTATAATAGGGAACAAAGAAATGGCACACCGGTTGAACAAATACGTTGGTTCTGTCCTCACGAAGGAAGACACAAATAACCTTCTGGAAATACGAGGGGACCAAGGGTCTAGTGAGAAAGAGGAACTGAAGGAAATCCTTATTAGGCGGGAAACTGTGTTAGGGAAATTGATGGGATTGAAGGCCGATAAATCCCCAGGGCCTGATAGTCTGCATCCCAGAGTACTTAAGTAAGTGGCCCTAGAAATAGTGAATGCATTGGTGATCATTTTCCAACAATCTATCGACTCTGGATCAGTTCCCATGGACTGGAGGGTTGCTAATATAACACCACTTTTTAAAAAAGGAGGGAGAGAAAATGGGTAATTATGGACCAGTTAGCCTGACATCAGTAGTAGGGAAAATGTTGGAGTCAATCATTAAGGATGAAATAGCAGCACATTTGTAAAGCAGTGATAGAATTGGTCCAAGTCAGCATGGATTTATGAAGGGGAAATCATGCTTGACAAATCTTCTGGAATTTTTTGAAGATGTAACTACTGGAGTGGACAAGGGAGAACCAGTGGATGTGGTGTATTTGGACTTTCAAAAGGCTTTTGACACGGTCCCATACAAGAGATTGGTGTGCAAAATTAAAGCACATGATATTGGGGGTAATGTACTGACATGGATAGAGAACTAGTTGGCAGACAGGAAGCAGAGAGTCGGGATAAATGGGTCCTTTTCAGAATAGCAGGCAGTGACTAGTGGGGTGCCACAGGGCTCAGTGCTGGGACCCCATTTATTTACAATATACATCAATGATTTAGATGAAGGAATTGAGTGTAATATCTCCAAGTTTGCAGATGACACTAAGCTGGGTGGCGGTGTGAGCTGTGAGGAGGACGCTAGAGGCTGCAGTGTGACTTGGACAGGTTAGGTGAGTGGGCAAATGCATGGCAGATGCAGTATAATGTGGATAAATGTGACGTTATCCACTTTGGGGTCAAAACACGAAGAATACTATCTGAAAGGTGGCAGATTAGATAAAGGGGAGGTGCAATGAGACCTGGGTGTCATGGTACATCAGTCATTGAAAATTGGAATGCAGGTACAGCAGGTGTCGAGGAAGGCAAATGGTATGTTGGCCTTCATAGCTAGGGGATTTGAGTATAGGAGCAGGGAGGTCTTACTGCAGTTGTACAGGGCCATGGTGAGGCATCACCTGGAATATTGTGTTCAGTTTTGGTCTCCTAATCTGAGGAAGGGCGTTCTTGCTATTGGGGGAGTGCAATGAAGGTTCACTAGACTGATTCCCGGGATGGCAGGACTGACATATGAGGAGAGACTGGATCGACTGGGCCTGTATTCACTGGAGTTTAGAAGGATGAGAGGGGATCTCATAGAAACATATAAAATTCTGATGGGACTGGACAGGTTAGATGCAGGAAGAATGTTCCCGATGTTGGGGAAGTCTAGAATCAGGGGACACAGTCTTAGGATAAGGGGTAAGCCATTTAGGACTGAGATGAGGAGAAACTTCTTCACTCAGAGAGTTGTTAAGCTGTGGAATTCCGTGCTGCAGAGAGTTGTCGATGCCAGTTTATTGGATATATTCAAGAGGGAGTTAGATATGGCCCTTACGGCTAAAGGGATCAAGGGGTATGGAGAGAAAACAGGAAAGGGGTACTGAGGTGAATGATCACCCATGATCTTATTGAATGGTGGTGCAGGCTCGAAGAGCTGAATGGCCTACTCCTGCACCTATTTTCTATGTTTCTATGTTTCTATGTTTAGTAACTTGGACTGTGTGCACTCATCCACCAGTTCACACACAAACTTATCTTGCAACACACGATCCAACAATGTGCCAAAGTTACAATGCAAAGACAGGTTCTTCAGAGCAACTGGCACCAAACTTATAGCTCTCTATTTCTAATGGCTTTGTGTCGACAATGTCTTCAAACATGCATCCTCCGTTTTCCCTGACACGAGTAGGTTTGTTAATGTTCTGTCGACATCTGGCCCGATCTCAGCTAGAAAAATTGCTTTTGTCCGTTCACGAATTACTTTATTTTGAGCTTGAACATTCTCATTTGTTCTCATTTGGTCTCAATAATGTTATTGGCCTTAAAAAAACATCTCCATCTGCTCAATATAAAAACTGAATGGTTCGCGAGCTTGGTCATACATGCTGAGGCTTCCAATGAATTCCGTAGGCATGGCCATGACTGTCCCGATCCCATCGAGCAGTGACTTGGCACACTACCTGTGTACCTGTGAGAATCAATGCCGCTGTTGCTGTGTATACATACATGCAAAGGCAAAGCACAGACAATTCTGCATCAGCATTAACAGTAAAGCATCGTAAAAATTCAGTTTAGGTGTCACAAAATTAACCTTAAACTTATCCACTCGAAGGTTGAACATTGTGTCCTTTCATGATCCCTAAAAATGGCTTTGGGATCCCATCCTTGTCGCCAAAATATAATATATGTGGGTAGAACAACTGCAGGACAGAGGCACGATGAGAAGCGAGTCCATATGCATGGTTTATTGGGCCAGAGCGAACTGAGCATGCTCATACCAAACTATGTGACAACCCATGTGATAATATATTACAGTCCCCTAATTCCTCAAATTTAAAATTCTAATCCTTGTGTTCAAGGATTGCGATCCCTCCTCCATGGCCTCGCCCCTCCCTATCTCTGCATCCTCCTCCAGCCCTGCAACCTTCTGTGATCTCTGCACTCCTCCAACTCTGGCCTCTTGTGCATTCAAAATTTTCTTTGCCCTACTATTGGTGGCTGTGCCTTCAGCTGACTAGGCTCTGTGCTCTGGAATTCTTTCCTTAAGCCTCTCCATCTCTCCATCTATCTCGCCTCCTTTAAGGCGCTCCTTAAAACCTATCTATCACCCCTCCTAATATTCTCTTCTTTGGCTTGGCATCGATTATTGTCTGCTTATATTCCTTGGGACATTTTCTACATTAAAAGTACTATATAAATTCAAGCGGCTGTAAGCAAACACGGCAGCTAAATTGTGCACAGCAAGATCCCACAAACAGAAATATGATAATGACCATATCATTTGGTTTAGTGATGTTAGTTGAGGGATAAATATTGGCCAGGGCACAGGGGAGAACTCCCGTTCTCTTTGAAATAGATTAACACCCATCTGAGAGGGCAGACGGGGATAGCAAGAAGCGGCCTGATCCCATAACATAGTCAATGGCACTCATGAGCTGGCTTTTAGAAGGTGCTATGAACTAACCTTGTAATGTTCTCTCCCTCCCATTTGGAACTGATTGCCATGCCAAATATCAGTCAACGTTTGCTGTTAGTTCCAAAAGAAAATCAGGAGCATTTGAGCCTTTTATTTCCTGTAATCCTCTTATGCAACACTCTCATCTGTTTGCCATCAGCACGGCCTGCAAGCTTGGAAATCTTCAAACCAGGGCAGTGATCCAACATTAGTTTGTGGTACTACAGTCACGTGAATGGAACAGAAATCCATTATGGGGGACCTTCAACAAGATTTCACTGTGGGGCATGCGCACGCACTTGAAAGCTGGGCGTGTGACTTACTGTCATGTATGTAACCTCTATGTAACACCACTGCAATACTGTATATACTTAAGCAATGCATACCTTGACCACAGAGGGTGAACTTGTGGGAGACACTCCTTACCTGGTCATCCAGGTATATAAAGGGAGGTCCCACGCAGGGTCATCATTTCTTGGCCCTGTGAATAAAGGTTCAGATCATGGAGTGACCTTGTCCATAGAGTATGCCTCGTGTGGGTTTTGTGCCATTGAGTAAGGACTTTACACTTACAAAAAGGAATCAAATGACAGATCTGTGAGAACTTCACCCGTTGACTGCCATGCCATGTCATAAGGTCGTGGGATCAAGTCCCACTCCAGAGACTTGAGCACATAAATCTAGGCTGACACTCCCAGTGCAGTACTGAGGGAGTGCTTCACTGTCGGAGGTACTGTCTTTCAGGTGAGACATTAAACCAAGTCCCTGTCTGTTCTCTCAGAAGAACATAAATGATCCCATAGCACTATTTCTAAAATGACCAGGGGAGTTCTCTTTGGTGTCCTGGCCAATATTTATCCCTCAATCAACATTACTAAAATAGATTATCTGGTCATTATCACATTGCTGTTTGTGGGACCTTGCTGTGCACAAATAATCTGCCATGTTTCCCACATTACAACAGAGACTATATTTCAAAAAAGTACTTCATTGGCTGTAAAGCACTTTGGGACGTCTCAAGGTTATGAAAGGCGCTATATAAATGCATGTCTTTCTTTCTTATTATTCAGAGCCTACGACCTCCTCTCCCTATGCGGCCAGGGTTGGGTGCCAAGGATAGAGAATTATTTTTTTTTTGTGGCTAAGCTTTGCACAGGCCCTCAGGGGCCCACTTGGTCACCTGCCCTCTTAACAGCACCTCATTGCAGAAGTGTCAGGGAAAATACACGCACACAATCCAAACAAACCCTTACACATTCTTCCAGCTGCCTCATTCAGTTTTCAGAGGAAACATCTGTAAGGAGGTTGGATTCTTAAAAAGTACAGCCGAGTTTAGTTCCTGAACAAATGAAACAAGGGTATCTAACTAACATGAGGGCCATGGAGGTACAATATTTTGCCAAAATCTCTTTTGCAGTGCTTTTGAAAGATGTCGATAAGCACACGCGTGTATAATTCTTAGTGTAACATATATAGAATTACATGGAATGTACACCAGAGAAACAGACCATTTAGCCTAACTGTTTCATGCCGGTGTTTATGCTCCACACGAACCTCCTCCCACCTACTTCATCTCACCCTATCAGCATAACCTTCTATTAATTTCTTCCTCATGTGCTTATCTAGCTTCCCTTAAATGCCTCTATGCTATTCGCCTCAACTACATGTGGTAGCGAGTTTCACATTCTCATCACTCTGAGTAAAACATAATACTCCCTATACTTACATAACATCTTTCATATTGAAATGTCTCAATGTGCTTCCCATAATCTTTGAAGAGTGATGGAAAATGCAGACAAACTTGACAGCCATTTTCAGCCAGGATGAGAAGAATGATCTCTTTTCTGGATGTTGTTGGTTGAGAAAGGAATGTTGCCCAGGAACTCCCCTGCTATTCTTCAAATGGGATCTTCAACATCAACCTGAGAGGGAAGAAAGGCCTCGGTTTAACATCTCATCCAAAGGATGTCACCTCCGACAGTGCAACACTCCCTCAGTACTCCACTGGGAGTGTCAGCCTAGGTTATCTGGTCAAGTCTCTGGAGAGACACTATATAAACGATGTAACTATTTGTACTGCACTTTTTTTGACAGACATGTGAAAGCCCCACCCCAATCAAGCTCCGAACCCCCCCCCCCCACTCATGTCCTGAATCATTCCATCCACATGGTACCGAGAAGCAGGACCTGAGGCTCCGACTCTCTCCCTCCTGGCGGGCCTGGGGCTGAGAGCAGCGGGGGGCCCAAGAACGGCGGGGTCCCCAAGAGTGGCGGTCCTGGGGCTGGCGTAGGGCCGAGAGCGGTGGCAGCGGCGGCGAGTAGAGAAGCGGTGGAGGGCCGAGAGGGAGAGAGAGGTTGGGGGGAGAGAGAGAGAGATGGGGCGAGAGAGGCTGGGGGGAGAGTGAGAGAGACTGCGGGGCAAGAGAGAGACTGGGGGGAGAGTGAGAGAGACTGCGGGGCAAGAGAGAGACTGGGGGAGAGAGAGAGAGACTGCGGGGCAAGAGAGAGACTGGGGGGAGAGTGAGAGAGACTGCGGGGCAAGAGAGAGACTGGGGGAGAGAGAGAGAGACTGCGGGGCAAGAGAGAGACTGGGGGGAGAGTGAGAGAGACTGCGGGGCAAGAGAGAGACTGGGGGAGAGAGAGAGAGACTGCGGGGCAAGAGAGAGAGGTTGGGGGGAGAGAGAGAGAGATGGGGCGAGAGAGGCTGGGGGGAGAGTGAGAGAGACTGCGGGGCAAGAGAGAGACTGGGGGAGAGAGAGAGAGACTGCGGGGCAAGAGAGAGAGGTTGGGGGGAGAGAGAGAGAGATGGGGCGAGAGAGGCAGGGGGGAGAGTGAGAGAGACTGCGGGGCAAGAGAGAGACTGGGGGAGAGAGAGAGAGACTGCGGGGCAAGAGAGAGAGGTTGGGGGGAGAGAGAGAGAGATGGGGCGAGAGAGGCAGGGGGGAGAGTGAGAGAGACTGCAGGGCAAGAGAGAGACTGTGGGAGAGAGAGAGAGACTGCGGGGCAAGAAAGAAACTGGGGGGAGAGTGAGAGAGACTGCGGGGCAAGAGAGAGACTGGGGGAGAGAGAGAGAGACTGCGGGGCAAGAGAGAGACTGGGGGGAGAGTGAGAGAGACTGCGGGGCAAGAGAGAGGCTGGGGGGAGAGTGACAGAGCTGGGGGGAGAGAGAGAGAGTGGGGCAGAGAGAGAGACTGCAGGGCAAGAGAGAGGCTGGGGGGAGAGTGACAGAGCTGGGAGGAGAGAGAGAGACTGGGGGAGAGAGGCTGGGGGGGAGAGTGAGAGAGGCTGGGGGGAGAGAGAGAGAGACTGGGGGGAGAGAGACTAGGGGAAGAGAGAGAGAGAGAGACTGGGGAGAGAGAGAGAGAGAGACTGGGGGAGAGAGAGAGGTGCTGGGGGGAGAGTGAGAGAGGCTTGGGGGAGAGATAGAGAGAGGATGGGGAGAGTGAGAGAGGCTGGGGGGAGAGTGAGAGAGGCTGGGGGAGAGTGAGAGAGGCTGGGGGGAGAGTGAGAGAGGCTGGGGGGAGAGTGAGACATGGATGTGGGGGGGAAGACATGGGTGGGGGAGGGAGAGACACGAGTGGGTGGGGGTAGATTAGAGAGGAGAGAGGGAACTCAGAGAAGATCAATCACGTTCTTACAACCCCCTACAAGGGACATCATTGGAGTAGATGATATCCAGAAGTCACAAAACTGTCACTGTTCACTTCATACCCAATAAACCTGTTAACAATCCGTACACAATGCCTCATCTATGGTGGGGTGGGGAAGGATGTACTTGGACTGGGGTAAGGCACTTTGGCTGGGGGAGGCATGCACTTGGACTGGGGTAAGGCACTTTGGCTGGCCCTTGCTGTCTTCTGGGGAGCTCTGTCCTCAGTCGTTTCAGGAAGTTAAGTGGATCGAGTTACAATTTGCAAAGTCAGTGAGACCTTGGGATGGGCGATTCCAGTTACACATTCCAGTAGGGTGTAGCTTATCCTCCAAGGGGACTACTTATAGACAAAGGGTGGAGCATGTTGGCCATTTTGGCAGTACAAATAAGCACGTCCCTATATAAACCCAAGTCCTTTTCTCCTTTCGCTTTCATCTTCCTATCTCACGAATCTCTTTATAAGGCAACATAACAATGGCACTCGTGAGCTGGCACTTAACTGGTGGGATCTTTAATGTCCAGGGGACTCGGTTTAACATCTCATCGCAAAGACTCAAACATCAGTCTGAATCGTGTCTCTGTAATGGGACTTGAACCCACAACCTTCTGAGTCAGAGGCGAGAGTGCTACCAACCGAGCCAAGCTAGATGCATCAAGATAATTAAAATTAACCACTGCAAATCCTGCTCAACTTCATTTATTGAAACACCCTGAATTAATCATAAGCTTATGTACATATAGGAGAGAAGGAAGGGAGGGGACCCTGCAGTGAATCTGCCCATAATGGCCAATAAATTAAATTCCAAGGAAAGAATAATTTCTTATGTGCTGATCGGAAACTGAGCACATAAGCTAGACACTGTTGTAATGTCGGAAAGTCAATTTGTGCACCATAAGGTCCCACAAACAGCATTGAGATAATGATCAGATATTGGCCTGGATATCCCGGTCTTCCCGGGTCGGTACGAAGTTTCTATGGACCCGGGAAGACATCAAAAAAGCCGGTTTTCAGTGCACAATGTGCATGCGCTGAAAACCGGCTTTTCCGATCTGTCAAGTTGGAGCTTGACGATCCGCATCTCGGGAGCAAGGACATTTGCAAGGGCAAGATTGCGGGATTTACCCATCTTGCCCAGCAAATCTCCTGAAAATTCTTGCGCCTGAAAAAGCAGGCGCATGGCCTACTTTTACAGGCGTAATTGTTTAAAAACATACACAAATATAATAAAATTAAATTAAATAAACACATTTTATTGTTAAAAAATTTTGCCCACTAAGGTAAGTTTATTTTTAACCTGAATTACAAAACTTAAAAAATATCGGAAAAATATTGTTTTTTTCTAAGGCATTTATTAACTTTAATTTTAATTATGTGAGGTCTGCTTTTTATTTTTTATTAGTGTGTTTGTTTCTTTTCCCCATTAATAGCAATGAGAACTCATAGCTACGGAGTACTCATTACTATTAATGAGAAATCTGTGGAATACTGTACCTGATTGATTGAGCAGTCACACATGACTGCATCTTCTGCGCGGGAACCCTCCGGATGGGAACACACTTCGCAGCGCGGGAAGAGAAAGCCTCCCCAATGGAATCGCAGGCTCCTCCCGGACCACCAGGTAATTTCGTAGAAATGTTTCAGGTCGGAGGCATTTGCCCGCGGGAAGCCTCCGACCACAATTTCAGCCACAATCTGTTTTAGTGATGTTGGTTGAGGGATAAATATTGACCAACACACCAGAGAGAAATCCTCTGTGACATGTATCCTACATGGTTACTGCTTGTACTATTACAAAGTGTGCCACCAGGGGGCACCTCAGTGGGAGGCTTGTAGGTTACCTGTACTAGTATAAAAGGCAGGCCACTAGGTGTGATCCTCATTCTGGAGTTATCAATAAAGGACTAAGATCACTATAGTTCAAGTACAACACATTGCCTCGTGGAGTCATTATCAGAGCATCTAAAGACATAACAATTGGCGACGAGATTACAGACCTTCACGTGAAAATGGCTACCCTTGGTACGTTGCAGCAGTTTGCCGATGGTGATGATTGGGACGCCTTTGTGGAGAGACTCGACCATTTTTTCACAGCAAACAACCTGGCAGGCGACAATCCAGCCACACTGGCTGATAAGCACAGAGCTATCCTGCTAACCAGTTGTGGGCCCACCGTCTATGGCCTCGTCAGGGACTTGCTGGCACCAGCGAAGACAATGACCAAGACGTATAAGGAGCTAGTAACGTTGATCCAAGAACAACTCAAGTCCAAAGAGAGCATCCTCACAGCCAGACACCAGTTTTACACCCACAGACGGCCTGAAGGCCAGGAAATCGCGAAATATGCTGCAGACCTCAGGAGACTGGTGGCACCGTGTGATTTCGAACCACCTCACTGAAGCGCCGCGGGATATCCTTGTCATTGGAATCAACCATGAGGGTCTTCTTCATAAGCTACTGTCTGCGGATACCACAGTCACGCTGCAGAAGGCCATCTCCGTGAGCCAGGCATTCATGACCTCGACCTGCGGCTCTAGGCAGATGACTCATCCTCAGGACTCAAACCCGGCAAGTACTGTGCACAGAGTGGCACCTTTTAGAGGCTGGACTGCAAACCGTGAACCTTCTCAGGGAAGAGAGAACAGGCCCCCGAGTCCCTTAACTCAGAGTCCACTGAGGGGGGTTTTACCGAGTAGTTTTTATCCTGCTGGCATTGAGGAGGGAATCACAGGGTTCACCAGTGCCGCTTTAAAGACTATGTGTGTAAAGGCTGCAGCACAAATGGCCACCTCCAGCGAATGTGTAAAAGAAATATGACTCACTGTGTTGATGAAGAGTCTGCAGATGGCCATGAATCCAGTGCAGATTATGAAACGATAGTCAGAGAGGCAGCTCAGCCTACGATGAGGTATATAGCATGTTTACCTGCACCACCGAGTGTTCCCCGCTGAGGATGGAAATCTACATAAATGGCGTTCCAGTCTTCATGGAAGTGGACATGGGAGCAAGCCAGTCAGTAATGAATCAAAAAGCCTTTGCGAGGCTATGGGACAAGCAGGCTGAACGTTGGTCCCGGTTCAGGCAAAGCTGCGCACCTACACCGATGAACTTATACCAGTCATTGGTCGTGCGGATGTAAAGGTACTCCATGATGGCGTGGTGCACAAGTTACCTCTGTGGATTGTTGCAGGTGATGGACCAATGCTACTCGGAAGAAGGTGGATGGAGAAGATCCATTGGAGTTGGGAAGATTTCAGCCCTCCAGCGATCGACGTCCTCCGTGCTCAGAGGCACAGAAAGCCCTCACCTGAGGGTGGAACCGGCACCAGAGAGCAGACCAGCACAGCACCCGAGGCACAGACTGCTCAGCACGACTGCGTGGAGATGATCCAGCTGAGACAACCCGAACGCACTTTCCAGGCTCCAGTGGCAGGACTCCGGAGGAAGCAAATCGGACCCAGAAGCGACTTCCCAGCTTCGGTGGCAGAACCCAGGGAGAAGAGGATCACCGCAGTCGACATCGTGGATGGAGGAAAGATGGCGTCCAAACCACGAGGTGATGCGCTGAAGGAAAAGATGGCGGCGGCCAGACCACGAGGTGCAGCGCTGCTAGAGCAACACATGGCACCAAACGGAGAAGAGAATTGGGGTAAAGATAGCAAGGCTCTCTTAAAGGAGGCCTGCAATGCACCACACTTAAAGGGACAGTTCCACACTCTCAATCAATGTAAGAGCTACTGTGAGTTAAATGTAAAATGTGCAATTGATGATCAGAGCTGTGTACATGCAATAAGCAAAGAAAAGTTGCACGATCGCGATCGGAGCTACAGGTTATTTACTATGAGTAATGAAACGTTGTGCGATGTAGGATTTCAACTGCATACAGTCAATGCAGCGGGCAGACACCCATCGGGAGCACACAGGTCCAGCGAGCTACCCAATGTAGTAGCCTGCATCCCTGGGACCAGAGTTATGCACCATAGAGTGTGGCTACATGCAGCCAATACATACAAGCCGCAGAGCAAGCGATCTCAGGAGGGCAACGGTACCAGCATCAACACACTGCCCCGATCGGCTCCACCTCTCAGGCACCTGATGGCACCAACTACCACGAGCTTGACGTGAGCAAACTGCGCTAAGGTGCAGCCCCCAGACCCTATCGCCACCAAGGCTACACCTGGGAACGAAGGGTCACCTGCAATGGTTCTCCCAAATGGGACCGGGACCAGTCAGGATCTCAAACCAAATAACGCCCAGGCAAGTGAGTCAGCAGTTCCCTGTGCACTGCCAGATGACTGCTCCTCAGGGAGCAGCAGCGACCCAGGGCGCAAGGAAAGGACAGGGAGGTCACAGGCATCGGTGAACCTGCCCGACGCTAGGAGCAATGTTAAAGGCCCCGAGAGCAGGCAACTTGAGCCAACTGGGTTCCCACTGCCAGCACTGGGCACTGCGCTGCCACCAGACTACCTGGACACTATCCAGCAGTTCTGGTACTAGTTTGTTCTCACACACCAGTACGGATTCCAAGTATATATCAAGTATGTACCTCACCAGTCAAATGTACTTGCCTCACAACTGCACCACAAATGTAATGATGTAAATTCAAATTTTTTTTTCTGGACTTGAATGTATATGAATGTAATGAGCCACCGGCATAATCTATATGTGGTGGGAGGAGAGAATGGAGTGGTCATGGACGCACAAACAGAAACCACCAGCACCTCCACTGCCAACGAAACACCACCTACTCACCCAAGATGGAAATGACCCTCCAAGGGTCAACCAGATAGAGCTAAGCCCAGAGCACAGTCAATACATGAAGGCAATTTGCACTAAAGGCTTGGGGGAGAGTGATGTCATATATCCTACATGGTTACTGCTTGTACTATCACATGGTGTGCCACCAGGGGGCACCTCAGTGGGAGACTTGTAGGTTATCTGTACAGGTGTGCCAGGCTCAGTATAAAAGGCAGGCCACCAGGTATGATCCTCACTCTGGAGTTATCAATAAAGGATTAAGGTCATTACAGTTCAAGTACAACACACTACCTTGTGGAGTCATTAACAGAGCATCTAAAGACATAACACCCTGCTCCTCTTCGAAATAGTGCCATGGAATCTTTTGCATCCTCCTGATAGGGCAGACGGGGTCTCGGCTTAACGTGCCATATGAAACAATATAGTGCTCCCTCAGTATTGTCCTGAAGTTTCAGCCTAGGTCACAGGTTCAGGTCTCTGTAGTGGGGGCTTGAACCCATAACCTTCTGACTCAGAGGGTAAAAGTGCTACCCCTGAGCCAAGGCTGACACTATGAGAGATGAAGAACTGAAGAACTGTGGTCAACTGTGTTTTTTGAGGACATCCATTTCATTCATGTCGTCAATCAAATTAGTTGAGAATTTTAAAGATTATATTAGGCTTTCACAGTGTGTGACTTTTTGGTTTGGTAATTTGGTCATTACATTGTTATGCATCGACACCTGGGAGTTCCTAGCCAAAGACCACTCTAATTGGAGGAGGAGCATCCGGGAGGGCGCTGGGCATCTCGAGTCTCGTTGTCGGGAGCATGCAGAAAACAATCGGAGGGAGCGTGCGGCAAACCAAACTCCCCACCCACCCTTTCCTTCAACGACTGTCTATCCAACCTGTGACAGAGACTGTAATTCCCGCATTTGACTGCACTGCCACCTGAGAACTCACCTGAGAAGGCAGGTCTTCCTTGATTTCGAGGGACTGCCTATGATGATGATGTTATGTTGTTCTTGACATTGTAAACACTGTGAACTTGGCTACACTCGTGAAAACACTTGCCCCAGGGCAAGAATCAGTTTTATAGATACGTTGCTGAAATCCCACTGTTAACAGTGCAGAACACTATAGAATTTTTTTATATACTCCTGGGATGTAGGCAAATTTGTATTTATTATCCATCCCATGTTTCCCTGAGGATATCAAGACTCAACCAAGTGAGGGACTGGAGTCATGTGTAGGCCACACTAGGTAGGGTTGGCAGGTTCCCCCCCCTGAGCTACTTTAGTGAACCAATTTGGTTTATTATAACACGTAGAAGATTTCATGGTCTCAAGTTACTAGATTTATTAAATTAACTTTTACAACTTGTTTAAGTAGGAGTTGAACTCACAACCTCAGGAGTTACTAGTCCATCAGCATAAGCACTGAATGTGCAGCACAGAAAAGGTCAGTCAGTCCAAAAGGTCTGTGCCGGTCTTTATGTTTGACACGAGCCTCCTCCCACCTTATTTCATTTAACCCATCTGTGTACCCTTCTATTACTTTCTCCCTCATGTAATTATCTCCAATTCCCCTTAAATGCAGCTATGCTAATTGCCTCAACTACTGGTAGTGAGTTCCACATTCTAATCATTCTCTGGGTAATAAAGTTTCTCCTGAATTCCTTATTGGATTTATTAATGACTATCTTATATTTATGAGCCCTAGTTTTCGACTCTCCACAAGTGGAAAGATCTTCTCTATGTCTGCCCTGTCAAACCCTTCAAAATTTTAAAGACCTCTATCAGGTCATCCCTCAGTCTTCTCTTTTCTATAGAAAAGAGCCCCAGCCTGTTCAATCTTTGCTGATAGTTGTATCCTCTCAGTTCTGGGATCATTCTTCTAAATCTTTTTTGCACCTACTCTAGTGCCTCTATATCCTTTTTGTAATATGGAGACAAGAACTGAGCTGTGTTCTTTAAGTGAACATGTCCTTCAGAGCTGGTTAGATGACAACCCTATACTTACAGATGAATGACATGGAAGTTGTGACAGCCACTGGATAGATTAACATGCAGGTGGGAAACAGCTGTTTCCCTACATAGTGTGTAAGAGAGATACAGGCAAACTATAGGATTCCATCACACATGTACAAGAGTGAGCAACTTTATATGATACTTAAACACGTAATAATAAATGACCCAGCCACCACTTCTACAGATTAATGGAATGGTTCTTCAGCTAGTTAATTTAAAATTCATTGAAAGCTTTAATTTGATGTGACATAACAGAGGTTCAGTAGATCACATAGGTCAAGCATCCAGATGTGCTGGTTTCAAGGGCTGCACAATTTTACATCTGGTCAGATAGGATTGGCAGCCCTCCGGGATTGACTGGGCGTCTCCAGGAATTAAACATTAAGCAATTAAATAGCAATGTGAGCAACCTGGCAGAAAAATAACAGGGGCATTAAACAAAATTGTGTAATTTTTTTCATTTACTTCGCGAACATTTATTAGGTGTAAAAGTATTGGAGACAGGATAAAAAGGGTTGTTTGACTGACAGTCAAGCATCATCCAATCGGATAATTAAGAGCCTGTTTACATTCCAATTGGGATGGGTGTGTCAGGTGACCAATGGCGAACAAATGGGGGCGGGGTTGGAGGCGGAAGGTCGGGGGTCGTGAACCCTCCAGGAATACGGCCTACCACATCAGGATTTCTGACAAGTGCTCTCTCGGCAGGCAAGACTTCCTCGGGCTGAGCACGAAGTCGTGAAATGATGCCTGCCCAACTCAAATCCTGGGTACCTGATCTCAACTCGACGCAGACTGCCGGTTTGTGGATGTGACCAGAGTGAGGCGCTTGGGAAGAGCCTGTGGGGCTGAAGGCCCGAGACTCACTAAGGAGCTGAGAAAAAGTTGATGAGATGTAGGCCCCATAAAGCGGCCTCGGTGAATGATCAGAAGTGCAAAGGTCAGATATGTTAGCTCCTCTCGCTTAAAGAGAAGCCTGTTTGTTATTTGCGACAAATAGCTGAGTTTCGATGTAGCGACTTGTCTAGCTCTTTAGGGTTGTTTCTTTTTTCTTTTCCCTGCAGAAACTTTTTAAAGCTGTATCCTCTTTCCCATCTGCAATAATTTTTTTAATTCATTCTTAGGATATGGACATTGCTGGCAAAGCCAGCATTTATTGCCCATTCCCTAGTTGACTTGAGAAGGTGGTTGTCATGAATGTATTTTTGGGATCACTAGCCACTAGATGGCATCACTGTTGGAGGCCTTTGGGCTGCAAGCACGTGTGTGCAGCCCAAGTATAAAAGGCCAGCCATTTTGTATATTATTCACTTTGGGCCTTAATAAAGCAGAGCCAAGGTCATATCTCTTGGAGTTAAACAGCACTCAGTCTAACAGTTATTGCATACACAACATTTGGCAACGAGGCAACAAGAATCTTTGCATACAAAAATGAGCACAATTGGATTATTGGAGCAATTTGTGGAAGGAGAAGATTGGGCAGACGTAAGCCGTTTGAGCTAGTTCTTCGTGGCCAAAATGGAGGAGGTCAGCGACACAGATCAGCACCGGGCGGTGTTCCTCACGGTTTGCGGTCCAAAAATTTATGGTCTGATAAAGAATCTACTCCTGCCTGTGAGTCCAACAGAGGAGACGTATGAAGAATTGTGTACATGGTACAGGACCACCTTAAGCCAGATGAAGGCATCATCATCTCGAGATACAGATTTTACACGCACGTTTATTCAGAGGGCCAGAATGCAGCGGAATTCGTTGCCGACCCAAAACGTCTAGCAGGACCGTGTAAGTTCGGGGCTGTGTTGGCAGACATGCTGCGGGACTTCTTTGTAATTGATATCAACCACAAGGTTGATGCCGATTACAAAGAAGTCCCGCAGCTACTAAACTATAGGCGGTGGAGACGTTAGACTTGAACAGGGCCATCATGATTGCTTAGTCATGCATGATGACGGATAGAAGTCTAAAGCAGAAATCAGTGAAAAATCGAAACTCGGCAAGTACTGTAAATATGATTGATTCACCGTTCGGCAGAGCGGCACATGGCAGGGCCTACCCGACTGTGAACGCGAAACCTGTGGCTGTCCAAAGTCTGCCAACGGGAATGCATCCGATTTCTCCATGTTGGCATTGTGGGAGACATCACAAGCTTATGATCAACTAAGTTTCGAAACAGCATCAATACCCGTTACCGAAAGCTGATGACCTGTTTGCAACGCGAGCCAGGGGAAGTCGTTCACAAAATTGTCGGCCAACATGATACAGGAGCTACTCGACACATCGAAGAAACTTGCGTGCATTAACACTCATAAAGGACTGTTTATCTACAACAGATGCCCTTTTGGAATTCGCTCGGCTGCAGCCATATTTCAGAGGAACATGGAGAGTCTACTGAAGCCCATCCCCAGAACCGTCATGTTCCAAGATGACATACTGGTCACAGGTTGTGACTCCACCAAACATCTGAACAACCTGGAAGCGGTGCTACATCGTGTGGACAAAGTAGGACTCAGATTGAAATGCTCGAAGTGTGTCTTCATGGCACCGGAAGTCAAATTCCTGGGGAGGAAAATTGCTGCTGACGGTATCAGGCCTATGGATTCAAAAACCAAGGCCATCAAAAATACACCCAAGCCTCAGAATGTGACGGAGCTGCGTTCGTTCCTTGGTCTACTCAACTACTTCGGTAATTTCTTACCTAGATTGAGCACCTTATTAGAGCCACTGCACATGCTGCTAAGAAAAGGCGACAACTTGGTTCGGGATGCGTCTCAAGATAGAGCTTTTGAGAAAGCTACTAATCTGCTTTGCTCTAACAAGCTGCTGGTACATTATGATCTGTGTAAGCGTCTAGTATTGGCTTGGGATGCTTCATCATATGGAGTTGGTTGCGTGCTCCAGCAAGCTAATGAGTAAGGCAAATTACAACCTGTTGTGTATGCTTCAAAAATGTTGTCAAAGACGGACATTTCTTGGTAGAGAAAGAAGGACTAGCCTGTGTGTATGGTGTTAAAAAGATGCATCAGTACATGTTTAGCCTTCGGTTTGAACTGGAAACAGATCACAAGCCACTCATTTCATTGTTTTCGGAAAACAAAGGTATCAATACCAATGCATCGTCCCATATCCAGAGGTGGGCGCATACATTATCTGCCTATGATTATGTCATTCACCAAAGACCTGGCACTGAGAATTGTGCAGATGCATTGAGCCATCTACCCTTGCCCACACCGGAAGTGGAAACGTCACAACCGGCAGACCTACTGTTGGTCATGGATGCTTTTGAAAGTGAAGGGCCACTGTCATGGCCCAACAAGACCTGGATCAGCCAGGACCCGATATTATCGGTTGTGAAACATCGTATCCTTAGTGGTGATTGGTCTGCCATACCCAAGCAAATGTGTGAGGAGACCAAACCTTACATCCGTCGCAAAGATGAACTATCCATTCAATCAGATTGTATACTGTGGGGTAATCGTGTTGTTATGCCCAAGAAAGGCAGAGAGAAATTTGTGCATGATCTACATAGCACGGATCCTGGTATTATCATGATGAAAGCCATTACCAGGTCTCATGTATGGTGGCCTGGAATTGACTCTGATCTGGAATCATGTGTGCTTCAGTGCAACACTTGCATGCAGCTTAGTAAAGCACCAGCGGAATCGCCACTGAGTCTGTGGTAGTGGCCATCTAAACCATGGTCCAGGATCCACATCGACTTTGCAGGTCCCTTCCTGGGAAAGATGTTTTTAGTTGTGGTGGATGCTTATTCCAAGTGGATAGAGTGTACAATCATGTCAGCAACACATCCACAGCTACCAATTGAGAGCCTTCGTGTCATGTTTGCTACGCCTGACATCGTTGTAAGCGACAACGGATCTTGCTTCACCCGTATGGAGTTTCAAGAGTTCATGAAACTCAATGGTATCAAACATGTGAGGTCAGCACCATTCAAACCCACATCCAATGGACAAGCAGAGTATGTGGTCCAAACCATCAAGCAGAGTATGAAACGTGTAACTCAAGGTTCACTGCTTGTTACGCATATTGTTTAGTTACAGGACAAGACCCCATACGCTTACCGAGGTCTCCGCTGCTGAACTATTGATGAAGAGAAGTCTCAAGACCAGGCTCTCTCTTGTCCAGCCTGACTTGAATAATCGTGTCGAATACAGACGTCAAAGTCAGCAAGGGTATCATGTGTCACGCGACATTTCTATCAATGATCCTGTGTATGTACTGAATTATGGTCAAGGTCCCAAATGGATCGCCGGTACTGTTACGGCCAAGGAGGGTAACAGAGTGTTTATCGTTCAGCTCAAGAATGGGCAGACATGCAAGAAACATGTCGATCAGATAAAGCTGTGGCACATGGATGAACCGGAACAGTCTGAGGAAGACACAATCAGTGGCCAACCAACCTACCCTCAGTCGTCAGAGGACTCCGCTGTCATCAATGAATCTGGACTTTCAATCACTGATGTGGTCATTGCCACTCCCATCAGATCGGCTACCCAGCCCCCTGTCATAACAGACTCAGAATGCTCGCCCAAGGCTGGAGTTTAATTGAGACGTTCAACTCGGGAGCGGTAAGCCCCGAACCGTCTCAATTTGTAAAAAGACCGTTACTAATATCTTAAAGGGGGATATTGTCATGTATGTATGCTTGGGTTTAGTAGCCACCAGGTGGCGCCACTGTCGGAGGTCATTGGGCTGTCCACATGTGTGTCTGGGCCAGGTATAAAAGGCCAGCCATCTTGTAATGTAATCACTTTGAGCCCTAATAAAGTAGAGCCAGGTTTGTACCTGTTCGGAGTTTACAGTGTTCAGTCTATTCAGTTATTGCATACACAACAAATACCACCACAATTTGCAAAGAGTCCATAATTGCATTGGGCCTTTCTGCACTCATATTCTAAACAGACATATTTGCGAGCACAGTAACCTAGTGATTATGGTAATCTAGAGGCCGTGTATTCAAATAGAAAACAAAGGAAGAACTTGCATTTCTATAGCACCTTTCACATCCTAGGGACATCCCTAAGCACTTTTCAGCTAATGAAGTACTGTTGAAGTGTAGTCACTGTTGTAATATTAGAAACAGATCTTCACAGGGCGATGTGGTGAGAAGTCGCTGAGGAGGTAGACTGAACACTGACACAGTGCCGGAAGAAGTTCAATGACCTCAGCTGAGTGGTCAAGGTAAGTACATGCTTCCACACCTCCTACATAACAGCCTCTGAACTTCTGTCTGTGCACACTGAGCAAACCACCACTCCCCCACTATTCAACCACCAAATATCTGCAGCTACTTGTGGACGTAAATAAACACACTAACTGAAACAGGAATAATGTTACTTAACTGTGTCCTTTATAGCAACTCCCAAAATGGTGTTGCTGAACCAGCATGTTTACAGCAGTGGGTGAATAGCTCCCTCAGGGTCTTAATGCCTGTCTAGTGAGGGTTCATGTAACAAACAAATAGAGTATGAACACAACATATTTCCCCCCTTCTAAAAAATGCAGTCTATGAACAGACAAAGTCATTGAGATAGCCAGGCCGTGTTCTGATACACTGAGACCAGTGTGAAGCTTGTGGTGTTTGATCGAGGTTTTCAGTTGGGAAACAGCTGGTCTGTTGGCCTGTGAGTTGGGATCAGTCTACGAGTATTCCATCGAATTCCATCATTGAGCTCGTAGGTATGAGGGCTGAACTTTCCCCCGATCTGTTTTGGAACTGAAAGTGAAGATGCGAGCTTATGGCTCCGGTTTGGGCACTTAACTCTCACCCAATCTCCATTCTTCAGTTGGGGCTTTTGAGCACATTGTTTTGTGACGGTGTACGACTTTGCTTTTCGTTGGCGTTTCGAAATCTGGCATGTGAGTGTGGTTATCTTCATGCTAGGTTTGGCTGGGGGTTTGAGAATGTCCAGTAGCAAGTGAAGATTCCGCCCAATCATGAGCTCAGTGGGTGTCTTCTCCGTTAGCAAGTGCTTTGTCGAACGGTATGTGCGGAAAATGGTTTGAACCACTTCGTCGAATGTTTGGCCTGCTGCGAGGTTGGCTTTCAAACCCTCTTTGATGACACGGTTAAATCGCTCAACACCTCCGTTGCTTTGAGGATTGTACCGAGCAGTAAGGCGATGCTCGATAGCATGATGAGTGAGGAAATCCGCAAACTGGTCGGACACAAACTGTGGTCCATTGTCAGTGATTATGACCTCTGGAGAATAGTGATGATCGTTGATGAGGTCATTGAACTTATCACGATTTCTGGCCATTTGGAATGCAGGTCATGTCCGACAACAAGGAACTGCTGGTGCTGTGGAGCTGCTTCAACTGGACTGAAGATATTCAACTGAAGTTGTTGTCATGATCTTTGTGGCCATGGAATGGGCTTCATTGGCTCTGGTCAGACGTTTGTGGCCTTTTCGTTCAGACTGTATGCTTCACAGTGTGAGACAAACTCCTCGATGCGAGTGTAAATCCCAGGCCACCACACTGAATCATGACATTTCTGCTTCAGCGGACAATGCCAGGGTGTCCATCGTGTGCCAATGAGAGAATGCGCTGTTGAAGCTACTTGGGAATTACTGCTCTATCACCATTCGGCAATGTGTGCGTAGTGCGGGACAAAGTTCAACCATCTTTCCAAATGGAAAATTCATCACGAAGTCTGTGGAAGGTTTTCAGCTCTTCCGGAATTTGCTTATGCCACTCAGTCTGGAGGAAGTGGCATACGTGCTGGAGCACAGCATCACTCTGTAATTCGGTTTTGAGTTCATCGCAGGAGACAAAGTTTCTGATGGACTGAGTGATGATCGACGTGATATATGTGTCGTCATCTGTGAACAAGTCAACACCAGAGTCCAAAGCAGGTGTCAACCAGCTGAGCATGGTTGTGACTGCCAGCAATGTATTGTACATCAAAGTTATACTGATGAAGGTGATCTGACCATCATATAAACATGGAAACATAGAAAATAGCTACAGAAGTAGGCCATTTGGCCCTTCGAGCCTGCACCACCATTCAATAAGATTATGGCTGATCATTCACCTCAGTACCCCTTTCCTGCTTTCTCTCCATACCCCTTGATCCCTTTAGCCATAAGGGCCTTATCCAACTCCCTCTTGAATATATCTAACGAACTGGCATCAACAACTCTCTGCGGAAGAGCATGCCACAGGTTACCAACTCTCTGAGTGAAGAAGTTTCTCCTCATCTTGGTCCTAAATGGCTTACCCTTTATCCTTAGACTGTGACCCCTGGTTTTAGACTCCCCCAACATCGGGAACATTCTTCCTGCATCTAACCTGTACAGTCCTGTCAGAATTTTATATGTTTCTATGAGATCCCCTCTCATTCTTCGAAACTACAGTCAATACAGGCCCAGTCGATCCAGTCTCTCCTCATATGTCAGTCCTGTCATCCCAGGCATCAGTCTGGTGAACCTTCGCTGCACTCCCTCAATAGCAAGAACGTCGTTCCTCAGATTAGGAGACCAAAACTGAACGCAATATTCCAGGTGAGGCCTCACCAAGGCCCTGTACAGCTGCAGCAAGACCTCCCTGCTCCTATACTCAGATCCACTAGCTATGAAGGCCAACATGCCATTTGCCTTCTTCACCACCTGCTGCACCTGCATGCCAACTTTCAATGACTGATGTACCATGACACCCAGGTCTCGTTGCACCTCTCCTTTTCCTAACCTGCCGCTTTTAAGATAATATTCTGCCTTCATGTTTTTGCCACCAAAGTGGATAACCTGAATTTATCCACATTATACTGCATCTGCTATATATTTGCCCACTCACCTGACCTGTGTAAGTCACCCTGCAGCCTGTTAGCATCCTCCTCACAGCTCACACCGCCACCCAGCTTAGTGTCATCTGCAAACTTGGAGATATTACTCTCAATTCCTTCATCTAAATCATTGTAAATAGCTGGGGTCCCAGCACTATGCCCTGCAGGACCCCACTAGTCACTGCCTGCCATTCTGAAAAGGACCCATTTACCCCGACTCTCTGCTTCCTGTCTGTCAACCAGTTCTCGATCCACGTCAATACATTACCCCCAATATCATCTGCTTTAATTTTGCACACCAATCTCTTGTGTGGGACCTTGTCAAAAGCCTTTTGAAAGTTCAAATACACCACATCCACTGGTTCTCTCTTGTCCACTTTATTGTTACATCCTCAAAAAATTCTAGAAAATTTGTTAAGCATGATTTCCCTTTCATAAATCCATGCCGACTTGGACCGATCCTGTCACTGCTTTCCAAATGCGCTGTTATTTCATCTTTAATAATTGATTCCAACATTTTCCCCATTACTGATGTCAGGCTAACTGGTCTATAATTTCCCGTTTTCTCTCTCCCACCTTTTTTAAAAAGTGGTGTTACATTAGCTACCGCCAAGTCGATAGGAACTGATCCAGGGTCGATCGACTGTTGGAAAATGATCACCAATGCATCCACTATTTCTACGGCCACTTCCTTAAGTACTCTGAGATGCAGACTATTAGGCCCTGGGGATTTATCGGCCTTCAATTCCATCAATTTCCCTAACACAATTTCCTGGCTAATAAGGATTTCCTTCAGTTCCTCCTTCTGGCGAGACCCTCGGTCCCCTAGTATTTCCGGAACGTTATTTGTGTCTTCCGTAGTGAAGACAGAACCAAAATATTTGTTCAATTGTTCTGCCATTTCTTTGTTCCCCATTATAAATTCACCTGATTCTGACTGTATGGGACCTATGTTTGTCTTCAGTAATCTTTTCCTCTTCACATATCTATAGAAGCTTTTGCAGTCAGTTTTTATGTTCCCAGCAAGCTTCCTCACATACTCTATTTTTTCCCTCCTAATGAAACTATTTGTCCTCCTCTTCTGAATTCTAAATTTCTCCCAGTCCTCAAGTTTGCTGCTTTTTCTGCCCAATTTATATGCCTCTTCCGTGGATTTAACACTATCCCTAATTTCCCTTGTTAGCCACGGTTGAGCCACCTTCCCCATTTTACTTTTAGTCTAGACAAGGATGTACAATTGTTGAAGTTCATCTATGTGATCTTTAAATGATTGCCATTGCCTATCCACCATCAACCCTTTAAGTATCTTTTGCCAGTCTATTCTAGGCAATTCACGTCTCATATCATCGAAGTTACCTTTCCTTAAGTTCAGGACCCTAGTCTCTGAATTAACTGTGTCACTCTCCATCTTAATAAAGAATTCTCCCATATTGTGGTCACTCTTCCCCAAGGGGCCTCGCACAACAAGATTGCTAATTAGTCCTTTCTCATTACACATCACCAAGTCTAGGATGGCCAGCCCTCCAGTTGGTTCCTCGACATATTGGTCTCGAAAACCATCCCTAATACACTCCAGGAAATCCTCCTCCACCGTACTGCTACAAGTTTGGTTAGTCAAATCTATATGTAGATTAAAATCGCCCATGATAACTGATGTACCTTTATTGCATGCATCCCTAATTTCTTGTTTGATGCTGTCCCCAACCTCACTTCTACTGTTTGGTGGTCTGTACACAACTCCCACTAGCGTTTTCTGCTCTTTGGTATTCTGCAGCTCTACCCATACAGATTCCACATCATCCAAGCTAATGTCCTTTCTTACTATTGTGTGAATTTCTTCTTTAACCAGCAATGCTACCCCACCTCCTTTTCCTTTCTGTCTATCCTTCCTGAATGTTGAATGCCCCTGGATGTTGAGTTCCCAGCCTTGATCACCCTGGAGCCATGTCTCCATAATCCCAATTATATCATATTTGTTAATAGCTGCCTGCGCAGTTAATTCGTCCACTTTATTACGAATACTCCTCGCATTGAGGCACAGAGCCTTCAGCTTGTCTTTTGAACACACTTTGCCCCTTTAGACGTTTGCTGTAATGTGGTCCTTTTTGATTTTTGCCTTGGGTTTCTCTGCCCTCCATTTTTCCTTTTCTTCTTTCTATCTTTTGCTTCTGCCCTCTGTCTCCCTGCATAGGTTCCCATCCCCATTAGTTTAACCCCTCCCCAACAGAACTAGCAAACACTCCCCCTCGGACATTGGTTCCAATCCTGCGCCGGTGCACACCGTCCGGTTTGTACTGGTCCAACCTCCCCCAGAACCGGTTCCAATGTCCCAGGAATTTGAAACCCTCCCTTCTGCACCACTCCTCAAGCCACATAGTCATCCTAGCTATCCTTCAATTCCTACTCTAACTAGTATGTGGCACTGGTAGCAATCCTGAGATTACTATTTTTGAGGTCATGCTTTTTAATTTAATTCCTAGCTCCTACCGATATCGTTGGTACCTATATGCACCACGACAACTGGCTGTTCACCCTCCCCCTTCAAAATGTCCTGCAGCCGCTCCGAGACATCCTTGACCCTTGCACCAGGGAGGCAACATACCATTCTGTAGTCTTGATTGCGGCCGCAGAAACGGCTATCTATTCCCCTTACAATAGAATCCCCTATCACTATAGCTCTCCCACTCTTCTTCCTGCCCTCCTGTGCAGCAGAGCCACCCCTGGTGCCATGAACTTGGCTGCTGCTGCCTTCCCCTGATGACTCATTCCCCCCCCAACAGTACCCAAAACCGTGCATCTGTTTTGGAGGGGGATGACCTCAGGGGACCCCTTCACTACCTTCCTTCCACTGCTCTGCTTGATGGTCACCCATTCCTTATCTGCCTGAGTAACCTTTGCCTGCGGTGTGAGCAAATCGCTAAACTTGCTATTCACGACAACCTCAGCATCACGGACGCTCCAGAGTGAATCCATGCGAAGTTCCAGTGCTGTAATGTGGTCTGTCAGGTGCTGCAGCAGGATACACTTCCTGCACATTTAGTCGTCCGGGGCACTGGAAGTGTCCCTGAGTTCCCACATAGCACAGGAGGAGCATGACATGTGTCTGGGCTCTCGTGCCATGACTTACCCCTTAGATTAACTTAATTTGGCAACAATGTCAAATGTTACCTACTGATAAAGAAATAAAAAGAATCGGCTGGTTCGTAGTGGTCTGTGCCCAAATCAAGTTGTAGCGAGTAACATAGTTAGTGTTTGATGATCCGTACGGAGGGTAAATTTCCTGCCGTAGAGGCGATGTGCCAGCTTTCACATGCGTAGATGCAAGGAGTGCTTTGAGTTCCCCTGTAGTGTATTTACTTTCTGCAGACTAGAGCGTGCGAGAGACGAAGGCGACTGGGCATTCCAGGCCGTCAATCCATTGCAAGAGCACAGCACCCATGGTGGTACCTGGTGCATCTGTGGTGACGTACGTAGTGGCATTTGGATCAAATTGCACGAGGATAGGAGGGGATATGATTTTCTCCTTAAGTGTGGTGAATGCCTGAGCCTGGGAATCTGTCCATTCCCAAGGGACGTCCTTGCGCAGCAGCTTGTGAAGTGGTTCGGCAATGTGTGTGTAGTGCGGGACGAACTTCAGATAGAAGTTGCAAGTGCAGAGGAATGATGAAAGTTCTTTGACGTTGGTAGCCTCCTGCATTCGCTGTATTATGCCAATGTTGTCAAGCGTCGGCTTGACACCTTGTGCTGTGACTCTGCAGCCCAGAAAGTTTATTTCCCCAGAAGTCGCTGAGTAACCGGTTTGACGGAAGGGTCAACGGCGGGATGATGGCAAAATTCTGTTGTCATTCCAAACCCTGTGAAGATTGAGGGATACTGCTTGTCAAAGTCCACCGTGTACGCAAGTGTGCCGGTTGGGTCGTAAACTTTGAACCCAAGTTAGTCAAAAAGGTCACCACCCATGAGGCTTCGTTCCTTCGCGACATGAAAGGAAAAGTTCTCCAATGTTATAGTCTTGTAATATATCGGAACAGATATGAACCCAAGTACATCAATTTTGGAGTCGGAGTACAAAATCCGAGCCAGGGTGTCCCTGGAGATGGAGCACGCGGTGTCCACTGGTACGCTCGTGGCCTTCCGTGAGAGGTGGGCACCAGAGGGACTGGAGTGCATCATCACCCCCGGCAACCAAATTTTAATTTGATCCTTAATGTCTAAAGTTTAATTTGTTTAAATTTGTCAGTTTTAGTGCCCCTTGAATAAGGGGCACTTGATTTACAGTTTACACTAAAATAGTTGTAGAGTGGAAGTTGCGAGCTGCAGTTGACAGTGCTTGAAGTGGGTTTCGTACACAGCGTTGCTTAAAAAGGAGACTTTGGCTCCAAGGTCAATGAGAAGGCAGATGGGCGAGCCGTCAGTATTTACATCACAGTCTTTGAATTTGCCCAAACCGATGTGCGAAATGTCACTAACGGTGTAAACCATAATGAGTTCATCACTATCCGGGTTGTCCACATGTCAAATATACTGCGTTGAGCGACAGACACTAGCAAAATGGTTCATTTTACCACATGCAGAGCATTTCTTCCCACGTGCAGGGCAGTAGGACTCTTTGCTGAGTGTGATTTGTCCCCACAGTTAAAGCAGTGGAAGTTAAGCCCGCAATCTGTAATCGGTGGCTTATGACTAGCCCTGGGTCTCTGCTGTGATTTCCGCTTTGGACGAATGTTTTGAACATGGGCTGTAGCTGCAGTCTGCTGCACAGGGGGAGCAGGGGATCTGATCACTATTGAATCGAAAAGCACTGGTTCGATTTGGATGGCCAAATTAGTTGCTTTTTCCAATATCAATTTGTTATCCTTCATTAGCAAGCGTTCCTAAATGCGGGAGATCGTTGTTTTCTCAATAATTTGATCCCTGATCATTTCCTCTGTGAGTGCTGCAAAATTACACATACCTGCCAGTTCAGTTAATGTAATGATGTGCTGTTTGATTGATTCACCGTTTTCTTGCTCCCTTTGACAAAATTTGTACCTCTCCATCATGATACTTTTCTTTGGCCCAACTATTTCTCGAGGACGCTTACCGCTTTGTCGTATGACTCCGTGTCTTCGATTTGGTCAAAGATGCATTGGCCTTCGGTGTTGAGGCAGTGTATAAGTATTGCACGGCAGCGAACTGGTGTTACGTTGTCGCCGTCTAACCCACTCACCATGATTTACGCAGAAAAGCTTTTTATCCATCTCGGCCATAGGATTAGAGGGTCCCCGGGTGTGGAGAGGAAAGGCGGGGGTGTTGGGAGGTTAATTTGATTCATCCTCATCACCAAATTATGTTGCAAACATAAATAAACAGACTAACTGAAACAGGAGTAATGTAACTTAACTGTGTCCTTTTATAATAACTCCCAAAATGGTGTCGCTGAACCAGCCTGAACCAGCATGTTTACAGCAGTGTGTGAATAGCTCCCTCAGGGTCCTAATGCCTGTCTAGTGAGGGTTCGTGTAACAAACAAATAGAGTATGAACACAACACTATTCTTTTACCGATATATAAAACAGAAGAGAGTGACTAAAGTAAATGTTGGTCCCTTAAAAGATGAGAAGGGGGATTTAATAATGGGAAATGTGGAAATGGCTGAGACCGTAAACAATTATTTTGCTTCGGTCTTCACAGTGGAAGACACAAAAACCATGCCAAAAATTGCTGGTCACAGGAATGTGGGAAGGGACGACATTGAGACAATCACTATCACTAGGGGGGTAGTGCTGGACAGGCGAATGGGACTCAAGGTAGACAAGTCCGCTGGTCCTGATGAAATGCATCCCAGGGTATTAAAAGAGATGGCGGAAGTAATAGCAGATGCATTCGTTATAATCTACCAAAATTCTCTGGAATCTGGGGAGGTACCAGCGGATTAGAAAGCAGCTAATGTAATGCCTCTGTTTAAAAAAGGGGGCAGACAAAAGGCAGGTAACTAATAGGCCGGTAAGTTTAACATCTGTAGTGGGGAAAATGCTTGAAGCTATCATTAAGGAAGAAATAGCGGGACATCTAGATAGCAATAGTGCAATCAAGCAGACGCAACATGGATTCATGAAGGGGAAATCATGTTTAACTAATTTACTGGAATTCTTTGAGGATATAACGAGCATGGTGGATAGAGGTGTACCGAAAGATTACTGCGGAAGATAAAGGTACGCGGAATCAGAGGAAATGTATTAGCATGGATCGAGAATTGGCTGGCGAACAGAAAGCAGAGCGTCGGGATAAATGGGTCCTTTTCAGGTTGGAAATTGGTGGTTAGTGGTGTGCCACAGGGATCGGTGCTGGGACCACAACTGTTTACAATATACATAGATGACCTGGAAGAGGGGACAGAGTGTAGTGTAACAAAATTTGCAGATGACACAAAGATTAGTGGGAAAGCGGGTTGTGTAGAGGACACAGAGAGGCTGCAAAGAGATTTAGATAGGTTAAGCGAATGGGCTAAGGTTTGGCAGGTGGAATACAATGTCGGAAAATGTGAGGTCATCCACCTTGGAAAAAAAAACAGTAAAAGGGAATATTATTTGAATGGGGAGAAATTACAACATGCTGCGGTGCAGAGGAACCTGGGGGTCCTTGTGCATGAAACTCTTTTGAGTTTACCTGAAAATAAACATAAACATTAAAACCATGCCACCCGCCTGGGTGACACAGCAGACATTTTCAAGGCCCCTTTTTTTTTTTCCTTTTTTTTTTTGGGGCGCTAAAATCAAAATTTTTTCCAGTGCCCCCTATAAAAGGGGAGGGGGACACTAAAAGCACCGGCAATTAAAACAAATTAAACTTTAAAACGTAAAATCAAATTAAAATTTGGTTGCCGGGCGTGATGATGCACTCCAGTCCCTCCGGTGCCCACCTCTCGCGGAAGGCCGCGAGCGTACCGGTGGACACTGCGTGCTCCATCTCCAAGGACACCCTGGACCGGATGTAAGAGCGGAAGAGAGGCAGGCAGTCAGGTTGAATGACCCCCTCGACCGCCCGCTGCCTGGACCGGCTGATGGCACCCTTGGCCGTGCCCAGGAGCAGTCCTACGAGGAGGCCTTCGGACCTACCCGCTCCCCTCCGCACAGTGTGCCCAAAGATCAGGAGAGTGGGACTGAAGTGCAGCCAGAATTTCAGGAGCAGCCCCTTCAAATAATAAAACAGGGGCTGCAACCTTGTGCATTCCATAAAAACATGGAACACGGACTCTTCCAGACCGCAGAAATTGCAGGTGGCCTGGGAGTCTGTGAACCGGCTTAACAATTTGTTGCACGGCACTGCTCCGTGCACCACCCTCCAGGCCAAGTCCCCGATGAATAGTGGGAGGACCCCTGCGTAGAGTGCCCTCCATCGGGGACCCCCGCCTCCTCCGGACGGCAAGATGGTACGCCATGGCGTGTCCGGACGGCCGGCGAGGATGGCAAAGTTGAGGGTGTTCAGGAGCAGCCCGTACAGGAAACCCCTCCGCGCGGAACTGAAAGGCACGGAGGGGATTTCCCCGAGGCGGCTCAAGTTGTGAGGCGCCGGCCCCCGAGGGAGGTTCCGGGGTTTGGCGCCGATGAGGAATTCCGTCCGGACGGGGGTCAGTTCGGACGGGATCTCCCCACGTGCTTGAGCCTCCTCGATGCACCTAACGGAGTCAGGGCCCAGAGCTGTTTTTAGCGACTCGATGGCATCGGCCGCGTGGCGGACGTTGGCAGAATATAGGTGCCGCGCCAGCGTGTCTGGCGCCATCCAGCCCGCTCCTCCGCCATCGAGCAGGTCCCTGACCCTGGTCACCTCACCAGCCACAGCCCTCTCTTCCGACTGCCACATAAAACCTCGGCCGTGGAGGTACGGATTCCCGAGCAGCGGTTCCTGCAGGACGGCCGCCACTCCAGCCGGCGGAGAGCTGCGCTTGGTGGAGACTTTGTTCCAGACCCTGATGAGTTCCCTGTAAAAGACAGGCAGCTCCCGGAGGGCGGTCCTGGCACCCCCCAAGTTCACAAACAGGAGCTGCGTGTCATAATTGAGGTCGCGCTGCTGGCGGAAGAAATACCTCGCCAGAGCACACCACCTAGGAGGGGGCTCGACGTAAAGGTATCTCTGCAGGGTCTGAAGACGGAAAGTCGCGAGCTGGGCGCTGACGCACACCAACGACTGACCGCCCTCCTCAAGCGGGAGACTCAAGACCGCAGCAGAGACCCAGTGCTTCCTGTTGTTCCAGAAGAAGTCCACCAGCTTCTTCTGTATCTTGGCGACAAACGCAGGGGGAGGGGTCAAAGTGACCAGCCGGTACCACAACATTGCGGCCACCAGCTGGTTTATGACTAGCGCTCGACCCCTGTAGGACAGCACTCGGAACAGTCCTGTCCAGCGCCCTAGGCGAGCGGTGACCTTGGCCTCCAGCTCCTGCCAGTTCGCCGGCCAGGCTCCCTCGTCGGGGCTAAGGTAGACTCCCAGATAGAGGAGATGGGTCGTGCTCCAGGCAAAAGGCCTGAGCTCCTCCGGCAGGGAGTCCACCCGCCACTGACCCACCAGGAGTCCGGAACATTTCTCCCAGTTGATCCTGGCGGAGGACGCGGCCGAGTAAATCTCCTGGCACTCACGCATCCTCCGCAGGTCAGCGGGATCCTCTACCGCGAGGAGCACGTCATCGGCGTAAGCCGAGAGGACGACCTCCACACCCGGCCCTTGCAGAGCCAGTCCCGTCAACCTCGTCCGCAAGAGGCGCAGGAAAGGCTCCACGCAAACGGCGTATAACTGTCCTTGTGCATGAAACTCTTTTGAGTTAACCTGCAAAAACATAAAACATTAAAACCATGCCACCCGACCTGGGTGACACAGCAGACATTTTCAAGGCCCCTTTTTTTTTTTGGTTTTTTTTTTTTTTTTTGGGGCGCTAAAATCAAATTTTTCCAGTGCCCCCTATAAAAGGGGAGGGGGACACTAAAAGCACCGGCAATGAAAACAAATTAAACTTTAAAACGTAAAATCAAATTAAAATTTGGTTGCCGGGCGTGATGATGCACTCCAGTCCCTCCGGTGCCCACCTCTCGCGGAAGGCCGCGAGCGTACCGGTGGACACCGCGTGCTCCATCTCCAAGGACACCCTGGACCGGATGTAAGAGCGGAAGAGAGGCAGGCAGTCAGGTTGAACGACCCCCTCGACCGCCCGCTGCCTGGACCGGCTGATGGCACCCTTGGCCGTGCCCAGGAGCAGTCCTACGAGGAGGCCCTCGGACCTACCCGCTCCCCTCCGCACAGGGTGCCCAAAGATCAGGAGAGTGGGACTGAAGTGCAGCCAGAATAATGGAACAGGGGCTGCAACCTCGTGCACTCAATAAAAACATGGAACACGGACTCCTCCAGACCGCAGAAATTGCAGGCGGCCTGGGAGTCCGTGAACCGGCTTAAAAAATTTGTTGCACGGCACTGCTCCGTGCACCACCCTCCAGGCCAAGTCCCCGATGAATAGTGGGAGGACCCCTGCGTAGAGTGCCCTCCATCGGGGACCCCCGCCTCCTCCGGACGGCAAGATGGTACGCCATGGCGTGTCCGGACGGCCGGCGAGGATGGCAAAGTTGAGGGTGTGCAGGAGCAGCCCGTACAGGAAACCCCTCCGCGCGGAACTGAAAGGCACGGAGGGGATTTCCCCGAGGCGGCTCAAGTTGTGAGGCGCCGGTCCCCGAGGGAGGTTCCGGGGTTTGGCGCCGATGAGGAATTCCGTCCGGACGGGGGTCAGTTCGGACGGGATATCCCCACGTGCTTGAGCCTCCTCGATGCACCTAACGGAGTCAGGGCCCAGAGCTGTTTTTAGCGACTCGATGGCATCGGCCGCGTGGCGGACGTTGGCAGAATTTAGGCGCCGCGCCAGCGTGTCTGGCGCCATCCAGCCCGCTCCTCCGCCATCGAGCAGGTCCCTGACCCTGGTCACCTCACCAGCCACAGCCCTCTCTTCCGACCGCCACATAAAACCTCGGCCGTGGAGGTACGGATTCCCGAGCAGCGGTTCCTGCAGGACGGCCGCCACTCCAGCCGGCGGAGAGCTGCGCTTGGTGGAGACTTTGTTCCAGACCCTGATGAGTTCCCTGTAAAAGACAGGCAGCTCCCGGAGGGCGGTCCTGGCACCCCCCAAGTTCACAAACAGGAGCTGCGTGTCATAATTGAGGTCGAGCTGCTGGCGGAAGAAATACCTCGCCAGAGCACACCACCTAGGAGGGGGCTCGACGTAAAGGTATCTCTGCAGGGTCTGAAGACGGAAAGTCGCGAGCTGGGCGCTGACGCACACCAACGACTGACCGCCCTCCTCAAGCGGGAGACTCAGGACCGCGGCAGAGACCCAGTGCTTCCTGTTGTTCCAGAAGAAGTCCACCAGCTTCTTCTGTATCTTGGCGACAAACGCAGGGGGAGGGGTCAAAGTGACCAGCCGGTACCACAACATTGCGGCCACCAGCTGGTTTATGACTAGCGCTCGACCCCTGTAGGACAGCACTCGGAGCAGTCCTGTCCAGCGCCCTAGGCGAGCGGCGACCTTGGCCTCCAGCTCCTGCCAGTTCGCCGGCCAGGCTCCCTCGCGGGGCTAAGGTAGACTCCCAGATAGAGGAGATGGGTCGTGCTCCAGGCAAAAGGCCTGAGCTCCTCCGGCAGGGAGTCCACCCGCCACTGACCCACCAGGAGTCCGGAACATTTCTCCCAGTTGATCCTGGCGGAGGATGCGGCCGAGTAAATCTCCTGGCACTCACGCATCCTCCGCAGGTCAGCGGGATCCTCTACCGCGAGGAGCACGTCATCGGCGTAAGCCGAGAGGACGACCTCCACGCCCGGCCCTTGCAGAGCCAGTCCCGTCAACCTCGTCCGCAAGAGGCGCAGGAAAGGCTCCACGCAAACGGCGTATAACTGTCCTTGTGCATGAATCCCAAAAAATTAATTTGCAGGTGCAGCAGATAATCAGGAAGGCCGAATGGAATGTTGGCCTTCATTGCGAGAGGGATGGAGTACAAAAGCAGGGAGGTCCTGCTGCAACTTTATAGGGTATTGGTGAGGCCGCACCTGGAGTACTGCGTGGAGTTTGGTCACCTTACTTAAGGAAGGATATACTAGCCTTGGAGGGGTTACAGAGACGATTCACTAGGCTGATTCCGGAGATGAGGGAGTTACCTTATGATGATAGATTGAGTAGACTGGGTCTTTACTCGTTGGAGTTCAGAAGGATGAGGGGTGATCTTATAGAAACATTTAAAATAATGAAAGGGATAGACAAGATAGAGCCAGAGAGGTTGTTTCCACTGGTCGGGGAGACTAGAACTAGGGGGCACAGCCTCAAAATACGGGGGAGCCAATTTAAAATCGAGTTGAGAAGGAATTTCTTCTCCCAGAGGGTTGTGAATCTGTGGAATTCTCTGCCCAAGGAAGCAGTTGAAGCTAGCTCAGTGAATATATTCAAATCACAGATAGATAGATTTTTAACCAATAAGGGAATTAAGGGTTATGGGGAGCGGGCGGGTAAGTGGAGCTGAGTCCACGGCCCGATCAGCCATGATCTTTTTGAATGGCAGAGCAGGCTCGAGGGGCTAGATGGCCTACTCCTGTTCCTAATTCTTATGTTCTTATGTTCTTATGTACTGACATGCTCATCTCACACCTTGCCTACATTCACAGCTATTCAACTACAGAAGACATATCTTCCACATTCGTGTTAGCTGTAGCTCAGTGGGTAGCACACTCGCCTCTGAGCCACAAGGTTGTTGGTTCAAGTTCGACTCCTGGGACTTGAGCACATAAATCTAGGCTGACACTCTAGTGCAGTGATGAGGGAGCGCTGCACGGTCGGAGGTGCCGTCTTTCAGATGAGACGATAAACCGAGGTCCTGTCTGCACTCTCGGGTGGACATAAAAGATCCGATGGCACGATTTCGAAGAAGAGTAGAGGAGTTATCCACGGTGACCTGGCCAATAGTTATCCCTCAATCAACATAACAAAAACAGATTATTTGGTCATTATCATGTTGCTGTTTGTGGGATCTTGCAGTGCGCAAATTGGCTGCCACGTTTCCCACATTACAACAGTGACCATATTCCAAAAGTACTTCATTGGCTGTAAAGCACTGTGAGATGTCTGGTAGACATGAAAGGTGCTATATAAATCCAAGTCTTTCTTTTTTTACAGAGCTGGACTCTTAATCACACAAGTTTCTTTCTTTTGCAGGCCAAGGTGACACATAACAGGAGGGAGTCGCAGTGCACTGGAGGGGGGAATCTCAACTGCGCGAGCTCAGTGACATGGAGGAGCGAGTGCTGTGGCTCATTGGCTCACAGGTGGTGGGCACCATGGCTGGCAGAGATGTCAACTCTGCTGGGGACAACAACGGTATCTTTATCCCCTCTCCTTTTCTCATCCCACTTCCCCATCAAACCAGAAGGCGGTATCACTTTCCAGCTCCTGATAATGTCTGCCTTCCTTGCTCCATTCCTGTGCCCTGCCCTCACCTTAAAACCAGCGGATGTGCAGCTTATACCTGAGCCCCCCCGCCCCCCACCCCATGACAGTGAGGAGGGAGAAGAGCAGGAGGAGGACCCAGCCACCGTCATTCTATCTCTCGCCCACAGGCACCAGCTCAGAGACTGCTATTACGCTAACCCTTAGAGGTTAGCTTAGCAGAGGGGTCTGCACCCTGTGATGCACCAAGGCCTAGCAGGCTGCTGCAAGGTCAAGGGAAAAAGGTACTTCGGGACCCAGCTGTGTGAGTTCTGCAGCACAGGACTCAGATGAGGCCCTCGATGGGGAGGCATTCACACAAAGGGTGATGGCCATGCACTCTGACATGATAGATGCAATGTCAAGGGTGCCCGAGAGCCTCTTCGCTATGGTAAAGAGTGTGGAGGAGTCTGCCTCCAGCATTGCACAGGGCTCTGTGCACACCACGGAGCCCATCATTTCCAATCTGCTGATGATAGTGGACTCCCAGAGAGACCATGCAGATCCAGACCTCATGACGCATGTCATGGGCAATGTGGCAGCTTCCTTTGCAGCACAGGCGGAAGCAACACAATGTCTTAGAGCTGTAATGTAGATACTGGTTGGTGGCATCGAATCTCAGACTGCTCTCATGCGTTCTCAGCTTGATGCCACGTGTGCTCTGACTGCTACCATCGCCGCTGAGTTCACCAGTCCACCAGGGATCACATGGTGTCACAGTAGCCCGGCAATCTGTGCTCCAGCTGAGGTGTTGCCCCAGGGGAGTGGCGGCGGGTCAATGGAGCAAGAACCTGCTGTCCTCTCTCAGAGTGACAGCACTGCTGATCCCAGCACTGCCACTCCGCTAGTGCACTTGTCCATGCCAGCCCAGATTGCTGCCTTCCAGCCTGAAGTGGTTCAATATACAGGCCCAGAGCTGGTCGAGCGAGTCCTACAAGGCCATCTGTAGTCTCTGGCACTGACACACAGCAGTCTTCCACCAGCTATGCTGCAACCATGGGGAACACACTGCAGAAGAGTTGTAGAATAGTTAAACCAAAGAGGGTATATAAGGAAATGCACGAGAGTGATTCTTAAATACAATTGATTTTTATGATAATCTTAATTGTTATGACATAAATTTTAATTGAAATATTTCAACTTTGCTGGTTTCTCTCATTTGAGTATGGAAGGGCAAATGGATGTGGTAATCAGGATGTCCAGAGAAATCGGGAAGTAGGATGGAATTCACGGGAACCGAAGTCTGATGAGATGGTGGCGGACTGCCCTTCCAGAATTCCCATTGTTTGCCTGCCTCCTCCCTCGCTGGTGTTGCTGCTCCTCCTGCTGTTCCTCCTCCGCCTCTTCATCCTCCTTCTGCTCCTCCTCCTCCTCTTCATCCTCCTCTTGCTCCTCCTCCTCCTACGCTTGGTGGCAATGGCTGCACCTTCATGATGGCCAAGTTGTGCAGCATGCAGCAGACAATGACGAATAGGGACACCTGCTCAGCCGAGTACTGGAGGACTCCTCCCGAATGGTCAAGGCAGCAGACCGTTACTTGAGCACTCCGATGGTCTGCTCAATGTTGTTGCTGGTGGTGGCATGGCTCTCATTGTAGGAGTGCTGGGCAGGAGTGTTGGGGTTGCAGAGGTCAGTTATGAGCCAGGTGGAGAGCGGATAGCCTTTGTCTCTGACCAGCCAGCTGTGAGCTTCATGTGGTGACTGAAACAGAGCTGGCACACCAGTCTGGCGCAGGATGAATGCATTGTGGCTGCTGCCAGGATAGCGGGCATTGACGGTGAGGATTCTGCATGTGTGGTCGCACACCAACTGCACAGTGAGTGGTAGCCTTTGTGGTTATAGAATCAGAATTGTTATACTCCCAAAGTGATGTGGGTTCAGTCAATGGCGCCCTGAACCTTGGGGAAGTCTGCTATCTTGAAAAGCCACATGCACGCTCCAGCTGCTCCTCTTTGGTCATGGGGAAGGAAATGTATTCCCTTCTCCTTCTGTACAGAGCATCTGTGACCTCGCGGAGGGAGCAATGGATGGCAAATTGGGAGATGTTGGAGATGTCTCCTATTGAGAACTGGAAGAGATCCATTGGTGTAGAAATGGAGCGCGATGGTGACCTTGACTGCCACTTAGAGCCGTCCTCACCCTGGTCTGAGGCTTGAAGTTTGGTTGTAGCAGATGGCAGAGCTCTGTGACCACGTCCTTGCTGAAGCACAATCTTCAAGCACACTGTTCCTCAGTGAAATTAATGTAGGAGAACGGCTCCCGGAATACCCTGGGAGGGTAAGGTCTCCTGTTGACAGCCATGTTGGGCCTTCTCCCTCTGGCCAAATTTTGCAGTCTTTCTCCCAGCCTTTCTCCCAGCCTTTCTCCCTGTCTTTCTCCTTGCCTTTCTCCCAGTCTTTCTCCCAGTCTTTCTCCCAGCCTTTCTCCCAGTCTTTCTCCCAGTCTTTCTCCCAGCCTTTCTCCCAGCCTTTCTCCCAGTCTTTCTCTCTGCCTGAGTTGCCTCTGACAGTGATGTTGGAGCAGGAGGTCGAGTACCACGCAGCCCCCATGAAATGATTTAAATGTTGTCGTTTCAAATCCGCCCTCAATTAAACACAGGAATGGTTAAGAGGCAGAGCACTCCTTCAACTGAAAATCACTCAAATCTGTCCAACAACCAGTCTGCCTATGTGTTAGTAATCTGCAAACTGTAATGGCTGACAAAAATTCTTTCTGTAGCGTTCCTCCAGCCAACTCCCAGCTGAAGCTGTTGTTGTCAGCGTCAGGTGGTAGGTCAGGGGGCGCGACCGAATTTCTCTTCTGGAGTGGTAACGGGGCGTTGCGCACGGTGATGACGTCATGATCGGCAAGTGCAGCTGAGAGGGGCACTACCTGTTAGCGCCTCTGCATAATCTCTGCCCAATTTATCGGGGAGCGCTGTTCTTGTCACGCCCAGGCGAGAACTCATTTGCACCTTGTTAGCGCCTCCTACGGGTGCTTATGGGAGGTGCATAGTACCCAAATTTTGCCCCAAGGCTTTGGAGAGGTTGCAGGGGAGGGCAACAATACTAATTCCCAGTTTAAAGCACCTTAGTTATCAAGATAGGCTAAAAAAGTTGTAACCCTACACTTTAGAGAAGCATAGAATTAGGGTGATCTGATTGAGGTTTAAAAGATAATGGCCCTGAAATCCCGGTTCTGGGCTTCCCGCAGGCGTTCACCTAAAAATAAGAAAACAGATTTGCACCTACCTTTAGCTCCTGTGCCCACCCGCAATTTTGTTCTGAGGCCTTCTCTTCTCACACTGCGCAGCGTGTCCCCGGCTTGGAGACACGGAGGGAAAAGCTGGAGTCAAGTGGCATTGGACAACCAATGAAGGTACAGTATTCTCATTGATATTATTGGGAACTCCGTAAGTACGAGCTCCCATTATTATCAATGAGACCCCCACCAAAAACGCAAACACAACATAAAAAATAAAAAAACACCTCACATATTTAATATTAATTGAAATTAAAGTTAATGAAATATTTTAGAAAAAATATATATTTTTTGGATTTAAAAAAAAAGTGTTTTAATTAGGGTTTAAAATAAACTTACGTTAGTGAACAGGGTTTTTAAAATAAAACTGTGTACTAAAATTTTATTTTTATATGTTTTAAAACTCTTATGCTGGTAAAAGTAGTCTATGAGCCTGCTTTTACCAGGTGCAAGAGTTTTAAGGACATTTGCTGGGCAAAAGTTGGGCAAATAGTGTAATCTCACCCGTGCGAATGTCCTTCCTGCGGGGATGCATGCGACCTGTCAAGCTAAATCTTGACAGATCGGAAAAGCTGGTTTTCGGCACATGCGCATTGCACGCTGAAAACTGGCTTTTGTGGGGCCTCGGCGGGTCTGTACAGATTCTGTACGGACTCGGCGAGGCTGGAATTTTAGCCCCATTGAAGGGAATAGATTGTATTCCAGCTGACAGTTTGTTCCAATTAAATAGGTTAGATAGGCCCAGGGGTCACAAATGTAAGTTGTATAAGGCTAGATCTAGGTTAGATGTCAGGAGATTTTTTTTTCCAGGGATAGACTGCGATCTCGTACAGTTGGCGCGGATTTGCTAAATTCCTTCAAGTGAGAGCTAGATTGGTTTCTGGCTGGGATGGAGATCGCGTCTTACAGAAGGCAGGTATTGCAGGGAATTCAGGGCCAGAGTGATCTCCTGGACTAGGTTCGATCATCTAGATTGGTTCAGAGAAGGATTTCCCGGATTTTTTTCCCCAAAATTTAATTTTTTTTTTCCCCTTCACAGGAGATCACATGGTTTTGGGTGGGGTGGAGTGTATATGTTATGATACACAAGGTATTACAATTGTGTGGGACAGGCTGGATGAACCAGAGGGTCTTTACCTGTCCATCATTGTTCGTATATTCATAAAATTTCCAAGGTGTTCAGTCACACTATCCTTAATTATAGACGCGATTAATTTCCTAACAACGGATGTCAGGCTAACTGGTGTATAATTCCTTGGTTTCCCTCTCTCACCTTTCTTAAATAGCAGAGTGACATGCGCAATTTTCCAATCTAAAGGAACAGTTCCTGAATCGAGAGAACTTTGGAAGTTTATGATTAGGGCATCCGCAATGTTCTTGTTATGTATGCAATACCTTGTAACCAGCATTCTACTGCTATCAGAGGGCGCATCTGTTGGAGTCCCAAGGGATCCCTGCATATAAGCAGGCCTCCCATGCTGTGCCAGCACTCTGGAGTCAGAATAAAGAGACTAAGGTCACACTTACTCAAGTCTACAGTACTCAGTCACATTGCTTTATTTGAGACATAACAACTGGCGATGAGTAATAGATAACGAATCGTCACGCGAAAATGCAGAGAACTGTTGGTATCCTGGAAAAATTCTCAGAAGGTGACGATTAGGAAGCCTTTGTGGGATGACTCAACCAATACTTCATGGACAATGAGCTGGAAGGGAATGAGAACGCTGCCAAACAAAGAGCGATCCACCTCACCGACTGCGGGGCAGCAACCTACGGCCTCATGAAGAATCTTCTTGCTCCGGTGAAACCAACAACCAAATCGTATGAAGAACTGTGTACGCTGGTCCGGGAGCACCTAAATCTGAAGGAGAGCGTTCTGATGGCAAGGTATCGATTTTATACATGTCAACGGTCTGAAGGTCAGGAAGTGGCGAGCTACTTCGCCGAACTAAGGCGTCTTGCAGGACATTGTGAATTCGGTGGATTCCTGGAACAAATGCTAAGAGACTTTTTGTGCTTGGCATTGGCCATGAGGTTATCCTTCGCAAACTGTTGAAACACTGAATCTGAGCAAAACCATAACGATAGCCAGGCATTTATGTACACCAGCGATAACACCAAACAAATTTTGCAGCATAAAGATGCATCGACAAGTACTGTACACAAAGTAACATAGTTTTCAGGCAGGAATGCATATGGCAGAATGTCCATGCCTGCAGCTGCACGAACTCAGATGACTCAGAGTCCGCCATCAAGTGTGAATGCGAGGCAATTAACACCTTGTTGGCGCTGCAGAGGTGATCATCGAGCCCATCAATGCTGCTTCAAACACTATGTGTGCAAAGGCTGTGGAACAATGGGACACCTCCAGCGAATATGAAGGCGAGCTGTAAACCCTGCAAACCACCACGTTGCAGAGGAAGACCCGATCCATGGCGGATCAAACTGGACTAGAGACTTGAACCGAGGAGGCAGAAGTGTACGGGGTACACACCTTCACCACGAAATGTCCACCGATCATGTTAAAAGTTGAACTGAACGGAATTCCAGTATCCATGGAATTGGACACGGGTGCGAGTCAGTCTATCATGAACAAAAAGGCCTTCGAGAGGCTGTGGTGCAACAAGGCACAAAGACCCAAGCTGAGTCCTATTCATACCAAGCCGAGAACTTACACTAAAGACCTGATCCCTGTAATTGGCAGTGCGTTAGTAAAAGTCTCCTATGATGGAGCGGTGCATGAACTATCACTATAGATTGTACCAGGAGATGGCCCCACACTGTTCGACAGAAGCTGGCTGGGAAAAATCCGCTGGACGACGCCTCATGTGCCCAGGTTTTGAGCAAGTTCCCGTTGTTGTTTGAGCCAGGCATCGGAAATTTCTCTGGGGTGAAGGTGCAGATCCACTTGGTTCCCGGTACACGACCCATCCACCACAAGGCACGTGTGGTGCCATACATGATCCGAAAATGGAGATCGAGCTGGGCAGGCTGCAATGAGAGGGCATCATCATGCTGGTTGAGTTCAATGAGTGGGCCATTCCGATTGGTCTGGTTCTCAAGGACGATGGCACGGTCAGAATTTGTGGGGACTATAAAGTAACAATTAACCGTTTTTCACTGCAGGACCAGTACCCGCTACCCAAGGCAGACGACCTATTTGGGACGCTGGCAGGAGGGAAGACGTTCAACAAGTTGGACCTGACCTCGGCCTACATGATGCAGGAGTTGGCGGAAGGCCTCACCTGCATCAACACGCACAAAGGTCTGTTCATCTACAATAGATCCCCGTTTGGGATTCGATCGGCCGCGGCTATTTTTCAAAGGAATATGGAGAGTCTGCTAAAGTCGGTCCCGCGCACCGTGGTTTTCCAGAACGACATATTGACCACAGGTCGGGTCACCATCAAACACTTGCAGAACTTGGAAGAGGTTCTAAGTCGGCTAGATCATGTGGGACTCAGGTTGAAATGCTCGAAGTGTGTTTTCCTGATGCCAGAGATCGAGTTCTTTGGGAGAAGAATTGCGGCAGATGGCATCAGACCCACCGACGCCAAGACGGAGGTCATCAAGAACGCGCCGAGATCACAGAACATGACGGAGCTGCAGTCATTCCTGGGACTCCTCAATTATTTTGGTAATTTCATACCCGGGTTAAGCACCTTGCTAGAACCTCTACATGTGTTGCTACGCAAGGGAGATGACTGGGTATGGGGGAACTCACAAGAGACTGCTTTTGAGAAAGCCAGAAATCTGTTATGTTCCAACAAACTGCTTGTCCGATATACACACAAGTGGCAACCGAAATCATGGTTGACCACGAAGCTGAACTCATCATCCCCAGCAGCCCAGCAATGCAGCAGCCCAGCGAAGGCCCAAGCAACTCACCTGCAACTATGTTTGTACCGAGACAATCGACTAGGAAATGGAAAGCCCCAGATCGTCTCACCCTGTAAATAAGTGTACTATTGACTTTGGGGGGAGTGATGTTATGTATGCAACACCTTGTAACCAGTATTCTACTGCCACCAGAGGGCGCGTCTATTGGAGTCCCAAGGGATCCCAGCATCCCTTGGGAGCACTGCATATAAGTAGACCTCCCAAGCTACGCCAGCACTCTGGAGTCAGAATAAAGAGTTTAAGATCACACTTACTCAAGACTACAATACTCAGTCACATTGCTTTATTTGAGACATAATAGTTCTCACCTACGTCCTTTAAACCCCTGGGCTAGAAACCATCTGATCCTGGGGAATTGTCACTCTTTGATGCCATCATTTTCTTCATTCCTGTTATTTGGCTTACGTTAATTTTGTTGAGTTCCCGGTGTCTGATTCAATATTAATTTCCTTGGGATGTTGGCGTGCTATCTTCTTCCTCTACTGTAAACATTGATGCTAAGTAATTATTCAACATGTCTGCTATTTCCGTATATTCATTTACAATATTACCGTTATGAGTTTTCAAGGGGCGCACATTATTCCCAACCACCCTCTTTTTTCCTAATATAATTGTAACAAAATGCTGTGTTGATTTTGATATCCCTTGCAAGTTTCTGTTCAAACTCCCTTCTTGCAGCTCTTACTGTTTTGTCACCTTTTTGTACCTCACCCAGTTGCCAGGATCTGTGCTGGTTTTTGCAGTTTTGTATGCTGCACCTTTTAGTTTTACGTTGTCCCTTACCTCTTTAGGCACTCATAGCTGGGTTTTTTTTGGCAAGGAGAGCGCTTGCCCCTTGGGGGTATTGTAGGATCTGTTCTCCCCCCCCGAACTGTAAACTTTATGGAATATAAACACTCCAAACCCACGGATATGATTGGACTGTGAAATATAAAAAGCCAAACCTCAGCACAACACACAAAGGTGAGCTATGCAGTAAGGGGTTAATTCAAAGAGTGCAACGAAACTATGGCTCATTAAGAGACTTGCTATCGCCTGATGCAATTAAGAAACTGGAAGAGACATTATCATATACAATGATACAGGACAACTGCCATCGATTTAATACAATTCATCATCATAGGCAATATCTCAAAATCAAGGAAGACTTGCTTCCACTCTAAAAGTGAGTTCGTAGGTGACTGAACGGTCCAATACTGGAGTTACAGTCTCTGTCACAAGTGGGACAGACAGTGGTTGAAGGAAAGGGTGGGTGGGAAGACTGGTTTGCCGCATGCTCCTTCTGCTGCCTGCGCTTGATTTCTGCATGCACTCGGTGATGAGACTCGAGGTGCTCAGTGGCCTGTTGGATGCTCTTCCTCCACTTACAATTAAGGTATTAAGAATGCCATCAACATAGGCAAAAGTGCCGGACAATGGCCATTACCATCAAAAATGGTTCCTGTCAAGGTGGAAGAGGGACATTCACACATTCGTTTACTTTGGAGCCAGGTATCTTTTACCATGAAAGGTTTGCATTGTTCTAAACAGCATGAGAACTGATCATGTCCGTTCAGTTCCACCTAGACCAGGGTGTGGAATAAGCTGATAATTAAAGGTGTTAACCATCAGACGATTCAACAGGATGATAACAGGAAATATATTTGAGATATTGTGATATGAATCCTTATAAAAAGAGGACAACTTCGGAACGTGGTCACTGCAATCGGGAAGAAGGACGGAGGTTGGTCACCTGGTCCAGGCCGACAATCAACACCAGAACAACCAGCTGTGTGAGTGATTGTAAGTTTCAGCCAAATGGTAGAGGGATTTGTCTGAGTCATTTTGTAAGTAGCAGTCGAATTGCCGAAGGGTTTGAACTGTGACATTTCATGTCCGTGTCAGGTAACCTTGTGTAAAGGTTTTGTATTGTGGGTTTTATGTTATTCCGGTCAAATTTGGAAAGAGGTGACATGATAGGCCCAAGTCAGCATGGATTTGTGAAAGGGAAATCATGCTTGACAAATCTTCTGGAATTTTTTGAGGATGTTCCCAGTAGAGTGGACAAGGGAGAACCAGTCGATGTGTATTTGGACTTTCAGAAGGCTTTCGACAAGGTCCCACACAAGTGATTAATGTGCAAAGTTAAAGCACATGGGATTGGGGGCTAGTGTGCTGACATGGATTGAGAACTGGTTGGCAGACAGGAAGCAAAGAGTAGGAGTAAATGGGTACTTTTCAGAATGGCAGGTAGTGACTAGTGGGGTACTGCAAGGTTCTGTGCTGGGGCCCCAGCTGTTTATATTGTACATTCATGATTTAGACAAGGGGATTAAATGTAGTATCTCCAAATTTACGGATGACACTAAGTTGGGTGGCAGTGTGAGCTGCGAGGAGGATGCTATGAGGCTGCAGAGTGACTTGGATAGGTTAGGTGAGTGGGCAAATGCATGGCAGCTGAAGTATAATGTGGATAAATGTGAGGTTATTCACTTTGGTGGTAAAAACAGAGAGACAGACTATTATCTCAATGGTGACAGATGAGGAAAAGGGGAGGTGCAACAAGACCTGGGTGTCATGGTACATCAGTCATTGAAGGTTGGCATACAGATACAGCAGGTGGTTAAGAAAGCAAATGGCATGTTGGCCTTCATAGCAAGGGGATTTGAGTACAGGGGCAGGGAAGTCTTACTACAGTTGTACAGGGCCTTGGTGAGGCCACACCAGGAGTATTGTGTACAGTTTTGGTCTCCTAACTTGAGGAAGGACATTCTTGCTATTGAGGGAGTGCAGCGAAGGTTAACCAAACTGATTCCCGGGATGGCGGGACTGACATGTCAATAAAGACTGGATCAACTGGGCTTGTATTCACTGGAGTTCAGAAGAATGAGAGGGGATCTCATAGAAACGTTTAAAATTCTGATGGGTTTAGACAAGTTCGATGCAGGAAGAATGTTCCCAATGTTGGGGAAGTCCAGAACCAGAGGTCACAGTCTAAGGATAAGGGGTAAGCCATTTAGGACCGAGATGAGGAGAAACTGCTTCACCCAGAGAGTGGTGAACCTGTGGAATTCTCTACCACAGAAAGTTGTTGAGGCCAATTCACTAAAGATATTCAAAAAGGAGTTAGATGTAGTCCTTACCCCTTGATCCCCCTAGTAGTATGGTGAGAAAGCAGGAATGGGGTACTGAAGTTGCATGTTCAGCCATGAACTCATTGAATGGTGGTGCAGGCTCGAAGGGCCGAATGGCCTACTCCTGCACCTATTTTCTATGTTTCTATGTTTCTAAATCACAGAGGATTTATATTGGGAGGAATTTTGAGAGTTCAATAAATAAACAAATCTAAGGTTGAGCCAAACCCTGTGCTGTGCGTATTTTGTTCTTATAAATCCTGAAGTCCAAAACTGTCTGTAAGGGGGGGACGGGAATGGAATCTCTTACAGTATAAACTGGTTCTGTATCACGTTAAACAGGTTCAGCTCTGAGATCCTTGCAGCCTAGGTTCATTCATGAAGGTTGGCCACTTGGTCCAGACTAAGCGTTCCCCCGGCACAGTACCTCAGTAAGTGGCAATGCCCTCAGGAGCAAAGGGGAAGGGAAGCAGGGAGGAAAAGCTAGACATGAATTAACGATCAACCATTGGAATTCCCCTCCACCCAACTAGGCAATAGCCACAACTGTGGGCCGATCACACACAAGAGTCAGTGAAATGGACTGATTCATAAAGTACGATGTGAGCTGGCCAAACTAAACAATCTGTTAATCTACACGCATTAGTCACTTCTGGATAGGGTAATGAGGAAAATTTGAGTTGAACACTTGAAAGTGCAGGAAAGCCAACCGAAGATCATGCTGTTGAAGTAGAAGTTCAATGTTGTTAAAATGATTTTGTCTAGAATACTACCAAATGAATCCATTATAACACTACTAACTGGATTTTCAGTTTTCTGCCAACTCTGTTAGCACTCCAGAGGGGCGGCAATGATAGCAGTAAGCACTTCCGGGCGGCCAGCCAGCTCCCAGCGCCCCTCCAGGACTTTCAGTGCTGCTTTGATGGAGTGCAGAGCATTATCGCCTGGAAGAGGCGAACCGGTGTGCAAGGCCACTGGTTGCGACACCGGCTTGAATTTTGGCTGCCGCCCGACCCGTAGCGCTCCGTAGAGCGCCCTGCTGGGACCGCCTGTGAAAGCGGGTGGTCTGAGCTGTAGCTGCCACAGTGAGGTAATATCGACCTGAGGTAAGTGTGATTTTTTAAAAATTTTATTTTTTTTGCGATTTATGTTGTGGTGGCGTGAGTTATTTATTGGGAATGTTTTGGGTGTTTTATTCAGTCCCCCCCACTCAGGCCTCTCAGAGTGCTTCGAGGCTGGCAGTTGAGCTCGGGATTTTCACTTGCTCAGCCGGCCTTGCGCCCTAAAGGAGGTGTGCAATGCCTCCCTTCGTACTCTGCTCCATACTCAGGGCCCAGCTGATTAATTTTGCTGGAAGAGGTGCAAACTGTTCCCGAGTGCAAATTTTACTGACCCACCGCCATTACCGCCCCGAAATGAGCAGAACCGAAAATCCAGCTTCGGCCCAATTCTCATTGTCCTCAATACTAATGGTAATATTACTCATTGTCCTCAATACTAATGGTAATATTACTCATTGTCCTCAATACTAATGGTAATATTACTCATTGTCCTCAATACTATTGGCAATGCTCCGTGCTCATTCCCTAATAGCCTGCTAGTGCAGGCCCAGTGTTCATTCCCATATGGTTATGGCATGGCCATGTAGTTGTGCTCTGATGCCCCTTGGAACAGTCTTTGAGGAGTCCTCTCGTGACATTCATTCTGATGCTTTCCTCAAACTTCTAGCTCCAGAACAGCTAGAACTATCTCCCCAGGAATGTCTAAATCTAGGTCATTTTGCAAGGCGAAGATATGCAGGGCAAAGCAGGTTGTAGCTATGCACATGTTAACCATTGCTCAATTTGCAGCACTCTCATCTCTGGGTCCAAGTCCCACTCTAGAGACTTGAACACAAAATCTAGGCTGACACTCCAGTGCGGTACTGAGGGAGTGCTGCACTGTCGGAGGTGCCATTTTTCGAATGAGATGTTAAACCGAGGTCTCGTCCACCCTTTCAGGTGCGGGTGGCGTGGTTGCAGGTCATATGATGAAGCCTCCAGGAACATGTCCAACCAGAGTAGACAATCCTAAGTTAAATTGGGGCCCTCCTTTTTAGGCTGAAAAGCTTTGGTTGGTCCAGTCTTTCCTCATAATTCAGGTCCTTGACTGCGGATCAGCCTTATGGTCACTGCCTCCAGCACTTGAATGACTCTTTTATTTCTTGGTGGACCACTGCACCATTTGATCATTATCTGCTCTGACCTCCATTCTACTGTTTGGGCTATTGTGGTTCAACATCATATTGGCCTCTGTTGATTGCTGCTCAGCATTGGTTGGACATGTTTAGCATTGATGAGTGCCACATCAGGGCACATGTCTCTACTCGTCATTGAGAGGACTATCTGAATCTCAAACATCATGTACACTGCCTAGACAAGTCAAGAGGGGCTCTGCAGCATGCTCCAGCTCATGCGTCCTGCATAGAAAGAAATGAAAAGAAAGGAAGACTTACATTTAGATATCGCCTTTAAAAGATCTCAGGGCATCCCAAAACACATTTTAGCCAATGAAATCATTTTTGAAGGTACTCACTGTTGTAATGAAGGAAATAGATCAGCCAATTTGCACATAGAAAACTCCTACAAACAGCAATGTGATACCTGTAATGACAAGATAATCTGTTTGTGATATTGGTTGAGAGATAAATATTGGCTAGGACACTGGGGAGAACTTCCCTGCCCTTCTTCAAAATAGTGCCATGGGATCTTTTATGAGAGAGCAGACAGTGCCTCGGATTAATGTTTCACCTGAAAGGTGGCACCTCTGAGAGTGCAGCACTCCCTCGGGAAGTGTCAGCCTAGATTTTATGCTCAAGTCCCTGCAGTGGGACTTGAACCCACACTTCAAAATACTTTAATTGCTGTATAGTGCTTTTGGACATCCTGAGTTCATGAAAGGCACAATATGCAATCATAGAATCTAACAGCACAGAAGGAGGCTATTCGGTCCACCTGCCTGTGCCAGCTCTTTGGAAGAGCTGTCCCATACCCCAGCTTTTTCCCCACAACCATGCAAATTAGTCCTCTTCAAATACATGCCCAATTGCCTTTTGAAAGTTCCTATGGAATCTGATTCCACCACTCTTTCAGGTAGTGTGTTCCAGATCACAACAACCGTCTTTGTGAAATAATTTCTCATTTTCCCTCTAATTCTTTTGCCAATAACCTCTGGTTACATACCCACTTGTCAGAGGAAATAGTTTCTCCCTACTTGCTCTGTCAAAATCCCTCAGAATTTTGAACACCTCTATTAAATCTCCCCCTAACCTTCTCTGCTCCAAGGAGAACAATCCCAGCTTCTCTAGTCTCTCCACATAATTGAGTCCCTCATCCCTGGTTTCATCCTGGTAAACCTCCTCTGTACCTTCTCCAAGCCCTTGACATCCTTCCTAAAGTGTGGTGCCTGGAATTGCACACAATACTCCAGCTGAGGCATAACCAGTGATTTGTAAAGGTTTAGTATGCCTTCCTTGTTTTTATATTCAATGCCACTATTTTCTAAGCCAAATATCCCATATATGTTTTCTTAAATGCCTTATCAACTTGCGCTGCCACCTTCAAGGATTTGTGAATATGTACCCCCAGGTATGTACTCTTTGCTTTTGCCCCCTCAAAGAAGAAGTACCATTTAGATAATACTGTGATGGAGAATTCAAGCAGACTACAAAGTTGAGAAAACACAGACCCCACTCACAGTCCCCTGCCTACGTGAGAGTTAGTACATTGCATTGAGCCATTAATCAACTTGACATTTCAGGACTTTAGGCTGGGAGCCAAATATGGGTGAACAACACAGACTGTTGAATTGGTTGAGCCAATAAGGTCAAAGGAGGCGTGCTTACTATTGTAAATTGATCCAGGTATAACTACAGCCATTTTAAGCCATGTGCTTCAGAACATAGAGCTGGAACCCTGCCAAGGTTTTGTTGCTGCTGCTGGAATAAAGTTATGTTAAACGATCACCGGAGTCCGCATCTCATTGAAAATTAAGAGATCTAACAATTTTGGCGTCACGAACAGGATCGCTGAAGGAAGAAACTGAATTTTGGACATCGGACCTACATACTGAGGTAAGGACTCCTCTTTATAAAAGTCCTTGGTCAATTGTCTAAATTCACCTCCCCTTCTACGCAATTCCGAAAGCCTCTGGTTTGCGAAACCTCCGGTTGGTAATCGGCTCGAGGTCCCATAGACGTCTAAACTTCGGCGGTGTGTTAGTTAATTCATCACTGACCCACTGATCGGCTCGAACGCCTATGACTCGAGACCCCAGCAAAGAAATTGGTACTATGGCAGCAGAAGATAAGAGCAAAGAATTGCCTACAACTGTTTAAGGCGGGCGGGCACCACCTGAGGTTTCGATAGACGAAATCCTCGAACAGTTGAAAGAATACATAGAGGAACAATTCGACTTATCTAAAACCTGTATTAAGATTGAACGAAAGTACGGTACCTCCAAATAATGGCCCTTGTACAATATCAAAAAGGTCTGGGGAAAAACGTCCCGTATGAAAAATAATGAACCAGATGTTCCCTAGCCATTATGAGACAGATCCGACAGCGGAATGAGATTATGACGCTATCCCAACATGACAGGGACCTGACCAGTACAAAGGACCAATTGCAAGCAGTTTGTGAACAACTGAGACAGAAAAAACTTTAACTTCCACTTCCAACTTTACAAGTTCAAGATCTTAAAGGTGAAATTAAAGAATGGAAAAAATCGTTAGATCAAGAGACAGTAATAGGAAAAGGAAAATATATCGGTCAATTCCCAGGGTACCCATGTTTGGATAAATTAAAAGCGCAAACCTGAAGACACGACCAAGGAATAGATACGGATTCTGAATCCTCCGATGATACAGGGTCAGAGGATGAAGAATTAGGGGTGCATTTTGCCCCGTTAAAAAAAAACGAGTTGCAATCAAATCAGAAGAGACTGCAGATGAGGACGGAACCCAAAAAACGAAGAGAAGGGTGTATGCAGAATACTTAGTTCATGTTCCGACAGACCCAGAGAAAATTGATAAATAGTCCAAGGAGTTGCCCAATCCAAAGAAAGGGGGAGTGGAAATGTGGAACCAATTGGACCGCTTAAGAAATATATATCAACTTCATCCCTGGGACGGAGTGCAAATTTTGACCATAATGGTGCCAAAAACACAAGGAAGGAAATTGTGCGACAAGGTAGAAGAAGCTTTGGGGCGGGATGAGCAAGAATTAGGTGCAGGCTGGGATGCGATTAAACACTAGCTGCAAGCCTTCAGTCCAGCTAAGACAGACTGGGGAAAAATTGCAGCCTGCCAACAGAAAGGAATAGAGGAGGTCCTGGAGTATGACGAGCGGTTTAGATGCACGTGGCTAGAACATTCGGGTATGAATAATACGGATGAGGAAATGGATGGACAAGAGTTTGGACCCCTGAAAGCAGCTTTTGTGGCAGGTCTAAAGCCAGAACTGTCCAAAATGCTTAAGATAGTGTTACTGGACTGGGAAGGTAGAGGAACTACCTTTGCAGCATTGGTGGATCAATGTAACCAATTAGATCGGGATATGGGAGCTAAAGTCCGAGCTGTACAGGCTATGGGATGGAAATCCCAGGATTCCGATAAACAGTCATTAGGAAAATTACCCGGAAAATGTCATTATTGTGGGAAAGAAGGTCACTGGGCCAAGACGTGCAGGGCAAAACAGCAAGGTCATGGCTGGGGAAGAGGACGCAGCCAGGGATACAATTCAGCCAACAAACCAGGCTTGCCACATGTTAACGACCTCATAGAAGCATTTAAGCGACTGACAATACAACAACAGAAGGAGTTACTTGGGATAGCAAAACATGATTAGAGCCCGCCATGGCCCCCCTCCTCGCACTAATACAACAGAGGGGAGATGGGCTATATATAACTGTGAGGGTGGGCGATAAGGATGTGGACTGTCTTTTAGACACAGGGGTGGAATTTACATGCTTACCCCTACAATATGGAGACTCTTTGCCATTGGATGTTAGGGCACGTACAGCCTATGGAGTTGGGGGCCATAAAATGGAAATTAAAAGGACAACACCGGTACTTATAGGGCTGGGTCCACATGAACTAACCATGCCGGTCTGGATAGACCCAGTAGATCGATCCCTTTTGGGAATGGACGTTCTAATCCAAGTAGGTTCATCGTTGCATTTCGAGGATGGTCAGGTGACATGGCCAATTAGAACTTTGAAGAAAGAAGAATTGAAGGAACACCCGATATGGGCTAAAGATAAGAACGATTGTGGCCTACTCCAGATGGAGCCTGCGGCATTTACAGGGACCAAGCCTCCATGCACTAAACAGTATCCCATCAGTCCAACTGCCATCGCAGGAATCTTACCGGTTATTCAGCAATTGGAGAAACAAGGGGTGCTTATTACAACACATAGCTCCTCCAATAGCCTCGTGTGGCCAGTACAGAAATCTAATGAGACTTGGTGTTTGACTGTCGATTATAGGAAAGCTAACCAGTGTATTGATCAAAAAGCTCCTTTGGTCGCAGATCCCTCCACCATTTTTAATGCCCTTAAACCGGAACATAAATATTTCTCGGTTATAGATATGGCCAACGGATTTTGGTTGGTGCCTCTGGCACCGGAGGTTCGACAGTGGTTTGCTTTCACTGTCCAAGGACAACAGTATACTTGGACCTGGTTACCGCAGGGTTTCCACAACAGCCCTATGGTATTCCACATGGCTTTACAACGCCATTTGCGAGAATTACCTCCCCTGTCATCCACAGTCATCCACTATGTAGACGATATCCGACTAGCTTCAAACACGGAAGAACAGCATGAAGATTTACAAGCTCTGCTGGACCACCTTTGGCTGAAAGGACATAAAGCCAGCATCGACAAAGCACAAATATCCCAAGAAGAGGTTGTATACCTGGGACAAAAGTTTTCACAAGGAAAGAGAGAACTTACCCAGGATAGAACTGCAGCCATTCGGGCTGCTAAAAAATCTACCACTATTCAGGAACTAAGGTCCTTTTGGGATTGTGTAACTTTAACAGAAATTGGATTGACTCCTTCACACAGCTTGCTCAGCCATTAAATAATATCTTAAAGGGGAAACGTGCCTCTAAAGAAGTCATCACCCTCGCTAATGAACAGCAAGAGGCCTTCCTGAGTTTGAAAAAGGCTTTGTGTTCGGCACCGGCTCTGGGAATCCCCAACAGTGGTAAGCCATTTACCCTGTTTGTCCATGAGAAAGAAGGATATATGACAGCTATACTGACACAAGAACATGGGGATCGGCAAAGACCTATTGGCTATTATTCGGCAAAACTGGATGCGGTAGCCCTCGGATGGGGAAGTTGCCTAAGGGCCATGGAAGCTACATGTCGAGCGCTAATGACCACTGCGGGTCTAGTCTTCGACCAAAAGCTGATGGTCAACTGTCCCCACACCGTACACGCTTTGCTGTCTATGAATAGAATGTCTCAGGTGACAGCAGCTAGATGGACCCGCTGGACAGCAGTTTTGGAAGCTCCTAATCTCCATATCGTCCGGGCCAGCCCGATTAATCCCGCAATTATGCTCCCGATGTCAGAATCGAGGGAGAAAGCGGGGGGTAGAATGTGAAGAGCATGACTGCGTAGAGATTTTAAAAGAAACAGAAGAAGCAGCCTTAGCAGCAGAGGAGCCTCTACACAACCCACACCTCATCCTGTTTACAGATGGTTCCTCCTTTGTTGACAATGGTACCAGAAAAGCAGGATGGGCAGTTACAACCTTGTATGAGGTAGTGGCAAAAGGATGTTTACCCTCAGGAACATCAGCACAACAGGCCGAGTTACGGGCCCGGTCAGAAGCATGTCAAATAGCAGAAGGACAAACAGCTAATATCTACACAGATTCGCGTTATGCTTTTGGAGTCGCTCACGACTTTGGTCTGTTATGGCGGAAAAGAGGATTCCTCACTGCTGCTGGTACACCTATCCGAAATGGAAAAAAAGTCCGAAACTTACTCGAGGCCATACAATTACCTCAGGAAGTGTCCATCCTGAAGTGTAAGGCCCATAACAAGGAAAATACCACGGAAGCACAGGGAAATGCCCTAGCTGACCAGGCAGCTAAAGATGCCGCCTCACAGGGGGCGCTCCCCCAGAAGAACCAACACAGATGTGCAGATTGAAAGCACTCAAGACTCTGACACGAGACCTTCAAACAATGCAAGGCGAGTGCTCCCGAGAGGAAAAATGGACATGGATTGATGCAGGAATTAAGCTATGCAAAGATGGTGTCTGGAGACAAAGAGTTACCGACAAGCCAGTCGCACCACAAGCGCTTATGCCTTTTTTAACCCAACAGATCCACTCGTGGGGACACTTGGCCTCACAACAGATAACGGCATGGTTCCAGAAAAGCTGGTGGGGTCGGGGATTTTAAAAACACACCCAGCTGGTGGCAGACCGCTGTGTGGTCTGCCAGAAAAATAATTCTGGACCCATCACGGTAATGCCCCAACTGAGGCCCCATGTCCCTGTCGGACCATTCCAGCATCTGCAGGTTGATTATATATCTCTCCCTCCATGCCAAGGATACACTAACATTCTTGTCATGGTCGACAGATTCTCTAGATGGGTAGATGCTGTCCCAACTAAAAGAGCCACAACCAATCACACTGCAAAGGTCTTGTGTAAGGATCACATTCCCCGATGGGGAGTCCGGAGTAGCATTGACTCAGATCAGGGAACACACTTCACAGGTGCTGTCTGCCAAGAAGTCTGTAGGTTACTGAACATTACGTGGGATTTACACTGTCATTATCATCCACAATCATCAGGACAAGTAGAGTGAATGAAGTGAACTCTGAAACAACAGCTTGCCAAATATCACCAAGAAGGAACACCATGGCCCCAGGCACTACCAATCGTTCTATGTAGTATTAGGGCAACCCCAAACAGAATTACAGGTCTAAGCCCAGTTGAAATTATAACAGGAAGACCCATGTCGCTGCCAGGAACTATTGATTTACGGAAAGCTGATGGTCACTTAATGAGTGACACTTTGTTATCATACTGTCAGAACATAACCAATGTTATTAGTTCTGTTTCCCGACAGGTATCGGCAGCTTGGGGTAATCCACCCGAAGGAGGACACAACATAATCCTGGGAGTCTGGGTTTGTGAAAAAGTTGCATAAAGAACTTTTGGGTGCCAAGTGGGAGGGACCTGACTGAATGTTATTGACCACCCAGGCAGCTGTTAAAGTCCAAGGAAAGAAAGCCTGGATCCACGCCTCACACATTAAACGAGCGCCCTTAACTGAAGCTGAAATCTAATAAGGACAATTACTTCTTGCCAAAATATATAAATTTACTGTACTACTGACTGTAGGTGTTCTAGGCATTTGCCTACTTCTTACTAGCCGACCCTCTGCACTAAAGGGAAATAGAAGAGTACCCAGGGAATTACATGTAAATACCTTTTTATATATGTCATACATTTATGCCAAACAAGGGAACATTTCCAGTTGTTGGGCGTGTGCGCATATTCCTATTCACTCAAAAGGAGGGATTCCCTTGAGGCCAGTTCCCTTGAATATTTCAGAAATGGCTGAGTGGATAATTAATCAAAATAAAACAAGCAATGTGTTTCAGCATTCTGAAGACTGGGCACGCAAATGGAAGTCAGCAGGTTACAATCTGACTACCTTTGAAGGGGGATACCATGTGGAAAGTATTTTTATCTAAGCTGATACCAGACGGTATTTGTGTGCCTTTTGATTAAAATGGAGTCCTGGCCCTTCCAGAACTTTCTGCATTTTAGCAGTCAGCTTGCATAAACAGCTAAACCTGCTGTTAGATGGCTGATGGCCATCAGACAGCTAGGAGACAAGTCATGCTGAGACAAGTAACCCCCCATGGTGCTCTCCTATTGTCTACACTACAGGAGTTCCATGTCACCCCACCCTTATCTTCTAGCCATTATCTCTTTCCGAGACCTCATCCATTTGATGCAAACAGATAAACTGACCAGGAAATTGAAACTTTCCTGACACAATACAAGACAGGTGATAGCCCATTACCTATGACTCATGGAGTAATGGCCGTTTGGCTTTCTGATAACCCTGACAAAAGGAAATATCTGGATACCATGTCAGGACCAAGATATAGTAATTAACTCTTTATCTGTATTCACTGACTGTGAGACAGAGCAATACACAGGGAGAGGCCAGAACTTTGGTTTTACTGTATAAATATCTTGTTAAACTGAACCATTTCGGAGGTGTTCACTTAGCCCTTGACTGAGTGTGACCTACCCCTTGCGAGCAAGTAAATTAAAAAGGAAACTTCTACCGGAGCTGTAAGTGTCGGAGTCATTCTTTTCGGAGGTCGAGATTTCGACAGTTATTGGAGGTTCCACCGAGATGCATACTCTCTGTCCTGTGAGTAAAACGGATACGGGCATAGTGCCTCTCCAGTGAAAGGCTTCAGTGGCCAAACAAGGTGAGCCTTTTGCTCACAAGAGGTTTCTTCACTGTTGAATCGCATATGTAATCTGTTGTCCACAGCGGAGGGACTGCATCTACAAGACTCGGCATTTAAAAGTTAAAGGTATTTTTTTTATAACCATTTCTTACTCAGCTCGCCAGCAGAAGAGAACAGGTTCTGGAAAAAATCTCGAGACAGCCCGGGGAAGGTTTCAGTAGATAAAGGGAGCGCTAGTCGATCGAAAAGGGTTCCAGGTTCTTATGTGATAAGATTTTTATTGTTTTTAATTCGGAAGGGGTTCTTATGTGATAAGACTATTAAAAAAAAAGAGAAAAAAGAAAGCGCTAATCGATCGAAGGTTCTTATGTGATAAGATTTTTATTGTTTTTAATTCGGAAGGGGTTCTTATGTGATAAGACTATAAAAAAAAAAGAAAGCGCAATCGATCAAAGAGTTTGGGTACGGAACCTTAAGTTTTATCAGTTTTTATTAGGATAAGTTAAGGACTCGGTCTGTAGTGGCGTACAACGCAGACTGAGAATTTGTTTAGAGGTTATGATTTGTGTACTCACGGGAATATTGTTTGTTGTCCTTGTATTACTGTTGTGTGCAATATCTTTGTGAGTCATTGCCATTAGAGAAACGGGAAGAGTCACTAGGGAAAATTGTGATTCGGAAAAAAAAAAACACAAGGATTGATTAAGAAAAGAAACAGTAACTGATTGATCAACTACGATTGGTTCGTGCCAACATATCTCACACACCCAGACTGAGCCCGAATTAAGAGCCTTTTCAGGCCACGTAACGGCCAGGAGAAGTGGGCGTAGAGAACTCGGTTGGCTGAAAGGATTGTGAGATCAGAAACTGTGGGAAAATCTTAATCATCCAGAATGGGTGCCGGAGCAAGTTAAAACACCACAAAAGGCACACCAGCCTATGTCATGCTCCAGAATTGTGGTCAGTCTTCAATTGACCAAAGAAACAAAAACGGTAAAGTGGACTAAGGGTGAAAACAGGCCATTTCCACCCGATGGTTCATTTAATTTAGAGAGAACAACATGTCTAGAGGAGTGTCTTATAAACAGAGATCCAGGTAAAAAAAAAAAGGAAAGTAATAGAAAAGGCCTGGGTTCTGATTCTTCAAGCCCATGTAAAATTAACAGAGGAAATAAATCAAATGTAAAAAAAAGAGAACCTGATAGTGACTTATGAAAAAAAAATGAAGCTAGTAAAAGAAAAAGCTTTATTGAATGGAGAGAGACTTGTGAATGTCTTGTCTTTGAATGAGAGTGCTTCTGTCTTTTTTCCTTGTGTCTGGAAACCTGTTTGGAAAGGTTGTGGAGCTGCCTGTTTGTTTTAGCTCCATCCACTTTTTCAAACAAAGTGAAGTTTTTTAACCCTTCATAGTGTTGTCCTGTATGTGGGAAGTTTAAGACATTTTAAGTTAGAAGCGCAGGTGTGAATTTATTCGGATGAGAGGTTACGGAGCTAGGAAATGCACAAAGGATAGGTTTGTTGAGACATGGTCCCGGTGGTTAAAAGTTGTAATGACTTTAAAAAAAAAAAGCCTTTGTGGGTCTCTCGAGGTGCAGGCTGGGGGAGTACACTCTCATTGTCCTTGGTGTAAAATCTTGGTACAAAAGCTTCTAGCTCAGTAAGAGGATTTTTTTTAGATAAAGAGTGGCAGTACAATAGTTGAATTGGGATTTTGAGATATTTCAGGTGATCTCCTTGATCAACATTTTGAGTGCATTGGAAAAATCTTAGGTTTGGAAGCCTTTTAATAAAATTAGAAAACAAGTACTTTACATTCTGTGATCTGTGAATCACTATAAGCATAAATGAGAAGTCCGTGTAACACACAGATTTGTCCGGTTCAGAAGCCCACACAAATGGAGGTTTGTCCATGACCTACGAGCTGTGAATGAATCTACTATATTCTCACAATGCTTAAAGGATGTGGAATGAAGTATCCCGGAATGCTTTCCAGAACCTTAAGCAGTCCCTCACTTCAGCACCAGCCTTGGGAATTACCAGATTACACTAAGCTATTCAACTTATTTGTGCATCACAAGTCGGGTTTTGCACAATCTGTTTTGACTCAATTACATGGGGACAGGCAGCGACCGGTAGCATATTTCAGTACCCAATTAGACCCAGTGGGACGCGGACTATCGGGATGTCTTCCTTCGTTGGCAGCAGCTTATTATGCTATGCAACAGGCTCAGACAATAACTCTAAATCATCAGACCATTTTGTATATCCCACACTCTGTCGAGATTTTACTTACTAAATGTGCCACCCAACACCTAACCTCCGCAAGAACCACTAAATACGAGGTCGAACTGTTATCAAATCCGAACCTTATCATCAAAAGATGTACTACCTTAAATCCAGCCACTCTACTCCCCATGGAAGACGACGGCGAACCCCATTCATGTGAAATGGTAACCGAATTAGTGACTAAACCACGTATCAATTTAACAGATGTACCAATGTGTAACCCTGATCTAATGTACTATGTTAACGGATCAGCCCTACGAAATGATAGGGGCCAACCTAGAGCGGCTTATGCAATTGTAACTCAGTTTAATGTTGTCGAAACAGCCTCTCTTCCAGACTCCTTTTCAGCCCAACAAGCCGAATTGTTTGCGTTAACTCGAGCCTGTATTCTGGCTGAAGGACACACAGTTAATATCTACACTGACTCCAGGTATGCTTTTGGGGTATCACATGACTATCGACAAATTTGGAAGATTCGCGGGTACCTGACTTCTTCAGGAACCACTATCAAAAATGCAGAACAAGTGGAAAATCTCCTGCGAGCCATTCAATGCCCTTTGAAACTTGCCATTATCAAATGCCAAGCACATACAGGCCAGTCGAATGAGGTGGCACTTGGGAATGCTAGAGCTGATAATGCAGCTAAGTCAGCAGCTCTGTCGAAAGGGGGGATGCAGGTGTCATTGTTCCCACTAAGGAAAGATAATTGCTCAGACCCGCCACCCACTATTAATGACGTGCTGGCCTTTCAGACACAGGCCAGTACGAAGGAGGTGGTGACCTGGACGAAGGATCAATGTTATAAAAATCCAGAAGGAATATGGGTTCACCATGACGGCCGCGTGGTGGCCCCTAGATCCTTACTTCCATGGATTGCCCGATGTGTTCATACATTCACACATGCAGGCAAAGGGGGATTGGCAGATTATATTTTGGCAACTTGGTATGCACCAGGTATTTCGGCAATTGCAAAACAAATCTGTGAAAATTGTGTTACCTGTCAGACAATGAATCCGGGTAAGACGGAAAAAGTAGAATCTGCCTCCCACCCAAATCCAGTCGGGCCTTTTGTACATTTACAAATGGATTTTATTGAATTACCTATGCGTATGGGATTCAAGTATGTATTAGTTATTGTAGATGTGTTCTCTAGATGGATTGAAGCCTTTCCATGTAAAAAGGCCGATGCCACTACTGTTGCTAAATGTTTGTTAAAAGAAATTGTACCGCGCTTCGGAATCCCTGCTAAGCTTTCCAGTGATAACGGGTCACATTTCACGGGAACTGTTATAAGAGAAATGTGTAAAGCTTTACAGATTAATCAACGTTTTCATTGCAGTTATCATCCACAATCAGCTGGACTTGTTGAAAGATATAATGGAATGCTTAAAAATAAGCTGGCAAAACTATGCAATGACACTGGACTGAAATGGACAGAACTGTTGCCCTTAGCTTTGATGGTAATGCGATCTGCAACCAACAGAACAACAGGCCTGTCACCGCATGAGATAGTTATGGGACGTCCCCAACGACTACCTTTTACAGCACCATTTACTGCAAAACAGATGGACATCCACAAAATGGAGGAAAATATGTTGAATTATTGTATTGCACTAACCAAATGTATTTCCAGCTTTCATTCACAGGTAAAGGAAGCCCAAGTCAAGCCAGCGGAAGGGAAGTGTCATAACCTGGAGCCAGGGGAATTCGTTTACATCAAGATTTTTAAAAGGAAAAGCAGTCTACAGCCAAGATTCGAAGGACCATACCAGGTCTTGCTGGCGACCAATACTGCAATCAAGGTAAAGGAAAGACCAACATGGATCCACGCATCCCATTGCAAACGGGCACCCGACCAGGAGGAAGGGACGAAGGAATCAGAGGAACAGAAAAAGGAAGACTGAATAAGGAACTGTATGGACTATGGGGACTGGTGCTGGGCTTGACAGGGTTTTACTTCACATTATTGATTACACCAGGGGTACAGACCCGCCACCGAAGGGAATTGCAAGTAAACGTATTTATGGCACTGAGTCATAGGTATGCTCAAGAAAGAAACTTGTCGAGTTGTTGGATATGTTCCCATGTACCTGTCCACTCCAGGGGGGGTATTCCCCTGAGATCTGTCCCCTTTAACGAATCAGAAATGGTAGAATGGTTGACAGTGCAAAACAGGACAAAACTAACTAAGGGGCCAGAAACGAAGGAGCAAACAGAATGGAGGTCGGCAGGGTATAAACTTACAGCCTTCCAGGGATGGTACCAGCCCAATTATGATAATAACCATCAGCCTCCCTTCCTAAGCATTACTCCCAGAATAGGAAACACTGAAGGTATAATATGCCTAGTGAGTAATGAAACTAAAGGACCAGAAATGGGACGCAGCAAGTGTTCGCAAATGACTAAATGGCAAGCCACAACTAATTCCACTGAGAGAAAGATAGCAACCGTTGGCTGGACAACGGTCCATAACAAAGCCCCAGGTGAAGGGTGGGAAGGTGAGACCACTCGAGTAGGGATAGTGCGAAAGGACCAGGAGCTGACGCCCTATAATTGCACCTACTTTATTTGTGGCCATAAAGCCTACCCATGGTTACCAGCCGACTGGACAGGGTCCTGTTACTTAGGATATGTGGTACCCCTTATCAGATCAGTAAGGACTCTAAGGGAGGCCTATGGAAGCCACAGATTTAAACGGGATTTGACGTGGCTAAACGGAATATTCAAGGTAATGGTGCCACCCTATGGAATAGCATCGACCGAATGGCAGTTACGGGAACTGGCTAACTTAGTCGAATCAATAGCCAACGCAACTTCCCAAGCCTTTGAAGGGATAAATGACGAAATGGTAGCTATTCGAACAGTGGCTCTCCAAAATCGTATGGCCTTAGATTATCTCCTAGCCAAGGAGGGAGGAACATGCGCATTAATAGGTGAAGAATGCTATACGTATATCCCAGATAAATCAGAAGATATCGGCAGTCTAGCTGAAAACATCAGGATGGTTGGAAGCCCTGGGAAATCTGTGGGACAGGGTTTGATCATATTCCTGCTGATAGTCTTCGCCCTGTATCTATTATTTGTCGTCATTAAGTGTTGCTGTGCCAGGGTGGGAGAAACTATGTTACCTACCGAGACCACGGCTAGAGTTATGGTAGCAACAACTGCTGAAGGCTCTTGTGTGGAAATGGAAATGGAGAGACTGTACAAGATCAGAATGGATTGAGTTGTCCTTGTGAAGGACAAAATGGGGGAATGTGGAAAGTATTTTTATCTAAGCTGATACCATACGGTATTTGTGTGCCTTTTGATTAAAATGGAGTCCTGGCCCTTCCAGAACTTTCTGCATTTTAGCAGTCAGCTTGCATAAACAGCTAAACCTGCTGTTAGATGGCTGATGGCCATCAGACAGCTAGGAGACAAGTCATGCTGAGACAAGTAACCCCCCATGGTGCTCTCCTATTGTCTACACTACAGGAGTTCCATGTCACCCCACCCTTATCTTCTAGCCATTATCTCTTTCCGAGACCTCATCCATTTGATGCAAACAGATAAACTGACCAGGAAATTGAAACTTTCCTGACACAATACAAGACAGGTGATAGCCCATTACCTATGACTCATGGAGTAATGGCCGTTTGGCTTTCTGATAACCCTGACAAAAGGAAATATCTGGATACCATGTCAGGACCAGGATATAGTAATTAACTCTTTATCTGTATTCACTGACTGTGAGACAGAGCAATACACAGGGAGAGGCCAGAACTTTGGTTTTACTGTATAAATATCTTGTTAAACTGAACCATTTCAGAGGTGTTCAGTTAGCCCTTGACTGAGTGTGACCTACCCCTTGCGAGCAAGTAAATTAAAAAGGAAACTTCTACCGGAGCTGTAAGTGTCGGAGTCATTCTTTTCGGAGGTCGAGATTTCGACAATACCAACCGTGCTATAATAATTCCAAACGGCCCCCATTTTTGTTATCACAAATACAACGGGGGTAGGAAAACCGGGGGAATTGGTCTGTCTGATTAGAAATATCAAAGGAGGCCAAAATATGGGGTATAGTAACTGCTCCCGGAATTATAATGTAATCAAGCCACGGAACTGTCAAAACTGGGCCGATGTGGGAATTCTTAATGTAACAGGGATTCTGAATAAAACAGATGGAAAGGCCCCGGAGTGTTACTGACAAAGAAACAGCTAATACTCATTGCCTATAATGGCACCTATTGGGTGTGTGGCCACAAGGCCTACCCTTGGCTGCCCCAGAATTGGACGTGATCCTGCTATTTAGCCTATATTGTGCCACATATGTATCATATAAAGTCACTGTCGGAACATCTACACCATCCTAAGAGAGCTATCACAGAAACAGAGGTTCTTTGCCATTCTGATCTCCGGGTATGGGACCGCCAGACTGGCAAGGGAAACCATTAACGTGGCATCCGTTGTGGAACGGGTAGCCAATGATATCTCAGAGGCCCTCGTTAAAATCAATGCAGAAATGGTAGCAATCCACACAGTAGCCCTACAGAATAGACTGGCCCTTGACTATTTGCACCCTACTCGGAACTAAGTGTTGCAATATATCTCAGATAGCTCCGAAGAAATTATCCACTTAGCGGAGCGTATCCAAAAGGAGGTAGAAAAACGTAAGCAACTCCCATCATTTACTTTGTGGAGCGGAGCCACTGAATGGCTAGGTTCAATGGGAACTTCATTGGTGGAAGGCTTAATTCTATTCATTGTAATTATTGTTTGTTTATGTTGATTAAATGTTGTTGCAACCAGGTGGCTGTAGCTGCTGTCCCACAGGTGAGACACCTTGCAGGTCCCAGCAGAGGTGTCTCACCTGTAGGACAGCAGTGGCACAGGGGTGTGTTATGCTTAAGGGAAGGTTGTTTACTGGTTGAATTAAGATATTGATTTGGATTAAATTGGAATGAGGTTAATTAACCTACTAAAACCAGACTTCCATTGTGGCCACGATGAAATTCGGGTTGGTGTAAATTTGTGTAAAAATGAAGCTACTAGTCCGGACATGTGGCAAAACACATCAATTTTAGAAGGAAACTCTATTAACATGTATGAAATTATTTTGTAGAATGTTTAACCAGTGATACCTGACGTTTTATGATTCAGTTTGTGAAAGAATCAAAGGGGGGATTGATAGAGAATTCAAGAAGACTGCAAAGTTGAGAAAACACAGACCCCAGTCAATGTGAGAGTTAGCACATTGCATTGAGCCATCAATCATCTTGACATTTCAGGACTTTAGGCTGGGAGCCAATTATGGGTGAACAACACAGACTGTTGAATTGGTTGAGCCAATAAGGTCAAAGGAGGTGAGCTTACTATTGTAAATTGATCCAAGTATAACTACAGCCATTTTAAGCCATGTGCTTCAGAACAAAGAGCTGGAACCCTGCCAAGGTTCTGTTGCTGCTGCTGGAATAAAGTTATGTTAAACTATCACCGGAGTTCGCATCTCATTGAAAATTAAGAGATTTAACATACTGCTTCTCCATGTTGTTCCTCCACAAATGCATCACTTTTTCAAAAGACAGCACCTCTGACAAGATTCCATTTCACTATTTGAAGATGAGCAGGGGCATTCTCCTGATGTCTTGGCCAACATTTATCCTTTAACTAGTATTAGTAAAACAGATTATCTGGTCATTATCACATTGTTGTTAATGGGATCTTGCTGTTTGCAATTTGGTTGCTGCGTTTCTTTAAAACTCATCAAGGACACTGAGGCAGTAAGGACCCACAGAAGATCTCCTTAATTGAGACTCTGCCTTTGACTCAAGTGTCCTCGACTCCATCCCGCAGCATGCTACCTGCCACCATCTCAGCAAAACCCCAGCCCTGCACAAGGTAGAAAAGGCCATCTGTCAGCTCAAGAACAAGGCATCAGGAGCAGATGGAATCCCCGCTGAGGCACTAAAGTATGGTGGAGAGGCACTATTGGCACGAATGCATGACCTCATCTCTCTCATCTGGAAGGAGGCCATTACAAAGGCCTTTGACACTGTTAATCACGAGGGACTATGGAGCGTCCTCCTCCATTTCGGCTGCCCCCAAAAGTTTATCGCCATCCTCCGCCTGCTCCACGATGACATGCAAGCCGTGATCCTGACCAACGGATCCACCACAGACCCAATCCATGTCTGGACCGGGGTCAAGCAGGGCTGCATCATCGCGCCAACCCTCTTCTCGATCTTCCTTGCTGCAATGCTCCACCTCACAATCAACAAGCTCCCCGCTGGAATGCAACTAAACAATAGAACCAGTGGGAACCTGTTCAACCTTCGTTGCCTCCAGGCTAGATCCAAGATCATCCCATTCTCTGTCGTCGAACTACAGTACGTGGATGATGCTTGCATCTACGCACATTCAGAGGCTGAACTCCAATCCATTGTCAACAGCTTCACCGAGGCATATTAAAGCATGGGCCTTACACTAAACATCCGTAAGACAAAGGTCCTCTATCAACCTGACCCTGCCACATAGCACTGCCCCACAGTCATCAAGATCCACGGCACGGCCTTGGACAACATGGACCACTTTCCATACCTTGGGAGCCTTTTATCAGCAAGGGCAGACATCGAGGACGAGGTTCAACACTGCCTCCTGCGCGCCAGCGTAGCCTTCGGTCACCTGAGGAAGAGAGTGTTCAAAGATCAGACCCTCAAATCTGGCACCAAGCTCATGGTCTACAGGGCTGTAGTGATAACCACCCTCCTGTATGGCTCAGAGATGTGGACCATATACAGTAGACATCTCAAATCACTGGAGAAATACCACCAACGATGTCTCCGCAAGATCCTGCAAATCCCCTGGGAGGATAGATGCACCAATGTCAGTGTTCTTGATAAGGCCAACATCCCCAGCATCGAAGCACTGACCACACTCGACCAATTCCATTGGGTAGGTCACATTGGCCACATTGTCCGCACAAGACACCCAAAGCAAGCGCTCTACTCGGAACTCCTACACAGCAGGCGATCCCCAGGTGGGCAGAGGAAACATTTCAAGGACACCCTCAAAGCTCCCTTGATAAAGTGCAACATCTCCATTGACACCTGGGTGTCCCTGACCAAAGTGGAGGAAGAGCATCGGGAGGGTGCTGAGCACCTCGACTCTCGTTGTCGAGAGCATGCAGAAAGCAAGCGCAGGCAGCGGAAGGAGCGTGCAGCAAACCAGACTCTCCACACACCCTTTCCTTCAATGACTGTCTGTCCTACCTGTGACAGAGACTGTAATTCCCATATTGGACTCATCAGTCACCTGAGAACTCACTTTTAGAGAGGAAGCAAGTCTTTCTCGATTTTGAGGGACTGCCTATGATAATAATGATTAGTAAAACAGATTATCTGGTCATTATCGCATTGCTGTTAGTGGGATCTTGCTGGTTACAAATTGGTTGCTGCATTTCTTTACAAAAACAGTGACTCCACTTCACAAGCACTTAATTGAATGTAAAGCGATTTGGGACATCCTGAGGTTGTGAACGCTATATAAATGCAAGTTCTTTCTTTATATTTGGTACAGACCCAGTTCTCATTTCCTAATGTAAGTGCCATAAATCTGCAACAGTAAGGAGTGGCGGGTGAGCAAAAACAGCAAAGTCAAGAAAAACATGATGCCTTTGAATGCAATGCTAGGGCCGTATAAAATAGAAAAGGTAAGAAGGTAAATGGAACAACAGTAATTGTCTTTATTTGAAACCACAGGAACTCAATGCTCAATGAAAAGAGGGGCAATGGTGAGACTGGCATGCTGACCTGAGGGATGTGCCACCTCCTCATGTGAATGTAGCCTAGCTGTGGGAGTCTGGCACGTCCCCTCGGCCTACTGTTTGCTAACCCTCTATTAGCATGAATATAGCTGCTGCTGGTTCTGACCAGATTACTTCACTGTAAAACGACGTGGCTGGAGACTCTCCAGGAAACACTGGCAAATGGCCTGGAAAAATATGAAATTCTGTTTTTTTTGTCAAGTAAGAAAGAAATCTGGACACCACGAGTTTGGATTCATTTTGGCCGGTTCTGGTGTGAGTGAATACACTCTCAATTGTGCTTCTAAACTCCTATAAATAGAACAGATGTTGATTTGGCATGTATACGTTCTTGCGTGCGAGTCAGAAAATTGTGGGTTCAAACCGAACTTGAGCTCATAACCTAGGCTGACATTCCGGTGTGGTACTGAGGCAGTACTGCATTCTTGGAGGTGCCATCCTTGCAGATGAAATGTTAAACCAAAACCTGCCTGTTTAGGTGGGTATTAACGATTGCATATCAGACTTGTCAGGTGTGACACTTGCGTCTGAGTCAGAAAGCTTTGTGTTTGGGTTCCCCTTCAGAGACTTTTGGTGAAGGAAGAAGTAGAGCAATCTTGAATGATGATCTAGTGAAGGGAGAAGAGTCTAATTCTGGATGCTCTTATACAAGCCAGATGAGGTGGATGGATAGATTGCTTTGAGAACCAGGGGACTGGTGACCAGTCTCACAACCTCTCAGCCTCAAATTCATTCAAACCAATCTGGCAGACAGGACACCATCATGTTGTTATAGTGTGTCACCTGCCCACCTCTGATCAATATTCGGACTGCAGAAAACGATTTTGGGAATTGTACAAACAGGCGTGAGAACAGCATGTCCAGACGTGCAACGGATCCTTTTTGATCTGGTCAGTTGTGTTGGTTTGTGATTCACGCGACATTAATATCGTCATGAAATACTTGATCTGGGAACAGTTGACAAGTCCTGTAGAGTCTGTATCTAACCGGTCAATGCTTGATAAATAGCATAGAGGGAGCGTTATTTTGTATTTAACTTGCGCAACATTTGATCTGCAAGTACTTAAGACAAATGTTTAAATACAAAAAAAAACTGTTACATTGCCCAACATTTCCATTGCTCGAGCACAAAACAACATAGCCTGATTAGGATGGCAATGTGAGGAACACACACCTCGATTGCCTGTTTAAATAATTAACATAGCTTCAGCAGTTCAATTGGTGCAGGAGAGCTATGACCTTGGGATTCAGCCTCTAATCAGGTGAAAGCTGTTGGTTAAAGGTTTTCAGGAGAATTTACTCATGTCAGGGTAAATGCAGGGAGGATGTTTCCCCTGGCTAGGGAGGCTAGACCCAAAGATCATAGTCTCAGAATAAGGGAGTCGGCCATTTAGGACTGAGATGAGGAGAATCTTGGAATTCTCTACCCCAGAGTGCTGTAGAGGCTCAGCAGCATATTCAAGACAGAGATCAATAGATTTTTGGATGTTAAGGGAATCAGGGGATATGGAGACAGTGCAGGAAAGTGGAGTTGAGGTAGAAGATCAGCCATGATCTTACTGAATGGCGGAGCAGGCTCGAGGGGCCAAATGGCCTACCTCCTGCTCCTATTTCTTATGTTCTTATGCAGTTTACAGTCTATGGGCACCACTATGGGAATTGTCTCCCAATACAGAGGGCAGACCAATGAGAAGAGGCCAGCACTTACTCTTCGAAATCATCTGAGATTGCAATCAGGAGCCCATTAAGCAACTGAAATAACTCAACAAATTGTTGAAGATTTGCATGTTACTGATGAAAAAGGTCAGTTTGATTAGCCAAGAACTGCCAAATTCTTCAGCATTGGCTCCCAGTTTGGCCACAACTCTATTTTAAATTTCTCATCCTCCTGTTCAAATCCCTCCACAGCATCTTCCCTCCCTATCTCTGTAACCTCCTCCAACTCTACCACCCTCCAAGATCTCTGCATTCCACCAATTCCAGCCTCTTTGCGCATCCCCGATTTCCAATTGTGCCACCATTGATGGCCATCCCTTCAGCTGCCTAGGCCTGAAGCTCTGGAAATCCCTCCTTAATCCTCTCTAACTCGCTCTTCTCCTTTAAGTCGTGCCTTGCAACCTAACTCTTTAACCAAGCTTTTGGTCATCTGTCCTAATATTTCTTTACGAGGCTCGGTGTCAAATTTTGCTGGATAACGCTTCGGTGAAGCACCTTGGGATGTGTTTACTAGGTTAAAGATGCTACATAAATCAAGTTGTTGTTGCAAGGATGCAGAGGGAAAAGGTTCACGCATATAACTGTGTGGATGGTCAACTCACTGCTCCAGAAGAATCTGCTGTAGCAAGCATGGGAGGATGTACTTAATGCAGGCAGCACCAGTCGACCAGTAAAGTCTTCAATGTGGTTGATTCACACGCAGGCCCTAGTAAGGTGAAGTCCAGGGAGGTCTCGGCTATCATAGTCCAGCAGACTGTCCGTAGGGAGTACCATCTACAGGACAAACCTCTATCGGAAACATCTGATTCTGCAGGGCTCTCTAGGGATACAAAGGCATGGAAGTTATGCTACAGTTGTATAAAGCTCTGGTTAGAACATATGTAGAGTATCGCATTCAGTTCTGGGCAGCACACCTCAGGAAGGATATATTGGCCTTGGAAAGCTTGAAGTGCAGATTCATTAGAATTCACCAGAGGACAGATTGCATAGACTAGGCTTGTATTCCCTTGAGTATAGACAATGAAGAGGTAATCTAATTGAGGTGTTTAAGATGATTAAAGGATTTGATAGGGGAGATAGAGAGAAACTATTTCCTTTGATGGGTGAGTCCAGAACAAGAGGGTGTAACTTTAAAATTAGAGCTAGGCCATTCTGGGGTGATGTCAGGAAGCACTTCTTCACAAAAAGGGTAGTGGAAATCTGGAACTCTCTTCCCTCAAAAAGCTGTTAAGGGTAGGGGTCAATTGAAAATTTCAAAACTGAGATTGTTAAGTAAGAGTTTTAACAGATATAGAGCAAAAGTGGATAGGTGGAGTTAAGATACAGATCAGCCATGATCTAATTGAATAGCGGAACAGGCTTGAAGGGCTGAATGGCCTACTCCTGTTCCTATGATACAAGGAAGTAAAGATTCTGGGATAACCCTCTGCTGCCAGTGATTCCTCAGCTCCCAACACCCATTCACAGTGTCTATTGTATATGTGTATTTTGTGGTGCACAAGGCCAGAATAGGGTTTGATCACTCTTTAAATAGAAATAATGTGGGTATTAAGTAGATTTGTGACACTGTTTGTTAATCCCATGATAGAATTATGTTTATACAACACCTTTCACAACCTCAGGGTGTCACAAAGAGCTTTACAGCCAATAAAGTAGATTAATTGCCAGGCCCGGATTAAATATATACTAGGCTGTTAAGAGAAGCAAGGGAGGAAATAGTGAAGGCTCTGACCATCATTTTCTAATCTTCCTTGGCTACAAGCATGGTGCTGGAGGACTGCTAACTTTGTAATGTTGTTAAAAAAGGGAGAAAGGAATAGACCGAGTAATGACATGCCAATTAGGCATAGATTTGAATTAGTAGAAGGATTAGAGGAGAGTGAAGAGAATTCTTTTCACCCAGAGGATGGTGAGGGTCTGGAACTCACTGCCTGAAAGGGTAGTAGAGACAGAAACGCTCATCGCATTTAAAAAGTACTTGGATATGCACTTGAAGTCCCGTAGCCTGCATGCTGCGGACCAAAAGCTGGAAAGTGGGATGAGGCTGGCTAGCTCTTTTTCAGCTGGCATAGACACGATGAGCTAAATGGTCTCTTTCTGTGCTGTAAATTTCCATAATTCTAAGATTGTAAATACTTGTGATGGGTAATCATTGTACTAATGAAGGAACTACAGCAGCCAATTTGTGTACAGGAAGCTCCCATAAACAGCAATGTGATAATGACGAGATAATCTGTTTTTAATTATGTTGATTGAGAGATAAATATTGGCTAGGATATAGGGGATAACTCTCCTGTTCTTCTTTGAATAGTGTCATGGGATCTTTTTAATTCACCCGAGAGGGCAGACGGGCATTGGTTTAAGGTGAGCAGGCAGCATCCTTGGCAGAGTTTGCAAATAACAGAATCTCAGAGTCTAATTTTGCATTTTGCTTTCATATTTTTCTCATCTGACGATTTTTGCTTGGGGCCATTCACCAAGTTTGTTGAAAGCAAGATGTGTTGTGAGTCTCAGATCTTTTGTTGTTCTCAGTCTCATTAAGCGACTGGAAAATTCCTCTGAGGGCTGCGGTTGATAGTCACTTCCTCTCCAAAGTAAGTGGATACATTGGCCGAGTTGATTTTTGAATTCTTGTCATATGGTTTCCAGCTCTGCGATAACTTGCAGGCTTTATTTGTGGGGATTATTTCAGGATGGAGGCCCTCCTTTTTGACCTTTTTTTATTAACTATTGGTTGAGCACGAGCAATCTTACTGACATTGATTGAAGTCATCCTTTGGTCTCTTTGCCGATTGTCAGATGTCGGGTGTCTCAGTTTCTGTTTCCTGACTAATAATTCATATTTATAATGCTTTGTCATGTTGAAATACGTTGCATGCACATTAACTACTTTCAAAGCAATGTAGGTAAATGCAGCAACCATTTTGCACACAAGATCCCACTAAATGAATGAGCTTATTATCTGTCTTTGGTGACATTGTAGAATGCTGACCAGGATCCCAGGCGAACTCTCTGCTCTCCTTCCCAATGGGATCTTTGACATCTACCCAGCGAAAGGCAGATTGGCATTCTCATCCCTTGTGCTTAAATTACCTTTACTGTTAGCTCCAGCAATCGTGGCACTGTGAACAGCTAGATGGAAGTGACCCAAGCTAGGAAGTGGAAGGGTGAGGTGCTATCATTCCTGTACATTTTGAAATGTTCCCTTTACTTCTGGGAAAGTGATCTGTGCACCATCTGCTCTGAGTATTGGTAAAAGGGTATGGGATTAAGACAAGTTTCAATAAATCCCATCACAACACATATGGGAAGCAGCTGGTCGTGAACTATGACAGACTATCAACAGAAAGATAAAAGTTAAAGGATTGAAATCAATATCCAACATCTTTTAAAGTAGTCATTTTATATGTTGCCTATTTGCACTGTATTTACTGAAAATCTTTTGCAAATCACAAGCATCTTATACTGTTATCTTGATCTCATTTCTAGTTCTTAAATTGCAAAAGCTGCAATACTTAGCAAAAAGTAAAGTAATTAATATCAATAGAGCAAAAGTACATGAGAAACTGAAAGCAGATAAATCCCTTGGACCTCATAATCTACATCCTTGGGTTCTAAAAGAGGTGGATGCAGAGATGGTGGATGCATTGGTTGTGATCTTCTAAAATTCCCTAGATTCTGGAACAATCCCAGCAGATTAGAAAGTAGCACACATAACCCCGCTATTCAAGAAAGGAGGGAGAGAGAAAACGGGGAACTACAGGCCAGTTAGCCTGATATCAGTCGTCGGGAAAATGCTGGAATCCATTATTGAGGAAGTAGTATCAGGGCACTTAGAAAATCATAACATGATTAGGCAGCATCAACAGGGTTTTATGAAAGGGAAACAGTTTTTAATAAATTTATTAGAGTTTTTTTGAGGATGTAACTAACAGGGTAGATAAAGCGAAACCAGTGGATATAGTATATTCAGATTTCTAAAAGGCATTCTATAAGTTACCACATGAGGTTGCTAGCTACACAAGATAAGGGGTCATCGGGTTGGTGGTAATATTAGCATGGATAGAGGATTGATTAACGGACAGAAAACAGAGAGCAGGGATAAACGAGTTATTTCCTGGTTGGCAGATTGTAACTAGTGAGGTACCTCAAGCATCAGTGCTTCAGCTATTTACAATGTATATTAATGACTTAGATGAAGGGAAAAGAGTGCAATGTATCCAAGTTTGCTGACGATATGAAGCTAAGTTGGAAAGTAAGCTGTAAGGAGGGCAATAAGGTGGCAGGTGGAGTATAATGTGGGGAAATGTGAGGTTATTCACTTCGGTAGAAAGAATAGAAAAACTTAATATTTTTTAAGTGGTGAGAAACTTTTAAATGTTGGTGTTCAGAGAGATTCAGGTGTCCTCGTACAGGAAACACAAGAGTTAGCATGCAGGCACAGCAAGCAGTCAGGAAGACAAATGGCACATTGGCCTTTATTGCAAGGGGGTTGGAGTAAAAGAGTAAGGAAGTCCAACTACAATTGTACAGAGCTTTGGAGAGACAATTTTAGTCTCCTTATCTGAGAAAAGACATATGCCTTCGAGGCCTATACCCTCTGGATTCTGTAAGGTTATACATCTTCAGAAAAGCACAGAAGGAGACCATGAACTAAAAATTGGTTAATACAAGCTTTTGGAATTTAATACAAGCTTTTGGAATTAAACTGGACAATGGGAGCAAAAAGGCACCAGCCTTAGGGCAGGAACCAAAACTGACTTTATGCATAACAACAATGGAGTTGTTAAATGAGACACTGAAACTGATTGACCAGGGTGGGCAAAACAAGCTCACTGGAGATGCCAAGTCTGCAAAAAGACCAGACAACAAAGGAATCACCACAGGTGCACATTTGTGGGGAACGAGGTGTTAAGATGAGAAGTCATTTTGAGTCTCGCAGACTCCATGTGCAAACTGGGAACAGAAGAGTCAATTCTTGCAGTCAATCAACCAGGGTCACCACAAAGTAACATATCGATACAAACACTTTCAGAAACCACAGTGGTGGGAGATCAGTCAAAACATGGATATAAATATGCAAGCTAGAAGCAGCTCAGGAGATGTGCACAATCAGAAGAAGTAGAAGGACAGGCAAGAAGAATGTACATGGAAGGAACAGCACTGCAGAGAATGGCCAGAAGAATAACCAACCCGTCACAGAACCAATGACCACGAACTTACAAGCTACAACCAGGAAGGGTGGCTGTATGTTTCCAGTCGATTTCTCTGAAGTCTAGTTCTGTAGTTTTGGTTAGTTTTTCTGTGAAATAAAATGGACACTGGGTTAAGCCTAAATTTTGTGCCATGTGTTGTCCTTTTCCCCTATAAGTTCCGAGGTCAAAGAATCAGGGTAGAGTGTAAAACAAATACACGCCCCTACAATTCTCAAAGAATGATAGGTGATCTTATTGAAACATGTAAGATTCTGACAGAGATTGACAGACATAGACATAGACATAGAAAATAGGTGCAGGAGTAGGCCATTCGGCCCTTTGAGCCTGCACCACCATGCAATAAGATAATGGCTGATCATTCACCTCAGTACCCCTTTCCTGCTTTCTCTCCATACCCCTTGATCCCTTTAGCCTTAAGGGCCATATCTAACTCCCTCTTGAATATATCCAATGAACTGGCTTCAACAACTCTCTGCGGTAGAGAATTCCACAGGTTAACAACTCTGAGCTCCTCTTCGTCTCAGTCCTAAATGGCTTACCCTTTATCCTTAGACTGTGTCCCCTGGTTCTGGACTTCCCCAACATTGGGAACATTCTTCCTGCATCTAACCTGTTCAGTCCCGTCAGAATTTTATATGTTTCTATGAGATCCCCTCATCCTTCTAAACTCCAGTGAATAGAGGCCCAGTCGATCCAATCTCTCCTCATAGGTCAGTCCTTCCATCCCGAGAATCATTCTGGTGAATCTTCGCTGCACTCCCTCAATAGCAAGAAGGTCCTTCCTCAGATTAGGAGACCAAAACTGAACACAATATTCCAGGTGAGGCCTCACCAAGACCCTGTACAACTGCAGTAAGACCTCCCTGCTCCTATACTCAAATCCCCGAGCTATGAAGGCCAACAAACCATTTGCCGCCTTCACTGCCTGCTGTACCTGCATGCCAACTTTCAATGACCTGATGTACCATGACACCCAGGTCTCGTTGCACCTCCCCTTTTCCTAATCTGTCCCCTTTCAGATAATATTCTGCCTTGGTGATTTTGCCACCAAAGTGGATAACCTCACAATTATCCACATTATACTGCATCTGCCATGCATTTGCCCACTCACCTAACCTGTCCAAGTCACCCTGCAGCCTTTTAGCATGCTCCTCACAGCTCACACCGCCACCCAGTTTAGTGTCATCTGCAAACTTGGAGATATTACACTCAATTCTTTCATCTAAATCATTGATGTATATTGTAAATAGCTGTGGTCCCAGCACTAAGACCTGCGGCACTCCACTAGTCACTGCCTGCCATTCTGAAAAGGACCCGTTTATCCCGACTCTCTGCTTCCTGTCTGCCAACCAGTTTTCTATCCATGTCAGTACATTACCCCCAATACCATGTGCTTTGATTTTGCACACCAATCTCTTGTGTGGGATCTTGTCAAAAGCCTTTTGAAAGTCCAAATACACCACATCCACTGGTTCTCCCTTGTCCACTCTGCTAGTTACATCCTCAAAAAATTCTAGAAGATTTGTCAAGCATGATTTCCCTTTCAGAAATCCATGCTGATTTGGACCGATTCTGTCACTGCCTTCCAAATGCGCTGCTATTTTATCTTTAATAATTGATTCCAACATTTTCCTCACTACTGATGTCAGGCTAACTGGTCTATAATTATTCGTTTTCTCTCTCCCTCCTTTTTTAAAAAGTGCTGTTACATTAGCTACCCTCCAGTCCATAGGAACTGATCTAGAGTTGATAGACTGTTGGAAAATGATCACCAATTCGTCCACCATTTCTAGGGCCACTTCCTTAAGTACTGTGGGATGCAGACTATCAGGCCCTGGGGATTTATCGGCCTTCAATCCCATCAATTTCCCGAACACAATTTCCTGCCTAATAAGAATTCCTTCAGTTCTTCCTTCTCACTAGACCCTCGGTCCCCTCGTATTTCTGGAAGGTTATTTGTGTCTTCCTTCGTGAAGAAAGAACCAAAGTATTTGTTCAACTGGTCTGCCATTTCTTTGTTCCCCATTATAAATTCACCTGATTCTGACTGCAAGGGACCTACATTTGTCTTCAATAATCTTTTTCTCTTCACATATCTATAGAAGCTTTTGCAGTCAGTTTTTATGTTCCCAGCAAGCTTCCTCTCATACTCTATTTTCCCCCTCCTAATTAAACCCTTTTTCCTCTCCTGCTGAATTCTAAATTTCTCCTAGTCCTCAGGTTTGCTGCTTTTTCTGACCAATTTATATGCCTCTTCCTTGGATTTAACACTATCCTTAATTTCCCTTATTAGCCACAGTTGAGCCACCTTCCCCATTTTATTTTTACTCCAGACAGGGATGTACAATTGTTGAAGTTCATCTATGTGATCTTTAAATGTTTGCCATTGCCTATCCACCGTCAACCCTTTAAGTATCATTCGCCAGTCTATTCTAGCCAATTCACGTCTTATATCATCGAAGTTACCTTTATTTAAGTTCAGGATCCTAGTCTCTGAATTAACTGTCACTCTCCATCTTAATAAAGAATTTGACCATATTATGGTCACTCTTCCCCAAGGGGCCTCGCACAACAAGATTGCTAATTAGTCCTTTCTCATTACACATCACTCAGTTTAGGATGGCCAGCCCTCTAGTTGATTCCTCGACATATTACCATCCCTAATACATTCCAGGAAATCCTCCTCCACCGTATTGTTACCAGTTTGGTTAGCCCAATGTATATGTAGATTAAAGTCGCCCATGATAACTTTTGTACTTTTATTGCACGTATCCCTAATTTCTTGTTTGATGCTGTCCCCAATCTCACTACTACTGTTTGGTGAACTGTACACCACTCCCTTTTCTGCCCTTTGGTATTCCGCAGCTCCACCCATACAGATTCCACATCATCCAAGCTAATGTCCTTCCTTACTATTGCGTTAATTTCCTCTTTAACCAGCAATGCTACCCCACCTCCTTTTCCTTTTTGTCTATCCTTCCTGAATGTTGAATACCCCTGGATATTGAGTTCCTAGCCTTGGCCACCCTGGAACCATATCTCCGTGATGCCAATTATATCACATTTCTTAATTTCTGCCTGCGCAGTTAATTTGTCCACCTTATTATGAATACTCCTCGCATTGAGGCACAGTGCCTTCAGGCTTGTCTTTTTAACACACTTTGGCCCTTTAGAATTTTGCTGTAATGTGGCCCTTTTTGATTTTTGCCTTGGGTTTCTTTGCCCTCCACTTTTCCTTTAATTCTTTCTATATTTTGCTTCTGCTCCCATTCTACTTCCCTCTGTCTCCCTGCATAGGTTCCCATCCCCCTGCCATATTAGTTTAACCCCTCCCCAACAGCACTATCAAACACTCCCCCTAGGACATTGGTTCCGCTCCTGCCCAGGTACAGACTGTCCGGTTTGTACTAGTCCCACCTCGCCCAGAACCGGTTCCAATGTCCCAGGAATTTGAAACCCTCCCTTCTGCACCACTCCTCAAGCCACATAGTCATCCTAGCTATCCTGCAATTCCTACTCTGACTGACATGTGGCACTGGGAGCAATCCTGAGATTACTACCTTTGAGGTCCTACTTTTTAAATTTAACTCGTAGCTCCCGAAATTCAGCTTGTAGGCCCTCATCCCATTTTTTACCTAAATACTGTTGGTACCTATATGCACCACAACAACTGGCTGTTCACCTTCCCCCTCCAAAGTGTCCTGCTGCCGCTCCGAGACGTCCTTGACGTTTGCACCGGGGAGGCAACATACCCTCCTGGAGTCTTGATTGTGGCCGCAGAAACGTCTATCTATTCCCCTTGCAATAGAATTCCATACCACTATAGCTCTCCCACTCTTTTTCCTGCCTTCCTGTGTAGTAGAGCCACCCACGGTGCCATGAACTTGGCTGCTGCTGCCTTCCCCTGATGAGTCATCCCCCCCAACAGTCCCCAAAACAATGTATCTGACAGGGTAGATGCTGAGAGGTTGATTCCCTGTTGTAGAGTCTAGAACTAGAGGGCATAGTCTCAGGATAAGGGGTCAGCAAAGAACAAGATGAGAAGGAATGTCTTCACTTGGAGAGTTAGGAATCTTTAGCATTCTCTACCCCAAACGGCTGTGGATGCAGAGTCATGAGAGTATATTCAAGGTGGAGATGGATAGATTTTTTTTGGATTTGAGAAATCAAGGGATATGGGGATCGGGTGGGAAAATGGAGTTGAGGTTAAATATCAGCCATGATCTTATTGAATTGCAGAGCAGGCTTGAGGAGCCGTATGGCCTACTACTGCTCCTAATTGTAATGTTCTTATGTTCAAAACTCTCCAGCTGGATAATCCTCGAGCAATTTAATGCCTAAACAGAAACGGACAGGCACCCAAAAATCAACCCTGGAGTTCTATTTACCGCACAGATTCAGGCCATTCAGCCCAACAGGTCCGTGCTCCAAATGGGCCTCTTTCCACCCTTCTTCGTCTAACTCTTTCAACATATCCTTCTATTCCTTTCTCCCTTATTTACTTTTCTAGCTTCCCCTTAAATGCATCTGTGCTATTTGCCCCAACAACTCCGTGGCTCCATGTTCTAACCACTCTCAGGGTAAAGAAGTTTCTCCTGAATTATTTATTAAGTTTATTCGTGACTATCTTATATTTATGGCCCCTAATTTTGGACTCCCCTACAAGTGGAAACATCTTCTCTATGTCTACCCTATCGAACTGCTTCATAATTTTAAAATGCTCTATCGGGTCACCCCTCATCCTTCGCTTTTCTAGAGAAAAGATTATTAAAGGAATGCTCCAAATGGGCTGAAAACATTTAAAGCAATGTATGCCTGATTGTTGGGATTCCTCTCTTTTTTTCAGAGGAATCATTTCAGAATTAGAATTTCACGCCCGGATTTCATGCCTCTCTTACTTTTCCCGAAGTAATTATAGTTAGCAATGTTCATAATTGAAAGAAGATGCAGTCGGCCTTTATGAGGTCTGAGTTCTTCCCCTCCCTCACACACACTTCAAAGATAACTCTTTAATAGTTTCTTGCTGGGGATTATTGCCCAATAAAGAGATCAAACCAAGTTAAGCACCAACAGTTACAGAATTAGGGCAAAGGGGGAGGATAAAAATGCAACAAGATAAGGAATAAAAGGATAACACAATGAAACTTAACCATTCTCTAGTGTATTCAGAAGTTACATAAAATTACTGAGGTAAGCTGTAAAATAACGGCAAAATTAGCTTCATTTAAACAGCAATAGGGATGGTAGATTACAACGACAAAAAATTCTTAACTGAATTTCAACAAAATGCATTAGCCTAGAAATTGCCTGTGCAGACACCTAAAGCCCCAAATGGCAGGCAGAAAGATTGCGTACACTTCCAACTAGAAGTGCGGCGACCACCATTTTGGACAAGGATAAACGAGAGACATCCTTTAACCATACCTGAAGCAGGCATTAGGTCCTTTGCATATACAAATTAGGGGCTTAACATTGGTTTGAGGCAGCAAGTGTCATCACAGGCCGCACGCAAGGGATCCCCTGTAACAAATAAGGTAAGTAACTTACATGAATATAAGCACTGCTGCTTCTCCTGACCCTTGATCCTCCACTCCTGTTTGGCCCCAAGATCCTTTGCCTCGCATTGACTCATCCCACCAAACCCATCACAACTCCTGGACCTACTTATCTGAGAGCCATTGTGCTGCGCAGGCTCCATGACAATGAGGTCCGAGGCCCAATAACCCAGAAGCGCACCATTTTTACACAGTATAATTGCCCTTTGCCCATGACTGCCCATCAATGGGTCCTTGAAAATATCTGTGCCATTGCTTCTGCTCAATATAAATTTATGTTGGAATTGAGACATTTCATTGCTGTAATTGGAGTTACGTAGGCAATGGCTTAGCATTTTTATTCAAATATATTATAAATGTATAATATAGCTGGAACTTTCTCCTCATCTGCGAGAGCTGTATTGATGCGATGCTTCCATACAGACATGGGATTAATCAAACGTGAAAGGTTTCCCAGCGTGAAAGGACATCATGATGCCAAAAGAAGAAAAAACTCACCCTTGATTTTATGGCCTAGAAATGTGGCCATTTTCAGGGATAAATGACCTACTAAGCTCCCAATATGGTGGGCTGGAAGTGCGCACACATTTCTAGTTAGAATTGCGCCGCCCATCATGTTGGGGAAGGTAGTCATGCTGGCATCGGGAACATTAGAAGGTAAAAATAAATCTACATTTTTGATGTTCTAGCCCTTCACATGGCACGTACTGCACTCATACTGCAGCATGTGGCACTCACCATCAGGGAAGCGCCCCATACTTACCAAAATGTGGAGCTGGGAGGAGCAGGAGGCTCAGTGGGTAGCACTCTTGCCTCGGAGTCAGAATATCACAGGTTCAAGTCCCACTCCAGAGACTTGAGCACAACATCTCAGCTGACATTCCAGTCCAGCTAAGACAGACTGGGGAAAAATTGCAGCTTGCCAACAGAAAGGAACAGAGGAGGTCCTGGAGTATGACGAGCGGTTTAGATGCACGTGGCTAGAACATTCGGGTATGAATAATACGGATGAGGAAATGGATGAACAAGTGTTTGGACCCCTGAAAGCAGCTTTTGTGGCAGGTCTAAAGCCAGAACTGTCCAAAATGCTTAAGGTAGTGTTACCGGACTGGGAAGGTAGAGGAACTACCTTTGCAGCATTGGTGGATCGATGTAACCAATTAGATCGGGATATGGGAGCTAAAGTCCCAGCTGTACAGGCTATGGGATGGAAATCCCAGGATTCCGATCAACAGTTATTAGGAAAATTACCCGGAAAATGTCATTATTGTGGGAAAGGTCACTGGGCCAAGACGTGCAGGGCCAAACAGAAAGGTCGTGGCTGGGGAAGAGGACGCAGCCAGGGACACAATTCAGCCAACAAGCCAGGCTTGTCACAAGATAACGACTCATAGAAGCATTTAAGCGACTGACAATACAACAACAGAAGGAGTTACTTGGGATAGCAAAACACGATTAGAGCCCACCCTGGCCCCCCTCCTCGCACTAATGCAACAAAGGGGAGATGGGCTATATATAACTGTGAGGGTGGGCGATAAGGATGTGGACTGTCTTTTAGACACAGGGGCGGAATTAACATGCTTACCCCTACAATATGGAGACTTTTTGCTGTTGGATGGTAGGGCACGTACAGCCTATGGAGTTGGAGGCCATAAAATGGAAATTAAAAGGACAACACCGGTACTTTTCGGGCTGGGTCCACATGAACTAACCACGCCGGTCTGGATAGGTCCAGCAGATCAACCCCTTTTGGGAATGGACGTTCTAATCCAAGTAGATTCATCGTTGCATTTCGAGGATGGTCAGGTGACATGGTCAATTAGAACTTTGAAGAAAGAAGAATTGAAGGAACACCCGATATGGGCTAAAGATAAGAACGATTGTGGCCTACTCCAGATGGAGCCTGCCTCATTTACATTATGTGGGATTTACACTGTCCTTATCATCCACAATCATCAGGACAAGTAGAGTGAATGAATCGAACTCTGAAACAACGGCTTGCCAAATATCACCAAGAAGGAACACCATGGCCCCAGGCACTACCAATAGTGCTATGTAGCATTAGGGCAACCCCGAACAGAACTACAGGTCTAAGCCCATTTGAAATTGTAACAGGAAGACCCATGTCGCTGCCAGGAACTATTGATTTACGGAAAGCTGATGTTCACTTAATGAGTGACACTTTGTTATCATACTGTCAGAACTTAACCAATGCTATTAGTTCTGTTTCCCGACAGGTATCGGCAGCTTGGGGTAATCCACCCGAAGGAGGACACGACATCATCCCGGGAGTCTGGGTGTATGTGAAAAAGTTGCATAAAGAACTTTTGGGTGCCAAGTGGGAGGGACCTTATCAAGTGTTATTGACCACCCAGGCAGCTGTTAAAGTCCAAGGAAAGAAAGCCTGGATCCACGCTTCACACGTTAAACGAGCACCCATAACTGAAGCTGAAATCTAATAAGGACAATTACTTTTTGCGAAAATGTATAAATTTACTGTATTATTGATTGTACTTCTTACTAGCCGACCCTCTGCACCAAAGGGAAATAGTAGGGTAGCAAGGGAATTACATGTAAATACCTTTTTATATATTTATGCCAAACAAGGTAACATTTCTAGTTGTTGGGTGTGTGCGCATATTCCTATTCACTCAAAGGGAGGGATTCCCTTGAGGCCAGTTCCCTTGAATATCTCGGAAATGGCTGAGTGGATAATTAATCAAAATAAAACAGGCAATGCGTTTCAGGATACGGAAAACTGGGCATGTAAATGGAAGTCAGCAGGTTACAATCTGACTACCTTTGAAGGGGGATACCAACCGTGCTACAATAATTCCAAACGGCCCCCATTTTTTGTTATCACTAATACAACGGGAATAGGAAGACCGGGGAAATCGGTCTGTCTGATTAGAAACATCAAAGGAGGCCAAAATATGGGGTATAGTAACTGCTCCCGGAATTATAATATAATCAAGCCATGGAACCGTCCAAACTGGGCCGATGTGGGGATTAACGGAATGGGGATTCTGAATAAAACAGATGGAAAAGCCTGGACAGGCCCCGGAGTGTTGCTGACAAAGAAACAGCTAACATTCATTGCATATAATGGCACCTATTGGGTGTGTGGCCACAAGGCCTACCCTTGGCTGGCCCAGAATTGGATGGGATCCTGCTATTTAGCCTACATTGTGCCTTATATGTATCATATAAAGTCACTGTCGGAACATTTACACCGTCCTAAGAGAGCTATCACAGAAACAGAGAGGTTCTTTGCCATTCTGATCACTGGGTATGGGACCGCCAAACTGGCAAGGGAATCCATTAACATGGCATCCGTTGAGGAACGAGTAGCCAATGATACCTCAGAGGCCCTAGTTAAAATCAATGCAGAAATGGTAGCAATCCGCACAGTAGCCCTACAGAATAGACTGGCCCTTGATTACATCCTGGCTGAAAAGGGAGGTACTTGCGCCCTACTCGGAACTGAGTGTTGCACATATATCCCAGATAGCTCCGAAGAAATTACCCACTTAGCGGAGCATATCCAAAAGGAGGTAGATAAACTTAAGCAACCCCCATCATTCACTTTGTGGAGTGGAGCCACTGAATGGCTAGGTTCAATAGGAACTTCATTGGTGGAAGGTTTAATTCTATTTGTTGTAATTGTTTTACTTTTATATTGTTTGTTTATGTTGATTAGACCAGGCGGCTGTAGCTGCTGTCCTGCAGGTGAGACACCTTGCAGGTCCCAGCAGACCGTCTGTACGTGGCACAGGAGTATGTTATGCTTAAGGAAAGGTTGTTTACTGGTTGAATTAAGATATTGATTTGGATTAAATTGGAATAAGGTTAATTAACCTACTAAAACCAGACTTCCATTGTGGCCACGATGTGGGTTGTTGTAAATTTGTGTGGAAGCTACTAGTCCGGACATGTGGCGAAACACATCAACAAATTTTAGAAGGAAACTCTATTAACATGTATGAAATTATTTCATAGAATGTTTAACCAGTGACACCTGAAGTTTTATGATTCAGTTTGTGAAAGAATCAAAGAGGGGATTGATAGAGAATTCAAACAGGCTGCATTTAGACAGGCTGTGAAAATTCACAGACAACAAGTCAGAGATGCTACATGCATTTCAGCATGTTGCATTAAGGCATCAATCAACTTGACATTTTAGGATCCTTGGGTAGTGAGCCAATAAGGTCAAAGGCGGCGAGTTCTTTTCTGTAAATTGATCCAGGCATAAATACAGCCATTTTGACCATGTGGTTTCAGTAAGACAAAGGAACTGGCAATCAGCCAGCAGTTTGTTGCTCTCTGCCAAGATTAAAAAGTTAAAACTACAATCGGAGTTCGTATTTCATTGGAAATTAAGAGATCTAACAATGAGACTTGGTGTGAGTTAGGATGTGGGCAACAGAGTTTTGGTAAATTGTATTAGGTTATAGCTGATCTGTGCCTCAACTCCATTTTGATCAGTAGCTAATCCAAGTTTGAGTCATACTTCCAAATAATCTTAAACATCTCCTTGGGTGTAAGAGGTAACTTTCTTTAGTAAAAAGGTAATTTTTTTTAAGAAACTGGTTTGATTTCAGTTGCAACATTTGGGTGAGCAGTTTATCTGTATGTACGTTTATGAAACGACCATCAGTGGGACTTCCTGAAACAAGGAGCCCCACAGAATAGAGGCCTAAAACTGGCCTCTTAGCAGCAAGTTATTTTCGTGAAAGAAAACGAGCTTGTACTGATAGTCTCACATCTCCTAGTGCTGCTTGACTGATCACACATCACACAGTTAACATTGTCTGGCTCCATTGCATTCTATGTCATTCCTGGCAGCCCAGAGTGCCATTAAAACACTAGGCTGTAGCCCATCATCCTAGGCTCTGCCAACATCCCAAATTGAATTTGGCAAAGGTGACAAGCCAAGCAAAGTGATTTAGGAACATGAAATGAATGCTGTAAACGGGTCTTTACTTTACTAAGCCCTACCCAAGGACCAGGTTAAAATGTATAGCTCCTTGAAGAACATATGTGAGCATAGTCTGCACCTGATTTAATCCAGTAAACGGTGTCTTCCATTCAATAATGGATCTATGTTACAAAGACAAATTCCTGATTTCGCTCATGAATGAGCTAGCTTTAATTTTAAGATTTAGGCCTAGAAATTTGATAATACTAAAACACAGGCTCAGGCACCACGATGCGAGATATGTCCGTGATCATGCAAAAGGAAAAGGCAGCACATCAGCTTCATGCTGCCTGTTAATTATCATGATTGTAGCACATAGCCTAGCATTGAACATGCTGCTGACAGGCTGTGTGCGCAAAGTTCACATTGCTTGAGCGAGGCTAGCTGTACTTAAAGCTCCGTCTTAAAGGCAGTCTGCACTCTTAAAGGGGAGCTGCCTTCTGCAGATGAAAATTTAAAAAATGATTCAGCACCAACACAAATGGCTCAATAGGTCAGGGAAAGACACCCAGGGTCTTGCACGTAGCACTTGAACTTTGTGCCAGGGGTGAACTCTGGAAGAGAAGTCCTCTACCCACAGAGAGCCTCCTGGCCCCCCAGAAAGAAGAATGTGGGACCAAATCAACGAGGTGGTCACTGCCAGCAGTGTTGCCCTCAGGATCTGGCTCCAGCGTCCAATGATGTTTCATGCACCACTAGCCTAAGACACTTGTGCTCAATGCACGAACCCCCTCCTCCCATCACTCACCTACCGACAACCTCTACCAAACATGAGGCGCACCTCACATTCCTAGCTTCACCTCATCCCCTTGAAGGAGACCATGCTTGCCATTCTTGGCAGGGGCACAGCTAAGCCCTTGGCCAGCAGCAGGGCTAAAAGAATATAAGATGCCGGTATCCTCTTACGTTTTCCTTCTTTTCACATCCCACATCCACAATCTCTTCTGATTTATAAGCTGCACATGGTGTAAGCATGCACCTCTTGCTTTACCCACCTCCCCACAAAACCAGTATTGTGCCTTCCTCATTTCAATCTTCCAAGAAATCCAACCTGCCCAGCTAGTGGGTCAACAAGAAAGGGAAAGGAGTGAAGAAGAAGAAGAAGAATCACTCAATTTCACATCCCAGCCACCAGCTCCTCAAGGTTGTCCTGCACAGCTATCTGCAGTGCCCCCACTGAAAGTCTTCAGCCTTCCACCAGCCATGCTGGAGACACTGTGATAGCACTGCTTAAGAGCATGAGGATAGGCAAAAGCACATACAAGACAGTCACTCAAGGAATGCACAAAGGTGATTTGTTGATTTCTAGATGTCACATTGGATGGATAGATGTATAAAGTTAGATTGCAAAGTTGGCTTTGTGGTAGCTTTTATTTCAGCATTGTGGCCAAGAGGACACTGTGATGGTCAGTAACAGAGGGAATGTAAGGTGTGGGACAAATGTTGAAAGGGGAATTGGGAGATGTTGTCACTGGTACCACCCCAGATATCCTGGCCAGAAAGGGGCTGTCTGGGTTGCCTCCTTCCTTTGGCTTCCTCCTATTCTTTGTCTTCCTGTTGTGCTTCTTCCTCCTTCTACGAGCAGCTTGTCATCGCTCCATCTCCACGAGTGCGAGGGGGACTGCAACAAGAGCCCCCAGGAGTGGGAGCAAGTGTTTTCAGAGGCCTTCCTTTAAAATAGTCAAAACCTTGTAAATATCCAGCAGCACTCTCTGCACAATTTAACAACTTTTTAAAATATGTATTTTACCAAGCTACTACTCCAACAAAATGGAAAGAACCAGTACAAAAGCAAAAATCTAAAACTTACCTGAAAGTTGTGTTTGTCCCTTTATGAAGCGCTGGCAACAGGTCTGTCGTACTGCTGCCGCTCGTTCTATCATGAGACTTGAGGTATCTACTGTACATGGTCCATGTCTCTGAGCCATACAAAAAGGCGGGTATTACTACAGCCCTGTAGCCCATGAGCTTGGTGGCAGTAGCTTTGTACAGTAGACACCAAGTCGCTGTAGAAATACCACCAATGATGTCTCCGCAAGATCCTACAAATCCCCTGGGAGGACAGATGCTTACAATGTTAGTGTCCTCGACTAGGCCAACATCCCCAGCATTGAAGCACTGACCACACTTGATCAGCTCCGCTGGGCAGGCCACATTGTTCACATGCCAGACACGAGACTCCCAAAGCAAGTGCTCTACTTGGAACTCCTCACGACAAATGAGCCAAAGGTGGGCAGAGGACACGATACAAGGTTACCCTCAAAGCCTGCCTGATAAAGTGCAACATCCCCACTGACACCTGGGAGTCCCTGGCTAAAGACCATCCCAACTGGAGGAAGTGCATCCGGGAGGGCGCTGAGCACCTCGACTCATCGCCGAGAGCATGCAGAAATCAAGTGCAGGCAGCGGAAAGAGCGTGCGGCAAACCAGTCCCACCCTCCCTTTCCCTCAACGACTATCTGTCCCACCTGCGACAGGGACTATGGTTCTTGTATTGGAATGTTCAGCCACCCAAGGACTTTGAGTGGAAGCAAGTCTTCCTCGATTCCAAGGGGCTGCCTCTGATGATATGATGGTGTCATGCATGCTTTGGAGGGGGCATTCATAAGAGCAGCGACTTCCTACATACCAGATAGATGGTGTTAATTCAGCGTTGCATACCGATTGACGTCACGATCTGGCTCATCTAAATGTGAAGTGAGTGCAGGCAGCAGTAGCACTGCTGACCTTCCTAAAATGGCAGCTGCCGCGTTCCGTACCGGAAGCGAGGCAGCCGTCATTTTTTTCGTCCAAAGCAGCCTTAACGGCAAGCGCGAACGGATCCAATTTCCCAGCCTGTGTCTTCTATTTTGATGCACTTGAATTTAATGAAAAATATAACCAAAAACTCTTGGAGTTTAGATCAATCCGGTGTGTCAATTCTATTGCTCAGCTGAGAGCGGGATCCTCTCTTTTTTTCATACCTTGCCACTGCAACCAGTTCAGGCATTCAAGGTTATTTGCATAAAGGCAACAGTGTTAGAGAATGACATACAGCAAGTGATGTTACTGGCCCTAACTTACACCTTATTGCCAAGAAAGAGATCAGAAGCCTAAAACATAGGAGCGGGAGTAGGTGATTCAGCCCCTCGAGCCTGTTCCACCAATTAGATCGTGGCTGATGTGTAGCTTAACTCCATCTACCAATCTTGGTTCCCTGTCCCTCAATACTGTTACCTAGCAAAATCTACCTATCTCAATCTTGAAAGCTCCAATTGATCCTGCATCCACAGCTTTTTAAGGAAGAATGTTCCAGATTTTTGTTGCGCTGTGTGAAAATGTGCTCTCTGATTTTGCTACTGAATGGCCCAGCTGTAATAACATTGTTCTAGATTCCCTCACCAGACAATGCAGCTTCTCAGTACCTGTTATGTTTAGAATAACTCCACAAGACTATATCTTAAGTTCAAACTGTTGTGACCTTGGTCTCTATTGTAACTCCAGAGTGAGTAGGCAGCATGGTAGATTGCCTTTTATACCTGCTTGACCAGGGTGTGCAGGTGACCCTTGGGTCTTCCACAGGTGCACCCTCTACTGGCAAATCTTACACATATGTATGTAAATATTACCAAACAGTACCTACCCTATCAAATCCTTTCAACATTTTAAACACCTTGATCAGATCACCCTTCAATGGAATAGGAGAAACAAGGTTGAAGATCAGAATGTTAGCTAGATGTGCACAACAGCACCTGGAAAGGTAGAATTAATAGGGGGAGGGGTAGAGTGGTCATAACCTCTCCATCAGAAGTCTAACCCATTCAGGGTATAATGGGCCAGAATTTGCTGGGAAAGTTACATCGATTTTAATGCCACTCGCCATAATTAGTGTGTAAATCAGCCAGCAATGTGTTGCTTGGAAGAGACACAGTGCGTGAGTTGTGAATTACAAGTTGCTGGACAATTTGCACCACTCTGGCATTAGCCTCACAAAAACAGGAGCTCGCTTTGAACCTCTTAGTTTTGAGAGATTGCTGCACTTGCATTATTAAAACGAATTAAACTCACCATAGAAAGTGAAGGCTGGTACTTAATGATGCAAGGACCCATTTGATGACGAGATTTGTAATCCTGCAATGCCACTCAAAATCCAAGGCCTAGAAAGTGAACAATTGAAACTGGAGTCTCACTCCTGCAGATAGTAAATTGTTTGTGTAGAGGTTTTAAATTTAATTTTTTCTCTTTAGTTTTCCTTTGTCTTCCCCCCCACTCTCTTTCTCTTAAGCCAATCTATATTGCTTATTCTGTACTGATTTTGCTTTAATTCATCCTATTTCCTTCTCCATTGTTCCTCTGTTTCTTTCTTTATCCTTAAATCTCCTTGATTAAAGTAACAGGCAGTTGGTCCCATTGTTTACTGAGGTTCCAGATGACCTGGAGCAAGAGGATAACTAGAAAGAGTGGGGCCTATTAGAGACCACAAAAGGAAATCGGTGTGGAGGCAGAAGATGTGGGTATGATTCTTTATGATTCTATTTTCACGAGAGAGAGAGAGAAAGAGAAAAAGAAAGAGAAAAAGAGAGAGAGAGAGAGAGAGAGAGCTGATGCAGACTTTGCAATGAGGGAGGAAGAGTGTGAAATATTAGACGAGATAAACAGTGAGGGGGGTTGTATTTAGCGGCTTAGCAACTTTGAAAGGTGGATAAACTCCCTGGCTGTATCCCAGGCTGTTGAGAAGCAAAGGAGGAAATAGCAGAAGCTCTGACCATCGTTTTGCAGTTCTCTCTGGCTACAGTTGTGGTGCCAGAGGACTGCTAATGTACCTTTGTTTCTCTTTTTAAAGGAATACACCGAGTAATTACAGGCCAGTCAGCCTAGAAAAAACATAGAAACATAGAAAAATAGGTGCAGGAGTAGGCCATTCGGCCCTTCTAGCCTGCACCGCCATTCAATGAGTTCATGGCTGAACATGCAACTTCAGTACCCCCTTCCTGCTTTCTCGCCATACCCCTTGATCCCCCTAGTAGTAAGGACTTCATCTAACACCCTTTTGAATATATTTAGTGAATTGGCCTCAACAACTTTCTGTGGTAGAGAATTCCACAGGTTCACCACTCTCTGGGTGAAGAAGTTTCTCCTCATCTCGGTCCTAAATGGCTTACCCCTTATCCTTAGACTGTGACCCTTGGTTCTAGACTCCCCCAACATCGGGAACATTCTTCCTGCATCTAACCTGTCCAGTCCTGTCAGAATTTTATATGTTTCTATGAGATCCCCTCTCATTCTTCTAAACTACAGTCAATACAGGCCCAGTCGATCCAGTTTCTCCTCATATGTCAGTCCTGTCATCCCAGGCATCAGTCTGGTGAACCTTGCACTCCCTCAATAGCAAGAATGTCCTTCCTCAAGTTAGGAGACCAAAACTGTAGGTGTGGCTTCACCAAGGCCCTGTACAACTGTAGCAACACCTCCATGCCCATGTACTCAAATCCCCTCGCTATGAAGGCCAACATGCCATTTGCTTTCTTAACCGCCTGCTGTACTTGCATGCCAACCTTCAATGACTGATGTACCATGACACCCAGGTCTCGTTGCATCTCTCCTTTTCCTAATCTGTCACCATTCAGATAATAGTCTGTCTCTCTGTTTTTACCACCAAAGTGGATAACCTCACATTTATCCACGTTATACTTCATCTACCATGCATTTGCCCACTCACCTAACCTATCCAAGTCACTCTGCAGCCTCATAGCATCCTCCTCACAGCTCACACTGCCACCCAACTTAGTGTCATCCGCAAATTTGGAGATACTACATTTAATCCCCTCGTCTAAATCATTAATGTACAGTGTAAACAGCTGAGGCCCCAGCACGGAACCTTGCGGTACCCCACTAGTCACTGCCTGCCATTCTGAAAAGTACCCATTTACTCCTACTCTTTGCTTCCTGTCTGACAACCAGTTCTCAATCCATGTCAGCACACTACCCCCAATCCCATGTGCTTTAATGTTTGCACATTAATCTGTTGTGTGGGACCTTGCCGAAAGCCTTCTGAAAGTCCAAATATACCACATCAACTGGTTCTCCCTTGTCCACTCTACTGGAAACATCCTCAAAAAAATTCCAGAAGATTTGTCAAGCATGATTTCCCTTTCACAAATCCATGCTGACTTGGCCCTATCATATCACCTCTTTCCAAATGCGCTGCTATGACATCCTTAATAATTGATTCCATCATTTTACTCACTACTGAGGTCAGGCTGACCGTCTATAATTCCCTGTTTTCTCTCTCCCTCCTTTTTAAAAAAGTGGGGTTACATTGGCTACCCTCCACTCCATAGGAACTGATCCAGAGTCAATGGAATGTTGGAAAATGATTGTCAATGCATCCGCTATTTCCAAGGCCACCTCCTTAAGTACTCTGGGATGCAATCCATCAGGCCCTGCGGATTTATCGGCCTTCAATCCCATCAATTTCCCCAACACAATTTCCCGACGAATAAGGATTTCCCTCAGTTTCTCCTCCTTACTAGACCCTCCGACCCCTTTTATATCCAGAAGGTTGTTTGTGTCCTCCTTAGTGAATACCGAACCAAAGTACTTGTTCAATTGGTCTGCCATTTCTTTGTTCCCCGTTATGACTTCCCCTGATTCTGACTGCAGGGGACCTACGTTTGTCTTTACTAACCTTTTTCTCTTTACATATCTATAGAAACTTTTGCAATCCGTCTTAATGTTCCCTGCAAGCTTCTTCTCGTACTCCATTTTCCCTGCCCTAATCAAACCCTTTGTCCTCCTCTGCTGAGTTCTAAATTTCTCCCAGTCTCCGGGTTCGCTGCTATTTCTGGCCAATTTGTATGCCACTTCCTTCCACTACCCTCAGTGATGGGAAAATATTCATTTAGAAAGACAGTCCAAGGACAGTCAGCATGGATGTGATAAGGGAAGCTCATGTCTGACTAACTTGATTGAATTTTGAGAGGCAGTAACCAGGAGGGTCGATGAGGGCAGTGCATATGATGTAGTGTATATGGATTTTAGCAAAGCTTTTGATATGGTCCCACATGGCAGACTGGTCAAGAAAGTAAAAGCCCATGGGATCCAGGGCAAAGTGGCAAGTTGGATCCAAAATTGGCTCAGAGGCAGGAAGCAAAGGGTAATGGTTCAAAAGCCAAATATGCTGATACTGGAATAAAAACAGAAAATGCTGGAAATCTCAGCAGGTCAGGCAGCATCTGGAGAGAAAGCAGATTTAATATTTCAGGTTGGTGACCCTTCGTTAGAACTGGAGAGTGTTCAAAGAGAACAGATTCTTAACAAGCACTGAAAGGGGGAGGGGGAAGAACAAAAGGGCAGGTCTGTAATAGGTTGGAAAACAGGAGAGATTAGAGACACAAAAGGGATGATGGCCCAAATTCAAATGGTAATGCCAGGAGTTAGAAAAACATTAGTTGAGATAGGGTGTGAATGGTGGGATGACAGAGAAAAAACAAAGAGAACAGGTTCTGTGGTGGGGTTCGGGGGTGGGGGTGGTGGGGGGTGGAAGAGAGACAGGGAGCCAAAGATTGGCAGCAAAATTTGTGACTTTGACATGAATGTTGGAGGTATGATTAAGAAGCTTGCAGAAAACACAAATAGGCTGTGTCACTGATGAAGAAGAAAGCTTCAGACTGCAGGAAGATATCAATGTACTGGTCAGGTGAACAGAATAGTGGCAAAAGTGTAGAAGAACAAAGGGACCTTGGAGTGCAGGTCCACAGACTCCTGAAGGTAGCAGGCCAGGTAGATAAGGTGGTTAAGGCGGCATATGGAATCCTTGCCTTTATTAGTCGAGGCATGGAATACAAGAGCAAGGACATTATGCTTCAGCTATATAAAATACTGGTTAGGCCGCAGCTGGAGTACTGTGTGCAGTTCTGGTCACCGCATTACAGGAAAGATGTGATTGCACTGGAAATGGTGCAGGAGATTTACAAGAATGTTGCCAGGAGTGGAGAATCTAAGCTATGAGGAAAGATTGGAGATGCTGGGGTTGTTTTCTTTGGAAGTGAGGAGATCGAGGGGAGACCTGATTGAGGTGCCTGGATAGAAAGGATCGGTTTCCCTTTGCAGAGGGGTCAACAACCAGGGGCATCGATTTAAGGAAGGTTTAGAAGCGATAGGAGGAGAAATTTCTTCACCCAAATGGTGGGGATCTGGAATTCATTACATGTAAGAATGGTCGAGCAGAACACCTCACCACATTCAAAAAGTACTTGGATGTGCACTTGTGGTGCCGTAACCTACAGGGTTACGGACCAAGAGCTGGAAAGTGTGATTAGGCTGAATAGCTCTTGGTTGGCCCGAGCAGACACGATGGACCAAAAGGGCCTCCTTCTATGCTGTAAATTTCTATGTTTTGATGATGACCTGTTGCCCACTTCCAGCAAGTTACAGTGCAAAAGAAATTGAAGAACAGGACACCCTATTCCAGCAAGATCTGGGCCCTTAATATTTTGGCCATGTTAAATGACATATGAAATAGGGAGAGGAGTAGCCAGTCAGCCCCTCGAGTCTATTCCGCTATTCAATAAAATCATAGCTGATCTTCTACCTCCATTCCACCTTCACACACTATCCTCATATCCAAAAAGCTAATGATCTCTGTCTTGAATATACTCAACCACTGAACCTCCACGCCCTCTTGGGGTAGAGAATTCCAAAGATTTATCACTCTCACTGAAGAAATGTCTCCTCATCAGTCCTAAAAGGCCGACCCCATATTCTGAGACTGTGACCCCTAGTTCTAGATTCCCCAGCCAGGGGAGAGAACCTCTACACTATCAAATGTTTAAGAATCTTACATGTTTCAATCAGACCACTTAGAAATGTACTTAAAAATGAAGCTACAACGCAGGACCACATGCATGCTAAACAAAGGAGACATGCTATAAAATCTAAGCGATCCCACAATCAATGGATCAGATCAAAGGTCTGCATTCCTACCACATCCAGTTGTGAAGGATGGTGGACATTTAAACAACTAATGGAAGGAGGAGGATCCATGAACATTCCCTTCCTCAATAGTGGCGGAGCCCAGCATGGGAGTGCAAAAGACAAGGCTGAAGCATTTGCAACCATCTTCAGCCAGAAGTGGATGTTCCATCACGATCTGCTCCTGAGGTCCCCACCATCTCAGAAGCCAGTCTTCAGATAATTCGATTCACTCCACATGATATCAAAAAATGGCTGAGCACACCGGTTACAACAAAGGCTATGGGCCCCAACAACATTCCAGCTGTCATGCTGAATGTTATGTACCTCAAAAGTAGTAATCTCGGGATTGCTACCAGTGCCACGTGCTAGTCAGAGTAGGAATCGCAGGATAGCTCAGATGAATACGTGGCTTGAGCAATGGTGCAGCAGGGAGGGATTCAAATTCCTGGGGCATTGGAACCGGTTCTGGGGGAGGTGGGACCAGTACAATCCGGACGGTCTGCACCTGGGCAGAATCGGAACCAATGTCCTCGGGGGAGTGTTTGCTAGTGCTGTTGGGGAGGAGTTAAACTAATATGGCAGGGGGATGGGAACCAATGCAGGGAGATAGAGGGAAACAAAAAGGAGGCAAAAACAAAAGACAGAAAGGAGATGAGGAAAAGTGGAGGGCAGAGAAACCCAAGGCAAAGAACAAAAAGGGCCATTGTACAGCAAAATTCTAAAAGGACAGAGGGTGTTAAAAAAACAAGCCTGAAGGCTTTGTGTCTTAATGCAAGGAGTATCCGCAATAAGGTGGATGAATTAACTGTGCAAATAGATGTTAACAAATATGATGTGATTGGGATTACGGAGACGTGGCTCCAGGATGAGCAGGGCTGGGAACTCAACATCCAGGGGTATTCAACATTCAGGAAGGATAGAATAAAAGGAAAAGGAGGTGGGGTAGCATTGCTGGTTAAGGAGGAGATTAAGGCAATAGTTAGGAAGGACATTAGCTTGGATGATGTGGAATCTATATGGGTAGAGCTGCAGAACACGAAAGGGCAAAAAACGTTAGTGGGAGTTGTGTACAGACCTCCAAACAGTAGTAGTGATGTTGGGGAGGGCATCAAACAGGAAATTAGGGGTGCGTGCAATAAAGGTGCAGCAGTTATAATGGGTGACTTTAATATGCACATAGATTGGGCTAACCAAACTGGAAGCAATACGGTGGAGGAGGATTTTCTGGAGTGCATAAGGGATGGTTTTTTAGACCAATATGTCGAGGAACCAACTAGGGGGGAGGCCATCTTAGACTGGGTGTTATGTAATGAGAAAGGATTAATTAGCAATCTCGTTGTGCGAGGCCCCTTGGGGAAGAGTGACCATAATATGGTGGAATTCTGCATTAGGATGGAGAATGAAACAGTTAATTCAGAGACCATGGTCCAGAACTTAAAGAAGGCTAACTTTGAAGGTATGAGGCGTGAATTGGCTGAGATGGATTGGCGAATGATACTTAAGGGGTTGACTGTGGATGGGCAATGGCAGACATTTAGAGACCGCATGGATGAACTACAACAATTGTACATTCCTGTCTGGCATAGAAATAAAAAAGGGAAGGTGGCTCAACCGTGGCTATCAAGGGAAATCAGGGATAGTATTAAAGCCAAGGAAGTGGCATACAAATTGGCCAGAAATAGCAGCGAACCTGGGGACTGGGAGAAATTTAGAACTCAGCAGAGGAGGACAAAGGGTTTGATTAGGGCAGGGAAAATGGAGTATGAGAAGAAGCTTGCAGGGAACATTAAGACGGATTGCAAAAGTTTCTATAGATATGTAAAGAGAAAAAGGTTAGTAAAGACAAATGTAGGTCCCCTGCAGTCAGAATCAGGGGAAGTCATAACGGGGAACAAAGAAATGGCGGACCAATTGAACAAGTACTTTGGTTCGGTATTCACGAAGGAGGACACGAACAACCTTCCGGTTATAAAAGGGGTCGGGGGGTCTAGTAAGGAGGAGGAACTGAGGGAAATCCTTATTAGCCGGGAAATTGTGTTGGGGAAATTGATGGGATTGAAGGCCGATAAATCCCCAGGGCCTGATGGACTGCATCCCAGAGTACTTAAGGAGGTGGCCTTGGGAATAGTGGATGCGTTGACAGTCATTTTCCAACATTCCATTGACTCTGGATCAGTTCCTATGGAGTGGAGGGTAGCCAATGTAACCCCACTTTTTAAAAAAGGAGGGAGAGAGAAAACAGGGAATTATAGACCGGTCAGCCTGACATCGGTAGTGGGTAAAATGATGGAATCAATTATTAAGGATGTCATAGCAGTGCATTTGGAAAGAGGTGACATGATAGGTCCAAGTCAGCATGGATTTGTGAAAGGGAAATCATGCTTGACAAATCTTCTGGAATTTTTTGAGGATGTTTCGAGTAGAGTGGATAAGGGAGAACCAGTTGATGTGGTATATTTGGACTTTCAGAAGGCGTTCGACAAGGTCCCACACAAGAGATTGATGTGCAAAGTTAGAGCACATGGGATTGGGGGTAGTGTACTGACATGGATTGAGAACTGGTTGTCAGACAGGAAGCAAAGAGTAGGAGTAAATGGGTACTTTTCAGAATGGCAGGCAGTGACTAGTGGGGTACCGCAAGGTTCTGTGCTGGGGCCCCAGCTGTTTACACTGTACATTAATGATTTAGATGAGGGGATTAAATGTAGTATCTCCAAATTTGCGGATGACACTAAGTTGGGTGGCAGTGTGAGCTGCGAGGAGGATGCTGTGAGGCTGCAGAGCGACTTGGATAGGTTAGGTGAGTGGGCAAATGCATGGCAGATGAAGTATAATGTGGATAAATGTGAGGTTATCCACTTTGGTGGTAAAAACAGAGAGACAGACTATTATCTGAATGGTGACAGATTAGGAAAAGGGGAGGTGCAAAGAGACCTGGGTGTCATGGTACATCAGTCATTGAAGGTTGGCATGCAGGTGCAGCAGGCGGTTAAGAAAGCAAATGGCATGTTGGCCTTCATAGCAAGGGGATTTGAGTACAGGGGCAGGGAGGTGTTGCTACAGTTGTACAGGGCATTGGTGAGGCCACACCTGGAGTATTGTGTACAGTTTTGGTCTCCTAACCTGAGGAAGGACATTCTTGCTATTGAGGGAGTGCAGCGAAGGTTCACCAGACTGATTCCCGGGATGGAGGGACTGACCTATCAAGAAAGACTGGATCAACTGGGCTTGTATTCACTGGAGTTCAGAAGAATGAGAGGGGACCTCATAGAAACATATAAAATTCTGACGGGGTTAGACAGGTTAGATGCAGGAAGAATGTTCCCAATGTTGGGGAAGTCCAGAACCAGGGGTCACAGTCTAAGGATAAGGGGTAAGCCATTTAGGACCGAGATGCGGAGGAACTTCTTCACCCAGAGAGTGGTGAACCTGTGGAATTCTCTACCACAGAAAGTTGTTGAGGCCAATTCACTAAATATATTCAAAAAGGAGTTAGATGAGGTCCTTACTGCTAGGGGGATCAAGGGGTATGGCGAGAAAGCAGGAATGGGGTACTGAAGTTGAATGTTCAGCCATGAACTCATTGAATGGCGGTGCAGGCTAGAAGGGCCGAATGGCCTACTCCTGCACCTATTTTCTATGTCTATGTCTATGTCTATGTAAACATTACCAATGTTTAAGATTTGCCACCAGGGGACACACCTGTGGGAGACCCAAGGATCACCAGTACACCCTGGGCAAGCAGGTATTGTAAAGTCCTGTCCCCTCAGTACAGATTCACACGAGGCATGTAGTGAAGTCAAGGTCACTCTGGACCTGCACCTTTATTTCACAGCTCTGGAATGCTGCACTTGCCTGAGACCTCCTCTTATATACCTCTCTCTTGCAAGTGCACCCCTGGTGGTAAGGTATGCTGGTGGTTACAGGTCATATCTTATTACAGTCATGTATAGCATCTTAGGATACTGTTATATATAATAATGTAAGATACATTACAGGTATAAAAGGCAATCTGTTGCTTCCAGACTCGAGTTACATTAAAGAGACCAAAGTCACAACAGTTTGAGCTTACAATATACAGTCTTGTGGAGTTATTCTGAACATAACACTGAAAACTTGTGCTTCAGAACCAGCCATGCTTCTAGCCAAGCTGTTCCAGTACAGCTACAACACTGGCATCTACCCAATGTGTAAAATTGCCCAGGTATGTCCTGTCCGTAAAAAGCTGGACAAATCCAATCTGGCCACTTACCACCCAATCAATCTACTCAATTATCAGCAAAGTGATGGAAGATGTCATCGACAGTGCTATCAAGTGGCACTTACTCACCAACAACCTGCTCACCGATGCTCAGTTTGGGTTCTGCCAGACTCCATTACAGCCTTGGTCCAAACATGGACAAGAGAGCTGAATTCCAGGTGAGGGGAAAGTGACTGCCCTCAACATCAAAGCAGCATTTGACCGGATGTGGCATCAAGGAGCCCTAGTAAAATTGAAGTTAATTGGAATTGGGGGAAAACTCTCCATTGGCTGGAGTCATACCTAGCATAAAGATGGTTGTGATTGTTGGAAGTCAATCAACTCATCCTCAGGATATCGCTGCATGAGTTCAGAGCAGTGTCCAAGGCCCAATCATCTTCAGCTGCTTCATGAATGATCTTCCCTCCATCATAAAGTCAGAGATGGGGATGTTCACTGCCAATTGCAACTCCTCAGATAATGAAGTCGTCCATGTCCATATGCTTCAAGACCTGGATGTCATACAGGCTGGGCTGATAAGTGGCAAGTAACATTTGCACCACACAGGCACCAGGCAAAGTCTATTTCCAACAAGAGTGTTTTTCAGCACTGCTCATTGACATTTCCATTGTCGAATCCCCCACCATCAACATCCTGGGGGTCACCGTTGACCAGAATCTTAACTGGACCAGCCATATAAATACTATGGCTACAAAAGCAGGTCAGAGGCTGGGTATTCTGCAGTGAGTGTCCATATCCTGACTCCCCAAAGCCTTTCCACCATTTAAGTGGCACAATTCAGCAGTGTGATGGAATACTCTCCACTTACCTGGATGAGTGCAGCTCCAATAACACAAGAAGCTCATTAACATCCAGGACAAAGCAGCCCGCTTGATTAGCACTCCATTCACCACCTTAAATATTCACATCTTCTACCACTTACGCACCATGGCTGCAGTGTGTGCCATCTACAATATGCACTGCAGCAATTCACCGAGACTACCTTCTTCACACAAATAAGAATGGTTCACAACCACCTTCTCAAATGAAATTAGGAATGGGCAATAAATGCTGGCCTTGCCAACAACACCCAGTTCCCAGGAACGAATAAAAAAAAACACTTCATTCTACTAAACTCTAAGGGATATAGGCCTAGCCTATTTAAGCTCTGTTCATAGATTAATTCTGCTCCATCCCAGGGATCAATCTAATGAACCACTCCATCCAAGGCAAGTAGATCCTTCCTTAGGTAGGGAAACCAAAACTGTACACAGTACTCCAGGTGTGGTCTCACCAAGGCCTATATAAATTTTAGTAATGCTTCTTTACTCTGATACACCAATTCCTTTGCAATAAAAGCTCATTTCTGGCTCATTAAGCATGGTCTTTCCTTTCTACAAATCTTAGTTCCTGCCCTCTAAAAGGTGACAGTTGTGCCAAGAAATATATACCGGAAGAGCTGCACGTTAATGGAGCTGGTATGACAGCCTTGTTCTGGTGCTCCCTATCATAGTTGCTATTCATGAGTCAGACGGTTGTGGGTTCAAGTCCCACTCCAGCAACTTGAGCACAAAATGGAGGCTGATACACCAGTGCAGTATTGAGGGAGTGCTGCACTGTTGGAGGTGATGTCTTTTTTGACTGAGACATTAAACAGAGGCCACGTTTGCCCTCTCAGATGGATGTAAATGATCTCACTATTTTGAAGAGCAGGGAGTTCTTGCCGATGTCCTGACCAATATTTATCCCTCAATCAACATCACTAAAACAGATTAACTGGTCATTTATTTCTTTGCTGTTTGTGGGAGCTTGTTGTGAGCAAATTGGCTGCCCCAGTTCCTACATTATAACAGTGACTACACTTCAAAAGTTCCTCATTGTCATTGTCCATTCGCATGTTCAACCAGACAGGTAAAGATCATTGGGTCCATCAAGCCGGTCCCACACAATTGCAAAACTTTGTGTATCACAACATAGAAACATAGAAAATAGGTGCAGAAGTAGGCCATTCGGCCCTTCAAGCCTGCACCATCATTCAATAAGATCATGGCTGATCATTCCCTCAGTACCCCTTTCCTGCTTTCTCTCCATACCCCTTGATCCCCTTAACCGTAAGGGCCATATCTAACTCCCTCTTGAATATATCCAATGAACTGGCATCAACAACTCTCTGTGGCAGGGAATTCCATAGGTTAACATATACACTCCACCCAAAACCATGTTATCTCCTGGGAGAGGCAAAAAAACTCAGGACAATTTGGGGCAAAAAATCTGGGCAAATCCTCTCCGAACTATCTAGGCGATTGAAACTAATCTAGGAGATCACTCTGGCCATTAAATTCCCTGCAGTACCTACCTTCTGAAAGAGGTGATCTCTGCCGCAGTCAGAAACAAATCCAGCTTTCACTTGAAGCAATTCAGTGAGTCTGTATGAAATGGCAGCTTGTTCCAGAGGCCTACTATCCTCTGAAAAGAACCACCTCCTGGCGTCTAACCTAGATCTAGCCCTATACAACTTAAATTTGTGCCCACTGGTCCTGCCTAAACTATTTAATTGAAATCAACTGTCAGCTGGAACACTGTCTATTCCCTTCATTATCTTATAAATCTCAATCATATACACCCACCCCCTGCTCCTCTTTATGAAACTATGTTGGGTGTCCCCAATATCCCCCACCCCATCTAAGTATTCATATATTGCATCCCTCATGAGTCTTTCAAGCATCTTATCGATTACTGATGGGCCTATAGTAACCAGGATCTGCATTTAGGGTTAGGGTTAGGGCTAGGGCTTTTTAAAAATGGGGACTAAATTAGCCTCCTTCCAATCTGTAGGAACCATTCTAGAGTGAAGTGAGTCATTAAAAATACTGGCCAGGGGCTCGCACAGCACATGTCCCATCTCCCGGAGGACCCTCAGTTGGATATCATCCGGCCCTGCTGCTTGATCTATTTTTAAATTCTAATTCTTTCTAAAACAAGATGCTTATGTTAATGTTACTGATAAAACTAGTATTAAATTCTAATATTCGAGCATCATCTTCAAGGGTGAATACTGATGCAAAGTACAGGTTGAGCGTCTAAAATCCAGAAATGAGGCCATTCCGGGTATTTCTGGATTTTGGAATGTCTTTGCCCGGGCCGAGGTAGTGGTGTCGGGCAGCCGAGGTAAGGGGGCAATGTCGGGCCACCGAGGGCCAGGCGAAGTCGGGCCACCGAGGGAGTCAAAATTTCGGAACTTTTTCCGGTTTCCGGACGGCCCCGCGAAAGATCGGCCTGGTGTCCAGATTCTGGAACTCCGGATGCTCAACCTGTACTCATTTAATATTTCCACCATACTCAGTCATTTGTAACCAGTCCTTGAACACCCTTCAGTGAGTTAGTACAGTCTTTGATAGTGCTCGGACTCTTCACAACTAAAAAAGCTCTTCCCATTACTGCTACATTTGTCTACAATCTTCTCCACGCACCCCCCTTGGCTTTTGCTTATCACATTTCCTTCTTTTGATTTTGGGTACATCTTTGTTTTCCACATCTGATTCTTAAAAATTTTCCATTTATATTCAACATTGGTCGCACCACCACTGAGGAGGGTTAGCCAATTTACTCGTTCCAAATCATCTGCCACTTGGGATGTTTGCCCTTCTGAAATCCAGTACGAGTTGTAGGTTCTCAGTACCTTTAGCCAATTGGAACCGTATAATGTTGTGATCACTGTTGCCCAGATGTTCCCCCACATGAGGGCCTGATACGAGGTCAGGCGCACTACTAAACATCAGATCCAATATATGATTTTCTCTAGTTACTTCATTAACAAGTTGAGTCAGGAAACAGTCTTGTATATTTTCAATAAATTTTTCAGCTGCACTTCCCACCACAATAACAGATAATCCATTGTGCTACTGAATGCCAGGAAAATTAAAATCACCCATTAAACAAAAGGTGGCATTTTATATTAAAAGCATCAGTGATCTGTTTCCATAATAACTCATCACGTTCAAGTGTCTGACCCGGGGACCTATAACAATTACCAATAATTAATCCCTGCCTGTGAGCTTGGTCCACTTGAACCCAGATAGCTTCAGCTGAGCCAATATCAAGTCTCTCTCTAGCAGTTAGATTCTCACTGATAGAAATAGCAACCCCACCTCCCCTTTGACCTACCCTATTCTTTCTGAAAACCTTGCAGCCCTTTAGGTGAATTTCTGTGCCATCATTGTCATCTAGCCATGTCTCAGAAATACACAATACATCTAAATTCTCCAACACAGCATTGTAACCCATGTATAAACTGACCTAAGTTGTACACCATGAGAACACTGACCACTAGGTGGGAGACACTCCTAACCTGGACCTTCAGGTATAAAAGGGGAAGCTCCACCCACCTTCATCACTTGAGTGCTAAGGAATAAAGGACAGGTCACAGACTGATCTTCTCTCAAGCATGGGCCTCGTGTGCATTTATACTGTGTAGTAAGGACGTATCAATGGCGACAAGAAACTGGGATTTAAACCACGCGAGCATGGCCACTAGCAGAACAAACGAGAGGTACTGTGTTAAGGAATGGTTGGGACAGAGATTCAACATTGTTAAAGCAGCACACAGTTCTCCAGGCAGACAAGGGCAGTCAGGCATGCCCCAACATGTAGTTGAACCCAGAGGGGGAGGTCGACAGAGACAATGGCAAGCTGAACAGTGATTCACGCCATTGCAAGGGACAATGCGGCCAGTAATGGGGCCATCAACACCTGTTAATGGTGCACTCAAGGACAATAACAGGGGCAGTCAGGGACGATCGACTGGCAAGGGACCTTTTGTTTCAAACCGCAACTCATGCTGGAGGCGTGGAGGCATACATTCAGCCGGAGTTTGCAGAAATGGACACTGGGGGAAATCGCTGGAAGCTGAAGTTCAGCGAGTTCATGTGGAGCACGTATACAGTTCATACACCAGGACGCCACCGATAATGATGAAAGTGATCCTCAATGGCATCCCAGTATCAACGGAGTTAGACACGGGTCCAAGCCAGTCCCTGATGGGTATCAAACAGTTCGAAAAGTTGTGGGCATCCAAGGCCAGGAGGCCAAAATTATCGCCGATTGACGCACAACTACGGACTTACACAAAGCAGATCATTCCGGTGCTAGGCAGCGCCACGGTAGTCGTGACCCACAAAGATTTGGAGAACAATTTGCCACTTTGGATTGTCCCAGGGGACGGTCCCGCACTACTGGGGAGGAGTTGGCTTGCTGTCATGAACTGGAAATGGGGCGATGTCAATGCAATTTCCTCTGTGGAGCGAGTATCATGCTCCCAGGTCCTGGATAAATTTGACTCATTATTTCAACCCGGCATTGGCACTTTCATGGGGGCCAAGGTAGTGATTCACATAAACCCGGACGCCAGACCAGTACACCACAAAGCCAGAGCGGTGCTGTACGTGATGCGGGAAAAGATAGAAGGCGAATTGGACCGCCTGTTGAGGGAAGGCATCATCTCGCCAGTCGAATTCAGTGACTGGGCGAGCCCGATTGTGCCGGTGCTCAAGGCGGATGGGTCGGTCAGGATATGTGGCGATTACAAGGCCACCATCAATCGGGTGTCACTCCAAGACAAGACCGCTACCGAGAGCGGAGGACCTCTTTGCGACGCTATCCGGTGGCAAACTTTTTTCAAAATTGGATCTGACCTCAGCTTACATGACCCAGGAGCTGGCGAGTGAGTCGAAGAAGCTGACCACCATCACGACACACAAGGGGTTGTTTGAGTACAACAGATGTCTGTTCGGGATTCGCTCGGCCGCCGCGATCTTTCAACGAAACATGGAAAATCTCCTCAAGTCGATTCCAAGGACGGTGGTTTTTCAAGACGACATCCTCATCACGGGGTGCGATACTGAAGAACACCTCCACAATCTGGAGAAGATGCTGCGCAGACTGGACTGGGTAGCTTTGCGACTGAAAAAGGCGAAGTGCGTCTTCCTAGCTCCAGAGGTAGAATTCCTGGGGATGAGGGTAGCAGCAGACGGGATCAGACCTATTGCATCCAAAACGGATTCCTGGGGCTCCTGAACTATTTTGGTAACTTTCTTCCCAAATTGAGCACGCTGCTAGAGCCGCTACACGTGCTCCTACGCAAAGGTCGCGAATGGGTCTGGAGGCACAGCCAGGAAAGGGCTTTTAATAGAGCACGCAATTTGTTATGTTCCAACAATCTGTTAACGCTATATGACCCATGTAAGAAACGTGCGATGCGTCATCCTATGGTGTCGGGTGTGTGTTGCAACATGTCAATGCCAAGGGTCAGTTACAGCCAGTAGCTTATGCCTCCAGGAGTCTGTCCCAGGCAGAAAGGGGCTACGGGATGGTAGAAAAGGAGGCGCTCGCATGTGTATATGCGGTAAAGAAAATGCACCAGTACCTGTTTGGCAGGAAATTTGAGCTGGAGACAGATCACAAACACCTAACGTCCCTTTTGGCCGACAACAAGGCCATAAATGCAAATGCATCGGCACGGCATACAGAGGTAGGCACTCACGTTAGCTGCCTATGACTACACAATTCGGCACAGACCGGGCACCGAAAACTGCACCGATGCACTCAGCAGGCTCCCACTAGCCACCACTGAGGGGGCTACCGAGCATGGTGCTGAGATGGTCATGGCTGTTGAAGCTTTCGGAAGCGAAGGCTCAACCGTGACAGCCCGTCAGATTAAAGTCTGGACAAATAGAGACCCGCTATTGTCTCTAGTCAAGAAATGTGTCCTGAATGGGGACTGGGCAGCCACGTACAGGGCATGCCCTGAGAAATTTAAACCATTTCACAGGCGCAAGGATGAACTCTCGATTCAGGCCGATTGCCTACTGTGGGGAAACCGCGTAGTCATGCCCCAGATGGGCAGAGAGGTGTTCATCAGAGCACTCCACAATGGGCACCCGGGCATTGTCACGATGAAGGCAATTGCCAGGTCACACGTTTGGTGGCCAGGGATAGACGCAGATCTGGAACTTTGTGTTCGCAGGTGCAACACGTGTGCCCAGCTGGGCCATGCGCCCATGGAAGCCCCCCTTAGCCCCTGGCCATGGCCCGCCAAGCCTTGGTCATGCATCCATGTGGACTATGCAGGTCCTTTCATGGGGAAAATGTGTTTGGTTGTAGTAGACGCCTACTCCAAATGGATCGAGTGTGACATTTTAAATTCAAGCACATCCTCTGCCACGGTAGAAAGTCTACGGACAATGTTTGCCGCCCACGGTCTACCGGACATCTTGGTCAGCGACAATGGCCCGTGGTTCACAAGCACTGAATTCCAGGACTTCATGGCAGACAATGGAATTAACCATGTTAGAACGGCACCGTTCAAGCCGGCCTCAAACGGCCAGGCAGAACGAGCAGTGCAGATAATCAAACAGGGGATGCTCAGATTCCAAGGGGGTTCCCTACAAACCTGCTTATCATGCCTCCTGTTGGCCTATAGATCCCGACCACATTCGCTCACAGGGGTTCCACCCGCAGAGCTACTAATGAAAAGGACGCTCAAAATCTGATTATCCTTTATACACCCCACCATGAAAGAAATTGTCGAGAGCAGGCGCCAGTCACAATATCACTACCATGACAGGAATGCGAGGGCGCGATGTATTGATGTAAATGATCCTGTTTTTGTCCTCAACTACGCTGCAGGGCCCAAATGGCTCGCAGGCACTGTGGTTGCCAAAGAGGGAAATAGGATTCTGGTAGTTAAACTTACCAATGGACAAATCTGCCGCAAACATGTGGATCAAACAAAAAGGAGGTTCAGCAACCCCATAGAAGAAACAGAGGAAGAACACGATATAGAGTTCACTCCACCACAGGTGACCGAACACCGGAACCAAAGGGAGGAGAGCCCAGTCACTGTGGACAATCCGGACAGGCCTGAGGCACTGCAAACAGCAGACACTCAGGCCAGCGCCCAACAACCGGAGCCCCAACTCAGGCGCTATACAAGGGAGCGTAAACCACCAGAGAGACTCAATCTGTGATCCCAATAAGACTTTAGGGGGGGAGGTGATGTCATGTATTCAACCAGCATTGTAACCCATGTATAAACTGACCTAAGTTGTACACTGTGAGAACACTGACCACTAGGTGGGAGACACTCCTAACCTGGACCTTCAGGTATAAAAGGGGAAGCTCCACCCACCTTCATCACTTGAGTGCTAAGGAATAAAGGACAGGTCACAGACTGACCTTCTCTCAAGCATGGGCCTCGTGTGCATTTATACTGTGTCGTAAGGACGTATCAGGCCTCACCTGCATCAACACGCACAAAGGTCTCTTCATTTACAACAGATGCCCGTTAGGGATTTGATCAGCCGCAGCGATATTCCAGAGGAACATGGAAAGCTTACTGAAGTTGGTCCCGCGCACCGTGGTCTTTCAGGACGACATCTTGGTTACAGGGACACATACGAGCATCTGCAGAACCCGGAGGAGATTATAAGTCGGCTTAACCGTGTGAGGCTCAGGTTAAAATGCTTGAAGTGCGTTTTCCTGGCGCTTGAAGTGGAGTTCCTGGGGAGAAGAATTGTGGCGCACAGCATCAGGCCCACCAAGTCGAAGACAGAGGCAATCAAGAACGCACCGAGGCCACAGAATGTGACGGAGCTGCAGTTGTTTCTAGGACTCCTGAACTACTTTGGTAACTTCTTACTGAGTCTTAGCACAATGTTAGAACCACTGCATGCCTTACTGAAGTAAAGGAGACGAATGGATATGGGGTAAAAGCCAAGAAAATGCCTTTGTAAAAGCTAGAAAAACTATTATGCTCAAACACATGTGTTGTATGATCCATGTAAGCATTTAGTACTAGCATGTGATGCGTCGTCATACGGGGTCGGGTGTGTATGCAACAAGCTAATGAATCTGGGAAATTGCAACTGGTTGCTTATGCATCCAGAAGTCTGTCTAAGGCTGAGAGGGTCTACAGCATGATTGAAAAAGAAGCGTTAATGTGTGTTTATGGGGTTAAGAAAATGCATCAATATTTGTTTGGGCTCAAATTTGAATTAGAAACTGAACATAAGCCACTGATATCCCACTTTTCTGAAAGTAAGGGGATAAATACGAATGCCTCTGCCCGCACCCAGAGATGGGCGCTCATGTTGTCCGCATACAACTATGCCATCCGCAACAGGACAGGCACAGAAAACTGTGCTGATGCTTTCAGCAGGCTGCCATTGCCCACCACGGGGGTGGAAATGGCACAGCCCGCAGATTTAGTCATGGTAATGGAAGCATTCGAGAAGCAATCACCCGTTATCGCCCGACAAATTAGAACCTGGACGAGCCAGGACCCCTTACTGTCCTTAGTAAAATACTGTGTGCTTCACAGGAGCTGGTCCAGTGTCCCATTAGAAATGCAGGAAGAGATAAAGCCGTACCAGTGGCGCAAAGATGAAATGTCTATATAGGCAGACTGCCTTCTGTGGGGTAATCGGGTAGTGGTACTCAAAAAGGGCAGGGACACTTTCATTAGTGATCTCCACAGTACGCACCCAGGCATTGTAGTGATGAAAGCGATAGCCAGATCCCACATGTGGTGGCCTGGTATCGATGCGGATTTAGAGTCCTGCATCTACAAATGTAACACATATTCACAGTTAAGCAATGCACTCAGGGAGGCACCACTAAGTTTATGGTCTTGGCCCTCCAAACTGTGGTCTCGGGTCTATGTCGACTATGCAGGCCCGTTCTTGGGTAAAATGTTCCTAGTGGTCGTAGATGCATACTCCAAATGGATTTAATGTGAGATAATATCGGCAAACACGTCCACTGCCACCACTGAAAGCCAGCAGGCCATGTTTGCCACGCACGGCCTGCCTGATGTCCCTGTGAGTGACAACGGGCCGTGTTTCACCAGTGCCTAGTTCAAAGAGTTCATGACCCGCAATGGGATCAAACATGTTACATCTGCCCTGTTCAAACCAGCATCCAATGGTCAGGCAGAGAGAGCAGTGAAAACCATCAAGCAGAGCTCGAAGAGGGTAACTGAAGGCTCACTGCAGACTCACCTATCCCGAGTCCTCCTTAGTTACCACATGAGACCCCACTCGTTCACTGGGATTCCATCCACTGAATTGGGCACTTAAGACAAGGTTCTTTTTAGTCCACCCTGATCTACATGAACAGGTAGAAAGCAGGTGGCTTTAACAAAGTACATATCATGATCGCGCAAATGTGTCACGGGAAATTGAAATTAATGATCCTGTATTTGTGTTGATCTATGGACAAGGTCCCAAGTGGCTTCCCGGCACTGTCGTGGCCAAAGAAGGGAGTAGGGTGTTTCGGGTCAAACTTTCAAATGGACTCATCTACCGGAAACACTTGGACCAAATCAAACTCAGATTCACGGACTATCCTGAGCAACCCACTTTGGACCCTACCTTCTTTGACCCCCCAACACACATACCAGTGGCAACCGACACAGTGGTTGACCACGAAGCAGAACCCATCACCCACAGCAGCCCAGCAGGATTCACCATACCAGGCAGCCCAGCAAGGCCAGCTGCACAGCAGCCCAGCAAGGGCCCAACAAGGGCCCAATAAATGACTCACCAAAACCAGCATTTGCACCGAGACGATCAACCAGGGAAAGAAAGGCCCCAGATCTACGGTCACACTTTACTTTAAGCTCACAGTATCTGGTCAGACTCTTTATTCATACTTAACACAGATGTTAATAAGTATTAACAGAACACAGATAAATGCAAATATGATATAATGGAGATTGATAAAGAAGTACCATACTCATGTGTAAGTACTCTAATTAATACCCCCTCGGTCACACCTCTCAGCAAAAGATGCCAACAATCTGCTCAAGACACACTCCACTGAAGTGCTTTGGGATTTCCTGAGGCACTATATAAATGCAAGTCTTTGTACTTCTTGTGCAGATTCAAAGCAACCCTCACATGCAGCACCGAGGTTGACGTCTTCAGCTGTGCGGTCTGGGATTTCAGTGGGTGCAGAAGCAGAAACTGCCCATGTTCGCCCATTATCTTACTGAGCAAAACTGACTGCTCTTGTACTCCTGAAGCAACCAAATCCATCATCTCTTCCTTACCAGCAAATCAAACTTAATTGCCATCCATTTTATTTCTAAATTAGCCCATCCCTTAAATTATGAAGCAAGTTTAGAATTAGAATCAGATTTTCTTAGGCACTTCAATTCGATTCATTTAGGGGGAACAATTCGCATCGTTTGCGCCTTCCACTCATGTCCCCAGGGGACGCTAATGGGGTGCAAATAACTTTTCACCCGGGAGCCGCACCACTACCGACTCCTGCAAAATTCCCTTCAGATTAGCGGCGGCAGTAACTGGCTCCTACTCCTACTGGTAATGCCCCGGACTGCTGTGCCGGCGATGACAATGTCATCACCGTGCACAGCGACCCGTTTTCGCCCCAGAGCGACAATTCAGTGTGCCTTGTGCTGGGCTGCCGGGAAAGGTGCAGCAGGAAAAAAAAATGGGCGACTTACCGGTTGCGGCCTTCTTGTTTGTCGATCGCAGGGTCCATGCCATGATCTTACAGTCTGGCACTCTGCTTGTGTGCCGGGTTACTGCCACAGCACCCTGCTACCTGGTGGTCCAACAATGGCCCTGTTTCCTGCCCACAGAGTCGGCAGCTTGGCCCTCCCTTTAATAAAAGGGGAGGTCCCTGTCTACGCGCCAGCGCTGTGCATCCCACCTCGAAGCATTGCAAACTTTGCGTGCCTTTGTGCCCTGCTCTCATCCCCAAGAGGAAGTGAAGTGTAATATTTTGCACTACACTTCCTCTCGTGGGCGGTAAGCCCAACATAGATCACGGGGTGGGACTTCCGTGCCTGGTGCAGGAACTCCCCCACCTTGCGGCTGTTACCATCCCCAACATTTCACCCCCTTAGTATCCTAACTCACTCAGCATTCTATAGATGAGGCCTTTGTGAAGGCTGAGGGCTACCTGTCTTGCCCCTCCCCACCCCCCCAACATAGGTTAGGTCACCTTCTTCCTCCCTTACTCCAAATCACAGAATTTCTCCCAACATCCTTCTCCCAATTATTTAGGCACAGTTGCACCTCTGTAATATCCAGCTAGCTTTGGAACCCCCTCCAAAGTTTCATAGATTTCATAAGTTAGAGTCGATCTCACAGGAATAATCTATTAGTGTTGACCTTAACATAAAAACTGACTGCAAAAGTTTCTACCAGTACGTAAAAAGAAAAAGATTAGTGAAGACAAATGTATGGCCTTTACAGAGAGAAAAGGGACAATTTGTAATGGGGAACAAGGAAATGGCAGAACAATTAAATAAATACTTTGGTTCTGTCTTCATGGAATAGGACACAAATACCGCCCCAGAAATGCTAGGGAACCAAGGGTCTAGGGAGCAAGAGGAATTAAAGGAAATGATTATTAGTAAGAAAATAATGCTGGAGAAACTAATGGAACTGAAGGCAGATAAATCCTCAGGGCCTGATGATCTGCATCCTAGATTACTAAAAGAGGTAGCCATGGAAATAATAGATGCATTGGTTGTCATCTTCCAAAATCCTATAGATTATGCAACAGTTCCTGCAGATTGGAGGGTGGAAATGTAACGCCACTATTTAAAAAAGGAGGGAGAGTGAAAACCGGGAACTTCAGACCGGTTAGCCTGACATCAGTAGTAGGGAAAATGCGAGAATCTATTATAAAGGATGTGATAACGGCACACTTAGATAATATTAACGGGATTAAACAAAGTCAACATGGATTTATGAAAGGAAAATCACGTTTGACAAACCTACTGGAGTTTTTTAAGGATGTAACTGATAGAATAGATAAGGGCGAACCAGTGGATGTAGTGTATTTGGATTTTCAGAAGGCCTTTAATAAAGTCCCACCTAAGAGGTTAGTGTGCAAAATTAAAGTACATAGGATTGGGGGTAATGTATTGGCATGGATTGAAAATTGGTTAACTGACAGGAAACAGAGAGTCAGAATAAACGGGTCTTTTTCGGGGTGATGGGCAGTGACTAGTGGGGTACCACAGGGATCAGTGCTTGGGCCCCAGCTATTCACAATATATTTAAATGGTTTGGATGAGTGAACCAAATGTAATATTTCCAAGTTTACTGATGACACAAAACTAGGTGGAATTGTGAGTTGTGAGGAGGATGCAAAGACGCTGCAAGGCGATTTAGATAGGTTGAGTAACTGGGCAAACACATGGCAGATGCAGTATAACATGGATAAATGTGAAGTTATCCACTTTGGTAGGAAAAACATAAGGACAAAATATTATTTAAATGGTGATGGCTTGGGAAGTGTCGATGTACAGAGGGACCTAGGTGTCCTTGTACACAATGCATTGAAAGCAAACAGACAGGTGCCGCAAGCAGTCAGGAAGGCAAATGGTATGTTGGCCTTCATTGGAAGAGGATTTGAGGACAGGAGCAAGGCTGTCTTCCTACAGTTATACAGGGCCTTGATGAGACCGCACCTGGAGTAGTGTGTGCAGTTTTGGTCTCCTTACCTTAGAAAGGGTATACTTGCTATAAAGGGAGTGCAGCGAAGGTTCACCAGACTGATTCCTGGGATGGCAGGACTGTCGAATGAGGAAAGATTGGGTCAACTAGGCCTGTATTCACTTGAGTTTAGAAGAATGAGAGGGGATCTCCTTGAAACGTGTAAAATTCTGACTGGGGTGGATAGACTGGATGTGGGGAGGATGTTTCCCCTGGCTGGGAAGTCTAGAACAAGGGGTCACAGTCTCAGGATGTGGGGTAGGAAATTTAGGACTGAGATGATGAGACATTTCTTCACTCAGAGGGTGGTGAACCTGTGGAATTCTCTACCACAGAAGGCTGTGGAGGCCAAGTCACTGAATATATTTAAGAGGGAGTAGATAGTGTTATGTATTTAACCCCTTATAACCTGTATTACACTACCACCAGAGGGCCTACCTGTTGGAGTCCCAAGGGATCCCAGCATCCCTTGGGAGCACGGTATATAAGCAGGTCACCCACGAGGTACCTGCACTCTGGAGTCTTATTAAAGGAGCTAAGGTCACACTTGCCCATTATACACAGTACTCAGTTTCATTCTTTATTATGAATGTATCAATTGATAGATTTCTAGAAACAAAGGGCATCAAGGGGTATGGGGAAAAAGTGGGAATAGGGTGTTGAGATAGAGGATCTGCCAAGATCATATTGAATGGCGGTGCAGACTCGAAGGGCCGAATGGCCTACTACTGCTCCTATTTTCTATGTTTCTATGTTATCTAACTAACAACAAAACATAGGTGAGGGAAATGAAACCGACGGAGAGGGAGAGGGGAAACTGAGGGTGAGGGGAAACTGAGGGAGAGGGGAAACCGAGGGAGAGGGGAAACTGAGGGAGATGAACATAAGAACATAATAAATAGGAGTAGGAGTATGCCATATGGCCCTTTGAGCCTGATCCGACATTCAATGAAATCACGGCTGATCATAGACCGCGACTCCACTTTCCCGCCCGATCTCCATATCCTTTGATTCCCCTAAACTCCAAAAATCTATCCATCTCAGCCTTGAATATAATCAATGACTGAGCTTCCACAGTCTAGGGCAGAGAAGTCCAAAGATTCTCAACCCTCTGAGTGAAGAAATTCCTTCTCATCTCAGTCTTAAATGGCCTACCCCTTATCCTGAGACTGTGCCCCCTAATTCTAGACACTCCAGCCAGGGGAGACAACCTCTCAGCATCTACCCTTTCAATCCCCTTCAGAATCTTGAATGTTTCAATGAGATCACCTCTCATTCTTCTAAACTCCAAAGAGTATAGGCCCATTCCACACAATCTCTCATCATAACACAGCCCGCTCATCCCAGGAATCAATCTAGTGAGACTCCGTTGCACCACCGCCAAGGCAGGCATATCCTTCCTTTGATAAGGAAATCAAAACTGTGCACAGTACTCCAGGTGTGGTCTCACCAATGCCCTGTACAATTATAGCAACACTTCCTTATGAATCTACTCCAACCCCCCTTGCAATAAAGGACAACATGCCACTTGCCTGCACTATTACTTGCTGTACCTGCATGCTAGCTTCCTGTGTTTCTTACACAAGGTCACCCAAATCTCTCTGAACACCAACATTTAAAAGTTTCTCACCATTTAAAAAAGATTCTGTTTTTCTATTCTTCCTACCAAAGTGAATAACCTCACATTTCCCCACATTATACTCCACCTGCCACCTTGCTGCCCACTCACTTAGTCTATCTATATCTCTTTGCAGAAGCTTTGTGTTCTCCTCATAGCTTACTGTCCCACCTAGCATTGTATCATCAGAAAACTTGGATACATTACATTCGGTACCTTCATCTAGGTCATTAATATAGATTGTAAATAGCTAAGGCCCCAGCACTGATCCTTGCAGCACCTCAGTAGTTACAGCCTGCCAACCTGAAAAAGACCCGTTTATCCCTACTCTCTGTTTTCTGTCTGTTAACCAATCCTCTATCCATGCTAATACATTACCTCCAATCCCAAGCCCTTATCTTGTGTTATAACCTTTTATTTGGCACCGTATCAAAAGCCTTTTGGAAATCTAAATATACTACATCCACTGGTTCCTCTTTATCTACCCTGCCAGTTACACCTTCAAAAAATTAATACATTTGCCAAACATGATTTCCCTTTCATAGAATCATGCTGACTCTGCCTAATCATGTTATGATTTTCAAAGTGCCCTGATACCACTTCCTTAATAATGGATTCCAGCAATTTCCCAGAAGAGGGTAATCCGAGGGAGATGAAACTGAGAGAGGGGAAGAGGAGAATCTGAGGGAGAGGAAGAGGGGAAAGCCAATTTGTTTGAAATTGAGTTTTAGTCTCGACCACAATAGACACTGGTGGTGAAGGATCCCATGATTTAATAGCCTTCAGTTCAAAAATCTACCTTCTCCCTTCCCGCTTGGTTCTTCCAGTGAGAATCCTCAGTCTCCATTCGCCTATCAGTGGAAACAATTTACCCACAGTAAAGTCTCTGGATTTCACTCACCTCTTTACTGGCTGCTCCGACACTCAGTGCTGCACTCACTCACTTGCTGCTGCTCCTGGCTGTGTGAAAAATGCTGGTCTCCATGCCACCCAACCCCCTTCTCTCCTACCCCGCACTTGAGCCCCAATCCCTCAAACTCCAGTCCACTTATCTCCTTCAGCTTCTCAACCCTTGATTCCCCATCCCATCTCCATCTCTCCCTAGCCCCTATTCCCCAGTCCCCATCTCTCCCCGAGCCCCCATTCCCCAGTTTCCCGAGCCACGATTACACGGTCTCCGTCTCTCCCTGAGCCCCCATTACACAGTCTCCCTCTCTCCCTGAGCCTCCATTACACAGTCTCTGTCTCTCCCCGAGCCACCATTACACAGTCTCCCTCTCTCCCCGAGCCCCCAATTCCCCAGTCTCCATCTCTCCCCTGCGCCTCCATTCCCCAGTCTCTCTCCCCGAGCCCCCAATTCCCCTGTCTCCATCTCTCCCCAAGCCTCCATTCCCCTGTCTCCATCTCTCTCCCTGAACGTCCATTCCCCATTCTCTCTCTCTCTCCCCCCGACCACTCTCCAGACCCTCCCAGATTGCTGAGCCAGACTACTGGAGGAAGTGTTTTGGAGAACCATGCTGCAGTCCATGCTGCTCTGTCTGCAGGAGTTCTACCACGTGCTGTAATTGTGTAACTGCCCATGACCTTCCACACTCGGCACACCCAGGCAGCAGCTCTCTCCAACACAAACTTCCGAAAGTGTGGCGAACAGCGTTGGAGAGGTACTGTTTTGCTGCAGTGCCGATGCCCACAGGTGACTTGGTGTTGCAACGTACTTTTCTCCTGAGTTGAAACAGCAGATCTCGGGAGATGAATCACCGATTCTGGTCGAGTCCTGCTTTAATGTATCTACTTCATGGGTGTTGTGTATGCATATACCCTGTACACTCAATGCACAGTTACATAAGACCATTGAATGTATCTTTACACTGTATACAATATACCCCTGTACCACCAGAGGGTGCAACTGGTGGAGATCTAGAGGTCACCTGCACACCGCAGGTAACCAAGTATAAAAGGGAGCTCACCTTACTGCAACCTCATTCAGGAGCTGCAATAAATGGACTAAGGTCACAACAGTTCAAGTGCAATACCTTACCTCATGGAATCATTGCTAGAGTGCTTACAGACACCAAAATTGGCGACGAGAATACGAATTTCCACGCAGAAAATGGCTAACCTTGGCAACTTTCAACAATTTGCTGACGGGGAAGATTGGAATGCCTTTGTGGAAAGGCTAGAACACTACTTCATCGCGAACAACCTGGCTGGGAACACACCAACTTCGCTGGCTGATAGGCGCCGAGCCATCCTGCTCAGCAGTTGTGGGCCCACTGTTCATGGCCTTGTCAGGGACTTGCTAGCCCGAAGGCCAAGAAATCGCAAAATATGCTGCAGAGACGATTGGCTGCATCATGTGATTTTGACGACCACCTCACCGAAGCACTGAAGGACATTTTTGTTATTGGAATCGGCCATGAAGGCCTCCTCCACAGGCTGCTCTCTGCGGACACCATGGTCACCCTGCAGAAGGCAATTAATGTGAGCCAAGCGTTCATGGTCTCAGCCTGCGATTCCAGAAGGATGATGACTCACCCCCAGGACTCTAACACAGCAAGCACCGTGAACCGAATGGCGCCTTTCAGAGGCAAGACTGCAACCCCGAGCCCCGCAACCATGAGTCCGCCGCAGGGAGCCAACTGGCCAGCCCCATGCTGGCGCTGTGGAAGAAATCACAGAGCCCACCAGTGCCGGTACAGAGACTATACTTGCAAAGGCTGTAACACTAAAGGCCATCTACAGCGAATGTGTAAAAGAAATTTTACTCACCGAGTCGCTGAAGTGTTGGTCAATCACCTGGGCTCCAGCACTGATGAAGATGAAGAGAGAGTCCCGGAGGCAGCTCAGCCCCAGGAAGAGGTATATGGAGTGTTTACCTACTCCACCGAGAGTTCCCCGTTAAAAATAGAAGTCGAAATCAACGGTGTTCCAGTCTCGATGGAGGTCGACACAGGGGCGAGCCAATCGCTGATGAACCACGCGGCCTTCGAGAAACTCTGTGGCAACCCTATCCAACAACCCAAAATACTACCGATCCAGGTGAAGCTGCTCACTTACACAAACGACACCATTCCAGTTGTTGGCAGTGTGGATGTCCACGTGTCCTATGGTGGTGCGATGCACAAGCTACCTTTGTGGATCGTTGCTGGTGATGGTCCAACCCTGCTGGGAAGAAGATGGATGAAACAAATCCAAATCTGTTGGAGCTGGGAAAGCCTCCAGGCCCCGGCGATCAACGTCCTATGTGGCCCCAAATTTGGATCCATCGCAGCACCTGCAGATCCTACAGTCCAACTCGATTGCGCGGCGACGACACAGACTGCAATACCCAATGGCAAGATGATCTAACCCGAATGACCAGACCTCACCTTCCGGGCCGTGGCAGGACTCCGAAGGAAGAAGATCGATGCAGAAGGTAAATTCCCGGCTTCAGTGGCAGAACCTCGGGAGAGAAGGATCAACGCAGCTTACCTCGTGGAGAGAAAGAAGATGGCGCCTGCACCACGAGGTGAAGCGCCTGAAATCAAGATGGCCGCGACCAGACCATGAGGGGCAGCGTTGAGGGAGCAACACGTGATGCTGAGCAGCGAACCGGATTGGGGTAAAGATTGCAAGGCCCTCTTAAAGGGGACCGGCAACCCAGAATAATTAAAGGGACAGTTCCACTTTTTGTACAGTGATGCCGGTGCTACTAATGTGAGAGATGTAATTAACAAATGCAAGTATCTAAATGTACCGTTGAACAGCGATGCCGGTAGGATACGTGGAAAAGATGTAATTGATGAATACAAGTATCTAAATGTAATATTGTACAGTGATGCCGGTAATGTACAGGGAAAATATGTAATTGAGGGAAAAGATGTAATTGACAAATGTGAATTAGTACCTGAATGCGATCGGAGCCAATGTATCATGAGTGTAAACGATGGAATAATGTGTAATGCCGGGTTCAATATGCATGCCGACAAAACCAAGGGCAACTCAGGTCCAGCGGGCTACCCGATCAGGTAGCCTGCGCCTCCGGGACTAATATGATGCCTCAGGGAGTGTGGCCACACACAGTGGGAGCATACCCACTGCAGGGCCAGCAATCAGCGGATGGCACAGGCACCACTACTGGCACCCTGCCCCAGATCGGCCCGACCTCTCTAGCCACCAGGACCAGCACGGGAGCAAGAGGCCAGCACCCTCCAGCCCTCCCGACAGGACCTGGGATGACCAGGCTCCCACTACCACTGAAGGGCAGCAGGGAGACCCTGCAACCCTCAAAGGAGGACAGGGAGGCCACACATTCCTGTGGCTCTGCCCACCACTAGGCACCGGCAAAGGCCCTGAGACTCAGCTAGGGGAGCGATCCGAGCCCACCCACCTGGCAGGGGGCGCAGCGCCGCCATCAGACAACCTCGACACAGTCCGGTCACTCTGGAACTAGAGTCTTCACCCACCTGCATCTACACCCCATGGGCAAGGCTGCAATACCATGTATGTACCTTACCTGTCATATGTACTCGTTCCACTTCTGCAAGACCCAAACAGTGATGTAACCAATCCTGCTCTGTTTTCCATTCTCTGTACATGTATGTAAATGCAGATGTTGAGCCACATACATGGTCTATGTATGGGGGGGGGGGGAATGGGGGCATGTAGCCATGGACACACATGGATTACATCCAACCGTCCACTGCTGACCATTTCCCAATGTTGTGGCAATAAGGACTTTGGGGGTCCACAGGGAGAGAGCCATTCCCAAGCACAGACAAAGTGCAAGGGCTTTGGGCACTCAAGTCAAGGGCCAGAGCACACAGTGCAAAGGCCAGTGACACAAGACTTAGGGGGGAGTGATGTTGTGTATGTATATACATTGTGCACTCAATGTACAGTTACATAAGACCATTGAATGTACCTTTACACTGCATGCAATATACCTGTACCACCGGAGAGTGCAACTGGTGGATTCCTTGAGGTCACCTGCACACTGCAGGTAACCAAGTACAAAAGGGAGCTCACCTTACTGTAACCTCATTCAGGAGCTGCAATAAATGGACTAAGGTCACAACAGTTCAAGTGCAATATCTTGCTTCGTGGAATCATTACTAGAGTGCTTACAGACACCACAATGGGTTCTTTACTTCAGAATTCATAGCAACACACTGTTGTTAGAACTAGTTGGTCAACACACTGCTGTTAGAACTAGTTGGTTTACCAACAAAGGGTTAACAATCACACTGCTCACAGCTGCATTCCTCATTGTGGATGACTAGACTCAACTGACTGGGGGTGTATTCAATCATGTGAACATCAGGTGACTAGCTAAGCCACTCACAGTGCATTAGCTCTACAACTATTTTAGTTGCACCTGTAAAACAATAAATCATTAAATCAAATGCCCCTGATTAAAGAAGGGGCGGGTGGTGGTGAGGCACTAAAACCGACAAACTTAAACAAATTTAACTTTAGACATGGTTCAAATTAAAATTTGGTTGCCGGGGGTGATGATGCACCCCAGTCCCTTTGGCGCCCATCTCTCGCAGAAGGCCATGAGCGTACCGGTGGACACCGCATGCTCCATCTCCAGGGACACCCTGGCTCGGATGTAACCATGGAAGAGAGGCAGGCAGTCAGGCTGAACAACCCCCTCGACCGCCCGCTGCCTGGACCGGTTGATGGCCACCTTGGCCATGCCCAGGAGCAGTCCTACAAGGAGGCCTTCTGACCTGCCTGCTCCCCTCCGCACAGGGTGCCCAAAGATCAGGAGTGTGGGACTGAAGTGCATCCAGAATTTGAGGAGCAGCCCCTTCAAATAATGGAAGAGGGGCTGCAACCTCGCACACTCTACATAAACATGGAACACGGATTCCTCTAGACCGCAGAAATTGCAGGCGGCCTGGGAGCCCATGAACCGACTTAAAAACTTATTGCACGGGACTGCTCCGTGCAACATCCTCCAGGCCAAGTCCCCAATAAATAAAGGGAGGACTGCTGCATAGAGAGCACTCCATTGGGGAACCCTGCCTCCTCCAGATGGCAAGATGGTGTGCCATGGCGTGTCCAGACGGCAGACGAGGATGGCAAGCTGGAGAGTGTGCAAGAGCAGCCCGTACAGGAATCCCCTCCGCGCAGAACTGAAAGGTACAGAGGGGATTTCCCGGAGGGGGCTCAAGTTGTGAGGCGCCGGCTCCCGAGGGAGGTGCACGAGCTCTACAAACTCACAGATGCATACTGCTTCTGCTTTTTCTAGAAGCAAGGTATTTATACAATATTTCAAAAGATTACTTATCATGATTACAATTTTACAAATTCGACTGTTGAGCCTGAGTATCTTGTTGTAAACCTTTAGCTTTCGCCTGCTCCAATCTCAATTTCTTTGCAATCAGCTTGCTATGTCCATTTTCTACATTCTTATTTGACTCTGGAGACCACCTTGGGGAATTTCTGTTTTCAGAGCTTGTAGCCCAAGATTCCTGACTCTATCTTCCTATGTCCTCTTGAGTTTCCTTGAAACCTTGACATCTAGTGTTACCTTTCTTTCTAAGATCTTGGTATTCCCAGTTATCAATATCTTGTCCAGTTGGTTTGCATTTTCTCATTGATCTTCTCAACTGAACCCCAACTCCACCTCCCCCCTCAGAAGACACAGAGTCTCTGCGAGATTGTCCCATACCAGAAGAACCACCTTCAGTCGGCTGCATCTGAGTCGGTGGGGGTATGGATGTTGTGACCGTTGTGTCCGTTGAAGTACTTGGACTTGTCAACTCACTCTAATCATCGCCCAAGTCAGACTTATAATTATCTACTCGTTATACCGGAGGTGCATCACTCGCTAGCAACATTTGATCCACATGAACCTTCCTGATGTATTCACCAATTTTGATCAAGAACTGCTTGGTGCCACATACCCGAATAATTGTACCAATCCCATTTGCATGGACTTGCCCTTTTTGACAACTCAGAACACTGACCTGATCACCCTTCGGAGAGCACTGCTCTTTAATATCTCTTTAATGATAATGACGCTTCTGCATCCATTGTGCCTTCTCTACCATATCAGACAAGTTCAGTTGCAATAAACTGAGACGCATCCTCAGCCTACGCTTCATTAATAATTCAGCAGGTGTGTATCCTGTTGTAGAATGAGGCGCAGTTCTGTATTTAAAAAGAAAATTCGCTAGAACCTGTTTCCGCAAAGCCTCCTTGACAATCCTGACCGACCTTTCAGCTGCACCATTCGAAGCAGGATGATATGGTGCTACCAATGAATGTTTGATACCGTTGTGTCTAGCAAAATTCGAAAATTGCGTGGACTGAAATTGCCACGACAGCATTTCTTCGGGCAGACCATGGCGTGCAAAAATGTCCTGCAATTCATCCAATGTATGCTCTATCATCATAGATGACCCCATATGCCATACTTCCAGCCATTTTGAATGGCTATCGATTAGAACCAGAAAATTATCACTGCCCCTCTCTCAAAAATCAATATGTATTCTTTGGAATGGTCTCGTTGGCCAAATCCATGTTTGCAGTAGCATTTTAGCTGGTGTGGCCCTGCAGTCTTGACAGATAGTACACTTACTTACTATTGCTTCTAATTCTTTATCCAACCCAGGCCAATAAACAAAACTTTGGCCCACCACTTTCATACCTACGATGCCAGTATACTCCTCATGAAGTTCCGTCAAGACTTTGGCCCGTAGTGCACAGGTAATGACTACCCTCAGGCCCCATTTTAGACATCTCTGCTCACATGATAATTCGTGCCGACGATAATAAAAGGGCTTAATCCCCTCGTCTAAATGTGTCTGATCTTCAGACCACCCTTGCAGGGTGTGCTCATAGGTCTGCTGTAATGTGGCATCTTTCTGTGTGTGCTCTGCAATAACAGAGACGATGGCTGGAAAGTCCTCATAAACAACATCCAGAGTAAAGATTGACTGTTCGTGCCAATTTCAGAATCTTCATGAGACAACCTTGAAAGGGCATCCACCACTGCATTCTGCTTCAACATATGATACTCGATTTTGTTATTGCACTGAGACAATAAAATAGCCCATCTTTGCATACTGGAAGCCACCATAAATTGAATTGCTGCCTTTGGGCCAAGGATAGCTAGTAACTGTTTGTGATTAGTTACTAACATGAATTGCTGTCCCAAAAGAAATTGGTGAAACTTTTTGTTATACCGTTAAGCTATCACTTATAAGCACACATGCAAGATGGCTCCTTAACAAGAACTGTGTCACGTGATCTTGCCACATGACCTTTTATTATTATTACATCAGTAGTTGTTATTATATCAGTAGTCCACTAGATGGAGCTCTATAACACTTCTCCTTCCTTATTGAAGAAGTTAATCATAACAAAATAATCATTAGACATAACTTGCACGGTATGTACAACAAAAGATATGAACTTATTTTTCCATATTTACAAATCGAACTTAACCACTGTTGTTCTGTTTCGAAGAGGATATTTTCGTTCTTGAACAGAACTTTCAAATCTTGTTGAGGGACTTAGATTCATTCTAGGCTGAGCTGGAGAAGAGTTTTTTCTCCAAGGGCTGACCTTGATTTACATTTGGACTCTCTACAACTTCAGACTGTTTATCTGCCTGACTCGGACTCAATCTTAAATTTTGACTTTCTCTTGGACTTGTTTCTAGTACATCTGATGTAGGGTTTGCTACTGGTACTGTACCTGTAACAAGACTATCTGACTCATCAGAATAACTCGAATCATCACAACTTTAACTCCTTCCACATCTTTAGGTAAAATATGATCAATTTGAACAAACCTAACCGTTCCATGATCAAACATCTCGACCAAATATGTGCGAGGACCACATATCTTCTCTACTCTTCCTGGTAACCACTTTAATTCTTTATGATGATGCTTCATCACTCTAACCTTCTAATTCATTTTCAAACTTCTCTCTCTTACTCTACCTCTACCATGACTGTCTTTCTGCCTTGATTGTTTCTCTTCTATTGACTGTGCCAAGCTTGGCTTTAAGAATGCAAACCTGGTTCGTGGCTGTCATTTGAGAAACAACTCTGCTGGTGTTCTATCAATAGTCGTATGAGGAGTATTCCGATAAGTAATCAAAAAATTTGCCAGCTTGTGGTCCAACGACAACTGCCATTTCCTTGGATTTGGATCCAACACTTGTTTGATGCGGACACGTTTTACAATTTGTACTGTGTGCTCTTCTGCACCATTTGAAGCAGGGTGGTATGGTGAAACATTGGTATGTTGCCAATTCTTCTGAACAAAATTGCGGCCAGTTATCAGACACAATGCCTTCTGGGAGACCATATGAAGAAAACAATGTTTGCAAATTGTCTACTGTTTTACTTGTTATTTTCCGCATCAGAAACACCTCTCTCCACTTCGAATGATTATCTATCACAATGAAAAATTGCTGTCCTAGCTCAGCAAAATCTATGTGTAACCTTTGTCACAACCTGGGAGGCCATTTCCATGGCTGTAATGGTACTGATGGTGGTTTCTTGCTTATCGATTGACATGTTGTACATTGACTGACGATGTTTTCTATCTCTTTATCTAAACCTGGCCACCATAAGTAACTGCATGCAAAACTCTTGGTCAAGCAAATTCCAGGTGCTGGCCATGAAGATCTCTGAACAATTTGGACCTGAACTTATTTGGGATAACTACTCTTGCTCCCCACAGGATACAATCTTTATCCACTGACAATTCATTTCTACAAATGAAGAATGGATGAATATCTTCCTCTGATACCTGGGTTGGCCATCATTTGCTATATAATCATATACCTTTGACATAACTGGGTCACGTTTGGTTGCTCTACCAATCTCTTCAGCTGTGACTGGCAGCTCATTAATGTATGTGAAATAGAATATTTCTTCTCTATTGGGTCGAGCTTGTGATGGGGATGGCAACCTGGACATAGCATCAGCATTACTGTGGTCAGCTGATCGTCTGTACTAAATGTCATTCGTATATGCTGACAAAATCAAAATCCATCTCTGCATTCGGTTTACGGTTACTTTAAAATCACCACACAACCTTACCTTACCATCTGACTTAGGTACAACAACAATGGGTGTAGCCAAATTACTTAGATCTACCTTAGAGATAATGTTCTCAGTTATTAGTCTTTTATGTTCTTGCTCAACTTTCTCCTTGAGTGCATATGGTACAGGTTGTGGCTTGCAGTAAATTGGTCTTGCATCCTTCTGCACTCTGACTGAAGTTTTGGATCGGACTGCCTGTTTCGCGGAACACCTTCGGATACTGCTTGATGACATCATCTTTCAATGCAAATTTCGTTTCCACACAAAAAAACCTCATTTCAATCCAGCTTCTCTGATCCCAACCAATTTCTACGTATCAATGCAGGATTGTCTCCTGCCACTACTATGAGAGGCAAGCTCTGAAACTGATCCTTGTATTTCACCAGTATGGTGATACGTCCTACTACAGGGATTTGCTCTCCTAAGTAGCCTCGCAGCTCTATCTTCGACTTCTCCAGTCGAAAATGACGCAACTTTTTGAGATATTGCCATTCTGGTCCTAAGCTCACGGATGCACCAGTGTCGATTTCCATGGGTATCCTGGTTCCTGCAATGACTACTTGGATGACAGTACTTCGCGAATCGCTGTTAGATACCCTCGTGCTCCTAATGACGTGTATCTCCAGAATCTCCTTGTCCTGTTGCTTCTTTTCAAAGCTGTGTAATCTCTTGGGATTTCTACTTGTAGCATTGGAAGTCGGTTTACTCTTCAGTCGGCATGCCTTCACAAGATGCCCTGTTTTCTTGCAGAAAAAATATTCTGCCCTTCACATATGGACAGTTTTGAGCGATGTGTTGTACCAGGCACCAATAGCACGACTTCAAAGCGCTGTTGCCATGACCAATTGGTGAGGCCTTGGGGACCAAATGCCTTTTACTTTTAACCTTCAGGTGATTCACCTCGGTTGTCTGAAGACTGGAAATGGTGCAAAATTCTCGGCAGTATTGGTCGTCCATATCCATCGACATATTGGTCTGACAAGATAAATCAAAAGTAAAGTTAGGGGTTGTCAACAATTTCCCTCTGATTCCTTCATTTTTCAACCCACAAACAAAGCGGTCACACAATGCTCGATCCTGAAAGTTTCTGAAATGACAGTGAATAGATAGCTTTTTTAAAGCTACAATGTACTCAATGATATCCTCATCATTTAATTGATTTTTTGTTTCAAAACAATAACTATCAGCAATTTTCAGGGGCTCGGGACTGGAGCGCTGTTCCCTGTCAGTGGTGTGTCCTTTGGCTTGTGGGAACATTTTTGGGGGTTTTTGCACATCTCGGGGCCTGCTTCAGTCAGGAAAATATCTCGTTTCCTTTCGAATATCACTCGGTTATGGTTTATATCATCGGGGACTTCGACGATACTATTCATGGTGAAAAACATTTCTAGCTGCTCCACATATGCTCCGAAAGTCTCTTGGTCACGATGGAACTCACTCAAGTGCCCTATTATTCCCATAGGCACGGCCATCTGGACTCTGGCAACATCAACAGTTCAGCCAAGTGTGCTTGAAATTTACCTTGGATTTTTAGCTGGTTTGCAAAACAAAGAACTTCTCAATGTTGGTTGGCAGGATTATCCACCAACAAAAATATCAGCTAGGGAATCCAAAAATGTTATCCTCATCAGCGATCTGTGATATCTTTAAGCCACCTCTAACAAGCACACGCACACACATACACACACACACACAAGATGGCCCCTTAACAAGAACTGTGCCCATGACCTTGCCACATGACCTTTTATTGTTATTACACCTGTAGTTGTTATTACATCAATAGTCCACTAGGTGGAACTCTATTATGCTTCTTAATACCAAATATAAATGCCAAAGCCTCTTTCTCAACCTTGGCATAATTTTGTTCACTTTTGTTGGGCGAACGCAATGCAAAGGCAACGGACTTTTCCTGCCCATCGTTCATAACATGACTGAGGCATCACATGCTAGTCTTAGTTCATGAGTCAGATACAATGAACGAGAAGATCACTATTGCTCAAGCGTCGCTTGCATATGTCGTATGCATTCTGTTGCTTTTTATCCCATATCCGATGCACCCCTTTCTTTAATAAATAATTTTGGTGCGAGGACCCTTGCTAGTCCAGGAAGGAAGCAAGCATAATATTAGACCATGCCTAAAAAGGATTGTAATTCAGTAACGTTTGCACTTTCATGATGGCTTGCACTTTCTCCTTCACTGGTTGGAGACCATTTTCATCATTTACTCTTCTTCAGCTTCAGATTTTGGTCATTGAACCATCTGAATACTTCTAAGATTTCTAGGTTTTCTGTCTCTGTGCCGGTGGCTATCAACACATCATCTTGATTGCATAAACTGATTTATTCCCTGTAAGATCTGATCCATGTAGCCTGAAATATCTTTGGTGAGGACTTGATACCATAGGGCAACTTAGTATATAAATAGAAACCTTTGTGTGTGTTGATTGTCAGGTATTGCTGAATATTCTTGTCAACATTGAGTTGAGCATAGTCGTGGGAGAGAACCAGTTTTGTGAAGACTTTGGCTCCCGCCAGTTCTGCTTACAGGTCCTGTGATGTCGTTAAAGGGTACTGTTCATCATCAACTGCTCAATTCAGGGTTATTTTATAATCCCCACAGAGCCATACCATTTTGTCTGCCTTCGGAACTACAACTAATGGGGTGGCCCAGTCACTCCTGTTAGTCTTCACTAAAACTCCATTTTTCTCCAACTTATCAAGCTCTCGCTCAACCTGCGATTTTAATGCATATGGTACCGACGCTGCTCTACAAAAAATAGGTTTGACATCCGACCTAAGCTGAGTATGTGCATTGTATCCCTTGATGCCCTCATATGAGTCCTCAAACATATTAGCATATTTCTCCAGCAGAGTATCTAGCCAAGACTGTACCAATCCAAATGAAGCACTCTTAGCCAATCTTTGCCCATAAGTGTCGGTCGATTGACGTATTTCACTACAATAATAGGTAATTTTGCTTGTTGCCCCCGGTATTATACACTTCATTTATCCAAGCATCTGCAGTTTATCCCCTGAATATGTTTTCAGCTTCGCTGAGCTTGCCTTTAGTGGTATGGCCCTGAAATTCTTGTAATACACACCCTGACTCATTATTGAGTAATCAGCTGCTATATCTATTGTCATATTAATCCATCAATTAATTAATCAGTACTAACGTTCTGAAATCCTGACATAAGGAATGTATTGCTTGTCCTTCACTGCATACACACCAAAACCTACACTGTTCTGATTGGTTTCCACCCAGTAAAATCTTTGATTATCATTGGGCCTGTCCTTGGATTCACATGTGGCTGCAATGTGTCCCCAATAGAGAAAGGGAGGAGTCCCGCATAGAGAGCCCTCCAGTGGGGAGCCCTGCCTCCTCTGGACGGCAAGATGTGTGCCAAGGCGTGTCCGGATGGCAGACGAGGATGACAAAATGGAGGGTGTGCAAGAGCAGCCTGTACAGGAATACCTTCCGCACAGAACTGAAAGTTCCGGAAGGGATTTCCCGGAGGTGGCTCAAGTTGTGAGGCACCGGCTCCCGAGGGAGGTTTTGAGGTTTGGCGCTGATGAGCAATTCCGTCTGGACGGGGGTCAGTTCAGACGAGATCGCCGCATGTGCTTGAGCCTCCTCGACACACCTAGTGGAGTCAGGACCCAGTGCCCCTTTAAGCGACTCGATGGCTTAGGCCGTGCAATGGGCTCTACACACATGTAAGCATACTCACAGGTGCATACATTATACGCGCCGAAACCGGGAGGGTTAGGAACACTATAGCAGCAAAAGAAAAATATTTCTCCGAATAGCTGACTGAGTGGTACAGATGCTTCCTGGAAAATTGGTTTCGATTGCACAATCCAAATCAACTCAAAGCTTTAAAGTATTGGGCAAAAATATCAACTCTGTTCTCAGGTTTTTGAAAGGTGCTGAGGGCTTCAAGTAAAAAACACCTTAATGAAGATATTAAAGGATACAAATTAAAATTCGATGGACAACATTAATCACCTTTTTGTGAAATACATAATTGAAAAATTTTGATGAAGTTGTTATGGAAAAATTGTCAGGAAATAAAAATTCAGATATCATTTAGAGAGAATTTTGGGAACCCAGTGGACAGACTGAGCAATCAGAGTGATGGAATTATGTAAGTTGCCCGTCAAATTTGGCACAACAATTGTGATAAAAACATAGAAACATAGAAACATAGAAAATAGGTGCAGGAGTAGGCCATTCGGCCCTTCTATCCTGCACCGCCATTCAATGAGTTCATGGCTGAACATGCAACTTCAGTACCCCATTCCTGCTTTCTCACCATACCCCTTGATTCCCCTAGTAGTAAGGACTTCATCTAACTCCTTTTTGAATATATTTAGTGAATTGGCCTCAACAACTTTCTGTGGTAGAGAATTCCACAGGTTCACCACTCTCTGGGTGAAGAAATTCCTCCTCATCTCGGTCCTAAATGGCTTCCCCCTTATCCTTAGACTGTGACCCCTGGTTCTGGACTTCCCCAACATTGGGAACATTCTTCCTGCATCTAACCTGTCTAACCCCGTCAGAATTTTAAACGTTTCTATGAGGTCCCCTCTCATTCTTCTGAACTCCAGTGAATACAAGCCCAGTTGATCCAGTCTTTCTTGATAGGTCAGTCCCGCCATCCCGGGAATCAGTCTGGTGAACCTTCGCTGCACTCCCTCAATAGCAAGAATGTCCTTCCTCAGGTTAGCAGACCAAAACTATACACAATACTCCAGGTGTGGCCTCACCAAGGCCCTGTACAATTGTAGCAACACCTCCCTGCCCCTGTACTCAAATCTCCTCGCTATGAAGGCCAACATGCCATTTGCTTTCTTAACCGCCTGCTGCACCTGCATGCCAACCTTCAATGACTGATGTACCATGACACCCAGGTCTCTTTTCACCTCCCCTTTTCCTAATCTGTCACCATTCAGATAATAGTCTGTCTCTCTGTTTTTACCACCAAAGTGGATAACCTCACATTTATCCACATTATACTTCATCTGCCATGCATTTGCCCACTCACCTAACCTATCCAAGTCGCTCTGCAGCCTCATAGCATCCTCCTCGCAGCTCACACTGCCACCCAACTTAGTGTCATCCGCAAATTTGGAGCTACTACATTTAATCCCCTCGTCTAAATCATTAATATACAGTGTAAACAGCTGGGGCCCCAGCACAGAACCTTGTGGTACCCCACTAGTCACTGCCTGCCATTCTGAAAAGTCCCCATTTACTCCTACGCTTTGCTTCCTGTCTGACAACCAGTTCTCAATCCATGTCAGCACACTACCCCCAATCCCATGTGCTTTAACTTTGCACATTAATCTCTTGTGTGGGACCTTGTCGAAAGCCTTCTGAAAGTCCAAATATACCACATCAACTGGTTCTCCCTTGTCCACTCTACTGGAAACATCCTCAAAAAATTCCAGAAGATTTGTCAAGCATGATTTCCCTTTCACAAATCCATGCTGACTTGGACCTATCATATTACCTCTTTCCAAATGCACTGCTATGACATCCTTAATAATTGATTCCATCATTTTACCCACTACCGATGTCAGGCTGACCGGTCTATAATTCCCTGTTTTCTCTCTCCCTCCTTTTTTAAAAAGTGGGGTTACATTGGCTATCCTCCACTCCATAGGAACTGATCCAGAGTCAATGGAATGTTGGAAAATGACTGTCAATGCATCCACTATTTCCAAGGCCACCTCCTTAAGTACTCTGGGATGCAGTCCATCAGGCCCTGGGGATTTATCGGCCTTCAATCCCATCAATTTCCCCAACACAATTTCCCGACTAATAAGGATTTCCCTCAGTTCCTCCTCCTTACTAGACCCTCCGACCCCTTTTATATCCGGAAGGTTGTTTGTGTCCTCCTCAGTGAATACCGAACCAAAGTACTTGTTCAATTGGTCCGCCATTTCTTTGTTCCCCGTTATGACTTCCCCTGATTCTGACTGCAGGGGACCTACGTTTGTCTTTACTAACCTTTTTCTCTTTACATATCTACAGAAACTTTTGCAATCCGTCTTAATGTTCCCTGCAAGCTTCTTCTCGTACTCCATTTTCCCTGCCCTAATCAAACCCTTTGTCCTCCTCTGCTGAGTTCTAAATTTTTCCCAGTCCCCGGGTTCGCTGCTATTTCTGGCCAATTTGTATGCCACTTCCTTGGTTTTAATGCTATCCCTGATTTCCTTTGATAGCCACGGTTGAGCCACCTTCCCTTTTTTATTTTTACGCCAGACAGGAATGTACAATTGTTGTAGTTCATCCATGCGGTCTCCAAATGTCTGCCATTGCCCATCCATAGTCAACCCATTCAGTATCATTCGCCAATCTATCCTAGCCAATTCACGCCTCATACCTTCAAAGTTACCCTTCTTTAAGTTCTGGACCATGGTCTCTGAATTAACTGTTTCATTCTCCATCCTAATGCAGAATTCCACCATATTATGGTCACTCTTCCCCAAGGGGCCTCGCACAACGAGATTGCTAATTAATCCTCTCTCATTACACAACACCCAGTCAAAGATGGCCTCCCCCCTAGTTGGTTCCTCGACATATTGGTCTAAAAAACCATCCCTTATGCACTCCAGGAAATCCTCCTCCACCGTATTGCTTCCAGTTTGGTTCACCCAATCTATGTGCATATTAAAGTCACCCATTATAACTGCTGCACCTTTATTGCACGCACCCCTAATTTCATGTTTGATGCCCTCCCCAACATCACTACTACTGTTTGGAGGTCTGTACACAACTCCCACTAACGTTTTTTGCCCTTTGGTATTCTGCAGCTCTACCCATATAGATTCCACATCATCCAAGCTAATGTCCTTCTGAACTATTGTCTTAATTTGCTCCTTAACCAGCAATGCTACCCCACCTCCTTTTCCTTTTATTCTATCTTTCCTGAATGTTGAATACCCCTGGATGTTGAGTTCCCAGCCCTGATCATCCTGAAGCCACGTCTCCGTAATCCCAATCACATCATATTTGTTAACATCTATTTGCACAGTTAATTCATCCACCTTATTGCGGATACTCCTTGCATTAAGACACAAAGCCTTCAGGCTTGCTTTTTTAACACCCTTTGTCCTTTTAGAATTTTGCTGTACAGTGGCCCTTTTTGTTCTTTGCCTTGGGTTTTTCTGCCCTCCACTTTTCCTCATCTCCTTTCTGTCTTTTGCTTTTGCCTCCTTTTTGTTTCCCTCTGTCTCCCTGCATTGGTTCCCATCCCCCTGCCATATTAGTTTAAATCCTCCCCAACAGCACTAGCAAACACTCCCCCTAGGACATTGGTTCCGGTCCTGCCCAGGTGCAGACCGTTCGGTTTGTACTGGTCCCACCTCCCCCAGAACCGGTTCCAATGCCCCAGGAATTTGAATCCCTCCCTGCAGCACCACTGCTCAAGCCACGTATTCATCTGCGCTATCCTGCGATTCCTACTCTGACTATCACGTGGCACTGGTAGCAATCCCGAGATTACTACTTTTGAGGTCCTACTTTGGTTAGTGTTTCATTTATTGGTTAGTTTTTAGTGGTTAGTGTTTTTTTTAGTGGTTAAAGGTTTAGCGTTAAAACGAAACATGACAGGACAGCTGGGGCCTGTTGCATGCACATTCAGTGCCATGTGGGAACTCCAGAATACTTCATGCGTCCTGGAAAACCACATATGCAGAGTGAATACTCAGAGAGTTTCTGCACTTGAGGAGCGGCTGGTGTCACTACAGTGCATATGGGAAGCTGAGAGTTTAGTGGATAGCACAAATGCAAAGAAAGAAAGATGTGCATTTATACAGTGCCTTTCACGACTTCAGGATTTTTTTTTGAAGAATCGTCACTGTTGCAATGTCGAAAACACGGCAGCGAATTTGCGCACAGCAATGTGATAATAATCAGATAATGTGTTTTTGTTATGTTGGTTGAGGGATAAACATTGGCCAGGATACCAGGGATAAATCCCCTGCTGTACTTTGAAATAATGCCATGGGACAGCTAATGCAGTCTCCGTTTGACATTTCATTCGAAAGACGGCACCTCTGACTATTCAGATGTAGAAGTACAGCTTGTAGGGGATTCGATAGTCAGGGGGATAGATAGATGTTTCTGCAACCGTAAATCCTGAATGGTGTGTTGCTTTCCTGGTGCAGGTGTAAAGGATGTCACCGAGTGGGTGCAGGATATTCTGTGAGGGGAATGGGAACAGTGTAAGATTTACATATTTTATGATCAAGGCACAACAAGAGGTCATGGGCTAAAATGTTTTAAAGAAAACCTGTGGGACTGCTGGGCAGGAGAAGGAATGCCAGCCTGGGACAGATGGTGACTCATGATTAATGCAATTTCTGCGGTTTGGAGTGAGAACCGATTAACATTGAGACAAATGGTTTTGATACAATCAAGCAGAGGAGCCCATGGATTAATTGTCCGAAGGGGAAAAAACAGTTCCCTATGGAGACTACAAGTCTGCGAAAACCCAGGACAACATAGGATCCCACAAGGCGTGCATTTTTGGATAATGGGGCATAAAAGATAAGGGGCTAGACTTTCCACTGATGATTGCTGGGCTAACACTCATCTATCGCCCAAATAGCAGGCTATCGCCCATTTTACTTAAAAAATCGAAAGTTTGGCTGGAACATCGACCAAAGATCGCCGGCCCAACTATCAGCGCACAAGATTTTCACATCGCCGAGGTGACCACCCACTGCAACTTTCGAGACATCGCCCACACATCGCCGGGCTGATCACTCGGCAAGAAGATCGCTGGAGAAAAGCTGCTCCTACCTAGCACTGTTCACAGGATTCGACATTACGGATGCCATTTTGAAAGTCGGAGGAAGTGAGAGGCTGCTTGAAGAAGGGGCTTATCAGGATAATTTTAATTTGTGAGTTATTTAAGGGCCTTACTGACTGATCTGCTCACATTTATATTTATTGAGGACCACAAAGGGCATTTATAGCAATAGTGATGGGGTCTGTAAATTCTATAACATTATTTGTAAATGTTCACATGCTGGAGACTGAAGTTGGGTTTAGTGAAGAGTCCAATCAAAGAGGTGGTAGACTGATGCGGATGAGGAGACCTTACACCCAAAGAACTTACAGGGAAAAGCAATCATACCTGAACTTAAGCGATAACACGTGCCTTGGAGGCTGTGCTTCTGAAAGGAGGTCGTCGCTGAGATATGCCAGCTCATCAAGGGAGATCAGCAGCCTACCAGCACCATCAGGACCGCACTGCCTGTTGAGGTAAAGGTTACTGTGGCACTTTCCTTCTATGCATCGGGCTCCTTTCACACTTCAGCTGGCGACATCTGTGGTATCTCTCAGCACGCCACTCACTGCTCCATTCGACCGGTGACTCAAGCCCTTTACGCACGCAGGATGGACTTTATAAGCTTCCCTATGACCAGGGAGGCACAGACCAGGAGGGTTTTGGTTTCTCGAGAATAGAAAACTTCCCCAAAGTACAGGGAGCAATAGACTGTACGAACATTGCCCTGAGAGCACCTTTACAGGATGCGGAGGTGTTTCGTAACCAAATGTGCAGCTCAGTGTCGACCACAACCAAATCATCATGGAAGTAAATGCTAATTTTTCAGGCAGCATCCATGATGCTCACATAATAAATGAGAGCACTGTCTCTGACCTGTTTAACAGTCAGCCACAAGGTCATGGTTGGATGCTGGGGGATAAAGAATATGGCCTTGCCAGCTGACTCATGATGCCTCCTGTGTAATCCCCAGATGGAAGCCGAAAAGCGTTACAACGGAAGCTATATAGCTACATGCAATATCGTCGAAAAGACAATGGAAGTGCTGAAACAGTGCTTCAGATGCCTGGACCACTCTGGAGGCAGTCTGCAATACCACTCTGACCAGGTCGCTGAGTTTATTGTGGTGAGCTGCATGTTGCATAACCTAGCTATAAGGCGAGGACAACAATTGCCAGATGGGGCTGCCGGTCCACCTCAGGAGAGAGTGGAGGCGGAAGAGGCAGAGGAGGAGGAGGAGGATGATCAGGATCTCGGGGAGGACATTCAGCCTGGCGATGAATCCATGCCCCCACGCCCCCCTGGAAGACTGGAAAAACCCCGTGGGAGTTACGCAGCTGCAAAACTCTTGCTTCCGCAGCTCATAAATAAACACTTTGCATGAACTTACATTGCTGACAATTACAGTTACAGTTATGGAAAGACAACACTTGCAGTTGTGTTATGTTTCATCCTTGCCTGGCCTGGCCATTGTTTTCCAACAATTGTATTCATGTTTTACCTTACCTTACATTATTAGAAGCCACTGCTCAACAATTGTAAAATTGAATAAAAATCTTTAATAACTTAACAATATAATTTTTCAACTGTAACAACCCACTCCCACTCCCAACAATCACCCAACAATAAATTTAAAAAACAGCAACAACAATAAGAAAATACAACAATATTTAATAACACAATAACACCCCCCTCCCTACCTGCGGCCACGTTTCCCTCCAGGTCCTCTACCCACCCCCGTGTCTTAGTCCCCCATTTGAATCCTTGGGTAGCAGGATGAGGCAGACATGCAGCGGGCAACCTCAAGACTTGCTGCTGTGGGGGGGGGGGGGTGGGTTGATGGTGGCAGGATCTGCTCAGGGAGTGGTGGAGGGGAAGATATTCCTCAGGAAACGACTCCCGAGCCAGAAGGAAGTTCTTCCTCCTAACTCGCATCTGTGCTGGCAGTTGGTGGGACAGCACCTTGGGGTGCAGTGCCATCTCCCACCAGTCTCACATGCCGCAAGGCAAGGATGGCGGCGGTCTGCTCAGGCATCTCCCGGATCATCTGCTGCATATTCTCTGATATGCGAGTGGACATCCGGGACGTGTTCCCCGTGTACACACCAACGCCTGGAGGAGCTCGCGACTTATCGCGACACTCTCCATGCACAGTCTGGTCAAGCCCTCAATCCAATCTGCCAGTAGTGGTGTGTACTGACCTCGTTGACTCGACCTCCCTGGGGTTGGCGTGAGTCACCGGCTGCAAGCCGCTTGGTCCCGCTACTTCTTCTGTCGACGATGACGACGAAAAAGTGGCCGCTGATACTACTTCCAGCTGGATGGAAGGGGCACCCTCCACACTTTCCATAACATTCTCCTCCTCATCTAGTTCTGGGGACGATGTGTTGGCCTCCTCAGCACCCATGATGATTACCTGTAGAGGTGCAGGTGCGGCCTCCCTCTGTCATGCCATCGGAGTTGTTGGACCTGCAAAACAGAATTGAGCTTTTTGAGCTTATTAGAACAGAAGGGATTCTTGGGCTGTGCTGGCAGACGTAGGAGGAGCAGCACTACTACAATAAATGTGACCGAGAGATGTTACTGCATCATATGGTAGTACATATGGTAGATCATCTATGTGGAATTCACTGCCCCAGAGAGCTGTGGAGGCTGGATCATTCGGAGATGGACAAAATGATAAGGGAGTGAAGGTTTATAGGGAGCGGGCAGGGAAGTGGAGCTAAGCCCTCCATCAAATCAACAATGATCTTATCAAATGGCGGAGCAGGCTTGAGGGCCTGTTGGCCTGCTCCTGCTCCTATTTCTTATGTTTTTATATTGTTAACCTGAGAGTAGGACAGAAGCTGCATGCATAACATGACATCATTCGTATATGAATTACCGTTACATTACTTTGAATTAACACTGCTTTACACGTTACTCACGTGACGAAAGGGAGGGCTCTGCCTCACCACGGGTGGCTGCCAACCAGTGCCATGGCATGTTCCCCAAGGTCAGTCAGTGTTACCAGCTGTGCAGGCCCTCCTCCAGTGCACCTACACTCCGAGCAGTTCTTAGATATCCTCCTCTGCAAATGTGATAAGAGCATGGCATAAGCTAATTGATTAGGTACTATCATGGAAAGACAACAGTTTCCAACGTTATATGCTAATAGGGTTTGTATCCACAATTAATGCATGGTTATAACAAAGATCGTGTTTAGGATCTAATGCTTGACACAAACATCTCGACTATAATCTCCATTGAAGGGCCCCCGGGGGGTGGTGAGAATCAGGATAGCTGGTGAACTCGGCAATGACAGGAGCTAATGTTCCAAAGTGTCCTAATGCAGACAGCGAGCAAGGGCAGCTCTCCCCCAGTCCAGGCTGGGTCACTGTGTAAGTGACAGCAGCCGGAGAGACTGCCAGTCTGGATAAAGGTGACCGGACACCTCAGTCCTCAGTCGTGCTCCATCCACCAACGTAACCCAAAAGGAGACGGTGCCAAAATTAGATTTAAAAAGGGCGCAGGTTCCGAGCCCTGTCCAGATCTTAGCAGGAAATATATGCAAGAATAACCAGCTTTATTCCAATCTGGGAGATTTACATATTATGGGGATCATTACAATTTAAAACCTATTTCATACTTACTCTTGCCGAAGCAACTAGGCTGTTCCAGCGCTTGCGGCACTGGTCGGACCCCCTCGCCTCGTGGGATGCCGACAAGACCACATCAATGATCTCGCCCCAAATCTTTCTGTAGGCCCGGGGTGGAGGTTTCCCACGCCCACCCCGGGTTAATTGGCCCCACCGCAAATGCACCTCGCTGACCAGGGCCTCGTTTGCCTCATCTGAAAAGGATTTTGCCCTCCTCCTCCCCTTCTTCTCCTGCCCACTCTCAGCAGACTCGTGCTGGGACCTATTAATGTTATCAATTCTTTTCACTTTTCTTTCTCTCTCTCTCTCACTCTCTCTCTCTCTCTCCTCTCAACTGTCTTTCTCTCTCTCTCTCTCTCTCTTTCTCTCTCTCTTTCTCTCCCCCTTACTTTCTGCACATGCGTGGATGACCCCTGACCTCCCGAATCGCGGGAAAACTTTTTTGAAAAAAAAACCACATGCTTTGCCTTCCACATCGCTAAGGCCTACTCCACATCGCTAAGGCCCACTCCACATCGCTGGGCTATCGCCGGGAAAAAAAGCCGTAAGTAGCGATCCGAAAAATGGACAATGTTCCAGCGATCCTGAAAGCTGGAGCATCGCCCATTTTTTTGGGCCCTAGCGATCTAGGTGGAAAGTCTAGCCCAAGGAGTTATCTTTGCCCTGTCGAATCCGTGCACCAAAGTAAGTGTGAATTGTGGCCATCCAAACAGATCCAGGCCCATCATCACAGCCATCGAGACTCCTCCAGACGCATTAACTGAAAGCAGCCCAGTAGGAGATATGTATAATCAAATGTGTATATATGTAAGAGCTGAGAACAAGAGATCGGAACAACAGGAAGAAGGAAGAAACAACAGCTCAGGGGAACTGGTCGAAGAAACACCTCAGAACATCCATAAAAAGATACAACGGCCACGAAGCTAGCAGCAAGAACCCAACATCTTCCCCAGCTCTATGAGCCTACAATCGACAACAGCAGCAACTGGCTGGTTGGGTGTTTGTATGTCTTCCATCAATCTCCAAGAAGTCTGGTTTTGTAACTTTTAGTTGGTTTTTGTGCAATAAACTAACAGTTGGGTTTAAGCCTAAACTTTGCATTACGTGGAGTCTTTCCTCTAATTCCCAAGGTCTATGAATCAAAGTAGAGGGGAAAACAAATACCCTGCAACAGCCAGAAGTCATGCTCCATATTGAAACATAAGAACATATTTTGAGGATGTAACGAACAGGGTGGATAAAGGGGAATCAGTGGATGTGGTGTATTTGGATTTCCAAAAGGCAGTTGACAAGGTGCTACATAAAAGGTTACTGCACAAGATAAAAGTTCACAGGGTTGGGGGTAATATATTAGCATGGATAGAGGATTGGCTAACTAACAGAGAACAGAGAGTCAGGATAAATGGTTCATTCTCTGGTTGGCAACCAGTAACTAGTGCAGTACTGCAGGGATCAGTGCTGGGACCCCAACTATTTACAGTCTATATTAACGACTTGGAGAAGGGACCGAGTGTAACGTAGCTAAGTTTGCTGACAATACAAAGATGGGAGGAAAAGCAATGTGTGAGGAGGACACAACAAATCTGCAAAAGGACATAGACAGGTTAAGTGAGTGGGAAAAAATTTGGCAGGTGGAGTATAATGTTGGAAAGTGTGAGGTCATGCACTATGGCAGAACAAATCGAACAGCAAGTTGATGTTCACTGAGCTGCTTTTGACAGCTAGATTTGCAGCGGAGCTTTGCCAGCTCCACAAAGACCCATCCATTGCAGGCTGTCGAGCTCCATTAGTTAAAAATGGACAACTGAGCAGCGCAGAGCGTGGGAAAGCTTCCTGTTGCTTTTCCACCTGGACTCCACTACCCATCCAGAGCAATCTGATGGGTATGCATTCAATAAAGGTACAGCAGTTATCATGGGTGACTTTAATCTACATATAGATTGGGCAAATCAAACTGGTAGCAATACGGTGGAGGAGGATTTCCTGGACTTTATAAGGGATGGTTTTCTAGACCAATATGTCGAGGAACCAACTAGAGAGCAGGCCATCCTAGACTGGGTCTTGTGTAATGAGAGAGGATTATTAGCAATCTTGTTGTGCGAGGCCCCTTGGGGAAGAGTGACCATAATATGGTAGAATTCTTCATTAAGATGGAGAGTGACACAATTAATTCAGAGACTAGAGTCCTGAACTTAAAGAAAGGTAACTTCGATGGTATGAGACTTGAATTGGCTAGGATAGACTGGTGAATGATACTTAAAGGGTTGACGGTTGACAGGCAATGGCAGACATTTAAAGATCACATGGATGAACATCAACAATTGTACATCCCTGTCTGGCGTAAAAATAAAACAGGGAAGATGGCTCAACCGTGGTTAACAAGGGAAATTAGGGATAGTATTAAATCCAAGGAAGAGGCATGTAAATTGGCCAGAAAAAGCAGCAAACCTGAGGACTTGGAGAAATTTAGAATTCAGCAGAGGAGGGGGAAAATAGAGTGTGCGAGTAAGCTTGCCGGGAACATAAAAACTGACAACAAAAGCTTCGATAGAGATGTGAAGAGAAAGATTAGTGAAGACAAATGTAGTTCCCTTACAGTCAGAATCAGGTGAATTAATAATGTGGAACAAGGAAATGGCAGACCAATTGAACAAATACTTTGGTTCTGTCTTCACTAAGGAAGACATAAATAACCTTCCAGAAATACTAGGGGACCGAGGGTCGAGCGAGAAGGAGGAACTGAAGGAAATCCTTATTAGTCAGGAAATTGTGTTAGGGAAATTGATGGGATTGAAGGCCAATAAATCCCCAGGGCCTGATAGACTGTATCCTAGCGTACTTAAGGAAGTGACCCAAGAAATAGTGGATGCATTGGTGGTCATTTTCCAACATTCTATAGACTCTGGATTAGTTCCTATGGATTGGAAGGTAGCCAATGTAACCCCACTTTTTAAAAAGGAGGGAGAGAGAAAACAGGGAATTATAGACCGGTTAGCCTGACATCGGTAGTGGGGAAAATGTTGGAATCAATTATTAAAGATGTAATAGCAGCGCATTTGGAAAGCAGTGACAGGATCGGTCCAAGTCAGCATGGATTTATGAAAGGGAAATCATGCTTGACAAATCCTTCTAGAATTTTTTGAGGATGTAACTAGTGGCGTTGATAAGGGAGAACCAGTGGAAGTGGTTTATTTGGACTTTCAAAAGGCTTTTGACAAAGTCCCACACAAGAGATTAGTGTGCAAAATTAAAGCACACGGTATTGAGGTAATGTATTGATGTGGATAGAGAACTGGTTGACAGACAGGAAGCAGAGAGTAGGAATAAACGGATCCTTTTCAGAATGGCAGGCAGTGGCTAGTGGGATACCGCAAGGTTCAGTACTGGGACCCCAGCTATTTACAATATACATTAATGATTTAGACAAAAGAATTGAATGTAATATCTCCAAGTTTGCAGATGGCACGAAGCTGGGTGGCGGTGTGAGCTGTGAGGAGAATGCTAAGAGGCTGCAGGGTGACTTGCACTGGTTAGGTGCGTGGGCAAATGTATGGCAGATGCATATAAGGTAGATAAATGTGAGATCATCCACTTTGGTGTCAAAAACAGAAAGGCACAATGGTGACAGATTAGGAAAAGGGGAGGTGCAACGCGACCTGGGTGTCATGGTACATCAGCCATTGAAAGTTGGCGTGCAGGTACATCAGGCAGTGAAGAAGGCAAATGGCATGTTGGCCTTCATCGCGAGAGGATTTGAGTATAGGAGTAGGGAGGTCTTACTGCAGTTGTACAGGGCCTTGCTGAGGCCAGACCTTGAATATTGTGTTCAGTTTTGGTCTCCTAATCTGAGGAAGGGCATTCTTGCTATTGAGAGAGTGCAGCGAAGGTTCACCAGATTGATTCCCGGGATGGCAGGACTGACATATGAAGAAAGACTGGATCGACTAGGCTTATTTTCACTGGAATTTAGAAGAATGAGAGGGGATCTCATAGAAACATATCAAATTCTGACAGGATTGGACAGGTTAGATGCAGGAAGAATGTTCCCGATGTTGGGGGAAGTCCAGAACTAGGGGTCACATCTAAGGATAAGGGGTATGTCATTTAGGACTGAGATGAGGAGAAACTTCTTCACTCAGAGAATTGTGAATCTGTGGAATTCTCTACCACAGAAAGTTGTTGAGACCAGTTCGTTAGATATATTCAAAAGAGAGTTAGATGTGGCCCTTATCGCTAAAGGGATCAAGGGGTATGGAGAGAAAGCAGGAATGGGATACTGAAGTTGCATGATCAGCCTTGATCATATTGAATGGTGGTGCAGGCTCGAAGAGCTGAATGGCCTACTCCTGCACCTATTTCCTATGCTTCTATGTTTCTATTGTTTAAATGGAGAAAGATTGAAAAGTGCCACAGTATAGCGAGACCTGGGGGTACTTGTACTTGAAACACAAAAGAATATTATGCAGGTACAGCAAGTGCTCAGGAAGACAAATGGTATCTTGGCCTTTATTGCAAAGGGGATGGAGTATAAAAGCAGGGAAGTCTTAATACAGCTATATAAGGTATTGGTGAGGCCACACCTGGAATACTACGTGCAGTTTTGGTTTCCATATTTACAAAAGGATATACTTTCTTTGAAGGCAGTTCAGACAAGGTTCACTAGGTTGATTCCGGGGATGAGGGGTTGACTTATGAGGAAAGGTTGAGTAGGTTGGGCCTCTACTCATTCAAATTCAGAAGAATGAGAGGTGATCTTATCGAAACGTATAAGATCATGAGGGTTTTGACAAAGTGGATGCAGAGTTCCACTGATGGGGGAGACTAGAACTAGAGGTCACGATCTTAGAATAAGGGGTCGCCCATTTAAAACAGAGACGAGAAGAAATTTCTTATCTCAGAGAGTTGTAAATCTGTGGAATTCACTGCCTCAGAGAGCTGTGGAAGCTGGGACATTGAATAAATTTAAGACAGAAATAGACAGTTTCTTAAATGATAAGGGGATAATAGTTTATGGGGAGCAGGCGGGGAAGTGGAGCTGAATCCATGATCAGATCAGCCATGATCTCATTGAATGGCGGAGCAGCCTCGAGGGGCCGTATGGCCTACTCCTGTTCCTATTTCTTTTATTCTTATGTTCTTATGTAACATAAGAATTAGGAGCAGGAGTAGGCCATTTGGCCCCTCGAGCCTGCCCAGCCATTCAATAAGATCATGACTGATCTTCTACCTCAAATCCACTTTCCTGCACTATCTCCATATCCCTTGATTCCCTTAATATCCAAAATTATATCGATCTTTGTCTTGAATATACTCAATGACTAAGCCTCCACAGTCTCTACTTATCTGTAGAATAACTCCACGAGGCCTAGTGCTGTGCTTGAACTGCTGTGACCTGAGTCTCTTTATTGTAACTCAGAGTGAGGTAGCAATGTGGTGACCAGCCTTTTATACAACTCCTGCCTGGGCCTCCCACAGTTGCACTCTCTCGTGGTACCAGCATAGTATGTACAGAGTAAACATATATGACAACATTTACCCCCCCCACCACCAAAGTCTTTGATGCGAGTTAGTTACAGGTTGAAGCGATCCGGAACTCTGCACTCCCTGGTTGATCGTCTTAGTGTCACTTTTGGCATAGGTGAGTTGGTCGGGCCACTGCTGTCTTGCAGCGCCGTTGGTGTGACTGGACTGTTGGAGATGGTGGGATCATCCTCATGGTTGGCAGCTAGGTCTGTTGCTGATTGGGTGTGTGTAGGTGGATCGCTGAAGGTAAGGTCCTCTCCCGATAGTTCTTGGTTACCTGTAAATCGCAATTTGGTCTGGTCCAAATACTTTCTGCACGTTTGTCCATTAAGCAATTTGACAAAAAACACTCTATTCCGCTCCTTGGCTAAAACAGTGCCAGCAACCTATTTGAGGCCATGACCATGATTCAACACAAACACTGGGTCGTTTACATTAATGTCGCGTGATACAGCCGTGCGATCATGGTACATGTTTTGCCGATAACGCCTGGTTTCCACCTGATCATTGAGGTCAGGGTGGACTAAGGAGAGCCTGATTTTGAGTTCACGTTTCATTAGTAACTCCGCAGGGGAGACCCCCGGTAAGCGAATGGGGTCGTGTCCTATAATTGATCAGCACCTGGGATAGGTGGGTTTGTAAGGAGCCTTCCGTGATACTTTTCAAGCTCTGCTTTATGGTTTGGGTTGCCCGCTCCGCTTGGCCGTTGGATGTGGGCTTGAATGGGGCAGATCTGACATGCTTGATGCCATTGCGTGTCATGAGTTCATTGAATTCTGAGCTGGTGAAACACGGACCATTGTCGCTGACCAGAATGTCGAGCAAGCCATGGGTGGCGAACATGGCCCTGAGGCTTTCGATGGTGGCGGTGGACGTGCTGGATCCATTATTACACATTCGATCCACTTAGAGTAGGCGTCCACTACAACAAAGAACATTTTTCCTAGAAAGGGGCCCGCATAATCTACGTGGATCCTGGACCATGGTTTTGAGGGCCAGGACCAGAGACTAAGTGGAGCCTCCCTGAGGGCCTTCATCATGACTATGCCTGGGTGGGCACTGTGTAAGTCACGTATGAAGATTGCTCTGCCTTTTTTTGACAGGACGATGCGGTTGCCCCATAAGAGGCAATCCGATTGGATGGACATTTCGTCTTTACCACGGTGAAACGGCTTTATCTCCTCTTGCATTTCTCCTGGGACCGCTGACTTGCCCCCAATGTGGACGCAACTTTTTACAAGAGATAACACGGGGTCCTGGTTGGTCCAGGTCCGGATTTGGCAGGCCGTTAAGGGGGATCCTTCGCTTTCGAAGACCTCCTGTAATTGAAACTCAGGTGATCGTTACCTCATAGTCGCCGCAGATTCTGACTGTGCCATCTCTCTTTAGTACCGGAACAATCGGGCTGGCCCACTCGTTGAATTCGATTGGTGATATGATTCCCTTGCGTTGAAGCCTGTCCAATTCGATCTCCACTTTCTCCCTCATCATGTAAGGGACCGCTCGAGCCTTGTGATCAACAGGCCGTGCCTCAGGGACCAAGTGGATCTGCACTTTGGCGCCTGTGAAGTTGCTGATGCCTGGTTCAGGGATGGGGACTTGCTCAGCATTTGAGCACAGGAAGCATCGTCCACTGAAGATAGTACTCTGACGTCTTACCAGTTCCACCGAATCTTCCCCATCCAGCTTCTGCTAAGCAGCGTTGGCCCGTCGCCTGGTACAACCCACAGTGGCAATTCGTGTATCTCTCCATCATAGGACACCTTTACGTTCGCACTGCCGATAACTGGGATCAGTTCCTTGGTGTAAGTGCGCAGCTTTGTCTGAATTGGGCTCAGCTTGGGTCTTTGTTCTTTGTTGTCCTACAGCCTCTCAAATGCCTTCTGGCTCATAAGTGACTGACTCGCCCCTGTGTCCAACTCCATGGAAACAGGAATGCCATTTATCTTCACTTTCATCATCATGGGGGGACTTTTGGTAGTGAAGGTGTGCACCTTGTGCACTGCTTCCTCGGGCTGAGTTGCCTTTTTAACTTGTACTTTATGATCCTTGCAGAATCAGAAACCTCCTGCCGACTCCTCTGCCACGTTTTCAGTCACAGTTCTTCTGCACATTCTCTGTGGGTGGCCCTTTTGGCCGCAGCCTTCGCACACATGTCTGAATTGACACAGACAGACCCGATGGTTACCCCCGCAACGCCGGCATGTTAAACGATTCACATTTACACCCCTTGGCGGACTCTGAGTCCGACTAATTCTTTAATCAACAGTTATTTTCTGCACAGTACTTGCCAGTGAGTTTTGGTTCTGGGAAAATCTCAACGTTGAGGACGTGAATGCCTGGCTTAAGGTGATGGTCCACTTCACGTCCCGTTCCGTCGCGAAAACGTCCTGCAACACATTGTTGAGGAGTTCGCCAAGTTTGCACGGTTCCGCGAGCCTTCGTAGGGGACGTCGAGAAGGCGGCCTATAAAAGGCCCAGCATCAGAGAGGCCAGCTGGTGCAGCTGCAGCAGGGAGGCAAAGAAGAAGTAAAAGAAATTGAAAGGTGACGTCACAGCCAAGGTGGTAAGTGATTGGCTGCTGATTGGTAAGTAGTTTTTCTTTATCTTTTTCTTTATCAGTAAGTAACATTTAGCATTGTTGTTGCCAAATTAAGCTAATCTAGGCGTTAAGTCATGGCAGGAGAGCTCGGAGATGTGTTATGCTCCTCCTGTACTATGTGGGAAGTCAGGGACGTTTCCAGTGTCCTTGATGACTACGTGTGCGGGAAGTGTATCCGCCTGCAGCTCCTGACAGACCGCATTGCGGCACTGCAGCTGCGGGTGGATTCACTCTGGAGCATCCACGATGTTGAGAATGACGTGAATAGCACGTTTAGCGAGTTGGTCTTACCGCAGGTAAATGGTACACAGCCAGATAGGGAATGGGTGACCAACAGGAAGAGTAGAGCAAAGAAGGTAGTGCAGGAGTCCCCTGCGGTCATCCCCCTGCAAAACAGATACACCGCTTTGGGTACAGTTGAGGGGGATGACTTATTAGGGGAGAGCAGCGGCAGCCAGGTTCATGGCACCATGGCTGGCTCTGCTGCACAGGAGGGCAGGAAAAAGAGTGGGAGAGCTATAGTGATAGGGGATTCGATTGGAAGGGGAATAGATAGGTGTTTCTGTGGCTGCAACCGAGACTCCAGAATGGTATGTTGCCTCATTGGTGCAAGGGTCAAGGATGTCTCGGAGCGGGTGCAGGACATTCTGAAAAGGGAGGGTGAATAGCCAGTTGTTGTGGTGTACATAGGTACCAACGATATAAGTAAAGAATGGGATGAGGTCCTACGAGACGAATTTAGGGAGCTAGGAGCTAAATTAAAAAGTAGGACCTCAAAAGTAGTAATCTCAGGATTGCTGTCAGTGCCACGTGCTAGTCAGAGCAAGAATCGCAGGATAGCTCAGATGAAGACGTGGCTTGAGGAGTGGTGCAGAAGGGAGGGATTCAAATTCCTGGGACATTGGAACCGGTTCCGGGGGAGGTGGGACCAGTACAAACCGGACGGTCTGCACCTGGGCAGGACTGGAACCAATGCCCTAGGGAGAGTGTTTGCTCATGCTGTTGGGGAGGGGTTAAACTTAGATGGCAGGGGGATGGGAACCTATGCAGGGAGACAGAGGAAAGTAGAATGGGGGCAGAAGCAAAAGATAGAAAGAAGAAAAGTAAAAGTGGAGGGCAGAGAAACCCAAGACAAAAAGCAAAAAGGGCCACATTACAGCAAAATTCTAAAGGGGCAAAGTGTGTTAAAAAGACAAGCCTGAAGGCTCTGTGCCTCAATGCGAGGAGTATTCGGAATAAGGTGGACGAATTAACTGCACAGATAGCAGTTAACGGATATGATGTAATTGGCTTCACGGAGACATGGCTCCAAGGTGACCAAGGCTGGGAATGCAACATCCAGGGGTATTCAACATTTAGGAAGGATAGACAGAAAGGAAAAGGAGGTGGGGTGGCGTTGCTGGTTAAAGAGGAAATTAATGCAATAGTAAGGATGGACATTGGCTTGGATGATGTGGAATCGGTATGGGTGGAGCTGCGGAATACCAAAGGGCAGAAAACGCCAGTGAGAGTTGTGTACAGACCACCAAACAGTGGTAGTGAGGTTGGGGACTGCATCAAACAAGAAATAAGAGATGCGTGCAATAAAGGTACAGCAGTTATCATAGGCGACTTCAAATTACATTGGGCTAACCAAACTGGTAGCAATGCGGTGGAGGAGGATTTCCTGGAGTGTATTAGAGATGGTTTTCCAGACCAATATTTCGAGGAATCAACTAGAGCGCTGGACTGGATGATATGTAATGAGAAGGGACTAATTGGCAATCTTGTTGTGCGAGTCACCTTATGGAAGAGTGACCATAATATGGTAGAATTCTTTATTAAGATGGAGAATGGCACAGTTAATTCAGAAACTAGGGTCCTGAACTTAACGAAAGGTAACTTCGACAGTATGAGGTGTGAATTGGCTAGAATAGACTGGCAAATGATACTTAAAGGGTTGACGGTGGATAGGCAATGGCAAACATTTAAAGATCACATAGATGAACTTCAACAATTGTACATCCCTGTCTGGCGTAAAAATAAAACGGGGAAGGTGGCTTAACCGTGGCTAACAAGGGAAATTAAGGATAGTGTTAAATCCAAGGAAGAGGCATATAGATTGGCCAGAAAAAGCAGCAAACCTGAGGACTGGGAGAAATTTAGAATTCAGCAGAGGAAGACTAAAGGTTTATTTAAGAGGGGGAAAATATAATACAAGAGGAAGCTTGCCGGGAACATAAAAACTGACTGCAAAAGCTTCTATAGATATGTGAAGAGAAAAAGATTAGTGAAGACAAATGTAGGTCCCTTGCAGTCAGATTCAAGTGAATTTATAATGGGGAACAAAGAAATGGCAGACCAATTGAACAAATACTTTGGTTCTGTCTTCACGAAGGAAGACACAAGTAACCTTCTGGATGTACTAGGGGACCAAGGGTCTAGTGAGAAGGAGGAACTGAAGGATATCCTTATTAGACGGGAAATTGTGTTCGGGAAATTGCTGGGATTGAAGGCTGATAAATCCCCAGGGCCTGGTAGTCTGCATCCCAAAGTACTTAAGGAAGTGGCCCTAAAAATAGTGGATGTATTGCTGATCATTTTCAAACAGTCTATCGACTCTGGATCAGTTCCCATGGACTGGAGGGTAGCTAATGTAACACCACTTTTTAAAAAAGGAGGGAAAGAGAAAATGGTTACTTATAGACCGGTTGGCCTGACATCAGTAGTGGGGAAAATGTTGGAATCAATCATCAGGAATGAAATAGCAGCGCAGTTGGAAAGCAGTGACAGGATCGGTCCAAGTCAGCATGGATTTATGAAAGGGAAATCATGTTTGACAAATCTTCTGGAATTTTTTGAGGATGTAACTAGCAGAGTGGACAAGGGAGAACCAGTGGATGTGGTGTATTTGGACTTTCAAAAGGCTTTTGACAAAGTCCCATGCAAGAGATTGGTGTGCAAAGTCAAAGCGCATGGTATTGGGGGTAATGTACTGACGTGGATAGAGAACTGGTTGGAAGACAGGAAGCAGAGAGTTGGGATAAATGGGTCCTTTTCAGAATGACAGGCAGTGACCAGTGGAGTGCCGCAGGGCTCAGTGCTGGGTCCCCAGCTCTTTACAATATACATCAATGAAGGAATTGAGTGTAATATTTCCAAGTTTGCAGATGACACTAAACTTGGTGGTGTTGTGAGCTGTGAGGAAGGCGCTAAGAGGCTGCAGGGTGACTTGGACAGGTTATGTGAGTGGGCAACTGCATGGCAGATGCAGTATAATGTGGATAAATGTGAGATTATCCACTTTGGGGGCAAAAACACGAAGGCAGAATATTATCTGAATGGCGGCAGATTAGGAAAAGGGGAGGTGCAACGAGACCTGGGTGTCATGGTTCATCAGACATTGAAAGTTGACATGCAGGTACAGCAGGCGGTGAAGAAGGCAAATGGTATGTTGGCCTTCATAGCTAGGGGATTTGAGTATAGGAGCAGGGAGGTCTTACTGCAGTTGGACAGGGCCTTGGTGAGACCTCACCTAGAATATTGTGTTCAGTTTTGGTCTCCTAATCTGAGGAAGGACGTTCTTGCTATTGAGGGAGTGAAGCGAAGTGTCACCAGACTGATTCCAGGGATGGCTGGACTGACATATGAGGAGAGACTGGATCAACTGGGCCTTTATATACTGGAGTTTAGAAGGATGCGAGGGGATCTCATAGAAATGTATAAGATTCTGACAGGACTGGACAGGTTAGATGCGGGAAGAATTTTCCCGATGTTGGGAAAGTCCAGGACCAGGGGACACAGTCTTAGGATAAGGGGTAGGCCATTTAGGACTGAGATGACGAGAAACTTCTTCACTTAGAGAGTTGTTAACCTGTGGAATTCCCTGCCGCAGAGAGTTGTTGATGCCAGTTCATTGGATATATTCAAGAGGGAGTTAGATGTGGCCCTTACGGCTAAAGGGATCAAGGGGTATGGAGAGAAAGCAGGAAAGGGGTACTGAGGGAATGATCAGCCATGATCTTATTGAATGGTGGTGCAGGCTCGAAGGGCCGAATGTCCTTCTCCTGTACCTATTTTCTATGGTTCTTTGTTTCTATATAGGTCTGTGACATATTCCGCTAAATCCTGGTCCTCGGTGCGGCTGTGTGTGCAGAAGCGATACCATGGCCAGCGAAACCCAAGCAAGGGCTTCACCCTCTCTAAACTTTTCTAAACTACCAACGTAAGCCATCTCTGCGCGTAAGTCCGTGATCTGTTCTCGTCGGCAGCTATTGAGGGAGTGGAGTGAAGGTTCACCAGATTGATTCCCACGATGACAGGATTGACATATGAGGAGAGACTGGATCGACTGGGCCTGTATTCACTGGACTTTAGAAAGATGAGAGGGGATCTCAAAGAAACATATCAAATTCTGATGGAACTGGACAGGTTAGATGCAGGAAGAATGTTCCCGATGCTGGGGAAGTCCACAACCAGGGGACATAATCTAAAGATAAGGGATAAGCCATTTAGGACTGAGATGAGGAGAAAGTTCTTCACTCAGAGAGTTGTTAACCTGTGGAATTCCCTGCTGCAGAGAGTTGTTGATGCCAGTTCATTGGATATATTCAAGAGGGAGTTAGATATGGCCCTTATGGCTAAAGGGATCAAGGGGTATGGAGAGAAAGCGAGAAAGTGGTACTGAGGGAATGATCAGCCATGATCTTATTGAATGGTGGTGCAGTCTTCAAGGGCCGAATGGCCTACTCCTGCACCTATTTTATATGTTTCTATGTTTCTATGTCTCGACATATCTGTAGAATAACTCCACAAGGCCTCATGCTGTGCTTGAACTGCTGTGACTTTAGTCTCTTTACTGTAAGCCAGCATGAGGCAGCAATGTGGTGCCCAGCTTTTTATACAGCTCCTGCCTGGGCCTCCCACAGTTGCACCCTCTAGCGGTACCAGCATAGTATGTGCAGAGTATACATATATGACACCTATTCTCTGTTTTCTGTCCGTTAACTAATCCTCAATCCATGCAAATATATTACCCCCAATCCCATGAGCCCTAATTTTGTTTAATAACTTCTTGTGTGGCACATATTGAATGCCTACTGAAAATCCAAATACACCACATCCACTGGTTCCCCCTTATTGATTCTGCTAGTTACAACCTTAAAATACTCTAACAGATTTGTTAAACATGATTTCCCTTTCATGAATCTGTGTTGACTCTACCTAATCCTATTGTTATTTTTCTAAGTGCCCTGTTACCACATCCTTAATAACAGATTCTAGCATTTTTCCTACAATTGATGTCAGGCTAACTGGTCTGTAGTTCCCCATTTTCTCTCTCCCTCCTTTCTTAAATAGTGGGGTTATATTAGCTACCTTCCAATCTGCGGGAACCATTTCAGAATCTATGGAATTTTGGAAGATGACAACCAATAATCCACTATTGCTATAGCCACCTATTTCAAAACTCTAGGATGTTGACCATCAGGATGGCGCGAATGGGGTGCAATAAAGATATCGCCCGGGGATGCGGTCGATAGCACCTCTGGGGAAATTGACCCGGAGATTTGGGGGGCGGTGTGTCCTGGGCTGGCAATGAGCACTGACCCCTCACCGCCCCGCACCGACCCCTTTGCGCCCCATGGGGGAAATTGCCCTATGGTCGTTGAAGATGGCACCGGCCGATGTCACCACCAGCTTCACAGGTCGCAAAGCTGATGGACATCCGCTAGCTGGGTGCCCCTTAAAGGGGAGGCTGTTTGCGCTGTGGGCCGCCATATTTTTCTGTTGGCTCACTCTTCTGTCGGCCCGACAATGGTGGCCTGCCATCCTGCAGCCTTGCACTCCATTATGCTTACCAAGCTTTTGACCCAGTCGAAGGCATCCCTAGTTGCCCAGTGGTTGCTGCAAAAGGGACTACAGATTGATCAGTGACCTTCCCCTTTAATTGAAGGGGAGGAGCATTCTGCTGCTTAAGCACTATGCAGAGCAACCTCATAGCACTGACGCGCCTGAGGGGCACTGCGTTCCGGAGTGTAGTGCTGGACTCAGTGCAGCTCTACCACCCCAGGAGCACTCCTCCATGGTGCACCTCCGATAGAGCTCTGCCTCCCTTGAGGGATGATAAGGCCGAATTCCATGCCGGGGGAGGAATTTCTGAACCGGGCGATAAATGTCCTGGTCCTGGAAGGTTACTGCCTCCAAATGGGGCGTGGGGCAATTTCGCCCCCAGAGTATTTGTTTAATTTTTTTTCCATTTCCTTATTCTCCATTATAATTTCTCCTGTCTCAGCCTGCAAGGGACTCACATTTACTTTAGCTAATCTTTTCCTTTTTACATACCTATAGAAGCTTTTACAATCTGTTTTTATGTCTTTCGCTAGTTTACTCTCAGTCTATTTTCCCTTTCTTGATCATTGTATTGGCCGTCCTTTGCTGAATTCTAAAATCCTCCCAATCCTCAGGTTTACTGCTTTTTTTGGCAACATTAAGAACAGAAGAACATAAGAAATAGGAGCAGGAGTAGGCCATACGGCCCCTTGAGCTTGCTCCGCCATTTAATACGATCATGGCTGATCTGATCATGCACTCAGGTCCACTTCCTTGCCCGCTCTCCATAACCCTTTATTCCCTTATCGTTTAAAAAACTGTCTACTTCTGTCAAATTTATTCAATGTCCCAGCTTCCACAGCTCTCTGAGGCAGCGATTTCCACAAACTCCACAACCCTATGAGAGAAGAAATTTCTCATCTCAGTTTTAAATGGGCGGCCCCTTATTCTAAGATTATGCCCTCTAGGTCTCGTCTCCCGTATCAGTGAAAACATCCTCTCTGCATCCACTTTGTCAACCCCCCTCATAATCTTATACATTTTGAGAAGATCACCTCTCATTCTTCTGAATTCCAATGAGTAGAGGCTCAACCTACTCAACCTTTCCTCATAAGTCAACCCCCCTCATCTCTGGAATCAACCTTGTGAACCTTCTCTGAACTGCCTCCAAAGAAAGCATATCCTTTCGTAAATATGGAAACCAAAACTGCATGCAATATTCCAGATGTGGCCTCACTAATATCCTGTACAACTGTAGCAAGACTTCCCTGCTTTTATACCCCATCCCCTTTGCAATAAAGCCTCTTCCTTTGATCTAATACTATCTTTAACTTCTCTTGTTAGCCACGGTGGGATTTCTTTTCTGTGAAGTTTTTGTGCCTTAAAGGAATGTATGCTATTGTAAATTATACATTAATTCTTTAAATGCTAGCCATTGCTTGTCTACCATCATACTTTTTAATATAGTTTCCCAATCTACCTTAGCCAACTCTCCCTTCATAACTATATAGTTTGCTTTGTTTAGATTTAAGACCCTAGTTTCGGATTTAACTAAATCACTTTCAAACTCAATATAAAATTCTATCATATTATGGTCACTCTTCCCTAAAGGCCCTTTTACTACAAGGTTATTAATGAACTCTTTCGCATTGTACAATACTAGATCTAAAATAGTCTGTTCCCTAGTTGGTTCCTCAACATACTGACCTAGAAAACCATCTTGTATACATTCCATGAATTTGTCCTCTACACTTTTACTGCAAATGTGGTTTGCCCAGTCTATAGAAAGATTAAAGCCCTCCATGATTACTGTATTACCCTTGTTACATGCGCCTCTACTTTCCTGATTTATAATATGGCCTACATTACAACTACTGTTTGGGGTCCTATAAACGACTCCCACCAAAATTTTCTGCCCCTTGCTGTTCCTTAGCTCCACCCAAACTGATTCTACTTCTTGATTTTCCGAGCTATGATCCTTTCTCTCTACTGTCTTTATCCCATTCTTTATTTTTAGGGCTACCCATCCTCCCTTTCAAATTTGCTTATCTCTTCTAAAAGTTAAGCATTCTGGAATATTTCGTTTCCAACCTTGGTCACTTCGCAACCACACCTCTGTAATGGCTATTAGATCAAACATAATGGGGCCAAAATTGGTGGAGGTTGCGCCAGCAGCCGCCAAGGTTCCGCTGGAAATGTATGTTTTCTGGGTGATTCCTCTGGAACCTCCCATCTGCCGTCTATGTTCCGCCCGGTGCGAGATTGGTTGTGATGGGTTTTGCCGGCGTGATGTCAAGCTGCCCGTTCATGCCGGATGCTGCAAATCGGCCATTTTGGTGAGGGATGCTGGCCTCGGATCGACTTGCCGCCCGCCAGAAGGACCACTCGCAAAAAGCAGGTCTGAGCTGGCCGTGAGTCGGGCAGCAGGGAGAAGGGCTCCGAGTGCTGTTGTGCTGCACATCGCGGCCATGGTGTAGATGCTGGACCATATGAGTGGGACTGCTGTAAAAAAGTTAGGTGGATGTTACTTTACTTTATTGCTGATGGTCATGTTTAATTTGGATGTGATAAAAGCGACTGAAATGTGTCTAGGCTGATGGAAACTTTTTTCTTTGACCTTGCTGAAAGACCTTCATTGAGAAACTCAATGGCGAAGGCTAAATAATTATGAAGAAGTGAAGTCTTCAGTATGTCACATTTTGGGCAGCCAAGCTGATTAATTAATTCTGTGACACAGTCCTTCAAGAATTTCTCAGGGAATCACTACATATAACATAGAGGGTGAGAGAGTTAGGGTTAGAATGATCTATTGTAAACCTGAGACAGCTGCGACTTTGACAACATTCGTCTGGGAGGAAAAGGGTATAAAATTACAGCTGTTCGACTTTAGGGGCAGCGCTATTACAGAGCAAACTGAGGAAGGACTATGGTCAATAAAACACAGCAAGAGACAAGCACCGCGGTGACTCAGTGATACTACCGTTGAGGTTTCAACGACTAGACTGTCACTATTGCCTTGTTAATGGCCCTAAAATTCCAATGTCCCGGGTCCGTACGAAGTTCCTACTGACCCGGGAAGGCATCGGAAAAGCCGGGTTTCAGCGCACAATGCACATGCGCTGAAAACTGGCTTTTCTGATCTGTCAAGTTTCTGGCTTGACAGATCTTGCACATATCGGGAGCGAGGACACTTGCAGGGCAAGATTTCCGATATTTACAAATATCTTACCCTTTAAAATCTTGCGCCTGAAAAAGCAGGCATATAACCTACTTTTACAGACGCAAGTGTTTAAAAATACAGAAAACATTAAAATTAAATAAAATAAACATATATGAAAACATACTTTATTGCTAAAAGCCCTCCCCACTATGGTAAGTTTATTTTAAGGCATCTTTAAAAAAAGTCAGGAAAATATTATTTTTATAAGAACTTTAATTTAAATGATTCTTAAATATATTGTGTATTTTTTTATTTTTTATTGGTGTTTTGTGTGTTTGTAGGGGGTTTCTCATTCATAATAATGGGAACTCCAACTTACGGAGTTCCCATTATTATGAATGAGAAAATACTGTACCTTGATTGGCTGCCCAGAGCCATGTGACTACAGCACGCGCTCCGATGCATAGGACTGAAGATCTCCGGTTCGGAAGTTCAAGCGGACGCAGCAGCAACAGGTAAGTGCGCAGTTTTTAAGCTTTTTTCTTTAGTTTCCCACAAGAAGACCTCTAGTGGAATTTCAGGCTGCGTTTTTCTTTGTACTGCAAGGAAACTACTTCATAAAATCAGTTCTGATTCATCACAAAAGACCTGTACCCAGCGTGCCTTGTTGTGCTGATGGACAAAAGTCTATTCTGAGAGATGTAATATACCTGACAGATCGAATAACCCTCTCAGCACATATAGAGTAATGTGATGGACCTTAACCCGCACAGAAAGAGTTCAGATATGTTTCTCCATATGACTCTGTTGAAGGGCAGGTGTGGTAGACGAAGCGGCAATGAGTAGCGAAAGATGGTAACGGCTCAGTGGAGATGCCCTCATGACAGCATTTAATGCGGAACATATTTCGGCGCATATTGTGACTGCGCAGAGGGTGTGGGATTATGTCAGGCTGAATAAGTGAGAGGAAGAAGATGTTAAGAAATGGCGCATCGCTGTAACTGATAGTCAGAAGAGCATTACATGAGGAATGGAACATGGGAAAAGACTTTTAATGTACTGCAATGTAACTGATGACCATGTCATCTCAGGGATGGCACTCCCCCATGCTTGGCCTCAGAAGTGGTTGAAGTGCAAGCCTTAAGATCTGCCCTGCAAGTAGGTAAAGTGAGAGTAATTGAATGGCAGCCTTCCTGCATTGATGACCCTTCCTTGTCGTGTTGCGATGGCCTGATGACAGGACCCATTATACAGTGCAGTCATATGTGGATGGGAAGATATTCCTGATAAAGCAAAAGACCTGAGGGACAGATGTATGTTTCTCACAAGGCACCACACATGACATTAAAATCAGATTTTCACCAAGAGAGGGTCAACAATGTGAGTGTATCAGCAGGTCGGGGCCTTCAAGGTACAGCGCGTGCTGGAGAGCGGTGGCTGTGAAGAGGGCGACTGGATCGGATGTCACCAAGGTCCAGGTCGCTGATTGGACCGTGGGCAGGTACAGCAGGAGCGGCGAGGTCAGGGCGCAGGAGCGGCAAGTGATTGTGGAGTAACTTGATTGGGGCCCAGGAGAGGCACGTGTTGAGGTCCAGAAGAGGCGAGGGCCCAGGGGCAGCATGGGCCAGCCCACACTGCGATGTGTGCACGCACTAGTTCCGTGCAGCAGAGCTGGTCTCCAGTCATCTTGGTTAATCTTGCCACTGGACCAAGACCTAGCTCTGTCAAGCCCGAGTGGTGGCTGGTGTGCAACGGCCACCACATGTTGAAAAAATCCAAGCACAGGCATCTTCCATCCTTCAAGATGTAGTTCGGGATCTGGAATATCAGGTCCTTCATTGAAACACCTGTGAACTCATGCTTTTTGGCGTGGAAGCAAGTCATCCTCGATACGAGGGACTGCCTATGATTTATAAGTGCACAATAACAAAGGTTACATAACATTATTGTATTTACAAACATTTACATGACCAACACCCACCCCTCTACCCAGCACCACCACCAATCTTCCCCCCCCTTGAAGCGATGCCCAAGCTCCTCTTCCTCACCCTGTCTACACCACGGCGTGCTGCTCCCCTGCCCTTCACTGCCACTGGTTGACAAGGTTGTGCAGGAGGGCAGCTGGATGTCTGCAGACGTCTGCGTCTTGGTGAGAAGGCAGGGGGCGTGACCGAAGATGCCGGGATCTCCAGCTCCTCCAGATCTGTCTGTCTTGAGGGTATGGGCTCGGGGGTTTGCACTACATGTCCAGAAGCCATCTCTTGCCTCACCGCCTCAACGATCTCGGTTTTGTGCTCCAACACAGTGATGAGCCGGTCCATCCTGTCATCATGCTGCTGGGTGAAGGTGGCCATGCTGCCAGCGATCCCAGCCATAGTCTGGAGCATATTGCGACCTAGCTGCACGCTCGTCCGTGATAGCTGGACCATCTCCTGAATTGCAGAGAGTCGTGGTGAATCCTCAGGTGGTTGCTCGCTCCTGGTGGGTTCTGGCGCCTTGCTTGCCTTCGTGCTATGGCCTCTGTCTTGGTAAAGTTTGCCAATGTGGAGGCTGTTCCAAACCCCAGGAACTCTGAGCCTGACGCCGAGGTTTTGCTGACACCTGGCTCACATGGCAGGATGCTGCTATCATCCTGTTCCTGCTCCTGGAGCTCAAGAGCCACAAAGACAGGCCCTTCTCCCTCCTCTCTCTCCTCTTCTTCATGGCTCTGGGTGGCGGAGGTGGGAACGGTGGAAATGGGTGATCTGGGGCGGGTGGGCGTGCTGCCAGGGAGGCGGTGTGGAGGAAGGATCCGCTGTCTTGGGCTGGGGGCAATGTCAGGGTGGAAGATGTTGGGGTCTGAGGGCTTTTCTGAAGGCCAGAGGTCGATGGTGTGCCTTGATCCGTGTTGTCCGAGTCATCATCTGCAAGTAGAGGACAACATTTCAGTCTGTGGGTGGGGGGGGGGTGGGGCGGGGTGCGGGGGTTGGGGGAGGGAGGGTGGTGGTGCTGGTCAAGCTGAGATGTGAGCCGTGCCTTCTCACATTCTGCCAGCAAGGAGCTGTATCTCTACATGGGCACAGCAATAATGGGCAACAAAGTGTGCGGTAAACCGTGAGTGCCTTTGAGGTTCTGCTTTTTAATTTGGACCCCAATTCCTCAAACTCTTTCAACAGAACCTCATTCCTAGTTATACCTATGTGGTTTGTTCCAATGACATAGGTTGGAAAAGGGTTGCGGTCCTTCAGGCAGAGTTTCAGGAGCTTGGAAAAAGATTAAAAAACAGGACCCAAAAGGTAATAATCTCTGAATTACACCCAGTGGCACGTGGTAGCGAGCAGAAAGATAGTGTAGGTAAATGCGTGGCTGGAGAATTGGTGCAGGAGGGAAGACTTCAGATTCCTGGGGCATTGGGACCAGTTCTGGGCAAAAAGGAACTGTACAAGTCGGGCGGGTTGCACCTGAACAGGGCTGGGACCAATGTCCTCACGGGGTGGTTAACTGGTGTTGTGGGGGAGAGTTTAAGCTAATTTTCCAGGGGGATGGGCATCAGGACATAGCAACAGAGTGGAGAGACAAGGTGCATAGAAAAATAGGAGGGGCAAACGGCAACAGAACCAAGAAGCGTGTAGAAAGAGCAGGAATTAGATGGAGGAAAATAGCAAAGCCAACTAGCATGGTGTTAGAATGCATGTGTGTTCATGTGAGGCGTGTTACAAATAAGGTTGATGAGTTACAGGCGCAAGTTGTCACATGGGTTTATGATATAATGGCTGAAATGGAGACCTGGCTTAAACATGGGCAGGAGTGGGAACTAAACATTCCTGACTACAATGTGTTCAGGAGGAATAGGAAAGGAAAAATGACAAACAGGTGGTGAGGTGAGGGATGGCAATATTGATCAAGGATAATATTGCAGTTCTACATAGGGTTGATATACTAGAAGGTTCAAAGACTGAATCTATTTGGTTAGTTAAGGAATGTAAAATGAACTATTACATTGCTGGGTGTTTACTATAGACCCTCATGAGAAGTAGATAGAGGAGCAAATCTATAGGCAAATTTCAGAGAAATGTAAAAATAATAGAGCAGTGTTTGTAGGGGGATTTCAATGACCTGAATATAGGGCCCAATTTTCCCCAATGCCGTTTTTTGGCATACTGCAAGAGTTACGTCCGTATTTTTTGGGCCTGACTACTCCAAAAAAATAACTAGTAAGTTTCCCCAGTCTATTTTTTAAAATTGGCGGCGTGCAACCTGTCCTTTAGCTTTGGGGGTGGAGCCTAATGTCTGCGCCGAAAAAACGATGCCCCGCCCCTTCTGCACATGCACAAAGAAAAAGGTCGTTTTTGACGTGATTGCTATGGGCACACATGCCCAGTACAGCTCCCTTTCTGCATTCGGCCATTTTTAAAGAGCCAGTTGTGTGTGAGAACTTTAATTCTCATTGGAAAAATTGGAGCTGCAATACAAGATTCAACGCGGCGCAAGGACCAAGAAATGATCACAAGAGGAAGTGGAGGCACTAGTTACTGTGATTGAGGCCAGATGACACGAGCTGGACACCAGCAGAGGTCGCATAAAAGTTTTACCAAAAGAAATGAAGAAATGCTGGAACCAACTTGCAGAAGATTGCTGTGTAATGGTGACCACCCCGAGGTCTGGAGGCCAGTGCAAAAAGAAGTGGCAGGACTTGGGTCAAGTAGTTAGTGTAAGTAATATTTTCATTTTTTCACTGGAATTGCAATTATAAATGTGACCATCTGTATGTGTCCCACCCAGCAGAAAGACACCCTCTCTAAAAAGTTATATTTTCATCTTTGCAGAGGAAGGTAGCACACAACGAAAGAGAGAGAACTTGAACAGGAGGAGGCCCAGCAAATCTGCACTCACTGACACCCTTGGAAGAGAGGGTCACTGCTTTGATGGGTTCTGCCTGGAGAAAAGCAACCACCGCTGCACAAGCTGGACCCACTCTCAAGGGAGAGGATAAGTCCTGCAAATTCCACAGTCTAGCTTTGCTAAATGTTAAGTACTGCGCGGGCTAACCATGCTCGGTTCATGGAGATGTCTCCGCCAGCTACGCTTCGGTTGATGCAATATGCTATCATTCATCGTGGTCCTTCAAATCAGCCTGCTGCCTGCATTGTGTGAGCCTACTCATGCCACCCACCCTGCCCCCTCCTCTGCTGCTAACTATTTGTCTGTTCTGTTATATTTTGCAGAACTTGAGGCCCAACCCTGATGAGGCTGAAGCCGATGCAGAAGAAGATTCAGACTGAAGAGGAGAACATCTTCCAATCCCATTTTGCAGACTAACTGCATGGGTATAAGGGGGAGGGGGAGGTGATGGATAAAGCCCCCACTGTTGTACTCACTCTGGAGGAGGTGCAGGTGCCGCCCATTGAGGTGCCAGCCCCTTTCCTGAGTGATATGAGTGTTGGTGGGACATTCCATGGTTTCCCACAGTCTGAGGCTGGGGATTCCAGTGGGATGCAGCAAGCCACACTCAGGGTGAGGAGAGGATTGAGAGCTCGACAGCGCTCTCCTGGGGTGCAGGATCTAACAGGTGTGGTTCAGATGATGGCAATGAGTGCGGAGAACATTGATCTTACCCGATCACTCCTGGACACCATCAATAGGGTGGTGATTAGGTATCGGGACTGTTGAGAGAAGTAACAACACTCTCACGAGAAATGGGAACACTGTCTAGGAACATGAGAGAGGGAATGTCTCAGGCAGCTGATACAATGTCGGTGCACATGAAGGAGGAATGTCGCAGGTAGTTGAGGCACTGTCAGGGCACATGAGGGAGGGAATGTTGGAGTTAACTGCTGCAATAAGGGAACACGCCCAGACCCCGCGCCCATTGACAGAAACAACTGCTACTCCCACTCCAATCCCCAGACTATCCTCTGAAGAGGCCCAAGTCAGGCACTCCACATTACCGTCTGCCCCCCCACCCCCCCCAACTCTCCCGCCCGTCCGCCCCCCCTCCCCCCGCATCAAAGAGATAGAGAGTAAGATGAAGCAGAATCAGAGCGCATGTGACAGATGTCAGGTCAAGAATACATCTGAGAATCAGGCTGAATATAGAAAGTTCAGAAGTGAATTGAAAAAGAAAATAAGAGGGGCAAAGAGAGGGTATGAGAATAGAATGGCAGCTAACATAAAAGGTAATGCAAAAGTCTTCTATAGGCATATAAATAGTAAATGGGTAGTAAGAGGAGGGGTGGGGCTGATTAGGGACCAAAAAGGAGAACTACGCATGGAGGCAGAGGGTATGGCTGAGGTACTAAATGAGTACTTCGCCAAGGAAGGAGATGCTGCCATAGACATAGTAAATAAAGGAGGAGGTAAAGGAGATACTGGATGGGATAAGTATTGATAAAGATGAAGTACTAGAAAGGCAGGCTGTACTTAAAGTAGATAAGTCACCAGGACTGGATGGGATGCATCCTAGAATGCTGAGGGAATTGAAGGAAGAAATCATAGAGGTACTGTCCATAATAGTGGTATAGAGTGCAAAAACATGGAAATATGATAAACCTGTATAAAATACTGGTTCAGCGTCAACTGAAGTATTTTATCCAATTCTGGGTACCACACTTTAGGAAGGCTATGAGGGCCTTGGAGAGGGTGCAGAACAGATTTCCGAAAATAATTCCAGGGATGAGGAATTTCAGTTACTTGGATAGATTGGAGAAGCTGGGGTTGTTCTCCTTAGAGCAGAGAAGGTTGAGAGGAGATTTAATAGAGATGTTCAAAATCATAAGGTGTCTGGACAGAGTAGATCGAGAGAAACTGTTTCCATTGGCAGAAGGGTCAAGAACCAGTGGACACAGATTGGCAAAAGAACCAAAGGCAACATAAGAAAAAACTTTTCTCACAGCGAATGGTTAGTATCTGGAATGCACTGTCTGAAAGGGTGGTGGAGGCAGACTCAAAAGGGAGTTGGATAAGTACTTGAAAGAAAAACATTTTCAGGGCTATGGGGAAAGGACGGGGTAGTGGGACTAGCTGGGGTGCTCTTGCAGAGACCCGACACATGCTCGACGGGCTGAATGACCTTCTTCCATGCTGTAACCATTCTATGATATGATTCAGATGGGATGCACCCTAGGTTGCTTAGGGAAGCTAGAGTGAAGATAGCAGAAACTTTGGCCACAATCTTTCAATCCTCCTTCGATCTGGGAGTGGTGCCAGAGGACTGGAGGATTGCAAATGTTACACCACGTTCAAAAATGGGAAGAAAGATAAACCTGGTAACTACAGGCCAATCTAACATGAGTGGTGGGAAAACCGCTCAAGATCTTTGTCAAGGACAAAATTAATTCGCATTTGGAGACGCATCGGTTAATAAGGGAATGCCAGTAGGAATTTGTGAAAGGCAAATCATATCTGACTGACCTAATTAACGTAGAAACATAGAAAATAGGTGCAGGAGTATGCCATTTTGCCCTTCGAGCCTGCACCACCATTCAATATGATCACTGCTGATCATTGTTGCAACTTCAGTACCCCATTCCTTCTTGCTCTCCATACCCCTTGATCCCTTTAGCCATAAGGGCCACATCTAAATCCTGTTTGAATATATCGAGCGAACTCAACAACTTTCTGTGGTAGAGAATTCCACAGGTTCACAATTCTTTGAGTGAAGAAGTTTCTCCTCAACTCGGTCCTAAATGGCTTACCCCTTACCCTTAGACTGTGACCTCTGGTTCTGGACTTCCTCAACATCGGGTACATTCTTCCTGCATCTAACCTGTCCAATCCCATCAGAATTTTATATGTTTCTATGAGATCCCCTCTCATTCTTCTAAATTCCAGTGAATATAAGTGTAGTCGATCCAGTCTTTCTTCATATGTCACTCCTGCCATCCTGGGAATCAGTCTGGTGAACCTTCACTGCATTCCCTCAATAGCAAGAATGTTCTTCCTCAGATTAGGAGACAAAAACTGTACACTATATTCAAGGTGAGGCCTCAGCAAGGCCCTGTACAACTGCAGTAAGATCTCCCTGCTCAAGATCTTTGTCAAGGACAAAATTAATTCGCTATGAAGGCCAACGTGCCATTTGCCTTCTTCACCGCCTGCTGTACCTGCATGTAAACTTTCAATGACTAATGTACCATGACACCCACGTCTCATTGCACCTCCCCTTTTCCTAATCTGTCACCATTCAGATAATATTCTGCCTTCCTGTTTTTGCCACCAAAGTGGATAATCTCACATTTATCTACATTACATTGCATCTGCCATGCATTTGCCCACTCACGTAACCTGTCCAAGTCACTCTGCAGCCTCTTAGCATCCTCCTCACAGCTCACACTGCCAGCCAACTTAGTGCCATCTGAAAACTTGGAGATATTAGATTCAATTCCTTCATCTAAATCATTAATGTATGTTGTAAATAGCTGGGGACCCAGCACTGAACCTTGCGGTACTCCACTAGTCACTGCCTGCCATTCTGAAAAGGACCCGTTTATTCCTACTCTTTGCTTCCTGTCCGCCAACAAGTTGTCTATCCACGCCAATACCATGTGCTTTAATTTTGCACACTAATCTCTTGTATGGGACCTTGTCAAAAGCCTTTTGAAAGTCCAAATACACAACATCTACTGGTTCTCCCTTGTCCACTCTACAAGTTACATCCTCAAAAAATTCTAGAAGATTTGTCAAGCATGATTTCCCTTTCATAAATCAATGCTGACTTTACCAATCCTGTCACTGCTTTCCAAATACGCTGCTATTACACCTTTAATACTTGATTCCAATTTTCGCCACTACCGAGGTCAGGCTAACCAGTCTATAATTCCCTGTTTTCTCTCTCCCACCTTTTTAAAAAGTGGGGTTACATTAGCTACCCTCCAATCCATAGGAACTGATCCCGAGTCTACAGAATGTTGGAAATTACCACCAATGCATCCACTATTTCTCGGGCCACTTCCTTAGGTACTCTGGGATGCAGACTATCAGACCCTGGGGATTTATCGGCCTTCAGTCCCATCAATTTCCCTAATGCAATTTCCTGACTAATATGGATTTCCTTCAGTTCCTCCTTCTCGCTAGACCCTTGGTCCCCTAGTATTTCTGAAAGGTTATTTGTGTCTTCCTTAGAGAAGACAGAACCAAAGTATTTGTCCAATTGGTCTGCCATTTCTTTGTTCCCCATTATAAATTCACCTGATTCTGACTGCAAGAGACCTACCAATTTATATGCCTCTTCCTTGGATTTAACACTGTCCCTAATTTTCCTTGTTAGCCACGGTTGAGCCATCTTCCCGTTTTATTTTTACGCCAGACAGGGATGTACAATTGTTGAAGTCCATCCATGTGATCTTTAAGTGTCTGCCATTGCCCATCCACCGTCAACCCTTTAAGTATCATTTGTCAGTCTATCCTAGCCAATTCACATCTCATACCATCGAAGTTACCTTTCCTTAAGTTCAGGACCCTAGTCTCTGAGTTAACTGTGTCACTCTCCATCTTAATGAAGAATTCTACCATATTATGGTCACTCTTCCCCAAGGTGCCTCGCACAATAAGATTGCTAATTAATCCTCTCTTGTTACACATCGCCCAGTCTAGGATGGCCAGCTCTCTATTTGATTCCTCGACATATTGGTCTAGAAAACCATCCCTTATACACTCCAGGAAATCCTCCTCCAGCCTATTGCTACCAGTTTGATTAGCCCAACCTATATGCCGATTGAAGTCACCCATGATAACTTGAGTTCCCAGCCTTGGTCACCCTTGAGCCATGTCTCCGTAATCCCAATTACAGGCAACTCTCGATTATCCGTACACGGATCTAACGGAGAACCCGCTGCAACAGCACTGTGATTCTGTCCCGTGTACAGCTGCAGACGACCATTAAACCCACCCCACACACAGTTCTGCGCTGACACATGCATTATCGCTACACAGAGGACGGGATTTATTTTACAATAAAGTTTAACGCTGTCTCGACCTTAAAAGAATCCTTGTACAGCAAGATTTGTACTTATTGAGCTTGTGCGCTAAGCATGGATCCAACCAGTAATGAAATATGACTAGTGATTGCACGCAGTTCGGGAGTCAAGCCTATGCACATGGGTCCCTTCTTAATTCAGATTTATATATTTATAAAAAACTTCCAACCAAACTCGTCAATCAAATTAACTCGGACCTGGACAGTCTGTCCGCTCATCCTGTGACCCATCCTCATGTATCACTGAGGGTGCCGCCCGGCCTCGGGGGTAAGTAAAGCCGAGTCTCATTCGACCTCCAATGGTTGAAGCCTTTAGACTGGCCATTTAAAAAAAAAAGTAGACACAGTATAACATGGGTCTCTTCACTTTCTATTAAAATGAATAGGTGGACAACCCCATCCTGGAGTGCACAGAAGCAGAAAAGCATGAAAGTATAAATTTGGGACCCAAACATTCTCGGCAAGTACGTGCACTCGCCCTAGCAGCAAAATCGTTTACCCGGAATAGCCCAATCACCGAGGGCCCTGGATAATCGAGAGTTGCCTGTATATCATATCTGTTAACAGCTATCTGCGCAGTTAATTCATCCACCTTATTACGAATGCTCCTCGCATTGAGACACAGAGCCTTCAGACTTGTTTTTTTAACACTTCTTGTCATTTAGAATTATGTTGTAATGTGGCCCTTTTTGATTTTTGCCTTTGACTTCTCTGCCCTCCACTTTTCCTTATCACTTGTCTACCTTTTGATTCTGCCCCCATTTTACTTTCCTTTGTCTCCATGCATAGCTTCCCATCCCCCTGCCATATTAGTTTAAACCCTCTCCAACAGTACTAGCAAACACTCCCCCTTGGACATTGGTTCCAGTCCTGCCCAGGTGCAGACCGTCCGGTTTGTACTGGTCCCATCTGCCCCAGAACCGGTTCCAATGTCCCAGTAATTTGAATCCCTCCCTCTTGCACCATTCCTCAAGCCACGTATTCATCTTAACTATCCTGCTATTTCTACTCTGACTAGCACGTGGCACTGGTAGCAGATTGTAGCTTTGAAGTCCTACATTTTAATTTAACTCCTAGCTCCCTAAATTCTATTCATCCTGTTTTTTACCTATATCGTTGGTACCTATATGCACCACGACAACTGGCTGTTCACCCTTACCCTCCAGAATGTCCTGCAGCCGCTCCGAGGCATCCTTGACCCTTGCACCAGGGAGGCAACATACCATCCTGGAGTCTCGATTGCGGCAACAGAAGCGCCTATCTATTCCCCTTACAATAGAATCGCCTATCACTATAGCTCTCCCACTCTATTTCCTGCCCTCCTGTGCAGCAGATTCACCCATGGTCCCTTGAACTTGGCTGCTGCTGCCTTCCCCTATGAATCCTCTCCTTCAACAGTACCCAAAACACTATCTGTTTTGAAGGAAGTTGACCGCAGGGGACCCCTGCAATACCTTCCTTCCACTGCTCTGCCTGATGGTCACCCATTCCCTATCTGCCTGTGTAACCTTTTCCTGCAGGTGTGACCAACTCACTAAACGTGCTATTCACGACATCCTCAGCATCGTGGATGCTCCAGAGTGAGTCCATGCGCAGTTCCAGTGCCGCAATGCGGTTTGTCAGGAGCTGCAGCTGGACACACTTGCTGCACACATAGTAGTCAGGGACACTGGAAGCATCCCTGACCTCCCACATAGCACAGGAAGAGCATGACATGGGTCTGGGCTCACCTGCCATGACTTAAACCTTAAATTAACTTAATTTGACAACAATGCCAAAGGTTACCTCCTGATAAAAAAAGAAAAAGAAAATGAAAAAGATTAAATACTCACCAATCCACCAGCCAACCACTTACCCGCTTGATTGTGATGTTACACTTCAATTTCTTATTACTTCTTTGTTTACTCTTGTCCCTGCACCAGCTGGCTGCTCCCAACTGCTGCTCCGACTGCCCGAGCTCCTGGCCTTTTATAGGCCTCAATCCTCGACCTCCCGCTGCTCCCGACTGCTGCTCCGACTGCCCGAACTCCTGGCCTTTTATAGGCCTCGATCCTCGACCTCCCGCGGCTCCCGACTGCTGCTCCGACTGCCCGAGCTCCTGGCCTTTTATAGGCCTCGATCCTCGACCTCCCGCTGCTCCCGACTGCTGCTCCGACTGCCCGAGCTCCTGGCCTTTTATAGGCCTCGATCCTCGACCTCCCGCGGCTCCCGACTGCTGCTCCGACTGCCCGAGCTCCTGGCCTTTTATAGGCCTCGATCCTCGACCTCCCGCGGCTCCCGACTGCTGCTCCGACTGCCCGAACTCCTGGCCTTTTATAGGCCTCGATCTTCGACCTCCTGCTGCTTCCGACTGCTGCTCTTAATGCCCGAATTCCTGGCCTTTTATACGCCTCTATCCTTGACCTCCTGCTGCTCCCGACTGCTGCTCCGACTGCCTGAACTCCTGGCCTTTTATAGACTTCGATCCTCAACCTCCCGCTGCTCATTTATGAAGTAACAGAGGGGGCTGATGAAGATGGTCCAGTAGATGTTGTACATATGGACTTTAAAAAGGCATTTGGTAAAGCACCATATAACAGGCTTATTCGGAAAATAGTACATGGTATTAAAGGTGTTATGTATGTAACTATGTAATACTTGCCACCAGAGAACGCGACTGTCGGAGTCCTAATGGTCACCTGCAAACACATGCAGGGCCAGTATAAAAGGTTGGCTGCCATGTTGTTCAGGCATTCTGGAGTTGTAATAAAGACTAAGGTCACACGAAGTTTAGCTCACAGTACTCAGCCTCGTGGAGTTCTTCTATACACAACAAATGGGACAGTTGTAACTTGGGTGGGTAATTGACTAAGGTATAGGAAACAGGGAGTAGTGGTGAATGGATGTTTTTCTGATTGGAGTGCAGCATGCAGTAGGGTCCCCCAGGAATCAGTATTCGGACAATTGCTTTCCAATTGCAATATTGGAATTGGGTATAGGGAGTACAGTTTTGAAGATTGTGGATGATACAAAGCTTGGCAATATCGTAAATAGTCAGCAGGATAGTCGCAGACTTCAGGAGGACATAGACAGACTGGTGAAATGGGTTGATACATGGCAGGTGCAATTTAATGTGGATATGTACGAAGCAATGCACTTTGGGAGGAACAATATGGAGAGGCAGCATAATCTAAATGGCACTATTTTGAGGGGATGCAAGAGCAGAGGGACCTGGGGCTGCATATTCACAAATCCTTGAAGATGGCAGGGCAAGTTGATAAGGCTTATGGGATACTTGGCTTTGTAACTAGGGGCATTGAATACAAAAACATGGAAGTCATAGTAAACCTTTACAACTCACTGGTTAGGCCTCAGCTGAAGTATTGTGTCATCATCATCATCATAGGCAGTCCCTCGGAATCGAGGAAGACTTGCTTCCACTCTTAGCATGAGTTCTTAGGTGACTGTACAGTCCGATATGAGAACCACAGTGTCTGTCACAGATGGGACAGACAGTGGTTGAAGGAAAGGGTGGGCGGAGAGGCTGGTTTGCCGCACGCTCCTTCCGTTGCCTGCACTTGATTTCTGTATGCTCTTGGTGACGAGACTCAAATTCTGAGCACCAGGCTTTAGGAAGGATGTCAAGGCCTTGGAGAGGGTACAGAGGAGGTTTACCAGGATGAAACCAGGGATGAGGGACTTCAGTTATATGGAGTGATTGGAGAAGCTGGGATTGTTCTCCTTATAGCAGAGAAAGTTAGGGGGGATCCAATAGAGGTATTCAAAATAATGAGGAGTTTTGATAAAGCAAGAAGGGAGCAGCTGTTTCCTTTGGCAAGTGGGTTGGTTAACCAGAGGTCACAGATTTAAAATAACTGGCAAAAGAACTAGAGGGGAAATGAGGAGATTTTTTTCATACATGGGGCTATTATGTTCTGGAAAGCACTACCTGAGTGGTGGGATCAGATTCCATGGGAACTTCCAAAATTGGACATGTGTTTGAAGCTATGGGAAAAAAAGCTAGTGTGTAGAACTAAATTAGACAGCTTTTTGAAAGAGCCAGCACAGACATGAATGGCCCTCTTCTGCATTGTAAGGTTCTATGATACTCTCCATCACCAGGTACCAGCAGATGTGGATAACTTCCACCTCTGTAATATCGCCCCATATCTACCTCTGCCTTAGTCCATCTGCTCCTAAAACCCACATCTATGCTTTTGTTACCTCCAGATTCAACTGTTCCAATTCTCTCTTGGCTGGCTTCCCACCTTCCACCCTGGATAAAACTTCAGCTCATCAAAACCTCTGCTGCCCATGTCCTAACTCGCACCAAGTCCCGTTCACCCATCATCCTTGTGCTCGCTGTCCTACATTCGGCAATGCCTTGATTTGAAAATTCTCATCCTTGTTTTAAAATCCCTCCATGGCCTGCCCTTCTCTATCTCTGTAACCTCCTCCAGCTTTACAACCCTCCGAGGTCATTGCGCTCCTCCAACTCTAGTCTCTTGCGCATCTCCGATTTAATTTGCCCATCCATTGGCGGCCGTGCCTTCAGCTGTCTTGGTCCTATCCTCTGGAATTCCCTCTCTGAACCTCTCCACCTTTCTCTCCTCCTTTAAGACTCTCCTTGCGACCTCTTTTGTCTGAATATCTCATGTGGCTTAGTGTCCAATTTTGTCTGATGACGCTCCTGTGAAGTGCCTTGGGACATTTTAATATGTTAAAGGCATTATATAAATGCAAGTGGTTGTTGTTGTAAGAACATGAAGAATAATTTGTTCCAAAGGAGCATTAGGCTGGTATCAATCTGCTGGGTTAAGATGGATGCTCAACTGTCTTATTCATGAGGGCAACATTCAGTTGAGCAAAAAGTCTGCAACAAATGATTTAGCACAAAGAATTGCTCTGTTAAAACAGCACCAACAGTATTATAACACGGATGTGTTAAATAAAGCACAAGGAGAAATTTAAGTCTAAGACAGTAACATAATGGCAGTGAATGTGAAAATCTTTTATTTGGTACTGATGACCCAATCCATATATGATCTCCAACTGTGTCAGTACAAATGTGACTGCAAACATGATACAGATCACGTAAAAAAGTCTATATTTTACAAGTACAAAATGAGTTCCGCAAAATACAACTAGATTAAAGCAGGTTTTACCTCACACATGATCCAAAAAGTGACTTATGTTGTAAGTTTAATTGAGGTCACCCTCTATGCTCATAGCACCAGTATAAGATTACTTTAAAGTAACATTTATTTACATTCAAAACTTGTTCATCATAACACAGTTTATTCATTAAAAGAAAAAGTTGAATGTTTAGGTCTCAGCATGAATATAGCTTCTAAAGCATTCTCCTAGAATCATTCCCTGTGATATTATACACCCACCAAGGGTTCATTTTTTGGCATCCGTTAAAGTTATATCTTCATTGTATGAAAATCTTAAATAATCTATTGAGTAACACGTTCTCTCTTTCTGCAAAAGCATTTGTACTCGCGATCTTTACGGCAAATATTTGGGGTGAGGAAAAGATTACAACCCATGTACTATGTACTAGTCATCGCATCATGCAAGCTCCTACCCAAATACTGAAGTAATGATGACAGATCTTTCAAACTTTTGTTTCTGAAGTACATTAACACAAGAATGTTTGAGAATTGTTGCTAGACCCAACAAGCCTGTCCTATTACCATAAATCAACCCTAACTAGCATCCTTCTCAGTATAAGCTTCAATTTCTTCTCCCTTCAGAAGGATATCCAATTGTCTCTTGATCCCCATTTGTACACATCCAATTTTTCCTTGACTTAGTTTATAACTGTCTGTTTTAATGACCTTCCCTGGTGCTTATTTCATATCTGTTATCTGTTGGGTGTAAACAGCTGTTGTTATTGCGTATATTTTTTCGCAATTCATTATCTACAAGAATAATTTTAGGAGAATGACTAAAACCGCACTGCCATGTACTGACATTTTAAATATTTAGGGTATATCGGTGGACTATAAACAGCTAATTGTTTAATCACAAAACCTCCTACCATCTTCCTTGTTCAACACATGGGCTGAGCACTTAAACGCACAAATAGCTTTAAGGCCATGTGACCTGAACCTATGGGTCACATGACTTGCACTCAATGGTTGGTGGAAAATCTGACCATTAATGTCCTTACATTCAGTCCAAGACTTGGGTTCAATTTTAAGGACATTACAGGAATGTTTTCAACTAGAGTTTTGTCACAAGGTTGCAATACATCACAGATCCCCAGTGATCTAGTGGAATAACTGTTGAAATGCTTGTTTCATATCACAGGTGTAAGTTCAGTGCTATTTGTCCATTCTACTAAGTTGACTACATTCTGTTGCTTTTTGGCTTGCCTTAGCTATAGCTAATTTGCCCCTAAAACAATTCACTCCAATTATTAAGATGTGCACAGAATATCCTATCAAGGGACACCAAAGAGTTTGGGTAATACTGGGACTTACAGAGGAATAGAGCTGTCTATTGAATCCCACTTCTTGTGTGAGTTCAGATTCTATGAAGGCCGCACAATGGAACAATTAGCCAAGAACGAAAAGACCCTTTTAAAAGCAGCAGCTGCACCTAACAAGGCTGCAGGGCATCCGATATGTTTCACATACACTGGACTCGGGGTAGCAACTCGTTGGAGACCGAATCCCAGGTGTGAAGGCCACAAAGCAGGAGAGGCGTGCGAACTGGGATGCCCCGAGGCCGGCCCATGATTGGGCCTCGGGCCTTAACTAGATAATCTGGGCAAGTTGCCAGTGTGTGTGTGCTGCGCCTCCACAGGCAGCGTGCCCTTGTCCGGTAAATGAATTGCAGGCTCTCTGCCATGCTGGCAGCTGCCCTCAGGTAAGTGCTGAGGTGGGAGGGATGGGGTGGGGATGGCAGAAATGCCAACAACAAGGGGGTGCTGATCATGACCGGCAAGAGTACTGTGACTTACCTTTTTGGGGGCGGCCATTTACTAGGCTGTATCCATGTCAGGAAAACCTGAGCAGAGCAAGCCCGGCGCCCACTCGCTCAGGGCATCCCAGTTTCTCAGAGGGGTTCCAAAACAGGCCTGAGGCCCCTCATTGTCACATGCAAGGGACCGAATGCCTGTTTTAGGTGGCTGCCCCAGATGCCTGCAAACCAACCAAGGCCAACACAGCATCAGGCGTTTTCAGGCATTCATTCCACGCTGCAAAATTGTTCATTTTTTAACCCCTATTTTATATCTGGAAAACGGGTGCAAAAGTGGCCAATTTCTACCCCATGCTTTCTTTTCTCAATTAAACAAAGGCAGCTTACTGGGCTACTTGGTGGGACATGCAAAGAAAACCCACCTTGACTCACCTTAACTTTGGGAAAGTGTGCCTCTTGCTGGCTGAGTATGGAGCAGCAATGTGAAGGCACAATCTACCCACCCTCCCAGTCGAAAGAGAATAGATTGGGGTACGGGGTCTATAAGGGAAGAGGAGTAAGCATGGGAGAAAAATTGAATGATGCAGGGATGCTGGGGGAGTAGAATTCCTGAAAGCAAATTTTCTTCATTAAAAAACTCTTAAGAAAGCAAATTCCCAAAGATAGTAACCACCTTATCAAAATGCGTAAAATAGAAGAGCTTAGAGGGCTTAAGAATGTCTTCATTGTTAATCAAGTGACATTTGTTTGGTAATAGTTTGGTAAAATACACCTTTCAAAAGAGAGGGGTAATCCTTCACCCGGAAGAGATGGCGAGCACCACGATCTATGTCGTAGTCAGTTGCCGTGCCGGATACCAAAGCCCGGAGATTGTTCTCGTGGATATGTTCGCCTACGGCAATGGCGTACACTTCGACTTTGCCTGCTCTTGCTGCTTGTGCCTGACGTTCTATGGTGTGCACCAGGTCTCCCTGGGATCTGCCATCAGTAAACAAGAGGACTTTCTTCTTGGCGTTCTGGCTGTTGGTCTTGTAGTTTGAAATCACACGACCCAGGGCGGCCCCGACGTCAGTCGCATCATTCATGAACACCATCTGGTCTATCCTTTCTGCAACCTGCGTGTAGTTATTGGAGAACTGTGCCTCGATCGCCTGGCTTTTGCTGTACTGAATCACTGAGACACGCACCAAGCTGTCACGTTTGACCTTGGCCTGTAAGAACCGGTCTGCCAGCCGCTTGACTAAGGTCTTGGTGATCTCAAAATTTTTGCCCCCAACACTGGTGGAACTGTCAACCAGGAAGGTGATGTCAGCTGAGGCATTAAATTGAACTGCGAAGAAAACAGCAATTGTTAATGTTTTCAGCAACAAAAAAACAATGCTGTGGCCATTGATTCTTGGGATGCCCAAGTTACTGCCTGCGAGTCATGTGCCTTGGCAATCTAGTTCACAAATCTCAGTTTCTACTTTGTACTGGCTGGGTTGTTCTGTTTGTTGCATCAAACCCCATTCGCCCATCACTTCTGTGCTCGCTGATCTACATTGGCTCTTGGTTCAGCAATACCTTGAATTTAAAAATCTCATCCTTGTGTTTAAATCCCTCCATGGCCTTAACACTCCCTATCTCTCTAACCTCCTTCAGCCCTTCAACCCTTAGCTCCTCCAACTCTGGCCTTCTGCGCATCCCTGCAGCTTGATAACGCTCTTTGATAATGCTCCTATGAAGCAGCTTGGGACATTTTACTATGTTGAAGGCGCCATGTAAATGCAAAATATTGTTGTTGTAAAGACAGAGTAAATGGTGGAGAACAACAGCACCAAGGATTTTTTTTTAAACAGGCTTTAGTTGGGTTTTGTAAAGTAGACATACTTTTGCTGGATGATGGGAAAGGCTCCCCTCCAGTAGAACAAATTTGTAACTTCGGCCCTATAATACTAGCAGTTTTGGATGAGCTCCAGTTTATGGAGGGTGCACAGTGGGAGGCCGGCCAGGAGAGCATTGGAATAGATAAGTCTGGAGGTAACAAAGAAGAACAGGGCCGTCTCCATTTGAACCACCAATACCAATGCATCAGTGGCTGTCACCAAAAGGTGGCAAGCTGAGTATCAGCATTTTATCTATTCCTGATGATTGACCTTGTGGATGGCACTCCATCTGGGGAAGAAACACTCAGCTAACCGGATTGGACTTTAACATACAAGACTCTGGGGTGAAGCCCATCACCTCTCAGAACACCTACATTCAGATATCTACAGATCCAACTGCTGTCACTGCTGCATGAAGATCAATGGGTCAGATGTCAGCTCCCCGAGGCCACAAAATGTGCCAATTTAATGCCTAAAGTCCTGTTAAGTGGGCACTACCATTGGTAAGCGGTGCTTTGGAAGATATCGTACAACAGAGTTTATACCAACACCCAGGTAAATGGGCTATGAATATAGCAGAATTACCTCATTGTGTTCAATAGATATCATTGAGTTAAGCTGGTTTAATGCGGTCATTGAGAATGAATGTGTTCCATCACCCGTTCATACACTCCAGGGGAGAGGCAGCTAATCATTCCACACAATCGCAAGATAGTTTCAGATCCTGGCAGGGGCACAATAGGCCGAAATGGCCTTCTTCCATGCCATAAATTTGTATGATCAGCAAAGCCATTCAACTACCCTAGTTCATCTGTCTACAAAATCCCCGACAGCTGAATCAAGGCGGGAGGAGCCGACTGGCCAGAAGAGGCCGAGGTAAGATATTGAAAAATGACATGCGAGAAATCCATGTGGGCCAGGAGGAGCAGATGTGCTCTACCCCCCCCCCCACTCCCCCGCCCCCACACCCTACCCCGCCACATCCCCCATCTGCCACTAACTGAGACCTTGGCTCTCCCCAGCTCTGGCCTCCCCCACCCCCTCCATCACCTCTAGTCCCCACCCCCATTGACTGCCGGGAACCCTTCTCATGGGTCCTTGGCTGCGGACACTGCCGCCAAATTTCCACCATGAAATGATTAAAGAAAGGCTTGCATTTATAGAGCACCTTTCACGACCACTGGACATTCCAAAGTGCTTTACAGCCAATGAAGTACTTTTAGGACTGTAGTCACTGTTGTAATGTAAGAAACGAGGCAGCAAATGTGCGCACAGTAAGCTCCCACAAACAGAAATGTGATAATGACCAGATAATCTGTTTTTTAGTGATGCTGATTGAGGGATAACAATTGGCCAGGACAGCAGGGAGAACTCCCCTGCTCTTCATTGAAACAGTGCCATAGGATGTTTTATATCAACCTGAGAAGACAGAAAGGGCCTCGGTTTAACATCTCAACTGAAAGACCGCACCTCTGACAGTACAGCACTCCCTCAGCATTGCATTGCAGTGTCAGCCTAGATTTATGTGCTCAAGTCCTTGAGTGGGACTGTGAACCCACAACCTTCTGACTTGGAGGCAGGGGAGTGCTACCAACAGAGCCACAGCTGATTAGCTGCCTATCACCCAGTGTGTGTGCAAACAGTGTGATGGAACACATTCATTCTCAACGACTGTAGTAAACCAGTTTAACTTAGTAACTGTCCGGCTAGATCCACTACTTGTTAGGATCGGCCGGGCTTCCACGTTCCTGGATACTCCTGGTGGGCTGACCCCCATCTCACCCCACTTTAAAATCGGAGCCTTTGCCTTTTTTTATATAAAGAAATGCATTAGAAGTGTACTTACTGGGGCAGGAATAGTCTGGGCACTTCTTTTCTGTAAAAGTAAACACAAAATGTTAATCAAAAGACAAAATGTACATTGATGATCGCATTTACTTAAAAACCCAATAAAAATAAGGAGTATATAGCCTGGCTCTTAAGGAAAGGCCTTGGGCATGAGGAACAAATGAATGGTTGACTTCCAATCTGGACTATATGTACCTTTGCAGATGAATGCAGTCACGTTTTCAAGGAATGTATCTTCCAGCAGCTCCAAGAAGTTGTCGCGCTGCAAGCTCAGCCCAGGAGTGGAGGAGGTTTCGCAAGCGATCTGTTTCAAGGTTTCAGAGGCTGGATCGTTGCGGAAAATGTCACTCACACCAACTGTGACCACCTGTAACACAAAACGAAGCCAGGTGACCTCGGTATGAATACAAAGTAGCTTTATAAAGGGATTTTCAGAGGGCAGTACAGTGATAGCAGACGGGTCTGCTAGAATGTTGGGGCAGGGTAGGAGATGCACAGTTAATTGGGGTCAGAAGACCAGTTGGACATAGGATTGGAGAAGATTGCAGAAGTATGGTGGAGTGAATCCACAAAAGGATTTGAAAATCACCAACAACAACTTGCATTTCACATAGTAAAACTTCATAGGACCATTATCAGACAAAATTTGACACTGAGCCACATAAGAAGATACTAGGACAGGTGACCAAAAGCCTCGGCAGCACAAGACACGACTCCCAATGGTGGGGCAAAGGAAATCAAGGATGCACAAGAGGCCAGAATTAGAGAAGCACAGAGATCTCGGACAGTTGAGGGGCTGGCCGAGGTTACAGAGATAGGGAGGGGTGAGGCAACGGAGGGATTCGAAAATAAGGTTGAGAATTTTAAATGAGTCGTTGCCAGCCTGAAAATTAATGTAGGTCAGTAAGCATAAGGGTGCTGAGTGAACGGGATTTGGTGCGAGTCAGAATACGGGCAGCAGCGTTTTGGATGGGCTGAAGTTTACGGTGGGTGGAAGATGGGTACCCGGCCAGTAAAGCATTGGAATAGTCAAGTCTGGAGGTAACAAAAGCATGGATGAGGGTTTCAACAGTTGGCTGAGGCAGAGACGCGGAGGATTGTGAAACCAATATGTTGGGCAGCATGGAGACAAGGAAGAGTGGGTCATACAGGAGTGATAGATGAGTAGGACTTAGTATGAGGCAAGATACAGAGGGCAGGGTTCTGGATGAGTTTTTGTGGAGTGGAGTTCAGGAGGACAATGAGGAGAATGTTGGAGAGTTGAGTCTTGAGGTGACAACACATTGATAAGGCAAGTATTGTTACGTAGGTAGAAATAGACGGTGATGGATAGGATATATAGGGTTTGAAACTCAGTTCATGGTCAAAACCAGATTTACAATTTTCTTCTCTTTCCCTCACCTGATATTGCTGACTCATTCTGGGCACTTAGCAACCCTCCACTGCCTCACTGAAGTGGGGCTATGGATGGCATCACAGCTGAGTCCAATTCAGTCCTCACCTGAAGCTAGAAATTACTATTGAAACATAGAAAATAGGTGCAGGAGTAGGCCATTCGGGCCTTCGAGCCTGCACCACCATTCAATAAGATCATGGCTGGTCATTCCCTCAGTTCCCCTTTCCTGCTTTCTCTCCATACCCCTCGATCCCGTTAGCCGTAAGGGCCGTATCCAACTCCCTCTTGAATATATCCAATGAACTGGCATCAACAAATCTCTGCGACAGGGAATTCCACAGGTTAACAACTCTGAGTGAAGAAGTTTCTCCTCATCTCAGTCCTAAATGGCCTACCCCTTATCCTAAGACTGTGTCTCCTGGTTCTGGACCTCCCCAACATCGGGAACATTCTTCCCACATCTAACCTGTCCCATCCCATCAGAATCTTATACATTTCTATGAGATCCGCTCTCATCCTTCTAAACTCCAGTGTATAAAGACCCAGTTGATCCAGTCTCTCCTCATCTCAGTCCTAAATGGCCTACTCCTTATCCTAAGACTGTGTCTCCTGGTTCTGGACTTCCCCAACATCGGGAACATTCTTCCCACATCTAACCTGTCCCATCCCATCAGAATCTTATACATTTCTATGAGATCCGCTCTCATCCTTCTAAACTCCAGTGTATAAAGACCCAGTTGATCCAGTCTCTCCTCATATGTCAGTCCTGCCATCCCGGGAATCAGTCTGGTGAACCTTCGCTGCACTCCCTCAATAGCAAGAACGTCCTTCCTCATATTAGGAGACCAAAACTGAACACAATATTCCAGGTGAGGCCTCACCAGGGCCCTGTACAATTGCAGTAAGACCTCCCTGCTCCAATACTCAAATCCCCTAGCTATGAAGGCCAACATGCCATTTGCCTTCTTCACCGCCTGCTGTACCTGCATGCCAACTTTCAATGACTGATCAACCATGACACCCAGGTCTCGTTGCACCTCCCCTTTTCCGAATCTGTCACCATTCAGATAATATTCTGCCTTCATGTTTTTGCCACCAAAGTGGATACCCTCACATTTATCCACATTATACTGCATCTGCCATGCATTTGCCCACTCAGCTAACCTGTCCAAATCACCCTGCAGCCTCTTAGCATCCTCCTCACAGCTCACACTGCCACCCAGTTTAGTGTCATCTGCAAACTTGGAGATATTACACTCAAATCCTTCATCCAAATCATTAATGTATATTTTAAAGAGCTGGGGTCCCAGCACTGAGCCCTGCGGCACTCCACTAGTCACTGCCTGCCATTCTGGAAAGGACCCGTTTATTCCTACTCTCTGCTTCCTGTCTGCCAACCAATTCTCTATCCACGCCAGTACATTACCCCCAATACCATGTGCTTTGATTTTGCACACCAATCTCTTATGTGGGACCTTGTCAAAGGCCTTTTGAAAGTCCAAATACACCACATCTACTGGTTCTCCCTTGTCTACTCTACTAGTTACATCCTCAAAAAATTCCAGAAGATTTGTCAAGCATGATTTCCCTTTCATAAATCCATGCTGACTTGGACCGATCCTTTCACTGCTTTCCAAATACGCTCCTATTTCATCCTTAATAATTAACAGCAACATTTTCCCCACTACTGATGTCAGGCTAACCGCTCTATATTTACCCGTTTTCTCTCTCCCTCCTTTTTAAAAAAGTGGTGTTACATTAGCTACCCTCCAGTCCATAGGAACTGATCCAGAGTCGATAGACTGTTGGAAAATGATCACCAATGCATCCACTATTTCTAGGGCCACTTCCTTAAGTACTCTGGGATGCAGACAATCAGGCCCCAGGGATTTATTGGCCTTCAATCTCATCAATTTCCCCAACACAATTTCCCGCCTAATAAGAATATCCTTCAGCTCCTCCTTCTCACTAGACCCTCGGTCCACTAGTACATCCGGAGTCATTTGTGTCTTCCTTCCTGAAGACAGAACCAAAGTATTTGTTCAATTGGTCTGCCATTTCTTTGTTCCCCATTATAAATTCACCTGAGTCCGACTACAAGGGACCTACGTTTGTCTTTACTAATCTTTTTCTCTTCACATATCTATAGAAGCTTTTGCAGTCAGTTTCTATGTTCCCGGCAAGCTTCCTCTCGTGCTCTATTTTCCCTTTCCTAATTAAACCCTTTGTCCTCCTCTGCTGAATTGGCTACATTAATGGATGAATGCTCAATGTGCTTGCCGTTTGTCTGGCATTCCTCTTTCCACTACTTTAATGGAAACACAGTGCTGTTTATTTTAAATAGGTAGTGGTCAGTTACAATAGTGGACAAACGAATATCAGATGCCACCCCGCCCTCCCCCCCCCCCCCCCCCCCCAGAACTATCCACTCCTCTGGGCTCTTCATCATATGCCCTCCCTTTGCCCCACCATTGGCGGCCGTGCCTTCAGCTGTTTAGGTCCCACAGTGTGGAATTCCCTCTCTAAACCTCTCCACCTCCCTCTCCTCTGTTAAGACTCTCCTTAAGACTCACTTCTTTGACCAAGTTTTTGGTCACTTCTCCTCATATCTTTCATTGTCTCAGCATCCTTTCATGTCTGATTATACATCTGTGAAGCATGTTGGAATATTTTTCTATGTTAAAGGTGCTATATAAATTGAAATTGTTGTTGCTGGGTGCATTAAGCATTTTTTTACTAAAGTCACCTATTGTAATTTCTACTTTCTGATGTATACACACACACAGACCAACAACAACTTGTATTTATATAGTGCTTTTAACCTAGTAAAAACGTCCCAAGGTGCTTCACAGGAGCATAGTTTAACACCGAACCACAAAAGCTTGGTCAAAGAGGTAGGTTTTAAGGAGCGTCTTAAAGGAGGAGAGAGGTTTAGGGAGGGAATTACAGAGCTTAATGTCTCGGCAACTGAAGGCATGGCCAACAATGGTGGGGCAAAGAAAATCGGGGAAGCCAAAGAGGCTTGAATTGGAGGAATGCAGAATTCTCAGAGGGTTGTCGGGCTGGAGGAGGTGACAGAGAAAAGGAGGGGTGAGGCCATGGAGGGATTTGAAAATAGGGATTTAAGAATAAGAATTTTAAATTCAAGGCTATAACAGACCTGGAGCCAATGTAGGTCATTGAGCACAAGGATGATGCATGCATTGGACTTGGTGACAGTTGGGACACACACACACACACAAAACACACACATAGTTTTCAGTAAGGGGTCGCTGGCTAGCAATCAGAAATGAGCACTGGATCACTGGATCTCCCCTCCTGTATCCTGATGCCAACTGCCGTATGTGATCTACCACTCCTACTGGAGATTAGCTAGCTCAACGCAGCCCAGAAAACCTTCGACCTTAACCCACTGACCAGCTGGGTTAAGATCCCAGTGGGTAAACGGCTTAACACTATGCCTGGAAGGCATTTGACTCAGTGGGCTAATGGAGAGGGTGGGGGGGGGGGCGGTGTGGGGGGACTTACCTTCTTGTAATACATGTGATCAGACAACAATATTGTTGCAAGGATAGAACAATAAGAGAAAAATGGATAGAACCAAGGCATAGAATTATAGAATGATACAGCACAGAAGGAGGCCATTCAGTCCATTGTGCCTGTGCCGGCTCTTTAAAGAGTTATCCAATTAGTCCCATTCCCCTGTTCTTTCCCCATGGTCCTGCAAATTTTCCCTTTTCAAGTATTTATCCAATTGAAAGTTATTATTGAATCCACCACCCTTTCAGGCAGTGGGTTTCAGATCACAACAACATGCTGCATAAAAAATATTGCTTCTCATCTCCCCCTCTGGTTCTTTTGCCAATTACTTTAACTCTCTGTCCTCTGGTTACCAACCCTCTTGCCAGTGGAAACAGTTTCTCATTTACTCTGTTAAAATCCTTCACGATTTTGAACACCTTTGTCAAATCTCCCCTTAACCTTCTCCGCTCTAAAGAGAACAATCCCAGCTTCTCGAATCTCTCCACATACTGTAAATGAAAGATAACATTGATTATAAAAGTAGGGAATGAAGGAAAGGAACCGTACATTGGCTGTGTTACAGAGTGATGACAAGGATTTGGGATCTCTCAAAATATCTGTTCGTCCATCTGTTAGTACCAGGGCAATCCGCACTTGGTCAATTGATCCCTTGAAGGCTGTCTTTGACCAGTCCAGTGCTGTCCCAGTAAATGTTCCTCCAGCAATCCATTTGAGATTCTTGATTGCGCTATGGACAAAAAAAAATCCACGGTGTTACTTTATGCTTTTTTCCAACCGTTTTTCCATTTTCTCCCCCCCCACCCCCCTGCCGCCTTTGCTCTCAGGGCCAGAGTGCAGTTCCACGGGCATAAGCTGCCCTCCAGTGCCATACTCAAGTGGCCGGTTACTCATGTCCGAGACTTGATGCTGGCTACTGGCAGATTGCTCGATCGTGGAGGACTTCACAACCCTGATTTCACCCGCTATCCCAGCAGGAATCCCCGGACAACCATCAGGAGATGCAACCCTGGCTGATCTTCCATTCCCTAACCCAGGGGTCCTGTAGCCTAGATTGGCATAGCTGCTGCTCTGATTGAGTGCATTGAACAGCAATATTATGGTCTGGCTAGGAAGTAGGAACATATGGGTTCAAATCTCCCCAGGAGTTGCCCTGCTTTTTTGGAGCAAGTAGCTTTTTTTGCAGTAACTTAAAAATCGCAAATTTCCCCATTTAACTTGCTCCAGTGTAAGTCAGTTAGTTAAGTTTTTTTTTAAGTTTAGTTCTTTTTCTCCAAAAGGGGGCATTACCAGTCACTTACGCCTGTTTTGGCCATAGAAGCAAATTTGGCCAGCTAAAAGTTACTCCAAACTAACTTAGGCCATTGTATGTGGCCACTTTTGTAGGCACAGAAAAACCTTACCTACATTTAAGAAATCAGCGCAGGTAGCCAGAGATAGCGGAGGGAGGGGGGAGGTGAGTTAGAGGATTCTAAAGCACTAAACACCTTCACAACATCAGCACAACATCACAACATCTTCAGCATAACATCTTCACAACATCATCAGAAATAAATGAAAGATAAATCAGCTCCTGAAAATAAAGTAATCCTACCTTGCCGACTGCAGAACGCACTGGCTAGCCCTTTAGCCAGGGCTAGGGGCAGCAGGCACGCATGACTGTAGGGGTGATTCAGTTTTAACGCAAAATATCTTTTATTGGAAAGTTTACAATGCACTTCAACAACAACAACACCAAAGAAAGGCTGCACCCATCTCTCATCCACATCTCGGGTAATGTGCACTTCCTCACAGAGGGGCAGTGATGATGGTGGTGGTGGGGGGTGGGTTGGGTCCCAACAGAGGTTGGTGTGGGGATTGCAGTAGGAGTGGCATTTGATTGTCAGGCCTGTGTGCCCTTATTGCAGAAGCTAGCTCCCTCATGGCCTCTGCCATCATTTGCACTCCCTCTGACATGCTCGCCCACAGTTCCCGTTTCAGTGCTGATATTTCCCTTGACAGTGCCGCTACCTCATCACACATCCCACTTTCGGTGGCCATGAGTGATCGGGTAAGGGCATTGGTCTCCTCACCCAATGACATAACCTGGTGAACATCTGATGAATGCTGCATCTCAGGAGAGCATGGTCGGCTTCTCGTTCCCCTCGCCGTGGGTGTGCCTAGTGGCACCCCTCCAATGCGAGACGCAGGCTGGGACGGTGGGGCCCTGGGTGTTCCAACCTCCATTCCACCACCACCACTGGGACCCGCAACCATGGAATGTCGTAACAAAGCTCATGGAGGTGTCTGGCAAAGTGATGCCCTGTACTATGGACTGATCCATATCACGATCAGCATTCTCCCATGAACACATATCCATGGATCCCTCCTTCCCCCACCCGCCTTGGTCTGGAGCGCACGCATCTGGATCTTCTTGTGGATCTTCAAGATGTTCAGGATTGTCTTCTTGTTCTGAAAAATACAACAGAACACTCAAATGGTTAGCAGCACAGGAGGGAGAAGAATTGATGGAATGAGTAGTCTCACGCATGGCAGGCCAGTCAGCAGGTTGATTTGAAGGGTGACGATGCATTTTCATGACTGACCCTCACCCTCGCGTGTGGGCCCAGCTTGTGCAGAGCTGATTCTTTTTCTGCAGGTGCGACTCCAGGGTGTTAGTTGGTGCAGATTTGGCGGTCCTCCTCCTGTTCTAATTCTTTCCCTTTTGTTGTGGGCCAATTTCTTCTGCAGAGATGAAAATATAACTTTTGACACATGGTGCGCTTCTGATGGGTGGGACATATACAGCTGGTCACAGTTAAAATTGCAATTCCATTTAAAAATGAAGATATTACTTACAGTCACTACTCGACCAACGTCCTGCCATTTCTTTTTACACTGTCTTCCAGATCTTCCGGTATTCATCCCTGCGGAATATTCTTCTGCAACTAGGTTCCAACGTCTCCTCATTTCTTTGGGTGGCACTTTTGTGGGACCATCTTGCTGATATCCTGCCATCTGTCCTCAATGACAGTGACTAGTTTCTCCACTTCCTCATGCAAGAAGTTCTTTGCTCTTGTTGCATTGGTGTATTGGATTTACACTCAGGTAATCTTGAAAACACACAGTCCTGACCTAGCATGCATCTATGCAGCACTCCTTTCCACTCCCTCAGCCACCCAAAAATCACACCTTACCTTGAAATATGGTCCATTGCCAATGCTGTTGAGGCACTGAGGACGCTCTCACTTTAAATGGCCGATTGCCAAGGTTGCTGCCCCATTACGCATGCGCGCACACTTTAACGCGCATTGCGCATGCGCGCATGCTCACTCAAATAGTCATGCGTCCCCCTATCAGCACTCGAAGACATGCTGGGCCCAAGCCCCGCCCCTGGCCACGGGACCACAATGATCCAAGAGCGGCCAAATTAGGACGGTCATTTTTCGGCGCGTTTTTCCCCCCACAAAGTCGTCGTATCACGGGTAAGTACGCCGTTCTAAGTGGGTGGGGAAATTTGGGCCCATCGGAACAGGAGGAGACCATTCAGCTGCTCGGACCTGTACCATCATTCAGTTATATTATGGCTGATCTGTATCTTAACCACATCAGCCCGACTTGGTTCGCTATACCTTAATACACTTATCTAACAAAAATCGTTCAATCCCAGTTTTGAAATTTTTAATTAACCCCCAGCCTCAACAGCTTTTTGAGGGAGTAAGTTCCAGATTTCCACTACCCTTTGTGTGAAGTGCTTCCTGACATCACCCTTGAACAGCCTAGATCGAATTTTAAGGTTATGCTCCCATGTTCTGGACTCCAACCAGAGGAAATTGTTTCTCTCTCTCTACTCTATCAAATCCTTTAATAATCTTATACACCTCAATTAAATCATCCCTTAATCTTCGATTCTCAAAGGAATAGAAGCCTAGTCTATGTGACTTGTCCACATAAGTTAGCCCTTTTAGCGCTGGTATAATTCTTGTGAATCTGCGCTGCACCCACTCGAAGGCCAATATATCCTTCCTGTAGTGCAGTTCCCAGAACAGAACGCAGTACTCCAGATGGGGTCTCACCAGAGCTTTATACAAAAGGAACAGCTGACCTGACTACCAGCAGAGAAGTGTCAAACCTCAATTCCATGAAAGAGTTGCAGATGGGAGTTTCAGGCAGTGACAGGAATTCAGGCACATAACCACAAGAACATGAGACTTTGGGGACAACAATGCAGCCTATGCGATGCACCACTCGGTGTGATGGACACTACCAATGAGTCGACTTCCACTGGATAATGTCGAGTGTCAAGCTTCTTCAATGTTGTTGCAGCTGCACTCAACCAGGCATGTGGAGAGTATTCCATCACACTCCTGACTTGTACCTTGTAGGAGATTGACTTTTCTATTTTCACCTATCTCTATGCCATGTAAAGTGCCTTCATAGAATCATAGAAACTTATAGCACACAAGGAGGCCATTTGGCCCAATGTGCTTGTTTGCTCTTTGAAAGAGCTATCCAATTAGTCCCACCCCCTGCTTATTTTCCCATAACCCTGTAATTTTTACCTTTTCAAGAATATATCCATATCCCTTTTGAAAATTACAATGAAATCTCCTTACACCCTTTCAGGCAGTGCATTCCAGATCATAACAACTTGCTGCATAAAAAATCTTCTCCTCATCTCCCTTCTGGTTCTTTTGCCAATTACCTTAAATCTGTGCTCTCTTCTTACCAACCCTCCTGCCAGTGGAAACAGTTCCTGTCTGTCTACTCTATCAAAGCCCCTCATCATTTTAATATCTCTATTAAATCTCCTTAATGTTCTCTGCTTTAAGGAAACAATCCTAGCTTCTCCAGTCTCTCCACATAACTGAAACCCCTCATCCCTGGTACCATTCCAGTAAATCTGCTCTGCGCCTGTCCAAGACATCGACATCTTTCCTAAAGTGTGGTGCCCAGAATTGGAGACATTACGCCAGCTGAGGCCTAACCAGTGTTTTATACAATTTTACCATAATCTCCTTGCTTTTTTATTTTATGCCTCTAGTTATAAAGCCCAGAAACCTGTGTGCTTTTTGAACTGCCTTATTGACTTGTCCTGCCATTTTCAATGATGGCAGGACACTGCTTTGGGATGTTTTATTGTGTTAAAGATGCTATGTACAAGCACATTATTGTTGTTGATCCCCAAAGTTAACCAAGCAAAATTCTAGAATAACTATATATCCGTGCATCATTCTATTAAAATGCTCCTCCTCCACGCTACTCAGAAACCATTCTCTCAGTACTGGATGAGCAGAAATTTTCTCCAATTAAATATTGGGAAGACCGAAGCCATTATCTTTGGTCCCCGCCACAAACTGCCTTCCCTAGCCACTGACTCCATCCCTCTCCCGAGCATCTGTCTGAGGCTAAACCGGACTGTTCGCAACCTAGGTGTCATATTTGAAATAAGTTTCTGGCCACATATTTGCGGCATAACTAAGACTGCCTATTTCTACCCCAGTACCCTCGCCCATCTCCGCCCCTGCCTCAGCTCATCTGCTGCTGAAACCCTCATCCATGCCTTTATTACCGCTAGACTCGACTATTCCAATGCACTACTGGCTGGCCTCCCACATTCTACCCTACGTAAACTAGAGGTGATCCAAAACTCGCCAGCCCATGTCCTAACTCGCATCAAGTCCCGATCACTCATCACCCCTGTGCTCGCTGATCTGCATTGGCTCCTGGTTAAGTAACACCTCAATTTCAAAATTCTCATCCTTGTTTACAAATCCCTCCATGGCCTCGCCCCTCCCTACATCTCCTTCAGCCTCACAACTTTCCAAGATGTCTGTGCTGCTTAAATTCTGCCCTCTTGAGCATCCCTGATTATAATCGCTCGAACATTGGTGGCCGTGCCATCAGCCCAGGCCCTAAGCTCTGGAACTCCCTGCCTCTCTACCTCTCTTTCCTCCTTTAAGACACTCCTTAAAACCTAACTATTCAGCTGCCGTAATTTCTTCTTATTATGGCTTGGTATCAAATTTATTTGTTTTCTCTTATAACACTGCTGTGAAGCACCTTGGGACGTTTTACTAAATTAAAGGTGTTACATAAATAAAAGGGCCGGAAGTTGTGGGCGGAGCGGAATCACCGCCGTGATGACGTCATCACGGCATCGAACACATTAACCTGCCCTGTGTGGTGAGACTGTTTGATACATTAACCTGCCCTGTGTGGTGAGACACTATCTAACACATTAACCTGCCCTGTGTGGTGAGACTGTTTGACACATTAACCTGCCCTGTGTGGTGAGACTGTTTGACACATTAACCTGCCCTGTGTGGTGAGACACTATCTAACACATTAACCTGCCCTGTGTGGTGAGACTGTTTGACACATTAACCTGCCCTGTGTGGTGAGACACTATCTAACACATTAACCTGCCCTGTGTGGTGAGACACTATCTAACACATTACCCTGCCCTTTTCTAGCTCCAATTCTGCCCTCTTGCGCATCCCCAATTTTCATCGCTCCAACATTAATCTCACGTTTTGCTTGCATGCATCCTAAGTTAAATAGACATCTTGGGGTAGAAATTGCCCCCCGCCCGAAATGGGGCGCTCCCACTCCATTTCGATGGATTTTCCCACATCTCTTGAGCAACATTCAGCTCTTTGCTTTTTTTTTGTTTTGATCCGGAAGTCGGTCTTAATGGGGAAGGTGACTACACCTGAGGGGCAAAAACACGGCGGTGACAGCAACTAAGAGCCGGAAGTTGTGGGCGGAGCGGAATCACCGCCGTGATGACGTCATCACGGCATCATTTAAAGGGGAGAGCCGCCACGATTTTAAAACTTCAGCCCACTGGGCCACCAGGGAGGGTTTCGGCCGGGCCAGTGACCTGGCACCCAAGAGAGGGTGCAAGGCTGTCTGTTGGTGGCCCGGTCAAACCCGAGGGCATAATTGTCAGTCCGACATGGCAGTCGGCCGACAAAAAAAAACCTGGTGTTGCGGCAGTGCATCCTCCCCTTTAAGGGAAGCCGCACTACTGTTGCAGGTCACAGCCTCACTGGACCATTGGGAAAAAACAGGTGTTGGCACCGCCGGGCGGACCAAAGGTTTTCCAAGGGGAATGTCGCCGTCGGGGGTTAGATCAGCGGTGCGCACGGCGACGATGCGCTTAAGACGGATTGGCAGCAGCGGAGTGGTTGTGGAGGGTGGGGGGGGGGGGAATCGGGGCACCGCCAGCAAAACTCAGGAGGGCAATTGGGCTATTAGCGGCCATTCCACCAAAAGTTGCCGACCACTCCACTCCACAGCGTGGCCGCTGATTTGTGGTGGTAACAGGCCTAAGGAAAGAAGCAATTTCAGCCCTTATATCTACAATGTCTGTACCTCTCAGCATTTTATAGAATTAGATCATGCCCCCCTGAACATAAATCTGCTCTGCAATGAATCAAGTTAACCCCTCCTGCGTCTCCCTTCATAACTTAGAGGCCCATGTGGTGTCATTGCCCTTTTCTCTTTTCTCTGAAGCCTTTCTAATGCACCAATGTCATTTTGGAGGCAATGGTATAGATCACAACAGCTTTAGCAACCAGGGCATGTTAAACAAAGAACTAGACCATTAGTCAGGATGCATGACACATACACTTTCAGCTCAGGTAGAGAATTAATATTGGGATCAGCCATTGAGACCAACTCCTCAGTTCCCTCATGACTGTACTGGACAACTCCAACGTTGGACTCCTTGCCATCAAACTACAAAAGCCAAAGAAAGGGAAAAGTTAGTACATACATGCTACTGCATTTAAAGCAGGTTTAACATGAACAAGCTTTATATAAGATAAAGTTCAATGTGGGGAAGCGTGAGGCCTTCAATATTGTACTCAAGGAAGATAAACCTTCTAAATGGTGAGAAACTAGGGACTGTAGAGGAGCAAAGAGAATTGGGAGTCCCAGTACACACATTTTTAAAGAAAGAAGAAAAAAGAAAGTCTTGCATTTATATAGCGCCTTTCCTGACCACCAGACGTCTTAAAGCACTTTACAGTTAATGAAGTATTTTTTTTGAAGTGTAGTCATTGTTGTAATGTGGGAAATGTGGCAGCCAATTTGCTCACAGCAAACTCCCACAAATAGCAATGTGAGAATGACAAGATAATCTGTTTTGTTATGTTGATTGGAGATAAGTATTGGCCAGGACACTGGGGATAACTCCCCTGCTCTTCCTCGAAATAGTGCCATGGGATCTTTTACATTCACCTGAGGTAGCACACGGGACCTCGGTTTAACATCTCATCTGAAAGACGTTAAAAGCCAGTAGACAAGTGCAAAAAGTAATCAGAAAAGCTAATGGAATGTTGGCCTTTATCTCATGGGGTGGGAGGGAGGGAGGCTGAAATACAAAAACGTGGAAGTTATGTTGCAGCTGTACAAAGCCTTGGTCAGACTCCATTTGGAGCACTGCATTCAGTTCTGGGCTCTGCGCCTCAGGAAGGATGTATTGGCCTTGGAGTGGGTGCAGAACAGATGCAGCAGAATGATACCAAGGCTAAAAGGGTTAAATTATGAGGACAGATTGCATTCATTTAGCTTATATTTCCTTGAGTATAGAAGATTGAAGGGTGATCTAATTGAGGCATGTAAAATGTTAAAAAGATATAGAGAAACTATTTCCTTTGGTGGGGGAATCAAGAATGGAAGGACATAACCTTAAAATTAGGACGGGGTCGTTTAGGAGAGAAATCAAGAAGCACTTTTTCATATAATGGGTAGTAGAAATCTGGAACTCTCCCCCAAAAGGCTGTGGATGCTGGGGCAATTCGAGCTTTTAATACTGAGATTACAAGAGTTTTGTTAGGTCAGGGTATCAAGGGATATGTAGCTAAGATGGGTAAATGGAGGCGAGGTGCAGATCAGCCATGACCTAATTGAATTGCAGAGCAACCTCAAGGGACTGTTTCTATGTTCCTAAAGTTATTCTTCTTAAAAGCAAATGGAGTTGAAACAAATTTTTGCATTGAACAAATTTTGGAGGAACATTATTGTGAATTCCTACTAAAAATGCAATGGTGCTTTTTCTGGTTTAAGTTGTCAATGACGTGTTGTCTCCTGATGGTAAAGGGCAGCATTTTTGCATTCCCCAGTCTAACCTAAATCATTGTTATATCTGCTGGGGCGTGCCTCCTATAGAAACATATAAATAAACTACACAAAGGCTGCAAGTAGCAAAGGTTGGAACTTTTACTCTATGCTGGTTCTGCACTCCACATATAATTGATTTTAACCTGTCTTGTATTTAAGCAAGACATGTAGAATACAACTCGATACTTAGACAGGATTTAATGCTCCCAGAACACTCTTAAAGCAACATTATTAGTATATTGGACATTGCAGTCACTAACTCTACTTTTTGATTGGAGTAAGCCCAATCATTCCACTGTTATTTGAAAATCCCACCAGTCCATCCAAGGATATTAACTGATCTATTCTCTTTGATTTAACTTTACATTATAAATACGATCAAGGATAAAGTCTGCAGTGCCGTTCAAACCCAAATCTGACCACACTGAAGTAACCATTTTCTAGATTTCTGCTTATACTAAAACAAATGTACTAAAACAAAATTCAAATCTAAGATCATGTCCCATAAATATTTGCATATCTGTGGTCTGTTCTGAATATAACAGGAATGCCAAAAATTGCTGTTTCCTTTGGGTTTTTCTTTTTTGTTGACTTGTGCAGTGCATCTGGAGATAGAATAATTTGGTTTCAAATTAAAATGCAAAGATGCCAGTGAGTTTTGAGCTAGGAGTGTTTGACGCTTCCTAAAATTTTCTAGCCCTCATCTAGATGAGCAAAAAGATTCACAATTGAAGTAATTTTAAAAAAATCAACCTGGGCACTCATTCCAGAAGAATTTTTGGACACAATTGTTTTTGAAATAGGAAAACAATATGAAGCAATGCCACAAAATATTGAAAAATTAATCACTGGAATGTATCATATAAAAGATAAAGAAATGCAGTCAGCTTTTCTGTTGGTAGATCATCACATTCAATGATTTGATCTCACCTTGATTTTCTCATCCTTGCTCAGTCTTTCGATCACTGTGATTATAAACTGCTTGGCTAAGCGGAAGTTTTGATCCCCGATGCTTTCTGAGCTGTCCACTATAAAGAGGAGGTCGATGGGCCCACACTTACACTCTGCAAGGAAGAGAATTGGTCAATAATCTTGGACATGACTCTCTCTGAAGTGGCTTTCAGTCATCACCAGGCTTCATATTTCTCCCACAAATTGTGTGGAATCGAGATCTCTCACCGTCCCACCTCAGTATTGTTAACTCTATATTCTTTGATGGACTTTAGTTTAATAGAGAGCTTTCACAATCGCTGTGGATGCTGGGATATGGAACCAAGGCAAATGGATGGAATTAAAATACAGATTAGCCATGATCAAATTGAATGATGGAACAGGTTCGAGGGGCTGAATGGCTTTCTCCTGTTCTATGAGAATATGAATGAGAATGAATACCAGTTTGCCCATCTTAGTTCATCTATCCAGTAAAAGTTTTACTCCCCACATCAGAGCATCCAACCTTTTGCCAAAAATCTCCCTTCTAATATTTCCCTGATGTTGAGACGTCTGGGAAAAACAGGAAATAAGCTCTTTCATGTCAGCTACATTCCTCCTTTAATTGACTCTTTCAGTGTATTTCCTTTAATGTACTAGAATTGTTTTGTTTTTAAATGAGCATAGATGCCTTGGGGTCTTTGACCCTAATAGAAGGGGAACTTTCCACAGTAAAATCCACGTCTTGAACTTGCGTTAGAGATCATTGTCGTTGAAGCTTGAATGTGAAGGAGTAACTATAAGGTCTGAAACCTTACTGATAGCAGCTCCTCCATTTCCAGTGCACCGTCTGAAGCAGTCTGCTTCATTTTGATTGGTTGATACACTGTCAGAGACTGATTGTGAGGGGAACATTTCTAAACTGCAGTCAAACTGCTATGAAACACTTACACCAACTTAAGTAAAAGAACATCTAACAACTTATGGTATGTCATTACACTGATCGCAAAATCAAGTAAGCTTGAAAAATGGTAGAGATAAACGGCAACCAATAACAGCCTTTCCTGTATCTACTCACCGCAGCAAGCTGTGAAAAAGAGAAGGAGAAAGGAAAATTAGCAAACTGAGTTTAATAATTATTGGCGAGCTTATTAATAAGATAAACAGGGGTGAGAAATAATTATTTTATGCTGTATCCAGCCAATCGGTCACCTCATTTTGCATCCAATCATTGCGTCACGCATTCCTGCGTAAGGCACTCTATGACACGGAGAGTTCAGGTTTGGGAGGGGCTGCTCCACAATTTCTGGTTGCTTAACGCAAAAGCTTTAAGGGGCAATTGTCTCCGACTTTGCTCTTCTGACAGCTGAGGCTTTCCATCATGAACCCATGTTAGAGATTTGGACATGGATTGCACGGGATTTCCCGATCTTTTGTGGTCAGGAGATCATGCGCCATGTGTAGTTGAATTTTCGATGTGTGCTCCCACTGGATTAGACTCCTAAACAGGACAGCATAATAAAATTACCCCTTGACTTATTATTGAATGACTACATTTATAATAGATGTGACATCTCGAGGGATTTGTGGCAGGGCGCTAGGCCCTCTAAGGGGTGGTAGGCTTCCTATGAACTTTTGGTACACAGTACAGTGCCATTTGCTACATGAATAAGGGAAGGAGAAACACATTTTATACAACACATTCTCAATGTAGCAGAGGATGGCTAATAACAACCAGAAACAGGAACCTTAGCTGATTTTCCCATCCTTAGCCCAAGAGTGCTGAGGCCAACTGGAGTCCCTGACTGCTACCCTGGCTGAAGCCAAACCTGGAACCTTCATGGCTCATGCAGCACAGTACCACACTAGGGCAGTGCACTTAGGAGCTCACTCTTGAGGTAAGAAGTTAATACCTCAGCACTTTCTGTTGGGCTTGTTACTGAGTCCAGACACATAATTCCCTGATGTGAAAAGTCTGAATGATTGTCTACTTACAGCACATGCGCTTAATGATATCCAATATTTCACATTCCTGCAAAAAAGAAGAGGATTAGTGATCTTAAGCCACACTTCTATTCCATTCCAACCTTCTACCTTTATTCAATGATTTTAGGGAGCATTAACATAACTCTGTTAATATTAATATGTTAAGAGTTCACTGTATACGTACAGAAGGTCCTGGTGGTCCAGGGGGTCCGGGAAGTCCCTGAAAATACATTAGAACAAATAAGACAAGACTATTATTATTCATAACCACAGTGGTTATTTAACTGAGTTTACTGTTACAATTTTGTACATCTACAAATTATTTTATACTTTACATTAAAAGGTGGCTTTGTCCTAATTGGAAAGAAGCAGTGAAATAAAGGCTGTATGTCACAAAAGCATTACTTCGTACCATGATTCCTTAGTCTCGGTAAACTTCTATCTTGCTGGTAACTCATTAACTTTTTTGTCCCTAATCCCACTGGCTGGCTTGAGGACCATTTTCTGGAGTGCTCCAGCATGCCTATGCCACAGACTGATGGGACGTGGGTCAACACCCAGGTTACACCAGGAATTCCAGCTTTGAATTGCGCCTTGTGGCCCTTTCACCTATGCTATGAATGCTGGAATAGCCTTGGCTCTAATCGCTGTTCCCTTGTTTCGCCTCTCCAGCGAGCAACAGAAGAGGGACTAATGTCGGTCTGGCAACAGTCCACAGCCATTGGGCCTGAAATGGAAGCCTAGATAAATATGGAGCAACGTCTGGCAAGCCCTTAAGGCGAAGATTAGTGCTTCAATCTGACATGACCTTTGAGTTGGCTTGAAGGAATGAGATAGATGATGGCATCACAGGGGGATGAGTGATGCAAGGACAAAGCAAAATAAAATGGATTCTCAATCAGAGCTGGACTCAAAGAGAAGCCTTGCCTGACACCAGCAATATTGGGACTAAACTGCTACAAGCCTACGTTGTGATAAACCAGTTTTATTTAGTAATGACAATGTATCTTCAGGTTCTGATTTAGCTTGGTGTACCCTTTAGAAAGGACCTTTCAATATGTCGGTTTGTGATACATACCAATGTATCTCCCTAAAGAACCATAAAAGAATTGGAGAGGTGAACTGAAACATATCTCTACAGGTTTCAGCAGGTTGAATGCTTGTTTGTACTATTGGATGATTTTACCAACAAGAGAGTGGTGAATATAGCCGATGCCAGTACACCACTTCTGTTCTTTAACTTAACGACTTGGCTGTGTCTGTACCAAGGAACCTATTTTTTCCCTACTGAGCTTCAAACACTGTTCATGTGCCAACATCTTCACACACATTCTATCCTGGCGCATGTGCAGTTATGTTTTTTGTTTCTTTATTTTTTTTCTTAGCCGAGTCCTGTCCTGTGAAAACCGCACTGATGGCAGGTGGGCACTGAAGTGGGAAGCCTACAAGCAGCAGTTGAATTCCTTTGTGGCAGCCAAAGAGGTGCCGAGGGCCAACAACTGTTTGTAGTGCAAGAAAAATCCACAATGTTTGAAGCCAAGTTTTGGAAACCCACATAAGCTAGTTTACCTTGAGCTGCGTTTGTAAAACTTGGGCCGTTGAAAGTCACATTCAGACTCAAGTTCCTGGTCTAAAAGCAGGAGTACTATCAGCTGAGCCAAGCCAACACTATTACTTACTAAACGTGTTAGTGACACCAAATACCAGTACTACACCTACTGTTAACTTTTATTACACTGGGGAGTCTTCCATGGCATTGCCCACGACCAAAGAGAAGGGAAGCAACATCACGTCATGTAAAGCAATGCAAGATGCAGGTTATTCTTCTGCTAAATTGTAGATGCGTGTCTACGAAGTCTAATCGATATTAAATGAACACTAGGCAGGTTGGCTCAAAGTAAATTGGGTTTAGGAAAAGGGAACTCATTGGATAGTCCTTTCAGAGAGCCAGCGCAGTCATAATGGGCCGGATGGCCACCTTCTGTGCTGTAAAATACTTTGATTCTGACTTTGCTTGTGGTACGGTCAATTAGGAGCCGGCAGACATTGTGGCCTGGGAATAGCTATGTGGGGCATATGAGCCTTCCAACCACTCAAGGTATTGGCTTGCAACCTGACGAATATTCCAAAGTCAGGTCTATTTATATATTCGGGGTGGGAGCTTACTGCTGAGCGGGGGTGGGGGGGATGGCGGGGGGGATGATGGCTGCTGCAGGATTGGGATGTCTGCAACAACTTAAAGGACCAGACGGCCTCCAAAGAGAGACCCATGTTGCTACCTCTGATGAATATTGCAGAATAAAGCAAGGTGGAACTCTCAGTTTACAGTCTCTCTATTGAATTTAGATGCTGCTCTAGCCATTTAAATGTTTTTCCCACATCAGGACACGGCTTGACTTCATGCCTGTTGTATACGAGCATAAATAATATCCAGCATCACTGAGGTGCTATGAACGAAGCCGCCATTTTAAAAGGCACCTGTCCGTTTTTGGGCGGAAGCATCCCGCCTCCAGATGTGTGCGTCCCCCACCAATTTTCCACTAGTGCCAGGGAATTGAGCAGTATTCACAAGATCATCCTACGCTGTGGCGCTGGTGCCCTTGCATTAGTTTTTCTCTTCGTTGCCACTAGCAACATGGGGCAATTAAAGTGGGGCAAGTTTACATCGTCAGGTTCCATTCTGAGCATGGATAAACATTTAAAATGGAAAATTTTGACATGGAAGTACGACAACATGAAGGATGGTTTTGGAGACAGGAAATGCATGCAAGGTAAAAGGGTGGCAGGCAATGGAACCAACGGTGGCAGAGGGAAGATTGGGGAGGGCAGGAGCTAAATAGGAGGAGGAAAGGGAGGGGAGAGGGGAGGAAGTGATTGGGAAAGAGGGGAAGGGTAAGAGAATAAGGAAGAGATGGGGGAATAGAGGAGGAAAAGGAGGAGTAAGGTAGAGAGAAAGAGAGAAGCAGGAGGGAGGGGATGAGAAGAGTGGGAGACAAGAGGAAGCGTAGAAGAGGAAAGAAGGGGAGGGAAGGAGAGTGGAACAGAGGAAGGGAAGGGTATTAAGATGGAGGGTGAGAGGACCACAGGAGGGTACTGTTCAATGGACTGCATCACTGCTTAGGTAATCTTTTCAGAGCATAGGATGGGGTGCTGCTAAGCACTGGAAAATTCAAGCAATGGGTGGGTGGTGCAGGGGTGGGGGGTTGGTGCTGGACTGCTGATGAAGGTGGGGATTCAGATCAATGGGGTGGGTGGGGATTGATGCATAGACAGACAGCCATTGAGGAGGAGAACCAGCTTGTTTGTGGCGGTTGTGCTATAAACGGAAAATGCAATCGGGATGGTTGCGGTGGGGGGTGGGGGGGGGGATTATCTTGAATGGGGAAAGGAGACATGGAAGACCTAGCCCAGAGTGGGATGTTCAGTCAATGGGGAGTTGGGAAAGGTTGGGATTAGCTGCCAGTGGGTGCATTGGAACAGGAAATGCTGCCAATGAGGGGGCGGGGGTGGTTTTAGAGAACATGCAGTCAGCAGTGAACTAATGTGAATTTGAACCAGCAGCAGTTATTGTCAGACAAAATATTTCATTCTTCCTCTTCTGAGGTTTTTTTCCAGAGCTCCATTTGATTCCCCTTGGGTCCTCCACTTAACATTCACTTCTCCATCTGTGGTCAACCATATTGGATTCAGCTGTTTTACATTTCCGATGAAACAGGCTTCCTTTGATGTTTTCTGTCCCACTTACTTCAAGGACTCAATCAAGGTCTCGGTTTGGCTGTCAGGTAACGTTTCCACTTTTATGGGCACTTCTGAATTTCTAGACCTAAGAGTCTGCAGGAAGGCTCACCCGGGATTGTAGTCAGATGGAATCTTCAGTTTTGGGATTCCTGATTTTCACCGTGATTTTTGACCAGAACGTTTTGTGAAAGGGACACGGCTGAATGTACCAATGAGAATGTTCTCGAATTAATTTAGCAGCAGTTTTGATGGATGATGGTAGTAACATGACCACATCTGCTGCTCTGTCGCGTGTCCCATTATACCTAACAAACTAAGCCCATCCTGAATGAGGCAGATATCAAACTTGGAAATGATGGCTTCCTGTCGACAAGGCTAAGAGTCTCCGACGTTATACGCAGCTGTGTCGCTGATGCACTTAACATAATGCAAGTCAGGAACGACCAACATCAACTTCTCAGGGCAACTACTGATGGGCACTAAATATGATGACCTGTCGCAAACTATTAGGGATTGGACCATGGCAAATGGACAACGGCTGAAATCTGGGCTCCAAGTAAGCGGGCACAGGTGTCCCTGATTAAGCAAACAGGTTAAGTTTATCTACAGCAAATATGTCTGGTTAGGGCCGGCCCATCAGGGTGGAGAGACATCGGTCTTTGGCGAGCTTTGAGAAAGTCTATTTCATTTGGTCACTCTGACAATAAAACTGCGCAGGTGCTGCACTGCCATTTGCCGACTGGATTGAGTGGGTTTTGAGAACACAAAGAGGGCAACATGAGTGCTGGCCATCTTGAAATGAGGGGCACCTAATCACAGCGATCTCTGCCAGCCTCGCCCTTATCCCGAGAACATATAAAGCCAGTTAGGGCCTCACCAGGTCCCGCAGATGGGCACAGCTTTCCACATCATCAGATGTTACCAGGTCAAGCACTTTCTCCGCAGAGTCAAGCAACCGGCCACAGCTTAAGCTTTTCTTATACTTACCTTTGCCCGTGTTCTGGTCTGTGGAGAATGGCGCCAAACCGGCATGCGAGAAATGCTCCACGGTGTGTACGATGGTTCTGGTCGCTACACAGGGTGAGCCTGGAATCAGGGACCTGGACAGCACTGTGGTTACATTCGGCATCTGTCTAAAGGTGGGGCGGTAGCAGGCCTGCCTAGAGGTATGAGGCGTTGATCCCGAGCCCAGTGGATCAGCGTGCGGGCATCAGCACGATCCTTTCCCATCGGGACACGCAAGCTCGGCGCGTCCAACGATGGTGGAGGTTGGCTCTCCAAAGCCAGTGTGAGGCTCGTGATCTGTACTGTGAGTGCCACTCCACTTACAGGTGTAGGCATCTTAAAGCACTGGAGAAGTACCACCAACGCTGCCTCCGCAAAATCCTGCAAATCCATTGGCTCTCTCAGGCCAACATCCCCAGCATTGAGGCATTGATCATGCTCAATCAGCTACGGTGGATGGGTTACATTGTCCACATGCCTGAAACAAACACTCTACTCCAAGCTCCGTCTCGGCAAGCGAATCCCAGGATGCCCTCAAAGCTTCCTTGAAAAAAATGTAACATCCTCACCAACTCTTGAGAATTCCTGGTCCAAGACCGCTCAAAGTGGAGGAGAAGCATTCGAGGAGGCGCCGAACACTTTGAATTTCTTCGTCGGGAGCACGCGGAAGCCAAGTACAAACAGCGGAAGGAGCATACGACAAACCAAGCACCCCACCCACCCATCCCTCCAACCACTATCTGCCGAGTTTGTAGATCCTGCAACGGACTCATTAGTCACCTTAGAACCCATTAGCGTAGAAGCAAGTCATCCTCGACTCCGGGAGACTGCCTAAGAAGAAGACGAGGGCTTACAGATGGCAGTGCCGGCATCCATGTGAGACCTCACACAATGGACGTCAATGGCATCGTGACGGGGTAAAGCAAAACACCATTCGAAATAAAATGGAGCACTACTTGGGAGTGCTTTTGCAGTTTAAACGCAATCTTGTGTTTGGTGTAGAAAAATATGCCATCCATGCCCTGACCTGCATTCTCCACTTAGCCTGTGTCACACTTTACCAGGCTTCCCTTCAAGTAACTAAACTTGTCCAAGGTTCAACGAGGTGTGAAATTTCTTACCGGATTCCCCTCTGGTCCTCTGTAACCCTTGGCCCCTTTGCGACCGCTTTCACCGGGAACGTCATTCTGAGAAAGAAACACAGAGAAGAGAGTTCACTCGGTCAGTGCTATATAGTTAATACGGAACCACAAGCTACTGAGCTAAACGTAAAGTCACAGTCACTTCCACCTTTAGAACTATTGTAGACAAATCTCTCGTCCGGGGAAAACTAAATTGTTTTTGCCCCTCCACGCCTGAAAGTGCTGAGCAGCCCTCAGCTACTTTGCACAAGCAGCCATTCTTCAGATTTGATCCCCGATGACGGGTGCTGCTTTATTCAAGCCGTATCTCGGTTGGTAGCACACTCTCCTCTGAGTCAGAAGGTTGTGGATTCAATGCCCACTCCAGAGACTTGAGCACATAACCTAGGATGACACTCCCAGTGCAGTAGGGCATGGGATTTCTCCCCAAGTGTCCTGGTCAATATTTATTTCTCAACCAAGACCATTGCAACAGATGATCTGGTCATTATCACATCGCTCTTTGTGGATTCTTGCTGTGTGCAAATTGGCTGCAGCATTACAACAGTAACTGTACTTTAAAAAGTACTGTAAAGCACTTTGGGATGTTCCGAGGTTGTGAAAAGCACTATAGAAATGCAAATCTGTCTTTAAATTCTCTTGGACAAGATAAGAGCACGCCCAAATTCTTGTCTCCTTGCGTAAGCTCTTGAACGGAGAATGTTTTTGCCTTACTGGGCAGTAAATTATGCTGAACTCCTCACCCCAATCAATTCTCAGCACTGCCACACTCTGGTATGTTCACACAGAGCTTGTATCATCACTTGATTCTCATTCCAAGAGAAAACTGTTTACAAATGCAGGCCAGATCATTTATAAAGTTGTCATCGGCAGTATATGCTGATTTGGATATCATAAATACAGAATGCACAGTTTTCTGGGAATCACCTGCAGGTTATTTATTTGTGAAAACACAATGAGCTCACTGACATTGTCGCCAGTTTTCCTACACACCTCAGACTGGATTCTCCTCTGAATTATCACCTGTTTTGATGCCAAATGGGGAGTAAAACGGTTAAATGGGTTTGTATCTGGAGAGTTATCTCCAATGTCCTGGCCGATATTTATCCCTCAATCAACATCATGAAAACAGATTATCTGGTCATTACCACATTGCTGTTTGTGGGAGCTGAGTGGGTGCTGTCATGAAAGGTGCTATATAAATGCAAATATTTCTTTCTTTCTCTTTCTTTCTTTTCCTTCCCTTCCCTCCCCTCCCCTTCCTTTCCTTCCTCGGAACCATTGCTAAAAAAAACTCCACCACATGTAAAGCTGAGTGGGGGGGGAAACTTGGTTTCAGAGGCAGCTGTACACTAACTAGAGTTGCCAACCCTCCAGGATTGCCCTGGAGTCTCCAGGAATTAAAGATTACTCTCCCGGACACTGCTGTGAGCAACCCTGCGAGTTGTAAATAAATTGTGTGTGTTTTTTCATTTTCTTTGAACAGTTTTGTTTGTTAATTATTAAAATTCAGAGATGAGGAAAAAAGGCTGTTTTACTGATAGTCAAGTATCAACCAATGCTTTCCAATTGGCTGGGGAGGTGGAGTGCCACAAGGATGGACGTGACAGGTGAACAATGGTAGAAGTGTGGGGTGGGGCAGTTGGAGGCAGGAGGTCATGTGAGGAGATCAACCAGAGTTGCCAGCCCTACCAGTAACTGAGGAGTTACCTGATATTGTTAACGGTTCCCTCTCCTCAAATCTGCCATCATCACCTCTCATCGTCGAAAACCCATTCTTGACCCCTCTATCCTTCTCGACCGGTTTGCAGTCTTTGAAGCTCAGCTGCTTCCTGACCTTGGGGCTAGAGGGCAGCTTTAAAAATACCAGAAATAAGTTTCTGGGCCCATTTGACATTAAACTGCTGACAGCTGCTCCCTTAATGGATAGAGGCACCTGACAGTATGAGCCACACATAGCTGATCTCTGCCAACAACAACAACTTGCACTTATCTAGTGCCTTTAACGTAGTGAAACATCCCGAGTCGCTTCACAGGAGCATTAACAGACAAAGATCGACATCGAGCCAATGAAGGAGCTATTAGGATAGATGACTAAAAGCTCAGTCCAAGAAGTTGGTTTTCTGCAGAGTCTTAAAGGAGGAGAAGTGTCGAGGTTTCAGGAGGGAATTCCAGAGCTTGGGGGCATAGGCAGCTGAAGGCACGGCCGCTAATCGTAGGGTGAAGGAAGTTGGGGATACACAAGAGGCCAGAATTGGAGAAATGTACAGCTCTTGGAGGGCTGTAGGGCTGGAGGAGGTTAAAGAGAGAGTTGGGGGCGAGGCCATGGAGGGATTTCAACACCCCAACTGTTACCTGGGAAATCAGCCAAGGTTCCTCTCTGTTACCCAGTGAGCCCTGTGGGGGATGTCAGGGGAGTAGATTGGAACTGCGATACCCTCTGCAGTTGTTTAGGTTGCTGACATATAGGTAGACCAGTTGAGGTGAGGTAAGACACACCTATTTCCACCTCTGTAACAGCGCCCATCTCCGCCCCTGCCTCAGCTCGTCCACTGCTGAAACCCTTATACATGCCTTTTTTACCTCAAGACTTGACAATTCTAATACTCACCTGGCCGGCCTCTCATTTTCCACCATCCATAATCTTCAGCTTATCCACAACTCTGCTGCTCGTATCTTAACTTGTGCCAAGACCCGTTCTCCCATCACCCCGGTGCGTGCTGACCTATATTGGCTCCCAGTCCAGTAATACTTCGCTTTTAACATTTTCATCCTTGTTTTCAAATCCCTCCCTATCTCTGTAATCTCCTGCAGCCCTACAACCATCCGAGATTTCTGCCTCCTCCAGTTCTGATCTAATGCACAGCCCGATTTTAATCATCCCACCATTGGTGATCGTGTCTTCAGCTGCCGAGGCCCTCAACTCTGGAATTCCCTCCCAAAACCTCTCCATCTCTCCACCTCCCTCTCCTCCTTTGAGATGCTCCTTAAAACCTACACCTTTCCCTCCCCTAATATCTCCTTATTTGGCTCACGCTCCTGTGAAGCTCCGTGGGATGTTTTACTACGATAAGGCGCTACATAAATACAAGTTGTAGTTGTTGTAGTGGAAATGTACACAACCTTCGCGAGAGGAGAAGAGGAAAATGGCAAAAAACTCAGAATCCCGATCATCCCTCCTTCTCTGGCTCTCCATCCATTTTCCGTATACTTTTTGTGAAGTGCCTCTGGATGTTATATTTTTACATCATGTGAATGGAAGTTGTTTGGGGAATCAGTGTCCACCTGCTGTGTGTTCTATAGGAGTCGGGGAGTTGGACGGTGTCACGAAAATCAGGGGCTTTAATGTGTTCACCAGATCGCGACGCTGCATTTTTAGCTCTTGAATTACCGGGGGTGCTTTCCAAACTATCTCCTCACTTCAGCTGAGAAAATACTTAAAGTTCTGGTCAGACTCGGAAATAAAATGCAGTCTTTTTCCTCCCCCCACCCACCCCAGCTCTTGTTGGAGTTTGATTCCAACAGGAGGAGGGGGCCAGACGGAGGGGGAAGTCCACCCTCTCATGAACCATTCTCCACAAGTGAGCCTCATGAATGTCAGCGGGCCATTCCACTGGGGCAGCATCACAGCTAAGCATAATTCTCCCCTTCCATCAGTAGGAGGGACCCTGGCTGCTTTCTCTGCACTCGAGGCACTGAGGCATGTTGCACTGGTTCCACTGCGATTCCGACTTGAGATTATCTCACCCACTACAGACCAGTAAGGGATTTGGAACAAAGCGGGTACGGGTCAGCTGATTGAATGGTGGAACAGGCTCGAGGGGCTGAATGGCCTACTCCTGTTCCTATGACCAGAAATCAAAACTGGTGCCTTCGGCTCTTTATTGGCTTGTGGTAGAATGAGCAGTTATCGTATCCACTTCCGGCAGCTCAAGGATGCCATATTTTGATTGGTGGAATACCACCCCTTTAAACATGATTGAGTAAAACATGATACAATTAAAGGGTTGACATCCATGCGTTTAGCAAATCTTTTTTTCTCGGGGGAGGGGTGAGGTCTTGTTTCAAAACACGTAGCACGTTTATATAAATCTCATTAAAACCTCGGGGGAGAAATTCAGTAACGCCCAGTTTGGGGGTGGTAACAATCGGGAAGCTTGAGACTCAGCACCACGTGCGGAAGTCCCACCCCTCTCGAGAAATTCGGATTACAGCCTCCGGAAGGAAGTGAAGCACTAAATCAAGCCCCCCACTTCTTTCCTGGGGTGTTAACGGGGTGGGCGCCTCAACAGCGCTGCACACTGGGCCACACAGTGCTGTTGCGTCCGAGGGGCCCTTCGTTCACTTAAAGGGAAGGGCTCTGCAAATGAAAAAGGGAGCTACCTAGACCACCATGGAGCGGGGGTGCCATGCAATCAGCCCGGCACTCAAGCAGAGTGCCAGGCTGAGCGATCGCGGCCAGTACGCCACGAAGAAAACGGAGTATGAGCGGGAAACCCAAAGTAAGCTTTTAAAAATTTTTCCATCGCCCTTAATTTCTGCCCCAGTAGCGGCCGGCTGCCCGATCCCTGCCATCTGCAGCTGTTGCTGCTTTCACCCGGCGATGCTGCAGGGAGTGAAAGTGAATGTCGGGGCTGGGGCACTAACGGGGTAATGCGCACTGTGATGACGTCACGATCTCCGGGTGCAGGAGATTAGCACACAACGTTGCCAGCGCCATGCCCGGGTGCTAAGGCATTTGCTCCCTGTTAGCGACCCCCCGGGGGTGCTAACGGGAGGCACAAATGCACCAAATTTCTAGCCCCTAGCCTTAGTAAATCAAGGCAAAGATGCTATCATGTTACATACTTAATTAATCCCTCTCTGATTGGACATTTTTATGGAGGTTTCATCACATGACCTCTCGCCACCAACCGTCTCCCATCTCCAATGTTTTTAGAACCGATAAATGCACTTGTTAAAGATAAAATGAAAAAAACACATTTTTTTTTAAATGCCCCAATACACACGCCTAGAATACCAGTCATGTCGCGCCCATTTTTCAGGCTCTTCACAGCCTCCTCATGCCCCAGAATGGCGGGCAGGAAGTTCAAAAATGGGCACTCACCAATTTCTAGGCCACAGGCACACACACACTCACCTGATAGAGATGAGGCCCCTTGTTGGAAAGCAATGTTAGTTCACTTCAATAGGCTAAATGATATTGGGATCAGAGTTCCTTTCAAAATATGTCCCTGGCCAAAACCAAGTAGGGAAAAGACCCAAGAATTGGCAAACACCCTCCCTGCTGCTTCTCTTCACGAATCATCACTTACATCAGCACCGGGTTCTCCGGGTTCACCATCGTCACCTTTTGGGCCTGGGAAGCCATTTGTTCCCTGAGAGAGAGAGAGAGAGAGAGAAACATGAGGCATGAAAGGGGCCATTTTCATCTCTGGTTTCATACACACAGAAGAGTTTCAAAATTCCTGTCCGACTCTGCCACTAAGGGGAGATAATGAACAACTCATGTGCATTGAGGAAATAAGAAGAGGCAGTTTCTTTCTGCATTCCTTTTTATCAGGCATTGCACTTTTGGATATCTGGTAAAACTTCTCAAACAGCTCGTAATCACAGGCATCCATTCCATGTTAGTCAGGAGTGTCAAGTTCAAATTATAGCTTGCAAATCCTAAAGATGATGTTTCACTTTCTGTCAAACATCACTGCCCTGGCTGTAGTCCATAGTTTTCAGAAGGGGAATGTCAGTTCTTGTGCCTGCCCGCAACTTTTGCAGACATGTTGGTTCCATTTAGAGAGGCTAAACCTCTTGCTCATAGATGTGAGTCTCTTCGTGATCATGGAGGGTGAGGTGGGAGTCCCCGGGCGGCAGTGGCCCACTTTATTTCGTGGGGTCACAGAGCTGTGCTCTTGTTCCTTCGAGGCCCACAGAGATAATTCAAGCATTATCGTTGGCAGGCCTCTTTTCTTCCATCGCCAGGTGAATGGGTCAGAGTGTGCACGGCGCAGGCTGTGACCAGTTCCAAACTAAAATCGCAATCGGGGTCCCATTTACATCATAGTACCCCGATTCCCACATTACAAAGGACTGATCGCTTGCAACAGGCAGGAGCTTCGAACACCCAGATATAGGCACCTTTCAAAATGGAGCCGTTGTTCATGGGCTGGTCAGGAGACCGACCCCATTCTGAGGCTATACTTCAATCTGTAAGCGTGACCTCGAGCTTCCGGTCGCCTTTCACTTTAATCCTCCGCTTCACTCCCACTCTGATCTCTCCATCCTGGACCTCTTACACTGTTCCAATGAAGCTCAACACAAGCTCGAGGAACAGCATCTCATCTTTCACTTAGGCACATTACAGCCTTCTGGACTCAACATCGAGTTCAACAATTTTAGACCATAACCTCTGGTCATAATTTATTTCCATTTTCTCCCTTTTTTTTTAACCAACCTCCCCCTGCACCTTTTTTTTTTCTCTTTCCCATGGCAGCTGGTGATAATTCTGCCATTCACACCCCATCTAGACATATCTTTTGTTTCCTAACTTGTGCCATTACCCTCTCATTTTTGCCCATCATCCCTTTGTCTCTTAAATCCCTCCTGCCTTCCACCCTATCACAGCCTTCCCTTTTGTTCTTTCCTCCCCTCCCCCTTTCCCTGCCCCTGCACTTCCTTAAGAATCGGTTACATCTCAAGCTTTTCCTGTTTTGACGAAGGGTCACAGACCCGAAACGTTAACTCTGTTTCTCTCCACAGATGCTGCCTGACGTGCTGAGAGTTCCAGCATTTTCTGTTTTTATTCCATTCTGAGGCCAATACAGCCCTGTTAATGCCAAGCGAAGGCACTCAAAATCATAAGAATATAAGAACATAAGAAATAGGAGCAGGAGTAGGCCATACAGCCCCTCGAGCCTGCTTGGCCATTTAATATGATCATGGCTGATCCGATCATGGACTCAGGTCCACTTCCCCGCGCGCTCCCCATAACCCTTTATTCCCTTATCAGTTAAGAAACTGTCTATCTCTGTCTTAAGTTTATTCAATGTCCTGGCTTCCACATCTCTCTGAGGCAGCGAATTCCAAGGATTTACAACCCTCTGAGAGAAGAAATTCCTTCTCATCTCTGTTTTAAATGGACGGCCCCCTAGTCCTAGTTTCCCCCATCAGTGGAAACATCCTCCCTGCATCCACCTTGTCAAGCCCCCTCATAAACTTATACGTTTCGATAAGATCACCTCTCAATCTTTTGAATTCCAATGAGTAGAAGCCCAACCTACTCAACCTTTCCTCATAAGTCAACCCCCTCATCTCCGGAATCAACCTTGTGAACCTTCGCTGAACTGCTTCCAAAGCAAATATATCCTTTCGTAAATATGGAAACCAAAACTGCACGCAGTATTCCAGGTGTGGCCTCACCAATACCTTATATAGCTGTAGCAAAACTTCCCTGCTTTTATACTCCATCCCCTTTGCAATAAAGGCCAAGATTCCATTGGCCTTCCTGATCACTTGCTGTACCTGTATACTAACCTTTTGTGTTTCATGCACAAGTACCCCCAGGTCCCGCTGTACTGCAGTTCTTTGCAATCTTTCTCCATTTAAATAATAACTTGCTCTTTGATTTTTTTTTCTGCCAAAGTGCCTGACCTCACACTTTCCAACATTATACTCCATCTGCCAAATTTTTGCCCACTCACTTAGCCTGTGTATGCCCATGCCCTTTTGCAGAAATCGACTCCATTGATTTCTATACATGCCCAGGGTTTACCCTGCATCCCCAGAGCTTTGTGGTTGACTAATAACCTTTCACTTGAGAGACTTTGTCAAATGCCTTCTGTAAGTCCAGGTTCATCCTGTCAGAGAGATTTCTACAGTCCACTTGGGATGTCACTATCTCAAGTACGAGGACCTTGATCTGACGGGATCTTCCGATTCTGAACCCAAGTTGGCGATTGTTTATTAGACTGTTGTGCAAATACTCAAGTTTACTCCTGCTAATCAGTTCCATTCTTTGACATAGAATGGAGGTGAGACTAATGGGTCTGTACTTGCCTGTGTCTGTTTTATCCTCCCTTTTAATATGAGAACCACATTAACCTGATGCCATTCTACTAGTATCTCCCCAGTGTCCAGTAACTGCCCCAGAATGCTTGTCAAATCTCCTTCCTAGTCCCATTCAGCTCTTTGGGACAAATACCATCTATCTCTGGGGAAATATTTCTTCTGAACACATTTAGCCCTTCTATAACTTCCATCTCATTGCTATCAAGGTCATTAATTTAGCCTTGACTCTCCCTGTTTGGGGAAGGCACATTACTCATTTCTTCCCTTCTCAGCACTTGGAGGTAGTAATCATTCCGAATATAGGGTAGAGTATTCAGCTTCAGTGGGGTGTTGCTCCAATATCATCTATTTTATGCCCTCAACCAAAGTTGAAAGTTCTGGTAATTAACTATCTTGTGTTCATCCTCAGTGTTAATTCTATTTGCTTTGCTTATGGCCTTCACCTTTTTTCTGACTGCTCTCTTAACGTGGCACTGAAAGAATGTTTTACTGTTATGAACAACCTCTGCTGCCATGCTTTCTCTCAGTATCTCCTTGCGCTTCTGTCACCCTTTAAACTCGTTCCTGCATTCTGTTATGTTCAGCCCAGGGTACCCTTTGCCTTTCTCTCGGCAGGACTGGTGGGATTATTATTTCTCTTTATATCTAGTCTAAGAGAATTCCAAGGGTTTACTGCCAGCTCACAGGCTAACGGCAGCATATAACCAAAAGTCGGGATAAAAGTGCCTCTGTCATCAGGGGCCAGTCCCAATCAGCTAACTGTGTAATATGGAGACCTGAATCATAGAGGAGTGCAGTCACAAGGGGCCAACTCCTTGTGACTAACTTGCAAAACAAGAGGCACTTGACCTGATTGCAGACTCAAAGACCCACAATTCCATGGGTTACAATGCTGTTGGTTTCTCGCCGGTCCTTGCAGGTGATGCTGGGATGGCCTTGTATTGCAATGAGCCGCTCTTTTGTCGTAATCTAAGCGCCTTCTCTGACATAGATGATGGTATAGAAAAAACATGCAAACTGCCTAACCGAAACTTGAGCAGAATATCTAATATGATCGATGGTAGCTTCGCGGTTAGGAACAACAACTTACATTCTCTCCAGTGACTCCTTGTTTACCTGGAATACCCTGTGGGAAGAGGAATAGAGTGTATTAGATTTATTTCTATATATTAGAACGTACAGTGTAGAAGGGACAATGCAACTCAAACTACCTCGTCTAGTAACCAAGCGGAGAAGATTTAAACTATTCCCATTTCACCTGGACATTATAATGCTACGATCGATCTACTACAATAGGAGTCCTTCCAGTTGGCAGGGGAAGGGGCAGCTCCAAATCTGAAGACCTTGAGTCAAACGGGTCTCATGTCCCTCACATACTTTTTAGCCTCTATCTGCGACACCCCTGGTAGCTCGGTGAGTTCCTCTAGTGAGTAGCTGAACCCATACAGGTCAGGGATGTCTCAGTTTCAATCCTTGGCTTGTGTTGTCTGGTCTCAGGCAGGCCAGAATTTGTAACACTACAACAGGCTTTAGTGCTCCTGGGCTATGGATAGGGCAAGTAAGCTCCTCTGTTCGGTGAGGATAGGTTGTGGTGTGTATTGATCCATTCCATGTTATGTATCTAACTCGCAGAGTGGGGCGGAGGAGTGTGGGGGGGTGCGGCTATGGAGTCAAATCTAGAGTGGATTAATTAACTCAGCCCAGACTGATTGATGGAACTTTTTGACATTAGTACACGTAGTGTCTTGCCCCATTAGAGCATCTCTTTTAGTGTACATAGGAACATGATGTGTGAAAGGCTCAGTAGATAGCACACTCTCCTCTGAGTCAGAAGATGGTGGGTTCAAGTCCGGCTCCAGGGACTTGAGCACATAATCTAGGCTGACAGTCCCAGTGCAGTGCTGAGGGAGTGCTGCACTGTCGGAAGTGGCGCCTTTTGCATAAGATGTTAAACCGAGTCTGCCCTCTCAGGTGGACATGAAAAATCCCACGGCACCTTTTTGAAGAAGAGCAGGAGTGTTCTGCCTGGTGTCCTGGCCAATATTTAGCACTCAACCAACATCGCTAAAATGAATTATCTGGTCATTATCACATTACTGTTTGTGGGATCTTGCTGTGCGCATATTGCCTGCTGCGTTTCTGATATTACAACAGTACTTTATTGGCTGTAAAGCACTTTGGAATGTCCTGAGGTCATGAAAGGTATTGTATAAACCCAAGTCTTTCCTTTTTTACTTTTGATAACCTTATAAAACACTGAATGAAAGAGGTGCAAAGCAGGAGATAACGATTAAGTCATCGAGCGAAACAAGTACTCGTCACTTACGAGTAATCCTGGTGGTCCCCTGGATCCATTCCCTGGACTTCCACTTTGTCCCTGTCATCAATAAGAAAAAAAGAGTTATAAAAATATGAGCAAACTATCCAAATAAAATAAAAAGTTCAAGTGAAACTTCAAAAAAGTCTAGCTTTTTGATTTGGTCCATACCTGTCAAATCGTAGAATGTTACAACAACAACATACATTTTGGGGTGCATTTAACATAGCAAAACGTCCCAAGGTGCCTAACAAGAGCGATACAATAAAAACATTTTGGCACCAAGCCACAGAAGGCGATATTTGGATAGATGACTAAAGATGGTCAAAGAGGTAGGTTTTAAGCAGCATCTTAAATGAGGAGAGAGAGGTAGAGAGGCGGAGAGGTTTAGGGTGGGAATTCCAGAGCTTGGTATGTAGACAGTTGAAGGCATGGAAATTATAATCAGGGCTGCTCAAGAGGGCAGAATTAGAGGAGCACAGATATCTTGGGGGGTTGTAGGGCTGGAGGAGATTACAGAGATAGGGAGGGTCGAGGCTATGGACGGATTTGAAAATAAGGATGTGGATTTTAAAATTGAGACATGGTCGAACCGGGACCGGCCATTGCTCAGTGAGCACAGGGGTAAAGGGTGAACGAGACTAGGGGTGAGTTAGGACACGGGCAGAAAGATTTGGATGAGCTTAGTGTTATGTATGGAGAAAAAGTCAGACTGAACACAGTGAGCTCAAAGTAAAGTGTGACCGTAGTCTTTTATTGCAGGTCTCCAGAGTGCCTCTCCAACCTGTGAGGCCTCCTTAAATACCTGTGCTCCCAAGGAATTATGGGGTCCCTTGGGACTCCAGGGGATGAGCCTTCTGGTGGTTGTACAGAGTAAATACAAGTTTACATATATAACACTTAATGTAGGGTGGAAGATGGGAGGCCGGGCCAGAAGGGCAATGGAATAGTCAAGTCTAGAAGTAGCAAAGGTACCGATGAGCGTTTCAGCAGCAGAGGAGCTGAGGCAGGGGCGGAGTCAGACGATGTTACAGAGGTGGAATTAGATAGTTCTTGGTGATGGAGTGGATATGTGGTTGGAAGCTCATCTCGGAGTCAAACACAATGTCAAGGTTGCGAACGGTCTGGCACAGCTTCAGTCAGTTGCCAGGGATGGAAATGGTGGCCAAGGAATGGAGTTTGTGTCAGGGGCTAAAGATATTGGCTTCAGTCTTCCCAATATTTAGTTGAAGGAAATTTCTGCTCATCAAATATTGGATGTCGGATAGGCAGTATGACAAATTAGAGACAGTGGAGGCGTCCAGACAGTTGGTGATGTGAGAGCTGAGTGTCCTTAACTGAGATATACACAAAAACATTCAGCCCATTAAAGTCGTCACTGATGTTTCTCTCCACATGAGCCATTTAGTCCAATTCTCTGCTTCTGCTCGCTCCCCGTACCCTTAAATATTCCTCTTGTCCCACAAAAATAATTCAAGACTTTCCTTTGTATGGACCTCTTTGGTTACAATGCAACTGGGACTGGTCGGAGTGTGTACTGTGCAGGCTCCGACCAGTTCCTACCTAATTTGCCAGTCGGAATCCTATTTACAACATAGGACCACAATTCCCATATTAAAAGGAATCGATCATCTTTGGACCCCTTTCAAAATGGAGCTGTCTGCATCGCCTTTAACGCCAGGCAAGGACACTCCAAATGGACCCCATAGTGTGGAATTGGACCTGCCATGTAAGCCAGGTTCCCTTCCCTGCAGGACAATAGTGAACCAGTTAGACTTCTACAGCAATCTGACAGCTTTCATGGTTAATTTTCCTTGTCAGCTCATAGATTACCAGAATTCAATTTCACAACTAGCCACGTAGGAATTTGAACTCATGACCGATGCATTGCTAATCCAGTTGCCATAACCCCCGGGCTACCCTGCAAATATCTTTCTCCTCATGTGGCCACATACCCCTTATTTCAATCATCTTGCGGAGGAGCCTGCCGTTTATTCGCTGACTTTCCCAATTCTACAAGGATGTATGGAGGATGCCGTGACTCATTTCCTTGCATGTGAAATTCCAAAGGGGAGGGTTTGTTAAGAGAATCTGTGGCTCACTTGCTTGTTATTCTTTAAAGGAAGCAGTGCGAGGGAGTCCGCAGCTCATCCAAACATCTTGCGAGCTAAGGCATTCAGCCCATCAGGTCTCCAGCTGAAAATCTTCCATCTGAGGAATTCCAGTCCTACCATATAGAATTCCCCATCCTGTCATAAAACTTGATTCAGGGCTCAGCACTAACATTAACAATCCTTTTGGGGTAGTTCTCAAGGATTTTTAAGCAGCTGAACTCCTACTTGAGTTGATGGTAAATAATGATCAAATCCTTTCTCATGGTAATGCCCAAATAAAGTACGGACTCCTTTACAGGATTTGCAATGTATGTATCTTGGGGAACACTAACAAACGTGCAACTTCACTTCTTTGGGAAATGATAAAGTACGCACTGACACATTATTTTCTCCTTCCAACTCTTCCATTGCTTTCATCCTCCACTCTATCTGACTCCAATTTCTCTTCCTTCAAATATCTCCAAAGCTCGCTCAGTAACTTTGATGCTGTCTCCTCCCTCCTCACCCAACCCAAAAGTTTCTACAATGTGCTTCCAAATCCCTGCAGACTCCTGATATGGGACCATGCCCTCCTTCCTGAGACAGAACAATTTGATGGGACAGGAGGGATGAAGGGTGGACTCAGGGTTGCAAGTGGAGCAGAACTTGGGACCCCAGTTCTATCCAAATCAGAAGGGTGAACATGTCAGGAGTGTGATGGAATACTCTCCACTTGCCTGGATAAGTGCAGCTGCAACAGCACTCAAGAAGTTTGTCACCATCCAGGACAGTGCAACCCGCTTGATAAGCAAGCACCTTAAACATTCACTCCCACCACCACGAGCTGCAGTGTGTGCTATCTAAAAAGATGCACTGTCACCAAGGCTTCTTTGGCAGCACCTCCCAAACCCGTGACCTCTATCACCTAGAAGGATATGGGGAACAAGTGCATGGGAACACCACCACCCCCAAGTTCCCCTCCAAGTCGCACTGCATCTGACTTAGAAGTATATCGCCAAGAGCAAGTTATTATTTAAATGGAGAAAGATTGCAAAGTGCCGCAGTACATTGGGACCTGGGGGTACTTGTACATGAAACACAAAAGGATAGTATTGCAGGTACAGCAGGTGATCAGGAAGGCCAATGGTATCTTGGCCTTTATTGCAAAGGGGATGAAGTACAAAAGCAGGGAAGTCTTGCTACATCTATATAAGCTATTGGTGAGGCCACATCTGGAATACTGCGTGCAGTTTTGTTTTCCATATTTACGAAAGGATATACTTGCTTTGGAGGCAGTTCAGAGAAGGTTCACCAGGCTGATTCCAGGGATGAGGGGGTTGACTTATGAGGAAAGGTTGAGTAGGTTGGGGCCTCTACTCACTGGAATTCAGAAGAATGAGAGGTGATCTTATCAAAACGTATAAGATTATGATGGGGGTTGACAAGGTGGATGCAGAGAGGATGTTTCCACTGATGGGGGAGACTAGAACTAGAGGGAATGATCTTAGAATAAAGGGCTGCCCATTTAAACCAGAGATGAGGAGAAATTTCTTCTCTCAGTGTTGTAAATCTGTGGAATTCGCTGCCTCAGAGAGCTGTGGAAGCTGAGACATTGAATACATTTAAGACAGAAATAGACAGTCTCTTAAATGATAAGGGAATAAGGGATTATGGGGAGCGGGCAGGGAAGTGGAGCTGAGTCCATGATTAGATCAGCCATGATCTTATTGAATGGCGCAGCAGGCTCGAGGGGCCGTATGGCCTACTCCTGTTCCTATTTCTTATGTTCTTATGTTCATTCCTTCATCGTCGCTGGGTCAAAATCCTGAGACTCTCTACCTAACAGCATAGTGGGAGCACCTTCACCTCGCAAACTGCCGGACAAGAAGGCGGCCCAGCATTACCTTCTGAAGGGCAACTAGGGATGGCCAATAAATACCAGCCTTGCCAACTATGCCCACATCCCAAGAATCAACGCTAATAACACAGTGTAATTTCAGAGCCCAGGACTTTTAACTGTTTCCATGGTATCCAGGTGGAAGTGAGGTGTTAATTCTGGTTCAGTCAAAGGGCCTTCACGTGAAAGGTTAATTTGACTTTTCTTTTTCAGATGCTGTCAGGCCTTCTGTGCATGAATGTCATTTTCTGCTTCTATCTCTGGTTAGTGTGCGTTTTCTTACCATTGCACCCATAGGTCCTGGGTCACCGGGGTATCCCTTTGAACCTTTTGGGCCCCTGGGTCCCTGCGGGATGGATAAAACATCAATTAGTCCTTTTAATTAGTTACACATTCAGAACTGAGCCACTACCATGAAGAAAATATATAGAATGAAACAGAAGTGCCATTAATTTAATTATCGAGGGCTTGGTCACTCCAATTCCTGCTTGCTACCCGTTACATTCACCACTTCTCAGCGGGTCGACTGAGGAATATTCCTCTCATAAGTGAAGTGTCTCAACTCGTGGGGCAGCTTGACTTTGGTTTGCATTGCCATTTGGAAAATATTCCTCTTGTCTGCATTGGTGAGGCGACCAAGGATAATTTCGGTTTATACGCATAATAATATGTTCCAGGCACGAACTGAGGTTCAGGATTTTTTACGGGTTAATTCTCACAGGTCCAGCATCCCCTCTGTCACCTCGATGGAGAGGCAGTATAGAGCCATTGAGGCAAACAGGGGATTGGTGCGCTCAGCAGCTCACCTGGGAATAAACGAGCTAGCCATTGTCCATGATAATCTGGGGCATTGGGGCAATTATAGGGAGGGTGGGCATCCCAGTGGTGTCTGGCAACTGCCGCCTGCAGTATCTGATGCAGATGAAGTTAAGTCCATGGGTGGGGGAGGGGAAGGTCCAATGTCTGGAGGCAGCTGGGGGAGTGTGTGCGTTGGGGAACCTGGACAGACCATTAATAGCTCAAGCTAGTCTTCAGGAGTCTGGAGGGAAAATTCTGCTCCTCCCAACCCCACAAAAATAAAGAGCAGCTTAGCTTTGGAAGCCTCTTCGACTGGGTTGTCCACCGATACTGGTCGGAACGTGCGCAGTCCTGTCTTGGCTAGTCCAAAAATGGCAATCATGGATCTATGTACACGACAGGGTCCTGAATTGCATTTTAAACGGGCCTAGCGCTGACCCGTGGCTGCTCCGGCCATCAGGCAACTGGTGGGTGTTACGTCAATGCCCTACTTTTTCTAGGCGCTACCTCTCCCCTATCCATGGAGGCTAGAGGCCTGAAAATTCACCTCATGATGTTTGTGGAAGAGTGTCAGACAAACTCCGTGAAGCGAGGCGAGCAATGTGATCATGGGTGAGACATTCCAACCCGGCTTGCATTGTTTGTTTTGGAAGCGAGTAAAAAGAGGGCCGACCTCAGGACTGGGGGGGCAGACTATAAGGTGAAACTGGGTACAAGTGATGCTCACCCAGGTTGTGACTTTCCACTGAACATCGACAGTCCCACAATTCACCCCAGTGTGTGAGTGGGTCGGGTTGCCGAGTTTGGGCCCAGACATTAAGGGTCAGCAGTGAAGCACTGGATGATGTCCATTGACCAAATCTTCACTGGAATTAAATTGTTGGAAAGTAAATGATACAAACCTCTTGTCCCGGACGTCCCATATCACCTTTAAATCCCCTAGGTCCTGGTCTGCCAGAGTCCCCCTGAAACAAAAGAAAGCAAAGGGTTCAGGAGTTGCTGGAGAGCACAGCAGGCAGGAAAAGGAGTGCGTGTGGGGATAGCTGACCATGCCCCCCTTGTACTGAGTTAACAAAAATACCAAATTGATGGAATACTCTCCACTTGCTTGGATGATTGCAGCTGCAACAGTCAAGAAGTTTAACACCATCCAGAACAAAGCAGTTCGCTTGATTGGCGCCCCATCCACCACCTTAAACATTCACTCCCTTCACCACCGGCACACCGTGTCTGCATTGTGTGCTACCTACAGGATGCACTGCAGTAGCTCACAAAGGTTTCTTTGACAGCACCTCCCAAACCCACGACCTCTATCACCTAGGAGGACAAGGGCAGCAGGTGCATGGGAACACCACCACCTCCAAATTTCCCTCCCAAGTCACACACCCTCCTAACTTCTACACATATCGCCATTTCCTTCATTGTCACTGGGTCAAAATCTTGCAACTCTACTTCACCACCCGGGCTACAGTGGTTCAAGGGCAACTAGGGACGGGCAATAAATTGCCAGCCATGCCCACATCTCGAGAATTAATAATACAAAAAAATACCAGAATGAAGGTGATTGTATTTTCCAGCATGGGTCAAATTACGTTGACCAGGAGCTGAAACTGTGGCTGATGTTTCTTTCTCTAGCTCAGATGCTAAGGCTAATTGTAATGTCTCAAACTACTGCCCTCAGCTATCTCCACACAGATGTGCAGGTACCCAGTTACTTGCACGAGCAGAGGTGTCTCCTAAACGTTAGAGATATAAAAGTTAGAGATCGGGGACAGGATAATCCCTGTTCTCTGAAGTGGTGAAATTGAGGTCAGATAGGCTTGCAAAGTGAGTCCAACCTGTTTGGCAGTGCATTGGATTTACACTCCCACGGCGTCAAGCTGAAGTGGTGTGAGACGAGTGCTTTACTTTGGAATCAGATCAGGTCAAGATCTAACTCAGGATCTATACTGCTAGTTCAAGTTTGTGTGAAGCAGACGTGACTTGAACTGAAACTAAACTCGCACGCCCAGAATCTCTGCCAGCCACTGTAACCCTGGCATAAATCTATGGGGCTGAAATTGCCCACCGCCGGAAAAGCGGCGCACCTACCCTGTTTTTACCGGCGTGATTGATGCGGTGGCCTCTTGAGCGAAATTTCACTCTTTGGCTTTTTTTTCCCCAGCGGACTGGAAGTCGGTCATAATGAGGGCGGAAGTGTGGCAGTGAGCGGAAGTTCACACACTAGAGGGGCGGAAGTGTCCTCCACCGTCAGTCATCAGCGTAGCGCTGATGATGTAATTGCGCTGGCGCGTCACACGGGTGATTCAGAAGTTCGGTCCACTGGGCCACCAGGGAGGGTTTTGGCAGGCCAGCGGCTTGGCACCCAAGAGGGGGTGCCCAGCTGCCTGTTGGTAGCCTGGCCGAACCGGGGGCATAAGTGTCGGCCTGACATGGCAGTTGGCCGACAAAAAAAATTAAGATGGAGGCCGCGGCAGTACGCCGCACAGCCATTTTAGAAACACTCCAAGTACAGTGCACCGGCAGAAAAAGCTGCTGGTGGAACCGAACGGCGACAGCAAGATTTTCTCTGCAGAATTTCGCATTCGGGGCAGGGTGGGGGAACATCGGCGGTGATCGCTCTGATGGCGCACTTAGGACGGATTGGCAGCAGCGAGGCGGTAGTGGGGCGAGCGTGTCACCGCCGCAATACTGCAGGAGCGGAATTTTCAAAATGGCAGCCATTCCACGAAAAATCGGTGGCCATTCTACTCCGCAGCCTGGCCAGCGATTCCCAGCAGTAACAGGCCTTAAGGGAAGGTGCAATTTTGGTCCCTTTGAGTCTGCGGACACCAGGGTTACGGCGGGAGGTTGGGAAAACTCTGCTCTGCTGTGTAAACACACCCGCAATTCCCATAATGAAATACAAGAGAGATGGCACTGCCGCCTCTTACTATTCACTATCACTTTGAGATAGATTCTTGATGCTTACAGTAGCTTTCCTGAACTTCTGTTAAACGTGCTGCTTCAAGGCTTGGCAAGCATCAGTTAAAAATACGGACACATCCGCTCTTGGATAGTTCGGTGCATCTGGTATGTGTTATGCTGTTGAAATTTCCAGAATGGTTTGGTTACCATGGTTCCTGATCTTTTAATAGTTGTATTAGAATGTAGAACATTCTACACTTACTGGGATCCAGTTAAACACAGTTACAGTTGTGTTAAACACCCTGGGGCAAAAATTGATTATGGCCCGTTTTATGGGCGTGCATGGATTCCGCGTCACCCCACTCCCCCACAAACAGGAGGCCTGTGGTTCATCTGAACCTGTGCCTCAGGCCTCGTTTGAATAATTTGGACAAGGTGTCAATGCCTGTTTGGCCTCCAGAAGCAGCTTTCGCATTGTCAGCATTCAATTTTTGGACACCTGCTCTGCCAACAGGGCTCTTGGTTAACCCCAGAGAGGGTAAGGGGGGCACGGGGGAGATGGGAGGGGGGGAGGTAGGAAGGAAAGCAGGAGTGAGGGCTGATCGTAGGCCAGCAGTGGCCCTCAGATGTACTGTGGAGCTTGGAGGAGCACTCCTGCTACTCCCATCTCCACATCAGACAAAGTAGCAGTATTGCCCTCTTCAAATTGTTTCTATATTGAGATAAACCGGCAACTGTTTAGCAGCAAAAAAAAATCAGAAAGTGTATTCCAGACATTAAGAAGCCCTTAACAAGCTTCATTCTCTTCCCAGCATTGTATGAATAAGAGGTACTTACCTACGGACAATAATAGTGCAGTTTGAGTGGAACTTATGATCAGGATGATTTTTCTGGCCACATAGTTACACCATGAGAAAAACATAAGCCGTAATGTTAATTAGTGACCAGCAATTGATGAGCTGAGATCCACTGAACAATGAGCGAAGGTTCCATCGAATCAGTCCTCTATTTCAGTAAGAGATATCAGCTAAGAATATAGTTACCAGATCTCCACTAGGTCCAGGAGGACCCTCATGTCCTGGTTGACCCTCAGGCCCGATAGTTCCCTATAGAGCAAAGTAATAAGAAATATGTGTGACATCGATGCAATTTATGTCAATACTGATCACGCACTCATTTCACACGATACACAAGGTGAGGCAAATTGGAAAAGTCTCACATTATCTCTGTTACATCCATGGCAGGCCTAGCCCCAACCAAAGGGCGGGATGCGGCATCAATCACCAGCCATTCTTTCAGAGACTGCATAACTATTGATGGAGAACAGCTTCAAACGCCAGGCCTATTGTTCTTTGTAATGGAGACTGCCAGAGCCTCTGTAACGTAAACTACATTTGATCTCCTTATTTAAGGATAGATATATTTGCATTGGAGGCAGTTGAGAAAAGGTTCACCAGGTTGATTCCTGAGATGAAAGGGCTGTCTTATGAGGAAAGGTTGAGCAGTTTGGGCCTATACTCATTGGGTTTAGAAGAATGAGAGGTGATCTTATTGAAACATATAAGATTCTGAGGGGGCTTGACAGGGTAGGTGTTGAGAGGATGTTTCCCCTCGTGGGGGAATCTAGAACTAGGGAGCACAGTTTCAGAATAAGGGTTTGCCCATTTAAGATGGAGATGAGGAGGAATTTCTTCTCTCAGAGGGTCGTGAATCTTTGGAATTCTCTATCCCAGAGAGCTGTGGTGGTGGAGTTATTGAATGTACAGAAGGCGGAGATAGACAGATTTATGAACTACTGGGTTATGGGGAACAGGCAGGGAAGTGGAGTTGAGGCCAAGATCAGATCAGCCATGATCTTATTGAATGGTGGAGCCGGCTCGAGGGGCCAAATAGCCTACTCCTGCTCCTATTTCTTATGTTCTTATGATCAGTTATCCACTTTAGTAGAAACATTTCAAGTTTAGAAGATTAAGGGGTGATCTAATTGAGATGTTTACGATGATTAAAGGAGTTGATAGGGTGGATGGAGAGAAACTATTTCCTCTGGTGGGGAGCGTTCAGAACCTAAGAACATAAGAACAAGGGGGCATACCTTAAATTAGAGCTAGGCCGTTCAGGGGTGATGTCAGGAAGCACTTCTTCACACAAAGTGACATGGAAATCTGGAATTCTCTCCCCCAAAAAGCTGGGGGTTAATTGAAAATTTCAAAACTGAGATAGATAGATTTTTGTTGGGTAAGGGTATTAAGGAATACAGAACCAAAAAGGGTAAATGGAGTTATGATACAGATTAGCCATAATCTAACTGAATAATGGAATAGGCTTGAGGGGCTGAATGACCTACTCCTGTTCCTTTGTTCCTACGTTCTTTACAGTCAATTCTTTACAATGCCTTATAATCTTAGTTACCTGAATTCCCCTGGCTCCTTTTCGACCTGGAGGTCCAGGCAGTCCTGACTCACCGGAAGGACCCTAGAGAATGGGAGAAGTAAGTTGCAATATTATTCAGGCAAATATCTGGATGACTAAATGGCCATCTTAGGTGTGTGTTAGTAATGCTGATACATCAATACAAGGAACATTAGCGTAGATTTTGTCCTCTTCCCCCCCAGCCAACTCAGCACTAAATAAAGGCAGCGCAAATAAAGTCCAGTCCCTGAATCACTGGGATTACTTGCCGTAGTTAATTTATGTGGCCAAGGGACACCCCATCAAAGGCCCACCCTCGTAGAAAGGCTGAGCACTGGCAGAAGAGGCCTACAGCTAGATGTTGGGTTTCAGAGATTGGGGTCTTTTGATCGGCAGCTAGAAGGTCTCGATTGGACTTTATCATTCTAGGGGGCATTGAAAGATTTGCTGTGTCCTCATCTTAATTCTTCAATCAATCCCCGGGGACCCCCTCAGGAATCGATCACATTCCCCTTGGAGCTTTTGCAAGGGCCTTGGTGGGACAACTCTCAGCTGGCATGAATTGCACTGATGATTTTAAAGGGGCTTACTGGGTGAAATTTGTGTGGTAGCCTGGGAAGTCACTCAGACACGCTCCCCTAATGTAGGAGCAGCAAGTGAAAGAATTACCCTCACTGGAATTTATCTGGGCATTGCAAATAGGGCAGAGTCCCGGCAGATCCAGTGGAGAAATGCCCATTCTCTGGCCTTGGCTCTCATCCGAATTTCTGGCTCATTCTAAACAGATGGATCACGGGAAAGCAACTTCATTGTAGGGCCAAACAGTTTATGCGTTCTCTCTGTTGAATAACTCAAATATACTAGAAATTTCAGCATTCCGAAGGGACCGCTCCCTCCGTGACACCCTGGTCTGCTCCTCTATCACACACAGCACCCCTTCCCCTTCCCATGGCACCTTGCCATGCAAGCACAGGAGATGCAGCACCTGCCCTTTTAACTCCTCCCTTTCCATCGTTCAGGGCCCCAAACATTGTTTCCATGTGAAACAGTGATTTATTGCAATTTAGTATTCTGTATTTGCAGCTCATGATGTGGTATTGAGAGATTAGGTGACCGCAGATTGGGTGACCACTTTGCCGAACAACTCCGTTCAGTCCATAAGCGTGACCCCGAGCTTCTGCTCACCTGTCACTTTAATTCCCCGCTCCACTCCCACTCTGATCTCTCCATTATCGGCCTCTTGCACTGTTCCAACGAAGCTCAACTTAATCTCAAGGAACAGCACCTCATCTTTCGATTTGGCACTTTACAACCTTCTGGACTCAACATCGAGTTCAACAATTTCAGACTATAACCTCTACCCATATTTTTTCATGTGGCAGCTGTTGATGATTCTGCCATATCATTTACACCTCTTCTCGATCCATCTTTTGTTTATTTACTTGTCCCATGACCATCTCCTTTTGCTTTGTACTGTCCAGCTGTCCAGCCTTTGACCCTCCATTCACCATGACATTTCTGCAGCTACCGATCTGCTCAACCACACCCTCACCACCACCTTTGATGCCCTAGTCCTTGTTAAAACAATTACTCTCTCTCACCCTGGCCGTTTCCCTGGTACAGCCCTAATCTTCGCTCCTTTAAGTCCAAGGGACGTAGACCTGAACGGATAACTGGTTTAGCCATTCACTGCCAGGTATGGCTGGACCACATAAAATATTATCGGAACCTTCTGGAATGTAAAGATAAGCCCCAGCTTCTATTCTCCATTGCAAACTGCCTTTTTAGACCACTCTCCCTGGTCTGCATCCTCACCTCTGACATTAAATGTGAAGAGCTCATGGACTTTTTTGTCTCTAAGATTGAGACCATCTGTTCAGTTGCCTCTGCCTCGTCCCTTCCTTCTCCTAGTTCACCAGGCCAAACTTCCTCTAAGGAAACCTCCTGGCCTAGCCCTGACCTCACATATTTCTCTAGTTTCTCTTCAATCTCCCCTCATGACGTTTCTGAGCTCATCCTGTCCATGAGACTCATTTCCTGCTCCCTTGACCCTATTCCCACCAATCTGCAGACCACCCAACTTCCTTTTCTGGCTCCCATATTAGCTAACATTGCAATGGTTCTCTCTACAGATAACAATACTGTGCCCCCTCTCCCTCGAATCTGCTGTCATCACCCCTTCTCCTCAAAAAAACAACCCTCTATCCTTGCAAACTACCACCCCATCTCCAACCTCCCTTTCCACTCCAAAGTCCTTGAACGTGTTGTCGTCTCCCAAATCCGTGTCCATCTTTCCCGCAATTCCATGTTTGAATCCCTCCAATCTGGATTCCGTGCCTGCCACAGTACCGAAACAGCTCTCATAATCATCATCATCATCATTATCATAGGCAGTTCTTCAAAATCGAGGAAGAGTTGCTTCCACTCCAAAAGTGTGTCCTCAGGTGATTGAACAGACCAATTCGCGAATTACAGTCTCTGTCGCAGGTAGGACAGACTGTGGTTGGAGGAAAGGGTGGGTGCTCTCATCAAAGTCACAAATGACATCCTTTGTGACTGTGACAAAGGCAAACTATCCCTCCTCGTCCTTCTTGACTTGTCTGCAGCCTTTGACACGGTTGACCACTCTATCCTTCTCTAATGCCTCTCCACTATCATCCAGCTGGGTGGGACTACATTTGTCTGGTTCCATTCTTATCTATCTAATTGTAGCCGGAGATTCACCTGCAACGGCTTCTCTTCCCATCCCTGCATCGTTACCTCTAGTGTCCCCCAAGGATCTATCCTTGGCCCCCTCCTATTCCTCATCTACATGTTTCCCCTTGGCAACATCATCCGAAAACACAGCGTCAGTTTCCACATGTATGCTGATGACACCCAGCTCTACCTCACTACCACTTCTCTCGACCCCTCCACGGTCTCTAAATTGTCAGACTGTTTGTCCGACATCCAGTTCTGGATGAGCAGAAATGTTCTCCAATTGACTATTGGGAAGACCGAAGCCATTGTTTTCGGTCCCTGCCGTAAACTCCTTTCCCTAGTCACTGACTCCATCCCTCTCCCCAACTTCTGTCTGAGGCTGAGCCAGGCTGTTCGCAACCTTGGTGTCATATTTGACCCTGAAATGAACTTTCGACCACATATCTGCAGCATAACTAAGACCGTCTATTTCCACCTCTGTAACTTCACCCGTCTCTGCCCTTGCCTCAGCTCATCCACTGCTGAAACCCTCATCCATGTTTTATTACCTCTAGACTTGACTATTCCAATGCACTCCCAGCTGGTCTCCGACATTCTACCCTACATAAACTACAGGTGATCCAAAACTCGGCTGCTTGTGCCCTAACTCGCACTAAGTTCCACTCACCCATCACCCCTGTGCTCGCTGACCTACATTGGCTTCCGGTTAAGCAACACCTCAATTTCAAAATTCTCGATTTAAAATCCCTCCCTATTTCTGTAAACTCCTCCAGCCCTACAATCCCCAGAGATGTCTGCGCTTCTCTAATTCTGCCCTCTTGAGCATCCCTGATTATAATCGCTCAATCATTGATGGTCGTGCATTTTGTTACCTAGGCTCTAAGCTCTGAAACTCCCTGCCTAAACCTCTCCGCCTATCTACCTCTCTTTCCTCCTTCAAGACGCTCTTTAAAACATACCTCTTTGACCTAGCTTTTGGTCACCTGTGCTAATTTCTACTTATGCAGCTCAGTGTCAAAATGTTTTACCTCATAGTACTCCTGTGAAGTGCCTTGGGACCTTTCACTATGTTAAAGGCGCTATTTAAATAGAAGTGGTTGGTGTTGTTCTTGTACAATCATACCTTTTGTTATTCAATTTCTCATAACTTCCACCCTATCACAGACCTTCCCTTTTGTTCTTTCCTCCCTTTCCTCCTTTTCCCTGTGCTTACACTTGCTTAAAACCTGTTACATCTCGTAACTTTTCCAGTTCTGACGAAAGGTCATAGACTTGCAAAGTTAACTCTGTTTCTCTCTCCACAGATGCTGCCTGACCTGCTGAGTATTTCCAACATGTTCTGTTTTTATTTCAGATTTGCAGCATCTGCATTTGCAGCATTTAGCTTTTACACTAGGAATTGATTGATTTGATCCTCTTGGTCGAATACCTAGTGAAAAACCATTGCACTTACTGGCTCGCCGTTTCGTCCATCATTTCCTGGTGGTCCCTGTGCAGAAAACCAAACATTTATGAACAACAAATCGTAAAGATTGTAACTTCTAAACAAAAACAGCTCTAATTGTGTGTGAGTGAACGCAAGGTAACTCATTATTTCACATGGCCCAGTAAAGATGGATGTGGTCGTTTTTCATATCTTTACTTTTTTCCCTTGAAGAGCGGTGTGAAGCAATGGAAAATTTGCAGGCTAATTAAGAGTCTGTGATGTGGGCACTCCTTCCATGGCGGTAAGTGTCCTTATACCAGCTAATAGGTTGGTTAGTTCTATATGGCTCCCATAACCCACACGGTGGACCCACTGAACACGATTATCCTGGTTGTTATCAACCCAGAATTGAGAGCCAGATTGTCCAGCGGAACCCTGCACCTTCTGACTCAGAGGTGGGAATACTACCTTTAGGCCAAAGGCTCGCTCCCATTGTAGATGGGTTATTTACATTGTTGCCCCTGATTCTGGCCATGCCAGTCGCATGGTGGGCCAAAACTGTGCCAACAAGACTACTGCCATTGGATTTATTTCCAATTTCACCCTCTCTCCTGAAGATACTGACTCTTGCTTCTGTATCCATAGTTACGGTTCCACAGATGCTAGCAACCCTCAAGTGCCAACTCTTGACCAATAATGATCAGTACAATTATTCGTATCACAAGTTAAATGATCTATAGCACTAGTCCTGCAACACTGTGCAGTAATATGAAGCCCAAATACAAGGCCACTCTGAACCAGGATTCGCCTGTCCATTGCTAGGGGATGTCTGAAAGAAGTGGAATAGGAGAAAAATACTTACATCATCGCCTCGCTCTCCAGGATCTCCATTACTTCCTCTGGGGCCAGGAGTCCCCTATTCACACAAAATGCAAATGCCATATTTCAGTGTTTGCGAGAGTTCAACACAAGAACTGCTCTTGTCACTATCTTACCAACATTGTAAATGTGCTGATGAAGATTCCCATTGGCCAGTAGCAAAATCACAGTAAGTTTTCAAAGGAAATAACAGAACTATAATGTCACAGGAACCAGAGCTATTTTCTCCTCCTTGTTAATAGCTCAATCTTTTTATTCCATTTTGGCCTGAGCTCTGATGTTATCATCTCTCTTTGACATGCTGCAGTCATATTGCTGGATGGACAGAGCCCCAGGGCATTAATTCCCTTGGTACTGGTTACTGATCACGGTGATGTGTGATGAGCGATGGTTAACCCCTCATGCTCTTAATGCCACCTTATTAATAGCAAACCGATTACTAAACGAACGGGGGAAAATAATCTGTATATTTTTTGAGTGAATTGTGAATTGGGCAAGGTGTGTTTATGGGGGATTATCATTATGAGTGCCAGCATCGAGCACCACTGGTACATAGCAGAGGCAACTGCAACATAAAGCTCCCTCTACACTGCCTCACCAATGTGTCTCAGGCCCAATCTTAGAGGAGCACCTTTTCCCACACCAGTAACAATGTATAGGTCCCAAACTAGCCATCTTCTGCTCTCTCTGAGTGACATTGCCAATTTAATACTGATTAGCCGCAAGTTGGGGGCATTTTCCTGCCACAGGCCCATATTCAAAATGACCAAACAGATAAAAAAAACTGGCCCTGGATTGATACTGTATTAAATCATATCATAAAAACAACACTCACAAATGGCTTTGATCCCAGAAATCTGTGGTGTATTTGAATGGACTTGGTTCTCTGAACTGAAAGGTCAGCTGCTCTAATTAACTATAGGAACATACCTTATCTCCTGGTTTCCCCACAGCTCCAGCTCGTCCAGCTTCTCCATTTAAGCCGGCTTCACCCTGAAAAAAAAGAAAGACTTGCATTTATAATGCACCTTTCAGGGCTTGAGGATGTCCCAAAGCACTTGACAGCCAATTAAGTACTTTTGAAGTGCAATCACCATTGTAATATAGGAAACGCGGTAGTCAATTTGCATACAGCAAGCTCCCACAAACACCAACTTGGTAGTGGCCAGATAATCAGTTTTAGTGATCTTAATTGAGGGCTAAATATTGGCCAGATCACCGGGGATAACTCCCCTGCTCTTCTTTGAAATAAGGCCAAAGGATCTTTGATGTCCACCTGAGAGGGCAGTCGGGGCCTCAGTTTAACATGTAGTCCAAAAAATGGCACCTCCGACATTGCAGTGCTCCCTCAGCACTGTGCTGAAGTGTCAGACTGGATTTTTGTGCTCAAGTCTCTGAAGTGAGACTATGAACCCACAACCTTCTGACTCAGAGGCAAGAGTGCTACCCACTGATCCATGGCTGACACAACGTGGGTAAATAATCAAACACAGTTATTCCATAAGACAGAATTTTGCCAAGTATTTTGGTGCATATTGCTGTACATTTAGTATTGGTGCAAAGCAGGTTTGCTTCATACAACAGGCTGCCATCTCATGTAGTGGATGCCGATTCATTAAATTCCTTCAAGCAAGAGCTGGGCCTGTTACTGGCTGGGATGGAGATCATCTCGTACAGGAGGTAGGTACCTAGTAACTCTAACTAGGGCCAGTGGGCTCCTCGACTAGTTTTGATCACCTAAGAGGGTTGGCGAGTAATTTTCCAGATTATTTTTCCCTTAATTGCAAAGTGCTGCAGTACAGAGAGACCTGGGGGTCCTTGTCCATTATTAAGGAAGCAAATGCAGGACATTTGGGAAAGCATAACTCACTGAAGCAATGTCAGCATGGTTTATGAAAGGGAAATCATGTTTGACAGAGTTGCTGGAGTTCTTTGAGGATGTAACAAGCAGGGTAGATAAGGGGGAACCAGTGAATGTGGCATATTTGGATTTCCCGAAGGCATTCAATAAGGTGCCATGTAAAAGGTTACAGCACAAAATAAAAGCTCACAAAGTTGGGGGTAATATATTAGCATGGATTGAGGATTGGCAAGCTAACAGAAAACAGAGAATCGGGATAAATGGGTAATTTTCCAGTTGGCAAACAGTGACTAGTAGGGTGCTATAGGGATTGGTGCTGGAGCCTCAACTATTTACAATCTATATTAATGACTTGGATGAAGGCACCGAGTGTAATGTAGCCAAGTTTGCTGATGATACAAAGATGGGTGGGAAAGCAAGTTGTGAGGAGGACACAAAATATCTGCAAAGGGATATAGACAGGCTAAGTCAGTGGGCAAAAATTTAGCAGATGGAGTATAATGTGGGGAAATGTGAGATTATCCACTTTGGCAGAAAAATTAGAAAAGCAAATTATAATTTAAATGGAGAAAAATTGCAAAGTGCTGCAGTGCAGAGGGACCTGGGGGTCCTTGTGCATGAAACACAAAAAGTTTGTATGCAGGTACAGCAAGTAATCAGGAAGGCAAATGGAATGTTGGCCTTTTTGCAAGGGGGATGGAATATAAAATCAGAGAAGTCCTGTTACAACTGTACAGGGTATTAGTGAGGCCACACCTAGAGTACTGCATGCAGTTTTGGTCTCCGTATTTAAGAAAAGATATATTTGCATTGGAGGCTGTTCAGAGAAGGTTCACTCGGTTGATTCTGGAGATGAGGGTGTTGACTTATGAAGGAAGGTTGAGTAGGTTGGGCCTATACCCATTGAAATTCAGAAGAATGAGAGGTGATCTTATCGAAGCATACAAGATAATGAGGGGGCTCGACAAGGTGGATGCAGAGAGGATATTTCCACTCATAGGGGAAACTAAAACTAGGGGGCATAGTCTCAGAATAAGGGGCCGCCCATTTATGAGATGAGGAGGAATTTCTTCTCTCAGAGGGTTGTAATTCTGTGGAATTCTCTGCCCCAGAGAGCTGTGCAGGCTGGGTTATTGAATATATTTATGGCGGAGATAGACAGATTTTTGAGCGATAAGGGAATAAAGGGTTACAGGGAGCGGGCAGGGAAGTGGAGCTGAGTCCATGATCAGATCAGCATGATCTTATAACAACAGTTCAACGATGGTCCTGTATCTGTGAAGGTATACTTAAGACAGTTCAAAAATGGCCTACAATCTGATGCCTATTTTCTCCCACCGATTTTCTTCCAGCCTGCAGATGCTGATTCATACTGGCCTACCTTTCTCTGAGGGTTCCAGGAACTCTCCTGTATCTCACTAATTTGGGCCATTGTTCATATGTCAATGGGCTATCCAACTGCGAGAGACATCAAAAACAGCCACCCATCCCTTCCCTGCTGTCCCACCGCCCCCCCTCCTCCCCTTTCCCCAATTCTATCCACACCCAGTGTCCACAGACAGATATTCCAGTCAGGAGCAGTAACATCAGATTGATTTTGACTTCCTAGCTCAGCCGCAGCTGCCAAGACACTACGAACTTTTAAACTGTGTCGACGACCTAAACAAGCGATGAGCAGAGGGAATGATCACCTGAAGCTGCCCTCGTCCAACAAAGGAACTTTTAATGCAGTCATCAGAGCAGGGGCTCGACGCGTTACTCTTTAACCTCCCCTTTCCTCCTTTGTATCCTTTAATTAAGCTCCTTTATGATAATCGGTATCTTTTTTTAAAGAAAAAGGCACCAAGAAAGGTTTCTGTAAAACCCGTTGATCATTGGGGGAGGTCGGTTAGCTCGGGGGAGGTCGGTTAGCTCGGGGGAGGTCGGTTAGCTCGGGGGAGGTCGTTTAGCTCGGGGAAGGTCGGTTAGCTCGGGGGAGGACGGTTAGTTCGGGGGAGGTCGGTTAGCTCGGGGGAGGTCGGTTAGTTCGGGGAGGTCGGTTAGTTCGGGGGAGGTCGGTTAGTTCGGGGGAGGTCGGTTAGCTCGGGGAAGGTCGGTTAGCTCGGGGGAGGTCGGTTAGCTCGGGGGAGGTCGGTTAGCTCGGGGGAGGTCGATTAGTTCGGGGGAGGTCGGTTAGCTCATGGGAGGTCGGTTCGCTCATGGGAGGTCGGTTAGCTCGGGGGAGGTCGGTTAGCTCGGGGGAGGTCGGTTAGCTCGGGGGAGGACGGTTAGTTCGGGGGAGGTCGGTTAGCTCGGGGGAGGACGGTTAGCTCGGGGGAGGACGGTTAGCTCGGGGGAGGTCGGTTAGTTCGGGGGAGGACGGTTAGTTCGGGGGAGGTCGGTTAGCTCGGGGGAGGTCGGTTAGTTCAGGGGAGGTCGGTTAGCTCGGGGGAGGTCGGTTAGCTCGGGGGAGGTCGGTTAGCTCGGGGGAGGACGGTTAGTTCGGGGGAGGTCGGTTAGCTCGGAGGAGGTCGGTTAGCTCGGGGGAGGTCGGTTAGCTCGGGGGAGGACGGTTAGTTCGGGGGAGGTCGGTTAGCTCGGGGGAGGTCGGTTAGTTCGGGGGAGGTCGGTTAGTTCGGGGGAGGTCGGTTAGCTCGGGGGAGGTCGGTTAGCTCGGGGGAGGACGGTTAGTTCGGGGGAAGTCGGTTAGCTCGGGGGAGGACGGTTAGTTCGGGGGAAGTCGGTTAGCTCGGGGGAGGACGGTTAGTTCGGGGGAGGTCGGTTAGTTCGGGGGAGGACGGTTAGCTCATGGGAGGTCGGTTAGCTCGGGGGAGGTCGGTTAGCTCGGGGGAGGACGGTTAGTTCGGGGGAGGTCGGTTAGTTCGGGGGAGGTCGGTTAGCTCGGGGGAGGTCGGTTAGCTCGGGGGAGGTCGATTAGTTCGGGGGAGGTCGGTTAGCTCGGGGGAGGTCGGTTAGCTCGGGGGAGGTCGATTAGTTCGGGGGAGGTCGGTTAGCTCATGGGAGGTCGGTTCGCTCATGGGAGGTCGGTTAGCTCGGGGGAGGTCGGTTAGCTCGGGGGAGGTCGGTTAGCTCGGGGGAGGACGGTTAGCTCGGGGGAGGACGGTTAGTTCGGGGGAGGTCGGTTAGTTCGGGGGAGGACGGTTAGTTCGGGGGAGGTCGGTTAGTTCGGGGGAGGACGGTTAGTTCGGGGGAGGTCGGTTAGTTCAGGGGAGGTCGGTTAGTTCCGGGGAGGTCGGTTAGCTCGGGGGAGGACGGTTAGTTCGGGGGAGGACGGTTAGTTCGGGGGAGGTCGGTTAGCTCGGGGGAGGTCGGTTAGTTCAGGGGAGGTCGGTTAGCTCGGGGGAGGTCGGTTAGCTCGGGGGAGGTCGGTTAGCTCGGGGGAGGACGGTTAGTTCGGGGGAGGTCGGTTAGCTCGGGGGAGGTCGGTTAGCTCGGGGGAGGTCGGTTAGCTCGGGGGAGGACGGTTAGTTCGGGGGAGGTCGGTTAGCTCGGGGGAGGTCGGTTAGTTCGGGGGAGGTCGGTTAGTTCGGGGGAGGTCGGTTAGCTCGGGGGAGGTCGGTTAGCTCGGGGGAGGACGGTTAGTTCGGGGGAAGTCGGTTAGCTCGGGGGAGGTCGGTTAGCTCGGGGGAGGACGGTTAGTTCGGGGGAGGTCGGTTAATTCGGGGGAGGTCGGTTAGCTCGGGTGAGGTCGGTTAGTTCGGGGAAGGTCGGTTAGCTCGGGGGAGGTCGGTTAGTTCAGGGGAGGTCGGTTAGTTCGGGGGAGGTCGGTTAGCTCGGGGGAGGTCGGTTAGTTCGGGGGAGGACGGTTAGCTCGGGGGAGGTCGGTTAGTTTGGGGGAGGTCGGTTAGCTCGGGGGAGGACGGTTAGCTCGGGGGAGGACGGTTAGCTCGGGGGAGGTCGGTTAGTTCGGGGGAGGACGGTTAGTTCGGGGGAGGTCGGTTAGTTCCGGGGAGGTCGGTTAGCTCGGGGGAGGTCGGTTAGCTCGGGGGAGGTCGGTTAGCTCGGGGGAGGACGGTTAGTTCGGGGGAGGTCGGTTAGCTCGGGGGAGGTCGGTTAGCTCGGGGGAGGTCGGTTAGCTCGGGGGAGGACGGTTAGTTCGGGGGAGGTCGGTTAGCTCGGGGGAGGTCGGTTAGTTCGGGGGAGGTCGGTTAGTTCGGGGGAGGTCGGTTAGCTCGGGGGAGGTCGGTTAGCTCGGGGGAGGACGGTTAGTTCGGGGGAAGTCGGTTAGCTCGGGGGAGGACGGTTAGTTCAGGGGAGGTCGGTTAGTTCGGGGGAGGACGGTTAGCTCATGGGAGGTCGGTTAGCTCGGGGGAGGTCGGTTAGCTCGGGGGAGGACGGTTAGCTCGGGGGGGGTCGGTTAATTTGGGGGATGTCGGTTAGTTCGGGGGAGGTCGGTTAGCTCGGGGGAGGTCGGTTAGCTCGGGGGAAGTCGGTTAGCTCGGGGAAGGTCGGTTAGCTCGGGGGAGGTCGGTTAGTTCGGGGGAGGTCGGTTAAGTCGGGGGAGGACGGTTAGCTCGGGGGAGGTCGGTTAGCTCGGGGGAGGTCGGTTAATTCGGGGGAGGTCGGTTAGCTCGGGGGAGGCCGGTTAGTTCGGGGGAGGTCGGTTAGCTCGGGGGAGGTCGGTTAGCTCGGGGGAGGTCGGTTAGTTCGGGGAAGGTCGGTTAGCTCGGGGAAGGTCGGTTAGCTCGGGGGAGGTCGGTTAGTTCGGGGGAGGTCGGTTAAGTCGGGGGAGGTCGGTTAGCTCGGGGGAGGTCGGTTAGTTCGCGGGAGGTCGGTTAAGTCGGGGGAGGACGGTTAGCTCGGGGGAGGACGGTTAGTTCGGGGGAGGTCGGTTAGCTCGGGGGAGGTCGGTTAGCTCGGGGGAGGTCGGTTAGTTCGGGGGAGGTCGGTTAGCTCGGGGGAGGACGGTTAGCTCGGGGGAGGACGGTTAGTTCGGGGGAGGTCGGTTAATTCGGGGGAGGTCGGTTAGTTCGGGGGAGGACGGTTAGTTCGGGGAAGGTCGGTTAGCTCGCGGGAGGTCGGTTAAGTCGGGGGAGGACGGTTAGTTCGGGGGAAGTCGGTTAGCTCGGGGGAGGACGGTTAGTTCGGGGGAGGTCGGTTAGTTCGGGGGAGGTCGGTTAGTTCGGGGGAGGTCGGTTAAGTCGGGGGAGGACGGTTAGCTCGGGGGAGGACGGTTAGCTCGGGGGAGGACGGTTAGCTCGGGGGAGGACGGTTAGCTCGGGGGAGGACGGTTAGCTCGGGGGAGGACGGTTAGCTCGGGGGAGGACGGTTAGTTCGCGGGAGGTCGGTTAAGTCGGGGGAGGACGGTTAGCTCGGGGGAGGACGGTTAGCTCGGGGGAGGACGGTTAGCTCGGGGGAGGACGGTTAGCTCGGGGGAGGACGGTTAGTTCGGGGGAGGACGGTTAGCTCGGGGGAGGTCGGTTAGCTCGGGGGAGGACGGTTAGTTCAGAGGAGGTCGGTTAGTTCGGGGGAGGTCGGTTCGTTCGGGGGAGGTCGGTTAATTCGGGGGAGGTCGGTTAGCTCGGGGGAGGTCGGTTAGCTCGGGGGAAGTCGGTTCGCTCATGGGAGGTCGGTTCGCTCATGGGAGGTCGGTTAGCTCGGGGGAGGTCGGTTAGTTCGGGGGAGGTCGGTTAGCTCGGGGGAGGTCGGTTAGTTCGGGGGAGGTCGGTTAGTTCGGGGGAGGTCGGTTAGCTCGGGGGAGGACGGTTAGTTCGGGGGAGGTCGGTTAGCTCGGGGGAGGTCGGTTAGTTCGGGGGAGGACGGTTAGCTCGGGGGAGGTCGGTTAGCTCGGGGGAGGACGGTTAGTTCAGAGGAGGTCGGTTAGCTCGGGGGAGGACGGTTAGCTCGGGGGAGGACGGTTAGCTCGGGGGAGGTCGGTTAGCTCGGGGGAAGTCGGTTAGCTCGGGGGAGGTCGGTTAGCTCGGGGAAGGTCGGTTAGCTCGCGGGAGGTCGGTTAGCTCGGGGAAGGTCGGTTAGCTCGGGGGAGGACGGTTAGCTCGGGGGAGGACGGTTAGTTCGGGGGAGGTCGGTTAGTTCAGGGGAGGTCGGTTACTTCGGGGGAGGTCGGTTAGCTCGGGGGAGGTCGGTTAGCTCGGGGGAGGTCGGTTAGCTCGGGGAAGGTCGGTTAGCTCGGGGGAGGTCGGTTAGCTCGGGGGAGGTCGGTTAGTTCGGGGGAGGTCGGTTAATTCAGGGGAGGTCGGTTAGCTCGGGGGAGGACGGTTAGCTCGGGGGAGGTCGGTTAGCTCGGGGAAGGTCGGTTAGCTCGGGGGAGGTCGGTTAGCTCGGGGGGGGTCGGTTAATTCGGGGGAGGTCGGTTAGCTCGGGGGAGGTCGGTTAATTCGGGGGAGGTCGGTTAGCTCGGGGGAGGTCGGTTAGCTCGGGGGAGGTCGGTTAGCTCGGGGGGGGTCGGTTAATTCGGGGGGGGTCGGTTAATTCGGGGGAGGTCGGTTAGCTCGGGGGAGGTCGGTTAGCTCGGGGGAGGTCGATTAGCTCGGGGGAGGTCGGTTAGCTCGGGGGAGGTCGGTTCGCTTGGGGAAGGTCGGTTAGTTCGGGGGAGGTCGGTTAGCTCGGGGGAGGACGGTTAGCTCGGGGACAACTGGTGAGCTTTGGGGTGACCGGTTAGCTTAGTTGGTTGCTACGTGATGTCTATAACACCCAGGCTCCAGGTTCAATACCTATACCCTGCACACTGAGGCTGGGGTCATGTTGCCAATTTCCTCTCAATGAACAGCCCAAATTGATGCAAGAGCAGGACTATTCCTTTTCTTGATTTGTTCCTGCGATGTGGGCAAGGCCAGCATTTATTGCCCATTCCTAATTTCCCTGGGGAAGGTGGTGATGAGCTGTCTTCTTGAATCGCTGCAGTCCGTGTGATGAAGTTACTCCCATAGTATTCAGTCCCTTACTTTTTGTAGTATATAATAATGATTTCGACTTAAATGTAGAGGGCATGATAAAGAAATTTGCAGATGATTCAAAAATTGGCCGTGTGGTTGACAGTGAGGAGGAGAGGTCTAGACTGCAGGAAGATATCGATGAATTGGTCAGTTGGGCAGAAAAGTGCCAAATGGAATTCAATCCGGAAAAGTGTGAGGTAATGCGTTTGGGGAGAGGCAACAAAGCAAGGGAATACACAATAAATAGGAGGATACAGAGAGGTATGGAGGAACAGAGGGACCTTGGAGTATATGTCCACAGATTCTTAAAGATAGCAAGACAGGTCGATAAGGTAGTTAAAAAGGCATACGGAATGCTTTCCTTTATTAGCTGAGGCATAGAATACAAGACCGGGGAAGTTATGCTAGAATTATATACAACACTAGTTAGGTCACAGCTTGAGTACTGTGTGCAGTTCTGGTCACCACATTACAGGAAGGATGTGATTGCACTAGAAAGGGTGCAGAGAAGACTTATGAGGATGTTGCTAGGACTGGAAGTGTTAGCTATGAGGAAAGATTGAATAGGCTGGGGTTGTTTTCCTTGGAACACAGGAGGTTCAGGGGAGATTTAATTGTGGTATATAAAATTACGAGGGGCCTAGATAGAGTGGATAGGAAGGACCTATTTCCTTTAGCGGAGGGGTCAATAACCAGAGGCCATAGGGATAAAGTAGTTGGTAGAAGGATTAGAGGGGAGATAAGGAAACATTTCTTTACCCAGAGGGTGGTGAGAGTCTGGAACTCACTGCCTGAAATGGTGGTAGAGGCAGAAACCCTCATCACATTTAAAAGCACTTGGATGTGCACTTAAAGAGCCGTAGTCTACAGGGCTGCGGACCTAGTGCTGAAAGATGGGATTAGGCTGGGTAGCTCTTTTTTGATCGGCTTGGACACGATGGGCCAAATGGCCTCCATCTGTGTCATAATTGTTCTATGATTCTATAGTGCTATTAGGGAGGGAGTTCCAGGATTTTGATCCAGCGACAATGAAGGAACAGGGATATATTTTCAAATCAGGATGGTATGTAGCTTGGAGGGGAACATGCAGGCGATGGTGTTCCCATGCACCTGCTGCCCTTGTATTCTAAGTGGTAGAGGTCATGGATTTGGGAGGTGCTGCCGAAGAAGCCTTGGCGAGTTGCCGCAGTGCATCTTGTAGATGGTACATACTGCAGCCACGGTGCGCCCGTGGTGGAGGGAGTGAATCTTTAAGGTGGTGGATGGGGTGCCAATCAAGCAGGCTGCTTTGTCCTGGATGGTGTTGAGCTTCTTGAATGTTGTTGGGGCTGCACTCATCCAGGCAAGTGGACAGTATTCCATCACACTCTTGACTTGTGCCTTGTAGACGGTGGAAAGGCTTTGGGGAGTCAGGGTGTGAGACATTCACGGCAGAATACCCAGCCTTTGACCTGCTCTTGTTGCCACAGTATTTATGTGGCTGGTCCAGTTAAGTTTCTAGTCAATGGTAACCCCCGGGATGTTGATGGTAGGGGATTCGGCGATGGTGCTAAGACTCTCATTTGTTGGAGATGGTCATTGCCTGGCACATGTGTGGTGCGAATATTACTTGCCATTTATCAGATGAAGCCTGAATGTTATCCAGGTCTTGCTGCATGCAGGCATGGAATACTTCATTATCTGAGGAGTTGCAAATGGAACTGAACACAGTGCAATCATCAGCGAACATCCCCACTTCTGACCTTATGATGGAGGAAAGGTCATTGATGAAGCGGCTGAAGGTGGTTGGGCCGAGGACACAGTGCTGAAGAACTCCTGCAATGATGTCGTGTGGCTGTGATGATTTACCTCAACCAAAACCATCTTCACGTGTGCTAGGTATTGTCATGTATTCAACTGTCATTGTAATCCATGTATAAACTGACCTAAGTTGTACACCGGGAGAACACTGCCCACTAGGTGGTGAACTTGTGGGAGACAATCCTAATCTGGACTTTCAGATATAAAAGAGTAAGCTCCACCCATCTTCTCCACTTCAGTGCTGGCTAATAAATGTTACTGGTCACAGAGTGACCTTCTCTCTAGTGTGGGCCTCGTGTGCATTTGTACTGTATAGTAAGGACATATTATTGGCGACGAGAAACTGGGATTTAAACCACGCGAGCATGGCCACTAGCAGCACAGACGAGAGGTACTGTGTTGGTGATGATTGGAACAATTTTATTGAGAGACTACAGCAAAGTTTCATCACTAAGGAATGGCTGGGACAGGATTCGGCTGACAAATGCAGGGCTCATCTCCTGACGGTTTGTGGATCCAGGACGTACTCCCTGATGAAGGACCTTCTAGCTCCAGAGAAGCCGACGGACAAGAATTTTGAAGAGCTCAGTAAGTTGATCGGGGAACGCCTTAAACCGGTGAGCAGCATGCACATGACGAGACACCGGTTTTACACGCACCGGCGGCGAGAAGGGCAAAGTGTTCCAGACTGCGTGGCAGATCTCCGGCAACTGGCGAGCCTTAGTAAGTTCCCAGATGCATGCAGAGCGGAGATGCTGCAAGACTTTTTTATTGAGGGCATCGGGCACGCTGGGGTTTTCAGGAAACTGATTGAGACCAAAGACTTAACCCTGGAAACGGCGGCTTTGATGGCCCAGACATTTATCTCAGGGGAGGAAGAGACCAGAATGAAGTTTGACAAAAATCTTGGTTTTAATGCAGCAAATGGACAGGGAGTCAACATTGTTAACGCGGCACACAGTTCTCCAGGCAGACAGAGGCAATCGGACATGCCCGAGCATGTAGTCAAACCCAAAGAAGGAATTCAACAGAGACAATGGCCAGCTGAACAGCGATTCATGCCATTGCAATGGACAATGCGGCCAGTAATGGGGCCATCAACACCTGTTAATGGTGCGCTTAAGGACAGTTACAGAGACAGTCAGAGACGATCGACTGGTAATGGACCTTTTATTTCTAACAACGGCTCATGTTGGAGGTGTGGAGGCAAACACCCAGCCAGAGCTTGCAGGTATCAGCAATATACCTGCAGAAACTGCAACATCAGCGGTCACTTGACGCATATGTGCAGGAAGCCTGCAGCCAGGTTGATGTACGAGGAGGATGGGCCCGATGTAAGCCCTACAAGGCCAAATGGACACTGGGAGAAATTGCTGGAAGCTGAAGTTCAGCGAGTTCATGTGGAGCACATATACAGTTCATGCACCAGGACACCACCGATAATGATGAAAGTGCTGCTCAATGGCATCCCAGTATCAATGGAGCTAGACACGGGGGCCAGCCAGTCCCTGATGAGTATCAAACAGTTCAACAAGTTGTGGGCATCCAAGGCCAGGAGGCCAAAATTATTGCCGATTGACGCACAGCTACGGACATATACAAAGGAGATCATTCCAGTGCTAGGCAGCGCCACGGTAGTCGTGACCCACAAAGATTCGCAGAACAGGTTGCCACTCTGGATTGTCCTGGGGGACGGTTCCGCACTGCTAGGGAGGAGTTGGCTTGCTGTCATGAACTGGAAATTGGGCGATGTCAATGCAATTTCTTCTGTGGAGCGAATATCATCCTCACAGATCCTGGACAAATTTGACTCACTATTTCAACCTGGCATTGGCACTTTCATGGGAACCAAGGCAGTGATTCACATAAACCTGGACTCCAGGCCAGTACACCACAAGGCCACAGCGATGCCGTACGTGATGCGGGAAAAGATAGAAGGCGAATTGGACCGCCTACTGAGGGAAGGCATCATCTCGCCAGTCGAATTCAGTGACTGGTCGAGCCTGATTGTGCCGGTGCTCAAGGCGGATAGGTCAGTCAGGATATGTGGTGATTACAAGGCCACCATCAATCGGGTGTCACTCCAAGACCAGTACCCGCTACCGAGAGCGGAGGACCTCTTGGTGACACTATTTGGTGGCAAACCTTTTCAAAATTAGACCCGACCTCAGCTTCCATGACCCAGGAGCTGGCGAGTGAGTCGAAGAAACTGACCACCATCATGACACACAAGGGGTTGTTTGAGTACAACAGATGTCCGTTTGGGATTCGCTCGGCCGCCGCGATCTTTCAACGAAACATGGAAAATCTCCTCAAGTCGATTCCAAGGACGGTGGTTTTTCAAGACGACATCCTCATCACGAGGTGCGATACTGAAGAACACCTCCACAACCTGGAGAAGGTGCTGCGCAGACTGGACCGGATAGCTTTGTGACTAAAAAGGCGAAGTGTGTCTTCCTAGCTCCAGAGGTAGAATTCCTGGGGATGAGGGTAGCAGCAGACGGGATCAGACCTACTGCGTCCAAAACGGAAGCGATCCAGAGAGTACCCAGACCCCGTAACTCGACGGATCTGCGTTCGTTCCTGGGACTCCTGAACTATTTTGGTAACTTTCTTCCCAAATTGAGCACGCTGTTAGAGCCGCTGCACGTGCTCCTAAGCAAAGGTCGCGAATGGGTCTGGGGGGACAGCCAGGAAAGGGCTTTTGATAGAGCACACATTGTTATGCTCCAACAAACTGTTAATGCTATATGACCCATGTAAGAAACTTGTTTTAACGTGCGATGGGTCATCCTATGGGGCCAGGTGTGTGTTGCAGCATGTTAATGCCAAGGGTCAGTTATAGCCGGTAGCTTATGCCTCCAGAAGTCTGTCCCAGACAGAAAGGGGCTACGGGATGGTAGAAAAGGAAACGCTTGCATGTGTATATGCAGTAAAAAAAATGCACCAGTACCTGTTTGGCAAGAAATTTGAGCTGGAGACAGATCACAAACCCCTAACGTCCCTTTTGGCCATTAACAAGGCCATAAATGCAAATGCGTCGGCCCGCAAACAGAGGTGGGCACTCACGTTAGCTGCCTATGACTATACAATTCGGCACAGACGGGCACTGAAAATTGCGCCGATGCACTCAGCAGGCTCCCACATGCCACCACCGAGGGGACAACCGAGCATGATGCTGAGATGGTCATGGCTGTTGAAGCTTTCGAAAGTGAAGGCTCACCCGTGACAGCCCGTCAGATCAAAATCTGGACAAATAGAGACCCGCTATTGTCTCTAGTCAAGAAATGTGTCCTGAATGGAGACTGGGCAGCCTCGTACGGGGCATGCCCTGTGGAATTTAAACCATTTCACAGGCGCAAGGATGAACTCTCGATTCAGGCCGATTGCCGACTATGGGGAATCCGAGTAGTCATGCCCCAGATGGGCAGAGAGGTGTTTATCAGAGAACTTCACAATGAGCACCCGGGCATTGTCATGATGAAGGCAATTGCCACATCACACGTTTGGTGGCTAGGGATAGACGCAGACCTGGAACTTTGTGTTTGCAAGTGGAACACGTGCCCAGCTGGGCAATGCGCCTATGGAAGCCCCCCTTAGCCCCTGGTCCTGGCCCGCCAAGCCATGGTCACGCATCCATATGGACTACGCAGGTAGTCATGGGAAAAATGTTTTTGGTTGTAGTAGATTCCTACTTCAAATGGATCGAGTGTGACATTCTCAATTCAAGCACATCCTCTGCCACGGTAGAAATCTACTGGCAATGTTCGTCACCCATGGTCTACCGGACGTCTTGGTCAGCGACAATGGCCCGTGCTTTACAAGCATTGAGTTCCAGGACTTCATGGCAGGAAATGGTATCAACCATGTCAGAACGGCACCATTCAAACCGGCCTCAAACGGCCAGGCGGAATGAGCAGTGCAGATAATCAAACAGGGGATGCTCAGAATCCAAGGGGGTTCCCTACAAAGCTGCTTATCACACCTCCTGTTGGCCAATAGATCCCAACCACACTCGCTCACAGGGATTCCACCCGCAGAGCTGCTAATGAAAAGGACGCTCAAAACCAGATTATCCCTTATACACTCCACCATGAAGGAAATTGTTGAGATCAGGCGCCGGTCACAATGGGAATGCGAGGGCGAGATGTATTGATGCCAATGACCCTAACTTTATCCTCAACTACGCTGCAGGGCCCAAATGGCTCACAGGCACTGTGATTGCCAAAGAGGGGACGAGGATTCTGCTAGTTAAACTTACCAATGGACAAATCTGCCGCAAACACGTGGCTCAAACAAAAAGGAGGTTCAGCAACCCCATAGAAGCAGCAGAGGAAGAACACATTGTCGAGTTCACTCCACCACAGGTGACCGAACACCGGAACCAAGTGGAGGGGAGCCCAATCAGTGTGGGCAGTCTGGACAGGCCTGAGGCACTGCAAACAGCAGACACTCAGGCCAGCGCCCAACAACCGGAGCCCCAACTCAGGCGCTCTACGAGGGAGCATAAACCACCAGAGAGACTTAACGTGTGATCCCAATAAGACTTTGCGGGGGAGGTGATGTCATGTATTCAACTGTCATTGTAATCCATGTATAAACTGACCTAAATTGTACACCGTGAGAACACTGGCCACTAGGTGGTGAACTTGTGGGAGACACTCCTAACCTGGACTTTCAGGTATAAAAGGGGAAGCTCCACCCATCTTCTCCTGGCTAATAAAGGTTACTGGTCACAGAGTGACCTTCTCTCAGGTATGGGCCTCGTGTGCATTTGTACTGTATAGTAAGGACATATTAGGTATGACTCCAGCCAATAGTGAGTTTTCTCCCTGATTCCCATTGACTTCAATTTTTCTAGGGCTCCTTGATGTCACATTTGGTCAAATGCTGCCTTGATGTCAAAGGCAGTTGCTCTCACCTCACCTCTGGAATTCAGCTCTTTTGTCCATGTTTGGACCAAGGCTGTAATGAGGTCTGGAGCCGAGTGGTCCTGGTAGAACCCAAACTAAGCATCGTGAGCAGGTTGTTGGTGAGTAATTGCCACTTGATAGCACTGACAGCTTCTATCATTTTGCTGATGATTGAGAGTAGACTGATGGTACGGTAATTGGCCGGATTGGATTTGTCCTGCTTTTTGTGGACAGGATATACTTGGGCAGTTTTCCACATTGTTGGGTGGATGTCTATATTGCAGCTGTACTGGAACAGCTTGGCTAGAGGCGCGGCTAGTTGTGGAGCACAAGTCTTCAGCATGACAGCTGGGATGTTGGCGGGGCCCATAGCCTTTGCTATATCCAGTGCGCTCAGCCGTTTCTTGATATCATGTGGAGTGAATCGAATTGTCTGAAGACTGGCTTCTGTGATGATGGGGACCTCAGGATGAGGCCACTATGGATCATCCACTCAGCACAATTGACTGAAGATGGTTGCAAATGCTTCAGCATTGTCTTTTGCACTCGAGTGCTGGGCTCTGCCATCGTTGAGGACAGGGATATTCATGGAGCCTCCTCCTCCCGTTAGTTAATTAATTGTCCACCACCATTCATGACTGAATGTGGCAGAACTGCTGAGCTTTGATCTGATCCATTGATTTTGGGATTGCTTAGCCCTGTCTATAGTATGCTGCTTCTGCTGTTTAGCATGCATGTAATCCTGTATTGCAGCTTCCCCAGTTTGGCACCCCATTTTTAGGTACACCTGGTGCTGCTCCTGGCATGCTCTTCTTTACTCCCCATTGAACCAGGGTTGGTCCCCTGGCTTGATGGTAATGTTAGTCTGAGGAATATGCTGGGCCATGAGGTTACAGATTGTGGTGGAATATAATTCTGCTGCCGCTTCATGAACGCCCAGTTTTGAGCTGTGAGATCTGTTCTGAATCTATCCCATTTAGCATGGTGGTAGTGCCACACAACACAATGGCGGGTGTCCTCAGTGTGAAGACAGGACTATGTCTCTACAAGAACTGCACGGCGCTTCATGGATGCCTAGAAGTCACTCTGGATCACAATTCTCCGCTCCATTTCTTTGTCTTAGGCATTAAACCGATAAATGACTCAATATTAAAGAGGTTCACAACCAAATGAGGTCAGGGGTTATGCAACTGTAACATTATTTGAGGATTGCTTAGTGGAGAGTTCTTGCTTTACAACAATATCCCTGTACCCATTTTGATAAAGTCATACCTTGTGTCCTTTTTTGCCAAATGGACCTGGATCTCCTTTGAGGCCATGTACTCCTTCTAAACCCTATGAAGGAAAAGATTTCAAAACATTTGAAGTCAGTTCCTCTCTTGCTATTAGAATGCAGAACCACATTTCAATCTCCATTTATTTGTGCTAACGGGAAACAGGTACTTCTACCCGAGGGCATGTGATACAGCATACAGGAAGCCTTGTAGCAATACCACTAAATAATCCAGCCAGATATCAAGTAGGGTTCCCACTCTGGTTGGATGTATACCTGGAGGTCGCATCACATGACTTCCACTTCCAAACGCTCCGCCTCGACTCTCTCACCATTGGTCACCTGACATGTCCATCCTCACGGTGCACCGTCTTTCCAACCAATTAGAAAGCGAGCATATTCTTTGTAACCCAATTGGATGATTCTTGACTGTCAGCCAGTCCTTTTCCCTCAGCTCCAATATTTTTTATAATTAACAAACAAAAGTGCTCAAAGAAAATGATAAAAAATTCCACGTAAGTTTTTAATGTTCCTATGATTTTTCTCTCTAGTGTGCTCACAGCAGTGCCCTGGAGATTATTCTTTAATTCCTGAAAACACCAGGACAATCCTGGAGGATTGGATTCCTCATATCAATTGGTAGTGGGTGCTGGCCATACATCTAAGCCCCTCCCCACCACATACCCAAGAGCTCCCAGATATTTCTAGTTGATGATGTGAAGCTTGAGCTTCAAGATGGTCTTGACTGACTCATCCAAATGGTGGCTTCTCAGTCCATCATACAGAGGAGGATCTGTCCTCTCTGTAGACAGTTGGTGCAGGTCCAGCAAGCTCTGGTTAACATTCTGCATTAAAAGGATAGAGGAATATCCAGAAACTTAAGTACATATAACAAGGTCTGAGAACGTTGGAGGATTTGGAGAAGTGCAGCAAATGATGAGGCTAATCATTAACACTCCTCCAGGAAACTTCAGCATCCATGTGGCGGTGTATGGAATGATTGAGTAGCTACCTTTTTTGCGGGGGTGGAAATGTCCATCATCAATGATGACAGAGTAAACATCAATATGGGACTGTTTCCCCATTAAGTGATGGCGGAGGAAGTGTCATGTATGTACTTTCGGGATCACTGGCCACTAGATGGCGTCATTGTTGGAGGCCATTGGGCTGCATGCATGTGTATGCAGCCCAAGTATAAAAGGCCAGCCATTTTATATATTAGTCACTTTTGGGCCTTAATAAAGCAGAGCCAAGGTCATACCTCTTGGAGTTAAACAGTACTCAGTCTAACAGTTATTGCATACACAACAGGAAGGCAGGCTGAAGCCTCAAAGAGTCCGCTTTGTGCAACAAGGGCAATGTGCCCAGACAAAGGGGAGAATTTGGATTAGCTACTTTACTAAAGTTGCTTCACAATTTCACATGGTTTAAGGTTTGGGGATAAATTATATAACAGTGGGAAAGTTTTAAAACATAATTCTGAAAAGGAGTTTCAGTCTCCGCAACCAGTAACCGAGCTTTTGCCTTTGCACCTGAGCCGGCATGTTCATTCACATTAGCTGAGCTATTTTTCCAAACACCCCGCTTTTGTAGAGACCTGTACTGTTTAAAATATTCATTCTCGGGATGTGGGCATCACTGGCATGGCCAGTATTTATTGACCATCCCTGAAAAGGTGGTTGTGGCCTTCTTCTTGACCAACTGGTAGCGGTTTGATGCAACTGAATGGCGTGCTAGGCCACTTCAGAGGGCAGTTAATATATTAGAATTAAAAGTCAACCCTTGATACCAGCTTTTTATTTTGAATTGAATTCAAATTCTCAAAGTGCCCTGATGGAATTGAACTCCTGCTCCCTGGATTATTAGTCCAGGCCAATGTTATTCTATAAACTCTGCAATCTTTATCTCTTTCAGGGCCATGTATTTATTCAGTGCCCATAGGTCAAATACAGATCCAAGCCACACACCATGCAGTTCAGGCCCGCACTTACAGGCTTGTATTTCAACTCCAGTGGAGATGCTGCTTTCAAATTCACAAGCTAACACTTTGATTGGGAAGAAAAGCCAGTAACACTGTGTCATGGATCAATGGACATTACCAAGTATTTGAAATGTTTTCATAAGAAAAGGAGCAAAGTTGAGCACCATACTTACAGGAGATCCCGCAGACCCAATGCAGCCCGGCAGACCATTGTACCCAGCCTCACCCTGATGATAGAGAAAGCATTAAAAATTCAACTCTGTGTTGTAATAATATAAAAAACAATCCATCACTGTCGAATATATGATTACTTCATCTGTAAGTGCCTTATAGGCCATGATTTATAATGTAAACTACTCTGTGTAACACTAAAGAAAGGATTTGCATGTACAAAGTATTCTCGTATATCTTTTTTTAATATTCATTCTCACGGTGCAGGCGTCACTGACAAGGCCAAATTTTTCTTGCCCATCCCTCACTGCCCCGAGCCAGTGGTGGTGGAATTGAGTGGCTTGCTAGACCACTTTGGAGGATAGTTAGGGATCGCAGGTTTCCTGTCCTAAAGGACGTTAGCGAACCTGTTGGGTTTTAACAACAATTGGACAGTTTCATAGTGACTTTTACTGATACCAGCTTATTCCTTCCAGATTTTTAATGCTGAATTCAAATTCTCAAACTGCAATGGTGGGATTGGAGCTTTTGTTCTACTGGATTATTATTCCAGGCCTCTGGATTTCTAGTCCAATAACAGAACCACTACACTACTGAACTTCACTGATTACACAGCACAGAACAATATCCCAAAACAGCAGTGAGACGAACTTTAATCTGTTCTGCTGGTGTTAGGACACTGGGTAAACTTCCTGTTCTCTTCTGAGCCACAGGACCCCCTAATGTTCATCTGAGGTAGCAGACAGGACCTCAATTTAACATCTCATTCCAAAGGATGGCATCTGCAACAAGGGAGCACTCACTCAGTGTTCGCTAAGTTATGCTCCAGTCCTGGAGTGGGGCATAGAACCCACAACTCTCTGACTCAGAGTCAATAATGCCACCAACTGACCCATCTCTCGCTATCTAATCTCGGAGTATGAGTATTTTACGCAGAGACATATTACACTGCACCAAAGCTGGGGGGTTAGCTGGTTTACGCTTGAGGGTAATTTTAATCTAACCCACCCATCGGGAAACAGAAACTGAAGTCAATGGAGAGTAATATTGGGCAGGGTGTAAAACAGACGTTCCATCCGATCCCGTGGGTTTCCCACCCGGCGTGTTAGGTTAAAATGGGCCTCTGCTTCTCTGCGCTCCATACATATGTTTTGGACCTGGTCTCTCTGGGATTTATATTTAGGCAGAACATGTAAGTAAACAATTCAACCGCTAGGAGGGATGTAAAAATGCTAGAGCATTCTTAACAGCAAAGGTAAAGGATATAACAGACAGCTATATAACGTGCAATGGAAAGTGACTGTGTAGTGAAGGCACATTGCCTTATCCTATTTGAATGGAACTAGAGATTGCTGTTCACGATGCTGTGGGCGGACTGACACTGCTACCTTTATATCCAAATGCATTTCACGTTAGGGAAATAAAAACCCAATTATCTCATAAAAGTGCACTAGAGATTGACAGATCTCTTTCTATTTTGCTTGCAATCTCTTATATAATGCATCCACCGTGAACCCTGTATATAACTACTCCTTCGAGTGGACTTTATTCGGACTGATCTTTTAATACTGGCTGTTCCTGATTGAAGGACGGTTGCTTTCTTTAAAGCAATATTCGGTCCCGCTGTACTCCGTCACTCTTACCTTATGCCCATCTTTTCCATCCCTTCCGGGGAATCCCTTTGCACCCTACAATCATCGGGCAGAACAGGTGGAGATAGCGGTTAGTACAGGAAAGAACACAAGTGAGACATTTTAATGCATGCCTTTAGGAAAATAAACTCTTTTAAATGCAGAAATGATTCAAAGCTGTTCTAACCTTGCCTCCTTTGTATCCTCTGTCACCCTGTAAAAGGAAATACACCATTTAGCAAGTACATCCTTTGCGTGCTTTTCTTGTCCGAAGTAACTATTTGTACTGCACTTTTTTGACAGACATGCGACAAGCCCTGCCCCTGTAAAGCTCCGCCCCTGGCCCGAATCATTCCATACTCGTGCTGCCGAGAAGCAGGACCTGAGGCTCCGACTCTCTCCCTCCCTCCCGGCCAGCCTGGGGCCAAGAGCGACTGAGGCTGGGGGAGAGAGAGAGAGAGAGAGAGAGGCTGGGTGGGGGAGAGAGAGAGAGAGAGGCTAGGGGGGGAGGAGTGAGAGAGGCTGGGGGGAGAGAGAGAGAGAGAGAGGGGCTGGGGGGAGGGAGAGAGAGTGAGAGAGCTGGGGGGAGAGAGAGAGAGAGGGGCTGGGGGGGAGGAGTGAGAGAGGCTGGGGGGAGAGAGAGAGAGAGAGAGGGGCTGGGGGGAGGGAGAGAGAGAGGCTGGTGGGAGAGAGAGGGAGAGAGGGGCTGGGGGGAGAGAGAGAGAGTGAGAGCGGCTGGGGCGAGAGAGAGAGAGAGAGAGGGGCTGGGGGGGGGAGGAGTGAGAGAGGCTGGGGGGAGAGAGAGAGAGAGAGAGAGGGGCTGGTGGTAGAGAGAGAGAGAGAGGGGCTGGGGGGAGAGAGAGAGAGTGAGAGAGGCTGGGGGGCGAGAGAGAGAGAGGGGCTGTGGGGGGAGGAGTGAGAGAGGCTGGGGGGAGAGAGAGAGAGGCTGGGGGGAGAGAGAGGGAGAGCGAGATGGTAGGGGGGGGTAGAGTGAGAGAGGCTGGGGGAGAGAGAGAGGCTGGGGGGGGAGTGAGAGAGGCTGGGGGAGAGAGAGAGAGAGAGGCTGCGGGGGTGGGGGGGGAGTGAGAGAGGCTGGGGGGAGAGAGAGAGAGAGGGGCTGGGTGGAGGGAGAGAGTGAGAGGGGTGGGGGGGAGAGAGAGAGAGAGAGGCTGGGGGGAGAGAGAGACTGTGGGGGGGGGGCGGTTGGGAGGAGAGTGAGAGAGGCTGGGGGAGAGAGAGAGAGAGGCTGCGAGGGGTGGGGGGAGAGAGATAGAGGCTGCGGAGGTGAAGGGAGAGAGAGAGAGAGAGAAAGGCTACGGGAGGTGGGGGAGAGAGAGAGGCTGGGGGGAGAGAGAGAGAGGCTGCGGTGGGTGGGGGGAGAGAGAGAGAGAGGCTGCGGAGGGGAGTGGAGAGAGAGAGAGAGGCTGCGGAGGGGAGGGGAGAGAGAGAGAGGCTGGGGGGAGAGAGAGAGGATGTGGGGGGGGGGGGGTGGGGGGAGAGAGAGAGAGAAAGGCTGCGGGGGAAGTGAGAGAGAGAGGCTGCGGGAGCTGGGGGGAGAGAAAGAGAGGCTGGGGGAGAGAAGGAGTGAGAGAGAGGCTGGGGAGAGTGAGAGTGAGGCTGGGCAGGGGGGAGAGTGAGAGAGGTGCTGGGAGGAGAGAGGCTGGGGGGAGAGTGAGAGAGGCTGGGCGGGGGGGAGAGAGAGGCTGGGGGGGGGGATGAGAGAGACATGGGCAGTGGGGGTGGGCGGGGCGGGAATCGGAGGGGAGAGAGGGAACTCAGGAAGACGGATCACGTTCTTCCAACCCTCTACAAGGGACATCGTCGGAGTGGATGATATCCCGAAGTCACGACACTGTCACTATTCATTTTAACCCAATAAACTTGTTAACAATCCGTACACACTGCCCCACCTATGGTGGGGAGGTGGGGGGAAGCAGAAGGATGCACTTGGACTGGGGTAAGGCACTTTGGCTCCCTTGCTGTCTTCTGAGGAGCTCTGTCTGTCGCTTCAGAAGATCAAAGTGGATCGAGTCACAATTTGCAAAGTCAGTGAGACCTTGGGATAGGCAGATCCAGTTACACATTCCAGTGAAACTTCAGGATGTGGCTTATCCTCCAAGGGGACCAATCAGAAACAAAGGGTAGAGCACATTGGCCATTTTTGCAGTACAAATAAGTGCATCCTTTCTTGCATATCCTGAACTGCAATAACACTGCATTATAGACATGTAAAGAAGGAGACTTCTCTCACCCACTCGAATCTGTTGATACTGGATCCCCTCCACTGCTGACACTGGATCCTCCCCCCTGGTAATACTGGATTCCGTCCCCTGGTGATACTAGATCTCCTTGCCTTGTGATATTGGATCTCCTCCCCTGGTGACACTGGATCCCCTCCCCTGGGGATATTGGATTCCCCCCCCCCCCACGATGATACTGGATCTCCTCCCCTGGTGATACTGGATCTCCTCCCCTGGTGACACTAGATTCCCTCCCCTGGTGATACTGGATCCCCTACCCCGATGATACTGGATTCCCTCCTCTGGTGACACAGGATCCTTCCCCTGGTGACACTGGATCACCTCCCCTGGTGATACTGGATTCCCTCCCCTGATGATACTGGATTCCCTCCCCTGGTGATACTGGATCTCCTCCCCTGGTGACACTGGATTCCCCTCCCCTGGTGATATAAATATCCAGTTCCCTGGTAAATCTGGGTGCCCCCCTCCCCTGACAGTACTAAGTCCATCACTCCTCGAGATCTTCCCTCCATCTTTCCCGCTACGATGAATTGCAAGCCAGCCATACAACCCCAGATGGAGTAATGCTGAAAATGGGGTCAAGTTTCAGTGCCTCTGTCTGGAGTAGATAGGCAGTTGGGGTCTGGAAATGGCATTGGTCCACTTACCGTCCCCTTTACATTGTCACTGCAGCCGCTGTCATTTTTGACAGCGACTTAAGAAGCGTAAACGTAGTGACTGACGATTTCAGGTAAGAAGTTACTTGTAAAGATGACGTACATTCGGACCTCGATGACAATTTTCAAGTACAAGTGGTGGTCCTGGCATTGAGTGGCCCAGCCAGCTCCGACTGCTGGCCAGGCCCATGTTGGAACCAGTTGATTTCCCACCCTTCCTGCCCGTGCACTCAGGCTGCATGTAAATCGGGCCCTGGCCTCAAAATGACTTAGGCCTCAGAGCAGCATCAACGGGCAAGGGTCAGCGACTGCACTGACATCTAACCCTTCCGTTTCACTCCGAGTGATTATTGTTATGTAACTAAACTTTACTATTGTGTAAGACTTGCCACCAGGGGGCGCACCTGTTGGAAACCCAAGGGTCACCTGCACACCCTGGGCAAGCAGGTATAAAAGGCAGTTTACCATGCTGCTTCCTCACTCTGGAGTTACATTAAAGAGACCAAGGTCACAACAGTTTGAGCTTACAGTATAAAGTCTTGTGGAGTTATTCTAAACATAACAATTGGCGATGAGTAACAGATCACAAACTTTTCACGCGGTCATGGCTGCTGTTGGTATTCTTGAGAGATTTGTTGAGGGTGATGATTGGGAAGCCTTCATTGAGCATCTTGACCAGTACTTCGTGGCCAATGAGCTGGATACGGAAGATACCGCGGCCATGCGAAGGGTGATTCTCCTCACCGTTTGTGGGTCCACGATAAATGGCATCGTCAAAAATCTGCTAGCACCGACGAGACCAACAGACCAAGACATATGCAGAGTTGTGCACACTGGTTCGGGAACACCTCAAGCCAAAGGAGAGCATCTTAATGGCGAGGTATCGCTTTTACACGCACCATCGCTCTGAGAGCCAGAACATGGCAAGGTATGTTGCCGACCTAAGACACTTTGCGGGACTGTGTGAATTTGTCTGGATTTTTGGGGGAAATGTTGCGGGACTTTTTCGTGCTTGGAATCGGCCACGAGGTCATTCTTCGCAAACTGCTGTCTGCCGAATCCCTAGATCTGAGCAAGGCCATCACGATAACCCAGGCTTTCATGTCCACGAACGATAACACTAAGCAGATATCTTTGCAGCATCGAAGCTCACCGGCAAGTACTGTGCATAAAATAACGCCTTCAGCAGGCAGAACTGTACATGACAGGACCTACACACCTGTAGAGGCCAAACCTAGGATGACTCGGAGTCAGCTGTGGGGCGTGAATGCGAATCCATTAACACCATGTTGGCTCTGCAGGTGCAATCACAGAGCCCATCAATGTTGATTCAAGCACTACGTGTGCAAAGGCTGTGGAACAATGGGACACCTCCAGTGAATGTGCAAACGTACTGCGACTCACCACGTGGCAGAGTCGGCAGAAGATGACTGATCCGGCGGGGATCACGCTGAACGAGTAACAGAGGCAACTCAACCCGAGGCTGACGAGGAAGTGTATGGGGTACACACCTTCACCACCAAAAGCCCTCCGATAATGTTGAAAGTCAATTTAAACGGCATTCCAGTTTCCCTGGAATTGGACACGGGGGCGAGTCAGTCAATTATGAGCCAGAAGGCTTTTGAGAAACTGGGGCAACAAGGCACAAAGGCCAAAACTAAGCCCAATTCACACAAAGCTGTACACCAGTGAGCTCATACCAGTCATTGGCAGTGCGGCAGTGAAGGTATCGTACGCTGGAACTGTGCATGATTTATCACTATGGATTGCACCAGGTGATGGCCCAACGCTGTTCGACAAAAGCTGGCTGGGAAGATCCGATGGAACTGGGACGACATCAAAGCACTGTCTTCGGTGGATGACGCCTCGTGCGTCCAAGTGCTAAACCAATTCCCGTCGTTATTTGAGCCAGGTATCGGCAACTTCACAGGCGCCAAAGTACAGATCCATCTATTCCCTGATGCACGGCCCGTTCATCACAAGGCCCGAGCAGTTCCATATATGATGCGAGAAAAAGTCAAGATCGAGCTGGACAGACTTCAACGAGAGGGAATCATATCGGCAGTCAAGTTCAACAAGTGGGCCAGTCAAATTTTTTCGGTGTTGAAATGCGATGGGATGGTCAGAATCTGCGGGGACTACAAGGTAACGATCAACCGAGTCTCGTTACAGGACCAGTACCCACTACCCAAAGTGGATAACCTGTTCCGAAGGGGGGAAGTCATTCACCAAGCTGGATCTAACCTCTGCTTACATCACACAGGAGCTGGCTGAACCATCGAAAAAATTGACGTGCATCAACATGCACAAAGGACTGTTCATATACCCTTTTGGGATTCAATTGGGGCTGCAGCCATCTTCCAGAGGAACATGGAGAGTCTGCTGAAATCGGTTCCGTTTCAAGACAACATCCTGATCACTGGTCGCAACACCACCGAACACTTGCACAACCTGGAAGAGGTTCTAAAGCAACTGGACAGAGTGGGACTCAGGCTGAAACGTTCCAAGTGTGTTTTCCTGGCGCCAGAGGTCGAATTTTTGGAGAGAAAGATTGTGGCAGATAGCATCAGACCCACGGACTCCAAGACAGAGGCCATCAAGAATGCACCCAGATCGCAGAATGTGACGGAGCTGCGTTCGTTCCTGGGACTCCTCAACTATTTTGGTAACTTTCTACCAGGGTTGAGCACTTTGCTGGAACCTTTGCATTTATTGCTATGCAAGGATGATGACTGGGTTTGTGGTAAATCTCAAGAGACAGCTTTAATAAGGCCAGAAACCTGCAATGTTCTAACAAGTTACTTGTATTGTATGACCTGTGTAAACGTTTAGTACTAGCTTGTGATGCATCTTCGTACGGGGTCAGTTGTGTGTTACAGCAAGCCAATGTGTCAGGCAAACTGCAACCGGTTGTATATGCGTTCAGAAGTTTATCTAAGGCTGAAAGAGCCGACATAATATAAGAACATAAGAATTAGGAACAGGAGTAGGCCATCTAGCCCCTCGAGCCTGCTCCACCATTCAACAAGATCATGGCTGATCTGGCCGTAGACTCAGCTCCACTTACCCGCCCGCTCCCCGTAACCCTTAATTCCCTTATTGGTTAAAAATATATCTATCTGTGATTTGAATACATTCAATGAGCTAGCCTCAACTGCTTCCTTGGGCAGAGAATTCCACAGATTCACAACCCTCTGGGAGAAGAAATTCCTTCTCAATTCGATTTTAAATTGGCTCCCCCGTATTTTGAGGCTATGCCCCCTAGTTCTAGTCTCCCCGACCAGTGGAAACAACCTCTCTGCCTCTATCTTGTCTATCCCTTTCATTATTTTAAATGTTTCTATAAGATCACCCCTCATCCTTCTGAACTCCAACGAGTAAAGACCCAGTCTGCTCAATCTATCATCATAAGGTGACCCTCTCATCTCCGGAATCAGCCTAGTGAATCGTCTCTGTACCCCCTCCAAAGCTAGTATATCCTTCCTTAAGTAAGGTGATCAAAACTGCACGCAGTACTTCAGGTACTCCATCCCTCTCGCAATGAAGGCCAACATTCCATTCGCCTTCCTGATTACCTGCTGCACCTGCAAACTAACTTGTTGGGATTCATGCACAAGGACCCCCAGGTCCCTCTGCACCACAGCATGTTGTAATTTCTCCCCATTCAAATAATATTCCCTTTTACTGTTTTTTTTCCCAAGGTGGATGACCTCACATTTTCCGACATTGTATTCCATCTGCCAAACCTTAGCCCATTCGCTTAACCTATCTAAATCTCTTTGCAGCCTCTCGTGTCCTCTACACAACCCGTTATCCCACTAATCTTTGTGTCACCTGCAAATTTTGTTACACTACACTCTGTCCCCTCTTCCAGGTCATCTATGTATATTGTAAACAGTTGTGGTCCCAGCACCGATCCCTGTGGCACACCACTAACCACCGATTTCCAACTCGAAAAGGACCCATTTATCCCGACTCTTTGCTTTCTGTTAGCCAGCCAATTCTTGATCCATGCGAATACATTTCCTCTGACTCTGCATACCTTTATCTTCTGCAGTAACCTTTTGTGTGGCACCTTATCGAATGCCTTTTGGAAATCTAAATATACCACATCCATCGGTACACCTCTATCCACCATGCTCGTTATATCCTCAACGATTATGGTTGAGAAAGAAGCATTAGCATGCATAGACGGGGTTAAGAAAATGCACCAATACCTATTTGGACTCCGGTTCGAGCTCAAAACCGACACAAACCCCTCATTTCACTGTTCTCAGAAAGCAAAGGTATTAACACCAATGCTTCGTCCCGCATCCAAAGATGGCCACTAATATTATGTGCGTATGACTATGTAACCTGCCACAGTCCAGGCACTGAGAACTGTGCTGATGCCCTCAGTCGGCTACCATTGCCCACCACCAGGGTGGAAATAGCACAACCCGCAGACTTGCTTCTTGTAATGGATGTTTTTGAGAGAGAGGGGTCATAGAAACATAGAAAATAGGTGCAGGAGTAGGCCATTCGGCCCTTCGAGCCTGCACCACCATTCAATATGACTGATAATTCACCTCAGTACCCCTTTCCCACTTTCTCTCCATACCCCTTGATCCCTTTAGACGTAAGGGCCATATCTAACTACCTCTTGAATATATCCAATGAACTGGCATCAACAACTCTCTGCAGTAGGGAATTCCACAGGTTAACAACTCTCTGAGTGAAGAATTTTTTCCTCATCTCAGTCCTAAATGGCCTACCCCTTATCCTAAGACTGTGTCCCCTGGTTCTGGACTTCCCCAACATCGGGAACATTCTTCCCGCATCTAACCTGTCCCGTCCCGTCAGAATCTTATAAGTTTCTATGAGATCCCATCTCATCCTTCTAAACTCCTGTGTATAGGGCCTAGTTGATCCCGTCTCTCCTCATATGTCAGTCCAGCCATCCCTGGAATCAGTCTGGTGAATCTTAGCTGCGCTCACTCAATAGCAAGAACATCCTTCCTCAGATTAGAAGACCAAAACTGAACACAATATTCCAGGTGAGGCCTCACCAAGGCCCTATACAATTGCAGTAAGACCTCCCAGCTCCTATATTCAAATCCCCTAGCTATGAAGGCCAACATGCCATTTGCCTTCTTCGCCTTCTGCTGAACCTGCATTCCAACCTTCAATGACTGATGTACCATGACACCCAGGATTCGTTGCACCTCCCCTTTTCCTAATCTGCCACCATTCCGATAATATTCTTCCTTTGTGTTTTTACCACCAAAATGGAAAACCTCACATTTACCCACATTATACAGCATCTGCCATGCATTTGCCCACTTACCTTACCTGTGCAAATCACCCTGCAGCCTCTTAGCATCCTCTTCACAGCTCACACCGCCACCCAGTTTAGTGACATCTGCAAACTTGGAGATATTACATTCAATTCCTTCATCCAAATCATTAATGTATATTGTAAATAGCTGGGGTCCCAGCACTGAGTCCTGCGGCACTCCACTAGTCACTGCCTCCCATTCCGAAAAGGACGCGTTTATCCCGACTCTCTGCTTCCTGTCTGCCAACCAATTCTCTATCCACGCCAGTACATTACCCCCAATACCATGTGCTTTGATTTTGCACACCGATCTCTTGTGTGGAAACTTGTCAAAGTCCTTTTGGAAGTTCAAATACACCACATCCACTGGTTCTCCCTTGTGCACTCTGCTAGTTACATCCTTAAAAAATTCCAGAAGATTTGTCAAGCATGATTTCCCTTTCACAAATCCATGCTGACTTGGACCGATCCTGTCACTGCTTTCCAAATGTGCTAGTATGTCATCCTTAATAATTGATTCCAACATTTTCCCCACTACTGATGTCAGACTAACTGGTCTATAATTACACGTTTTCTCTCTCCCTCCTTTTTTAAAAAGTTTTGTTACATTTTCTACCCTCCAGTCCATAGGAACTGATCCAGATTCGATAGACTGTTGGAAAATGATCACTAATGCATCCACTATTTCTAAGGCTACCTCCTTAATACTCTGGGATGCAGACAATCAGACACCGGGGATTTATCGGCCTTCAATCCCATCAATTTCCCCACACAAATTCCTGCCTAATAAGGATATCCTTCAGCTCCTCCTTCTCACTAGACCCTCGGTCCCTTAGTACATCCGGAAGGTTATTTGTGTCTTCCTTCGTGAAGACAGAATCAAAGTATTTGTTCAATTTGTCTGCCATTTCTTTGTTTCCCACTATTAATTCACCTGAGTCTGACTGCAAGGGACCGACGTTTGTCTTCACTAATCTCTTTCTCTTCACATATCTAGGGAAGCTTTTGCAGTCAGTTTTTATGTTCCCGGCAAGCTTCCTCTCGTACTCTATTTTCCCCGTCCTAATTAAACCCTTTGTCCTCCTCTGCTGAATTCTAAATTTCTCCCAGTCCTCAGGTTTGCTGCTTTTTCTGGCCAATTTATATGCCTCTTTCTTGGATCTAACAATATCCTTAATTTCCCTTGTTAGCCACGGTTGAGCCATCTTCCCTGTTTTATTTTTACTCCAAACAGGGATGTAAAACTGTTGAAGTTCATTCATGTGATCTATAAATGTGTGCCACTGCCTGTCCACCGTCAACCCTTTAAGTATCATTTGCCAATCTATTCTAGTCAATTCACGCCTCATGCCGTCGAAGTTAGCTTTCCTTAATTTTAGGACCCTAGTTTCTGAATTAACTGTGTCACTCTCCATCTTAATAAAGAATGCTACCCTGTTATGGTCACTCTTCCCCAAGGGGCCTCGCACAACAAGATTGCTAATTAGTCCCTTCTCATTACACATCATCCAGTCTAGGATGGATAGCTCTCTCGTTGGTTCCTTGACATATTGGTCAAGAAAACCATCACTAATACACTCCAGGAAATCCTCCTCCACTTTATTGCTACCAGTTTGGTTAGCCCAATCTATATGTAAATTAAAGTCGCCCATGATAACTGCTGTACCTTTATTGCATACAGCCCTTATTTCTCGCTACTACTGTTTGGTGGCCTGTACACAACTCCCACCAGCGTTTTCCGACCTTTGGTATTCCGCAGCTCCACCCATACCGATTCCACATCATCCAAGCCAATGTCTTTCCTTACTATTGCATAATTTCCTCTTTAACCAGCAACGTCACCCCACCTCCTTTTCCTCTCTGTCTATCCTTCCTAAATGTTGCATATCCCTGGATGTTGAGTTCCCAGCCTTGGTCACCCTGGAGCCAAGTATTTGTGATGCCAATTACATCATATCCATTAACTGCTATCTGCGCAGTTAATTCGTCCACCTTATTCTGAGTACTCCTCGTATTGAGGCACAGAACCTTCAGGCTTGTCTTTTTAACACACCTTGCCCCTTTAGAATTTTGCTGTAATGTGGTCCTTTTTGTTTTTTGCCTTGGGTGTCTCTGCCCTCCACTTTTACTATTCTCCTTTCTATCTTTTGCCTCTGTCTCCCTCTTGTTTCCCTCTGCCTCCCTGCATAGGTTTCCATCCCCCTGCCATATAAGTTTAGCTCCTCCCCAACAGCACTAGCAAACTCTCCCCCTAGGACATTGGTTCCGGTCCCATCATGGCTCGTCCGATCAGGACCTGGACTAGCCAGGACCCTGTGCTATCACTAGTAAAAGCTGCATCCTCAATGGGAGCTGGTCAGCTGTTCGAAATTAAGCCGTTTTACCGACGCAAGGATGAAATGTTCATCCATTCGGATTGTCTCCTGTGGGGGAATCACATGGTTTTGCCAAAAAATGGCAAGGAAACATTTATACGCGACCTACACAGTACCCACCCAGGCATAGTCATGATGAAGGCTATCGCCAGGTCGCATTTTTGGTGGCCCGGCATTGACTCAGAATTGGAGTCATGCGTACAGCAATGTAACACTTGTTCACAGTTGAGCAATGCACCAAGAGAGGCCCCACTGAGTCTGTGGTCATGACCCTCCAAACCGTGGTCCAGGGTCCACGTAAATTTCGCTGGCCCCTTTCGAGAAAAAATGTTCATTGTAGCAGTGGACACTTACTCTAAACTCTGAATGTACAATAATGTTATCATGTACGTCCATTGCCACCATTGAAAGCCTCTGGGCCATGTTCGCCACCCATGGTTTGCCTGACGTCCTTGTTAGTGACAATGGACCATGTTTCACCAGCTCGGAATTCAACGAGTTCATGACCCGCAATGGCATGAAGCATGTCAGGTCTGCCCAGTTTAAGCCTGCATCCAATGGTCAAGCGGAACGGGCAGTCCAAACTGTCAAGCAGAGCTTGAAACGCGTGACAGACAGTTCCCTGCAGACCCGGTTATCTCGGGTTCTGCTCAGCTACCGGACGCGGCCCCACTCGCTTACTGGGGTTCCCCCTGCAGAATTGTTAATGAAGAGAGCACTCAAAACCAGGCTCTCCTTAGTCCAGCCGTATCTGAACGATCATGTAGAAACCCGGTGTCACCGGCATATTGTGTACCTCGATCATACGGCTGTATCGCGTGACATTGAGGTTAATGACCCTGTGTTTGCTCTTAATTACGGTCATGGTCCCAAATGGGTTGCTGGCACTGTTTTAGCCGAGGAAAGGAATAGAGTGATTGTTGTCAAACTTTTGAATGGACAAACGTGCAAAAAGCATTTGGATCAGACCAAACTGCGATTCACTGACAACCAAGAACAATTTGAAGAGGACATTACCATCATTGATCCACTAACACACACCCAACCAGCAATCGACCTCACTGTTAACCACGAGGATGAACCTACCATGCCCGACAGTCCGCTCAGACCAGCCGCGCTGCAGTGCATCAATGATCTGACTAACTCACCCATGCCAGGCCTTCAACTCAGGCAATCAACCCGGGAATGTAGAGCCCCGGATCGCCTCAACTTGTAAATAACTTGTGGGGCGGGGGGGGTGGGGGGGAGGCGGGGGTGATGTTATGTATGTAAACTTTACTCGTGTGTAAGACTTGCCACCAAGGGTCACCTGCACACCCTGGGCAAGCAGGTATAAAAGGCAGTCTACCATGCTGCTTCCTCACTCTGGGGTTACATTAAAGAGACCAAGGTCACAACAGTTTGAACTTACAATATACAATGTTGTGGAGTTTTTCTGAACATAACAATTATGGTCTGGATGAGGCTTCTGGCAACTGCATCGGGACCCATCACAATTTAGTTAGGTTTCCTTGCAAAAGAGCTGGTAAAGCTTGTTTGCTGAGCGACAAGTAACTTGAAAGCCTACAGGGGCTTGGATTTGTGCAGGTGACTCTTGGGTGCAGGTGGGAGCTCTGAGTTGCACAGGCTGGTATAGCAGAATATAAATGCCCAGATCCCTGGTAAATCTGGGTGGCCCCCACTAAGGACACTGAGACTTGAAGACTTGGTCCTCATGTGGGGAAGAAATTAACTGATTTGGGTTATGTCGAATATAGAATCACACAGCACAGAAAGAGGCCATTCAACCCATCATGCCTGTGCCGGCTCTTTGAAAGAGCTATCCAACTAGTCCCACTCCCCTGCTCTTTCCCCATTAACCTGAAAATGTTTCCTTTTCAAGTATATATCCAATTCCCTTTTGAAAGTTACAAATGAATCTGCTTTCACCACCCTTCCAGATCATAACAACTTGCTGCGTAAAAAAAATCTTCATCTCTCCTCTGGTTCTCTTGCCAATCATCTTAAATTTGTGTCCTCTGGTTACCGACGCTTCTGCCAGTGAAAACAGTTTCTCTCTGTCTACTCTATCAAAAACCGTGATAATTTTGAACAGCTCCATTAAATCTCTCCTAAACCATCTCTGTTCGAAGGAGAACAATCCCAGTTTCCATTCTATATTGCATATATATATATAGATATATATTCTACAATATCTGTAATAAGAAAGGACCTCTATCACTGAAATCACAATGGATAATAGGAATCAGATCTGAATTTATTGATAAAATTCATTGATAACCTTACCTTACCACCACGCTCTCCTTTGTCACCCTGTTGTCAAAAAACAAAGATACCGTCAGTGAAAGGAAGATTCAGACATCATACTGTGAAACAAGACATTAAATCCTCGTGGTTACTGCAATGCAGATAAATACCTTCATACCCGGATGACCAGCTGGTCCAACATCGCCAACATTACCCTGAAATAAAGAAGAACAGTTTGTCAATGGTAAGAGAATAAATTCAAACAAATAATAAGCAGAACTGAAAAGCAAGGGAACTTCGGTGTTTCTATTTGCTATTGCTGGAAATTATTGTTACACTTATCATTTGATATTCGCCTATGCTATTCTAATGCAGGGGTGAATCCATTTAAACTAAGCACATTAACCATTTCCGCTAAAATAAGAGGAGTGGCCAAGAATTCATCTGCTGATACGATCGCCTCTAGTTCTTAGGTTGTACCAACACTGAGGGGGCGGGAATAGGGACAGGCTGAACAACCGGGGGGGTGGGGGGGGGGAGGAATTGGAAAATATTACGAAAGAAAAAGGGAAATGAAAAAGTGAAATTGAAAAACAAAAAGGAAAAGGAAAAACAAATGCGACCTGACTAAGTAGGGCAGATTGTGAGATCTTGTTGAAATGGTTTGTGTTTGGTGTTGATCAGCCATGAACTAATTAAATGGTGGTACAAGTGTGAGGGATTGAATGTCTTCCTCCTGTTCCTATGTTTCTGTATTGACATCACTCCGCTCACTGTCCTGTAATGGACACAATGTCAGCTGTAGACCACTGTTCCCTATCCCGATGAAGACGAATATATTCATGTGTATACGTGGGTTAAAGCAGCATTTTGGCAACCATGCTTACGTTACATTTGAGCGTACATGTGCACAATGCTCGCTCACACTGTTCAGGGCTCTTTGTGAGTTTACACCAGGACCAGCTTAGTGCAATCGGTTTACAGTATCAGGTGCATGTTGCCGGTTTTTCACTCCTAGTTTGAACGGCAGGAATACAAATCAGCAATTCAGGCGCAAATGTCAGCGCTCTCCATTTGCAGCCCACACGGTTTTTACAGCTCTGTGGCGGGAGCACTGAATTTACCCCACTATCAGAAGACTGGCATGGATCAAGAAGACCTTTCAGCCCATTTGGTTTAATCCTTTCTGACAACAAACCTATTTTAGTGTACAGCTGAACAGGGCCTCTTTTAACATCTCAGCAAATGGATGGTGCCTCAGACCAGCCCCTCAGTGCCAGCCCTGAAGAGTCAGCCTAGATAATTGTGCTTATGTCCTGGAATAAGGCTTGAACCCACACATTTCTGACTCAGAAGTGACAGCACTAAAAATAAATCCAAACTGGTACTGGGTGCGCTGAACACAAGTATATCCAAATGATCCAGAGGACCTAATATTGAGAGTAGAGTGAAGTGTTTTCAAATTGGAAGAACTGGGATTGACAAATTCTAAAATGTGCAATCATCTGTGTGAAAATAGCACAAACAGGAATGACATATGGATGCTTACTGTAGAGGGGGATGGGTAGACATCAGTGCTAGAAAGGGCGGGTGGATATCAGTACTGGACTGGGTGGGTGGATATCAGTACTGGACTGGGTGGGTGGGTATCAGTACTGGACTGGGTGGGTGGGTATCAGTACTGGACAGGGTGGGTAGATATCAGTAGTAGACTGAGTGGGTGGATATCAGTACTGGACTGGGTGGGTGGGTATCAGTACTGGACAGGGTGGCTGGATATCAGTACGAGACTGGGTGGGTGGATATCAGTTCTGGACAGGGTGGGTGGATATCAGTACGAGACTGGGTGGGTGGATATCAGTACTGGACTGGGTGGGTGGGTATTAGTACTAGACTGGGTGGGTAGATATCAGTACTGGACTGGGTGGATATCAGTACTGGACTGGGTGGGTGGATATCAGTACTAGACTGGGTGGGTGGATATCAGTACTGGACTGGGTGGGTGGGTATTAGTACTAGACTGGGTGGGTGGATATCAGTACTGGACTGGGTGGGTAGATATCAGTACTGGACTGGGTGGATATCAGTACTGGACTGGGTGGATATCAGTACTGGACTGGGTGGGTAGATATCAGTACTGGACTGGGTGAATATCAGTACTGGACTGGGTGGATGGGTATCAGTACTGGACAGGGTGGGTGAGTATTAGTACTAGACTGGGTGGGTAGATATCAGTACTGGACAGGGTGGGTGGGTATTAGTACTGGACAAGGTGGGTGGGTATTAGTACTAGACTGGGTGGGTAGATATCAGTACTGGACAGAGTGGGTGGGTATTAGTACTGGACAGGGTGGGTGGATATGAGTACTGGACAGCGTGGGTGAATATCAGTACTGGACTGGGTGGATATCAGTACTGGACAGGGTGGGTAGATACCAGGACTAGACTGGGTGGGTGGATATCAGAACTGGACTGAGTGGGTGGATATCAGTACTGGACTGGGTGGGTAGATATCAGTACTAGACCGGGTGGGTGGATATCAGTACTAGACTGGGTGGGTGGATATCAGTACTAGACTGGGTAGATATCAGTACTGGACTGGGTGGGTGGGTATTAGTACTGGACAGGGTGGTGAATATCAGTACTGGACAGGGTGGATATCAGTACTGGACAGGGTGGGTAGATATCAGGACTAGACTGGGTGGGTGGATATCAGTACTGGACTGAGTGGGTGGATATCAGTACTGGACTGGGTGGGTGGATATCAGTACTAGACTGGGTGGGTGGATATCAGTACTAGACTGGGTGGGTAGATATCAGTACTGGACTGGGTGGGTAGATATCAGTACTAGACTGGGTGGGTGGATATCAGTACTAGACTGGGTGGGTAGATATCAGTACTGGACTGGGTGGGTGGATATCAGTACTAGACTGGGTGGATATCAGTACTGGACTGGGTGGGTGGATATCAGTACTGGACTGGGTGGGTGGATATCAGTACTAGACTGGGTGGATATCAGTACTGGACTGAGTGGGTGGATATCAGTACTGGACTGGGTGGGTGGATATCAGTACTAGACTGGGTGGATATCAGTACTGGACTGGGTGGATATCAGTACTGGACTGGGTGGGTGGATATCAGTACTAGACTGGGTGTGGATATCAGTACTAGACTGGGTGGGTGGATATCAGTACTGGACTGGGTGGATATCAGTACTGGACAGAGTGGGTGGATATCAGTACTGGACTGGGTGGGTGGATATCAGTACTGGACTGGGTGGGTGGATATCAGTACTGGACTGGGTGGGTGGATATCAGTACTGGACTGGGTAAATATCAGTACTGGACTGGGTGGGTGGATATCAGTACTGGACTGGGTGGATATCAGTACTGGACTGGGTGGGTGGATATCAGTACTGGACTGGGTGGGTGGATATCAGTGGGTGGATAACAGAGGTTTAATGAGGTTCTTGCAAGGCCACAATTGAAAGGCCTGGAACCTGAAACATTGCACAGGAAAATAAGTAATTGCACCTCTGCAAATCATGGCTGGGATCAGATAGTACATAATAATATTTATTGAAATATACGGTGTAAGGTGTAATAGGTGAATTGGAAAATGTGACTGTCTTGTGTGAAACTTATTGTTATTTACAGGCCTTTCTGTTCCAGTAGTTATAGGCACATTGTGATATAGCATTTGCAGTTACGGTGCAGGGGAAGCAACTGGGAAGATGGACTCGGGTTTGGTACTTACCGGAGGTCCGTGTGGGCCCATAGGGCCAGGAGGGCCTCGACGTCCATCTGAACCCTGTTGGAAAATAAAATAAAATGTATAGTGCATATTGTACAATGAAGATTGATATTTTAAACTGCCCATGTTCATTAAGTGAATGGAAAATTGAATAGTGCCCAAAAAATTCGATGTAAATTCACGAAATCATTCCCGTTAATTGAAAAGGCTGGGTGCCTTTCATTACTGACTGACTCTGGCACTTTGTTGGATTTGACTTTGATTCATGACAACATTGCTATTGTCAGTTAAAGTTGGGGCTGGATTTTCGCGGTTTGAACTTCGAGTTTCGCCGGGGTTGACCCTCCGCGGTAAAGAATGGGGCGGTGAGATCTCTTGCGTCCGGTCGCGATCCTCCGGTCGGGTTTTGTGGCGGCACTTAGAAGCACCGCTGCGAAGTGCTGTGCCGGGCATGCAATGGCTCTCGTTGCCACACCGACAGTAGTTTCAACTCGCACCCGACCCGTACGCCCCGAAATGTACCCCCGCGATGACCGCCAGGGAAAACACAGTGGTCCGGCCCTGCTGGTAGCGGTGTGGCGGATAAACTGCAAAAAAGGTAAGTTCCAGTGTTTATTCTTTTGTAGCGATTTGTGTTGTAAGGATGTGGGCAATGTTTTTTGAATGTTTTTATGATTTTTTTTGCCCCCCTCCCAAGGTCTCTCTCCGGGCGCTCCTGGCTCCGCACTTTATTGGTTGAGGTTCTCGTTTTTGCGCCGCAAAAGTTGTACATTACCTCCCTTTGTGCTGCGCCCCCCAGAGTCCAGATGACAAGAATTACTCCATGCAGTGCAACCGTTAATCAGGCGGTAACTTTCCTGCCCATCCTCCATTTGCGTCTGAAAACGGCAAAGCTGAAAATCCATCCCGATATATCTGATATTTTCAATCTGGGTGACATATGCTGCAGCTTTTATTCTTTATGCCTCTATTTATAAAGCCTAGGATTCCATATGCTTTTTTAACAGCATTATCAACTTGTCCTGCTACCTTCAAAGACCCCAGGTCCCTCTGTTCCTGCAGCCCCTTTAAAATGTGCCCCGCTGCATGCATGCAAAATACGACGACCTGGGTAAATTGAGTAGCGAGACTAAACCGCAAAAGACACATGACCGCTACCAACAGACTGTAGCCCAGACCATCCTAGGAGAAGACCTGTGATTCCAGCATTAGGCGTATTGGTTACTGGCGAACATCTCCAAAGACGTGGGAAACTTGGGATAATCCAGTCATCCTTGAAATGAGGGATAGCCATCACAGTCAGTTACAGCTACATCCACCCTCCACCCCACAACACACACATCATAAAACTCGAGAACTAACCTTTCCTCCTGAATCACCAGGGCTCCCAGGCGATCCTCTCAGTGGCTGTAAGAGACAGAAATAAAATATTTCTATGTAAATAGGTCCCCTTAAGGCAACAAGGTAGAAAACCAATGCTTGGTATTGCAAAGAAGTTTCTCTTGAAGGGAACCTACCTGACATTCAAAGGAGCAACACTGCAGGTCAAAAGAAAAATTGAATTAATATAAATACACACACAAAATACATGCTAATAAATCCATTCAAATAATTTGAAACCAAAGACTGAGTCGATGCAACATACCACTGCCTCCACTTCATCATGCTGTAAGTGAGAAAAAGAAGAGATTAGACCTATTTGAATATTTAGATAAAGAAAGTTAACAATATGATGGGGAAAGGCAAATGGATTAACTTTAAATACAGGCCTGAAATTCAATAGTATTAAATATCTATTATATATATTCTGACCATGGAATCAAGTATTTGGTAGTCTTCCTCTCGTCATTCTGTCAGTAACATTACGAACCTAGCGATCACCTCCGATCACTATTTCTGGTGAAATCATAAATGCTTTTTTTTAGAAATACTGAGCATATAGCAAATGGTGAGCAAAGAGAACAGTGAATATTAAGATTATTAAGCATTAGGAATCAGTGCGTGTAGGAATAGTGAGAATAACGGAAAGTGAATGTAGAAATAGTGATATAGGAAATACTGAATGTAGGAAATCCTGCTGCTACATTCACAATGTTAACACAAAGCCTAGAAATGGCTGCGAGTGATAATGTTGTGCACAAGCTTAACACATTGGCAAAACATACCTTTATCTATTTTAATGCAGGTGAGTTAATATAAACAGGTTAATACTTCTGCTAACAGTGGACAGGGGAATGTGATCTTGATGCATTAAAAATTAATCTGCTGATATTGTTAAGTGTAACTTTCACCTGTAGAGATTGAAGGATATGTTCCCCTGCAGAGGCTTCAACCAGCATGGGGATATTAGCAAACATCAAACATAAATTACACATTTTCTTAGACTGAAATATTGTCAACTCTAATTTGGGAACAGATTGAAGCACAGACAATTTTGAAGAAGCTGTCACCCAAATATTTGTCATATTAACAGTGCAATTTTCATGTGCAAATCTCCCCTGATATTGTATTAACAGAGTTTTTCAATTGTTAGGCCTTGTACAAAACAAACATTTCTAGGATTATTTTCGTACTGTGAATTCAGCAGTGATAAAGGTGAGGGATGTCAGTGCTGAGGCACCCAGTGTCAGAATCCTAGTCCAGGTACAGCATGGTTAGACTCAGAGTAACACTCCCTCTAGTCAACCCCAAGGGCCCCTATCATTGTAAGAGAGACCCCATTGCGACATTACTCCAAGTGCCACCCGGGCCATCCTGTGGCGTCCTGAGGGAGATTGCCAATTCGAGAAAGTTTTATTCTGTTATGCCGCCTAGGAGCTGGGTATGGTTTGACCCAAATTCATTTCAAACAGGACCATGCGTTTGCTTAATTTGTTACTCAATGGTCAGTGAGTGGAGACCTTGATCACCACAGGCTGAAGGTGGTCGAGCATTGTAGCTATGTGGTGAGAGATCTCTATCTACATTGGTTCAGAGGGGCTGGTTTTATGAATGAGCACTGCCAGGTGTCCCAATGGGAAATTGGATCCCTCTGTTGGGAGCTCCCATTCATAAAGTCAGATCTGAAATGTCACTGCGAAATACATTCCCTAAGATTGTACAGCATGGAATACTCACGATTGTTTGGAGAATGCTGTCAATTGTGTGGTTTAACTCCTCCTCACTTTGAGTTGTTGCCGTGTAGTTACGTCGATATTCGGCACCAGTCGAAATCAGTTTCAGTCTCACTTCCTAAAGCAAAATTAAATTTACAATCTCAAACTGAAAACGTTGAAAAGAATCCAATATTTTAATCTTGCAAGCCACAGGTTACCATTAGTTCATCTTTCATTACTCTTCATTGTAACTTTGCATCCTCTTCCTGTTTGTGACTGGAATTCACAGCAGAAACAGCAAACACATTGTCCAAATACATTTACACTGGAATTGAATCCAATTTGTAGCCAAACAAGAGTCTCTCCTAGGCACAGCCGGATTACATAATAAGAAGCCATGGCGTTTCCTTTGCTGTAAAGTAAGACAGCTTTCCCCTCACTATGTTAAAACCAAGACTCGAAGCATAGTCGATTACTATAATTCATTCTTTTCATTGCCTAAAAGCTGTGGAACTCCTTACCATCCTTATGCCCTCTGACAATCTCCAGCCTTTTAAACACTCAAACTGGATGTCACCTAATCATAATGCGCTGACTTACCTCATCTTTTTTTCCAAACCTGTTCAACCTTGTTGGTATCCTATACTGTGGGCTTCATTTACACAGTAACATAGGTGTGTATTGAATCAGAAAAAAACACTGGGATCCATCTGATCTTTCTTAAGGTTGCTAATTTTTTTCAAGAGCGATACAAACTAACTTCCCATCTCCCTATTATCACATTTCATTAGACCTCCATTCTCCAGCAATAGCGGCAAATGAGTGACCTGCTCCAGGCATCTTCTAATACTCCGTTCTAATAACCCACTGAGAGTGGCAGGAAAATGGTTCTCTCCCATTTCTATTCTGCAGTGGGCCGCTTGACAGCTGAAATGGAGAAAATGTATCTAGCACAGTGCATTGTTGCATCTTGGCACTGAACAATACGCTTGAGTTTAGATTCTCTCTTGTTCCTTCTCCAAATATACCATCCGCATGTTCTCCCTCCTCTCTCCACCGTGCCTTATTGAAAGTGAGATTCATTGCACCACCACCGGCTCCCCTAACCCAATTCTTCCCAGGAGCTCTGAGCTGTGGAACTCCTTATCTCCCTCAATCTTTCCTTCCTTCTAAAATCTAAAGGGTTTAAGAAGTTTTAGGCGACACCAAATCACGATGACCTCATCCGTTTGATGTTTTCAATCTTGGTGGTGTGTGGCACTCTGGGTTTTGGCACTTGATATCTCAAGCCCACACCCCATTCTTTATGTTGGGCCCCTCCCTGTTGCCAGGAATGGTGGATTGTCTTCACCCTGTGACCACCATCACAACTCCACGGTCAGCCAGAGGAAGTTACATCCTCACAGGGCACAGCTGGTCCCGCCAAGGCTTCCTTCTCCCCACAAAGTACTTCACTTCACAATAAGGCAGAGAATTACCAAAACTTATCTTCGAACAAAAATTCAAAGGCAGGAGTCAAACCCAAATCCTCCAAATGTTCTGCCGCTAAAATTTTAGATTCTTAACTGTTTGTTAATAGCACGGATCCAAGTCCTGGCACCAGAAATTGCGATCGGAGGCTTCCTGTGGGCAGATGCCTCAGCCTGAAAAATATCTGTGAACTTACCTGGTGGTTGGAGAGGTTCGGAGACTTGCGGGCCTGGGCCTCGACGTGAAGGCCAGTGTGTAGAGGCCCACGTTTCCCAGAGGAGCAGGTGCTTTGCTCGCGTCCCTAGGATCACGTGGGCTGGCCCAACCAATCAAAGTAGGGGTATTCCCATTCATACTTATGGTGAGTTCCGTATATATGGAATCACCATAAGTATGAATGGGAATACCCCCAAAAACACACAAACATTTAAAATAAATTTACAGAAACAGCACATATTTAAAATGAATCAAAATGGAATTGAATTAATTATTTAAAAATTTTTTTTTTAAAACCTATTTTAAAAGGTCTAAAAATAAACACTTTTTAAAACAGGATTTAAAATGTTTAAATTATTGAAAAAAAATTATTTTTCTGTCCTTTAAAAGTCTTACGCGTAAGGCCTGCTTTTATCAGTCGTAAGAATTTCACGGCCATTCGCTGGGCAGAAGTTGGGCAAATAGCCCTTGAATCCTCTTGACAGATCGCAAGTTCTGGGTTTAGGCGCATGCACTTCGCATACCTAACCCGGAACTTATGGGACCCCTACAGGCACGTGTGCACCTCATACTTGCCCGTAGGGACTGAGATTTCAGGGCCATTATGTCAGTTTTTCCATTCATCATCATCATAGGCAGTCCCTCAAAACGAGGATGACTTGCTTCCTCGCCAAAAAAGGATAAGTTCACAGGTGTTCGAATGAAGGACCTAAAATTCCAGGTCCTGAACTACATCCTGAAGGATAGAAGATGCCTGTGCATGGATTTTTTTAACGTGTGGTGACGTTGCACACCGGCCACCACACGGGCTTGACAGAGCTAGGTCTTGGTCCAGTGGTAAGGATTACCCAAGACAACTGGAGACCTGCTCTGCTGCACGGACCTAGTGCGCACACATATCGCAGTGTAGGCTGGCCTGTGCTGCCCCTGGGCTCCTGGCCCCGAACTGACGCCTCTCCTGGGACCCGATCATGTTAGTGGCATGATCAAAGATTCTTAGTTCAGATATAGGGCAGGTTAACACTCCCACTACACTGGTCCATTGTTGAGGCTAAGCTTCGAGCTTTAGAAAAGCGTTTTTTTATTTGTGCCTTTCTTACGGCTTCTTTGAATTACATTTTCCCCACTTATCCGTGAACTTGAGAGCAGCCACATAAGGAGGGATTGGAGTCACATGTAGGCCAAACTGGGTGGAGGTGACAAGGGCCCTAGTTGGCTTTTTAACACCAATCTGGTAGCTTTTATGATGTTGCAGGAACCTGGATACCCATGGAAATCGACACTGGAGCTTACCGGAATCATTATTTCTCGACAAATTGTGTGATTTCCCATTGGAGAAATCCAAGATAGAGCTGCGAGGCTATTTGGGAGACAACATTTCTGTGGTAGATCGTATCACCATACTGGTGAAATACAAGGATCAATTTCAGAGCTTGCCTCTCTTAGTAATGGTAGGAGACAAGCCTGCCTTACTAGGGAGAAATTGATTGGGATCACTGAAGCTGGATTGGAATGACATTTTTTGTGTTGAAACGAGATTTGAATTAAAGGATGATTTCATCAGGAAGTATCCAAAGGTGTTCTGCGAAACAGGCAGTCCGATCCAAGGCTTCAAGGCGAGTGTCAGAGTACAGAAGGATGCTAAACCAGTTTACTGCAAGCCACGTCCTGTACCATATGCACTCAAAGAGAAAGTTGAGCAAGAACTCAAAAGACTAGAGATTGAGAACTTTATTTCTAAGATAGATCTATGTAATTGGGCTACACCCATTGTTGTTTGTGTGGTGATTATAAAGTAACCATAAACCAGGTTCTAGAGGATAATCTCCCCAATACATTGTCAAATGTAGATAATTTGTTCACAACACTGACAGGTGATTAGACCTTCTCAAAATTGGATCTTATGAATGCCTACTTACAACTTGAACTAGATGAGGAGTCCAAGTCATGCTTGACTATAAATACTCATCTCGGCCTATATCAATTTAATAGGCTATCATTTGGAGTGTCTTCCGCACCCGTCATATTCCAAGGGGTGATGAACCAGATTTTGCAAGGTATTGAAGGGGTAATATGTTATTTAGATGACATATTAATTTCAGCACCAAACAGGCAAATTCATAATAACATATTGAATGAAGTCCTCAAACGGCTAGAGAAGCACAGAGTACGAGTGACTACTCACAAGTGTGAGTTATTTCAAAACTCAGTGGAGTACTTAGGGCACAGAGTACACAAAGATGGTTTACATCCAACCAAGGGAAAGCTGATGCAATCAGAAATGCACCCATTCCCAAGAATGTCACTGAACTTCAATCATTATTGGGTCTTTTGAACTATTATGGGAAATTCTTACCAAATTTGGCTACAACGTTACATCCACTGAATGAACTATTGAAAAAACAGGTCCATTGGAAGTGGTCAGAAGAATGCGACACAGCATTCAAGGACTGTAAAAGCCAATTAATAGAGAGTACCATGTTAGTTCACTATGACGTATCTAAGGAGATCAAACTAGCATGTGACGCCTCTCCATATGGAGTTGAGGCAGTGATATCTCATGTACTACACAGTGGGGAGGAGAGACCAATTGCCTTTGCTTCACGCACTCTCAGTGCCAGTGAGCATAATTATGCACAAATTGAAAGGGAAGCTTTGGCATTAATTTTTGGGCTCAAAGACGTTTCACAAATACTTATACGGTCGTAAGTTTACCATTGTTACAGACCATAAGCCCCCAACAGCAATCCTCCATTCAAAGTCCCTAACAGCAATCCTCCATCCAAAGTCCCCAGTTCCAACATTAGCTGTAGTCCAAATGCAGAGATGGGCTTTGATTTTGTCAGCATATACATATGATATTGAATACAGACGATCAGCTGATCACAGTAATGCTGATGCTATGTCTAGATTGCCTTCCCCATCACAAGTTACACCCGATAGTGAAGAAGTGTTCTATTTTTCATACATTGATGAACTGCCAGTCACAGTTGAAGAGATTGGTAGAGCAACCAAACGTGACCCAGTTATGTCAAAGGTGTATGATTGCATCACAAATGGCTGGTCAAAGCAGGTAACAGACAAAGATATTCATCCATTCTTCATTTGGAGGAATGATTTATGAGTCAATAAAGATTGTATCATGTGGGGTGCAAGAGTGGTTATACCAAATAAATTCAAGTCCAAATTATTAGGAGATCTTCATTATCAGCACCTGGGAATGTGCTTGACCAAGAGTTTTGCACGCAGTTACTTATGGTGGCCAGGTCTAGATAAAGATACAGAATACACCGTCAGTCAGTGTACAACATGTCAATCGTATAAGCAAGAAACTACCATCAGTACCATTACAGCCATGGAAATGGCCTCCCGGGGTGTGGCAAATGTTACATATAGATTTTGCTGAGCGAGAAGGACAACAATTGTTCATTGTGATTAATAGCCATTCGAAGTGGGTCGAGGTGTTTCTAATGCGGAAAATACAACAAGTAAAACATTGGACATTTTGTGAAGATTATTTTCTTCATTTGACCTCCCAGAAGAAATTGTTTCTGATAATGGACCACAATTTTGTAGAGAAGAATTTGCACAGTTCACAAGCAAAAATGGTGTGAAACATACCAATGTTGCACCGCACCACCCTGCTTTAAATGGTGCAGCAGAGCACCCAGTACAAATTGTAAAACGTGCCCTCATCAAACAGATGGATCCAAATCCAAAGAAACGACAGTTGTCATTGGACCACAAATCGGCTAATTTTCTAATGGAGGATGCTAAGAGGCTGCAGGGTGACTTGGACAGGTTAGGTGAGTGGGCAAATGCATGGCAGATGCAGTATAATGTAGATAAATGTGAGGTTATCCATTTTGGTGGCAAAAGCAGGAAGGCTGAATTTTATCTGAATGGTGACAGATTAAGAAAAGGGGAGGTGCAATGAGACCTGGGTGTCGTGGTACATCAGTCATTGAAAATTGGCATGCAGGTACAGCAGGCGGTGAAGAAGACGAATGGCATGTTGGCCTTCATAGTGAAAGAATTTGAGTATAGGAGCAGGGAGGTCTTACTGCAGTAGTACAGGGCCTTGGTGAGGCCACAACTTGAATATTGTGTACAGTTTTGGTCTCCTAATCAGAGGAAGCACATTCTTGATATTGAGGGAGTGCAGCGAAGGTTCACCAGACTGATTCCCGGGATGGCAGGACTGACATATGAAGAAAGACTGGATCAACTAGGCTTATAGTCACTGGAATTTAGAAGAAGAGAGGGGATTTCATAGAAACATCTAAAATTATGACGGGATTGGACAGGTTAGATGCAGGAAGAATGTTCCCGATGTTGGGGAAGTCCAGAACAAGGAGTCACAGGCTAAGGATAAGGGGTAAGCCATTTAGGACTGAGATGAGGAGAAACTTCTTCACTCAGAGAATTGTGAACCTGTGGAATTCTCTACCGCAGAAAGTTGTTAGATTTGTTAGATTTGTTCAAAAGGGAGTTAGATATGGCCCTTACGGCTAAAGGGATCAAGGGGTATTTAGAGAAAGCAGGAATGGGGTACTAAAGTTGCAAAAATGATCATGTTCATATTGAATGGTGGTGCAGGCTCGAAAGACCGAATGGCCTACTCCTGCACCTATTTTCTATGTTTCTATGTTTCTATCTATCTATCTATCTATCTATCTAATAGATTGCAAGTGCAAAGCATTTCTGAGCCTCAAGCAACAGCCCAACTCAGGAGCTGCAAAACAACATTACAGACGGCTCAAGGCTCAGGTTCCCTTCCCACATTCCCGTGACCAGCAATTTTTGGCATGGTTTTTTGTGTCTTCCAATGTGAAGACCGAAGCAAAATAATTGTTTAAGGTCTCAGCCATTTCCACATTTCCCATTATTAAATCCCCCTTCTCATCTTCTAAGGGACCAACATTTACTTTAGTCACTCTTTACCGTTTTATATAAGGTAAAAGCTTTTACTATCTGTTTTTATGTTTTGCGCAAGTTTACTTTCGTAATCTATCTTTCCTTTCTTTATTGCTTTCTTAGTCATTCTTTTCTGTCGTTTAAAATTTTCCCAATATTCTAGTTTCACAATAACCTTGGCCACCTTATACGCATTGGTTTTTAATTTGATACTCTCCTTTATTTCCTTGGTTATCCACGGCTGGTTATCCCTTCTCTTACCGCCCTTCTTTTTCACTGGAATATATTTTTGTTGAGCACAATGAAAGAGCTCCTTAAAAGTCCTCCACTGTTCCTCAATTGTGCCACCGTTTAGTTTGTCTTTCCAGTCTACTTTAGCCAACTCTGCCCTCATCCCACTGTAGTCCCCTTTGTTTAAGCATAGTACGCTCGTTTGAGACACTACTTCCTCACCCTCAATCTGTATTACAAATTCAACCATACTGTGATCACTCATTCTGAGAGGATCTTTTACTCGGAGATCGTTTATTATTCCTGTCTCATTACACAGGACCAGATCAAAGATAGCTTGCTCCCTTGTAGGTTCTGTAACACACTGTTCTAAGAAACGTATGCATTCTATGAATTCCTCCTCAAGGCTACCCCATGCGATTTGATTTGACCAATCGATATGTAGGTTAAAATCCCCCATGATTACTGCCGTTCCTTTTTCACATGCCTCCATTATTCCCTTGATTATTGCCCGCCCCACCATGAAGTTATTATTTGGGGGCCTATAAACTACGCCCACTAATGACTTTTCCCTTACTATCTCTAATCTCCACCCACAATGATTCAACATTTTGTTCGTTAGAGCCAATGTCGTCTCTAACATCTGCCCTGATATCATCCTTTATTAACAGAGCTACCCCACCTCCTTTCCCTTCTTGTCTATCTTTCCGAATTGTCAGATACCCCTGTATTTTTAATTCCCAGTCTTGGCCACCCTGCAACCACGTTTCTGTAATGGCCACCAAATCGTACCCATTTGTAATGATTTGTGCCGTCAACTCATTTACTTTATTTCGAATGCTGCGTGCATTTAGGTAGAGTGTTTTAATACTAGTTTTTAAACCATGATTTTTAGTTTTGACCCCTCCTGCAGCCCTTTTATATTCATACAAATTGTCCCTTCCTAAGACCTTGTGGTTTACACTTACCCCAGTGCTACTCTGCTCTGTTGCCTCCTGCCTTTTGCATTCTTTCTTGGGGTCCTGATCATCTGAGCTCTCACCCACTCTAACTAATGTACTGGAAATAAGTCCAAGAGAAAGTCTGAGTCCGAGTCAGGCAGACAAACAGTCTGAAGTTGTAGAGAATTCAAATGTAAATCAAGGGCATCCTTTGGAGGAAAACTTTCCTCAGGATCAGCCTCGAATGAGTCTACGTTTAACACCATGTTTGGAAGGTTCTGTTCGAGAGTTAAGGTATTCTCTTTGAATCAGAAAACAAGTGGTTAAGCTTGATTTGTAAATATGGCAAGATAAGTCCATATCTTTTGTTATGTATAACGAGGCAAGTTATATATTGTGATTGTTTGTTATAATTACTTTTTCATTAAGGAGGGAGAAGTCTAATATGTATAGTTCCACCCATGGACTACTGTGGCATTGCAGCCATTGCTGTTTACAACAATAAAGAGCGAGTCACCTGACTGGCTTCCTGAAGTTATCAGCCATCTTAGTATGCTTGTGAGGTCGTACCAAAAACATAACAAAAACTGTATGAAATGCTGAAATAAAAGTGTAAGTCTCTGGAGTCAGCAGTACAGGAGAGAGAAAAAAATTGTATCATGAGCAATTGTAGACATACGAGGTGATCTGGTGTGATGGCCACGGAAAATATCTTTATCCCTTGGGACTTTGCATCAGATACTGCATTGTCCAACCCTCCACAGGGCTCCTTGTATCCTTCGATTGGATGTCCATCTGTTACTACAATCATGTACTTGTTCTCCTGGTGATGAGAGCCACTAGAATGAGAGACATTTTACAGAGTTTATATTATCTGTTTTCCTCCTTGCAAGCTCACAAAAAATAGAAAAGCCTGAATCATCTGTGCTCCCCTTGGTCTGCAATGTCATTATCAGTCAAAACTGACCAAACAGAAGAAGGAGAATTCAATTTCAAATAAAATAGGGACATCCACAGTGTTTATTTTAAACACCTACTGGAGGAACTATTGATAGTCCACTGGGAGGAGGAGTGATGTCCCCATCATTATGGCAGATAATCAAGGACCAGTGCCAGCCTCTACACATGTCTACCTCCTCATAGTTGTAAGATAGCAATTAAACTTAATTTCTGACCAAAATGGCCTGCACTATCCCAGGGTGCATCAGATGCCATAGGCAACCCAAGATCAGCTGGAAAGACATAGCTTTCCCTGTGTCATTAATAATTAGCATAGTGGCAATGTTACTGGACTAGTAATTTAGAGGGCTAGACTAATACAGCAGCTGTGGAATTTAAATTTAGTTATTTAAATAAATCTGAAATTAAAAAGCTAGTATCAGTAATGTTGACCATGAAACTACTGGATTGTCAGAAAAACCCATCTGATTCACTAATGTCCTTTAGGGAAGGAAATCTGCTGTATTTATCTGGTCTGGCCCATATCTGACTCCAGACCTACAGCAATGTGGTTGACTTAACTGCCTTCTGAAATGGCCGAGCAAGCCACTGAGTTGTACCAAACTGCTACAACAAAGTCAGCACTGTGGAAGTACCTTCACCACATGGACTGCAGTGGTTCAAGATGGCAGCACACTACCACCTTCTCAAGGGCAATTGGGTAACAGCAATAAATGCTGGCCTTGCCAGTGGCATCCACATCCCGTGAATGAATAAATAAAATAAAAAATCTTTGATTTACAAATGAGAAAAGTGTATCTGTAAGCATGCTGATGATGTGGTGTAATCATTCAGCAACAACAGGAGCTTCAGCCTAGTCCCCAAAGAAGTCTGAATAAGAAGGGCTACAAGCAGCTATCTTTCTCTGCTTTTCTTTTCAATGCAAACCAATATACACTATACAAGAAACCTGTGCACAATGGATGACCACTTACAAAGGTGTTGAAGGAATAAAGAGTGAGGATGAACCATTGACTTAAAGTGCCCGGGCTCAATCCAACATTGGGTTGGATTCAAAAGGAATTTGATTACAAGTTAGCATAAGCTATTTAGTCAAGTCATAACTCATTGGTAAGATCACATTTGGAATGTTCTGTCTTATTTTGGGCAATTTAACTGCAAGTCGCCAATACTGCAATTGAAGATGTTTTAGGAAAGGGTGGCAAGGTTAATTCTGGGATTCAAAGTGCAAAAGTATCAAACTGGACAGAAAATTAAACCTGTATTCATTTTGAGAAAATAAAATCAAAATGGGGCATGATCCAGGTTTTAAACAATCTAGAATAATATAAATATAAGTATATTATTTAACTTAGATATTGCCTGGCGACAGGAGGACAAACCCATCAATTCATATAATAAACTTTCATACAATGGAATGGTTGTTATATTGATGAACTCCTATAAGAATAGTTGGGCGATATTTGGTAGGAAATGGATTGAAGTTTATAGGGGTAGAGATAGGAATATAGGGGATCCCCATATATATAGAACAGAACTCATCTGGGTTATATTAACATTCTGGACATCTTGTCCGATTACCCTCTGACTAATCTGCAATTACTTAATCGAAGATGAAATATGTTAATGAGGAGGCCCTGACAGTACATTTAGGACATGTCCATTGGAAGGACTAGACTTGAGAAGTCAAAGCCCTTTTCCTCATGATACACTTATGTAGACCTACCACCAAGACCTCTGGCACTGATGACTGCACTGATCTGATAGTGAAAATCAATGTGGCTATAGCCTCAATATAATTTATCATAGCGGTAATGGCATATCTCCCTGACACAGCAACTGTAGGCTCCTTTGTTAATAGCATGCGTACAGTGCTGGTACAAGTACCCCTCGAACTAAGGGCTATACAGTTCTGATGTGACTTGCTACTGACATCATTTTGGTTCAATAATGATGTGAAACTCTTGTTCTGTCACTGACCCTTGAACCCACATAGAGCTTGCATAGATACAGCAAATTATTTATCTATTTTTTGTCTTAGTTCCCTGATGGTATAATTTTTAAAGTACTCTTACCCCAGCAGAAGTTCCTCAGCTCCATCCCGTATGGCGCAGTCTGTGTATGTGCCTTTGCCAATGTAAGCAACTTGATCGACAGCCTGAATCATAGCTGTCTGACCCTGCTGATCCATAAAGCTGAGAGGGTGGATCTTCCTCACAACATCGCTGTAGTGCAGCGCTCCAGCATTCCATTTCAGTGTCTGGTCACATCGGTAGTACCTGAAGTAGACAGACACCTCGTGTTATTTACATCAATTTGATTGACACATTTCTCTGGCCCCATTATCTGCCTGTCTTCACCTTTCGAAAAAATCCTTGGGGATTAGTTTGAATTTGAACGCAGTCAATGAGAATAAAAATCGCATGGGAGAGAGATGTAAAACCGGCTGGCGATTCGCTATTATCCATTTTATACACTTGCACAAAGTTAAAATTACTTTTTCCGCGCAGCATGGGTAACGTTGAGGTGGAAATTCGGTCTTCTGTCGCCCCTCTTAGCGCCCCCAGAGGGGCAGAAATGGCAGCGGAAAACAGTTGTGCCCAGGCGGCTAGCTTCCAGCGTCCCGCCGGGACATTCAGTACCGGTATCGATGGGGCGCAGAGCAGTACCGCCCGGGAGAGGTGAGCCGGTGTGCAACGCACCTAGTGATTTTTGGTTGCCGCCCAACCTGTAGCAGCCTGTAGCGCGCTCTGGTGGGAATGCCTGTGACAGCTGGTGGACCGAGCTGCTACGGCCTCATTGAGGTAAATAATGCCGACCTGAGGTAAGCGTGAATGGCCCTGAAATTGCTGTTGGAGGCTTCTTTCGAACAAATGCCTCCGACCGGCGAATTTTTACGAATTTACTTGGTGGTCCCAGGCAAAGTATTCTCATTAATAGCAATGAGAACTCCGTATCTACGAGTTCTCATTACTATTAATGAGAAAAAAACATACTAAACACCATAATAAAAAATAAAAAACACATCTCACATAATTAAAATTAATTGAAATTAAAGTTAATAAATGTCTTCGAAAAAATATATATTTTTCCAATTTTTAAAAAAGTTTTGTAATTAGGGTTAAAAAATAAACTTACCTTACGAAGCAGGGTTTTTAAAATTAAAGTCTGTTATTTAAATTTTATTTTTATATGTTTTTGTATGCTTTAAAACCCTTACGCTAGTAAAAGTAGGCTATGCGCCTGCTTTTACCAGACGCAAGAGTTTTCAGGACATTCGCTGGGCAAGACATGGGTAAATACTGCAATCTTGCCATTGCGAATGTCCTGGCTGTGGGGATATGGATGATCTGTCAAGCCAGAGCTTGACAGATCGGAAAAGCCGGTTTTTGGCGCATGCAGATTCCGTGGCAAAAAACGGCTTTTGCGATGCCTTCCCGGGTCCATACACAATCTGTACGGACCCGGGGAGGCCGGGATTTCTGCCCCACTGTTTTAAACATTTTTTTTAATTGCAATTTATGTTGTGGTGATGTGAGTTGTGTATTATGAATGTTTTGGGTGGTTTTTCAGGGATCCCCCCGCCGTCCCCCATCCCCCCAGGCCTCTGTTAAGGCGCTTCAAGGCCGGCTGTTTAGTGCCCTAAAAACCCTTGGAGCCCCGCTCCAAACTCCGGGCCCAGCTGATGAATTTTGCGGCAGCAGACACAAAACATTTGCCGGTGCAAAATTTATCGATCCGCTCGGGACACCGCCCCAACTGAGGCACGACCGAATTTCTACCCCTTTGACTTTTGACGATAGTGTAAAATGGGCAATATCAAATTGTCCAATGGCATTGCACCCCGGCAAAGAGTCTGAAATAGAAGATGGGACATGTGAGAGATTATTAATAACACTTCTGACAATCTATGGCTGTACTGCAAGAGAGGGAGAACCCTGCCCAACCTAGGGTTTCACTTCCCCCAGGTAAACCAATAGGATTAAACTGGTTTAACAATTTCCTTAATATGAGTGCATGGGGGTGAGGGGGGGGGGGGACATTATGCAAATACATTAATCAGTGCAGCTACCATAGCAACCTCACTGTATGGATGAGGCAGTGAAGAAAATTGCACTGTGGTGGATGGGGGTGCAGTTGAAGAACTTGATGCTTGCTTATTCCAAGAAAATTTATCTATAATAAAATCCGAACCATATAGAAAGGTATTTGCTGGAACAATCCAAAATTAATCCCACTGCCCTGCTCACTCCCCATAGCCCTGCCTCTGCTTCAAATATATCACCTATTTTCCCTGAAAAGGTGCCATGGTCTCTGCCTCAGCTTGTCCCTTGGGAATATCATTCCATGTTCTAACAGCCACTGTGTAAAGAAACTTCTCCTAACCTCTCTCCTCACTCTTTTTGTGTCATATTTTACTGACGCCGCAACCGCAAGAAATAGCTTTCCCTATTCGCTCGACCAAAACCTTTCATCATTTTAAAATTGTCCATTAAATCTCCTCTTAACCTTCTCTGCTCCAGTGGGAAAAAGGAACATAGGAACAGGAGGAGGCCATTCAGTCCATTGAGCCTTTTCCACCATTCAATTAGATCATGGCTGATCTGAACATAGAAACATAGAAACATAGAAAATAGGTGCAGGCGTAGGCCATTTGGCCCTTCGAGCCTGCACCACCATTCAATAAGATCATGGCTGATCATTCATCTCAGTACCCCTTGCCTGCTTTCTCTCCATACCCCTTGATCCCTTTAGCCATCAGGGCCATATCTAACTCGCTCTTGAATACATCCAATGAACTGACATCAACAACTCTCTGCGATAGGGAATTCCACAGGCTAAAAACTCTCTGAGTGAAGAAGTTTCTCGTCATCTCAGTCCTAAATGGCTTACCCCTTATCCTTAAACTATGTCCCCTGGTTCTGGACTTCCCCAACATAAGGAACAGTCTTCCTGCATCTAACCTGTCCAGTCCCATCAGAATTTTATATGTTTCTATGAGATCCCCTCTCATCCTCCTAAACTCCAGTGAATACAGGCCCAGTCGATTCAGTCTCTCCTCAGATGTCAGTCCTGCCATCCTGGGAAACAGTCTTGTGAACCTTCGCTGCACTCCCTCAATAGCAAGAACGTCCTTCCTCAGATTAGGAGACCAAAACTGAACACAATATTCCAGGTAGGCCTCACTAAAGCCCTGTACAACTGCAGTAAGACCTCCCTGCTCCTATACTCAAATCCCCTAGCTATGAAGGCCAACATACCATTTGCCTTCTTCACCGCACTGCTGTACCTGCATGCCAACTTTCAATGACTGATGTACCATCACACCCAGGACTTGTTGCACCTCAACTTTTCCTAATCTACCGCCGTTCAGATAATATTCTGCCTTCGTGTTTTTGCCACCAAAGTGGATAACCTCACATTTATCCACATTATACTGCATCTGCCATGCATTTGCCCACTCACCTAAACTGTCCAAGTCACCCTGCAGCCTCTTAGCATCCTCCTCACAGCTCACATCGCCACCCAGTTTAGTGTCATCTGCAAACTTGGAGATATTAAACTCAATTCCCTCATCCAAATCATTAATGTATATTGTAAATAGCTGGGGTCCCAGCATTGAACCCTGTGGCACCCCACTAGTCACTGCCTGTCATTCTGAAAAGGATCCGTTTATCCCGACTCTCTGCTTCCTGTCTGCCAACCAGTTCTCTATCCACGTCAGTACATTACCCCCAATACCATGTGCTTTCATTTTGCACACCAATCTCTTGTGTGGGACCTTGTCAAAAGCCCTTTGATAATCCAAATACACCATATCCACTGGTTCTCTCTTGTCCACTCTATGAGTTACATCATCAAAAAATTCTAGAAGATTTGTTGATCAGGATTTTCCTTTCATAAATCCATGCTGACTTGGACCGATCCCGTCACTGTTATCCAAATGTGCTGCTATTTCATCTTTAATAATTGATTCCAACATTTTCCCCACTACTGATGTCAGGCTAACCAGTCTATAATTACCTGTTTTCTCTCTCCCTCCTTTCTTAAAAAGTGGTATTACATTAGCTACCCTCTGGATTCCAACAGTATCCAGAGTCGGTATACTGTTGGAAAATGATCACCAATGCATCCACTATTTCTAGGGCTACTTCCTTAAGTGCTCTGGGATGCAGACTATCAGGCCCCGGGGATTTATCGGCCTTCAATCCCATCAATTTCCCGAACACAATTTCCCACCTAATAAGGATTTCCTTCAGTTCATCCTTCCCACTAGACCCTCCGTCCCCTAGTATTTCCGGAAGGTTATTCTTGTCTTCCTTTGTGAAGACGAAACCAAAGTATTTGTTGAACTAGTCCGCCATTTCTTTGTTCCCCATTATAAATTCATCTGAATCTGACTGCAAGGGACCTACATTTGTTTTCACTAATCCTTTTCGCTTCACATATCTATAGAAGCTTTTGCAGTCTGTTTTTATGTTGCCAGCAAGCTTCCTCTCATACTCTATTTTCCCCCTTCTAATTAAACCCTTTGTCCTCCTCTGCTCTATTACAAAATTCTCCCAGTCCTCAGGTTTGCTGCTTTTTCTGGCCAATTTATATGCCTCTTCCTTGGATTTAACACTATCTTTAATTTCCCTTGTTAGCCACGGTTGAGCCACCTTCCCCATTTTATTTTTACGCCAGACAGTGATGTACAAGTGTTGTAGTTCATCCATGTGATCTTTAAATGTTTGCCATTGCCTATCCACCGTCAACCCTTTAAGTATCACTCGCCAGTCTATCCTAGCCAATTCACGTCTCATAACATCGAATTTACCTTTTCTTAAGTTCAGGACCCGAGCCTCTGAATTAACTGTGTCACTCTCCATCTTAATAAAGAATTCTGCCATATTATGGTCACTCTTCCCCAAGGGGCCTTGCACAACAAGATTGTCAATTAGTCCTTTCTCATTACACATCACCCAGTCTAGGATGGCCAACCCTCTAGTTGGTTCCTCGACATATTGGTCCAGGAAACCATCCCTAATACACTCCAGGAAATCCTCCTCCACCGCATTGCTACCAGTTTGGTTAGCCCAATTAATATGTAGATTAAAGTCGCCCATGATAACTGCTGTACCTTTATTGCACGCATCCCTAGTTTCTTGTTTGATGCTGTCCCCAACTTCACTACTACTGTTTGGTGGTCTGTACACAACTCCCACTAGTATTTTCTGCCTTTTGGTATTCCGTAGCTCCACCCATACCGATTCCACATCATCCAAGCTAATGTCCTTCCTTACTATTGCATTAATTTCCTCTTTAACCAGCAACAAAACCCCACCTCCTTTTCCTTTCTGTCTGTCCTTCCTAAATGTTGAATACCCCTGGATGTTGAGTTCCCAGCCTTGGTCACCCTGGAGCCATGTCTCCGTGATGCCAATTACATCATATCCGTTAACTGCTATCTGTGCAGTTAACTCGTCCACCTTATTCCGAATGCTTCTTGCATTGAGGTGCAGAGCCTTCATGCTTGTCTTATTAACACCCTTTGCCCCTTTAGAATTGTGCTGTAATATGGCCCTTTTTGTTTTTTGCTTTGGTTTCTCTGCCCTCCACTTTTACTTTTCTTCTTTCTATCTTTTGCTTCTGCTCCCATTCTACTTCCCTGTCTCCCTGCATAGGTTCCCATCCCCCTGCCATATTAGTTTAACCCCTCCCCAAAAGCACGAGCAAACACTCCCCCTAGGACATTGGTTCCGGTCCTGCCCAGGTGCAGACCGGACGGTTTGTACTGGTCCCACCTCCCCCAGAACCGGTTCCAATGTCCCAGGAATTTGAATCCCTCCCTTCTGCACTACTCCTCAAGCCACGTATTCATCTGAGCTATCCTGCAATTTCTACTCTGACTAGCATCTTAACTCCATTTACCCGCCTTGGTTCCAAATCACTTAATTCCTTTGCCTAACAAAAATCTATCAATCTCAGTTTTGAAATGTTGAATTGACCCCAGCCTCAACAGCTTTCCGGGGGAGAGATGTCCAGATTTCCACTGCCCTTTGTGTGAAGAAGAGCTTGTTGACATCACCCCTGAATAGCTTAGCTCTAATTTTAAGGTAATGCTCCCTTATTTTAGACTTCCCCACCAGAGGAAATATTTTATTGTTAGTATCTCAAGTCTCTCCTCATAAAAGTAGTTTCCTATTCCTGTCATAATCCTGGTGAATGTATGTTGTATGCATTAATGACCTTTCTAAAATGTCCCCTCCAATACTACCCTCAATGGAATGGGCGTTCCAAGCCTGGAACACTGTGGATCAAACTTGCACTGAAGATCTGCTCATGGAAAGCATTTATCTATTTAGCCAAAAAAAATAACGGCCTCAGGGTTGCTTATATCAATTCCAAATAGCCGATCCCAAATTTCACTTAGACATCAAGATGTGATTTCCAATCCTGCAGCACAAAGCAAGTCTGGCAGTTTGACTTTTCAGAATGGCAGGCAGTGACTAGTGGGAAACCGCAAGGTTCTGTGCTGGGGCCTTAGCAGTTTACATTAATGACTTAGACGAGGGGATTAAATGTAGTATCTCCAAATTTGCGGATGACACTAAGTTGGGTGGCAGTGTGAGCTGCGAGAAAGATGCTATGAGGCTGCAGTGTGACTTGGATAGGTTAGGTGAGTGGGCAAATGCATGACAGATGAAGTATAATGTGGATAAATGTGAGGTTATCCACTTTGAGGTAAAAACAGAGAGACAGACTATTATCTGAATGGTGACAGATTAGGAAAAGGGGAGGTGCAATGAGACCTGGGTGTCATGGTACATCAGTCATTGAAGGTTGGCATGCAGGTACAGCAGGCAGTTAAGAAAGCAAATGGCATGTTGGCCTTCATAGCGAGGGGATTTGAGTACAGGGGCAGGGAAGTGTTACTACAGTTGTACAGGGCCTTGGTGAGGCCACACCTGGCGTATTGTGTATAGTTTTGGTCTCCTAACTTGAGGAAGGACATTCTTGCTATTGAGGGAGTGCAGCAAAGGTTCACCAGACTGATTCTCGGGATGGCGGGACTGACATATTAAGAAAGATTGGATCAACTGGGCTTGTATTCACTGGAGTTCAGAAGAATGAGAGGGGATCTCATAGAAATGCTTAAAATTCTGACGGGTTTAGACAGGTTAGATGCAGGAAGAATGTTCCCAATGTTGGGGAAGTCCAGAACCAGGGGTCGCAGTCTAAGGATAAGGGGTAAGCCATTTAGGACCGAGATGAGGAGAAACTTCTTCACCCAGAGCGTGGTGAACCTGTGGAATTCTCTACCACAGAAAGTTATTGAGGCCAATTCACTAAATATATTCAAAAAGGAGTTAGATGTAGTCCTTGCTACTAGGGGGATCAAGGGGTATGGCGAGAAAGCAGGAATGGGGTACTGAAGTTGCATGTTCAGCCATGAACTCATTGAATGGCGGTGCAGGCTCGTAGGGCCGAATGGCCTACTCCTGCACCTATTTTCTATGTTTCTATGTTTCTATGACAGTACCAGATCAGTTAATATGATAACATGAGCTCTAACACCAGCCCCGTGCTTAATGTCACCATATTAGACTAGTTAGGTTGTTCTGTGACTCTCAGTCTTGTACTGAGAACAGCTCGATCACACTGCTGCTCTCAGACCTGTACTTACACCATAATGGAGCAATGCTACAAGGCCATTGCAACATCTGTATAACATTAGTAAATAGAAAGACTTGCATTTATATGGCGCCTCCTAGAAGAGAGTCACCCTTGATACTCAACAAATTGGATAGCATTCCAGAAACCCTTGTACATACACCATGAGAGGATGATTCACAAACTAGGTGGAGCGGCATTTCATTTTCTACCGTGAAGTAATATTGAGTGAAATTTCATTTCGAAAATCGGGACTGTTGTGTATGCAATTAGATTGAGTACTGTTTAACTCCAAGAGGTATGACCTTGGCTCTGCTTTATTAAGGCCCAAAGTGACTAATATACAAAATGGCTGGCCTTTTATACTTGGGCTGCACACATGTTTGTGCAGCCCAATGGCTGCCAACAGTGACGCCATCTAGTGGCTAGTGATACCAAAAGTACATACATGACAGTGACGTCCCAAAGCGCTTTACAGCCCACAATTAAATAGTTTTTTAAGTGTAGTCACTGTTGTGATGTAAGAAACATGGCAGGCCATTTGCGCACAGCAAACTCCCATAAACAGCAATGAAATAACAACCAAATCATCTGTATTAGGTGTGGGTTGAGGGATATACATTCACCTGGACACCAGATTGTTTACATCCATCTGAGAAGGCAGATGGGGCCTCGGTTCAACATTTCATCCAAAAGGCAGCACCTCCAACAGGGCAGCACTCCCTCAGCATTGCATTGGAATGTCAGCCTGGATTTTGTGCTCAAGTCTCTGGCGTGGGACTTGAACCCACGACCTTCTGGTGCAGAGGGGTGAGTACTACCAATTGAGCCATGGCTGACACAGATTAAAGTAAGTGAGCATTCCAAGGTCTCAGGGAATAAATCATTGTACAATCTCACTTTCTGAAAAGAATCATCATTTAATAATGGGAATAAGAATCAGACCAAACCTCAGACATTGATGACTGAAGAGCAGTTTGGTGTATTGATGGGTCCCAGAGAAGCAAACCTGCCACTGGGCAAGGGGATTCTTCCTGCTCATCTCCAGATAACCCTGCCTAATGGCCTAATGGCTGTGGCAGTCCTAAATGGATTGGAAGCTCTGTGCAGGTTAAACACAAGCTGGTTAAATTCCAGCACCACTCCTGTGCACACATATGGGTTCCTAAGCCTTGCAGCATACCAACCTGAACCTTAGCTAAGTTATAGGTAATATCTGGCTGTGTCCCTACAGGGTCAGATGGGGTAAACATAAAGGGGCAGGAATTCAGGCTGGCCAGAAAGCTTCCCTTGAAAGGCTGCCGCGCTGCCGTGGCACACACACACAAAACAAGGTGCATCAACAGAAAAAGCTGTCGGGGGCACCGCATGGCGGATCAAAGATTTTCTGAGTTCAATTTCACGCGGAGTGGGTGGAGATGCAGGAGAGCGATGGTGCATGCTTTGATGATGTGCTTGGAGCGGTTGGTAGCAGCGGGGCAGAAGCGGGGACCGCCCGAAAAATCCCCGAGGTGAATTTGAATCGCGGCGGCCAATAGACTGCAATGCGGCGGCCACTCAATTCCGCCATATGGCCGCCGCAAAACGGCGGTAACGGGCCTTACCCGGACCCTGAATTTCGGCCCCAAACTCTAAGCAGGTCCCCAGTAGCTTGGGTTGGAGACTCTGGGTACATCAAACACCAAGCTAACCAAAAAAAATGCTTTACTCAGCTTGTAGCGTACCATCCCACCACAAAATAAAAGCAAGTAAAGCTCAGCTTCAGTCCACTATCTAATTCCCTCTGGCAACTTTCACTGCAACCATGTTATTAGAGATGGACCATTCATTTTAAATGTTTAATGCCTGGATGAAGTTCCAACAAGTTTTCCCAGTAGGTGAGTCTCCCTGCTGGGAGTGCAGAGTCTCACAAACAGCAATGTGATAATGACCAGATCATCTGTGTTTAGTGATGTTGGTTGAGATATAAATATTGGTCTGGACACCAGGAAGAACTCCCCTGCTCTCCTTCAAAATAGTACTATGGAATCTTCTGCATCTACCTGAGAGAGCAAACAGGGCGTCGGTTTAACATCTCATCTGAAAGACAACACCTCCAACAGTACAGCACTCCCTCAGCACTGCACTGGAGTGGCAGCCTAGATTTTGTACTCAAGCCTCTGGAGTGGAAGTTGATCCAAGGTGAGAGTGCTACCCACTGAGCCATGGCTGACACCTAATCACTACAGTGATAAACCAGCCAAACATGTTGGTAGTTCACTTTTAAGAGCTTTTTCATCTAGAAGAACACCCTGGTCTGCCATCTTAAGTAGGCCCAATACTAAAACCAACAGTGAGTTCATTGTCATCTTGTTGATAGGATCTTGGGGCACTTTATTTGATTCACACATTAAATGATACAGTGACATCTCCCTCGTTTCCTATATTAAGGATGAGGGACTTTAGTTATGTGGAGAGACTGGAGTAGCCGGGATTGTTCTCCTCAGAGCAGAGATGGTTAAGGGGAGATTCAATAGAGGTGTTCAAAATTATGAGGTGTTTTGATAGAGTCGGTAAGGAGAAACTGTTTCCACTGGCAGGAGAGTTGGTAACCAGAGGTCACAGATTTAAGATAATAGGCAAAAGAACGAGAGGGGAGTTGAGGAAATGTATTTTTACTCAGCGAGTTATAATCTGGAATGCAGCACCTGAAAGGGTGGTGGAAACAGATTGAATAATAACTTTCAAAAAGAATTGGATAAATACTTGAAAAGGAAAAATATGCAGGGCTATGGGAAAAGAACAGGAAAGTGGAACTAATTGGATAGCTCTTTCAAAGTGCCAGCACAGGCACGATGGACCGAATGTTCATCTGTGCTGTATGATTCTATGATACAATAGTGATTACATTTTTTTTTAAGTACTTTATTGGCTGTGAAATGCTTTGGCATGTCCTGAGGTCTTGAAAGGCACTATAGAAATGCAAAGTTCTGTTGTTCCTTTATTCTATGATGTTATTATGCCCGTTATTTTGATAAGCATTGAAACGTTCCACAAGACAGTTTTCTGTAGCAACAATTTTTTTTCAAATTATCAAAGCTATAGGAGAACTAGCAGGGTGCGTGATTTATTATCCCCTTGTGCATCCCTGATTTTCATTGCATCACTATTGACGGCCATGCCTTCAACTGCCTAGGCCCTAAACTCAGCATTTCCCTCCCTAAACCTCTCCGCCTCTCTTTCCTCCTTTAAGACGCTCCTTAAAACCTACCTCTTTAACAAAGCCTGTCCTAATATCTCCTTATGTGGCTCTGTGTCAACGTTTGTCTGATAACACTCCTGTGAAGCACCGTAGGACGTTTTGTAATGTTAAAGGTATTATATAAATGCACATGGTTATTATTATCACTTTGATCTGCGGGCAAGCCAACGTATTCACTGCCTTGATGCCAAACTGTAGGATCCGGGCTGCATGTGTTAATTCAGAAATCTATGCGATTTGTCACGCCAAATCACCAGCCCTGCTCAATGGATAGCATCACAATTAAAATGGCCACTTGGCTGCAGGTAGCAGATTCAAATCCCCTCCCCACCTCTCCCAACAACTGGGACTAGAGCCATTATTGCAGTATCTTTCAACATTGGGAAGGAAGCAATGCGAAGGGGTGAGATCACAAACGATATATACATATAGATAGTTTAAAAAAATGAAAGTATTTGGGGAAAGAACCAGTTTACGGGAAGGTAGACATTTACACCCAACCTGCAGCACCACCTTCAGGCGCAAAGGAAATTACAAGTAGTCACTTTTTCCCAGTTTTGCCGTTTAGTTGCAGATACGTATAGTGTAAGGATATAATAGCAAAGAATGTAGTGATTACCAGTTATGCAACTTCTTGATGAAATTTGTAGTGAACTTCTTCACACGATCTACAAGGGATCCATAGGGCTGAACTCTTAAAGCGACACTCTCAGATGTGTCCAGCACAAAGAATAGATCAGCTGGGCAATCTGTGGAAACAAGGGAATGATTAGAATGCCTGCTACTTGAATGTATGAAAACTAGGCTTAAAGCTGTCACCCTCTTAAAGGTTCATCAAAATTGCTTTGTTAAAATTTGCAATTGAAAAATCACTCTCTTGAGATGCAAACAACTATTTCCACCTTTTGGCAAATCTTGCAAGTCTGATTGTTTTACACTGGAGAAGAGTCCATAAACAAACAAGAGGCATTAGGAGAAATGGAAAAGCAAAAAGGAATTGCCCACAGTAAGATTTCAACATCACATCTTAATTTTTATTTTATACACTTTAAATCCAGGTTGCAATTATGCAAAGTATTTGGTTAAAGTTGACTTAACAGGTCAGCCTGTAATGAAATTAAACAGAAAGAAAACAGTCTGTCATTTCTAAAGAATTCTTCCACAAACGGTTTGAATTGTCTCTGTGACGAGGATTGCAAGCACCCACCTGAATGATATACAGTGTCCTGTGCCAGCAGAAAGTTCCATGTGCTGCAAAGTTCGAACAGGATGAATAATATTTTCAAAGCCATGGCTTCCACTGCTGTAGCGGGCTCGTGTGCTGAGCACACGGAGACTGAGGGAGAATCAGGGCAGAAAAAAGGGCAGTGAGCGAGGCAGAGAGGCTGAGGAGATGAGTTGAAGCCTTCGTCTCTGCTTCAAACAGAGATCAACTGTGAAGTAGGCTGGCCCTAAGCAGCCAGCCAAGAACTAGGAACGGGATAAAAGTACGTGGTCTCCATACAGTACGATCTATCCAGCTGCCAACAGCCTTACTCTAATAAAAGAATGAATCTCAATTTATACATGCCTGGTGACAAGATTACATTCTGCACACACATTTGAAACATACATATATGTTCATTAAATGAACGTGAAAGTTTTATATTTAATCTGAAAAAATTCAATGTCGAGAACCCCCTTAATTGCCCCCCACCCTACTTCAAGGACACACCCATCAATGTTGCCAGTTTTAGCTTACAGTGTACTATATGTGTGGGCGTGTGGATCTATATTCAAACGGGCTATTGCTCTGTGTGTGAGACTTAAACAGGCCCCATCACCATCCCTACATCACTGCATGCATTTCCATGGAGAAACAAGTTTCCACAGGAGGGTCGAGGATACAGATTTAAGATAATAGGCAAAAAAAACAGGGGGAGGGGATGAGGAGAATGTTTTAATGCAACGAGCTGTTATGATCTGGAATGTACTGCCTGAAAACAGACTCAATAAAAACTTTCAAAAGGGAATTGGATATATACTTAAAAAGGAAAGATTTGCAGGGCTACGGGGAAAGAGCAGGGGAGCGGGACAAATTGGATAGCTGTTTCGAAGATTCAGCATAGGCACGATGGGCTGAATGGACTCCCTCTGCGCTGTGTGATTCTATGACTCCATTACATTGGATTCTGCGGCTTTTACCAATTTTATTATCGCAATTCATCCCATTATTCTGTGAGAACGGAAATCCAGTACACTTATAGTAATGTAATATCAGGCTGCAGTTAGAGCGTTTTTAGGAGTGGGGAAAGGCCATTAAACCCAATAGACCTATCTTTCTTTCATAGATTAATCCTCCCTCACACATATTCTTCCCAACCCTTCATCCTACAGAAGCATGTCACATTGAAACTAAAAAAGCAAAATATTGCGAATGCTGGCATTCTAAGGAAATGTCATCGAATTGAAATGTTGGCTCCGATGTTTACGGATAGACTGGGAGGGAGCTCAAGAGTGGTGGGGGAAGGATGGGAGGAGCAATGATTCCCGCGCAGCCCGGGATCGGCTTTTGCAATCTTAAAGCATGCGCATACGCGAAACTGTGAATGGGCTGCACAGCCCCTTAAAGGGGCCACACACCCAAAAAAAATGATGGTGAATATTGTGGGAGCCTGGAAATTCCAGGGACGTGAAGGTCCTGATGAAGTTAATTGCAGGACATCATTATCCTTTCTTTATTCCATTTCCCTCCAGGCAGCCAACCAGATTGACAGGCTATCCAGCGACCAGGCAGGAAAGCCAGCGGCAAAAGGCTGCAGCATGTTGCAGTGGGGGGTTGGGGGTTGTTGCACTGGCAATTGGGAGCAAGGGAAAGATCGCGGGTTGGATGCTGGGGGCGGGGAATTGGCCGCTTGAGGCAGCAAGGAGAGCCCGCGATTAGCAGGAAGTTTGCTTGAGAGGTCGGGGAAAGCACTCCTGCTCCTCCTGGCCCACAAGCAGTGCTCTAAAAAGCATTTCCTTTCTGCAGTCAGCAGCACCCGTCTCCATTTCGCTGCCGGGTGTCCCACACCCTGGGAAACACAGCACGCAGCCGTTAAATTTAAATCAGCCTCCCAATTGCACTGTGGGAGCCGTACAAATGGCAGCAAGCAAGTATGTGGTGAGTTGTGGTTGCGTTTCATGGTTTTTAATTTTTAACCCCCTCCTGACACTCTACTGCCTGTCAGGAGAGGGGTAAATATCGACCCCATTAACCCTGTTTACATAGAATTACATAGAACTTACAGCATAGAAACAGGCTATTCGGCCCAACGGGTCCATGCCGGTGTTTATGCTCCACACTAACCTCCTCGCATAACCTCTTCATTTCACCCTATCAGCATATCCTTCTATTCCTTTCTGTGCATAATTTGCTGCTGCGTTTCCTATATTACAACAGTGACTACACTTCAATAGTACCTCATTGTCTGCGATTGTCCTGAGGTCATGAAAGTTGCTAAATGCAATCCTTTCTTTCTTTACTTCTGCTTCTCAATGACACATGAAGGGCAATGTAATTGTACCCTAAATCTCCCTCAGTAGACATTGAGCTTTAAGTAACAGTTACAATTTATTGTCTAATGCAGGAATACTGTGGGGATCCTCAGTGGATCATTGCTCTCGTGTCTTGTCCAATTCTATTACAGATGTTGTGTCTCTGAATGCCAAGCAAGTATTAAACAAACAGCAACTGGGATGGTGTCCATGTGCGTAGGTTGCAGGAAAGTAGACAGTTCTATTAGACTTACTCATTGAATACTTCGGAAAAAAATGTTACCATTCAACATAGTTCAACGCCAAGTAGACTTTCAACAGCAACTCACCCCGAGCATCCAACTTCATTCTGTCTCGTTATTCCTTCTTTACTGTCAAGATGTTCCATCACATAGCTATTTGCAGTTGGATACTAGACTGATGAACTCCATCTTGGATGGTGCATATAGGAAAGACGTTCTTTTCAAGCAAGGCTGCCTCTCTTTCATTTATAGATTAATCAGCTCTTTTCTGTAGGGATACAGATGTTCAGTCAAAGAAAGTCACACTACTCTGTATATTAATTAATCAACGTTACCTTCAAAGATTTAACGTTGCACACCACATTAAAATGGTTTACATAAGTTTAAAGACAGCATGAATAAATGCATACAACCTTTCAAACCAAGACTCTCAGCAGCAAGGCAGAAGAGTGATCCGAACCCTCATAGCTCTTGAAGTTTCTTCTTCTTGGAAGTCCTTCCTCTAGGCAAAGTTTCTCAAGGCTCCTGCAACTGCAGTAAAGAATCTGCCATGATGTCCCATTTTTCTTTGATTATTGCCAGTTGGGGTGTAAGTTAAAGTCAAGAGATGGACCTTTTTGGCCACTCACCCACTGTTGCATTAATGATGGGTGGTTGGCTGGGCCACATAAAACCATGTAAACTGAAGCACAAAGTGTCTGAAATCTTCTAAAGCCTGTTGTCCATGTGAAACCAAGTGCTGTATTTTAGCTGTCATTCTCAAGCATTTCTGACTGTCTCAGTGCTGTGTTTCCAAGTCAGTTGTTTTGGGAACCAAAGGCCTATTCGAAGCTTCTCGAAGATTCTGCACATTGCTGCTTTAATGTCCAAATTTAATGTCCAAAGGAGCAAAGTTCGTCCTTTCCTTCACATATTCAGTTATAGATTTTAACCCAAAAAACCGGGTGGGGTTGAATCTGGTGGGAGGTTCTAGTTAAAAATATGAATCTTGCCCAATTCTGGTTTTATCGGAGGCGGGATGGGGGAGGGGGGTGGATAGCCAACCCACTCTCAGGAGACGGCTTGGCACTTTAAGTATGACAATAAGTCTTCAATCCTCAGATTTAACCTGCTATGCAGGTTTCACTGTGGTTGGCTGGGTTTCCCAGGCCTCAGGAATCCCGGCAGCTGCAGCGAAGCGAGGACTACCTTGGGGAGCACTCCTTGTAGGCTGGATGGTGCAGGAGTGCTTCCTCCTGACCCTCCAAGCTCCCCAACCATTTCCACCCCCCCTCCCCGCCTTCCCCTGCCCCGGTATTGGACAGCCCCTGGGGTCAGGGTTCGGATACCCCAGGTACAAGGATAGGAGCCCCTCCCCTAGACCTCTGCGCCCCCCCCCCCCCCTCCCAGGTTCAGGGATCGAATCCTTTGCCCCAGACCTCCTCCCTGGGATCAAACCACGCCCCCACCGGATCAGTCCTCCACCCACTGGGGTTCGGGCTCACACCTACCTGGGGTTGCGGCCATTTCAAGGTTCTGGGTTTGCTAGCTCTACCGTGCCCTCTCCCACCTTCCCCACCCCAACTCCCAGTGGGTCTCCAGATAAAAATTCCGGCCATCAGCTCTCATCATTTATAGCTTAATTTTCAGCTCTGATCTTCATCTATAGATTAATTTCTCTCATCTTCATCTCCAGGTCCATCTATCTAGATATCCCTTTGTGTGCTTAATATCTTTAGTGGTTAGTGTTAAGTTTGAGTTAGTAAGAATTTAATATTAGTGCATGTAAGTGTAAGTCAAAGAAAACCAAGCTAAGTGATTACATTCTAACTGCACTTAAAGATGCTAATAACTGCTAAATAGCAAAGTAATTAATCACAGTAACTAATTACAAGTTTACATAACATCAAGCTAAATCCACCGATTTAATAAATCTAGACCTCAAGTGACCAATTAGTTCAAGAAATAAACTACAGATAACTAACAAATAAATAAATCAATAAATTAATTAATTAAGACACAGCAGTGCAGGCCATGCAGCAGTATGTGGGAGTTTGCGAACAATGAGACTATCCCAAACTGTGCTACATCTGCAAGAAATGTTTCTGTCTCAAGACACTCAGAGGCTCAAAGTTGTTGAGCTGGAGTCTGAGCTAGAGACACTCCAACACATGAGGGAGGAGGAAGAGGAATTACTGGATAATTTACTCCAGACTCCAGTCACACACCAGAGGAAAGTACGAGTTTAGGAAGGGGAGAGTGTTACTGTCAGTCAGCCGGGTAAGGAGAACATAGGAGAGGTAGTGAAGAAGAGCCAGCAGACACTGCTCCTGGCCAACTGGTACAAAGTACTCCTGTGAGGATAAGGAGAAAGACTGTGGAAAGGACAGACAGAATGCTGAAATGCACCACGGAGCAGTCGGCTGTCCAAGGGGAGGAGGCACAGAGTAGAAAGTTTATAGACAAAAAGGGAGATAGAACAAAATCTGGAAATGATAGACCAGTCAGCTTAATATTAGTGACAGGAAAGATACTAGAATCTATACTAAGATAAGTGATAGATGATAGAGATAGAAAATATAACAAAAATTAGTTAGCGTAGATTCTTAAAGGCTAAGTCATGCTTAACTAACCTGATAGAATTATTTGTAGAACTAATGGAAAGAGTAGACAAGAGTAATGTAGCAGATGTCATATACTTGGATTTTCAAAAGGCCTTCAAAAACGTACCACACAGTAGACTCATGACAAAGGTTAGGACATGTGGAATCAGAGGACAAAGAGCTGAATGGATAGCAAATTGGCTAAAAATAAAAAGCAGAGAGTAGGGATAAAGGATAGTTATTAATCAGATTGGAGGAAGGTAGGAAGTGATGCTCGACAAGGATCAGTGCTGGGACCACTGTTATTCACAATTTACATTAATGATTTGGACATAGCAACAAGTAATTGAATATCAAAATTTGCAGATGATATCTAACTGAGGTCCATAGCTAAAACTGAGGAAGAATGCAAAATAATACAAGAAGACATTAGAAAACTTGCAGAATAGGCAGTTAAGTGGCAAATGAATTTTACTATAGATAAATATGAGGTTTTGCACTTTGGTAAGAAAAACAGAAACATCACCTACACTTTAGAAAATATGAAACTGAATGGGGTAGAAGAGCAAAGGAATTTAGGAATTCAGATGAACAAATCATTAAAGGCAGCATCACAGGTTAGCAAAGCAATTAAAAATGCTAACAAAGCACTGGGATTTATTTCTAGGTGTATGGAATTCAAAAGTACTGAAGTTATGTTAAACTTGTAGAGGACCCTGGTCAGGCTGCACCTAGAGTATTGTGCACAGTTCTGGGGACCGAAATTGCCCTGCCCCATTTGGGGCAGATAATTCAATTGAAATGGTGATTTACGCCCAAATCGATGGGGCGGTGAATAGACCGATTTTGGTCATTTTTTACTGGAAAAATGAACAGGGTGTAGTTGGAGGAGGAAATGGCCTCTGCAGATCATCATCATAGGCAGTCCCCCGGAATTGAGGAAGACTTGCTTCCGCTCCTGAAGTGAGTTCTTTGGTGGCTGAACAGTCCGATACGAGAGCCGCAGACTCTGTCACAGGTGGGACAGATAGTCGTTGAGGGAAGGGGTGGGTGGGACTTTCCGCTGCCTGCGCTTGATTTCTGCATGCTCTCGGTGTTGAGACTCGAGGTGCTCAGCGCTCTCTCGGATGCACTTCCTCCACTTAGGGTGTTCTTGGGCCAGGGACTCCCAGGTGTCACTGGGGATGTCGCACTTTATCAGGGAGGCTTTGAGGGTGTCCTTGTAATGTTTCCGCTGCCCACCTTTGGCTTGTTTGTCGTGAAGGAGTTCCGAGTAGGGCACTTGCTTTGGGAGTCTCGTGTCTGGCATGTGAACTACATGGCCTGCCCAGCGGAGCTGATCGAGTGTGGTCAGTGCTTCAATGCTGGGGATGTTGGCCTGGTCGAGGACACTGATATTGGTGCGCCTGTCGTCCCAGGGGATTTGTAGGATCTTGCGGAGATATCGTTGGTGATATTTCTCCAGTGACTTGAGGTGTCTGCTGTACATGGTCCCTGTCTCTGAGCCATACAGGAGGGTGGGTATTACTACAGCCCTGTAGACCATGAGCTTGGTGGCAGTTTTGAGTGCCTGGTCTTCAAATACTCTTTTTCTCAGGCGGCCGAAGGCTACACTGGCGCACTGGAGGCGGTGTTGGATCTCGTCATCGATGCCTGCTCTTGTTGATAGGAGGCTCCCGAGATATGGGAAATGGTCCACGGTGTCCACGGCCGCGCGTGGATCTTGATGACTGGGGGGCAGTACTGTGCGGTAAGGACAGGCTGATGGAGGACATTTGTTTTACGAATGTTTAGCGTAAGGCCCATGCATTCGTATGCCTCAGTAAAAACGTCGACTATGTCCTGGAGTTCAGCCTCTGTATGTGCGCAGATGCAGGCGTCGTCCGCTTACTGTAGCTCGACGACAAAGGTTGGGGTGATTTTGGACCTGGCCTGGAGACGGCGCAGGTTGAGCAGGTTCCCAGTGGTTCTGTAGTTTAGTTCCATTCCAGCGGGAAGCTTACTGACTGTAAGGTGGAGCATGGCGACGAGAAAGATTGAGAAGAGGGTTAAGGCCCTGTTTGACCCTGGTCCGGACGTGGATTGGGTCTGTGATGGATCCGTTGGTAAGGATCACGGCCTGCATGTCGTCGTGGAGCAGGCGGAGGATGGTGACGACCTTTTGGGGGCATCCGAAACGGAGGAGGACGCTCCATAGACCCTCGCGGTTGACAGAGTGGTGTGACCGACTGAGGACCCTTCTTAAAGAGCAGGGGCTAGAAACTCCATTTTTTTTGCAAGTTTAACATCCACTTAATGCCCATTTTACCACTGAAATGGCATATAATGCCCATATATTGTCCATTTTGGTACAAACTTGAAACTGACGGGCATTTTTAGGAAACCCATCGCCAAGCGTTACTTTCCCCATGTGCTTAACGCCGGGAAAAAATATTACTGCTTTTTGGGGCGGAATCATCAGAATGGGCGAAATCAACGGCCACAATATCGCCTAGCATTACTTTCCACACGGAATTAATGCCGAGATTCAATATTAACACCCGCCCTGTTTTTTGTCGTAAAGAGCATATTTACCCAAACGAGCGGCCATGAGATCGCCCATCGTCAATTTCACCACCTCACACACATATTGCCCACAATATTGCTTGCCCCAAAAAACGCCCACAAAAAGTGGAACTAACCGGAATGAATGCCAGTGGTGTGACTGGCATTTGTTAAATCCCACTCTTACGTGAGGAGCTTACATCTGAAAGATTTGCCTGAAAGAGCACTGATGTGAGTGATAACGCTGACACACTGCTGTGTGTGTGCAGCTCAGACATCAATGGTGGCCATCACCTTGGTGCCAGTTAAAGTTTACGTTGATTGATGTTAAATTGTATTTAACCCTTTCACGGTAAGGAATCACCAGTGTGTAACGGACCAGCTATGTGAGACAATACGCAACAAGGTTATGTTCAATAACAAAAATGTAATACCAACATTGGTCTGAAATCATAAGTAACACAGCCAATAACACCCAAGCCCCGCCCACACCACACTTTTCCCACCATTGACATAAATCACATGTTCAACTTGTCCACCAACACAGAATACAAAGGTAAAGCATGAGCGTGGTCCCCAGCCCCCATATATTGCAACAAATTGCATACACCCAGATGGAGATATAACACAGCCATCACCTGCAGACATGCATCTCACTTTCCTTCCCCCTCTCCTTCTCCCCACTTCTACCCCTTCCCCTCCTCGCTCCACGGCGCCTGGCCGAGGAGCTCCTCAGGCGGTGCCTCATTGAGGGCGGGGTGAAGGCAGATGCGTTGGTTGGACGGGTACGGGAGCGGGGGGTGCCGAGGGGGCAACATTCTCTGATGCAGAAGCAGGATCTTGGTCCTTGCTCTCATCTGTTGTTCGCAGAACCGAGGGGTGGAGTGCCGCGCTCGGGGATAACTGAGAGTCCTGTGGCAGCAGTGTTCCTGGCTATCGCATCCAGAGCCTCTGCCATGCATGGAATGTACTCGGTCATGGTGGTCAGCTGTCGGCATATGGCCCCCAATGCTTCGATGAGCTTGTCACCAATGTCTACAGTCCTCCTGGTCAACTGTACCATCTCTCCGCTCTCATGTCGCACTCGTGGAACAGACTTGCCGCGTCCATGAGGCCTCCGCGGGGTTGGCGCCGTCCTGGGGACAAATGGGGTGCACTGTGGCGAGGTGCTTGGGGCCGGTACCTCCAGAATGGAGGTGGGAATGACCAGAGGACTACTAGATGGCCTTGGGGGGGGGAATAGCTTCTGGAGCGTGGAGATGCAGCTTCTTTGAAGTCCGCATTCTCATCCATGGAGAACAGACCCAGCGGATTGACGGGCGAGAATCGGAGCTCCTCAGCACCAGATGTAGTAGGATCATCCGCTGACTCCTGCCCCACGCCCCCATCTTCTGGCCTCTGTGGTCTTGCCTGAGTCCGCGCTGCTGGCCGAGTTGCAAAACACAAATAAGCTTATTGGAGGAGAAGGGGGTGCTAGGGTCACAAGGTGAGTCCAGTGCTACACACAGCATATGCACGACAAAAGCACCATCGCTATCAAAATCATCACAGACACCACATTTCATGATCATCAACACATTGTGCATTGAAATGATTTTCATTAGGCCAGCATTATTTCTATGATAATTTTAGAAATCATCTATCATATATTATTGTTCGGATATGAGTGGATGTGGCAGCTGTAGACTTTACATGACACAATGGTGTAAACTTTACTCACGTGGCATCAGTTCAGGGTCTTCAGATGCATCTGTGGCTGTCCAGGGGTGCTTCCCCACGAGGGCTAGCACTCGCTCCTCGATGTCAGTGATGTCGCTGGGGACTGGTGGCCCCCCACCCGTTCGCCTCTGCTCGGACCTCATCGTCGATAGCTTCTTCTGTAAAAGATGACAGGATGACATGGCATGAGATCATTGCATGTCACAGGGACTGATATAACACAAAACCAACAGATGTAATCATGATTATTATGATAATTATCATTCTTTACCTAAAGACGTACACTGTGACTGCAGGTGTAAAGTCCTTATACAATACCACAAATCCACACGAGGCACATTCTATGGACAAAGTCACTCTGTGACCTGCACCCTTTATTCACAGGACCAAGAAGTGATGACCCTGCATGGGACCTCCCTTTATATACCTGGATGACCAGGTGAGGAGTGTCTCCCACAAGTTCCCCCCCTGTTGTCAAGGTGTGCATTTCTCAAGTATATACAGTATTGCAGTGTTGTTACATGAAGGTTACATAAATGACATCACCTCCCCCCCCACCCAACGTCTTACTGGGATCACAGGTTAAGTCTTTTGGGTGGTCTGCGCTCCCTCGTGGAGCGCCGCAGTTGGGGCTCTGGCTGTTGAACCTTGGCCTGCGTGTCTGTCCCCTATGGTGATTCTGGCCTGTCCGGGTTGACTGCAGGGACTGTGCATGCTGCTGAATGTTCTTGTTGCTCGTTCACTGGTGGTGGTGTGACTACCATCTCATGAACTTCCTCAGGTTCCTCAGTGTCCATGCTGAACCTTTTTTTTACTTGGTCCAGATGCTTGCGGCATATCTGCCCGTTGTTAAGTTGAACCACGATGACCCTATTCCCCTCTTTGTCTATTACAGTACCTTCAAGCCATTTGGGCCCCAAAGCATGATTGAGAACAAATACGGGGTCACCAATTTCTATAAATCTCCCCCTTGAATTACGGTCATGGTACTCATTTTGGGATTGGAGTTTGCCTTCAACAATGTCGAACAAGACAGGATGAATGAGGGACAGCCGAGTTTTAAGTGCACGTTTCATAAGGAGTTCCGCGGGCGGGCCCCCATGAGCGAGTGAGGTCGGGACCTATAGGCCAGCAGGAGGCCCGATAGGCGGCATTGAAGGGAGGGACCTTGAATCCTGAGCATGCCTTGTTTTATGATTTGGACCGCACGTTCCGCCTGGCCATTGGAGGCTGGCTTGAACGGTGCTGTCCTGACATGGTTGATGCCATTACCCGACATGAACTCCCAGAATTTGTAGCTAGTGAAACATGGGCCATTATCGCTAACGAGGATGTCTGGCAAACCGTGGGTCGCAAAGACCGCACGTAGACTCTCCACAGTGGTGGATGTCGTGCACGAATTCAAAATGATGCACTCAATCCATTTCGAGTATGCATCAACTACAATGAGAAACATTTTCCCCATGAACGGGCCCGCGTAGTCTACGTGAATGCATGACCATAGCCTGGTGGTCCAGGGCCACGGGCTGAGCGGAGCCTCCCTGGGGGCATTTCCCAGCTGAGCACACGTCGTGCATCTGTGAACACAGTGTTCCAGGTCTGAATCAATTCCCGGTAATGGCCTTCATCAGCACGATGCCTGGGTGCTCGCTGTGGAGTTCCCTGATGAAAGCTTCCCTGCCCCTCTGGGGCATGACTACCCAGCTGCCCCATAGTAGGCAGTCGGCTTGGATGGAGAGCTAATCCATCCGCCTGTGAAACGGTCTGACCTCCTCAGGGCATGCTCCATGTGCGGGCGCCCAATCCCCAGCCAGGACACATTTCTTAATAAAAGATACAAGGAGATCTCTGTTAGTCCAGAATTTTATATAGCGGGCTGTGATGGGGGAGCCTGCGCTGTCAAAGGCATCAACACTCCTCAGTGGTGGCCAGTGGAAGCCAGCTGAGCGCGTCAGCGCAATTTTCAGTGCCGGGCCGCTGCCGGATGGAGTAGTCATAGGCAGCCAGCATGAGAGCCCATCGCTGTATGCGAACTGATGCATTGGCATTGATAGCCTTGCTGTCTGACATCAGGGATGTTAACGGCTTGTGGTCCGTTTCTAATTTGAACCTCCTGCCAAAAAGATACTGGTGCATCTTTTTCATCCCATAGACACATAAGAACATAAGAACATAAGAACATAAGAATTAGGAACAGGAGTAGGTCATCTAGCCCCTCGAGCCTGCTCCGCCATTCAATAAGATCATGGCTGATCTGGCCGTGGACTCAGCTCCACTTACCCGCCCGCTCCCCGTAACCCTTAATTCCCTTATTGGTTAAAAATCTATCTATCTGTGACTTGAATACATTCAATGAGCTAGCCTCAACTGCTTCCTTGGGTAGAGAATTCCACAGATTCACAACCCTCTGGGAGAAGAAATTCCTTCTCAACTCGGTTTTAAATTGGCTCCCCCATATTTTGAGGCTCTGCCCCCTAGTTCTAGTCTCCCCGACCAGTGGAAACAACCTCTCCGCCTCTATCTTGTCTATACCTTTCATTATTTTAAATGTTTCTATAAGATCACCCCTCATCCTTCTGAACTCCAACGAGTAAAGACCCAGTCTACTCAATCTATCATCATAATGTAACCCCCTCATCTCAGGAATCAGCCTAGTGAATCGTCTCTGTACCCCCACCAAAGCCAGTATATCCTTCCTTAAGTAAGGTGACCAAAACTGCACGCAGTACTCCAGGTGCGGCCTTACCAATACCCTATACAGTTGCAGCAACTCCTCCATGCTTTTGTACTCCATCCCTCTCGCAATGAAGGCCTTCCTGATTACCTGGTGCACCTGCAAACTAACTTTTTGGGATACATGCACAAGGACCCCCAGGTCCCTCTGCATCTCAGCATGTTGTAATTTCTCCCCATTCAAATAATATTCCCTTTTACTGTTTTTTTTCCCAAGATGGATGACCTCACACTTTCCAACATTGTATTCCATCTGCCAAACCTTAGCCCATTCACTTAACCTATCCAAATCTCTTTGCAGCCTCTCTGTGTCCTCTACACAACCCGCTTTCCCACTAATCTTTGTGTCATCTGCAAATTTTGTTACACTACACTCTGTCCCCTCTTCCAGGTCATCTATGTATATTGTAAACAGTTGTGGTCCCAGTACCGATCCCTGTGGCACACCACTAACCACCGATTTCCAACCGGAAAAGGACCCATTTATCCCAATCTCTGCTTTCTGTTCGCCAGCCAATTCTCTATCCATGCTAATACATTTCCTCTGACTCCGCGTACCTCTATCTTCTGCAGTAACCTTTTGTGTGGCATCTTATCGAATGCCTTTTGGAAATCTAAATACACCACATCCATCGGTACACCTCTATCCACCATGCTCGTTATATCCTCAAATAATTCCAGTAAATTAGTTAAACATGATTTCCCCTTCATGAATCCATGCTGCGTCTGCTTGATTGCACTATTCCTATCTAGATGTCCCGCTATTTCTTCCTTAATGATAGTTTCAAGCATTTTCCCCACTACAGATGTTAAACTAACCGGCCTATAGTTACCTGCCTTTTGTCTGCCCCCTTTTTTAAACAGAGGCGTTACATTAGCTGCTTTCCAATCCGCTGGTACCTCCCCAGAGTCCAGAGAATTTTGGTAGATTATAACAAATGTATCTGCTATAACTTCCGCCATCTCTTTTAATACCCTGGGATGCATTTCATCAGGACCAGGGGACTTGTCTACCTTGAGTCCCATTAGCCTGTCCAGCACTACCCCCATAGTGATAGTGATTGTCTCAAGGTCCTCCCTTCCCACATTCCTACGACCAGCAATTTTTGGCATGGTTTTTGTGTCTTCCACTGTGAAGACCGAAGCAAAATAATTGTTTAAAGTCTCAGCCATTTCCACATTTCCCATTATTAAATCCCCCTTCTTATCTTCTAAGGGACCAACATTTACTTTAATCACTCTTTTCCGTTTTATATGTCTGTAAAAGCTTTTACGATCTGTTTTTATGTTTTGCGCCAGTTTACCTTCGTAATCTATCTTTCCTTTCTTTATTGCTTTTTTAGTCATTCTTTGCTGTCGTTTAAAATGTTCCCAATCCTCTAGTTTCCCACTAACCTTGGCTACCTTATATGCATTGGTTTTTAATTTGATACTCTCCTTTATTTCCTTGGTTATCCACGGCTGGTTATCCCTTCTCTTACCGCCCTTCTTTTTCACTGGAATATATTTTTGTTGCGCACTATGAAAGAGCTCCTTAAAAGTCCTCCACTGTTCCTCAATTGTGCCACCGTTTAGTTTGTGTTTCCAGTCTACTTTAGCCAACTCTGCCCTCATCCCACTGTAGTCCCCCTTGTTTAAGCATAGTATGCTCGTTTCTGACACAACTTCCTCACCCTCAATCTGTATTACAAATTCAACCATACTGTGATCACTCATTCCGAGAGGATCTTTTACTAGGAGATCGTTTATTTTTCGTGTCTCATTACACAGGACCAGATCTAAAATCGCTTGCTCCCTTGTAGGTTCTGTAACATACTGTTCTAAGAAACAATCCCGTATGCATTCTATGAATTCCTCCTCCAGGCTACCCTGTGCGATTTGAGTTGACCAATTGATATGTAGGTTGAAAACCCCCATGACTACTGCCGTTCCTTTTTCACATTCCTCCATTATTCCCTTGATTATTGCCCGCCCCACCGTGATTTGGGGGCCTATAAACTACGTCCACCAGTGACTTTTCCCCCTTACTATCTCTAATCTCCACCCACAATGATTCAACATTTTCTTCATTGGAGCCAATATCGTCTCTCACAACTGCCCTGATATCATCCTTTATTAACAGAGCTACCCCACCTCCTTTCCCTTCTTGTCTATCTTTCCGAATCGTCAGATACTCCTATATGTTTAATTCCCAGTCTTGGCCACCCTGCAACCATGTTTCTGTAATGGCCACCAAATCATACCCATTTGTAATTATTTGTGCCGTCAACTCATTTACTTTATTTCGAATGCTGCGTGCGTTTCGGTAGTGTGTTTTAATCCTAGTTTTTAAACCATGATTTTTAGTTTTGACCCCTCCTTCAGCCCCTTTATATTCAGTGGCCCTTTTTGGATTTTGCCTTGGGTTTCTCTGCCCTCCACTTTTAATCATCTCCTTTCTGTCTTTTGCTTTCGTCTCCTTTTTGTTTCCCTCTGTCTCCCTGCATTGATTCCCATCCCCCTGCCATATTAGTTTAACTCCTCCTCAACAGCACTAGCAAACACTCCCCCTAGGACATTGGTTCCGGTCCTGCCCAGGTGAAGACCGTCCGGTTTGTACTGGTCCCACCTCCCCCAGAACCTGTTCCAATGCCCCAGGAAATTGAATCCCTCCCTGCTGCACCACTGCTCAAGCCACGTATTAATCTGCGCTATCCTGCGATTCCTACTCTGACTAGCACGTGGCACTGGTAGCAATCCCTAGATTACTACTTTTGAGGTCCTACTTTTTAATTTAGCTCCTAGCTCCTTAAATTCGTCTCGTAGGACCTCATCCCTTTTTTTAACCTATGTCGTTGATACCAATGTGCACCACGACAACTGGCTGTTCTCCCTCCCTTTTTAGAATGTCCTGCACCTGCTCCGAGACATCCTTGACCCTTGCACCAGGGAGGCAACATACCATCCTGGAGTCTCGGTTGCGGCCGCAGAAATGCCTATCTAGTCCCTTTACAATCGAATCCCCTATCACTATCGCTCTCCCACTCTTTTTCCTGCCCTCCTGTGCAGCAGAGCCAGCCATGGTGCCATGAACTTGTGCTGTGCGAGTGCCATGCGAGTGCTTCCTTCTCAACCATCCCATATCCACATTCTGCTTGAGAGAGCGAGCTGGAGGCATAAGCCACAGGTTGGAGTTGTCCATCAGCATTGCACTGCTGCTACACGCACCCAACCCCATAGGACGATGCATCACATGTCAGAACCAATTTCTTCCAGGGTTCGTATAGGGTCAGCAACTTATTTGAACAGAGTATGTTACATGCTCAATTGAAAGCCCCTTCTTGACAGTACCCCCAAAGCTAATCGCAACCCTTACAAGGGAATACGTGTAGCGGCTCCAACAATGTGCTTAAGTTCGACAGAAAGTTCCCGAAATAGTTCAAGAGTCCCAGAAATAAACGCAACTCCAATGTGTTGCCGGGCCTGGGTGCTCGTCGAATCTCCTCTGTTTTGGATTCGGTAGGCCGAATCCCATCTGCAGCAACCGTCCTGCCCAGAAACTCGACTTCGGGAGCCAAAAACACATACTTAGGCATCTTGACTCGCAGGCCTACCCGGTCCAATCGGCGTAGCACCTCCTCCAGGTTGTGGAGGTATTCCTCGGTGTACCGACCCGTGATGAGAATGTCGTCCTGGAATACAATCGTTCCAGGATTGGATTTGAGCAGGCTTTCCATGTTTCTTTGAAAGATCGCGGCTGCTGATCGATTGTCAAACGGACACCTGTTGTAAACGAACAGTCCCTTGTGCGTGGTGATGGTGGTCAGTAGTTTGGATTCGTCGGCCAGTTCTTGGATCATGTAGGCTGAAGTGCGGTCCAACTTGGTGAACAGCTTTCCACCTGCCAGCGTGGCAAAAAGAACCTCCGCTCTCGGGAGCGTTAATTGATCTTGTAGTGACACCCGGTTGATAGTGGCCTTGTAGTCGACACAGATCCTGACCGAGCCATCCGCTTTTAGGACTGGAACAATGGGGCTCGCCCAGTCGCTGAATTCAATGGGCGAGATGATCCCCTCTCTCAGCAAACGGTCCAATTTGCTTTCAATTTTCTCCCGCATCACATACGGCACAGCTCTGGCTTTGTGGTGCACTGGTCTGGCGTCCGGGGTGATGCGAATCACTACTTTGGTACCTCTGAACGTCCCGACACCAGGTTGGAATAGCGACTCAAATTGCTGTAGGACCTGTGGGCATGAACTTCGCTCCACAGATGACACTGCGTGCACATCCCCCCATTTCCAGTTCATCTCAGCTAGCCAGCTCCTCCCCAACAGTGCGGCACCATTGCCCGGGACAATTCAGAGTGGCAGCCGGCTCACTGATCCATTGTGTGTGACAGTCAACATTGCACTGGAATGATTTCTTTGGTGTACGTCCGTAATTGAGTCTCAATGCGTTCTAGTTTGGGTCTGCTGGCTTTGAGTAGCTATAGCTTTTCGAATTGTTGAACGCTCATGAGTGACTGGCTGGCCCCCGTGTCCAGCTCCATGCATACCAGAATGCCGTTTAATATGACCTTCATCATCATAGGTGGCGTTTTGGTATATGAGCTGTGAATGTTTGCAACATGAACCCGCTGAACTTCAGCGTCCATTGATTTGCCCCACGTGTCATCCTGCCTCGCAGACCCCTCTTCTGGTCCATCTGCCTTGTAAATTAGCCTGGTTACAGGCTTCCTGCACATTCTGGTTAAATGGCCAGTGAGGTCACAATTTCTGCAGGCGAACTGTTGAAACCTGCAAGTCCTAGCAGTATGTCTGCCCCCACACCTCCAGCATGAACTGAGATTCCCATTGTTGTGAACAAAAGCACTGTTACCAGGCATTCCTCATTGACTGCGCTTGAGCACCCTGTTAGTGGGTTTCAATGGCCCCATCCCAGAATGCATTGTCCACTGGGATGGCATAAATGTCCGTTCAGCCTGCCCTGGTCTGTGTTGAAAACCTGTTCTGGGGTCTATTGCTGCCTGGGGTGTGCCGAACAGCCCTTGCCTGCCTACTGAGTTCTGAGTCGCATTTATGGTATTGACCCCCTTATCCATCGCCACGTTGGAGTCAGGGTTGCATGCCTATGTTATCTTGGTTTTCTCCTCCCCCGCCATAAAAGTCTGAGCCAGCAACGCCGCCGCTTCCAAGGTCAAGTCCTTGGTCTCGATTAACTTTCTGAAAATCCCGGCATGACCGATGCCCTCAATAAAGAAATCCCTTAGCATCTCCTCCCTGCAGGCGTCTGTGAACTTACAGAGGCTAGCCAAGCAGCGGAGGTCCGCAATGAAGTCCGGTATGCTCTGTCCTCCTGACGTCGGTGGGTATAAAATCTGTGTTGGGCCATGTGTATGCTGCTCGCCGGTTTAAGGTGCTCACTGATTAGCTTGCTGAGCTCGTCAAAAGGTTTTGTCCGCTGGCTTCTCGGGTGCTAGCAGGTCTTTCATGAGCGCATAAGTCTTAGATCCACAGCTGGTCAGTAGATGAGCCCTTCGCTTGTCGGCCGCTGCATCTCCCAGCCAGTCCTTCATGACAAAGCTCTGCTGGAACCTTTCAATGAAATTGTCCCAGTCCTCACCAACACAGTACCGTTCCTCTGTACTACCGGTGGCCATTCTCGTGGGTCGTTGATTCCCGTTTCTCGTCGCCACTGTAAAGTCCTTACACAATACCACAAATCCACAAGAGGTACATTCTATGAACAAGGTCACTCTGTAACCTGCACCTTTATTCACAGGACCAAGAAGTGATGACCCTGCGTAGGACCTCCCTTTATATACCTCGATGGCCAGGTGAGGGTGTCTCCCACAAGTTCACCCCCTGTGGTCAAGGTGTGCATTTCTCAAGTATATACGCTATTGCAGTGTTGTTACATGAAGGTTACATACATGACAGCAGGCTTTGAGTAAAATATTCCCGGTAACAGTGCAAAACCTCACATCTGCTGATAGTCACTTATGACTATTACAAATCAAATTATATAAATACATAAGTACATGTAAATCAATATCATACTTACTCTTGCGGATCCCACAAGGTCATTCCATCGTTTGCGGCATTGGTTGCCCTCACGCACCTCGTTGGTTGCCGACGAGACCACCTCTGCTATCTCGGTCCATATCTTCTGGTAAGCCTTTGGGGTGGGCTTCCCATGCCCTCCCTGTGTCAAATTACCCCAGCATAACTCGACCTCCTGCAGGAAGGAGGCATTTGCCTCCTCCGAGAACCTCCTGCTCTTTTCCACCCTCCAATGTGCTCATCTCCCAGCTCACTGCTCTCTCCAGCATCAGTCTCCACAGCGTGCTGTGATGCCTCCTCCTTTTTCTCCATTATAGTCCAAATTCAAACAAATATGTGGCAGATAATACCTACTGTTTCTTTCCCTACTTGCTGTGAAGCTCTAAACTCTCCCTCCTTCCTCCAAAGCAGCCATACCACATCCAGCCATGTCTTCAGTCCCTCTGAGCTGCCTCTCTCTCTGTCTCCTCTTCTGCACATGTCATGGTGACCCTTGACCTCCAGAATTGCAGGTTATCATGCCGTTGCTAAGGACGGCAACACTTTATGGCAGAAGGTCAGAAAAATTTAACGCTACCGCACATTTTATATCACTCGCGGTAACACCCATTTTCAAAAGTGAAGACTAGTTAGTTTGAGAATGGGCGAGAAGCCAGCGATCTGAAAACCCTTTTTTACCGCCCACGCTGGAAATATCGCCCATTTTTGGACGATAACCACAAAAGTGGAGGTTCTAGCCCCAGGTCTTTCAGGTAGGTACTTCTCATTCTGATCAGTACGATTGGTGTGTGTGTTCTTTCTCCTCTTGTAAAATGGCAAGTCAGAGAGGTGGCAGGAGGGCTAGCAGATTCACAGATGCCCAAATTGAGACCCTGCTGCAAGCTATGGAAGGAAGGGGGAGCCTTCAATTTCCAGAGTCTGGCAGGTCCTCTCGCCAGGTCTTCCAAGATGCTTAGGCAGCGGTGGCTGCAGAGATATCGGTGACCTCAATACTGGACCGGACGCGACTCAGTGCCGGAAGAGGTTCAACGACATTGCTCAAGTGTTGAAAGTGAGTACGTACTCGCCCTACTATTGAGCTTCGGCCTCTGAGCCTCTCTTTCTCTGACTCTTATTTACCTGCTTCTGTTTCCAGTTAGTAAAGCAGCATTTCAGTGGTGAATCATCCATATGTCATGTGTGCATACTGACAGTTGAAGACCCCTTTCATTTGTGCCTTACACTTGCAGCTAATGAAGCTGCACATCCCTTATTTCCAGATGCCTAACTGGACTGCTACTCACCAACCCTTCTTGATGTCACATAACCACCGGGAGCAGCAGAGGACTGGAGGTGGAGAGGCCGAACTGCAGCAGCTGACCGATATGGAGGAAAGGGTACTGCGGCTAATGGGCCACAGGTTGCCTGCCCAGTGGCCACGGGCACTGTCAATTCCGCTGGGGCCAGCATTCGTAAGTTAAGGCCTTCCTTTAATGCCATCTGTCTGTAACTGCACAAATGCCTATCAGTCACGTGGTCAGCAATGTGTGCACCTTGGTTGCTGCATGGTCCAGCCCCCTCCCTCACCCTCACGCCACTCTTGTCCCATTTATTCTTGCAGATGATGCCCTGGAGGCGGACCAGCCTGAGGCTGCTGAGCCAAGTGAGGACAGCGACCAAATGTGGGAAGAGGAAGATGCCGAGCGAGAGACAACTCCAAGCACCGTGTCACTGCTTCTTACACTCCCTCGCACAAGCTCAGATACTGGGAGTACGTGTTCTTTGCAGTTTAGCTAAGGAAAGGGCTGCACTGGGTGATGCATCGGGGCCTAGCAGGCTGCGGCACGGTCAAGGGCAAAGGAAACCTCAGGAGCCAACTCTCCAGATGGCGAGTTTTCACACGAATTCTGCTGGACAGGACTCAGATGAGCACCTCGATGGGGAGATGTTTGAAAAAAGGGTGCTGGCCCTGCACTTGGAAATGTTAGGGGCAGTGGCAAGGGTGCCCGGGAGCCTGTCACAGGTGGTCAGGAGTGTTATGTATTCAACTGTCATTGTAATCCATGTATAAACTGATCTGAGTTGTACACCATGAGAACACTGACCACTAGGTGGTGAACTTGTGGGAGACACTCCTAACCTGGACTTTCAGGTATAAAAGGGGAAGCTCCACCCACCTTCATCACTTCAGTGTTGGCAAATAAAGTTTACTAGTCACAGAGTGACCTCGCTAGTATGGGCCTCATGTGCATTTGTACTGTATAGTAAGGACATATTATTGGCGACGAGAAACTGGGATTTAAACCACGCGAGCATGGCCACTAGCAGCACAGACGAGATACTGTGTTGGTGATGATTGGGACGATTTTATTGAGATACAACAGCAAAGTTTCGTCACTAAGGAATGGCTGGGACAGGATACGGCCGACAAATGCAGGGCTTTCTCCTGACGGTTTGTGGATCCAGGACGTACTCCCTGATGAAGAACCTTTTAGCGCCAGAGAAGCCGGCGGACAAGACTTTTGAAGAGCTCAGTAAGTTGATCGGGGAACACTTTAAACCGGCGAGCAGCATGCACATGGCGTGACACCGGTTTTACACGCACCGGTGGCGAGAAGGGCAAAGCGTTCCAGACTTCGTGGCAGACCTCCGGCGACTGGCGAGCCTATGTAAGTTCCCAGATGCACTCAGAGCAGAGATGCTGCGAGACTTTTTTATTGAGGGCATCGGGCACGCTGGGGTTTTCAGGAAACTGGTTGAGACCAAAGACTTGACCCTGGAAATGGCGGCTTTGATGGCCCAGAATTTATCTCAGGGGAGGAAGAGACCAGAATGATGTTTGACAAAAATCTTGGTTTAAGTGCAGCAAATGGACAGGGAGTCAACATTGTTAACACGGCACACAGTTCTCCAGGCAGACAGGGGCAATCGAATATGCCCAAGCATGTAGTCGAATCCAAAGGGGGAATTCAACAGAGACAATGGCTAGTTGAACAGCGATTCATGCCATCGCAAGGGACAATGTGGCCAGTAATGGGGACATCAACACCTGTCAATGGTGCGTTTAAGTTACAGAGACAGTCAAAGATGATCGACTGGTAATGGAACTTTTGTTTCCAACAACGGCTCATGTTGGAGGTGTGGAGGCAAACACACAGTCAGAGCTTGCGGGTATCAGCAATATACCTGCAGAAATTGCAACGTCAACGGTCACTTGGCGCGTATGTACAGGAAGCCTGCAGCCAGGTTGATGTACAAGGAGCACGGGCAATGTAAGCCCTACGAGACCAAATGGACACTGGGGGAAATCGCTGGAAGCTGAAGTTCAGCGAGTTCATGTGGAGCACATATACAGTTCATACACCAGGACGCCACCGATAATGATGAAAGTACTCCTCAATGGCATCCCAGTTTCAATGGAGCTCGACACGGGGGCCAGCAAGTCCCTGATGGGTATCAAACAGTTTGACAAGTTGTGGGCGTCCAAGGCCAGGAGGCCAAAATTATCGCCGATTGACGCACAGCTACGGACATATACAAAAGACATCATTCCGGTGCTAGGCAGCACCACGGTAGTCATGTCCCACAAAGATTCGCAGAACAGGTTGCCACTCTGGATTGTCCCGGGGGACAGTCCCGCACTACTGGGGAGGAGTTGGCTTGCTATCATGAACTGGAAATGAGGCAATGTCAGTGCAATTTCTTCTGTGGAGCGAATATCATGCTGACAGGTCCTGGACAAATTTGACTCACTATTTCAACCTGGCATTGGCATTTTCATGGGGACCAAGGTAATGATTCACATAAACCCGGACGCCAGGCCAGTACACCACAAGGCCAAAGCGGTGCCGTACGTGGTGCGGGAAAAGATAGAAGGCAAATTGGACCGCCTGTTGAGGGAAGGCATCATCTCGCCAGTCGAATTCAGTGACTGGGCAAGCCCGATTGTGCCGGTGCTCAAGGCGGATGGGTCGGTCAGGATATGTGGTGATTACAAGGCCGCCATCAATCGGGTGTCACTCCAAGACCAGTACCCGTTACTGAGAGTGGAGGATCTCTTGGCAACGCTATCCGGTGGCAAACGTTTTCAAAATTAGACCTGACCTCAGCTTACATGACCCAAGAGCTGGTGAGTGCGTTGAAGAAGCTGACCACCATCACGACACACAAGGGATTGTTTGAGTACAATAGATGTCCATTCAGGATTCGCTCGGCCGCCGAGATCTTTCAACGAAACATGGAAAGTCTCCTCAAGTCGATTCCAAGGACGGTGGTTTTTCAAGACGACATCCTCATCACGGGGTGCGATACTGAAGAACACCTCCACAACCTGGAGGAAGTGCTACACAGACTGGACCGGGTAGGTCTGCGACTGAAAAAGACGAAGTGCGTCTTCCTAGCTCCAGAGATAGAATTCCTGGGGATGAGGGCAGCAGCAGACGGGATCAGACCTACTGAGTCCAAAACAGAAGCGATCCAGAGAGCACCCAGACTCCGTAACACGACGGAGCTGCGTTCGTTCCTGGGGCTCCTGAACTATTTGGTAACTTTCTTCCCGGCTGTTAGAGCCGCGACATGTGCTCCTACACAAAGGTTACGAATGGGCCTGGGAGGCACAGGCAGGAAAGGGCTTTTGATAGAGCATGAAATTTGTTATGCTCCAACAATCTGTTAACGCTATATGACCCATGTAAGAAACTTGTTTTAGCGTGCGATGCATCGTCCTATGGGGTCGGGTGTGTGTTGCAGCATGTTAATGCAAAGGGTCAGTTACAGCCGGGAGCTTATGCCTCCAGAAGTCTGTCCCAGGCAGAAAGGGGCTACGGGATGGCAGAAAAGGAAGCGCTTGCATTTGTATATGCAGTGAAGAAAATGCACCAGTACCTGTTTGGCAGGAAATTTGAGCTGGAGACAGATCACAAACCCCTAACGTCCCTTTTGGCCGACAACAAGGTCATAAATGCAAACGCATCGGCCCGCATACAGAGGTGGGCACTCATGTTAGCCGTCTATGACTATACAAGTCGGCACAGACCGGGCACTGAAAACTCCCACTAGCCACCACCGAGAGGGCAACCGAGCATGCTGCTGAGATGGTCATGGCTGTTGAATCTTTCGAAAGCGAAGGCTCAAGTGTGACAGCCCGTCAGATCAAAGTCTGGATAAATAGTCTTTAGTCAAGAAATGTGTCCTGAATGGGAACTGGGCAGCCACGTACGGGGCAGGCCCTAAGGAATTTAAACCATTTCACAGGCGCACGGATGAACTCTCGATTCAGGCCGATTGCCTACGATGGGGAAGCCGAGTAGTCATGCTCCAGATGAGCAGAGAGGCGTTCATCCGAGAACTCCACAATGAGTACCCGGGCATTGTCATGATGAAGGCAATTGCCAGGTCACACGTTTGGTGGCCAGGGATAGATGCAGACCTGGAACTTTGTGTTCGCAGGTGCAACACGCGTGCCCAGCTGGGCAATGCGCCCAGGGAAGCCCCCCTTAGCCCCTGGTCCTGGCCCGCCAAGCCATGGTCACGCATCCATGTGGACTACGCAGGTCCTTTCATGGGAAAAATGTTTTTGGTTGCAGTAGATGCCTACTCCAAATGGATCGAGTGTGACATTCTCAATTCAAGCACATCTTCTGTCACGGTAGAAAGTCTACGGGCAATGTTCGCCATCCATGGTCTACCGGACGTCTTGGTCAGCGACAATGGCCCGTGCTTTACAAGCATTGAGTTCCAGGACTTCATGGCAGGAAATGGTATCAACCATGTCAGAACGGCACCGTTCAAGCTGGTCTCAAACAGCCAGGTGGAACGAGCAGTACAGATAATCAAACAGGGGATGTTAAGGATCCAAGGGGGTTCTCTACAAAGCCGCTTATTACGCCTCCTGTTGGCCAATAGATCCCGACCACACTCGCTCACAGGGATTCCACCCGTAGAGCTGCTAATGAAAAGGACGCTCAAAACCAGGTTATCCCTTATACACCCCACCATGAAAGAAATTGTCGAGAGCAGGCGCCGGTCACAATGTGACTACCATGATGGGAATGCGAGGGCGCGATGTATTGATGTCAATGACCCTGTCTTTGTCCTCAACTACGCTGCAGGGCCCAAATGGCTCGCAGGCACTGTGATTGCCAAAGAGGGGAATAGGATTCTGGTAGTTAAACGTACCAATGGACAAATCTGCCGCAAACACGTGGCTCAAACAAAAAGGAGGTTCAGCAACCCCATAGAAGAAGCAGAGGAAGAACACGATGTAGAGTTCACTCCACCACAGGTTACCGAACACCGGAACCAAGTGGAGGAGAGCCCAGTCACTGTGGGCAGTCCAGACAGGCCTGAGGCACCGCAAACAGCAGACACTCAGGCCAGCGCCCAACAACCGGAGCCCCAACTTAGGCGCTCTACAAGGGAGTGTAAACGACCAGAGAGACTTAACCTGTGATCCCAATAAGACTTTGGGGGGGAGGTGATGTCATGTATTCAACTGTCATTGTAACCCATGTATAAACTGACCTAAGTTGTACACCGTGAGAACATTGACCACTAGGTGGTGAACTTGTGGGAGACACTCCTAACCTGGACTTTCAGGTATGAAAGGGGAAGCTCCACCCACCTTCATCACTTCAGTGCTGGCAAGTAAAGGTTACTGGTCACAGAGTGACCTTCTCTCTAGTATGCGCTTTGTGTGCATTTGTACTGTATAGTAAGGACATATTAAGGAGCATGGAGGAGTCTGCCTCCCGCATTGTAGACAGCTCTGCGCACACTATGGAGCCCGTCAATGCAAGTGTACAGATGATGTTGGACTTCCAGAGGGACCATGCGGATCCAGATCTCATGTCGTGTGTTATGGGCGATGTGGCAGCTGCCATTACAGCACAGGCGGAAGTGACCCACGTCTTAGTGCTGTAATGGAGAGGATGGCTGCTGGCTTGGAAGCTCAGAATTGTCTCGCAGATTTAGCAAGAGGCCACGCAGTGTCTTACTGCTGTCATGCAGTCAGTGTCTGGTGGCATCGAGTCTGTGTCTGCTCTCATGCAGTCTCAGCTCGATGCCACGCGAGTTCTAACTGCTGCCATTGGGTCCACCACAGTCCACTGCGGATCTGACTGTGTCATAGCAGCCCACCCACCTGTGCTCCAGCAGATTGGTGGGGATGCTGAGGTACTGCCCTGGGGGGAGTGGCGGCAGGTCATTGGATCCGGAACGTGCTGTGCTCGCTCACAATCACAGCATTCCCGATCCCAGCCCTGCCACTCCGTCATTGCAACCAGCCATGGCTTGCACCCAGCCAATCCAGAGTGCTGGCGCTGAGGCTGAGGCGGGCCAGTCTGATGTCGGCCCTTCCAGGGCCAGAGCTGATCGAAGGCGACCTAAACGACATCTGTAGTGTCTGGAGGTGAAATAGAGCAGCCTTCCCACAGCCATGCTGCAGCCACAGGGGAGACACTGTGGTACAGTTGTAGAGTAGGTTGACCGTAAGAGGCGTTATAAGGAAATGCACAAGGTGTTTGAAAATGTTGATGTTGTTGCTGCACGTTATTGATGTATACATTTTATTTGAAACTTTAAAATCTGTTGCTCTTTCTCATTTCATGGGGAATGATGTGTGGAAAGGCTCATTGGTGTGGGCATGGGGATGCACAGTGGAAGCTTGAAGTGGCGACCAACTTAGTGGAAATGAGCAGCAAAGAGATGGTCTCGGACATCCCTTGCAGGATCAGGATAGCGAGGCCGCCTCCTGCTTCTCCTCCTCCAGCACCTCCTCCTCCAGTGCCTCCTCCTCCTGCACCTCCTCCTCCTGCTCCTCCTCCTCCTGCACCTCCTCCTCTCCCTCCTGCTCCTCCTCCCGCTCCTCCTCCTCCAGCACCTCCTCCTCCAGTGCCTCCTCCTCCTGCACCTCCTCCTCTCCCTCCTGCTCCTCCTCCTCCTGCTCCTCCTCCTCCAGCACCTCCTCCTCCAGTGCCTCCTCCTCCTGCACTTCCTCCTCCTGCTCCTCCTCCTCCTGCACCTCCTCCTCTCCCTCCTGCTCCTCCTCCTCCTGCTCCTCCTCCTCTCCCTCCTGCTCCTCCTCCTGCTCCTCCTCCTCCAGTGCCTCCTCCTGCTCTGCCTCCTCCTCCTGTGCCTCCTACTCCAGCGCCTCCTCCTCCAGCGCCTCCTCCTCTTGCGCCTTCTCCTCTCCCTCCTGCTCCTCCCCCTGCAGCGCCTCCTCCTCTTGCGCCTTCTCCTCTCCCTCCTGCTCCTCTCCCTCCTGCTCCTCCCCCTGCAGCGCCTCCTCCTCCTACGCCTCCTCCTCCTGCACCTCCTCCTCCTGCTCTTCCTTCTCCAGTGCCTCCTCCTGTGCTTCCTCCTCCTGCTCCTCCTCCTCCTCCTGCTCCTCCTGTGCCTCCTCCTCCTCCTCCTTCACCTCCTCCTGCATCTCCTCCTCCTCCTCCTCCGCCTCCTCCTGCGTCTCCTCCTCCTCCTGCTCCTCCCCCTCCTGTTGCTCCTCCTCCTGCTCCTCCCACTCCTGCACCTCCTCCTCCTGCTCCTCCTCCTCCTCCTCAGGTGCTACGGCTACGTCGTTGGCCAATAGCTGTGCCCTCATGGTTGCCAGGTTGTGAAGCATGTAGCAGACGACAACAAATAGGGACACTCGATCAGGCGAGTAATGCAGGACTCCTCCTGAGCGGAACTGCTATTTAAGGATTCCGATGGTCTGCTCAATGATGCACCTTGTGGCCGAATGAGACTCATTGTACGATTGCTGTACAGGAGTGGTGGGGTTACGAAGGGGAGTCAGGAGCCAATTGCATAGCGGGTAACCCTTGTCTCCTCGGAGCCAGCCGTGACCTTCATTTGGTGACTGAAACAGACCTGGCACACTGGTCTGCCGCAGGATGAAGGCATTGTGGCTGCTGCCAGGATACCGGACATCAATGGCAATGATTTGGCACGTGGTCACACACCAGCTGGACATTGAGTGAGTGGTATCCCTTGTGGTTTCTGAAGATCTCTGGATTGCTCTGCAGCACCCTCAGTGCCATGTGGGTGCAGTCTATGGAGCCCTGAACCCGGGGAAACCCGTTACCCTGAAGAAGCCAGTGGAACGCTCCAACTGCTTCTCTCTGGTTATTGGAAAGGAGATGTAGTCCCTCCTCCTCTTGTACAGAGCATCTCTGACCTGACGGACGGAGCAATATGCGGCATATTGGGAGAGGTTGGAGATATCTGCTGTGGCTCCTTGGAAAGATCCAGTGGCACAGAAATTCAGGGCGATGGTGACCTTTGATGCCACTGATAGAGCTGTCCTCACCCTTGTTTCAGGCTCTAGGTCTGGCTGCAGGAGATCACACAGCTCCGTCACCACATCTTTCCTGAATCCCAGTTTTCGCAGACAGTCGTCATCATTGAGCTCAATGTAGGAGAACTGCTGTCGGAAGACCCATGAATGTTAGGGCCTTCTGCCACTACGTCTGTGTCTGTGTCTTGTTCTGCCACCTTCCTCATCTCCTTCTGCCTCCTGGTCATGCTGCACCTGGCCATCTGCATCCTGGTGCTGGCACACATCTGGCTGCTGCTGATGCTGCCTTCTCCTCTCCATGTCCCTTTCTCTCCCCCTCCCTCTGGGTGTCGGCGTCCCTGACCCTCCTCCTCACTGCATGTCTTTCTTCACGTCCTTCCCCACATCCTTCTCCATGTACAGGTATATGGCCATCTCCATTGTCTTCTCCATCTCGGTGTTCCATCCTATCTGTGTCCCTCTCCTGCTGCCTCTGCATCTGTAGTTGGCGGCGCCGCTCTCTTCTGTGAACCACCGTGCCCTGCTCAATGTGGAGGAGGTGGTCCACTGCCAGGACTGAGCCCATTATTTGCAAGCAATGGCCTACTCTGCTAATGCTAGCTCTTGGAGCAAGGTTCGGTTTTGGAGGCTGTGCAAAGTGAGGCCCAGTAATCGTTGAAGCCCGATTTAGAGGATAAACGTTCAAACCATCAACACTCAACAACAATTTGGCCTACAACAATGGTGCAAGCCACAGCGTGCCTTTAAAGACCACTGGCAGTTTCGATTGCAGATTATACAGCGACAAAATAATCTGTCATTGGCACCGACAAGCGGTCCATCGACTATTTGAGGGCAATGTCACTTCCGGGGCAGGGACCAGGCGGTGCGTGCTCTGATGATGTCATTATCACCGTGCACACAGGAACGGGGCAGATGTGGGGTGAGCGGGGCAGTCACCTTCTCTGCCTCAAAAATCACGAGGGCAGTGTCCTGATTGTCGGGAAGTTTACCCCGACTGGGTGGAAACTAATTTCCAACCCGTTATTGCCTCGTAACTGCACTTAAAAAAGAGGGCAATTTCGGCCTCCTGGTCTCTTTACTATAAAAAGGATATATAAGCACTGGAGAAATCACAACCATCATCTCCTTTGTCATTTAATCTCTCCTGCCTTCCACCCTATCACAGACCTTCCCTTTTGTTCTTTCTTCCCCTGTCCACTTTTCCTGCCCCTGCACTTGCTTAAAACCAGTTACATCTCTAATTTTTTCCAGTTCTGACGAAACGTTAACTTTGTTTCTCTCTCCAAGGATGCTGTCTGACCTGCTGAGTATTTCTAGCATTTTGTTTTTATAACTAAAATGTAGTGGTCAGGTACAAAAAATAATCAAAAAGGCTAATGGAATGTTAACCTTTCTAACTAAGGGGCTAGCATATAAAGGGGAGGAAATTTTGCTACAACTAAACAAAGACCTGGTTAACCCACATCTGGAGTACTGTGTACAGTTCTTGGCACTGCACTTTAGAAAGGATATGTTGGCCTTGGCAGGAGTACAGGTCAGATTCACCAGAATGTGAGCAGTTAGGTTCTGAGGAGAGATTACATAAGCTAGGCTTCTTTCCCTGGAATCTAGAAGATTAAGGGGTGATTTGATTCAGGTTTTTCGGATTTTGAAAATAATTGATAGGGCAGATGGAGAGAAACGTTTCTGCTGGTGGAGGGGAATCTAGGACAAGGACAAGGCAACATAACCTTAAAATCAGAGCCAGGCCATTCAGGAGAGAAGTTAGGAAACACTTCTTTATGCAAAGGGTGATATTCATGTGGAACTCTCTCCCCAAAAAAGCAGTGGATGCTAGCTCAATTAATAATTTTAAATATAAGATTGATACATTTTGCTAGACAAGGGCATTATGGAATATGGAGGCAAGGTGGGTGGATGGAGTTAGAATACAGATCAGCCATGATCTCATTGAATGGCGGAACAGGCTCGAGGAGCTGAATGTTCCTACGTTGTTCCTAAGTGGTTGCCAGGAAGAATGGTTGAGGACAGTACACCAGGCTCATTTAAGAAGTAGCTAACTATTGTAATGGGAAAAGGGCGTGCTTGCAATCTGTAAGGATGAAATCAAATGAGGTGAAGAACTATCTGGACCCAAATCTATCTAAGAGAAATGGAATTAGGCTCTCTAATGGGCAGTGCCAGTGGGTTTGGGTTATCAAGGCACTGGGTAACCAAATAACTACAGATGCAACCCCTTTTCCAACACCTTCAGTTCTTGGTTCCTAAACATAGGCTCTCTCTCTCTTTCTCTCTCGATCTCTCACACACATGCCCTCTTTCTCTCCATCTCTCTCTCACACTCTTTATCCATGTTGCTTTTTCCTAACCTGTGTTTCCCCTTCTCTCTTTCTTCCTCTCTCTATCCTCTCACTCTATCTCTTTCTTGTGCTCTTTCTACTTCCTTACTCTCTCTTTCTCTCAGCAGTCTAGACAGTAGCTTCGAGTCACCCTTGAATTATGCTTTGCATTATTGGCTTGCTAACCACATGCCTTGTTTTAATTAAAAACCAGAACAGAAAAGGCTGGAAACCTCAGCAGGTCAGACAGCCTCTGTGGGAAATCAGATTAGTCGACGTATTTGGGTTTGAACACATTTAGTTAAGACTGAAAGGTATAGGGTTGCCAACCCTCCAGGATTGCCCTGGAGTCTCCAGGAATTAAAGATTAATCTCATGGACACTGCTACAAGAAAATCATGAATGCATTAAAAAATAAATATGTGTGCTTCTTTTTTCATAGTCTTTGAACACTTTTGTTTATTCGTTATCTAAAATTATTGGAGATCTGAAACATAGGCTGTTTGACTTGGCGGGTTAGTTGGAGGTGGGAGGTCATGTGATGAAGCTTCCAGGAATACACCCAACCAGAGTTGCCAACCATAGCAAGATATTGCCAATGATCAAAACACAGAGAAATGGGAGGGACTCCGCCTTGAAAATAGTCATGCTTCCCCTTGTATCTGCCTGTTTCCTCCCACCACTTTAGCTAATAGCACACCCACTGTCTCACATATGTTAATTGTTTGCTTGATTTCTCTCATTGCCTTCTATTGCTTGATGGTATTGCCACTTCTGCCACATAACCATATCCTGTTCTCCATTTAAGCACTTTACTGAGTCAGAAGGTCATGGGATCAAGTCCTGTTTGCCCTCTCAGGTGGACTTAAAAGATCTCACGGCACTATTCGAAGAAGTGCTGGAAAGTTCTCCTTGGAGTCCTGGCCAATATTTATCCTACAACCAACATCACTGAAACAGATTATCTGGTCACTATTACATTGCTGTTTGTGGGACCTTGCTGAGCGCAAATTGGCTGCCGTGTTTCTTACACTACAACAGTGACTACACTGCAAAAGTACTTCATTGGCTGTAACGCACTTGCAAGTCCTTTCTTTCCCAGTATGTGTAAGCGTGTCTTTATCCCTCCTCATCCCAATGTTCTGTTCCTTTATAAACATTGCTCTTTGGTGATATTGGTCTTGACAAAGGGTTCACACACCTGAAACATTGACTTGTCTAGGTTTCAGTCTCATATCTAAGTCAAAACGTTGTGGGTTCCAACCCACAACTATAGCAGCCTAACTGGTGCGATTCATAGGAATACATAGGATTACATTGATATAGGGCACAGAAACAGACCATTCGGCCCAACCACTCCATACCGGCGATTATGCTCCACTCGAGCCTCCTCCTGTTATCTAAATCTATCAGTATAAACTTCTATTCTCTTCTCCCTCATATGCTTGTCTAGCCTCTCTTTAAATGCATTGATATTATTCGCTTCAACCACTCCCTGTGGTAGTGAGTTCTGATCAGCTAAATCCACACAGACCAGGAACTTCACCCAGAACCTTTAGATCTGTATGGCTGACTACTGCATTAGATGCCTTTATCCACTGGGTCATCAATAGGGTTGCCGTGCCTTCAGCCATCTAGGCCCTAAACTCTGAAGTTCCCTCCCTAAACCTCTCTTTCCTCCTTTAAGACACTCTTTAAAACTTACCTCTTTGACCAAGCTACTCTCTGAATATGTATCCCTAAGTATCTCGGTGTTAAATTCTGTCTGATAACACTTCTATGAAATGCCTTGGGATGTTTTACTACGTTGAAGCCGCTATATATATGTAAGTTGTTGAGTGAAATTTAGCCATTGAGGAGTTAACAATCTAATTGCACTGTAAAAAACAGAGCTCCTTGCAGACAGGAACGTTTTGTTTTTTTAAAGGATCCTGTGCATTCCCTCAGTGTAATGGGCAAAATGACTTTGTACATCTCCTGACTATTGGTGAATATTAAATGGCTTTTATTAACTGGCAAGATTGAGGGAAATTGGAGATTTTAACAAGAATCCATCCCGTACACAAAAGTAGCACAAAAATATCTGGTCCACTGCACATTTCCAAGTACAGTGCTGGGCTTGTTGTTATTTGAAGTCACATACAGAAAACATAAAATTATTCCCAGCCCCAATGCTTTTTTTTAACCAAATAAGGGAATTGTAATGACTCTGGTTTCAACTGTAGAGAGAGGGAATATGAGATAATTGAAGGGAATGATTTTCTGGCAAGCTTGTCAAAAAGCAGCCAACAGTACAGGCTCACCATCCAGCAAGCAAGGGTTGAAAGGGGACCCACAATCGCACAGGAATACATGCGCGCTGCTGAAAATGCAGACACATGCGTTCAAAGATTCAGGTGTGTACACGGAGCCATGAGAAAACAGAACATTTGCACATGCAGACACTCAACAGTGTGCACATACCACACACGCCCACCAATATCGAGGAAACAACACAGTCGGCAGCTGCAGCTTGGTGATTACATTCTCGGCTCTGAGTCAGAAGGTTTGGGTTCAAGTCCCATTCCCGAGACTTGAGCACAACAATCTAGGCTGACACTCCAGTACAGTGCTGAGGGAGTGCTGTACTGTCGGAGGTAGCATCTTTCAGATGAGATGGTTAAACTGAGGTCCTGCCCTCCCTCACAGGTGGGCATAAAAGATTCCATGGGACCAAGTTTTGGCCTGAGTTGCTCCTGTTTTTTTGGAGCAACTGGTTTAGAATGGAATGTCTTAGAAATTTGAATTCTCGGCATTTAGTTTGCTCCAGTTCGAGTCAGTTAGAACAGTTTCACTTTGGAACAGAATTTTCTTTTTTCAAAAGGGGGCGTGTCCGGCCACTTACGCCTGTTTTCAAAGTTTAGGCAGTGAAAACTTACTCCAAACTAACTTAGAATGGAGTAAGTGAAGATTTTTGTACGTTCGAAAAAACCTTGTTGACACTTTAGAAAATCAGGCGTAGGTTACAAATTAGCATGTAGGGAATGACGGGGGGTTGGGGGGGGGGTTTAAAGGGAAGTTAACAAACATTAAACACTTCAGTTTTACAAATAAAGAGTCATCATCAATAATAAATGATAAATACATCAATAAATCAACCAATAAATCAATCAAAAAAAATTAATAAAAAAATAAAAAAAATTAAAAAAACAATAAATAAAACATTTTCTACTTACCGACTGCAGCACTGGGAGTCCTCCAACTGCGTGTCTCTCACTCTCTGTCTGCCAGTGTCTGTGTTTCTGAAAGCGAGGGGAGGGGGAGAAGGGGGGTGGGAGGGGGAGGGGGAGAAGGGGGGTGGGAGGGGGAGGGGGAGAAGGGGGGTGGGAGGGGGAGAAGTGGGTGGGAGGGGGAGGGGGAGAAGGGGGGTGGGAGGGGGAGAAGTGGGTGGGAGGGGGAGGGGGAGAAGGGGTGTGGGGGAGGGGTAGAAGGGGGTGGGGGGAGGGGGAGAAGGGGGGGAGGGGGGAAGGGGAGGGGGAGGGGAGAAGGGGAGAGGGGGGGAGGGAGAGAAGGGGGGTGGGGAGGAGGGGGAGAAGGGGGTGTGGGGGGGAGGGGGAGAAGCGGGTGGGGGAGAAGGGGGGAGGGGGTGGGAGGGGGAGAAGGGGAGAAGGGGGTTGGAGGGGGAGAAGGGGGTGGGGGGAGGAGGAGGGGTGGGGGTGGTGGAGGGGAGGAGGAGGGGTGGGGGGTGGGAGCGGGGGTGGGGGGTGGGAGGAGGAGAGGAGGGGCGAGGAGAAGGTGGGAGAGGAGGAAAAGGGGGGAGAAGGAGGGGAGGGGGTGGGGGGAGGGGGAGAAGGGGAGAAGGGGTGGGAGGGGGAGAAGGGAGTGGGGGAGGAGGAGGGGTGGGAGGGGTGGGGGTGGTGGAGGGGAGGAGGAGGGGTGGGGGTTGGGAGCGGGGGTGGGGGGTGGGGGGTGGGAGGAGGAGAGGAGGGGCGAGGAGAAGGTGGGAGAGGAGGAAAAGGGGGGGAGAAGGAAGGGAGAGGGGATGAAGAGGGGGAGAAGGGGAGAAGGGGGGAGAGGGGGGAAGGGGGGAGAGGGGGAAGGGGGGAAGGGGGTAGGGGGGAGAGGGGGAGAAGGGAGAGAGGAGGGAGGGAGGGAAGGAGAGAGGAGGGAGGGAAGGAGAGAGGAGGGAGGGAGGGAGGGAGGGAAGGAGAGAGGAGGGAGGGAGGGAAGGAGAGGGAGGGATGGAAGGAGAGAGGAGGGAGGGAGGAGGGAGAGAGGAGGGAGGGAGGAGGGAGGGAGGCGGGAAGGAAGGAGACAGGAGGGAGGGAAGGAGGGAGGGAAGGAGAGAAGAGGGAGGGAAGGTGAGAGGAGGGAGGGAGGAAAGGAGAGAGGAGGGAGGGAGGAGGGAGAGAGGAGGGAGGGAAGAAGGAGAGAGGAGGGAAGGAAGGAAGGAGAGAGGAGGGAAGGAAGGAGAGAGGAGGGAGGGAAGGATGGGGGGAAGGAGAGTGGAGGGAGGCAGGGAAGGAGAGAAGAGAGAGGGAGGGAAGGAGAGAGGAGGGAGGGAGGGAAGGAGAGAGGAGGGAGGGAAGGAGAGAGGAGGGAGGGAGGAAGGCAGGGAAGGAGGGAGGAGGGAGGGAGGGAAGGAGAGGGAGGGACGGAAGGAGAGAGGAGGGAGGGAGGAGGGAGAGAGCAGGGAGGGAGGAGGGAGGGAGGAGGGAAGGAAGGAGAGAGGAGGGAGGGAAGGAGGGAGGGAAGGAGAGAGGAGGGAGGGAAGGTGAGAGGAGAGAGGGAAGGAGAGAGGAGGGAGGGAGGAAAGGAGAGAGGAGGGAGGGAGGAGGGAGAGAGGAGGGAGGGAGGAAGGAGAGAGGAGGGAAGAAAGGAAGGAGAGAGGAGGGAAGGAAGGAGAGAGGAGGGAGGGAAGGAGGGGGGAAGGAGAGCGGAGGGAGGGAGGGAAGGAGAGAAGAGAGAGGGAGGGAAGGAGAGAGGAGGGAGGGAGGGAAGGAGAGAGGAGGGAGCGAAGGAGAGAGGAGGGAGGGAGGGAGGCAGGGAAGGAGGGAGGGAAGGACAGAGGGGGGGGAAGGGAGAGAAGGAGGCTGAATGGCCGGGCCCAAGACCTCGGGCTGGATTTACAGGTAGGTGGTGTCGGGTCTCGGGGGGGTCGCGGGGGGGTGAGAGAGAGTTGCGGAGGTCCTGGGGGGCGGGGGGAGAGAGTCGCGGAGGTCTGTGTGGGGGGGGGGGGTAGCGGAGGTCGGGACTGTAGCGCGCATGTGCAGAGGTCCCGGCACTGTTTTCAGCGCAGGGACCTGGCTCCGCCCCCTACAGCTCATGCTGTGCCGCGCCCGGCTCCAGAGGGCCTACAGGGAGCCGGAGAATAGGTAAGTTTTTTTTAGGTGCACTTTCTGGCGTGAAAAACGGGCATCCGGGTCCGGGGGCCCAAAACTTGGGCCTCATGGCACTATTCGAAGAACAGCAGGGGAGTTCTCCCCGGTGTCCTGGACAATATTTATCCCACAACCAACATCAGTAAAAATCTGACCATTAGCACATTGCTGTTTGTAGGAGCTTACTGTGCACAAATTAACTGCTGCGATTCCTACATTACAACAATGACTATACTTCAAACAGTACTTCATTGATTGTAAAGTGCTTTGTGATGTTCTGAGGTTGTGAAAGACGTTATATAAATGTAAATATTTTTTTACTGCTTCAGGTCAGTGATGTTGGCATTTTCCAAGCGCACCGTTCCCAATCCTATGGGAACTCTCACACATGCAACAATAACAAGAGCAACAACAACAACTTATATTTATATAGCTCTTTTAATGTAGTGAAACGTCCCAAGGCACTTCACAGGAGTATTATGAGCTAAAAATTTGACACCTACTCACATAAGTAGAAATTAGTGCAGGTGTGGAATGTTTTAAGGAGCGTCTTGAAGGAGGAAAGAGAGGTAGAGAGGCAGAGAGGCTTAGGGAGGGAGTTCCAGAACTTCGGGCCAAGGCAGCTGACGGCATGGTCATTATAATCAGGGATGTTGAAGAGGGCAGAATTAGAGGAGCGCAGACATCTCAAGCAGTTGTGGGGCTGGAGGAGATTACAGAGAGAGGGAGGGGTGAGGCCATGGAGGGATTTGAAAACAAGGATGAGAATTTTGTCATTGAGGCATTGCTTAACCGGAAGCCAATGTAGATTATACCGAAAACAAAGGTTGTCCTGTTGCCATAGATGTTACCTGTGCTTACAGCTGCTTCATTTTGCCCTGCAAAGCTTTGCTGTGCTGAGTGTAACGTGTCAACTGCCTCGCCTCCCAGTTTCTGCTGTTACTGGCAGCACTCACCAGTAACAATATCCATCTGCTATCGTCAGTCTAAGCATGACTGATATTCTGGGAAAGCATTTACAACCAAGGCAATTCACTCCACGTGTTCTTTTTATGGGAAAGGAAGAGGAAGGATATGTTTCCCTGGGGAGAACTGTTTGTGTAACCATTGATACAACAGACAACTGACGTGAGCCACGCAGTTTTAAGGACACGTGAAATATCTCACGCCATATTTCCTCTACATTTAGGATTGCCATTTGCCAACCCTACAGGATCTCCAGGAATTAAAAATGAATGTCTTTACACTGCTGCGAGCAAAGACCCCTGGGAGATAAACCATGGAAACATTGAAAATAAAGTGGTGTTATTTTGCTTTCATTTTCTTGGAACATTTTTGTTTTAATAGTTATAAATATTTTGGTGATAGAAAAAAAGAAGACGACTTGACTGACAGTCACGAATCATTCAATAGGGTAACAAAGAGTCTGTTCGCTTTCTAATCAGCACGGGAAGGCGGATCGTCGCAAGGCCTTGTGACAATGCGGGAAGCATTGGGGGGAGGGGCGGTTGAATGCAGGAGGTATGTGACGAAACCTGCCGGAATACATTTAACCAGAGCTGGTGACCTTATCAGCTTAGGGTGAGATGTCGGGTGGGAGAAGGCTTATGTGGAACATAAACACCGGCACAGAACAGTTGGATCGAATGGCCTGCAAACTCCATGGGCCCAAAATTGGTCAGGACATACGGTCCGTCTATTTCTCGGCAGTATACCGGCGGTGCGTCGTTTCAAATTGCCGGCATACCACTGAGACAGAAGAGCGCAAGTTTGGTGGATTTTTTTTTGGCATGCCTTCCGGATCATGAGCTTCTCCTAAGACCCCATTCATTGAGCCTGCAATGTCTGACCCCCAACGACAGCAACAGTACTCGGGGTGCATTGCTTCATGCCGGCTTGGTACCACCACGGTGAGGTACAGGCTCAAGAGCAGTGGGAAAGGGAAGGGCGGGAGTAAGAAAGGGGGGGTGGGGGTGAGTCCCAAGGGTGGGGGAGTACGCGGTAGAGGCTGAGGTCGAGGCCAAGGACAGCAAAGGGTGCTTTGTTGTAGTCAAGTGTTCATTGTTCATCTAAAATAATTGAAGTTTGATTTTTAAAAGTTTATTTCAAGTTGTTAAAGTTTTGTTAAAGTTGTCAAAGTTGTTACAGTTGTTCAAAGTTATAGTTATATGTTTTACAAAGTTTTTAAATTGTATATTTTTTACATTTTTACATAAATGTTTGAAGTGAATTTAAGCACTTTTGTATAGTGTCAAACTTTTGGAGTAACAGTCATCAGGATCTCAAAACGCAGCTCTCCACATTCAAGCAAAGCGTTCATTTATGAGCTGCTGACGTAATAATTTTGCAGTGGCATACGCTCCGCGTGCTCTTCGCTGTGGTGCTTGGGGTGGGGTGATGCCATGAGTTCATCTGGAAGCTTCTCCTCATCCTCCTCCCCCTCATTTTCCTCTTTTTCCTCCTCCGTCTCCTGAACTCTCTCCTCAGGTGGTCCCACAGACCTCTGTGGCAATTCCTGTACCCACATGATGGCTAAATTATGCAACATGCAGCACACCACTGTGAACTGAGCAACCTGCCCAGAGTGATATTGCAGCCTGCCTCCAGAGTGGTCCAAGCATCGAAAGTGCAGCTTCAGCACTTCAATTGACTTTTTGATAATATTACGCGTGGCTATATTCTCTTATTATATTGTTGCTCGGCTTCTGTTCCGCGGGGGGGGGGGGGGGTCAAGAGCCAGGTGGAGAGGCTGTACCCTTTGTTCCCCAGCATCCAGCATTTACCTTGTGGCTCAGACTTCAACAGGTCAGACACAGTGCTCTCACGCAAGATGTGCGCATCATGGATGCTCCCTGGAAAGGAGGCATTCACTGCCATTATGCATTGTGTATGGTCGCAGATGAGCTGCACGTTGAGGGAGTGGAATCCCTTATGGTTTCGGTACACCTCCGCCTGCTGTAATGGTGCTCGCAGGGCTATATGGGTACAGTCAACAGCACCCTGCACCTTGGGGAAGCCGGCAATGCGTGCAAATTCCAAAGCCCTCTCACTCTGTGCCTCCCTGGTCATTGAGAAGTTTATAAATTCCAACCGGCATGCATACAGTGCTTCGGTTACCTGTCGAATGCAGCGTTGAGTAGCGTGCAGAGAAATGCAGCATATGTCTGAAAAGAGCCGCATGTATAAAAGGAAAATGCTGCAGTCACCTTCATCTCGACAGAGAATGCAGTAATGTTGGTGGTACTGGGCTGCAGTTCTGCCTTAATGAGCTGGCAAATCTCATTGATCACCTCTTTTCAGAAGCGCAGGCTTCGAACGCACTGTTGATCAGTCAGGTCCAAATATGAGTGCTTCTCCCTGAAAATCCTTTGCGGGTAAGGCCTCCTCCTCCTCATCAGTCTGCGACCTCCTCCATTACCCTGATTACTCTGCTCAATAAACCTTCTCCCATTTGGATCCTGCATTAGACAGGTAATGAGCAATACGTGCTGAGATAGTACAGGCCTCATTCTTTTTAAATCTCCAGAATCTCCTCAAATATCCTGAGATAAACTCAAATGATTTTTCAATGAAAATATATAACTCAACTGCCTTCTATCTTAATAATGTACTTAGTACCAATAAGAATGCCATTCCCACTATAAATCACACTGCAAAGTCACTGTTCACCTCAGAAATACTGAGGTGCTGCTTTTGCTGACTGTTCCCGATTTCAAAATGGCGGCTCCAAGTACTACCGCCCATTCCTGCCCACTTAAGATCGAGTAAAACCACCTTTTCCAGGATGGTGTATAGCTCCGGTGGTATGTCGGCGGTTTGTCATGAAAATTGCACTTTTTGGGCGGTATGCGGGCGGTTCTGCATGGCGGATGGTGTGCATACCGCTCGGCAGTATGTCAATGATGAATTTTCTGCGGAGTGGTATGTCGGTGGTATGTACATGTTTTTTCACCAAACTTGTATTTTGGGGCACTCAACTGGCAATAATTGGGCGGTAGTGGGCAGTATGTCGATGAATTTCAGGCCCTATGTAATTTTATCCACATAGAACAAAAAAACATCCACTTTAAGGATCTCCAGCTGGTGCTAATAATGTTGGTATGAGGAGGGGCCTGGCTTATAGGTATAGAGAAGGATCCATATTACCACTGTGGCTGAGTGGACTTGGAGTAATAGAGATTAGGGAGCCTCCACATGACTTAGTACAGCCAAAGAAATAGCATCATTCCATAGAAGGAGAGAGATTGTTCCTACCATACAAGGACATTTTTCAGCCAAAGTCATGTCAGGCTGGACCAATTACCCTAAACTGGCCATCAAATGAACCAAAGGAACTGGAGACATCTGAGTCAAACAAAAAAAGGTGATTGTTACAAATAATGTGACCAATACATTCCTGGCCATTGTGTAAGCCTCAGTTATTTTTGCCAGAAGAACAAAGGACATTTTTTTTGCCTAAATATACTTTCAAGAATCATAGAATTAAAGGTTCAGCCCGTCGTGACTGTGCCAGCTCTTTGAAATTATGACCTACTCCACAGCTTTTCCCCCCATAACCCCGCAAATTAGTCCTCTTCAAATACATGTTCAATTGCTTTTTAAAAGTTCCACTGGAATCTCTCTCTACCAACCCTTCAAGTAATGCCTTCCACATCTTAGCAACCCTCTGTGTGAAGAAATTTCTCCTCATTTCCTCTCTAGTTCTTTTGCCAATTATTTTAAATCTGTGACCTCTGGTTATCGACCCACTTGCCAGAGGAAACAGTTTTTCCTTATTTGCTCTATCAAAGCCCCTCACAATATTGAATACCTCTATTAGGTCTCCTCTGAACCTTCTTTGCTCTAAGGAGAACAATTCCAGCTTCTCCAATCTCTCCACATAACTGAACTCCCTCATCCTGGTCAACATCCTCTTAAATTTCTCCAAGGCCTTCCTTCCCAAGTCCAGGTCATTGATATATAACAAGAATGCAATGGTCCTAATTCCACTCCCAGGGGGACCCCACTGCCAACTTGTCCCCAGTGCATAACACATCCGTTCACCACTACTCTCTGCCTCCTATTCCTTAGCCAATTATGTACCCAATTTACCAATGTCCCGTAATACCATGTGCTTCTATTTTCTGAATAAGTCTATTTTGTGGTAGTTTATCAAATCCCTTTTGACTTTGTAATTTGTACTTGAAAAAATTCCCTTCCACACCTGTTAGATAATGGTTATGACAGAAAGAAGACAAAGGGAATATTCCTTTAATTACAAACAGAAACTACCTCGAACCAAGATGAGAGCTGTGCCAAGTACCCTCTTTATGGACTTTAAATTCAAAGAAAAACCCCATTCCATAATATTAATCAATCTGGGTGACATGTATGCCTGAAGGGTAAACTTCTTTTGGTGTCAATCAGTTCAAATAGACAATCAAAGCTTCTGGATGATGTCAAAGTTAATGAGGTGTGGATATCTGGACATGTCAAGCACTACAATTTATTCTTTCAGGTGAGATGTTAAACTGAGGCCACATCTGCCCTCTCAGGTGGACATAAAAGATCCCATGGGACTATTTGAAGTAGAGCAGGGGAGTTCTTCTGGTGTCCTTGCCAATATTTATTCCAAAAGCAACATCATTAAAACAGAATATCTGGTCATTGTGGGAGCTTGCTGTGCTCAAATTAGCTGCCATGTTTCCCACATCATAACAGTGACTACACTTCAGAAAGTACTTCAAAAGGTTTTGGAACGTCCTGAGGTCATGAAAGGTGCCATATAAACCCAAGTTTTTCCTTTGTTCTTTCCCCTAACTTTCCAATCTTTATCAAAAGGTCCTATGGGATTATATATGACATAACATATTTATGTCCCATTAACAGGAAAGGGAAATCATGCTTGACAAATCTTCTGGAATTTTTTGAGGATGTTTCCAGTAGAGTGGACAAGGGAGAACCAGTTGATGTGGTATATTTGGACTTTCAGAAGGCTTTCGACAAGGTCCCACACAAGAGATTAATGTGCAAAGTTAAAGCACATGGGATTGGGGGTAGTGTGCTGACATGGATTGAGAACTGGTTGTCAGACAGGAAGCAAAGAGTAGGAGTAAATGGGGACTTTTCAGAATGGCAGGCAGTGACTAGTGGGATACCGCAAGGTTCTGTGCTGGGGCCCCAGCTGTTTACACTGTACATTAATGATTTAGACGAGGGGATTAAATGTAGTATCTCCAAATTTGCGGATGACACTAAGTTGGGTGGCAGTGTGAGCTGCGAGGAGGATGCTATGAGGCTGCAGAGCGACTTGGATAGGTTAGGTGAGTGGGCAAATGCATGGCAGATGAAGTATAATGTGGATAAATGTGAGGTTATCCACTTTGGTGGTAAAAACAGAGAGACAGACTATTATCTGAATGGTGACAGATTAGGAAAAGGGGAGGTGCAAAGAGACCTGGGTGTCATGGTACATCAGTCATTGAAGGTTGGCATGCAGGTACAGCAGGCGGTTAAGAAAGCAAATGGCATGTTGGCCTTCATAGCGAGGGGATTTGAGTACAGGGGCAGGGAGGTGTTGCTACAGTTGTACAGGGCCTTGGTGAGGCCACACCTGGAGTATTGTGTACAGTTTTGATCTCCTAACCTGAGGAAGGACATTCTTGCTATTGAGGGAGTGCAGCAAAGGTTCACCAGACTGATTCCCGGGATGGCGGGACTGACCTATCAAGAAAGACTGGATCAACTGGGCTTGTATTCACTGGAGTTCAGAAGAATGAGAGGGGACCTCATAGAAACATATAAAATTCTGACGGGGTTAGACAGGTTAGATGCAGGAATAATGTTCCCAATGTTGGGGAAGTCCAGAACCAGGGGACACAGTCTAAGGATAAGGGGTAAGCCATTTAGGACCGAGATGAGGAGGAATTTCTTCATCCAGAGAGTGGTGAACCTGTGGAATTCTCTACCACAGAAAGTTGTTGAGGCCAATTCACTAAATATATTCAAAAAGGAGTTAGATGAAGTCCTTACTACTAGGGGGATCAAGGGGTATGGTGAGAAATCAGGAATGGGGTACTGAAGTTGCATGTTCAGCCATTAACTCATTGAATGGCGGTGCAGGCTAGAAGGGCCAAATGGCCTACTCCTGCACCTATTTTCTATGTTTCTATGTTTCTATATTTCTGGAGCCAATACTTAATGCTAGATATCTTATCACTGATAAAGAATATTTGTTTAAATAAATATCTTCAGGGTTTTAATTAGTCTCATTTTTTCCCAGCCATTTCCCAGCATTCAGCTTAACTACAGACTTCATATAATATCGTGTAGAATTTACCAATTTTTCACCAAAATTCCTGGTACCTTTCCCCTGGAGAGGAGAAGAATCCCTTTCTGGACTTTGAAAATGGACAGAAAAAAACTTCGGGACACAAATGAGTTTAATGGGACAGATGGTGCTTGCAGGGGATAAAAGGGGATGCATTCATGGAGATTCCCCACCAACAGTGTTTGGACTCATAGGAAAGGGAATTTAATTTGGAACTCAATGAACATTTTGGTATCCTAGGAAAAACTCTGAGGAAGATACCTAACAGCTTTACAAGTTTAAGATCTCGAAAGGAGCATTTTGGAACAGACTGCCAGAACAGGCGGGTGGGACTTCACTCAGTTTGGACATTGGAGCTAATCAAATTGTCTGGGAACTGTTCACCCTCGAAACTTGCCCCGAGAAAACATTAGCATTTAAACAATCAACCATGGAAGAAACAGTATCACCCCACCCAAAGGATCCAAATGTCACATACATATTCCAACACCTTTTCAACAGGCATAGAAATATCTGGCTCAGGCCAGACTAGCACAATGGAGGAGAGCTCATCAACTTCGAAAAGCCTATTAACGCCAGATTAAAACCACTGAATCAAGTTTCAGTTAGCTGGGCTGCACAATCGAAACAAAGAGCTGAGCCAGGCTAAGATCATGCGTAACTGACCTGACAGGGGAGTAACCACCATAACCCCAAGGTGGTTCTCCCTGGATCAGGAAGGTATATGCTTGCTTTTTTGGAAATAGGAGGTGGGTGGGGTGGCTTGACCCATCCACCTCCACGGAGGTGTGTGGGGGGCCTGACCCATCCACCTCCATGGCACAAACCTGGTATTGCAGTACTTCCAGGAATGGTGCAGTGGCTCTAGGCCTTTTGGCTAAGAGCATTGGCGCAGAGTGATCCTTGATGTGTGCAAGGTGACCTCTGGCGTTTGTGATTTGACAAAGAATTGGAACGATTGGCTACGAATTTAAATTAAAAAAAACAAAGAGCTGAGCCAGATTCAGTGGGAGATAAGGAAGCCTTTTTTGGGGTATATCTATTCCCAGTTTTACAAGGAAAGATACACAGACTCGGACACAGACACGGACACAGACACGGACACGGACACAGACTCGGACACAGACTCAGACACAGACACCGACACAAGCAGCCGGCGCTGGGGAGTGAAGAAATGGAATCGTGAAGGAAACTACTTTAGAACTCATCAAGGACTGACCGAGCACGAGGCCCATGAAACGGAAGGTTATCAGCAACCAAATTGACAACCACTCTACAATCTACTTCTGAACGACCCAATAGGTGAGAAATTACCAAAAAGGACTAACTAAAACTATTCCCAACCAAAGAAAGTGGGTACTTACCCCATACATCCACAACGCAACTTACCGCATCATTGGACCCCAACCGAAGTTCCCTCCTCCGTCCAGGGTACGGCTTGCCTAGAAGGCCAAGTGCAGCGAACCCTGAAACTGCGATTCACCGGCAACTGTCTAAAGGGATTGGTGAGCATAGCCCCTGAACCCCCAGAGCTATAACTTAGTTAGTTAGGGGAATTGGAAGGGGGAGGCTGGGATAACTTGTGTAAATGTATCTGCATTCTCTTCTTTACCCCATTTAGAGTTTAAGCTGTATTCTTTTCCTCACAGGCTGCAATTTGACATTTTATTCAATGTGTTGTACCCCTCAGTGTGTATTGGTATTAATATTCTGTGTGTGTTAGTAAAGGTGTGCCTTTTACTTCTTTTTAGACACAATAAAGCCATACCTGCTTCCTACCTTGAAACCGATTGTCTGTCCAATTCTGTCACAGTCCCTTCATAATTCCAGTGTGTAGAACCAAGGGTGTGGGAGCGATTCGGAACCGCTCATATAAGGTCAGAAGGGAAAGCTGACCACCTGAAAACCACCCCTTACAATGGGCTACTTTTCCGAAACATCTATTTTGAGAACACAATTCAAGCAATTTACAGAGCATTTCCCTACACGATGCTCGTGCAGAATGGTTGTTGTGTTTACTACTTATCAACAGTCACTGGAAAAATGTTACTCACTGGAGGTCATTTTGACTTTGGGCGATCGTGTAAAACTCCATTCTGTGGGAATGAAAATCGGGAGAGGTATTTAATGGGCGGCTGTTCCGAAATCGCACCTTTTACACTATTGCACGGTCAAAATCCCCCAAAATGTGTGATATATTTACGACATTCAATTGCATGAAATTTCAATGACCTAAGGTATTACAATAATCCAAGCATTTATTTTTCCTATTTCTTTCTATATGAAACAACCACAGCAGCAACTGTATTTCTATAGGTTCCGCTACAGTTGAAAGGATATCTCAGAATACTTTACAGGGTGGAATAGTAAGTGGACCATAAAAGATAATGGCCTAGAATTTGCTGGAGCGGGGCATGGGTATGATGGTTATGTTACCGGACTAGTAATCCAGAGGCCTGGACTAATGATTCCACCACGGCAGCTGGGGAATTGAAATTCAGTTAATTAAATAAATCTGGAATTATAAAACTAGTAATAGTGACCATAAATGTCGTAAAAACCAAACAGGTTCACTAATGTCCTTTAGAGAAGGAACCTGCCATCCTTACCTGGTCTGGTCTATATGTGACTCCAGACCTACAGCAATGTGGTTGTCTCTAAACTGCCCTCTGAAATGGCCTAGCAAGCCACTCGATTGATCAAACTGCAACGAAGAAGTAACTGTGGGAGTACCTTCATCATCATCATAGGCAGTCCCTCGAAACGAGGATGACTTGCTTCCACGCCAAAAACGATGAGTTCACAGGTGTTTCAATGAAGGACCTAATATACCAGGTCCCGAACTACATGTTGAAGGATGGAAGATGCCTGTGTGTGAATTTTTCAACGTGTGGTAGCTGATATGTCCTTACTACACAGTATAAATGCACACGAGGCCCATGCTTGAGAGAAGGTCACTCTGTGACTCTAACCTTTATTAGCCAGCACTCAAGTGATGAAGGTGGGTGGAGCTTTCCCTTTTATACCTGAAAGTCCAGGTTAGGTGTGTCTCCCACAAGTTCACCACCTCGTGGTCATTATTCTCACAGTGTACAACTTAGCTCAGTTTATACATGGGTTACAACGATGGTTGAATACATGACATCACCTCCCCCCCAAAGTTTTATTGGGATCACAGGTTGAGTCTCTCTGGTGGTTTACGCCCCCTTGTAGAGCGCCTAAGCTGGGGCTCCGGTTGTTGGGCGCTGGCCTGAGTGTCTGCTGTTTGTGGTGCCTGTCCGGACTACCCACATTGACTGGACTCTCCTCCACTTGGTTCCGGTGTTCAGTCATCTATGGTGGAATGAACTCTACATCGTGTTCTTCCTCTGCTTCTTCTATGGGGTTGCTGAGCCTCCTTTCTGTTTGATCCACATATTTGCGGCAGATTTGTACATTGGTAAGTTTAACTACCAGAATCCTATTCCCCTCTTTGGCAATCACAGTGCCTGCAAGCCATTTGGGCCCTGCAGCATAGTTAAGCACAAAGACAGGGTCATTGACAGCGATACCTCGCCCCCTCGCATTCCTGTCATGGTAGTCACATTGTGACTGATGCCTGCTCTCGACAATTTCTTTCATGGTGGGGTGTATAAGGGATAACCTGGTTTTGAGCGTCCTTTTCATTAGCAGCTCTGCGGGTGGAATCCCTGTGAGCGAGTGTGGTTGGGATCTATTGGCTAACAGGAGGCGTAATAAGCGGCTTTGTAGAGAACCCCCTTGGATTCTGAGCATCCCCTGTTTGATTATCTGCACTGCTCGTTCCACCTGGCTGTTTGAGACCGGCTTGAACAGTGCCGTTCTGACATGGTTGATACCATTTCCTGCCATGAAGTCCTGGAACTCAATGCTTGTAAAGCACGGGCCATTGTCGCTGACCAAGACGTCCGGTAGACCATGGGCAGCGAACATTGCCCGTAGACTTTCTACCGTGACAGATGATGTGCTTGAATTGAGAATGTCACACTCGATCCATTTGGAGTAGGCGTCTACTGCAACCAAAAACATTTTTCCCATGAAAGGACCTGCGTAGTCCACATGGATGCGTGACCATGGCTTGGCGAGCCAGGACCAGGGGCTAAGGGGGGCTTCCCTGGGCGCATTGCCCAGCTGGGCACGCGTGTTGCACCTGCGAACACAAAGTTCCAGGTCTGCATCTATCCCTGGCCACCAAACGTGTGACCTGGAAATTGCCTTCATCATGACAATGCCCGGGTGCATATTGTGGAGTTCTCGGATGAACGCCTCTCTGCTCATCTGGAGCATGACTACTCGGTTTCCCCATCGTAGGCAATCGGCCTGAATCGAGAGTTCATCCGTGCGCCTGTGAAATGGTTTAAATTCCTTAGGGCCTGCCCCGTACGTGGCTGCCCAGTTCCCATTCAGGACACATTTCTTGACTAAAGACAGTAGCGGGTCTCTATTTATCCAGACTTTGATCTGACGGGCTGTCACACATGAGCCTTCGCTTTCGAAAGCTTCAACAGCCATGACCATCTCAGCAGCATGCTCGGTTGCCCCCTCGGTGGTGGCTAGTGGGAGCCTGCTGAGTTCATCGGCGCAGTTTTCAGTGCCCGGTCTGTGCCTACTTGTATAGTCATAGGCGGTTAACGTGAGTGCCCACCTCTGTATGTGGGCCGATGCGTTTGCATTTATGGCCTTGTTGTCAGCCAAAAGGGACGTTAGGGGTTTGTGATCTGTCTCCAGCTCAAATTTCCTGCCAAACAGGTACTGGTGCATTTTCTTCACTGCATACACATGCAAGCACTTCCTTTTCTGTCATCCCGTAGCCCCTTTCTGCCTGGGACAGACTTCTGGAGGCATAAGCTCCCGGCTGTAACTGACCCTTGGCATTAACATGCTGCAACACACACCCGACCCCATAGGACGACGCATCGCACATTAAAACAAGTTTCTTACATGGGTCATAGAGCGTTAACAGATTGTTGGAGCATAACAAATTGCATGCTCTATCAAAAGCCCTTTCCTGGCTGCCCCCACCAGACCCATTCGCGACCTTTGCATTGGAGCACGTGTAGCGGTTCAAACAGCGTGCTCAATTTGGGAAGAAAGTTACCAAAATAGTTCAGGAGCCCCAGGAACGAATGCAGCTCCGTCGTGTTACGGGGTCTGGGTGCTCTCTGGATCACTTCTGTCTTGGATGCAGTAGGTCTGATCCCGTCTGCTGCTACCCTCCTCCCCAGGAATTCTACCTCTGGAGCTAAGAAGACGCACTTCGCCTTTTTCAGGTGCAGCCCTACCCGGTCCAGTCTGCGTAGCACCTCCTCCAGGTTGTGGAGGTGTTCTTCAGTATCACGACCCGTAATGAGGATGTCGTCTTGAAAAACCACTGTCCCTGGAATCGACTTGAGGAGGCCATCCATATTTCGTTGAAAGATCGTGGCGGCCGAACGACTCCCGAACGGGCATCTGTTGGACTCAAACAATCCCTTGTGTGTCGTGATGGTGGTCAGCTTCTTCGACTCACTCGCCAGCTCCTGGGTCATGTAAGCTGAGGTCAGGTCCAATTTTGAAAAAAGTTTGCCACCGATAGCATCGCAAAGAGGTCCTCCACTCTCGGTAACGGGTACTGGTCTTGGAGTGACACCTGATTGACGGTGGCCTTGTAATCACCACATATCCTGACCGACCTATCAGCCTTGAGCACCGGCACAATTGGGCTCGCCCGGTCACTGAATTAGACTGGCGAGATGATGCCTTCCCTCAGCAGGTGGTCCAATTCGCCTTCTATCTTTTCCCGCACAACTCTGGCCTTGTGGTGTACTGGCCTGACGTCCGGGTTTATGTGAATCACTGCCTTGGCCCCCATGAAAGTGCCAATGCCGGGTTGAAATAGTGAGTCAAATTTGTCCAGACCTGTGAGCATGATACTCGCTCCACAGAAGAAATTGCATTGACATTGCCCCATTTCCAGTTCATGACAGCAAGCCAACTCCTCCCCAGTAATGAGGGACCATCCCCCGGGACAATCCAGAGTGGCAACCTGTTCTGCGAATCTTTGTGGGTCATGACTACCGTGGCGCTGCCTAGCACCGGAATGGTCTGTAGTTGTAGTTGTGTATATATCTGTAGTTGTGCGTCAATCGGCGATAATTTTGGCCTCCTGGCCTTGGACGCCCACAACGTTTCAAACTGTTTGATACTTATCAGGGACTGCCTGTCCCGCGTGTCTAGCTCCATTGATACAGGGATGCCATTGAGGAGCACTTTCATCATTATCGGTGGCGTCCTGGTGTATGAACTGTATACGTGCTCCACATGAACTCGCTGAACTTCAGCTTCCAGCGATTTCCTCCAGTGTTCATTTGGCCTTGTAGGGCTTACATCGGGCCCATCCTCCTCGTACATCAGCCTGACTGCAGTCTTCCTGCGGCAAGTGACCGCTGACGTTGCAATTTCTGCAGGTATATTACTGATACCTGCAAACTCTGGCTGGGTGTGTGCCTCCACACCTCCAACATGAGCCGTAGTTGGAAACAAAAGGTCCATCACCAGTCGATTGTCTCTGACTGTCTCTGTAACTGTCCTTAAGTGCACCATTAACAGGTGTTGATGGCCCCATTACTGGTCTCATTGTCCCTTGCGATGGCGTGAATCGCTGTTCAGCTAGCCATTGTCTCTGTTGAATTTTCCCTCTGGGTTCGACTACACGCTCGGGCATGTCCGATTGTCCTTGTCTGCCTGGAGAAATGTGTGCCACGTTAACAATGTTGACTCCCTGTCCATTTGCTGCATTTGAGCCCAGATTTTTGTCAAACATCATTCTGGTCTCTTCCTCCCCTTAGATACAAGTCTGGGCCATCAAAGCCGCCGTTTCGAAGGTCAAGTCTTTGGTCTCAATCAATTTCCTGAAAACCCCAGCATGCACGATGCCCTCAATAAAAAAGTCTCGCAGCATCTCCGCTCTGCATGCATCTGGGAACTTACATCGGCTCGCCAGTCGCCGGAGATCTGCCACGAAGTTTGGAACGCTTTGCTCTTCTCACCGCAGGTGCATGTAAAACCGGTGTCTCGCCATGTGCATGCTGCTCGCCGGTTTAAGGTGTTCCCTGAGTAACTTACTGAGCTCTTCGAACGTCTTGTCCGCCGGCTTCTCTGGCGCTAGAAGGTCCTTCATCATGAGTACATGCCGGATCCACAAACCGTCAGGAGATGAGCCCTGCGTTTGTCGGCCGAATCCTGTCCCAACCATTCCTTAGTGACAAAACTTTGCTGTAGTCTCTCAATAAAGTCGTCCAAATCTTCACAAACACAGTACCTCTCCTCTGTGCTGCTAGTGGCCATGCTCGCGTGGTTTAAATCCCAGTTTCTCGTCGCCAATGATATGTCCTTACTATACAGTATAAATGCACACGAGGCCCATGCTTGACAGAAGGTCACTCTGTGACTCTAACCTTTATTAGCCAGCACTCAAGTGATGAAGGTGGGTGGAGCTTCCCCTTTTATACCTGAAAGTCCAGGTTAGGAGTGTCTCCCACAAGTTCACCACCTAGTGGTCATTGTTCTCACAGTGTACAACTTAGGTCAATTTATACTTGGGTTACAATGATGGTTGAATACATGACAGTGGCCGTTGCACACCAGCCACCACACGAGCTTGACAGAGCTAGGTCTTGGTCCAGGGGCAAGGGTTAACCAAGACGACAGGAGACCAGCTCTGCTCATTGACCTAGTGTGCACACATATTGCAGTGTGGGCTGGCCTGTGCTGCCCCTGGGTCCTCGCCTATTTTAGGCCCCAAACTCACACCTCTCCTGGGCCCCGATCACATCCCTCCACGAACTCGCGCCACTCCTTCGCCGCGACCTTGCCGCTCCTTCGCCTCAACCTTGCCGGTCCTGCTGCACCTGCCCAGGTTCCAATCAGCAACCTGGATTTGGGTGACGTCAAATCTGGTCGCCCTCTTCACAGTCGTCGCCCTCCTGCAGCAGCACGCACTGCTCCCTGCAGTGACATGCCTCCGCACATTGCTCCCTCTAATGGCCCCGACCTGCTGATGGTCTTGCAGACCGGGACCAGACTGATTTCCGGGCCAGGCCTCCGCACGTTGCTCCCTCTAATTGCTGAGCACTGTCATAGTCTCCACCCACATCTCAAATGTCAGATCAGCCTTCTGACGCCTTCAAACCAATAAACAGGCTGAAAAGCTTAATATGTCTTTTTCATGTCAAAATGTTAATAAAAAACCAATGAAGTATTGATTTAAGTTTAAAATGGGATTAAATAAAATTTTTCCTCATAGTCCATGAATTTACAAGTGCATTGAGAACTTTTCCTGTGCTGATTCCAAAATCACGATCGTTCCACTTTCGTCCCTTATACTTTTAATTCAAGAGTTTGGTGGTTGGACTGTGGAGGAATCAGGTCTCCCAGAAATTTAAACTTAAATATTTAAAATTCTACTGTACTTGCAAACAAAAGTCCAGGACAAAAGATGACCTTCACCACACGGACTGCAGCGGTTCAAGAAGGCGGCTCACGGCCACCTTCTCAAGGGCAATTCAGAATGGGCAATAAATGCTGGCCTGGCTCACATCCCGCGAATAAATTATCTCGAGTGCCGTGAATTGGATTACTTCCGCTCACCCTTTCAGCTCGTATCATTTTGGCGGCACAAATTACTGTAAGTGCAAACTGATAACACCGTGGCGAGGATAATGGGACATTTGGGACCTCATGAACGTCGGATCCAACCTATCTGCTCAACCAGTGAAGGTTCAGGATAGAGAAAGAAATGGAGCAAACGATGGAGAAAAAAACAGGGAGAATTAAAATCAAATTACATATAGAAAGAGAATCAAAGAGAAAGAAAGGAAGATTGGATTAAAAGATAGAACAAAGAGACAGAAAGGAAAAGTAAGAAAATTTTTTTAAAAATTTACATTTTAAATTAAAAAAACAATTTACTACCTGGGGGAGACGCCACAATTTCATTGTTCCCTTTCCAGCCTCCAAGGTTGAGTTGCATGTCAGGACCATTAACAGGGACATTGTGATGTGAATTCATAGATTCATAGACATTTACAGCACGGAAAGAGGCCATTTCGGCCCATCATGTCCGCGCCGGCCGACAAAGAGTTATCCAGCCTAAACCCATTTTCCAGCTCTTGGTCCGTAGCCCTGTAAAGCAGTGGGAGTCATTCAAGGAGGAGATCCTGAGGGTTCAGAGCAACTTTGTGCCCTTAAAGAAAAAGGGTGGGACTAACAAATCTAAAGCGTCCTGGATGTCAAGGGACATACTGGGTGGGATAAAGAACAAAATGGAGGTTTATGACAGATACCAAGGGCTAAAAACTGCAGAAACTCTGGAGGAGTATAGAAGTACACATCCAACTACTTTTTAAATATGATGAGGGTTTCTGCCTCTACCACCCTGTCAGGTAGTGAGTTCCACACCCCCACCACCTTCTGGGTGAAGACATTTCTCCTCAAATCCCCTCTAAACCTCCCATCAAATACTTTAAATCTATGCCCCCTGGTTGTTGACCACTCTGCTAAGGGAAATAGGTTCTTCCTATTCACCCTATCGATACACCTCAATAAGGTCTCCCCTCAGACTCCTCTGTTCTAAAAAAAACAAACCCAGCCTATCCAATCTTTCCTCATAGCTAAAATTCTCCAGTCCAGGCAACATCCTCATAAATCTCCTCTGCACCCTCTCTAGTGCAATCACATCTTTCCTGTAATGTGGTGAACAGAACTGCACGCAGTCCTCCAGCTGTGGCCTAACTAGTGTTTTATACAGTTCAAGCATAACCTCCCTGCTCTTGTATAGTATGCCTCAGCTAATAAAGGCAAGTATTCCATATGCCTTCTAAACCACCTTATCTACCTGGCCTGCTACCTTCAGGGATCTGTGGACATGCACACCAGGTTCCTTTGTTCCTCTACACTTTTCAGTGTCCTACCATTTAATGTGTATTCCCTTTCCTTGTTAGCCATCCCCAAATACATTACCTCACATGTCTCCTGATTGAATTCCATTTTCTACTGTTCTGCCCACCTGACCAGTTGATTGATATCTTCCTGCAGTCTACAGCTTTCTTCTTCATTATCAACCACACAGCCAATGTTAGTGTCGTCTGCAAATTTCTTTATCATACCCCCTGCATTCAAGTCCAAATCATTGATATATATCACAAAAAGTAAGGGACCTAGCACTGAGCCCTGCTGAACCCCACTGGAAACAGCCTTCCAGTCACAAAAACACCCATCAGCCATTACCCTTTGCTTCCTGCCTCTGAGCCAATTTTGGATCCAACTTGTCATTTTGCCCTCAATTCCATGAGCTTTTATTTTCATGGCTAGTCTGCCATGTGGACCTTATCAAAAAACTTGATAAAATCCATATACACTGCATCACAAAAGCACTACCCTTATCGATCCTTCTTGTTACCTCCTCGAAAAATTCAATCAAGTTAGTCAGACACGACCTTCCCTTAATCATCATCATAGACAGTCCCTCAAATGAGGATGACTTGCTTCCACATATGTTCACAGATGTTTCAACGAAGGACCCGATGTTCCAGTCCTGAACTCTAATTGAGGGGTGGAAGGTGCTTGTTTGTGGATTTTTTTAACGTGTGGTGACTGTTGCACACTAGCCACCACATGGGCTTGAAAAAGCTAGACCTTTATCCAGTGGCAAGGGTTAACCAGGACGACTGAAGACCTGCTCTGCTGCATGGACCGAGTGCGCACACATATCACAGTGTGGGCAGGCCTGTGCTGCCCCTGGGCCCTCGGCTCTTCTGGGCCCCGTACCCTCATTCACCGCACCTCCGCTATGATCTCTCGCAGCTCCTCCACCACAAACATTCGCCGCACCTCTGCCATGATCTCTCACTGCTCTTCCGCCATAAAAACACTCGCCGCACCTCCGCCACGATCTCCCGCTGCACCTCCGCACCAAACATTCGCCGAACATCAATCACGATCACCCACCAAATCTCAGCCATGATCCCTCATCACTCCTCCGCCCCGATCACTAGTCACAAGTCCGCCATGGCCTTTCCGCTCCTCTGCTGTGTCAAGGCCCCACCGATTCTCCTGCCCATGCTCCAAACGGCGGCCTAGGTCCTGAAGACATTACCCAGACGCCCACCTCGAAGCCATCGCACATTTATATCGGCTCTCGCTGAAGCTGCAGTGGCATGCTCCAGCTCTATTTATAGCTCGGACCTGCAGAGATGTTCTGCGAGAGAGCATCTTCCCTTAATAAATCCATGCTGACTGTCCTAATCCATGTCTTTCAAAATGAAGATTTATCATGTCCCTCAGAATTTTTTCCAATAATTTTCCCACCACCGAGGTTAGGCTGACTGGCCTATAATTACTCGCTCTATCTCTTTCTCCATTTTTAAACAAAGGTACAATGTCAGCAGTTCTCCAGTCCTCTGGCACCACACCTGTAGCCATGGAGGATTGAACAATGATGGTCAGAGCCTCTGCTGCTTCCTCTTTTGCTTCTCTTGGGATGCATTTCATACGGGTCTGGGGATTTATCCACTTTCAAAACTGCTAAGCGCCTTAATATTTCCTCTCTCACTATGTTTATTTCATCTAATATTTCACACACCTCCTCCCTGATTTCAATGTCTGCATCACCCCTCTCTTTTCTGAAAACAGATGCAAAGTATTTATTAAGAACCATACCCACATCTTCCGCCTCCACACACAGATTATCTTTATGGTCTCTAATAGGCCCTATTCTTTCTTTAGTTGTCCTTTTGCTTTTAATGTATTTGTAAAAAGTCTTTGGGTTTTCCTTGATTATATTTGCCAACATTTTTTCATGCTCTCTCTTTGCTTTCGTAATTGCCTTTTTAATTGCACCCCTGGACTTTCTATACTCCTCTAGAGATTCTGCAGTATTGAGCCCTTTGTGTTTGTCATTAGCCTCCATTTTTTCTTTATCCTACCCTGTATGTCCCTTGACATCCAGGGGGCTCTAGATTTGTTAGTCCCACCCTTTTTCTTTAAGGGGACATACTTGCTCTGATCCCTCAGGATCTCCTCCTTGAATGCTTCCCACTGCTCTCACACTGATTTACCTTCAAGTAGGCGTTTCCAGTCCACTTTAGCTAAATCGCTTCTCAGCTTAGTACAATTGGCTTTACCACAATTGAGAACTTTTATTTTTGGTCTATCTTTGTCCTTTTCCATAACTAACCTAAATCTAACTGAATTATGATCACTAACGCCAAAATACTCTCCCACTGATACCGCTTCACCTGCCCAGCTTCATTCCCTAAAACTGTGTCCAGAACCGCCCCTTCCCTTGTTGGGCTTGTTACATACTGGCTAAAAAAGTCCTAAAAATGAATGCATTTTAGGAATTTTTCATCCTCTATAACTCTATAACAATATGTCGAGGAACCAACTAGAGAGCAGGCCATCCTAGACTGGGTCTTGTGTAATGAGAGAGGATTAATTGGCAATCTTGTTATGCGAGGCCCCTTGGGGAAGAGTGACCATAATATGGTAGAATTCTTCATTAAGATGGAGAGTGACACAGTTAATTCAGAGATTAGGGTTAAAGAAAGGTAAATTTAATGGTATGAGATGTGAATTGACTAGGATAGACTGGCAAATTATATTAAAGAGTTGATGGTGGATTGGCAATGGCAAACATTTAAGGATCACATGGATGAACTTCAACAATTGTACATCCCTGTCTGGCATAAAAATAAAATGGGGAAGGTGGCTCAACCGTGGCTAATGAGGGAAATTAGGGGTAGTGTTAAATCCAAGGAAGAGGCATATAAATTGACCAGAAAAAGCAACAAACCTGAGGACTTGTAGAAATTTAGAATTCAGCAGAGGAGGACAAAGGGTTTAATTAGTGGGGGGGAAATAGAGTACGAGAGTAAGCTTGCAGGGAACATAAAAACTGACTGCAAAAGCTTCAAAAGGTACGTGAAGAGAAAACGATTAGTGAAGACAAACGTAGGTCCCTTGCAGTCAGAATCAGGTGAATTTATAACGGGGAACAAAGAAATGGCAGACCAATTGAACAGATACTTTGGTTCTGTCTTCACTGAGGAAGACACAAATAACCTTCCGGAAATACTAGGGGACCGAGGGTCGAGCGAGAAGGAGGAACTGAAGGAAATCCTTATTAGTCAGGAAATTGTGTTCGGGAAATTGATGGGATTGAAGGCTGATAAATCCCCAGAGCCGATAGTCAGCATCCCAGATTACTTAAGGAAGTGGCCCTAGAAATAGTGGATGCATTGGCGGTCATTTTCCAACATTCTATCGACTCTGGATCAGTTCCAATGGATTGGAGGGTAACTAATGTAACCCCACTTTTTAAAAAAGGAGGGAGAGAGAAAATAGGGAATTATAGACCGGTTAGCCTGACATCGGTGGTGGGGAAAATGTTGGAATCAATTATTTAAGACGTAATAGCAACTCGTTTGGAAAGCAGTGACAGGATCGGTTCAAGTCAGCATGGATTTATGAAAGGGAAATCATGCTTGACAAATCTTCCAGAATTTTTTGAGGATGTAACTAGTGGAGTGGACAAGGGAGAACCAGTGGATGTGGTGTATTTGGACTTTCAAAAGGCTTTTGACAAGGTCCCACACAAGAGATTAGTGTGCAAAATTAAAGCACATGGTATTGGGGGTAATGTATTGATGTGGATAGAGAACTGATTGGCAGACAGGAAGCAAAGATTAGGAATAAACGGGTCCTTTTCAGAATAGCAGTCAGTGACTAGTGGGGTACCGCAAGGTTCTGAGCTGGGCCCCCAGCTATTTACAATATACATTAATGATTTGGATGAAGGAATTGAATGTAATATCTCCAAGTTTGCAGATGACACTAAGCTGGGTGGCAGTGTGAGCTGTGAGGAGGATGCTAAGAGGCTACAGGGTGACTTAGACAGGTTAGGTGAGTGGGCAAATGCATGACAGATGCTGTATAATGCAGCAGAGCTGGTCTCCAGTTGTCCTGGTTAACCCTTGCCACTGGACCAAGACCTAGCTCTGTCAAGCTCGTGTAGTGGCTGGTGTGCACCACACATTAAAAAAATCCACGCACAGGCATCTTCCGCTCTTCAGCATGTAGTTCGGGATCCAGAATATCAATGAAACACCTGTGAACCCATTCGTTTTCAGTGTGGAAGCGAGTCATCCTCGTTTTGAGGGACTGCCTATGATGATGATGATGATAAGGAATGTAGATAAATGTGAGTTTATACACTTTGGTGGCAAAAACAGGAAGGCAGAATATTATCTGAATGGTGATAGTTTAGGAAAAGGGGAGGTGCAACGAGACCTGGGTGTCATGTTACATCACTCATTGAAAATTTGCATGCAGGTACAGCAGGTAGTGAAGAAGGCAAATGGCATGTTGGCCTTCATAGCGAGAGGATTTGAGTATAGGAGCAGGGAGGTCTTACTACAGTTGTACAGGGCCTTGGTGAGGCCTCACCTTGAATATTGTGTACAGTTTTGGTTCCCTAATCTGAGGAAGGACATTCTTGCTATTAAGGGAGTGCAGCGAAGGTTCACCAGACTGATTCCCGGCATGGCGGGACTGACATATGAAGAAAGACTGGTTCGGCTAGGCTTATATTCACTGGAATTTAGAAGAATGAGAGGGGATCTCATAGAAACATGTAAAATTCTGACTGGATTGGACAGGTTAGATGCAGGAAGAATGTTTCTGTTGTTGGGGAATTCCAGAACCAGGGGTCACATTCTAAGGATAAATGGTAAGACATTTAGGATCGAGATGAGGAGAAACTTCTTCACTCAGAGAATTGTGAACCTGAGGAATTCTCAACCACAGAAAGTTGTTGAGTTCGTTAGATATATTCAAAAGGGAGTTAGATATGGCCCTTACGGCTAAAGGGATCAAAGGGTATGGAGAGAAAGCAGGAATGGGGTATTGAAGTTGCATGATCAGCCATGATCATAATGAATGGCCTACTCTTGCACCTATTTTCTATATTTCTATGTTTCTATGTTTCACACTAATTTTATCCCAGTTAATATTAGGGTAGTTGAAATCCCCTACGAATACTGCCCTAAAATTGTTGCAGTTCTCAGAAATTAGCCTACTTATTTGCTCTTCTATCTCCCTCTAACTGTTTGGGGGTCTATAGTACACTCCCAGCAGTGTGATCACTCCTTTTTTGTTCTTCAATTTAACCCATATGGCCTCGTTTGATGATCCCTCTAACATATCATCCCTTCTCACAGCTGTAATTGATTCTTTAATTAATACTACAATCCCCCTCCTTTTTTATGCCCCTCTGTATCACGTCTGAGACCCTGTAACCAGGAATGTTGAGCTGCCACACCTGCCTTTCTTTCAGCAATGTCTCAGTAATAGCTATAATTTCATACTCCCAAATGTCTACTTGTGCTCTCAGCTCATCTGCCTTATTATCTATACTCCTTGCATTGAAGCATATACCATTTAGCACTGCAAAACTCCCTTGTTATCTATTTTCTAGCCCTCGTTTTCTTAGTCTTCCAAATTCAATTTTTACTTTTCTGCTTTCCAATTTCAGCATTGCTTCTCTCTCTACTGAATCTATTCTCAGGTTCCTATTCCCATGCCAAGCTAGTTTAAACCCTTCCCAAGAGCACTAACAAACCCCGCCACAAGGATATTGGTCCCGGCTCTGTTGAGCTGCAACCCGTCCGGCTTGTACATGTCTCACCTCCCCATGAAACGATCCCAATGCCTCAGGAATCTTATGCCCTCCTTTCTGCACCATCGCTCCGGCCACGCATTCATCTGCTCTATCCTCCTATGTCTGTACTCATGTAAGGGTGGTCTCTATGAGGGGGTCAGGTTCCCTTCTGACCAACTTGAGTGGTTCGAATTGCTCCCACTACCTTGGGTTCTGTACTTTGGATTATTTGCAGGGTGTGACAAAAGTGCAAAGGATACTGGTTTGATTCAAAAGAAACTTTGGTTTTATTTCAGACAAGGTAATACAAGCTTATTACTCTAGTAAGAAAATACAAGGCCAAACTTACAATCACTCTAATAAAGGACAATACAAGGAAAGGTACAAAGTTAAACTTATAACCACTCTAATAAAGGACAATACAACGAAAGGTACAAGGTCAAACTTATAATCATTCTAATAAAGTACCATACACTACAGATTCAAATGGAGTTACAGTAAAATTATACCTCCCACCTCCCAATACCTAATCCTAGCTAGGTTGGACTCCAGGGCAGGCAGGGACTATGTTTACCAATCCTTTTTGACAGTTAACGGTAGATCGCGGTTTCGGGGTTCGCTGGATGCGGTAGGATCTGCTTGCCATACCCTGGATGTCGGAGAAGACTTTTTGTTGCACAATCTTCAGTTGGTTGAGTCTGCTGATGTGGTAAGGTGCATTTTGGATCTATGAGGTAAGTACCTGGTTTTCTTCAGTCTTTTAGGTAATGTTTTACCCGGTGGTAGGTCAGGATTAGATTGTAAAGTGGAAACTTTTCGATTCTTCGTTCTTTTCCCGTTGGAGCTTTGTTCGAGTTTGGTCGATCGCGGTGGTTTTTCCGTTGATACCATTTTGACTTTGGTCGGTTGCTGTCGCGATGGTGATGTTCTTCCTTCCTTCAGGACTTCAGGACTTCGAGGCTGGAGAAATTAGTTTACAACTGTCGCGTTGGTTTCTCTCCTTGCCTTGATGACACAGTGTAGTGTGGTACTAGTCTGTCAGTCAAAGTGTCATCTGAGGTAGTAGCAGCCTTGTAGCTACCTAGCAACCTAACCTCTGTTGAAAACAGGGGCCAGTTATACGATTTCAGTGCTTCTAATCTTGGCGCCAAATCAGTTCAAAATCCTTTATAATAATTTTGGTGGGCTTGGTTCTTCTTTGTAATATTTTGTCAGGCTCGTTAAAAGTTGATATGTTTTGGGTGAGTTGATGTTCGAAAACTGTTTCCTGATGGAAGTATTAGTTTGGTAATTGCAATGTCCTTAGTCTTTCGCATACTGGCTGGATTGGGCCTCTTTGTGATGTATATGCTGAAATGGTTGTCCAGACCCATGTTGATGGGTAGCTACCTCTGGGTGATTTTGTGATGTAAATGTTTCTTGTGGAGGAAGGATTTTCGAATACTCATTCTTCCAGACAGGTTAACTTATTCCTCAGGTAGCTTCACTTAATTAGAGTGTCTCCTGCTAGTTCCTTAGGTCCGCCCACAGCCTTGAGTTTGTATTTTAAAATCCCAAATTCTATTAAAGTTTGTAATTTCTTCCATAAGCACTTTAGAGTTCCAAACATTTCGGTAGATAGTCCCAAATTGAATTTTCTTTCGAATGAGCCCAAACACAGGGGGGGTTTCTTGTAAATTTTGCACCTGCTTCAGTCCCCCCTGTTGACACTCCACACTCTTGAGTGTCAATCAAGGTAAGCAAAATTCTTGCTCCCGAGAGTCAACCTTCCTTGCATTTACACTAGCTAAACATTATCCTGCATCCCCCGTTGAAATGCAAATACAATTTACAGGCGACTACAGTCATTACAATTCGGTTATAGCATAGTGGGGGTATCATGTCCCTCTTTTACTTAATTTTCACATGGGATAATGGTACATAGTCAAACACAGTTTAATAAAATAAGTAAAAGCACATAGTCAAACACATTCTCAAGTGACATAAAGGTCCATAGTCAAACACATTTTACATTCAGTAAAATAAAGGTACATGATCAAACACATTTTAGGTAGCATTCTCGCAATACTCGATATTTTGCGGTTTACAGCAGGTAAAATCAAACACCAAATAAACATGGCAGTATGGTGTCACCCCTCCCTGCACGATTCCCAAGTTCGGCCAAGAGCATACAGCACCCTTTGGTGTCTGACCTGACGGCCTCTGCGTTTCACTCGGCAAGTGAGACGCCATAAGTAAAGTATAATCGCGAGTTGACAAATAACTAAAGTATGGGAAATGATTCTGATCCAGACTGGGACCTCTATAGTTCTGAAAAGGTCCCACCAAGACGGAATGGTGATCTCGAGAATCTTTTTCCCTATCTCAATTGTTTTTTGTTCTTGAGTGTAGAAGTGTTTTTGTGAGATAATTACAGCTTTTAGCAGAGCGATAAGATGTTCGGGTAGAGGGGGAATTGCATAGCCAAAATGTACAACATAATCCTGCAGGTTTGTAATGTTTTCCTTCACAGTGAGGTGGACAGTGGAGGGTTCAGGAATGGGGACAATCCGTTCCTGGGCCACTTGAACTGATGCCTCAGGTTTGAAGCAAAAACTGCTGTCACTCACCAGACACCAGAAGTATCCATGTTGGTAGTGGGGCGCACTGGTGGTGACACAATATGTCCCACCCGCTATGTACGCGACCTGTGGGGGGACGTGATCTTGTTCCAATACTTCCATGGTGCAGTTAATAGGCTGTGCGCCAGCAGCTTTAAACCCACACTGTGACTTTGAATGGGCACTCAAGTACTGGGGACACAGTATTACGTGTGCACCCCAGCTCCGGCACCCAGAGAGGTCAGTGCCCGTTACAGCGTGCTCCCACTTTATGACATAGGGTGGGACCACTGTGAAACGAATGTGTGCACCTCCCTGAATAACTCCAATGTTTTCCACCCGGTATACCCGTGCAGGTCGGGCTGTCCCACCCATGACCGGCATCCTTAATACTATTCCCATAATGGTGTGGTGAGATTTCCCACAGTCTACTGGGACAGGGTAGGCTTCAGAGGCTAGCAGAGCTGGCACAGGCTTAGTGAATTGCTGTATGGATAGAGGGCTGCGAGGTGCTTGTTCCTGATCCAAGAGGGGACTACACCTTGTTTTAAATCCTCCAGGTTGTTGCGGCCCTCGCCCATACAGTACGCACACCTCGTTCTGGTCCGAAGTGTTTCTATCCTCCCGTATGAGTGCATTCACTGTCTGTGCATGTTTTTCCAGCTCAGCCACTATTTCTTTTAAATGGACAGTCATAGCCTGGTCCTCGTGTAGTTCTGATCCTACTACAGTGTTCTCCTGTTTCAGGATTTTCCTCAATTGGGTCTTTAAACTGTTTATCTGTGTTTGCAGTTCTATGTCATCTAGGCTATTTATTACAGAGGATGCTGTATTGTAGGCAATGAAAACATCGTTTATGATTCCCCTTCTAGGTCTCCCTGAGCCCATGGTGTCCCTAGCATTTAGCGTGTATAGGTCTGCTTTGTCTACATTTCCAAAGTCTAACTCATAAAATTTCTTGAACATGTCTCTAAGTAGGGCCTGGTATAGCAGCTCTGTTTCCTTTGGACACCATGATGGTAGGTGTACCTCGCTAAGGTTTAATATTACTGAAGCTACTGCATAATGTACCCCCTGGTATAATACCTTTTCAGTTGGTACCAATACCCATTTCCAGGTCCCTTGGTGGTGGTAGGACACCTTTTAGTACTGTGCGTATTGGTGGGGTTGTGGACAGGGGTTTCTTAATGTGTGCTCTTAGTTCGGTGACGTTAATTGGGAATGGGGAGTGTGGGACTGCGCACCCGTGTAGCTAGAATCCCACCCCATCTTGCCGTTGCCTGGCGAAGGTGATCGATATGCCTGTGGGACAAATATTCTCTGACCCCTCATGCAAACATAAATTCCTTGTTCGGATTCCCACCATTTGTCCCAACACACTTTTACTCCTCCCCGTGTCCCTGTGATGGTGCGGTACGTATCATTACCGAGTCTTTCCCAGTCCGATTCCTGGTCCCATGCATCCTTGCTGAGTTTTCTGAGCCACCACCATCTTCCCAGGGGAAAGTTCCCTTGCAAGTCAAACATACACGTTTTCCCTCTGTAACACTGACTCGGGCAGCGATGATCCGTATCCGGGGGCGTGGAAGTGACGCCTCCCCGTAGGTAAAATCTTCCTGGCTGGAGTAGCAGGTAGAGTTGGACCCCAGCCACCCTGGCCATCTTCCCTCGTGGGCATAAACGGCGAGTTCTTCCACGCCTGGTGTGCCACCCCGGCGGTTACGATCGGTGCTCATCCTCCTGAACACCTGTAAATGAAGGATTCTTCCACGTCTCCTCGGTCGCTGCTGCTCATACTTATCAGGGCGAGCAGGAATAGGACCCTTTTCATGCTGCTTTCTTTCCTGTAAGGGCACATAAAACAGATTGCCTAGCCCTGAGAAAGCTCTCTGGCTTGACAAAGGTGACCAAGTTCCAAATTGGGCTCTCTTCCTTTCAGACATAGTATAGTCTTTAATTGACTGGCTGCCTTATTCAGTTCCTTGTGGACTGATATCTGCTGCTAACTTTTATCTCACAGCCGTTTTGTTCGTTAACTCACCGGTGCTTCCCTTAACAGTTATACCATAGATTCTTCTTACACCCGGGTGTTACCTGGCCTGTGCCTCTTTTAATAGCTGCACAGGTAGATTCTTTCCCTTACCCCAGTTAACTAATACATATATACTTATCATTACACATAATCTTACACTACTCTAAATTATTCACTAAAACATCTTTAAATTCATATCGTACTATATATGTACATCTGCCACCTATCTCCGGGTGGCCAGGTTAATTCCTGCCTTTTTTCTTTCTTCTTCTTCTGCTGGGTGTCCAGCGAGGTTGGTAATAGGTCGGTCTGCACCGCCTAACCTGGAGTTTCCTGACCGGACTTGGATTTGAGTCCCACACTATCAGGGTGATAGAGAATTCAACAGGCTGCATTCAGACAGGCTGTGAGAAAGCACAGACCCCCAGTCAGAGCTGCTACATGAGTGGGAGCATGTTGCATTAAGTCATCAATCAACTTGACATTTCATGATATTTGGTAGTGAGCCAATTAAAGGTTAACAGTATATTAATTGAGCCAATAAGGTCAAAGAAGGTGTGTTCTTTTCTGTAAATTGAGCTAGGTATAAGAACAGCCATTTTGGCCATGTGTTCTCAGTAAGACAAAGGAACTGGCAATCAGCCAGAAGCTTGTTGCTGCTGCCAGAATAAATGTTATGTTAAAACTACAACCGGAGTTCGCATTTCATTGAAAATTAAGAGATCTAACAATTTTGGCGTCACAAACAGGATCGCTGAGGGAAGAAACTGAATTTTGGACATTGGACCTACATACTGAGGTAAGGACTCCTTTTTATAAAAGTCCTTGGTCAAAAGTCTAAATTCGCCTCTCCTTCTACGCGATTCCGAAAGCCACCGGTTTGCGAACCATCCGGTTGGTAGTCGGCTCGAGGTCCCATAGATGTCTAACTTCGGCGGTGTGTTAGTTAATTAATCACCGACCCACTGATCGGCTGGAAAGCCTATGACTCGAGACCCCAGTAAAGAAATCAATATTATGGCAGCAGGAGATAAGAGCAAAGAATTGCCTACAACTGTTAAAAATGAGCAGGCACCACCTGAGGTTTCGATAGATGAAATCCTCGAACAGTTGAAAGAATACATAGAGCAACAATTCGACTTATCTAAAACCTGTATTAAGATCGAACAAAAGTACGGAACCTACAAAGCACAATGGTCCTTGGACGAGATCAAAAAGGTCTGGGGAAAAATGACCCGTATGAAAAATAAAGAGCGAACCCGATGGTCCCTAACCGTTATGGGACAGATCCGACAGCGGAATGAAATTATAACGCGTTCCCAACATGATAGGGATCTGACCAGTACAAAGGATCAATTGCAAGCTGTTTGTGCACAGCTGCGACAGAAAAAACTTGAACTTGAAAAGTCGAAAGCGGAAGTTAAAGATCTTAAAGGTGAAATAAAGGAATGGAAAAAATCATTAGGTCAAGAGACAGTAATATGAAAAGGAAAATGTATCGGTCAATTCCCAGGGTACCCATGTTTGGATAAATTAAAAGCGCAAACCCGAAGACACGACCGAGGAATAGATACGGATTCTGAATCCTCTGACGATACAGATCGGAGGATGAAGAATTAGGGGTGCACTTTGCACCGTTTAAAAAAAGACGAGTTGGAGTCAAATTAGAAGAGACTGCTGATGAGGGCGGAACCAAAAAAATGAGGAAACGGGTGTATGCAGAATACTTAGTTCATGATCCGGCAGACCCAGAGAAAATTGACAAATAGTCCAAGGAATTGCCCAATCCAAAGAAAGGGGGAGTGAAAACGTGGGACCAATTGGACCGTTAAGAAATATATATCAACTTCATCAACTGATCACAGTATGGTTGAATTTGTAATACAGATTGAGGGTGAGGAAGTTGTGTCAGAAATGAGCGTACTATGCTTAAACAAAGGGGACTACAGTGGGATGAGGGCAGAGTTGGCTAAAGTAGACTGGAAACACAGACCAAATGATGGCACAATTGAGGAACAGTGGAGGATTTGTAAGGAGCTCTTTCATAGTGCGCAACAAAAATATATTCCATTGAAAAAGAAGGGTGGTAAGAGAAGGGATAACCAGCCGTGGACAACCAAGGAAATAAAGGAGAGTATCAAATTAAAAACCAATGCGTATAAGGTGGCCAAGGTTAGTGGGAAACTAGAAGATTGGGAACATTTTAAACAAAAGCAAAGAATGACAAAAAAGCAATAAAGAAAGGAAAGATAGATTACGAAGGTAAACTTGCGCAAAACATAAAAACAGATAGTAAAAGCTTTTACAAATATATAAAACGGAAAAGAGTGACTAAAGTAAATGTTGGTCGCTTAGAAGATGAGAAGGGGGATTTAATAATGGGAAATGTGGAAATGGCTGAGACTTTAAACAATTATTTTGCTTCGGTCTTCACAGTGGAAGACACAAAAACCATGCCAAAAATTGCTGGTCACGGGAATGTGGGAAGGGAGGACCTTGGGACAATCACTATAACTAGGGGGGTAGCGCTTGACAGGCTAAGGGGACTCAAGGTAGACAAGTCCCCTGGTCCTGATGAAATGCATCCCAGGGTATTAAAAGAGATGGCGGAAGTTATAGCAGATGCATTTGTTATAATCTACCAAAATTCTCTGGACTCTGGGAAGGTACCAGCGGATTGGAAAGCAGCTAATGTAACGCCTCTGTTTAAAAAAGGGGGCAGACAAAAGGCAGGTAACTATAGGCCGGTTAGTTTAACATCTGTAGTGAGGAAAATGCTTGAAACTATCATTAAGGAAGAAATAGCGGGACATCTAGATAGGAATAGTGCAATCAAGCAGATGCAACATGGATTCATGAAGGGGAAATCATGTTTAACTAATTTACTGAAATTATTTGAGGATATAACGAATATGATGGATAGAGGTGTATCGATGGATATGGTGTATTTAGATTTCCAAAAGGCGTTCGATAAGGTGCCACACAAAAGGTTGCTGCAGAAGATAGAGGTACGCGGAATCAGAGGAAATGTATTAGCATGGATAGAGAATTGGCTGGCGAACAGAAAGCAGAGAGTCGGGATAAATGGGTCCTTTTCGGATTGGAAATCGGTGGTTAGTGGTGTGCCACAGGGATCGGTGTTGGGACCACAACTGTTTACAATATACATAGATGACCTGGAAGAGGGGACAGAGTGTAGTGTGACAAAATTTGCAGATGACACAAAGATTAGTGGGAAAGCGAGAGGCTGCAAAGAGATTTAGATAGGTTAAGCGAATGGGCTAAGGTTGGCAGATAGAATACAATGTCGGAAAGTGTGAGGTCATCCACCTTGGGAAAAAAACAGTAAATTGGAATATTATTTGAATGGGGAGAAATTACAACATGCTGAGGTGCAGAGGGACCTGGGGGTCCTTGTGCATGAATCCCAAAAAGTTAGTTTGCAGGTGCAGCAGGTAATCAGGAAGGCGAATGGAATGTTGGCCTTCATTGCGAGAGGGATGGAGTACAAAAGCAGGGAGGTCCTGCTGCAACTGTATAGGGTATTGGTAAGACCGCACCTGGACTACTGCGTGCAGTTTTGGTCACCTTACTTAAGGGAGGATATATTAGCTTTGGAGGGGGTACAGAGACGATTCACTCGCTGATTCCGGAGATGAGGCGGTTACCTTATGATGATAGATTGAGTAGACTGGGTCTTTACTCATTGGAGTTCAGAAGGATGAGGGGTGATCTTATAGAAACATTTAAAATAATGAAAGGGATAGACAAGATAGAGGCGGAGAGGTTGTTTCCACTGGTCGGGGAGACTAGAACTAGGGGGCACAGCCTCAAAATACGGGGAAGCCAATTTAAAGCCGAGTTGAGAAGGAATTTCTTCTCCCAGAGGGTTGTGAATCTGTGGAATTCTCTGCCCAAGGAAGCAGTTGAAGCGAGCTCATTGAATGTATTCAAGTCACAGATAGATAGATTTTTAACCAATAAGGGAATTAAGGGTTACGGGGAGCGGGCGGGTAAGTGGAGCTGAGTCCACGGCCAGATCAGCCATGATCTTATTGAATGGCGGAGCAGGCTCGAGGGGCTAGATGGCTTACTCCTGTTCCTAATTCTTATGTTCTTATGTTCTTATCCCTGGGACGGAGTGCAAATTTTGACCATAATGGTGCCAAAAACACAAGGAAGAAAATTGCACGACAAGGTAGAAGAAGCTTTGGGGCAGGATGAGCAAGAATTAGATGCAGGATGGGAAGCGATTAAACACTGGCTGCAAGCCTTCAGTCCAGTTAAGACAGACTTGGGAAAAATTGCAGCCTGTCAACAGAAAGGAACAGAGGAGGTCCTGGAGTATGACAAGCGGTTTAGATACACGTGGCTAGAACATTCGGGTATGAATAATACGGATGAGGAAATGGATGAACAAGTGTTTGGACCCCTGAAAGCAGCTTTCGTGGCAGGTCTAAAGCCAGAACTGTCCAAAATGCTTAAGGTAGTGTTACCGGACTGGGAAGGTAGAGGAACTACCTTTGCAACATCGGTGGATCGATGTAACCAATTAGATCGGGATATGGGAGCTAAAGTCCGAGCTGTACAGGCTATGGGATGGAAATCCCAGGATTCCGATAAACAGTCATTAGGAAAATTACCCGGAAATTGTCATTATCGTGGGAAAGAAGGTCATTGGGCCAAGACATGCAGGGCAAAACAGCAAGGTCACGGCCGGGGAAGAGGACGCAGCCAGGGATACAATTCAGCCAACAAGCCAGGCTTGTCACAAGATAATGACCTCATAGCAGCATTTAAGCGACTGACAATACAACAACAGAAGGAGTTACTTGGGATAGCAAAAAACGATTAGAGCCCACTCTGGCCCCCCTCCTTGCACTAATACAACAAAGGGGAGCTGGGCTATATATAACTGTGAGGGTAGGCGATAAGGATCTGGACTGTCTTTTAGACACGGGGCGGAATTAACATGCTTACCCTACAATATGGAGACTTGGACAACACTGGTACTTATAGGGCTAGGTCCACATGAACTAACCACGCCGGTCTGGATAGGCCCAGTAGATCAACCCCTTTTGGGAATGGACGTTCTAATCTGAGTAGATTCATTGTTGCATTTTGAGGATGGTCGGGTGACATGGTTAATTAGAACTTTGAAGAAAGAAGAATTGAAGGAACACCCGATATGGGCTAAAGATAAGAACGATTGTGTCCTACTCCAGATGGAGCCTGCGTCATTTACAGGGAACAAGCCTCCATGCACTAAGCAGTATCCCATCAGTCCAACTGCCATCGCGGGAATCTTACCAGTTATTCAGCAATTGGAGAAACAAGGGGTGCTTATTAAAACGTATAGCTCCTCCAATAGCCCCGTGTGGCCGGTACAGAAATCTAATGAGACTTGGCGTTTGGCTGTCGATTATAGGAAAGCTAACCAGTGTATTGATCAAAAAGCTCCTTTGGTCGCAGATCCCTCCACCATTTTTAATGCCCTCAAACCGGAACATAAATATTTCTCGGTTATAGATATGGCCAACGGATTTTGGTCGGCGCCTCAGGCACCGGAGGTTCAACAGTGGTTTGCTTTCACGGTCCAAGGAAAACTGTATACTTGAACCCGGTTACCGCAGAGTTTCCACAACAGCCCGATGGTATTCCACATGGCTTTGCAAAGCCATTTGCGAGAATTATCTCCCCTGACATCCACAGTCATCCAATATGTAGACGATATCCTGCTAGCTTCAAACACGGAAGAACAGCATGAACAAGATTTACGAGCTTTGCTGGACCACCTTCAGCTGAAAGGAGGACATAAAGCCAGCATCGACAAAGCACAAATATCCCAAGAAGAGGTTGTATACCTGGGACAAAAGATTTCACAAGGAAAGAGAGAACTTACCCAGGATGGAACTGCAGCCATTCGGGCTGCTAAAAAATCTACCACTATTCAGGAACTAAGGTCTTTTTTGGGATTGCGTAACTTTAACAGAAATTGGATTGACTCCTTCACACAGCTTGCTCAGCCATTGAATGATATTTTAAAGGGGAAACGTGTCTCAAAAGAGGCCATCACCCTCACTAAGAAACAGCAAGAGGCCTACCTGAGTTTGAAAAAGGCTTTGTGTTCGGCACCGGCTCTGGGAATCCCCGAAAGTGGTAAGCCATTTACCCTGTTTGTCCATGAGAAAGAAGGATATATGACAGCTATACTGACACAAGAACATGGGGATCGGCAAAGACCTATTGGCTATTATTCGGCAAAACTGGATGCAGTAGCCCTCGGATGGGGAAGTTGCCTAAGGGCCATGGAAGCTACATGTCGAGCGGTAATGACCACTGCGGGTCTAGTCCTCAACCAAAAGCTGTTTTTCAAGTGTCCCCACAACGTACACGCTTTGCTGTCTATGAATAGAATGTCTCAGGTGACGGCAGCTAGATGGACCCACTGGACAGCTGTTTTGGAAGCTTCTAATCTCTATATCGTCCGGGCCAGCCCGGTTAATCCCGCAACTATGCTCCCGATGTCAGAATCGAGGGAGCAAGAGGGAGGAGAATGTGAAGAGCATGACTGTGTGGAGATGTTAAAAGAAACAGAAGAAGCAGCCTTAGCAGCAGAGGAGCCTCTACACAACCCAGACCTCATCCTGTTTACAGATGGTTCCTCCTTTGTTGACAATGGTACCAGAAAAGCAGGATGGGCAGTTACAACCTTGTATGAGGTAGTGGCAAAAGGATGTTTACCCTCAGGAACGGCAGCACAACAGGCCGAGTTACGGGCCCGGTCAGAAGCATGTCGAATAGCAGAAGGACAGACAGCTAATGTCCACACAGATTCGCGTTATGCTTTTGGAGTCGCTCACGACTTTGGTCTGTTATGGCGGAAAAGAGGATTCTTCACTGCTACTGGTACACCTATCCGAAATGGAAAAGAAGTTTGAGACTTACTAGAGGCCATACAATTACCTCAGGAAGTGACCATCCTGAAGTGTAAGGCCCATACCAAGGAAAATACCACGGAAGCACAGGGAAATGCCCTAGCCGACCAGGCAGCTAAAGATGCCGCCTCACAGGGTGTTCCTCCAGAAGAACCAACACAGATGTGCAGATTGAAAGCACTCAGGACTCTGACACGAGGCCTTCAAACAATGCAAGGCGAGTGCTCCCGAGAGGAAAAATGAACATGGATTGAGGCAGGAATTAAGCTATGCGAAGATGGTGTCTGGAGACAAAGAGTTACCGACAAGCCAGTCGCGCCACAAGCGCTTATGCCTTTTTTAGCCCAACAGATCCACTCGTGGGGACACTTGGCCTCACAACAGATGACGGCACGGTTCCAGAAAAGCTGGTGGGGTCGGGGATTTAAAAAACATGCCCAGCTGGTAGCAGACCGCTGTGTGGTCTGTCAGAAAAATAATTCTGAACCCATCACGGTAATGCCCCAACTGAGGCCCCCTGCCCCTGTCGGACCATTCCAGCATCTGCAGGTTGATTATATATCTTTTCCTTCATGCCAAGGATACACTAACATTCTTGTCATGGTCGACAGATTCTCTAGATGGGTAGAAGCTGTCCCAACTAAAAGAGCCACAGCCAATCACACTGCAAAGGTCTTGTGTAAGGATTACATTCCCCGATGGGGAGTCCGGAGTAGCATTGACTCAGATCAGGGAACACACTTCACAGGTGCTGTCTGCCAAGAAGTCTGTAGGTTACTGAACATTACGTGGGATTTACACTGTTCTTATCATCCACAATCATCAGGACAAGTAGAACGAATGAATCGAACTCTGAAACAACGGCTTTCCAAATATCACCAAGAAGGAACACCATGGCCCCAGGCACTACCAATAGTTCTATGTAGTATTAGGGCAACCCAAACAGAACTACAGGTCTAAGCCCATTTGAAATTATAACAGGGAGACCCATGTCGCTGCCAGGAACTATTGATTTACGGAAAGCTGATGTTCACTTAATGAGTGACACTTTGTTATCATACTGTCAGAACATAACTAATGCTATTAGTTCTGTTTCCCGACAGGTATCGGCAGCTTGGGGTAATCCACCCGAAGGAGGACATGACATCATCCCGGGAGTCTGGGTATATGTGAAAAAGTTGCATAAAGAACCTTTGGGTGCCAAGTGGGAGGGACCTTATCAAGTGTTATTGACCACCCAGGCAACTGTTAAAGTCCAAGGAAAGAAAGGCTGGATCCACGCCTCACACGTTAAATGAGCACCCGTAACTGAAGCTGAAATCTAATAAGGACAATTACTTTTTGCCAAAATGTCTAAATTTACTGTATTACTGACTGTAGTTATTCTAGGCATTTGCCTACTTCTTACTAGCCGACCCTCTGCACCAAAGGGAAATAGTAGGGTAGCAGGGGAATTACATGTAAATACCTTTTTATATATGTCATACATTTATGCCAAACAAGGTAACATTTCTAGTTGTTGGGTATGTGCGCATATTCCTATTCACTCAAAGGGAGGGATTCCCTTGAGGCCAGTTCCCTTGAATATCTCGGAAATGGCTGTGGATAATTAATCAAAACAAAACAGGCAATGCGTTTCAGGATACGGAAAACTGGGCACGTAAATGGAAGTCAGCAAGTTACAATTTGACTACCTTTGAAGGGAGATACCAACCGTGGTACAATAATTCCAAACGGCCCCCATTTTTTGTTATCACTAATACAACGGGAATAGGAAGACCGGGGGAATCGGTCTGTCTGATTCGAAACATCAAAGGAGGCCAAAATATGGGGTATAGTAACTGCTCCCGGAATTATAATGTAATCAAGCCACGGAACCGTTCAAACTGGGTCGATGTGGGAATTCTTAACGTAACGGGGATTCTGAATAAAACAGATGGAAAAGCATGGACTGGCCCTGGAGTGTTGCTGACAAAGAAACAGCTAACATTGATTGCCTATAATGGCACCTATTGGGTGTGTAGCCACAAGGCCTACCCTTGGCTGCTCAGAATTGGACGGGATCCTGCTATTTAGCCTACATTGTGCCATATATGTATTATATAAAGTCACTGTTGGAACATTCACACCATCCTAAGAGAGCTATCACAGAAACAGAGAGGTTCTTTGCCATTCTGATCCCCAGGTACGGGACCGCCAGACTGGCAAGAGAATCCATTAACATGGCATCCGTTGTGGAACGGGTAGCTAATGATACCTCAGAGGCCCTGGTTAAAATCAATGCAGAAATGGTAGCAATCCGCACAGTAGCCCTACTTGGAACTGAATGTTGCACGTATATCCCAGATAGCTCCGAATAAATTACCCGCTTAGTGGAGCATATCCAAAAGGAGATAGAAAAACTTAAGCAACCCCCATCATTCACTTTGTGGAGCGGAGCCACTGAATGGCTAGGTTCAATCGGAACTTCATTGGTGGAAGGTTTAATTCTATTCGTTGTAATTATTTTACTTTTATATTGTTTGTTTATGTTGATTAAATGTTGTTCAACCAGGCGGCTGTAGCTGCTGTCCTGCAGGTGAGACACCTTGCAGGTCCCAGCAGACCGTCTGTACGTGGCACAGGGGTATGTTATGCTTAAGGGAAGGTTGTTTACTGGTTGAATTAAGATATTGATTTGGATTTAATTGGAATAAGGTTAATTAACCTACTAAAACCAGACTTCCATTGTAGCCACGATGGAATTCGGGTTAGTTTAAATTTGTGTGGAAGCTACTAGTCCGGACATGTGGCGAAACACATCAACAAATTTTAGAAGGAAACTCTATTAACATGTATGAAATTATTTCATAGAATGTTTAACCAGTGAAGCCTAATGTTTTATGATTCAGTTTGTGAAAGAATCAAAGAGGGGATTGATAGAGAATTCAAACAGGCTACATTCAGACAGGCTGTGAGAAAGCACAGACCCCCAGTCAGAGCTGCTACGTGAGTGGGAGTATGTTGCATTAAGTCATCAATCAACTTAACATTTCAGGATATTTGGTAGTGAGCCAATTAAAGGTTAACAGTATATTAATTGAGCCAATAAGGTCAAAGAAGGCGTGTTCTTTTCTGTAAATTGAGCTAGGTATAAGAACAGCCATTTTGGCCATGTGTTCTCAGTAAGACAAAGGAACTGGCAATCAGCCAGAAGCTTGTTGCTGCTGCCAGAATAAAAGTTATGTTAAAACTACAAACGGAGTTCGCATTTCATTGAAAATTAAGAGATCTATCATGGGTGAACATCCCCTCCGGTGCTGCAGCACACCGCTCCTTTGGGGATTTCTTCTCCTGGGGGCTCTGCCTGGTTGAGGACTACGGGCTGGGGACTCTCCTTTGGTGGCTGGTCCACCGCTATCTCTTCTGAGAGTCCCTCGTTGCCCGAGGCTACTGGCTGGGTGCCCCTGCTCTCAGGCTGGTCTGACCTTAGGTGCCCTTCTGTGGTGGTCCCTTTCCTGGGGCTGAACCATTTAAATTGGAGCACTGGTGACCATGGTGTGCGGGGAGTCCTTCTTCAGGCTTCGGCTGCTGGGGGTGCGTCCGAATCCCAAATGATTGGGGGGACAGCTCCTCCAGTAACACAGTTCTCCGCCCCTCTAGGTACAGTCTGTGGGTCTACCATATCCCCTGTGGGATTTCCACAGTCGGAGCTGTTGACTTGGGGTCCCTGTCCTTTGTATGATTTACAGGTTTTGGCCATCCCTTACATTTAGCTGCTGCCCCTGGGTTGAAAGTTTGCACTGATTTATGTTGAACCACTTTGTACGGCGGGGCAATTTTCTGGAGCTTGCCTTGTCGACAATGTGGTACGGTCCCATGTACAGTGCCTCAAAGACCCCTACACTAGCGTAGTTTCTCACCATAACCTGGTCCCCTATCTCCCACTCATGGTGCTTGCGAGGTTCTAGCAGCAGTCGGTTGCTCCAATGCTGCTTTCCCATGTTGTTAGCAGCCTGCCAGTGAATCTGTTTAAGGTGTTCAAACAGATTCCTGACAAATCTGTCCTAGTTCGTCTCCCTGAGCTGCCCTTCCGTGAGTACCGGGGCTAACACATGGGTGGGGGTTTGCATGGCTCTGCCGGTCATGAGCTCGTACGGGGAGTACCCCATGCTTTTTGACTGGCTGGCCCGGATCACCGTGAGGACCAGTTGTAGGACCTCTACCCACCCCTTGGGTGAGTCCCCTGTCTCTTTGCGCAGCCTTTCTTTGATAGTGCGGTTTAAACGCTCCACAGGCCCGGATGACTGCGGGTTGTGGGCGACATGCCATTTTCCTTTGATGCCGAGTACCTTAAGGGTCTCCTGCATCACCTGCCCAGTGAAGTGACTCCCTTGGTCGGACTCCACGTATTGTGATAGTCCCCATCGAGAGAACACTTCTCTGACCAGGATCCTGGCTGTTCCCAGGGCAGTGGCTGTTTGGCATGGGAAGGCTTCCACCCATTTGGTGAATACATCCACCAACACTAGGCAGTACTTGTAGCCTCCCTGGGCAGTGGGTAGGGGCCTGATGTAATCAATCTGGATCGACTGCCAGGGTCCCTCTACCCTCCCGATATGTCCTATAGACACCTCTCTTTTCTGGGGGTCGGGGTTGTTGGCCGCGCACACCAGACAGCTAGCACAGAACTCGCGGACGTCTTCCCTGAGTCCTGGCCACCACCCTGCCTGTTCCACTTGTTGCCAAGTGGTCTCAGGTCTGGGGTGCCCTGCTCCTGGACCCTCGTGGGCCAGCTGGAAGAATTCTCTCCGGTGATGTTGCGACACTACCCATTGCTCCCCCCTGAACAGCATGCCTTCTTTAATGGCAATTGCTGCGGTGCGTAAGGGTCGTCTATCCTTTCCCCTTTGGCTAGCATATTCAGGACAGTTTTGAGGATGGGGTCTTGGGTCTGAACTCTCTTTAGATCCAGGGACAAAGCTATCCCTGCCGTCCAAATCCTGCCCCTGACTGCTGCTATGGGTCCTGGATTATACGGATCCCAGAGCTTGCCAGTGTGGGCACCCTGCTTGGCTAACATGTCAGCCTGCTGGTTTCCCTCGCCACGGGGTTCAGTGGTGGAATGTGCCTTCACCTTATGTACGTAGATATTCCCTTCCTCCCCTATGGCTTTCATGATCTTTTCCAGTCGGGGCTTAATTGCCAGGGGTCTCCCATCTGTGGATGTGTATCCGCCGCGGGACCAGATAGCCAGGTGCTCCGTACACGAATTACATGTGAACATACTATCCGAACAAATTGAGTATGGGGTAGGGAATTCTTCGAGGTGTGTGACTACATACACCACCGCAGACAGTTCAGCGTGCTGGGTGCTCAAAGTACTGGGGAGTTTAATTGGCAGGGCAATGCCTGCCTCGGGATCATAAACTCCGCAACCTGTGAGTCGTTCACCCGCAGATGTCGTGCTTGACCCGTCCACATAGATCTCTCGGCCTGTGGGGTGTAACCCAGCCCGAAAGCCTATGTTAATTTCCCATATCCCTTCTATGGAACACCGGTGGGCTGTCCCTGGATATCATGTTGACTGCGAGTCTTGACTCACAGAGACCCTTTACCCTTAGTTCCATTTGAGAGAGGAGCAGGGTCTAGCGAGCAATGTGGGCAGTGCTCACTGTCCCGTCCTTGATTCTCCCATCCAGGAGCATTTGGGTGGGCGTATGGTGGGTAAGGAGTGTGATAGGGGACCCCCCTGTGTAGATCAGTGATCTTTTCACAGCCCAGTGAGTGGCTAGGAGGTGCCACTGACAGTTCGAGTATCCCTTCTCCTTCTCCTTGGTTTTATCTAGGAGTTGGACTTGTCGCTGTAACCAGACCAACCATATTGCCTTCTCTACTGTTTCTTTGTGATCTTTGCTTGCTGTCCACTGGGCTGCAGCATCCGCTGGACGCTCAGCGCGCAATAGACCAAGCACCCATTCTCTAGTGATATTCACTTTCTTATACACATAGGAGGAAATCCTCTCTTCCATTTTGGTTCTTTGCCCCAAACCAGCACTCTCCACATCACACCCCTTGTACCAGAGTCCTGCCTTCGCGGGCGCCATTTTGAAAGGGGGTGGTCTCTATGAGGGGGTCAGGTTCCCTTCTGATCAACTTGAGCGGTTCGAATCGCTCCCTCTCCCTTGGGTTTTGTACTCTGGATTTATTTGGGGGGGGGTGAAAAAGTGCAAAGGACTGGCACCAAGAAAGATTGAAGGCTTCGGCCAAAATACACACCGAAAGGAGGAATCTGCAAACCCGGATGGCGGCCAACCGAGCGGCGAACCAGGGTGTCTGAAACACCATCCGAGTGACGGTAAAGAAATTGGAAGGACAGACAACGATCAACCGGGACATTTTCGTGAAGTAAATCCTGCTGGGAACATGTGGAATGAAAGTCGCTGATGTCTTCGCCTTGCAGGACCTCCCGAAGAGAGGTTACTTTGATGTAACCTTCAGACCATCACCCTATGCCTGACGTTCCTGAAGGGATTGAAGGAGGCAAGTGAACCACTGCGGTCAATGTTGACTTGGGAACCACTGTTCACCCTCCCGTCGCAGAGAAGATGCACTATCACAATGCACATGTACAACCCCCACATCCCAGTCATTGATGTGCTGACATTCCTCACCAGGTATGTTGATGGGGCAGGAAACAGCAGCGATCTGAAAGACCTCCACGGGATTTGGACCAGCAAGTGCCAGGTCCAGGTCACCATGAAAGTGGACGTCAGCAGAACCATCCTGCATCCCCCCTCCAGCTTCGCCATCGGAGGAAGTCGGGGCTACATGGTGTACGCTGGCCAACCCAACGTGTGCCGCACCTGCGGGAAGGCAGGCCATGTGGCGGCAAGCTGCACAACAGTCATCTGCCGCAACTGCAAGAACGAAGGCCACCAGACAAAGGACTGTAAAGAGACCAAGTGCTGCAACCTTTGTGGTCTGGCTGGGCACCTTTACAAAAACCGCCCCAAACGCAACTTCAGCTATGCGCACGCAGCAAAGAACATTGCACGAGAGGAGGAGGAAGCTGAGGAACACAACGCTCCAGAGGAGACCCACACCCTCCCCCCCGACCAACACGCTGGGCAAAGAAGAAACCGCCCTCATGGACTCGGAACAGGTCAGGGAAGAAGAGAAGCCTGCTACGGCGAGCTGCAAGACACCACACCCAACAGTGAAGCTCTCCCCCAGCGCACCGAGTCCAGGAACGAGGAGACAGCAGATGATGAAGCGGGATGGGAGACCTTCAATAAAAAGGCCCACAAGCGGAAGGAAAAGATGCAAACAAGGGCCCCTGTTGAAACAAAAGGGAAGAGGCGGCTTACATCCACAACAGACAGCAGCGACATCAGCTCGTCAGATGATGAAAGGCGAGACAAAGCCCCTCACTACCGCCAGCAGAACAAGAGGCAATACGCTAACCCACAGCCATAGGCGACCGGGAGCAGTGAAGCGACCAGTGCAGCCCCGCTCCGGGAACCCGGAAGCAGTGAAGTGCCCAGCGCACACGAGCTCCGGAACACCGGGAGCGAAGAAGCGACCAGCGCAGCCCAGCTCCGGGATAACGGGAGCAGTGAAGTGCCCAGCACACCCCACCTTCGGAATACCGGGAGCGACGCAGTGATCGAAGCACACCAGCTCGAGAAAGTTGTGAGTGAGGAAAAGAGGGAACCACCAACACCAGGCGAGGACAGTGCAGACGACATATCGGACTTTCTGACAACACTGCACCAGTCCCCTGGTCGAAACACTCCCACGGCAGAGGACGACCAGTATGCCAGCCCAGGTGAAGTAGACTTTTACAGTGAAAATCTATGTATGCAGGAACGGCCACTGGGCAGGTCTCCAACGTAAAGGACAGTTTATTTGAAATGTAAATGTTTTGAACTGTAACCTGTAACTTAAACATGGATTTAAAAATTGCATCAATTAACATGCGTAGCGTAAATCCACTATACGATGTGTTTCCACCTTGGGGTACCTCGCCAAGGTCAAAGCAGACCTGCTGTTCTTGCAGGAGTGCGGGCTGCCACACTTCAGCAATTACCGGCAGTGGTCACGATGGTGGGCCCATGGACCATCCATATGGTCAGGAGGCAACGACTGCCGGTCTTCCGGCCTAGGCATTCTGTTGCGGGGAGGCCACTTCACCATCACCGAAGTTAAGGAGGTGGTGGGCGGCCACTTCCTCGTAGCAGATGTAATGTACAAAAATTCCCCTCTAAGGCTAATTAACGTGCATGCCTCGCCTCTCAGAAACGAGCGGCTGGCCCTCTTCCAGCAGCTCCCATTGCTGCTGGCGACATCCAGACCGGTCGTTCTGGGCGGTGACTTCAACTGCATCATCGATGCGGCTGGACGATCCAGCAGAGCCGACAACAAACTGGACACCACGTCCAGACTCCTGATGGATGCGGTAAAAGACGGCAAGTTGTGCGACGTCTTCAGCAACCCTGCAGACGGAGCACCGCGCAGATACACCTGGTCGAGAGCAGATGGGTCCGTCCGTTCCAGAATAGACTTCCTGTTTGTGTCCCACATGCTCAAGGTCAGATCCACCAACATTACACTGGTGTTCTTCTCTAACCACTGCCTCCGACTGGCTGACTGTTGCCCACAGGAAAACCAGAAAGTTGGTAGAGGGATATGGAAGCTGAACGTGAAACTGTTGACTCCGGAAAACGTTGAGGAACTCAAGAGGGATTACAACGGTTGGAGAACCATAAAACCCCTCTGCGATTCCCCGATGCACTGATGGGAAACAATCAAGACAAACATCAAGAGGTTCTTCATCCTCAAAGGTGTTCAGGAGGCGAGAGGGAGACAGAGGGAATTGTCCCAACTCCAGAAGAGCATGCAAAACCTGCTCCTGTTGCAGTCGATGGGGATCGATGTCGCGGAGGAACTCGAAGAGGTGAAGGGCCAGCAAGCCTCGCTCTTTGCCTCAGAGTCCTCCAAAATCATTTTCCGCTCCAGAGTCCGCTCCGTCGAGCAGGATGAGACGTGTTCGCGCTTCTTCTTCCAAAAGGTACACAGGGGGAGCTCTGTGATCACCAGCCTAAAGGAAGAAAACGGTTCTGTGACGTTTTCGCAGCCTGACATGATGAGGATCAGCAAATCCTTCTATGCCAGGCTGTATGACGTCAAGCCCAAAGACCGTGCAGCCTCCCAGTCGTTCCTGTCGTCTATCACGGAGGTCCTAGATGACAGCGAGCAGGAGAGTCTGGACCACCCGTTAACTCTGGACGAGATGACAAAGGCCGTCCGGTCCCTTGCGACGAGTAAAACTCCCGGAAGCAACGGCTTACGGGTCGAGTTGTATTCGGCTCTGTGGGACTGGATGGGCCCAGACCTGCTGGAAGTGTACGAGGGTATGCTTCTGGCTGGCAGTATGTCAGAATCAATGAGGAAAGGCATCATCACCCTCATCTACAAGCAGAAGGGGGAGAGGGAGGAAATCAAAAACTGGTGGCTCATTTCGCTGCTCAATGTGGACTACTAGATCCTGTCAAAGGTCATCACCAACAGGGTCTAGTCTGCTCTTGAGCTGGTGATTCACCCGGACCAGACCTGCGCTGTCCCTGGCAGGAAGATCTCTGATAGCCTGGCGCTACTCAGGGATACGATCGCCTATGTGCGGGACAGGGGGGGTGGACACCTGCTTAATCAGCTTAGACCAGGAGAAGGCCTTTGACAGGATATCGCACACGTACCTGATGGACGTGCTCTCCAAAATGAGGTTTGGGGAGGGTATCCGCAATTGGATCCAACTGCTCTTCAGAGACATCAGTAGCGCAGTTTTAATCAACGGGTGGGAAACTGAAAGCTTTCCGATCAGATCTGGAGTCAGGCAAGGCTGTCCTCTCTCATCTGTCTTGTTTGTGTGTTGTATCAAGCCCTTTGCCGGGTCCATCAGGAAGGATGCGGGCATTAGAGGGGTGACGATCCCAGGCAGCGGAGGCGCTCGGGTCAAGACCTCCCTGTACATGGACGACGTTGCCAGCTTTTGCTCGGATCCGCAGTCGGTCCGCAGATTGCTCACAATCTGTGACCAGTTTGAACTGGCCTCGGGAGCGAAGGTCAATCGCAGCAAAAGCAAGGCCATGTTCTTTGGCACCTGGGCCAACCGATCCTTTATTCCCTTCACCATTAAGCCAGATTACCTGAAGCTTTTGGGAATATGGTTCGGAGCGGACGGGGCGTGCGCCAAAAATTAGGAAGAGCGTATCGCCAAAGTGAAGCAAAAACTGGGATGGTGGAAGCTGTGCTTCAAACTTACAATCACTCTAATAAAGGACAATACAAGCAAAGGTACAAGGTCAATCTTATAATCACTCTAATAAAGTACCATACATTACACATTCAAATGGGGTTACAGTAAAATTATACCTCCCACCTCCCAATACCTAATTCTAGCTAGGTTAGACTTCAGGGCAGGCAGGGACTATGCTTACCAATCCTTTTTGACAGCTAACAGTAGATCACGGTTTCGGGGTTCGCTGGATGCGGTAGGATCTGCTTGCCTTACCCTGAACGTCGGAGAAGACTTCTTGTTGCACAACCTTCAGTTGGTTGAGTCCGCTGATGCGGTAAGGTGCGTTTTGGATCTATGGGGTAAGTAACTGGTTTTCTTCGTTAGAAATAGGTTTCTACAGTCTTTTAGGTAATGTTTTACCCGTTGGTAAGTCAGGATTGGATTGTAGAGTGGACACTTTTCGATTCCTCGTTTTTTTCCCGTTGGAGTTTTGTTCAAGTTTGGTCGATCATGGTGGCTTTTCCATTGATACCACGTTGACTTTGGTCGGTTGCTGCCACGATGGTAATGTTCTTCCTTCCTTCAGGACTTCAGGACTTCGAGGCTGGAGAAATTAGTTTGCAACTGTTGCGTTGGTTTCTCTCCTTGTCTTGATGACACAGCGTAGTGTGGTACTAGTCTGTCAGTCAAAGTGTCATCTGAGGTAGTAGCAGCTTTGTAGCTACCTAGCAACCTAACCTCTGTTGAAAACAGGGGCCAGTTATACGATTTCAGTGCTTCTAATCTTGGCGCCAAATCAGTTCAAAACCCTTTGTATAATTTTGGTGGGCTCGTTAAAAGTTGCTATGTTTTGGGTGAGTTGATGTTCGAAAACTGGTTCCTGATGGAAATATTAGTTTGGTAATTGCAATGTCCTGTTGTGCTTAGTCTTTCGCATACAGGCTGGATTGGGCCTCTTTGTGATGTAAATGCTGAAATGGTTGTCCAGAACCATGTTGATGGGTAGCTACCTCTAGGTGATTTTGTGATGTAAATGTTTCTTGGGGGGGGAAGGATTTTCGAATACTCATTCTTCCAGACAGGTTAACTTAGTCCTCACACCCAGGTAGCTTCACTTAATTAGAGTGTCTCCTGCTAGTTCCTTAGGTCCGCCCACAGCATTGAGTTTGTCTTTTAAAATGCAAAATTCTATTAAAGTTCGTAGTTTCTTCCATATGCACTTTAGAGTTCCAAACTTTTCGGTAGATAGTCCCAAATTGAGTTTCATTTTGAATGAGCCCAAACACAGGGGGGGTTTCTTGTGAATTTTGCACCTTCTTCACTCACTAGCACATGGCACAGGGAGTAATCTGGAGAATACTCCCAGCCACACATGTAACGCCCCTATTTAAAAAAAGAGGAAGACTAAAAGCAAGAAACTATAGACCAGTTAGCCTAACATTTTTCATTGGGAAAATGCTAGAGTCCATTATTAAGGAAGCAGTAGTGGAATATTTGGAAAAGCATCATTCATTCAAGCAGAGTCAGCATGGTTTTATGAAAGGGAAATCATGTTTGACAAATTTGCTGGAGTTCTTTGAGGATGTAACGAGCAGGGTAGATAAGGGGGAACCAGCGGATGTGCTATATTTGGATTTCCAGAAGGCATTCGATAAGGTGCCATATAAAAGGCACAAGATAAAAGTTCGCTGGATTTGGGGATACTATATTAGCATGGATACAGGATTGGCTAACTAACAGAAAACAGAGAGTCAGGATAAATACGTTTTTTCCGGTTGGCAAACAGTGACTAGTGGTGTGCCACAGGGATTGTGCTGGGGCCTCAACTATTTACAATCTATATTAATGACTTGGATGAAGGGAACTAGTGTAATATAGCCAAGTTTGCTAATAACAAAGATTGGTGGGAAAGCAAATTGTGAGGAGGACACAAAAAATCTGCACAGGGATTATAGTCTCCATATTTAAGGAAAGATATACTTGCATTGGAGGCTGTTCAGAGAAGGTTCACTAGGTTGATTCAGGAGATAAGGGGATTGACTTATGAAGATAGGTTGAGTAAGTTGGACCTATACTCAGTGGAATTCAGAAGAATGTGAGCTGATCTTATCGAAACATATAAGATAATGAGGGGGCTCGACAAGGTGGATGCAGCGAGAATATTTCCACTCATGGGGTGTAATGTATAGAAGAACTCCATGAGGCTGAGTACTGTGAGCTAAACTTAGTGTGACCTTAGTCTTCTTTATTACATCTCCAGAGTGCCTAAACAACATGGCAGCCAACCTTTTATACTGGCCCTGCACGTGTGTGCAGGTGACCATTAGAACTCCAACAGTCGCACCCTCTGGTGGCAAGTATTACATGGTTAAATACATAACATCATTCCCCTCACAAAGTCTTCGGTTATTTACAAGTTGAGGCGATCCGGAGCCCTTCACTCCCTGGTTGATCATCTAAATTCAAACACTGGCGTGTGTGAGTTGGCTGGATCATTGCTGCGCTGCACCGCAGCTGGTCTGACCGGACTGTCAGGAACGGTGGGTGATTGACAGCGAGGTCCATTGCTGGTTGGGTCTGTGTTGATGGATCGTCGATGGTGATGTCCTTTTCAAGTCGTTCCTGGTTGTCAGTAAATTGCAATTTGGTCTGATCTAAATACTTTCTGCACGGTTGGCCATTTAACAGTTTGATTATAAATACTTTATTCGCTTCCTTGACCAAAACAGTGCCAGCAATCCACTTGGCACTATGACCATAATTCAGGACAAACACAGGGTCGTTAGCATTAATGTCACATGAAACTGCCACGCAATCATGGTACATATTCTTCCGGTGTCACCGGGTTTCCACGTGATCATTAAGATCCGGGTGGATTAGGGAGAGCCTGGTTTTGAGGGCTCTCTGCATTAACAATTCTGCCGGGGGAACCACAGTGAGCGAGTGGGGTCACGTCCGGTAACTGAGCAGAATGCGAGACAAGCGGATCTGCAGGGAGCCGTCCGTCACGCGTTTCATGCTCTGCTTGATTGTTTGGACTGCCCGCTCCGCTTGACCATTAGACGCGGGCTTAAACGGAGCAGACCTGACATGCTCGATGCCATTGCAGGTCATAAACTCATTGAATTCTGAGTTGGTGAAACACGGTCCATTGTCGCAGTCAAGGGCATCGGGCAAGCCATGGGTGGTGAACATAGCCCGCAGGCTTTCAATGGTGGTGTGGGCATGCTGGATGACATGATTATGCATTCAATCCATTTGGAGTAATCATCCACAACTACTAAAAACAACTTTCCTCGAAAGGGGCTGTCAAAATCTACGTGGATCCTGGACCACGGTTTGGAGGGCCATGACCACAGATTCAGTGGAGCCTCCCTTGGTGCATTGCTCAGTTGCGAGCAAGTGTTGCACTGATGCACACATGACTCCAAGTCCGAGTCAATGCCGGGCCACCAAACATGCGACCTGGCAATTGCCTTCATCATGACAATGCCTGGGTGGGTGCTGTGTAGGTCGCGTATAAATGATTCCTGCCCTTTTTTGTTAAAACCACGCGATTACCTCATAAGAGACAATCCGACTGAATGGACATTTCACCTTTGCATCGGTGAAACGGCTTAATTTCATCTTGCATTTCCCCGGAATGGCCAACCAGTTCCCATTTAGGACGCAACTCTTTACTAATGATAGCACAGGATCCTGGCTGGTCCAGGTCCTGATCTGGTGAGCTGTGATGGGTGACCCCTCGCTCTCAAAAGCATTCATGACCAGAAGCAAGTCTGCGGGCTGCGCCATTTCAACCCCAGTGGTGGGTAATGGTAGCCGGCTGAGAGCATTGACCCAGTTTTCAGTGCCTGGTCTGTGGTGGATAATATAGGCATAAGCGGATAATGTTAGTGCCCTTCTTTGGATTCGGGACAAAGCATTGGTATTTATACCTTTGCTCTCTGAAAACAACGAAATGAACGGCTTGTGATCAGTTTGAAGCTCAAACCGAAGCTCAAATAGGAATTGGTGCATTTTTTTAATCCCATATACAAATGCTAACGCCTCTTTCTCGACCATACTATAGGCTCTCTCAGCCTTAGACAGACCTCTAGATGCCTATGTAACTGGTTGGAGGTTGCCCAATACATTGGCTTGCTGTAACACACAGCCGACCCCATATGATGAGGCGTCACAAGCTAGCACTAAACGTTTACATGGGTCATAGTGTAGAAGTAACGTTTTTGAACTATGTGGGAAGTCAGGGACACTTCCGGTGTCTCTGACGACTACGTGTGCGGGAAGTGTATCTGCCTCCAGCTCCTGATGGACCGCATTGCAGCCCTGGAGCTGAGGGTGGATTCACTCTGGAGCATGCATGATGCTGAGAATGAAGTGAATAGCACATTTAGCGAGTTGGTCTCACCGCAGGTAAAGGGTACACAGCCAGATAGTAAATGGGTGACCAACAGGGAGAGCAGTGCAAGGAAGGTAGTGCAGGGATCCCCTGCGGTCATCCCCCTGCAAAACAGATACACCGCTTTGGGTACTGTTGAGGGGGATGACTCATCAGGGGAGGGAAGCAGCAGCCAGGTTCATGGCACCGTGGGTGGCTCTGCTGCACAGGAGGGCAGGAAAAAGAGTGGGAGAGCTTTAGTAGAAACATAGAAACATAGAAAATAGATGCAGGAGTAGGCCCTTCGGCCCTTCGAGCCTGCACCGCCATTCAATGAATTCATGGCTGAACATGCAACTTCAGTACCCCATTTCTGCTTTCTCGCCATACCCCTTGATCTCCCTAGTAGTAAGGACTACATCTAACTCCTTTTTGAATATATTTAGTGAATTGGCCTCAACAACTTTCTGTGGTAGAGAATTCCACAGGTTCACCACTCTCTGGGTGAAGAAGTTTCTCCTCATCTCGGTCCTAAATGGCTTACCCCTTATCCTTAGGCTGTGACCCCTGGTTCTGGGCTTCCCCAACATTGGGAACATTCTTCCTGCATCTAACCTGTATAAACCCATCAGAATTTTAAACATTTCTATGAGATCCCCTCTCATTCTTCTGAACTCCAGTGAACACAAGTCCAGTTGATCCAATCTTTCTTGATACGACAGTCCCGCCATCCCGGGAATCAGTCTGGTGAATCTTCGCTGCACTCCCTCAATAGCAAGAATGTCCTTCTTCAAGTTAGGAGACCAAAACTGTACACAATACTCCAGGTGTGGCCTCATCAAGGCCCTGTACAACTGTAGTAACACTTCCCTGCCCTTGTACTCAAGTCCCCTCGCTATGAAGGCCAACATGCCATTTGCTTTCTTAACCGCCTGCTGTACCTGCATGCCAACCTTCAGTGACTGATGTACCATGACACCCAGGTCTCGTTGCACCTCCACTTTTCCTAACCTGTCACCATTCAGATAATAGTCTGTCTCTCTGTTTTTACCACCAAAGTAGATAATCTCACATTTATCCACATTATACTTCATCTGCCATGCATTTGCCCACTCACCTAACCTATCCAAGTCACTCTGCAGCCTCATAGCATCCTCCTCGCAGCTCACACTGCCACCCAGCTTAGTGTCATCCGCAAATTTGAAGATACAACATTTAATCCCCTCGTCTAAATCATTAATGTACAATGTAAACAGCTGGGGCCCCAGCACAGAACCATCAGGCCCTGGGGATTTATCGGCCTTCAATCCCATCAATTTCCCCAACACAATTTCCCGACTAATAAAGATTTCCCTCAGTTCCTCCTTCTTCCTAGACTCTCTGACCCCTTTTATATCCGGAAGGTTGTTTGTGTCCTCCTTAGTGAATACCGAACCAAAGTACTTGTTCAATTGGTCTGCCATTTCTTTGTTCCCCGTTATGACTTCCTCTGATTCTGACTGCGTAGAACCTACGTTTGTCTTTACTAACCTTTTTCTCTTTACATATCTATAGAAGCTTTTGCAGTCCGTCTTAATGTTCCCTGCAAGCTTCCTCTCATACTCTATTTTCCCTGCCCTAATCAAACCCTTTGTCCTCCTCTGCTGAGTTCTAAATTTCTCCCAGTCCCCGGGTTCGCTGCTATTTCTGGCCAATTTGTATGCCACTTCCTTGGCTTTAATACTATCCCTGATTTCCCTTGATAACCACGGTTGAGCCACCTTCCCTTTTTTATTTTTATGCCAGACAGGGATGTACAATTGTTGTAGTTCATCCATGCGGTCTCTAAATGTCTGCCATTGCCCATCCACTGTTAACCCCTAAAGTATCATTCACCAATCTATCCTAGCCAATTTACGCCTCATACCTTCAAAGTTACCCTTCTTTAAGTTCTGGACCATGGTCTTTGAATTAACTGTTTCATTCTCCATCCTAATGTAGAATTCCACCATATTATGGTCACTCTTCCCCAAGGGGCCTCGCACAACGAGATTGCTAATGAATCCTCTCTCATTACACGACATCCAGTCTAAGATGGCCTCCCCCCTAGTTGGTTCCTTGACATATTGGTCTAGAAAACCATCCCTTACGCACTCCAGGAAATCCTCCTCCACCGTATTGCTTCCAGTTTGGTTAGCCCAATCTAAATGTAAATTAAAGTCGCCCATGATAACTGCTGCACCTTTATTGCATGCACCCCTAATTTCCTGTTTGATGCCCTCCCCAACATCATTACTACTGTTTGGAGGTCTGTACACAACTCCCACTAACGTTTTTTGCCCTTTGGTGTTCTGCAGCTCTACCCATATAGATTCCACATCATCCAAGCTAATGTCCTTCCTATCTATTGCATTAATCTCCTCTTTAACTAGCAATGCTACCCCACCTCCTTTTCTTTTTATTCTATCCTTCCTGAATGTTGAATACACTTGGATGTTGAGTTCCCAGCCCTGATTATCCTGGAGCCACGTCTCTGTAATCCCAATCACATCATGTCTGTTCACATCTATTTGCACAGTTAATTCATCCACCTTATTACAGATGCTCCTTGCATTAAGACACAAAGCCTTCAGGCTTGTTTTTTTAATACCCTTTGTCCTTTTAGAATTATGATGTAGTGTGGCCCTTTTTGTTTCTCCCTCATTCTTCCCTTCTTCACTTCCTTCTATGATCTTCAGGCTTTTGAAACCCAAATTTGTAACATCTAAGTATAGAAACAGGAGTCGGCCATTCAGCCTCTTGAGCCTGTTCCGCCATTCAATTAGATCATGGCTGATCTGTATCTTAACTCCATTTACTCACCTTGGTTCGTATCTCTTAATACCCTTAGCCAACAAAAATTTAAAGGTTTTGAAATTTCAACTGACCCCCAGCCTCAACAGGTTTTTGGGGAGACAGTTCCAGATTTCTATACCCTTTGTGTGAAGAAATGCTTCCGACATCACCCCCAAACAGCCGAGAACTAATTTTAAGGTTATGCCCCCTTGTTCTGGACTCTTCCACCATAGGAAATAGTTTCTCTCTATCTACCCTATATAAGGTATTGGTGAGGCCACACCTGGAATACTGCGTGCAGTTTTGGTTTCCATATTTCAAAAGGATATACTTGCTTTGGAGGCAGATCAGAGAAGGTTCACTAGGTTGATTCCAGAGATGAGGGGGTTGACTTATGAGGAAAGGTTGAATAAGTTGGGCCCCCACTCATTGGAATTCAGAAGAATGAGAGGTGATCTTATCGAAATGTATAAGATTACGAGGAGGCTTGACAAGGTGGATGCAGAGAGGATGTTTCCACTGATGGGGGAGACTAGAACTAGAGGGCATGATCTTAGAATAAGAGGACCGCTCTTTAAAACTGAGATGAGGAGACATTTCTTCTCTCAGAGGGTTGTAAATCAGTAGAATTCACTTCCTCAGAGAGCTGTGGAAGCTGGGACATTGAATAAATTTAAGACAGAAATAGACAGTCTCCTAAACGGGGATATGGGGTTTTGGGGAGCGGGCGGGGAAGTGGAGCTGAGTCCATGATCAGATCAGCCATGATATTGAATGGCGGAGCAGGCTCGAGGCGCCGTATGGCCTACTCCTGTTCCTATTTCTTATGTTCTTATATCCTTATGTTCTTAAATCCTTTAATCATCTTAAACATCTCAATTAGATCACCCCTTAATCTTCTATACTCAAGGGATCACAAGCCTAGTCTATGCAACCTGTCTTCATAATTCAACTCTTTTAGCCCTGTTATCACTCTGGTGAATCTGCACATCCCTCCAAGACCAATATATATCTAAACACTACTTCTGATATGCTTTATCCCTTAGTCTTCATGTGGTCCCCTGTGCAATGTGCCTAAAACCTTTATCCAGGTTTTTCAATTAAAATAATTGTGGATCAAATATGGACACATAGCTGCAGACTGGAATGATGCAGCTGAGGTGATTGACAGATATGCCAAGAAGGCTCCTCTTCAAGTTTGGCTTCTACAGGTCAATAAAGGTAGATGTTTCAATTCTGTTTCAACAGCATGCAGTATTCTTGTCAATTTTTTTTATCCTAGCCAATTTCCTCCACTCTGCTCCTTTCCGGAGACTACTGTCCGTTGCTGGAATATGATCCCACAGGCATGAGGGCCCCCTATGGCAACTTGCTTGGCGGCCATTAATGATGTACGAGCCTTGACAGGGAGTGCTGGCAAGCTACTCAACTGCGAAGGGAAATGACCACCATGGCTAAGCTGCTCCTGTCCAAAGTCCACAAGCAATGGCAAAAAACTTGTGCTGAGCTCAATGCCCCTGGGTGAGAGAGGAGGAAAATCCGCGAGGATTTTCTGTGGGAAGTGCAAGTGTGAAATATTCTTTTGAAAGACATTTTTATTTCACTATTTCCAGTCTCCGTCTGTTTTTTCAGGGAACATTGGGATTGAGTCTTGCTTTGAGAGGAAGGGTTCCAATTCCTGGCAATCTAATAGTAGCGTGTCCACAACCTTATGTGGTCTAGTGAGGCGGAGTCCCCTGGCAGTGTATCTGATGGTGGCATGTGCCCAAGCTCTTGATATCATGCAGCAATCTGAATCCTTGGTCTCCTCTAGTCATTAGCAAGCTTGTAAAATTCTAGCATTTAGCTTTGGTTACCTGCTTCTATATAATTCAGACCCAATGTCTGAGCACCCATCCCTTCTTTCTTATACTTTTACATCTATCTGTATGATGACCATCTATAAACTGTAGAACCCACCAGCAAGAGCCCAGCAATGCAGCACAAAAGAATCCTTTTTAAAAACGGATGAAATCATACAACCTCCCTCTCAATGGAAATACTTACAGGATTGATGCAGAATTAGCATTGACAGGCGCGTACTGCGAAACAGTAAGATCTTCTTTGAGTTACAAGAAGCTGTAAAGCATTAACGCTCACAGGCTTCCCTTTGTGTAAATAATGAGCCTGTTGGCTGCAGTGAGATAGAGATTGAATGGAACAACTAAGACGAAACTGTACATTGAAAGAGTCATATGGAAATAATGACTGCCTTGGTCATAGGCCAGCATAGACTGAACAGTTCTTCTGTGTGGGAATTCCGAAATACATCTCCAATTTTTATTGATCCTTACTTTGCTGAACAAAATGGACAATTCACAGGCAGTAGAAAAACTGAGATTCCTCCCGATTTGTGATCAGGTGCTTTTGTAGAGAGCCAGCACGGGTTCGGAGGGCCAAATGGCCTTCTTCTGTGCTGTAACCATTCTATGATTCTATTAAGCTGGGCTTTAAGTGGACGTAAAAGATTGTGGAGATTTGGGTGTGTCGTGTATGTAACCTTCATGTAACAACACTGCAATACAGTATGTAAGTAAGAAATGCACACCTTGACCACAGGGGGTGAACTTGTGGCAGACTCTCCTCACCTGGTCATCCAGGTATATAAAGGGAGGTCCCACGCAGGGTCATCACTTCTTGGTCATGTGAATAAAGGTTCAGGTCATGGAGTGACCTTGTCCATAGAATGTGCCTCATGTGGATTTGTGGTATTGTGTAAGGACTTTACATTGGCGATGAGAACCGGGAATAAACGACCCATAAGAATGGCCACCGGCAGCACAGGTGAATGGTACTGTGTTGGTGAGGACTGGGACGATGTCATTGAGAGGCTCCAGCAGAGTTTTGTCATGAAGTACTGGCTGGGAGATGCAGCGGCCCACAAGCGAAGGGCTCATCTGCTGACCAGCTGTGGACCTAAGACTTACGCCTCATGAAAGACCTGCTAGCACCCGAGAAGCCGGTGGACAAAACCTTTGAAGAGCACAGCAAATTAATCGGTGAGCACCTCAAACCGGCGAGCAGTATACACATGGCCCGACACAGATTCTATACCCACCGACGTCGAGAAGGACAGAGCATGCCGGACTTCATTGCGGACATCCGCCGTTTGGCCAGCCTCTGTAAGTTCACAGATGCCTGCAGGGGGGAGATGCTAAGGGATTTCTTTATTGAGGGCATTGGTCATGCCGGGATTTTCAGAAAGCTAATTGAGACCAAGGACTTGACCTTTGAAGCGGCGGTGTTGATGGCTCAGACTTTTATGGCGGGGGAGGAGGAAACCAAGATAATATACGCGCGCAATTCTGCCTCCAATGATGGATCAGGGAGTCAATATCATAAACGTGTCACAGAGCCCCTCAGGCAGGCAAGGGCAGCTCGACACACCCCAGGTAGCAATAGACCCAAAAGTAAGTCTCCAACAGAGACAATGGCAGGCTGAACGGACATTTACGCCCCCCCAGTGGACAATGCAGCCCGGGATGGGGCCATTGACACCCACTAACAGGGTGCTGAAGAGCAGTCAAATGGACAATCAGCGAGGAATGCCTTGTAACAGCTCTTTTGTTCACAACAATGGGAATCTCAGTTCATGCTGGAGGTGTGGGCACAGACATGCTGCCAGGACTTGCAGGTTTCAACAGTTCGCTTGCAGAAATTGTAACCTCAATGGTCATTTAGCCAGAATGTGCAGAAAGCCTGTAACCAGGCTAATATATGAGGTGGATGAACGAGATGAGGGGTTGGCGAGGCAGGATGACGCTTGGGGCAAATCAATGGACGCTGAAGTTCAGCGGGTTCATGTGGCAAACATTCACAGCTCATATACCAAAACGCCACCCATGATGATGAAAGTCCTCTTAAACGGCATCCCTGTACGCATGGAGCTGGACACGGGGGCCAGCCAGTCACTCATGAGTGTTCAACAATTCGAAAAGCTGTGGCCACTCAAAGCCAGCAGACCCAAACTAGAATGCATTGAGACGCAATTACAGACGTACACCAAAGAAATCATTCCAGTGCTAGGCAGTGCAATGTTGGCGGTCACACACAATGGATCGGTGAACCGGCTGCCGCTATGGATTGTCCCGGGCAATGGTCCCGCACTGTTGGGGAGGAGCTGGTTAGCTGAGATGAACTGAAAATGGAGGGATGTGCACGCAATGTCATCTGTGGAGCAAAGTTCATGCTCACAGGTCCTACAGCAATTTGAGTCACTATTTCAACCTGGTGTCGGGACGTTCAAAGGTACCAAAGTAGTGATATGCATCACCCCGGACGCCAAACCAGTGCACCACAAAGCCAGAGTTGTACCGTATGTGATGTGGGAGAAAATTGAAAGCGAGTTGGACCGGTTGCTGAGAGAGGGCATCATCTCGCTCGGTGAATTCAGCGACCGGGCGAGTCCCATCGTTCCCGTCCTAAAAGAGGATGGCCCGGTCAGGATCTGTGTCGACTACAGGGCCACTATCAACCGGGTGTCACTACAAGACCAATACCCGCTCCCGAGAGCGGAGGACCTTTTTGCCACGCTGGCAGGCGGCAAGCTGTTCACCAAGTTGGACCTCACTTCAGCCTACATGACCCAAGAACTGGCCGACGAATCTAACCTGCTGACCACCATCACCACGCACAAGGGACTGTTTGTTTACAACAGGTGCCCATTTGGCATTCGATCAGCGGCCGTGATTTTTCAAAGAAACATGGAAAGCCTGCTCAAATTCATTCCCGGAACAATTGTATTTCAGGACGACATCCTCATCACCGGTCGTGACACTGAGGAACACCTCCACAACCTGGAGGAGGTGCTACGCCGACTGGACCGGGTAGGCCTGCGATTCAAGAAGTCTAAATCTGTGTTTTTGGCTCCTGAGGTTGAGTTCCTGGGCAAGAGGGTTGCTGCAAATGGGATTCGGCCCACCGAATCGAAAACAGAGGCGATTCGACGAGCACCCAGGCCCTGCAACACATCGGAGTTGCGTTCATTTCGGGAACTTTCTGCTCAACTTAAGCACATTGTTGGAGCCACTACATGTGCTCCTGCGTAAGGGTTGTGATTGGTTTTGGGGGGACTGTCAGGAACGGGCTTTCAATCGGGCGTGGAACCTACTTTGTTCAAATAAGTTGTTGACCCTGTACGACTCCTGTAAGAAATTGGTTCTGACGTGTGATGCATCGTCCTATGGGGTTGGGTGTGTGTTGCAGCAGGGTAATGCTGAGGGCCAACTACAACCTGTGGCTTATGCCTCCAGGTCGCTCTCTCAAGTTGAACGGGGATATGGGATGGTTGAGAAGGAAGCACTCACATGTGTCTATGGGGTGAAAAAGATGCATCAGTACCATTTTGGCAGGAGGTTCGAATTAGAAATGGACCACAAGCCATTAACATCCCTGCTGTCAGACAGCAAGGCTATCAATTCCAATGCGCCAGCTCGCATACAGCGATGGGCTCTCACGCTCGCTGCGTATGACTACACCATCCGGCACCGACCCGGCACCAAAAACTGCGCTGATGCGCTCAGCAGGCTTCCACTGGCCACCACTGAGGGGGCAGCGAAGCAAAGTGCTGAGATGGTCATGGCTGTCGATGCCTTTGACAGCGCAGGCTCCCCCATCACAGCTCGCCAGATCAAAATCTGGACCAACAGAGATCCCCTCTTATCCTTGATTAAGAAATGTGTCCTGACTGGGGATTGGGCGCCCGCACACGGAGCATGCCCTAAGTAGGTCAGACCGTTCCACAGGTAGATGAATGAGCTCTCCATCCAAGCCGGGTAGTCATGCCCCAGAAGGGCAGGGAAGCATTCATCAGGGAACTCCACAGCGAGCACCCAGACATCATGCTGATGAAGTCTATTGCCCGGTCACATGTGTGGTGGCTGGGAATCAATTCAGACCTGGAACACAGTGTTCGCAGGTGCCCGACGTGTGCCCAGCTAGGTAATGCCCCCAGGGAGGCCCCACTCAGCCCGTGGCCCTGGCCCACCAGGCCATGGTCACGTATTCACGTAGACTATGCGGGCCCGCTCATGGGAAAAATGTTTCTCATTGTGGTTGATGCGTACTCAAAATGGATTGAGTGTATCATTTTGTATTCGTGCATGACATCCACTACTGTGGAGAGTCTGCGCACGGTCTTTGCGACCCACGGCTTGCCGGACATCCTTGTTAGCGATAATGGCCCATGTTTCACAAGCTACGAATTCCGGGAGTTCATGTCGGGTAATGGCATTAACCATGTCAGGACAGCACCATTCAAGCTGGCCTCCAATGGCCAGGCGGAACGTGTGGTTCAAATCATAAAACAAGGCATGCTCTGGATTCAAGGACCCTCCCTTCAATGCAGCCTATCGCGCCTCCTGCTGGCCTATAGGTCCCGACCTCACTCGCTCATGGGGGTCCCGCCTGCAGTGCTACTCATGAAACGAACACTCAAAACTTGGCTGTTCCACATTCATCCAGTCCTGTCCAACATTGTTGAGGGCAAGCGCCAGTCCCAAAACAAGTACCATGACCGAAATTCAAGGGGGGAGATGTATAGAAATTGATGACCCCGTATTTGTTCTCAATCGCGCTTTGGGGCCCAAATGGCTTGAGGGTACTGTAATAGACAAAGAGGGGAATCGGATCATAGTGGTTGAACTTAACAATGGGCAGATATGCTGCAAGCATCTGGACCAAGTAAAAAAAAGGTTCAGCATGGACACTGAGGAACCTGAGGAAGATCATGAGATGGTATTCACACCACCGCCAGGGAACGAGCAACAAGAACATTGAGCAACATGCACAGTCCCTGCGGTCAGCCCGGACAGGCCAGAATCACCACAGGTGACAGACATGCATACCAAGGCTCAACAGCCAGAGCCCCAACTGCGACGCTCCACGAGAGAACGCAGACCACCCGAGAGACTTAACCTATGATCCCAATTAGATGTTGAGGGGGAGGTGATGTCATGTATGCAACCTTTATGTAACAACACTGCAATACTGTATATACGTAAGAAATGCACACCTTGACCACAAGGGGTGAACTTGTGGGAGACACTCCTCACCTGGTCATCCAGGTATATAAAGGGAGGTCCCACACAGGGTCATCACTTCTTGGTCCTGTGTATAAAGGTTCAGGTCATGGAGTGACCTTGTCTGTAGAATGTGCCTCGTGTGGATTTGTGGTATTGTGTAAGGACTTTACAGGGTGTGACTGAGTTACACTCATAACTACAATATGCTCCAAGTATCCTCGATCTTTTAAGCACATCCTTTGAAACCTTTATTCGAATGAGGCCCCTCCCACAAAACATGCAATGACTTCCCAGCACCAATTTCCTCCAATTGTTTGCGGTATGGGGATTTCATTACATTGAGCCCAGATTCTCAGGCACCCAGGTCATGATCATCCGTGGTCACAAGAATCCAGTTTGAATCAGCTGATCAGCAGTGAATTAAAGCCTCTCGCCTGCCCTGCTGCTGGAGAAATAATAGAGTTGTTAAAAGAAGCTAATTTTCTGGCTGTACCAGTGCTCTTTCTACTGCTGGAGCGGTGGAGGGAGAGGAGAGAGAGTTCAAGAAACTCGAAGCCCGGAGGCTCAAGGCCGAAAGAATTAAATGTCACTGGATAAGACTGCAGCCCACTCGCAGGTACCCACAGAGTGCATAGGCCTCCAATGAGTTATGAGGAGATGACGACAACTACAACAACCCACTCCAGGGACTTGAGCACAAAAGTCTAAGCTGACACTCCAGTGCAGTACTGAGGACAGGTGACAAAGAGCTAGGTTTTAAGGAGTGACATGAGGGAGGTGGCAAGGTGGAGAGTTTTATAGAGGGAATTCCAGAGCTTAGGGTCTAGGCAGCAGAAGGCACAGCTGCCAATGGAAAAGTGGTCCAACCATGGCTAAAAAGAGAAGTTAAAAATAGTATTAGATCAAAGAAAAAGCTTATAATGTTGCCAAAAAGAGTAGTAAGCCTGAGGACTGGAAGGATTTTAGAATTCAGCAAAGGAGGATCAAGAAAGGGAAAATGGAATATGAGAGTGAATTAGCGAGAGACATAAAAACAGATTGTAAAAACTTCTATAGGTACGTAAAAAGGAAAAGATTAGCGAAAGTAAATGTGGGTCCCTTACAAGCTGAGACAGGAGAAATTATAATGGGGAATAAGGAAATGGTGGAGAAATTAAACAAATGTGTCTGTCTTCACGGAAGAAGACACAAAAAACTTCCCGGAATTAGTGGAGAACTAAGGGTCGAGTAAGAATGAGGAACTGAAAGAAATTACTATTAGTAAAAAAATAGCACTGGAGAAATGAATTGGACTGAAAGCCAATAAACCCCTGGACATGATGGCCTGCATCCTAGGGTTTTAAAAGTGGTGGCAATAGAGAGAGTGGCTGCATTGGTTGTTGTGATGTATTTGCAGCCATGCTCTGCACCCTGTAATTACATGTAATAGCCAACAGATGGGGAAAGCCCTGGAGGCACACAGTACTGCACCTCACGCTGCCTCCCTATATAAAGCAGGCTCCCCCTGCAGTGCTCACTTTTGGAGTTTACGTTAAATCTAAAGGTCACAAGGTGATCAGCTCCAGCATGGGCCACGTGTGATTTATTATAGTGATAAGCATATGTATCAACTGGCGACACTGGCTGATAAGCGCAGAGCCCACCGTCTATGGCCTCGTCAGGGACTTGCTGGCATCAGCGAAGACAATGACCAAGACGTACGAGGAGCTCATAACCCTGATCCATGAGCAACTCAAGCCCAAGGAGAGCATCCTCACAGCCAGACATCGGTTCTACACCCATCGATGGCCCGAAGGCCAGGAAATCGCAAAATACGCCGCAGACCTCAGGAGGCTGGCGGCACCGTACGATTTCAGCAACCACCTCAACGAAGTGCAGCGGGACATTTTTTTCATTGGAATCGACCATGAGGGCCTTCTTCATTAGCTACTGTCGGTGGATACCACAGTCACATTGCACAAGGCCATCTCTGTGAGCGAGGCATTCATGACCTCGATCTGTGGCTCTAGGCAGATGACTCACCCTCAGGACTCAAACCTGGCAGATACTGTGCACCGAGTGGCTGGACTGTAGAACGCGATCTCTCTCAGGGGAGAGAGAACAGGCTCCCATGTCCCTTAACTCAGAGTCCGCCGAGGGGGGGCTAATCGAGCAGCACCATGCTGGCGTTGTGGAGGGAATCACAGGGCTCACCAGTGCTGCTTTATAGACTATGTATGCAAGGGCTGCAGCAAAAAGGGTCACTTCCAGCAAATGTGTAAGAGAAATATGACTCACTGTGTCGATGAAGTGTCTGCAGATGGCCATGAATCCAGCGCGGATAGGCAGAGAGGCAGCTCAGCTCCACAATGAGGTATATAGTATGTTTACCTGCACCACCGAGTGTCCCCCGTCGAGGATGGAAGTCGAGATAGATGGCATACCAGTTTTCATGGAAGTGGACACGGGGGCGAACCAGTCAGTAATGAATCAAGAAGCCTTTGAGAGGCTATGGGATAATCAAGCTGAACGACCCAAGTTGGTCCCGGTTCAGGCAAAGCTGCGCATCTACACCGATGAACTGATCCCAGTCGTTGGTAGTGCGAATGTAAAGGTACTCCATGATGGCATGGTGCACAAGTTACCTCTGTGGATTGTTGCAAGTGATGGACCAACGCTACTCGGAAGAAGGTGGATGGAGAAGATCCATTGGAAGGGGGAAGACTTCATCCCTCCAGCAATCGACGTCCTCCGTGTTCGGAGGCAAAGCAAGCCCTCACCTGAGGGTGGACCCGGCACCATAAAGCAGACCAGCACAGCACCCGAGGCACAGACCGCTCAGCACGACTGTGTGGAGATGATTCGGCTGAGATGACCCGAATGCACCTTCCAGGCTCCAGTGGCAGAACTTTGGAGGAAGAAAATCGGATCCAAAGGTGACTTCCCAGCTTTAGTGACAGAACCCGGGGAGAAGAGGATCACAGCAGCCGACATCGTGGATGGAGGAAAGATGGCGCCCAAACCACGAGGTGAGGCGCTGAAGAAAAATATGGTCATGGCCAGACCACGAGGTGCAGCACTGATGGAGCAACACATGGCACCAAACGGAGAAGAGGATTGGGGTAAGGCAAGCAAGGCTCTCTTAAAGGAGGCCTGCAACCCACTACAATTAAAGGGACAGTTCCACACACTCAAGCAATGTAATAGCAACTGTAAGTTAGAGATAAAGGGCCCAAGTTTCGGGACGCGCCTAAAACGGCGCAGCCCGGACCTGGACGCCCGTTTTTCGCGCCAGGAAGTGCGCCTAAAAAAAACGTCCCTATTCTCCGGCTCCCTGCAGGTCTTCTGCAGCCGGGTGCACCGCAGAACGAGCTGTTGGGGGCGGAGCCAGGTCCCTGCGCCAAAAACAGTGCCGGGACCTCTGCACATGCGCACTACAGTGGCCGCGCATATGCAGTAGCTCCAGGCGCCCATAACTGTGTGGGAGGGGCCTGAAGCACACAGCCCCTAGCCCTGGCCGAATGGCCTCACTGGGGCTGCATGAATAAAGCTCCTCCCACGCCCAGCTCCTGCTTCCTCCCGACCCGACTCGACTCCCGCTTCACCCCACCGGCGACCCGACCTCCACGACTCTCTCTCAATCCCCCCCCGGACCTCCGCGACTCTCTCTCCCCCCCCACCCCCCCCGGACCTCCGCGACTCTCTCTCACCCCCCCCCCCGGACCTCTGTGACCTCCACTCCCCCGAGACCCGACGCCACCTACGTGTAAATCTAGCCTGAGGTCTTGGGCCCGGCCGTTCAGCCTCCTTCTCTCCCTCCCCCCCCTCTCCTTCCCCCCCCTCTCTTTCCCCCCCTCTCCTTCTCTCCCTCCCCCTCTCTCCTTCCTTCCCTCCCCCCTCTCTCCTTCCCTCTCTCCTCTCTCCTTCCCTCCCTCCCTCCTTCCCTCCCTCCCTCCTCTCTCCTTCCCTCCCTCCCTCCCTCCTCTCTCCTTCCCTCCCTCCTCACTCCCTCCTCTCTCCTTCCCACCCTCCCTACATCCTCTCTCCTTCCCTCCCTCCCTACATCCTCTCTCCTTCTCCCCCCCTTCACCTCCCCCACTTCCCTTCTCCCCCCCCACCTCCCTTCTCCCCTCCCCACAATCTCCCTTCTCCCCCCCCACCTCCCTTCTCCCCCTCCCCACCTACCTTCTCCCCCTCCCCCTCCCCCCCTTCTCCCCCTGCCCCCCTTCTCCCCTTCCCCTCGCTGTCAGAAACACAGACACTGACGGACAGAGAGTGAGAGACACACACACACACAGACAGACAGGTAGAGACACTGACAGAGACACACTGGGGGGACCGTCCCAGCACGCTGTTGGAGGACTCCCGGTGCTGCAGTCGGTAAGTAGAAAATGTTTTATTTATTGATTTTTAAATTTTTTTTATCTTTTATTAATTTTTTTTGATTGATTTATTGATTGATTTATTGGTGTATTTATCATTTATTATTGATGATGGCTCTTTATTTGTAAAACTGAAGTGTTTAATGTTTGTAAACTTCCCTTTAAACCCCGCCCCCCCCCCCCCATTCCCTACGCCTAATTTGTAACCTACGCCTGATTTTCTAAAGTGTAGACAAGGTTTTTTCGAACGTACAAAAATCTTCACTTACTCCATTCTAAGTTAGTATGGAGTAAGTTTTCACTGCCGAAACTTTGAAAACAGGCGTAAGTGGCCGGACACGCCCCCTTTTGAAAAAAAAATTCTGTTCCAAAGTGAAACTGTTCTAACTGACTAGAACTGGAGCAAACTAAATGCCGAGAATTTGAATTTCTAAGATACTCTGTTCTACACCAGTTGCTCCAAAAAATCAGGAGCAACTGAGGCCGAAACTTGGGCCCAAAATGTGTAACTGATGATCAGAGTTGTGTACATAAAATAAGCAAGGAAGAGTCACGTGATCATGTAAAATATTTAATTGATGATCAGAATTGTGTACATGCAACCAGCGAGGAAAAGTCGTGCGATCGTGATCGGAGCTACAGAGTATCCACAATAAGTAATGAAAAGTTGTGCGATGTAGAATTTCAACTGCACACAGCCAATGCAGCGGGCAGGCACCCATCAGGAGCACACAGGTCCAGCGAACTACCCAATGCTGTAGCCTGCGTCCCTGGTACCAGAGTAATGCACCAGGGAGTGTGGCCACAAGCAGCTAATATAGACAAGCTGCAGACCAAGCGATCTCAGGAGGGCAACGGCACCGGTATCGATACCCTGCCCCTGATCGGCTCCACCTCTCAGGCACCCGATGGCACCAACTGCCACGAACCTGAAAGAGCAAACTGTGCTAAGGCACAGCCCCCAGACCCCATTGCCACCAAGGCCATACTCGGAAACGAAGGGTCACCCGCTGCAGTCCCCGCAAAGGGGACCGGGACCAGCCAGGATCCCAAACCACAAACAATGCCCAGGCCAGCGAGTCAGCAGTTCCCTGTGCACTACTAGACGACAGCTCCTCCGGAAGCAGCAGCGACCCAGGATCCAAAGAAAGGCTAGGAACCTCGGCAACAGACCCAAGAGCAGGTAACTTAAGTCAACTGGGTTCCCACTGCCAGCACTGGGCACCACGCCACCACCAGACTGCAGGGACATCATCCAGCAGTTCTGGAACTAGTTTGTCCTTACTCACCGGCCACCGCATCGATAATGTATCTCACCAGTCTAACGTACTTGTCTCACAACAGGACCACAAGTGTAATTCAAACTTGTTTTTCTGAACTTGAATATATATGAATGCAATGAGCCTCCGGCATAATCTATATGTGGAGGGTGGGGGGAGAATGGAGTGGTCAGGGACACACACAGACAGCAACCACCAGCACTCTACTGCACCAACCACTCACCCAAGATTGAAACGACCTGCCAAGGGTCAACCAGATAGAGCCCAGATAGAGCTAAGCCCAGAGCACAATCAATGCAGAGGCAATTTGCACTAAAAGCTTAGGGGAGAGTGATGTCATGTATCCTACATGGCTACTGTTTGTACTATCACCAGGTGTGCCACCAGAGGGCACAGCAGTGGGAGACTTGTAGGTTACCTGTACAGGTGTGCCTGGCCTAGTATAAAAGGCAGGCCATCAGGTGTGATCCTCACTCTGGAGTTAGCAAATAAAGGTCTAAGGTCACTACAATTCAAGTACAACACATTGCCTCGTGGAGTCATTACTAGAGCATCCAAGAACATAACAGTCAAAGCAGACCTGCAACCTAGAAACATCAGGAGGACTGCTTTGACAGTTGAAGTGAAGGTCACAGCTGCACTTTCATTCTATGCCTCCGGATTGTTTCAAGCAACAACTGGTGTTGTGTGTGCCATCTCTCAACATAGAAACATAGAAAATAGGTGCAGGAGCAGGCCATTCAGCCCTTCTAGCCTGCACCACCATTCAATGAGTTCATGGCTGAACATGAAACTTCAGTACCCCATTCCTGCTTTCTCGCCATAACCCTTGATCCCCCGAGTAGTAAGGACTTCATCTAACTCCCTTTTGAATATATTTAGTGAATTGGCCTCAACTAATTTCTGTGGTAGAGAATTCCACAGGTTCACCACTCTCTGGGTGAAGAAGTTTCTCCTCATCTCGGTCCTAAATGGCTTACCCCTTATCCTCAGACTGTGACCCCTGGTTCTGGACTTCCCCAACATTGGGAACATTCTTCCTGCATCTAACCTGTCTAAACCCGTCAGAATTTTAAACGTTTCCATGAGGTCCCCTCTCATTCTTCTGAACTGCAGTGAATACAAGCCCAGTTGATCCAATCTTTCTTGATAGGTCAGTCCCGCCATCCCGGGAATCAGTCTGGTGAATCTTCGCTGCACTCCCTCAATAGCAAGAATGTCCTTCCTCAAGTTAGGAGACCAAAACTATACACAATACTCCAGGTGTGGCCTCACCAAGGCCCTGTACAACTGTAGCAACACCTCCCTGCCCCTGTATTCAAATCCCCTCGCTATGAAGGCCAACATGCCATTTGCTTTCTTAACCGCCTGCTGTACCTGCATGCTAACCTTCAATGACTGATGTACCATGACACCCAGGTCTCGTTGCACCTTCCCTTTTCCTAATCTGTCACCATTCAGATAATAGTCTGTCTCTCTGTTTTTACCACCAAAGTGGATAACCTCACATTTATCCACATTATACTTCATCTGCCATGCATTTGCCCACTCACCTAACCTATCCAAGTCACTCTGCAGCCTAATAGCAACAAGCAACACATGTCTCCAGTTCATGGCTGCACTGTACGCGCGTAGGAATGACTTCATAAAGTTCTCCATGACCGCCCAAGCAATCCATGACAGGGCTGTGGGCTTCTCCAGGATTGCTGGATTCCCAAAGGTACAGGGCTGCATTGATTGTACCCACACCGTCTTGCGAGCACCTTTGAAGGATTCCGAGATGTACAGGAACAGAAAAGGCTTCCACTCCATTAATGTGCAGCTCGTGTATCATATCATGTCAGTCGATGCAAGATACCCTGGCAGCAGCCATGATGTGTTCAGCCTACGCGACAGCGTTATATCTGCCATGTTTCAGCAACTACCAGAAGGGCAGAGCTGGCTACTGGGAGACAAAGGGTATTGCCTCGCCACCTGGCTCATGATACCCCTACACGTTACCCGGACGGAAGCTGACCGTCAATACAACATGTTGCACATTGCGACGTGCAGCATCATAGAGAGGACCATTGGCATATTGAAGCAGCCTTTCTGATGCCTGGAGGCTATTTGCTGTATTCCCCTGAGATTGTCAATCAGTTCATTGTTGTGTGCTGCATGATGCATAACTTAGCCATCATGTGGCAGCAGCAGCTGGTAGTGGAAGACCCACCTGCGGTGAGAGTGGCTGATGATAATGATGTGGAAGATGCAGGTGACGAGCAGGAGGAGGAGGAGGAGGAGGAGGAGGAGGATGATGATGAGGATGAGGAAGCCATGCAAGTGCCTGAGGCCGGAGCACGACAGCGGAGGAGGGCGGGCAATCATGCTCCTTTAATAATTGCTCGAGCCTTGCACCAGCAGCTCATCCGTGATTGCTTTGCTTATGCCTGAGAGCTCAGCGACAACTATTCCACATGGACATGTTTACTGTTTGGAGCTGTTCCGTAATGTTGTGTTGTGTTAATGGAACATGATTCCGTTTTAATCAAAAAATATTTTATTCGAATATTTACAATGTACTTAACTTAACTTTAATAAAATTACTCTTGCATCAAACTTTACTTTAATATCACTCTTTAAGATCACTTAAAAACTTGTAAATTTATATAACTTACAAAAAACTTTTAATTTGAGAACAGTTACAACAATAACAATAATAATAACAACAGCAGCAGCAAAAAATGGCTGCACCAACCCATCTCTCCTCCCCCTTATTCTAAGACCGCCCCCTTGCGCTTGCCCGCAGGCGGTGCCGCAATGTTTCTGAGCTTGATACCAAGCTTATACTTTCTAACATTTCGGGATCTGCGCACCTCTTGAGGGTGGGGGTTGTCAGTGTCAGCCGGAAAGTTGGAGGGCCCAGGCGGCAAGTTGGAGGGCCCAGCTTGGCGCTTTTCCAAGGCTGATGTGGGGATTGGAGTGGGAGTAAGAATTGATTCTGTCAATGGGCACGGGGTCTGGGTATGTTCCCTTATTGCAGCAGCTAACTCCAACATGCCGTCCCTCATGCACCCTGACAGTGTCTCAATGACCTGCAACATTCCCTCCCTTATGTTAAGCAAAATTGTCTGAACTATCTGAAACATTCGCTCCCTCATGGTCAGTGACGTGGTTTGCACTACCTCTGACATTCCCTCCCTCATGGACACTATTCCCTCACTGATGGTCCTGGATATTGTTCCCACTTCTTGTGTCATTGCTGTTACTTCTCCTGACAGTTCCGCTACCTCATTACTCACCCCACTGATGGCATCCAGGAGTGATCGGGTAAGGTCAATGCTCTCCGCACTCAATGATATCATATGAACCACATCTCTCAGATCCTGCACCTCAGGAGAGCATGGTCGAGCTCTCCTTCCCCTCCTCCCCATGGATGTGGCTCGCACCACACCACTGGGACCCGCAGCCTGGGATGGTGGGGCCCTGGGTGTGCCTCACTGCACCACACCAATGGAACCCACAACCTCGGAAGGTGTGAAACCATGGAATGTCCCATCAACACTCAAACCACTAGTCACAGAAGGGGCTGTCACCTCAATGAGCGGCACCTCCTCCAAAGTCAGTACAACAGTGGGAGCTTCATCCAGCTCCATCCCCTCCTCCTCACCCCCATGGATGGATTGGAAGATGTTCTCCTCTTCAGGCTCGTCCGTGTCTGAATCTTCTTCTGCATCGTTAAGGTTGGCCTCAAGTTCTGCAAAATAAACAGAACAGTCAAATGGTTAGCAGCAGAGGAGGGGGCAGGATGGGTGGCATGAGTAGGCTCACACATCGCAGGCCAGGCAGCAAGTTGATTCGAAGGACCATGATGAATTTGCAGGACTTACCCTCTCCCTCGAATGTGGGCCCAGCTTGTGCAGTGGTGATTGCTTTTCTCCAGGCAGGACCCATCAAAGCAGCGACCCTCTCTTCCAAGGATGTCAGTAGGTGTAGATTTGCCGGACCTCCTCCTGTTCGAGTTCTTTCCCTTTTTATTATGTGCCACCTTCCTCTGCAAAAATGAAAATGCAACTTTTTAGAGAAGGTGTCTTTCTGCTGGGTGGGACATATACAGCTGGTCACAGTTTCAATTGCAATTGCAATTGCATTGAATAAATGAAAATATTACTTACACGAACTACTTGACCAAGGTCCTGCCATTTCTTTTTACACTGGCCTCCAGATCTCGTGGTGTTCACCACTGCACAGTAATCTTCTGTAACTTGGTTTCGGCGTTTTTTCATTTCTTTGGGTGGAACTTTTATGTGACCTCTGCTGGTGTCCAGCTCCTGCCATCTGTTCTCAATCACAGTAACTAGTGCCTCCACTTCTTCCTGTAAGAAATTCTTGGTCCTTGCACCGCGTTGCATCTTGTATAGCGATTTTTCCAATGCTCTCACACAGCACTCCTTCTCACACACACAACTGGCTCTTTAAAAATGGTCGATTGCCAACTCAGTGCTGTACTGAGCATGCACGTCCATTGGAACAACATCAAAAATGTAACTTTTTTTTTCCATGCATGAGCAGAAGGTGCTGCTTCGTTTTTGGTGCAGACAGCAGGCTCCACCCCCTGAGATGACCGGACACGCTGCGTGACGCCAAATTCGAATTATACATTGGGGAAGCTTTGGCAAAATATTTCTGGTGCATTTCTGGCCTAGAAAAATAGGCATAACTCTGGCATATGCCAGAAAATGAGCTTGGAGAAAATTGAGCTCATAGACTGGGATAATAATAGTGTAAAGGTCAGAGAGGGTGAAGATTTTGTATAGTGTTATCAGGAGAACCTTCTTGATCAGTATGTTTCTGGCCCAATGAGGAAGGAGGCATTGCTGGATCTGGTTCTGGGGAATGAGGTGTAAAATATTTCATGGTAGTATTTGAAGATCAGCAGGGAAGTTCTGCCGGTCGACATTTATCCTTTAGCTAATAGCAATCAACAACAGGCAATCTGATTGTTCAAAAGTACATATTTGGTTATGAATGCCTTTGGGGCATCCCAAGGATGTGAAAGCTGCTATATAAATGTAAGGCTTTCTTTCTCCCTTCCCCACCAAAGGCATTGGCTCCTTGGTGAGATACACATGCGACTCACCCAAGTCACTATTTTTCATGTGAGTGCCAGCAGGCTATTCAGTTGTGAAGGTATCTTTCCCCTACTCTGACACTCGGGAGTTACCAGATAGCAACCTTCATGGACAGCACCTCCCAAACCCTGCGACCTCTACCACCTAGAAGGACAAGGGCAGCAGGTTCATTAGAACACCACCATTTCCAAGTTCCTCTCCAAGCCACACACCATCCTAACTTGGAAATATATCGCCGTTCCTTCACTCGCGCTGGGTCAAAATCCTTGAATTCCCTCCCGAACAGCACAATGGGCTCAACATTGCCCAAGCAGTTTTTTTCGGCGTACTGACCTGAAGCGTGCTGACTTTGCGCGTGGAAAGGGCGCAAGAAAAAAGGGACCACATCCTTTTCGGGACTCGCAGCCCCTATCCCCGGCCGAAGGGACGCCCGATCTCGCCGCACCCTATCCCGGCCGAGTGGACTCCCGCACCGGCCGGCCAGCCCGCTAAGTTCCCAGGCAGGTAGGATTTTCCTTTTATTTTTTATTTAGTGGCTGTGCTTGTGTGGCTGTGCTTGAGGCTTTTGATTGAGGGGGGGAGGAGGAGAGTTTTGGGGGGTGGGGGAGGACGAGAGTTTTGCGGGGAGGGGGAGAGAAAGAGTGCATGGAGGGGGAGAGCATGAGTGCATTGGGGGGGGGAAGAGAATGAGTGTATTGGGGGGAGGAAGGAAGAGAGTTTTGCAGGACTGGGGGGAAGAAAGTGTGTCTCTCTGGCTACGCTGCCCCCCCACCCCCCCAGCCCCCATGACATCACGACCAGCAACTCGCATTTCTCGGGTAGGATCTACTTCATTTTTATTAGTATTTTAATTGTTTGAGCTTTTCCTTACAATAGAAATATAGAAACATAGAAAATAGGTGCAGGAGTAGGCCATTCGGCCCTTCGAGCCTGCACCACTATTCAATAAGATCATGGCTGAACATTCAACCTCAGTACTCCTTTCCTGCTTTCTCTCCATACCCCTTGATCCGTTTAGCCTTAAGGGCCATATCTAACTCCCTCTTGAATATATCCAATGAACTGGCATCAACAACTCTCTGCGGCAGGGAATTCCACAGGTTAACAACTCTCTGAGTGAAGAAGTTTCTCCTCATCTCAGTCCTAAATGGCATGTTCCTTATCCTAAGATAATGGGCAGATCTTAGATCTGGTCCTGTGTAATGAGACAGGAATAATAAATGATCTCCCAGTAAAAGATCCTCTCAGAATGAGTGATCACAGTATGGTTGAATTTGTAATACAGATTGAGGGTGAGGAAGTAGTGTCTCAAACGAGCGTACTATGCTTAAACAAAGGGGACGACAGTGGGATGAGGGCAGAGTTGGCTAAAGTAGACTGGGAACACAGACTAAACGGTGGCATAATTGAGGAACAGTGGAGGACTTTTAAGGATCTCTTTCATAGTGCTCAACAAAAATATATTTCAGTGAAAAAGAAGGGCGGTAAGAGAAGGGATAACCAAGAAAATAAAGGAGAGTATCAAATTAAAAACCAATGCGTATAAGGTGGCCAAGGTTAGTGGAAACTAGAAGATTGGGAACATTTTAAACGACAGCAAAGAATGACGAAGAAAGCAATAAAGAAAGGAAAGATAGATTACGAAAGCAAACTTGCACAAAACATAAAAACAGATAGTAAAAGCTTTTACCGATATATAAAACGGAAAAGAGTGACTAAAGTAAATGTTGGTCCCTTAGAATATGAGAAGGGGGATTTAATAATGGGAAATGTGGAAATGACTGAGACCTTAAACAATTATTTTGCTTCGGTCTTCACAGTGGAAGACACAAAAACCATGCCAAAAATTGCTGGTCACAGGAATGTGGGAAGGGAGGACCTTGAGACAATCATTATCACTCGGGGGCTAGTGCTGGATAGGCTAATGGGACTCAAGGTAGAGAAGTCCCCTGGTCCTGACGAAATGCATCCCAGGCTATTAAAAGAGATGGCGGAAGTTATAGCAGATGCATTCGTTAGTTATAATCTACCAAAATTCTCTGGACTCTGGGGAGGTACCATCGGATTGGAAAGCAGCTATGTTTCTGTTTAAAAAGGGGGGCAGACAAAAGGCAGGTAACTATAAGCCGGTTAGTTTAACATCTGTAGTGGGGAAAATGCTTGAAGCTATCATTAAGGAAGAAATAGCGGGACATCTAGTTGCAATAGTGCAATCAAGCAGATGCAACATGGATTCATGAAGGGGAAATCATGTTGAATTAATTTACTGGAATTCTTTGAGGATATAACGAGCATGGTGGATAGAGGTGTACCGATGGATGTGGTGTATTTAGATTTCCAAAAGGCATTCGATAAGGTGCCACACAAAAGGTTACTGCAGAAGACAAAGGTACGCGGAGTCAGAGGAAATGTATTAGCATGGAACGAGAATTGACTGGCAAACAGAAAGCAGAGAGTCGGGATAAATGGGTCCTTTTCGGGTTGGAAATCGGTGGTTAGTGGTGTGCCACAGGGATCGGTGCTGGGACCACAACTGTTTACAATATACATAGATGACCTGGAAAAGGGGACAGAGTGTAGTGTAACAAAATTTGCAGATGACACAAAGATTAGTGGGAAAGCGGGTTGTGTAGAGAGGCTGCAAAGAGATTTAGATAGATTAAGCGAATGGGCTAAGTTTTGGCAGATGGAATATAATGTCGGAAAATGTGAGGTCATCCACCTTGGGGAAAAAAAAACAATAAAAGGGAATATTATTTGAATGGGGAGAAATTACAACATGCTGTGGTGCAGAGGGACCTGGGGGTCCTTGTACATGAAACTCTTTTGAGTTTACCTGCGAAAACATAAAACATTAAACGGTGCCACCCGACCTGGGTGACACTCCAGACATTTACAGGCCCTTTTTTTTTTCCCCCCCCCTTTTTTTTTTGTGTTTTTCTTTTTTTTTTTTTTTTTGGGCACTAAAATCACAATTTTCCCCAGTGCCCCCTATAAAAGGGAAGGGGGACACTAAAAGCACCGGCAATGAAAACAAATTAAACTTAAAAACGTAAAATCAAATTAAAATTTGGTTGCCGGGCGTGATGATGCACTCCAGTCCCTCCGGTGCCCACCTCTCGCGGAAGGCCGCGAGCGTACCGGTGGACACCGCGTGCTCCATCTCCAAGGACACCCTGGACCGGATGTAAGAGCGGAAGAGAGGCAGGCAGTCAGGTTGAACGACCCCCTCGACCGCCCGCTGCCTGGACCGGCTGATGGCACCCTTGGCCGTGCCCAGGAGCAGTCCTACGAGGAGGCCTTCGGACCTACCCGCTCCCCTCCGTACAGGGTGCCCAAAGATCAGGAGAGTGGGACTGAAGTGCAGCCAGAATTTCAGGAGCAGCCCCTTCAAATAATGGAACAGGGGCTGCAACCTCGTGCACTCAATAAAAACATGGAACACGGACTCCTCCAGACCGCAGAAATTGCAGGGGGCCTGGGAGTCCGTGAACCGGCTTAAAAATTTGTTGCACGGCACTGTTCCGTGCACCACCCTCCAGGCCAAGTCCCCGATGAATAGTGGGAGGACCCCTGCGTAGAGTGCCCTCCATCGGGGACCCCCGCCTCCTCCGGACGGCAAGATGGTGCGCCATGGCGTGTCCGGATGGCCGGCGAGGATGGCAAAGTTGAGGGTGTGCAGGAGCAGCCCGTACAGGAAACCCCTCCGCGCGGAACTGAAAGGCGCGGAGGGGATTTCGCCGAGGCGGCTCAAGTTGTGAGGCGCCGGCCCCCGAGGGAGGTTCCGGGGTTTGGCGCCGATGAGGAATTCCGTCCGAACGGGGGTCAGTTCGGACGGGATCTCCCCACGTGCTTGAGCCTCCTCGATGCACCTAACGGAGTCAGGGCCCAGAGCTGTTTTTAGCGACTCGATGGCATCGGCCGCGTGGCGGACGTTGGCAGAATTGAGGCGCCGCGCCAGCATGTCTGGCGCCATCCAGCCCGCTCCTCCGCCATCGAGCAGGTCCCTGACCCTGGTCACCTCACCAGCCACAGCCCTCTCTTCCGACCGCCACATAAAACCTCGGCCGTGGAGGTACGGATTCCCGAGCAGCGGTTCCTGCAGGACGGCCGCCACTCCAGCCGGCGGAGAGCTGCGCTTGGTGGAGACTTTGTTCCATACCCTGATGAGTTCCCTGTAAAAGACAGGCAGTTCCCGGAGGGCGGTCCTGGCACCCCCCAAGTTCACAAACAGGAGCTGCGTGTCATAATTGAGGTCGCGCTGCTGGCGGAAGAAATACCTCGCCAGAGCACACCACCTAGGAGGGGGCTCGACGTAAAGGTATCTCTGCAGGGTCTGAAGACGGAAAGTCGCGAGCTGGGCGCTGACGCACACCAACGACTGACCGCCCTCCTCAAGCGGGAGACTCAAGACCGCAGCAGAGACCCAGTGCTTCCTGTTGTTCCAGAAGAAGTCCACCAGCTTCTTCTGTATCTTGGCGACAAACGCAGGGGGAGGGGTCAAAGTGACCAGCCGGTACCACAGCATTGCGGCCACCAGCTGGTTTATGACTAGCGCTCGACCCCTGTAGGACAGCACTCGGAGCAGTCCTGTCCAGCGCCCTAGGCGAGCGGCGACCTTGGCCTCCAGCTCCTGCCAGTTCGCCGGCCAGGCTCCCTGGTCGGGGCTAAGGTAGACTCCCAGATAGAGGAGATGGGTCGTGCTCCAGGCAAAAGGCCTGAGCTCCTCCGGCAGGGAGTCCATCCGCCACTGACCCACCAGGAGTCCGGAACATTTCTCCCAGTTGATCCTGGCGGAGGACGCGGCCGAGTAAATCTCCTGGCACTCACGCATCCTCCGCAGGTCAGCGGGATCCTCTATCGCGAGGAGCACGTCATCGGCGTAAGCCGAGAGGACGACCTCCACGCCCGGCCCTTGCAGAGCCAGTCCCGTCAACCTCGTCCGCAAGAGGCGCAGGAAAGGCTCCACGCAAACGGCGTATAACTGGCCGGACATGGGGCATCCCTGGCGCACCCCTCTCCTAAAGCGAAGGGGCGCCGTCAAGGACCCGTTAACCTTAATCAGACACTCCGCGGCGGCGTACAAAAGTCGGATCCGGGCGACGAAATGCGTCCCGAACCCGAAAGCGCGCAGAGTTCCGAGCAGATAGTCGTGATCCACTCTGTTGAACGCCTTCTCTTGGTCGAGGGATAGGAAGGCGACCGACAGACCAGCCTCCTGGGAACAATGGATGAGGTCCCGGACCAGATGGATGTTATCTTGGATTGTCCGGCCCGGGACCGTGTAGGACTGGTCGGGGTGGATCATGTGGTCCAGCACGGCACCAAGGCGAGCAGACATCGCCCTGGCGAAGATTTTGTAGTCCGTGCTGAGGAGGGAGACCGGGCGCCAGTTCTTAAGGAGGCGGAGATCGCCCTTCTTAGGCAGCAGGACGATGACTGCCCTGCGCCAAGAGAGGGGCATCTCCCCGGTCGCCAGACTTTCCCCCAGGACCCGCGCGTAGTCGCTCCCCAGGACGTCCCAGAACGCCCTGTGGAACTCCACGGTCAGCCCGTCCAGCCCCGGGGATTTTCCCCTCGAGAGCCGGGCGAGGGCACCGGTCAGCTCCGCCAGGCTTAGCGGAGCTTCCAGATTTTCGGCGCCCCTCCGGGCTGACCTTCGGCAGGTCCTCCCACAAAACTCTACGCGCTTCCTCGCTGGACGGATCCGGAGAGAACAGAGCCCCGTAATATTCACGGGCCCTGTTGTTGACGCCCTCCGGATCCGAGACGAGAGAGCCGTCGTCGGCCAGCAGCGTCAAGAGCTGCTTACGGACACTCTGCCTTTTTTCCAGCGAGTAGAAGAAGGGGGAGCCGCGGTCCAGATCCCGCAGGAACCGGATCCGCGACCTCACGAACGCGCCTCGGGACCCGACGAGCTGCAGGTCCTTCAGCGCGGCCTTCTTCGCTTCGTACACCGTCCGCAGGGCCGGGTCCTGGACGACTTGACCGAGACGGGCTTCCAGGTCGAGCACCTCTTTTTCTAGGCGCCCGACTCTGGCCGCCCGCCTCTTGGTCGACCCCCTTGCGTACTCTTGACAGAAGACGCGGACGTGAGCCTTGCCCACGTCCCACCATAGCCTCAAGGAGGGGAAGCCCCCCTGCTTCCTTCTCCAGTCGGACCAGAATCGACGGAACGAGTCCTGGAACCGCACGTCCTCCAGCAGCCGGTTGTTAAAGTGCCAGCACGCGGACCCCGTCCTCGCGCGGAGCGAAGCGAGCTCCGCCCACACCAGGTGGTGGTCCGAACACGGCACCGGCCGCATGGAGGCCGCCGGGACGCAGGAAACGTACGCCCGAGACACGTAAAGGCGGTCGACTCTAGACCATCCTACTCCAGGCCTCACCCAAGTAAAGGCGCTGGAGTCGGGGTGGAGATTTCGCCAGACGTCCACCAAGTCGAAGGACCCGACCAGGTCCCTCAACTTCTCCATCGCCGTCATGCACTGCGGGGCACCGGAGCGGTCCCTCGCCTCGAGGGTGCAGTTAAAATCCCCCCCGAGGACAATGCAGTCGCCGACGTCGACGGAGCCAAGAAGAGCGGACACCTCTTCAAAGAAGCGCGTTTGCTGCTGGCCGGGATGAGGGGCGTACACGTTCACGAGATGGAGCGGCACGTCCCCCAGGCGAACCGTTACGTGCAGCAAGCGGCCTGGCACGGGCTCCTCGACCCCCAAGATCTCCGGCTGAAAATGCGGGCCCAGCAAGATGGCCATCCCACTAGAAATGGCGGTGAGGTGGCTCATGCGGACCTCTCCTTGCCATTCCAGGAGCCACGTGGCTTCGTCTCCCGGAACGGTGTGGGTTTCTTGCAGGAAGCACACCGCATATTTCCCCTCCCGCAGGAGCGAAAAATTGTCAAATCTACGGCGTGCCCCTCTGCCGCCGTTGATGTTGAGGCTGGCTATGGTTATCTTCATGGCAAAAGCATAGTGCAACCTCTACCTTAACCTATTGTGGGGGAGGGAGCGGAGTCTTTTGTTGAACTCCGCTCCCTCCGCAGCCCAGCGAGGAGTCCCTCGAGCTCGCGCAGCTCAAGGTGTTGCGCCTTTGTCAAGGGCCCGCCCGCGGCCAAGGTTTTGACGGCGGCGCGGACGGACCCCTTGATCAGCTCTGGCTCGGACCATTTTTCCAGGGCCAGTCGGGCTTGGTCGCAGCGACCCCGGCTCTGGGCCAAAAAGTCCCGGAGTTCCTTTGCAGGAATGAGGATGGTCTCGGCGGCGGCTGCGAGCAGATCCACCGCCTCGCTGGCGGTGGTCTCTAGGTCTTCACCCGCGTCCCCCACCGAGTCCCCGTCCTCCTCCGGGAGGTGGCCGCCAGCAGCCAGCCCATCGACCGCACAAGGTACGGCAAATGAACCGGCCGCTCCAACCGGCCCTGGCTCTGCCCCGATCCCACCCCCAGGATCGTCGGCAGAGGAGTCCCCACTGGGCTCTTTTAAAAATGGTGCTGGGTCGGGAAATGACAGCGGAAGGGGTTCCCCCTCCGTCCCAGGAACCGGGGAACAAGGAGAGACCCGGCCATAGGAAATCCCCAGGCTCCCCAAGTGCACCAGCTCCAAAGTAAGGGGCGAGGGTGGGCGTTCCTCCCCCTCCCCGCTGCCACCCCCCGGCCCAGCATCTACAGTGTCATTAAATTTCTTAATAGTTTGTATTTCTGCTGGGTCGAGCGACTCCCGGGGGAAGTTGGGTATTGGCTGGGCGGGCTCAGGTTCGGCCTTTTCGGCCCCGCCCGCCTCAGTCCCCGGGACGCCCGACCCGGCGGCTACGCATTCCTCTGCGGTCCCCACGCCCCCCACGACAGGCAGATCTTCCACGCCATCCCCGGGAGGCTGAGGCTGGGCAGCCTCAACTGTCTCACCATCCCCGGGGACAGACTCTTCCCGCCTACGGCGCTGCTTGGGGGCGCTGGTGGGGGACGCGGGACACGCGGCGGGCACCGACTCCTCCGCGGAGGGATGTTGTTCCCCCTCCGCCTCATCGGAGCCGTGCCTCCTTTTGTTCCTGGGGGCGCGCGGAGTCAGGGAGACCTCCATGTCTGCCGAGGCCTCCCGCTCCGCCCCCCCCTTTTCCTTTTCTTGCCCGCGCCCGGGCCCCTCTGCGGTGTTGTTCAAGGGCTCGGGCACGGGCTCGGGGCACCCAGCGCTCGCCGGTGACTGGGTTGGGCTGAGCGCGGTGGTCAAATTATCTGGCGCACTGAGGGGACCCGCCTCTTGATGTTTTGCCTTCTTCCGCGCCTTCTTTCCGGTCGGACGCTCACCCTCCCCCCCGCCGGAGGCCCTGAAAACAAAGGCCTCCGACGATGCCCGCGCACCTACGGCTCCCGGCACGCGGACGCAACTAGGGGGAGGGGTGGCGGCGGCGCCAGCCTTGGCCGCCTTCGGTGGTTTGGCGGCCTTGGAGGCGGGACAGTTCTTACGAACATGCCCCACCTCCCTGCAGGCATGTCACCGCACGCCGTCCGACGTCCAGAAGACGCGGTAGGCAGTCCCCTCGTGCACCACATTAAAGTTCCCCTCCGTCGTCTCCTCCCGCGCCAGCCGGACAAAGAGCTGGCGGCGGAAGAAGAACACGTGGCGCAGGCTGCTCTCCCTGAGGCCGAGCGGTATGGGGTTGATCCCCGACCTTACCTCCCCCAGTTGGTGTAGGTGAGGGAGGAGGAGCTCAGCGGGAACAAAGGGCGGGACGTTCGATATGATGATCCTCTGCGCGGTGGCCTCGAGAGGGTCCACCGGCAGGAACGTCCCGCCCACCGCGAGCCCCTTTTCGAGGGCCAGGGACACCGCCCGCTCCGACCCCAGGAAGAACACGGCCTTCCCAGACATCTTGGAGGCTGCGACAATGGCCGAGGGGCCGACTACCCCAGCCATCGCCCGCACGCACTCCTCAATGCTCATTGTGGGGTGAGTGTAGCTCTTGACCCCGTGTTTTTTGGTGATTAATCTGAAAGGTGGCAGGGCAGCGGGTGGCGCAGGAGGTGCCGTGGAAGCGGTTGCCACCTGCGCATACGTCTTCGCTGGCCCTGCCACCGGCGTGGATGGGGTCGCCATCACGGGGTCCCTTTAAGGGCTACACCCACCCCAAAGTCACAGGCCTTAATGGTCTTAATTGGCCTCGTTTGATTAGACTGAGCAGAGGAGCCCTTTATGAGGTACCTCTCCCCTAGTTGGCAATTGGGGAGGGGCCTTGCTCCCTCTGCTCAGTTGTCTTAATTGTTTTTTTTTTATTAATTTGGGAGAAAGAGGCCTCAGAGAGAGAGGGGAGAAACAGAGTAACAGAGAAAGAGAGAGGGGGGTGGGAAGGGGGGAGGGGGAACTGCGAGGGCAGGTCTCCCCTCGCAGCTGTGGGTGGGTGCAATCCCAGATGGCAAAAAAAAAGTCTTTGGGGTGGTCTTCAGGTGGGGGGAGAAGATGTCTTCACCTGGGGTAGCTAGAGCCACCAGGCACACACTCCTAACGATCTTTAATAGGGTGATTAATGAAAATCTTCAGCCTGGTAGCTCCAGCTATCCCAGGCTAGGCAAATGTGGGGGGTGGGGGGGTTCCAATTGTGTGTGGGGCCTAGTTGTAAGCAAGGCCCCCACACACACTTCCACACACACACACACCCCCCGCGATGTTCCGGCCCTCAGTGGTCTTCTTTCCTCCCCCCACCGATACAACAAAGTCTTTTTGGGAAATGCACCCACACCCACCTGTAGAAGATGTAGAGTCTCCCTCCTTCCACACTGGATGTTGTTGGTCTTTTCCCCCTCTCTCCAACTCTTTGCAGAATGTTAAAAGTTGGTAAATGTTTTCTTTTCTCCTCCTCTCCCTCTGGGTAAAAGTTGAAGGTGAAGCCCCTTCCTTCCTTCTTCTCCTGGGCTGGTCTCAGGGCTCTCCAGGCAGGATCAAAAATTGACAGCTGCTCCTCTCACTGCTCACAGCTCCAACAGAGCAGGACACGCCTCCACTGCTCCACGATTGGTTCCTTGTGCATGAAACGCTTTTGAGTTCACCTGCAAAACATAAAAACATTAAACGGTGCCACCCGACCTGGGTGACACTCCAGACATTTACAAGGCCCTTTTTTTTTTTTTCCCCCTTTTTTTTTGTGTTTTCCTTTTTTTTTTTGCACTAAAATCAAATTTTCCTTTTTTCCAGTGCCCCCTATAAAAGGAGAGGGGGACACTAAAAGCACCGGCAATTAAGACAAATTAAACTTAAAAAACGTAAAATCAAATTAAAATTTGGTTGCCGGGCGTGATGATGCACTCCAGTCCCTCCGGTGCCCACCTCTCGCGGAAGGCCGCGAGCGTACCGGTGGACACCGCATGCTCCATCTCCAAGGACACCCTGGACAGGATGTAAGAGCGGAAGAGAGGCAGGCAGTCAGGTTGAACGACCCCCTCGACCGCCCGCTGCCTGGACCGGCTGATGGCACCCTTGGCCGTGCCCAGGAGCAGTCCTACGAGGAGGCCTTCGGACCTACCCGCTCCCCTCCGCACAGGGTGCCCAAAGATCAGGAGAGTGGGACTGAAGTGCAGCCAGAATTTCAGGAGCAGCCCCTTCAAATAATGGAACAGGGGCTGCAACCTTGTGCACTCAATAAAAACATGGAACACGGACTCCTCCAGACCGCAGAAATTGCAGGCGGCCTGGGAGTCCGTGAACCGGCTTAAAAATTTGTTGCACGGCACTGCTCCGTGCACCACCCTCCAGGCCAAGTCCCCGATGAATAGTGGGAGGACCCCTGCGTAGAGTGCCCTCCATCGGGGACCCCCGCCTCCTCCGGACGGCAAGATGGTACGCCATGGCGTGTCCGGACGGCCGGCGAGGATGGCAAAGTTGAGGGTGTGCAGGAGCAGCCCGTACAGGAAACCCCTCCGCGCGGAACTGAAAGGCACGGAGGGGATTTCCCCGAGGTGGCTGAAGTTGTGAGGCGCCGGCCCCCGAGGGAGGTTCCGGGGTTTGGCGCCGATGAGGAATTCCGTCCGGACGGGGGTCAGTTCGGACGGGATCTCCCCACGTGCTTGAGCCTCCTCGATGCACCTAACGGAGTCAGGGCCCAGAGCTGTTTTTAGCGACTCGATGGCATCGGCCGCGTGGCGGACGTTGGCAGAATTTAGGCGCCGCGCCAGCGTGTCTGGCGCCATCCAGCCCGCTCCTCCGCCATCGAGCAGGTCCCTGACCCTGGTCACCTCACCAGCCACAGCCCTCTCTTCCGACCGCCACATAAAACCTCGGCCGTGGAGGTACGGATTCCCGAGCAGCGGTTCCTGCAGGACGGCCGCCACTCCAGCCGGCGGAGAGCTGCGCTTGGTGGAGACTTTGTTCCAGACCCTGATGAGTTCCCTGTAAAAGACAGGCAGCTCCCGGAGGGCGGTCCTAGCACCCTCCAAGTTCACAAACAGGAGCTGCGTGTCATAATTGAGGTCGAGCTGCTGGTGGAAGAAATACCTCGCCAGAGCACACCACCTAGGAGGGGTCTCGACGTAAAGGTATCTCTGCAGGGTCTGAAGACGGAAAGTCGCGAGCTGGGCGCTGACGCACACCAACGACTGACCGCCCTCCTCAAGCGGGAGACTCAGGACCGCGGCAGAGACCCAGTGCTTCCTGTTGTTCCAGAAGAAGTCCACCAGCTTCTTCTGTATCTTGGCGACAAACGCAGGGGGAGGGGTCAAAGTGACCAGCCGGTACCACAACATTGCGGCCACCAGCTGGTTTATGACTAGCGCTCGACCCCTGTAGGACAGCACTCGGAGCAGTCCTGTCCAGCGCCCTAGGCGAGCGGCGACCTTGGCCTCCAGCTCCTGCCAGTTCGCCGGCCAGACTCCCTCGTCGGGGCTAAGGTAGACTCCCAGATAGAGGAGATGGGTCGTGCTCCAGGCAAAATGCCTGAGCTCCTCCGGCAGGGAGTCCACCCGCCACTGACCCACCAGGAGTCCGGAACATTTCTCCCAGTTGATCCTGGCGGAGGACGCGGCCGAGTAAATCTCCTGGCACTCACGCATCCTCCGCAGGTCAGCGGGATCCTCTACCGCGAGGAGCACGTCATCGGCGTAAGCCGAGAGGACGACCTCCACGCCCGGCCCTTGCAGAGCCAGTCCCGTCAACCTCGTCCGCAAGAGGCGCAGGAAAGGCTCCACGCAAACAGCATATAACTGGCCGGACATGGGGCATCCCTGGCGCACCCCTCTCCTAAAGCGAAGGGGCGCCGTTAAGGACCCGTTAACCTTAATCAGACACTCCGCGGCGGCGTACAAAAGTCGGATCCGGGCGACGAAATGCGTCCCGAACCCGAAAGCGCGCAGAGTTCCGAGCAGATAGTCGTGATCCACCCTGTCGAACGCCTTCTCTTGGTCGAGGGATAGGAAGGCGACCGACAGACCAGCCTCCTGGGAACAATGGATGAGGTCCCGGACCAGATGGATGTTATCGTGGATTGTCCGGCCCGGGACCGTGTAGGACTGGTCGGGGTGGATCATGTGGTCCAGCATGGCACCAAGGCGAGCAGACATCGCCCTGGCGAAGATTTTGTAGTCCGTGCTGAGGAGGGAGACCGGGCGCCAGTTCTTAAGGAGGCGGAGATCGCCCTTCTTAGGCAGCAGGATGATGACTGCCCTGCGCCAAGAGAGGGGCATCTCCCCGGTCGCCAGACTTTCCCCCAGGACCCGCGCGTAGTCGCTCCCCAGGACGTCCCAGAACGCCCTGTGGAACTCCACGGTCAGCCCGTCCAGCCCCGGGGATTTTCCCCTCGAGAGCCGGGCGAGGGCACCGGTCAGCTCCGCCAGGCTTAGCGGAGCTTCCAGATTTTCGGCGCCCTCCGGGCCGACCTTCGGCAGGTCCTCCCACAAAACTCTACGCGCTTCCTCGCTGGACGGATCCGGAGAGAACAGAGCCCCGTAATATTCACGGACCATGTTGTTGACGCCCTCCGGATCCGAGACGAGAGAGCCGTCGTCGGCCAGCAGCGTCAAGAGCTGCTTACGGACACTCTGCCTTTTTTCCAGCGAGTAGAAGAAGGGGGAGCCGCGGTCCAGATCCCGCAGGAACCGGATCCGCGACCTCACGAACGCGCCTCGGGACCCGACGAGCTGCAGGTCCTTCAGCGCGGCCTTCTTCGCTTCGTACACCGTCCGCAGGGCCGGGTCCTGGACGACTTGACCGAGACGGGCTTCCAGGTCGAGCACCTCTTTTTCTAGGCGCCCGACTCTGGCCGCCCGCCTCTTGGTCGACCCCCTCGCGTACTCTTGACAGAAGATGCGGACGTGAGCCTTGCCCACGTCCCACCATAGCCTCAAGGAGGGGAAGCCCCCCTGCTTCCTTCTCCAGTCGGACCAGAATCGACGGAACGAGTCCTGGAACCGCACGTCCTCCAGCAGCCGGTTGTTAAAGTGCCAGTACGCGGACCCCGTCCTCGCGCGGAGCGAAGCGAGCTCCGCCCACACCAGGTGGTGGTCCGAACACGGCACCGGCCGCATGGAGGCCGCCGGGACGCAGGAAACGTACGCCCGAGACACGTAAAGGCGGTCGACTCTAGACCATCCAACTCCAGGCCTCACCCAAGTAAAGGCGCTGGAGTCGGGGTGGAGATTTCGCCAGACGTCCACCAAGTCGAAGGACCCGACCAGGTCCCTCAACTTCTCCATCGCCGTCATGCACTGCGGGGCACCGGAGCGGTCCCTCGCCTCGAGGGTGCAGTTAAAATCCCCCCCGAGGACAATGCAGTCGCCGACGTCGACGGAGCCAAGAAGAGCGGACATCTCTTCAAAGAAGCGCGTTTGCTGCGGGCCGGGCTGAGGGGCGTACACGTTCACGAGATGGAGCGGCACGTCCCCCAGGCGAACCGTTACGTGCAGCAAGCGGCCTGGCACGGGCTCCTCGACCCCCAAGATCTCCGGCTGAAAATGCGGGCCCAGCAAGATGGCCACCCCACTAGAAATGGCGGTGAGGTGGCTCATGCGGACCTCTCCTTGCCATTCCAGGAGCCACGTGGCTTCGTCTCCCGGAACGGTGTGGGTTTCTTGCAGGAAGCACACCGTATATTTCCCCTCCCGCAGGAGCGAAAAATTGTCAAATCTACGGCGTGCCCCTCTGCCGCCGTTGATGTTGAGGCTGGCTATGGTTATCTTCATGGCAAAAGCATAGTGCAACCTCTACCTTAACCTATTGTGGGGGAGGGAGCGGAGTCTTTTGTTGAACTCCGCTCCCTCCGCAGCCCAGCGAGGAGTCCCTCGAGCTCGCGCAGCTCAAGGTGTTGCGCCTTTGTCAAGGGCCCGCCCGCGGCCAAGGTTTTGACGGCGGCGCGGACGGACCCCTTGATCAGCTCTGGCTCGGACCATTTTTCCAGGGCCAGTCGGGCTTGGTTGCAGCGACCCCGGCTCTGGGCCAAAAAGTCCCGGAGTTCCTTTGCAGGAATGAGGATGGCCTCGGCGGCGGCCGCGAGCAGATCCACCGCCTCGCTGGCGGTGGTCTCTAGGTCTTCACCCGCGTCCCCCACCGAGTCCCCGTCCTCCTCCGGGAGGTGGCCGCCAGCAGCCGGCCCATCGACCGCACAAGGTACGGCAAATGAACCGGCCGCTCCAACCGGCCCTGGCTCTGTCCCGATCCCACCCCCAGGATCGTTGGCAGAGGAGTCCCCACTGGGCTCTTTTAAAAATGGTGCTGGGTCGGGAAATGACAGCGGAAGGGGTTCCCCCTCCGCCCCAGGAACCGGGGAACAAGGAGAGACCCGGCCATAGGAAATCCCCAGGCTCTCCAAGTGCTCCAGCTCCACAGCAAGAGGCGAGGGTGGGTGTTCCTCCCCCTCCCCGCTGCCACCCCCCGGCCCAGCATTTACAGTGTCATTAAAATCAATAAATTGTGTTTCTGCCGGGTCGAGCGACTCCCGGGGGAAGTTGGGTATTGGCTGGGCGGGCTCAAGTTTGGCCTTTTCGGCCCCGCCCGCCTCAGTCCCCGGGACGCCCGGGCCGGCGGCAATGCATTCTTCCGCTGGCCCCACGCCCCCCACGACAGGCAGATCTTCCACTCCATCCCCAGGAGGCAGCGGCTGGGCAGCCTCGACTGCCTCACCCTCCCCGGGGACAGACTCTTCGCGCCTGCAGCGCAATTTGGGAGCGCTGGTGAGGGACGCGGGACACGCGGCGGGCACCGCCTCCTCCGCGGAGGGATGTTGTTCCCCCTCCGCCTCATCGGAGCCGCGCCTCTTTTTGTTCCTGGGGGCGCGCGGAGGCAGGGAGACCCCCATGTCTGCCGAGGCCTCCCGCTCCGCTCCCCCTTTTCCTTTTCTTGCCCGCGCCTGGGCCCCTCTGTGGTGTTATTCAAGGGCCCGGGCACGGGCTCGGGGCACCCCGCGCTCGCCGGTGACTGGGTTGGGCCGAGCGCGGTAAACAAATTGTCTGGCGCACCGAGGGGACCCGCCTCTAGATGTCTCGTCTTCTTCCGCGCCTTCCTTCCGTTCGGACGCTCTTCCTCCCCCCCGCCGGAGGCCCTGAAAACAAAGGCCTCCGATGATGCCCGCGCACCTATGGCTCCCGGCACGCGGACGCAACTAGGGGGAGGGGTGGCGGCGGCGCCAGCCTTGGCCACCTTCGGTGGTTTGGCAGCCTTGGAGGCGGGGCAGTTCTTGCGAACGTGCCCCACCTCCTTGCAGGCATGGCACCGCACGCCGTCCGACGTCCAGAAGACGCGGTAGGCAGTCCCCTCGTGCACCACATTAAAACTTCCCTCCGTCGTGTCCTCCCGCGCCAGCCGGACAAAGAGCTGGCGGCGGAAGGAGAACACGTGGCGCAGGCTGTTCTCCCTGAGGCCGAGCGGTATGGGGTTGATCCCTGAGCTTACCTCCCCCAGTTGTTGTAGGTGAGGGAGGAGGAGCTCAGCGGGAACAAAGGGCGGGACGTTCGACACGATGACCCTCTGCGCGGTGGCCTCGAGAGGATCCACCGGCAGGAACGTCCCGCCCACCGTGAGCCCCCTTTCGAGGGCCAGGGACACCGCTCGCTCCGACCCCAGGAAGAACACAGCCTTCCCAGACATCTTGGAGGCTGCGACAATGGCCGAGGGGCCGACTACCCCAGCCATCGCCCGCACGCACTCCTCGATGCTCATTGTGGGGTGAGTGTAGCTCTTGACCCCGTGTTTCCTGGTTATAAGTCTGAAAGGTGGCAGGGCAGCGGGTGGCGCAGGAGGTGCCGTGGAAGCGGTTGCCACCTGCGCATACGTCTTCGCTGGCCCTGCCACCGGCGTGGATGGGGTCGCCATCACGGGGTCCCTTTAAGGGCTACACCCACCCCAAAGTCACAGGCCTTAATGGTCTTTAATGGCCTCGTTTGGTTTGACTGAGCAGAGGAGCTCTTAATGAGGCACCTCTCCCCTAGTTGGTAATTGGGGAGGGGCCTTGCTCCCTCTGCTCAGTTGTCTTAATTGGTTTTTTTTTTAAATTAGGAAGAAAGGGCTCTCAGAGAGAGAGGGGAGAAACAGAGGGTAACGGAAAAAGAGAGAGGGGGGTGGGAAGGGGGGGGGGCTGCGAGGGCAGGTCTCCCCTCGCAGCTGTGGGTGGGTGCACTCCCCAGATGGCAAAACACACAAGCACAGTCTTTAGGTTGGTCTTCAGGTGGGGGGAGAAGACGTCTTCACCTGGGGTAGCTAGAGCCACCAGGCACACACTCCTAACGATGTTAATTGGTGATTTGAAGAATATTCAGCCTGGTAGATCCAGCTATCCCAGGCTAGGCAAATGTGGGGGGGTGGGGGGGGTCCAATTGTGGGGGGGGCCTAGTTGTAAGCATGGCCCCCTCGCACACTACCACACACACACACACCCCCCGCGATGTTCCGGCCCTCAGTGGTCTTCTTTCCTCCCCCCACCGATACAACAAAGTCTTTTTGGGAAATGCACCCACACCCACCTGTAGAAGATGCAGAGTCTCCCTCCTTCCACACTGGATGTTGTTGGTCTTTTCCCCCTCTCTCCAACTCTTTGCAGAATGTTAAAAGTTGGTAAATGTTTTCTTTTCTCCTCCTCTCCCTCTGGGTAAAAGTTGAAGGTGAAGCCCCTTCCTTCCTTCTTCTCCTGGGCTGGTCTCAGGGGTCTCCAGGCAGGAGCAAAAATTGATAGCTGCTCCTCTCACTGCTCACAACTCCAACTGAGCAGGACACGCCTCCACTGCTCCACGATTGGTTCCTTGTGCATGAAACTCTTTTGAGTTTACCTGCAAAACATAAAGACATTAAACGGTGCCACCCGACCTGGGTGACACTCCAGACATTTACAAGGCCCTTTTTTTTTTCCCTCCCCTTTTTTTTTGTGTTTTTTTTTATTATTTTTTTTTTGTTTTTTTTTTTGGGGCGCTAAAATCAAATTTTCCCAGTGCCCCCTATAAAAGGGGAGGGGGACACTAAAAGCACCGGCAATGAAAACAAATTAAACTTTAAAACGTAAAATCAAATTAAAATTTGGTTGCCGGGCGTGATGATGCACTCCAGTCCCTCCGGTGCCCACCTCTCGCGGAAGGCCGCGAGCGTACCGGTGGACACCGCGTGCTCCATCTCCAAGGACACCCTGGACCGGATGTAAGAGCGGAAGAGAGGCAGGCAGTCAGGTTGAACGACCCCCTCGACCGCCCGCTGCCTGGACCGGCTGATGGCACCCTTGGCCGTGCCCAGGAGCAGTCCTACGAGGAGGCCTTCGGACCTACCCGCTCCCCTCCGCACAGGGTGCCCAAAGATCAGGAGAGTGGGACTGAAGTGCAGCCAGAATTTCAGGAGCAGCCCCTTCAAATAGTGGAACAGGGGCTGCAACCTTGTGCACTCCATAAAAAAATGGAACACGGACTCCTCCAGACCGCAGAAATTGCAGGCGGCCTGGGAGTCCGTGAACCGGCTTAAAAATTTGTTGCACGGCACTGCTCCGTGCACCACCCTCCAGGCCAAGTCCCCGATGAATAGTGGGAGGACCCCTGCGTAGAGTGCACTCCATCGGGGACCCCCGCCTCCTCCGGACGGCAAGATGGTACGCCTCCGGACGGCCGGCGAGGATGGCAAAGTTGAGGGTGTGCAGGAGCAGCCCGTACAGGAAAACCCCTCCGCGCGGAACTGAAAGGCACGGAGGGGATTTCCCTGAGGCGGCTCAAGTTGTGAGGCGCCGGTCCCTGAGGGAGGTTCCGGGGTTTGGCGCCGATGAGGAATTCCGTCCGGACGATGGTCAGTTCGGACGGGATCTCCCCACGTGCTTGAGCCTCCTCGATGCACCTAACGGAGTCAGGGCCCAGAGCTGTTTTTAGCGACTCGATGGCATCGGCCGCGTGGCGGACGTTGGCAGAATTTAGGCGCCGCGCCAGCGTGTCTGGCGCCATCCAGCCCGCTCCTCCGCCATCGAGCAGGTTCCTGACCCTGGTCACCTCACCAGCCACAGCCCTCTCTTCCGACCGCCACATAAAGCCTCGGCCGTGGAGGTACGGATTCCCGAGCAGCGGTTCCTGCAGGACGGCCGCCACTCCAGCCGGCGGAGAGCTGCGCTTGGTGGAGACTTTGTTCCAGACCCTGATGAGTTCCCTGTAAAAGACAGGCAGCTCCCGGAGGGCGGTCCTGGCACCCCCCAAGTTCACAAACAGGAGCTGCGTGTCATAATTGAGGTCGAGCTGCTGGCGGAAGAAATACCTCGCCAGAGCGCACCACCTAGGAGGGGGCTCGACGTAAAGGTATCTCTGCAGGGTCTGAAGACGGAAAGTCGCAAGCTGGGCGCTGACGCACACCAACGACTGACCGCCCTCCTCAAGCGGGAGACTCAAGACCGCGGCAGAGACCCAGTGCTTCCTGTTGTTCCAGAAGAAGTCCACCAGCTTCTTCTGTATCTTGGCGACAAACGCAGGGGGAGGGGTCAAAGTGACCAGCCGGTACCACAGCATTGCGGCCACCAGCTGGTTTATGACTAGCGCTCGACCCCTGTAGGACAGCACTCGGAGCAGACCTGTCCAGCGCCCTAGGCGAGCGGCGACCTTGGCCTCCAGCTCCTGCCAGTTCGCCGGCCAGGCTCCCTCGTCGGGGCTAAGGTAGACTCCCAGATAGAGGAGATGGGTCGTGCTCCAGGCAAAAGGCCTGAGCTCCTCCGGCAGGGAGTCCACCCGCCACTGACCCACCAGGAGTCCGGAACATTTCTCCCAGTTGATCCTGGCGGAGGACGCGGCCGAGTAAATCTCCTGGCACTCACGCATCCTCCGCAGGTCAGCGGGATCCTCTACCGCGAGGAGCACGTCATCGGCGTAAGCCGAGAGGACGACCTCCACGCCCGGCCCTTGCAGAGCCAGTCCCGTCAACCTCGTCCGCAAGAGGCGCAGGAAAGGCTCCACGCAAACGGCGTATAACTGGCCGGACATGGGGCATCCCTGGCGCACCCCTCTCCTAAAGCGAAGGGGCGCCGTTAAGGACCCGTTAACCTTAATCAGACACTCCGCGGCGGCGTACAAAAGTCGGATCCGGGCGACGAAATGCGTCCCGAACCCGAAAGCGCGCAGAGTTCCGAGCAGATAGTCGTGATCCACCCTGTCGAACGCCTTCTCTTGGTCGAGGGATAGGAAGGCGACCGACAGACCAGCCTCCTGGGAACAATGGATGAGGTCCCGGACCAGATGGATGTTATCGTGGATTGTCCGGCCCGGGACCGTGTAGGACTGGTCGGGGTGGATCATGTGGTCCAGCACGGCACCAAGGCGAGCAGACATCGCCCTGGCGAAGATTTTGTAGTCCGTGCTGAGGAGGGAGACCGGGCGCCAGTTCTTAAGGAGGCGGAGATCGCCCTTCTTAGGCAGCAGGACGATGACTGCCCTGCGCCAAGAGAGGGGCATCTCCCCGGTCGCCAGACTTTCCCCCAGGACCCGCGCGTAGTCGCTCCCCAGGACGTCCCAGAACGCCCTGTGGAACTCCACGGTCAGCCCGTCCAGCCCCGGGGATTTTCCCCTCGAGAGCCGGGCGAGGGCACCGGTCAGCTCCGCCAGGCTTCGCGGAGCTTCCAGATTTTCGGCGCCCTCCGGGCCGACCTTCGGCAGGTCCTCCCACAAAACTCTACGCGCTTCCTCGCTGGACGGATCCGGAGAGAACAGAGCCCCGTAATATTCACGGAACCTGTTGTTGACGCCCTCCGGATCCGAGACGAGAGAGCCGTCGTCGGCCAGCAGCGTCAAGAGCTGTTTACGGACACTCTGCCTTTTTTCCAGCGAGTAGAAGAAGGGGGAGCCGCGGTCCAGATCCCGCAGGAACCGGATCCGCGACCTCACGAACGCGCCTCGGGACCCGACGAGCTGCAGGTCCTTCAGCGCGGCCTTCTTCGCTTCGTACACCGTCCGCAGGGCCGGGTCCTGGACGACTTGACCGAGACGGGCTTCCAGGTCGAGCACCTCTTTTTCTAGGCGCCCGACTCTGGCCGCCCGCCTCTTGGTCGACCCCCTCGCGTACTCTTGACAGAAGACGCGGACGTGAGCCTTGCCCACGTCCCACCATAGCCTCAAGGAGGGGAAGCCCCCCTGCTTCCTTCTCCAGTCGGACCAGAATCGACGGAACGAGTCCTGGAACCGCACGTCCTCCAGCAGCCGGTTGTTAAAGTGCCAGTACGCGGACCCCGTCCTCGCGCGGAGCGAAGCGAGCTCCGCCCACACCAGGTGGTGGTCCGAACACGGCACCGGCCGCATGGAGGCCGCCGGGACGCAGGAAACGTACGCCCGAGACACGTAAAGGCGGTCGACTCTAGACCATCCAACTCCAGGCCTCACCCAAGTAAAGGCGCTGGAGTCGGGGTGGAGATTTCGCCAGACGTCCACCAAGTCGAAGGACCCGACCAGGTCCCTCAACTTCTCCATCGCCGTCATGCACTGCGGGGCACCGGAGCGGTCCCTCGCCTCGAGGGTGCAGTTAAAATTCCCCCGAGGACAATGCAGTCGCCGACGTCGATGGAGCCAAGAAGAGCGGACACCTCTTCAAAGAAGCGCGTTTGCTGCGGGCCGGGATGAGGGGCGTACACGTTCACGAGATGGAGCGGCACGTCCCCCAGGCGAACCGTTACGTGCAGCAAGCGGCCTGGCACGGGCTCCTCGACCCCCAAGATCTCCGGCTGAAAATGCGGGCCCAGCAAGATGGCCACCCCACTAGAAATGGCGGTGAGGTGGCTCATGCGGACCTCTCCTTGCCATTCCAGGAGCCACGTGGCTTCGTCTCCCGGAACGGTTTGGGTTTCTTGCAGGAAGCACACCGCATATTTCCTCTCCCGCAGGAGCGAAAAATTGTCAAATCTACGGCGTGCCCCTCTGCCGCCGTTGATGTTGAGGCTGGCTATGGTTATCTTCATGGCAAAAGCATAGTGCAACCTCTACCTTAACCTATTGTGGGGGAGGGAGCGGAGTCTTTTGTTGAACTCCGCTCCCTCCGCAGCCCAGCGAGGAGTCCCTCGAGCTCGCGCAGCTCAAGGTGTTGCGCCTTTGTCAAGGGCCCGCCCGCGGCCAAGGTTTTGACGGCGGCGCGGACGGACGCCTTGATCAGCTCTGGCTCGGACCATTTTTCCAGGGCCAGTCGATCTTGGTTGCAGCGACCCCGGCTCTGGGCCAAAAAGTCCCGGAGTTCCTTTGCAGAAATGAGGATGGTCTCGGCGGCGGCCGCGAGCAGATCCACCGCCTCGCTGGCGGTGGTCTCTAGTTCTTCTCCCGCGTCCCCCACCGAGTCCCCATCCTCCTCCGGGAGGTGGCCGCCAGCAGCCGGCCCATCGACCGCACAAGGTACGGTAAATGAACCGGCCGCTCCAACCGGCCCTGGCACTGCCCCGATCCCACCCCCAGGATCGTCGGCAGAGGAATCCCCACTGGGCTCTTTTAAAAATGGTGCTGGGTCGGGAAATGACAGCGGAAGGGGTTCCCCCTCCGCCCCAGGAACTGGGGAACAAGGAGAGACCCGGCCATAGGAAATCCCCAGGCTCCCCAAGTGCACCAGCTCCAAAGTAAGGGGCGAGGGTGGGTGTTCCTCCCCCTCCCCGCTGCCACCCCCCGGCCCAGCATCTACAATTTCATTAAAATCAGTTTGTGTTTCTGCCGGGTCGATCGACTCCCGGGGGAAGTTGGGTATTGGCTGGGCGGGCTCAGGTTCGGCCTTTTCGGCCCCGCCCGCCTCAGTCCCCGGGACGCCCGGCCCGGCGGCAATGCATTCTTCCGCTGGCCCCACGCCCCCCACGACAGGCAGATCTTCCACTCCATCCCCAGGAGGCAGCGGCTGGGCAGCCTCGACTGCCTCACCCTCCCCGGGGACAGACTCTTCGCGCCTGCAGCGCAATTTGGGAGCGCTGGTGGGGGACGCGGGACACGCGGCGGGCACCGACTCCTCCGCGGAGGGATGTTGTTCCCCCTCCGCCTCATCGGAGCCGCGCCTCCTTTTGTTCCTGGGGGCGCGCGGAGGCAGGGAGACCCCCATGTCTGCCGAGGCCTCCCGCTCCGCCCCCCCCTTTTCCTTTCCTTTCCCGCGCCCGGGCCCCTCTGTGGTGTTATTCAAGGGCTCGGGCACGGGCTCGGGGCACCCCGCGCTCCCCGGTGACGGGGTTGGGCTGAGCGCGGTGGTCAAATTATCTGGCGCACTGAGGGGACCCGCCTGTTGATGTTTTGCCTTCTTCCGCGCCTTCTTTCCGGCCGGACGCTCTCCCTCCCCCCCGCCGGAGGCCCTGAAAACAAAGGCCTCCGACGATGCCCGCGCACCTACGGCTCCCGGCACGCGGACGCAACTAGGGGGAGGGGTGGCGGCGGCGCCAGCCTTGGCCGCCTTCGGTGGTTTGGCGGCCTTGGAGGCGGGGCAGTTCTTACGAACATGCCCCACCTCCCTGCAGGCATGGCACCGCACGCCGTCCGACGTCCAAAAGACGCGGTAGGCAGTCCCCTCGTGCACCACATTAAAGTTCCCCTCCGTCGTCTCCTCCCGCGCCAGCCGGACAAAGAGCTGGCGGCGGAAGGAGAACACGTGGCGCAGGCTGCTCTCCCTGAGGCCGAGCGGTATGGGGTTGATCCCTGACCTTACCTCCCCCAGTTGGTGTAGGTGAGGGAGGAGGAGCTCAGCGGGAACAAAGGGCGGGACGTTCGATATGATGACCCTCTGCGCGGTGGCCTCGAGAGGGTCCACCGGCAGGAACGTCCCGCCCACCGTGAGCCCCTTTTCGAGAGCCAGGGACACCGCCCGCTCCGACCCCAGGAAGAACACGGCCTTCCCAGACATCTTGGAGGCTGCGACAATGGCCGAGGGGCCGACTACCCCAGCCATCGCCCGCACGCACTCCTCAATGCTCATTGTGGGGTGAGTGTAGCTCTTGACCCCGTGTTTTTTGGTAATTAATCTGAAAGGTGGCAGGGCAGCGGGTGGCGCAGGAGGTGCCGTGGATGTGGACACCGCCTGCGCATACGTCCTCGCTGGCCCTGCCACCGGCGTGGATGGGGTCGCCATCACGGGGTCCCTTTAAGGGCTACACCCACCCCAAAGTCACAGGCCTTAATGGTCTTTAATGGCCTCGTATATTAACTGAGCAGAGGAGCCCTTAACGAGGCACCTCTCCCCTCGTTGGCAATTGGGGAGAGGCCTTGCTCCCTCTGCTCAGTTGTCTTAATTGTTTTTTTTTTAAATTAGGAAGGAAAGGGTTCTCAGAGAGAGAGGGGAGAAACAGAGGGTAATGGAGAGAGAGAGAGGGGGGTGGGAAGGGGGGGGGGGGGGGCTGCAAGAGCAGGTCTCCCCTCGCAGCTGTGGGTGGGTGCACTCCCCAGATGGCAAAAACACACAAAAAACACAGTCTTTGGGATGGTCTTCAGGTGAGGGGAGAAGACGTCTTCACCTGGGATAGCTAGAGCCACCAGGCACCCACTCCCAACGATGTTAATGGGGTGATTAAACAATCTTCAGCCTGGTAGCTCCAGCTATCCCAGGCTAGGCAAATGTGGGGGGGGGTGGGGGGGGTTCCAATTGTGGGGGGGGGCCTAGTTGTAAGCACGGCCCCCACGCACACTACCACACACACACACACCCCCCGCGATGTTCCGGCCCTCAATGGTCTTCTTTCCTCCCCCCACCGATACAACAAAGTCTTCTTGGGAAATGCACCCACACCCACCTGTAGAATGTAGAGTCTCCCTCCTTCCACACTGGATGTTGTTGGTCTTTTCCCCCTCTCTCCAACTCCTTGCAGAATGGTAAAAAATGTTGAAAAGTTTTCTGTTCTCCTCCTCTCCCTCTGGGTAAAGTTGGTGGTGAAGCCCCTTCCTTCCTTCTCTTCCTGGGCTGGTCTCAGGGCTCTCCAGGCAGGAGCAAAAATTGATAGCTGCTCCTCTCACTGCTCACAGCTCCAACTGAGCAGGACACGCCTCCACTGCTCCACGATTGGTTCCTTGGATAGTTTGCAGGTGAAGCAGGTAATCAGGAAGGCGAATGGAATGTTGGTCTTCATTGCGAGAGGGATGGAGTACAAAAGCAGGGAGGTCCTGCTGCAACCATATAGGGTATTGGTGAGGCCGCACCTGGAGTACTGCGTGTAGTTTTGGTCACCTTACTTAAGGGAGGATATATTAGCTTTGGAGGGGGTACAGAGATGATTCACTAGGCTGATTCCGGAGATGAGGGGGTTACCTTATGATGATAGATTGAGTAGACTGGGTCTTTACTCATTGGAGTTCAGAAGGATGAGGGGTGATCTTATAGAAACATTTAAAATAATGAAAGGGATAGACAATATAGAGGCAGAGAGGTTGTTTCCACTAGTCGGGGAGACTGGAGCTAGGGGGCACAGCCTCAAAATACGGGGGAGCCAATTTAATACCGAGTTGAGAAGGAATTTCTTCTCCCAGAGGGTTGTGAATCTGTGGAATTCTCTGCCCAAGGAAGCAGTTGAGGCTAGCTCATTGAATATATTCAAATCACAGATAGATAGATTTTTAACCAATAAGGGAATTAAGGGTTATGGGGAGCGGGCGGGTAAGTGGAGCTGAGTCAATGGCCAGATCAGCCATGATCTTGTTGAATGGCGGAGCAGGCTCGAGGGGCTAGATGGCTTCCTCCTGTTCCTAATTCTTATGTTCTTATGTGTCCTCTGGTTCTGGACTTCCCCAACATCGGGAACATTCTTCCCGCATCTAACCTGTCCCGTCCCGTCAGAATTTGATATGTTTCTAGGAGATCCCCTCTCATCCTTCTAAACTCCAGTGTATAAAGGCTCAGTTGATCCAGTCTCTCCTCATATGTCAGTCCAGCCATCCCTGGAATCAGTCTGGTGAACCTTCGCTGCACTCCCTCAATAGCAAGAACGTACTTCCTCAGATTAGGAGACCAAAACTGAACACAATATTACAGGTGGGTCCTCACCAAGGCCCTGTACAACTGCAGTAAGACTTCCCTGCTCCTATAGTCAAATCGCCTAGCTGTGAAGGCCAACATACCATTTGCCGTCTTCACCACCTGCTGTAGCTGCATGCCAACTTTCAATGACTGATGAACCATGACACCCAGGTCTTGCTGCACCTCCCCTTTTCCTAATCTGCCACCTTTCAGATAATATTCTGCCTTCGTGTTTTTGCCCCCAAAGTGGATAACCTCACATTTATCCACATTATACTGCATCTGCCATGTATTTGCCCACTCGCCTAACCTGTCCAAGTCACCTGCAGCCTCTTAGCGTCCTCCTCACAGCTCACACCTTCACCCAGTTTAGTGTCATCTGCAAACTTGGAGCTATTACACTCAATTCCATCATCTAAATCATTAATATATATTGTAAAGAGCTGGGGTCCCAGCACTGAGCCCTGCGGCACTCCATGAGTCACTGCCTGCCATTCTGAAAAGGACTCATTTATCCCGACTCTCTGCTTCCTGTCTGCCAACTAGTTCTCTATCCACGTCAGTACATTACTCCCAATACCATGTGCTTTCATTTTGCACACCAATCTCTTGTGTGGGACCTTGTCAAAAGCCTTTTGAATGTCCAAATACACCACATCCACTGGTTCTCCCTTGTCCACTCTACTAGTTACATTCTCAAAAAATTCCAGAAGATTTGTCAAGCATGATTTCCCTTTCATAAATCAATGCTGACTTGGACCAATCCTATCACTGCTTTCCAAATACGCTGCTATTTCATCCTTAATGATTGATTTCAACAATTTCCCCACTACTGATGTCAGGCTATAATTTCCCGTTTTCTCTCTCCCTCCTTTTTTAAAAAGTGGTGTTACATTAGCAACCCTCCAGTCCATAGGAACTGATCCAGAGTCGATAGACTGTTGGAAAATTATCACCAGCGCATCCACTATTTCTAGGGCCACTTCCTTAAGTACTCTGGGATGTAGGCTATCAGGCCCTGGGGATTTATCGGCCTTCAATCACATCAATTTCCCTAACCCAATTTCCCGCCTAATAAGGATATCCTTCAGTTCCTCCTTCTCACAGACCCTCGGTCCCCTAGTACATCCAGAAGGTTATTTGTGTCTTCCTTTGTGAAGACAGAACCAAAGTACTTGTTCAATTGGTCTGCCATTTCTTTGTTCCCCATTATAAATTCACCCGAATCTGACTGCAAGGGACCTACATTTGTCTTCACTAATCTTTTTCTCTTCACATATCTATAGAAGCTTTTGCAGTCAGTTTTTATGTTTCCGACAAGCTTCCTCTCGTACTCCATTTTCCCCTCTTAATTAAACCCTTTGTCCTCCTCTGCTGAATTCTAAATTTCTCCCAGTCCTCTGGTTTGCTGCTTTTTCTGGCTAATTTGCATGCCTCTTCCTTGGATTTAATACTATCCTTAATTTCCCTTGTTAGCCACGGATGAGCCACCTTCCCCGTTTTATTTTTACTCCAGACAGGGATGTATAATTGTTGAAGTTCGTCCATATGATCTTTAAAGGTTTGCCATTGCCTCTCCACCGTCAACCCTTTAAGTATCATTTGCCAGTCTAATCTAGCCAATTCGCGCCTCATACCGTCAAAGTTACCTTTCCTTAAGTTCAGGACCCTAGTTTCTGAATTAACTTTGTCACTCTCCATCTTAATAAAGAATTCTACCATATTATGGTCACTCTTCCCCAAGGGGCCTTGTTCAACAAGATTGCTAATTAGTCCCTTCTCATTACACATCACCCAGTCTAGGATGGCCAGCTCTCTGGTTGGTTCCTTGACATATTGGTCTGGAAAACCATCCCTATTACACTCCAGGAAATCATCCTCCACCACATTGCTACCAGTTAGGTTAGCCCAATCAATATGTAGATTAAAGTTGCCCATGATTACTGCTGTACCTTTATTGCACGCATCTCTTATTTCTTGTTTGATGCTGTCCCCAACCTCACTACTAGTATTTGGTGGCCTGTACACAACTTCCACTGGTGTTTTCTGCCCCTTGGTATTCCGTAGCTCCACCCATACTGATTCCACATCATCCAAGCTAATATCCTTCCTTACAATTACATTAATGTCCTCTTTAACCAGCAACACCACCCCGCCTCCTTTTCCTTTCTGTCTATCCTTCCTATATACTGAATATCCTTGGATGTTGAGTTCCCAGCCTTGGTGACCCTGGAGCCATGTCTCCGTGATGCCAATCACATCGTATCCGTTAACTGCTATCTGCGCAGTTAATTCGTCCACCTTATTCTGAATACTCCTCGCATTGAGGCACAGAATCTTAAGGCTTGTCTTTTTAACACACATTGACCCTTTAGAATTTTCCTGTAAAGTGGCCCTTTTTCGTTTTTTGCCTTGGGTTTCTCTGCCCTCCACTTTTACTATTCTCCTTTCTATCTTTTGTTTCTGTCCCCATTTTATTTCCCTCTGTCTCCCTGCATAGGTTCCCATCCCCCTGCCATATCAGTTTAACTCCTCCCAAACAGCAAACACTCCCCCTTGGACATTGGTTCCGGCTTGTACTGGTCCCACCTCCCCCATAACCAGTTCCAATGCCCCAGGAATTTGAATCCCTCCCTGCTGCACCACTGCTCAAGCCACATGTTCATCTGAGCTAGCCTACGATTCCTACTCTGACAAGCACGTGGCACTGGTAGCAATCCTGAGATCACTACTTTTGAGGTCCTACTTTTTAATTTAACTCCTAGCTCCCTAAATTCGGCTCGTAGGACCTCATCCCATTTTTTACCGATATCGTTGGTACCTATATGTACCACGACAACTGGCTGTTCACCCTTCCTTTTTAGAATGTCCTGCACCCGCTCCGCGACACCCTTGACCCTTGCATCAGGGAGTCTCGGTTTCGGCCACAGAAACGTCTTTGGTGCTTGGTTGTTGAGGTCCTCTCCAGTTCCCTTCCTCCCCCTATCCCTGCCCTAATGTCTGCTGAATGTGCGCTGCTTTTTCTTCACTGCCCGCAAGGATTTTCAGAGCTGGCCACATATGCTGACCTAAGTGGATTCAGAGTAAGTTTTTGCTGGCCAAAGTGACATAAATGGCCAAAACTGGCTTAAGTGTCTGGGAACGCCCCCTTTTGAAAAAACAAAACTGACCTAAAAAAAAATTGTACCTAACTGACTTACTTTGGAGCAAATTTTGGGCAGAAAATGACATTTTTTAACTTACGCCAGAAAAAGCAACTTACTCCAAAAAATTGATGCAAGTCATGGCCAGGATTGGGCCCTATGGGAGTACTTTACCACACGGACTGCAGTGGTTCAAGAATGCGGCTAACCACCAACTTCTCAAGGCCAATTAGGGATGGGCAAGAAAGTGTCGGCGTTGCTAGCTATGCCAATTTTCCAAAAATGTTTTTTTTATAATCAGGAGCTGGAATCCTGGCTGATCGATCTCTCCAAAACCCCAAGGCACTGTGCCAGCTGCTAAGTTGACGAAAGTAGCACAGATTGGAGCAGGCCTTTCTATTTGGCTCGATTTCCTTTGCTCTCCATAGAAATTCAGAATCTCAACATTTTAAAGTAGTTTTTTGTGGTTTCGATGTTTTTGGATGAAATTATTATTCACTGCTGGTAGACTTTGAACAACTGGCATGGAGTACTGCCAAGGCTCATTGTTTCCAGATGATCCACCATGTCAGTGGGACAATGGTTTATTCTACCGTGTTTTTTTAAACACAGGTCTAGTAAAAAAGTGAATTTAAAACTTTTTTTCTATCTGGGAATAAAGTACATGTTGGGCATCAAAAAAAATATTTATATAAATACCAAGGCCTATCTTCATGCTGTATATCTCCAGCAAACCATTTGAGAACATGCACAAAGTAAATATTTGAATTATTTCAACAAAGGAAAACCACCAGCCTGTAAAGATTTATTTTAGTTTTAAGAGAATTTGCTTTCTTGCAGGGTTATTCATTCAGAGAAGCTGAAGAATTTGTGCAGTGATATTTACAAGGTCACAGGTCATGTGCTTAAATTTAACAGCCATCTGGAAGCGTAGCTCCATCCAACAGCACCCCATACAAGCTTCTCGATACAAAGTCATCCTGACATTTTTTGAAGTAAATCCCATGGGAAAATAGAAGCTTGATTCAGTCAGTGGCACTCTCGTTCAAAGGAACTCATAGGAACAGGAGGAGGCCATTCAGTCCTCAAGCCCTGTTCCATCATTCAATTCGATCATGGCAAATCTGTACCTCAACTCCATTTACCTGACTTAGCTCTATATCCCTTACCTAACAAAAATCTATTCATCTCACACACTTTCATTATTATCTTTGTACCCTTTTTGCCTCTATATATCTCTCTCCTTTTTTGTAAGTCTCTCTTTTGCTCTCTCTTCTCTCATCCTAATTCCTTTCACATTTTTGCTCACCATTTTTCCTGCATGCCTTGCACTCTCTACTCACGATTCTGCCTACCTTAGTGGGTTTGGTGCGGCCGGGGTCAGTGGCGGGTCCTGAACCCACTGCTGGCTCCAGTCCGCTCTGTAGAAATGATTTTATGCTGATTAGTCTTGTTAAGCCCGTCCAGCGTGTTTCCCAGCCCATTTGAAGCAAGAGGGTCTGATGATGTAATTTGATGACAATCAGTGTCGGGAGGCATTCAAGGAGGAGATCCGGAAGGCTCAGGCCAAACATGTGCCTTTAAAGAAAAAGGCTGGGAAAAATAATTCTGGAGCCCCCGGATATCTAGGGACTTACAGGGAAGGATTAAGAAAAAAAGGGACGCTTATGTCATACCAACGGCTAAATACTATAGAATCTTTAGAGGAATATAGAAAGTTAAGAGGCAAAATTAAAAAGGATATTAGGAATGCTAAGAGAGAGCTCGAGAAATTCTTGGCCAGTAAAATTAAATAAAACCCTAAGATGGTCTGTAAATATGTTAAGAGTAAGAGGGTAACTAAAGAAAGGATAGAACCTATTAGAGACCATGAGGGTAATCTTTGTGTGGAGGCGGAAGATGTTGGTAGGGTTATTAACGAATACTTTGCATCTGTTTTCACAAAGGAAAGGGGCAATGCAGATACTGCTATCGAGGAGGAGTATGATATTCTGGGTAAAATAAATATAGTGAGAGACGAAGTATTAAGGGGTTTAGCAGCTTTGAAAGTCCCCAGGCCGGATGAAATGCATTCCAGGCTGTTGAGCGAAGTTAAAGAGGAAATAGCAGAAGCCTTGACCATCATTTTCCAGTTCCCTTTGGATCTGGGCATGGTGCCGGAGGATTGGAGGACTGCTAATGTAGTACCCTTGTTTAAGAAGGGAGAAAGGGATAGGCCGAGTAATTACAGACCTGTCAGCCTAACCTCAGTGGTGGGAAAATTATTGGAAAAAATCCTGAAAGACAGAATAAATCTACATTTGGAAAGGCAAGGATTAATTCGGGACAGTCAGCATGGATTTGTAAAGGGAAGATTATGTTTGACTAACCTGATTGAATTTTTTGAGGAGGTAACCAAGAGGGTCGATGAGGGTAGTGTGTACGATGTAGTATCCCAGCTGAGGTGCTAAAGTATGGTGGAGAGGCAGTGTTGGCGCTGATCCATGACCTCATCTCTCTCATCTGGAGGGAAGAGAGCATGCCGGAAGATCTCGAGACGCAGTGATTGTGACATCTTTAAAAAAGGGGACAAGTCCGACTGCGGCAATTACAGAGGAATTTCCCTGCTGTCAGCCACTGGAAAAGTTGTCGCTAGAGTCCTCCTCAACCGTCTTCGCCCTGTGGCTGAGGAGCTCCTCCCGGATTCACAGTGCGGATTTCTTCCCCTACGGGGCACAACTGACATGATCTTTGCAGCACGACAGCTGCAGGAAAAATGCAGGGAGCAGCGTAAGCCCTTATACGTGGCCTTTTTCGACCTTACAAAGGCCTTTGACACCATCAATCGCGAGGGTCTATGGAGCATCCTCCTCTGTTTCGGATGCCCCAAAAGTTCGTCAACATCCTTCGCCTACTCCACAACGACATGCAGGCCGTGATCCTTACCAACGGATCCATTACAGACCCAATCCACGTCCGGACCGGGGTCAAACAGGGCTGTGTCATCACTCCAACTCTCTTCTCAATCTTCCTCGCTGCCATGCTCCACCTCACAGTCAACAAGCTCCCCTCTGGAGTGGAACTAAACTACAGAACCAGGCCAGGTCTAAGATCACTCCAACCTCTGTCGTTGAGCTACAGTTCCCGGACGATGCCTGCGTCTGCACACATTCTGAGGCTGAACTCCAGGATATAATCAATGTATTTACCGAGTCATATGAAAGCATGGGCCTTAGGCTAAACATCCGTAAGACAAAAGTCTTCCACCAGCGTGTCCTCGCCGCCCAGCACTGACCCCCAGTCATCAAGATCCACGGCGCAGCCCTCGACAACTTAGACCATTTCCCATACCTCGGGAGCCTCCTATCAACAAAAGCAGACATTGATGAGGAGATTCAACACCACCTCCAGTGCACCAGTGCAGCCTTTGACTGCCTGAGGAAAAGAGTGTTCGAAGACCAGGCCCTCAAATCTATCACCAAGGTCATGGTCTACAGGGCAGTAGTAATACCCGCTCTCCTGTATGGCTCAGAGGTATGGACCATGTACAGTAGACACCTCAAATCACTGGAGATATATCACCAACGATGTCTGCACAAGATCCTACAAATCCCTGGGAGGACAGGTGCACCAACATCAGCGTCCTTGTCCAGGCTAATATCCCCAGCATTGAAGCCCTGACCACACACGATCAGCTTCACTGGGCAGGTCACATAGTTCGCATGCTGGACATGAGTCTGCCAAAGCAAGTGCTCTACACAAAGCTCCTTCATGGCCAACGAGCCAAAGGTGGGCAGCGGAAATGTTACAAGGACATCCTCAAAGCCTCCCTGGTAAAGTGCGACATCCCCACTGACACCTGGGAGTCCCTGGCCAAAGACCGCCCTAAGTGGAGAAAGTGCATCCGGGAGGGCGCTGAGCACTTTGAGTCTCAATGTCAAGAGTGCGCAGAAATCAAGTGCAGGCAGCGGAAAGAGCGTGCGGCAAACCAGTCCCACCAACCCCTTCCCTCAACGACTATCTGTCCCAGCTGTGACAGAGTCTGTGGCTCTCGTATTGGACTGTTCAGCCACCAAAGAACTCACTACACCTCGATTCCGAGGGACTGCCTATGTTGATGATGATGATGAGCATATATGGACTTTAACAAGGATTTTGATAAGGTTCTACATGGTAGACTGATCATGAAGGTTAAAGCCCATGGGATACAGGGCAAAGTGGCAAGTTGGATCCAAAATTGGCTTGGAGGTAGGAAGCAAAGAGTAATGATTGATGGATGTTTTTGTGACTGGAAGGATGTTTCCAGTGGGGTTCTGCAGGGCTCAGTACTGGGTCCCTTGCTTTTTTGGTATATATCAATGATTTAGATTTGAATATGGGGAATATGATTAAGAAGTTTGCAGACGGCACTAAAATTGGCTGTGTGGTTGATAATGAAGAGGAAAGCCATGGGCTGCAGTAGGATATCAATCTATGGGTCAGGTGGGCAGAGCAGTGGCAAATGGAATTTAATTCAGAGAAGTGTGAGGTGATGCACTTTGGGAGGGCTAATAAGGAAAGTTCTCCACATTAAGTGGTAGGCCACTTAATAGTGTAGATGAACAAAGGGACCTTGGAGAGCTTGTCCACAGATCCCTGAAAGTAGTAGGCCAGGTGGATAAGGTGGTTAAGAAGGCATACGGAATGCTTGCCTTTATTGGCCGAGGCATAGAATATAAGAGCAGGAAGGTTATGCTTAAATTGTATAATACTTTGGTTAGGCCACAGCTGGAGTACTGCGTGCAGTTCTGGTCGCCGTATTATAGGAAGGACGTGATTACACTAGAGAGGGTGCAGAGGAGATTTACTCAGATGCTGCCTGGAATGGAGAATCTTAGTTATGAGGATAGATTGGATAGGCTGGGTTTGTTCTCATTGGAACAGAGGAGGTTGAGAGGAGACCTTATTGAGGTATACAAAATATTGAGGAGCCTGTACATAGTGGATAGTAAGGATCTATTTCCATTGGTGGAAGGGTCTATTACAAGGGGGCATAATTTTAAGATGGTTGATGGAAGGTTTAGAGGGGATTTGACAGGGGGCTTCTTTATGCAGAAAGTTGTGGGGATCTGGAACTCGCTGCCTGGAAGAGTGGTGGATGCAGAAACCCTCACCAGTTTTAAGAGATGGTTGGATGGGCACTGAAAGTTCAGTAATCTGCAGGGTTATGGATCTAGAGCTGGTAATTGGGATAAGACCGGATGATCTTTTGTTGGATGACGCAGATATAATGGTAAGTACTGCAGGGAATAGAATACGGCCAGGGTGATCTCCTGGACTAGTTTTGATCGCCTGGATGGGTCGGAGAGGAATTTTTCCCAGATATTTTCTCCCTAAATTGGCCTAGGTTTTTATCTGGTTTTTGCCTCTCCCAGGAGATTACATGGCTCCAGATGGGATGGAGTGTAGAACGTTTCACTATAAGGGGCGTCACAGTTGTATGAGACAGACTGGCTTGGGCTGGGTGCTCTTTGTCTTTCCATCATTATTCACAGGTTGATCTGTAACCTTTAGGGCTGCTGACGAAGGGTCAGCCGGTGTGGACACGATGGGTTGAAATGACCTCTTGCTGCGCTGTAAATTTCTATGTTTCTATAACATGTCATCAGCAAGTTTCCTTAAAGGGACCATACGCAAATTTACTTTGATAATTGTGCTGTCAGTGTTCTACAGCAATGAGTTGCTGCAAATACTGACAAACACTGCACAAAGGTGCACAGCTGCACCTAGGCTCTCCCATGACTTCTTCCATTTGCTTATCGAGGGAGTCACAGCATGCAAGGAGGTTCTCTTCCCTTACCACGGCCGGGAGAGAATTCCCCAGGAAACCAACGCAGCTTGGTTGCACATTGCACAGGAGGACACAAGCAGGGATTTTGTCAAGAGGACCAGGCTGCAGTGGTGCAAACCTTTCAATGATCTTAGTGGATCACGAAACGTTACTGCAAAGCCACTCTCAACCTCATCTTGCTGTGCCACTCATCACATCTCTATCACTCTGCCTTCCCTACCCTACTCCTGCACATCCTTACGTACACCAACTTACCTTGCACCTCCACTCATCCCCCCCTCTCTCTATGTACATAATCACGTCCTCATCTCACTAGCTAAGTCTCACACTCACACTGATCCTAGTGCAGGCTTACGATCTAACAACACACAAGAGTAAGCACTTGGGTGTTTTAGCCAATGTTCATGTAAAGTTTCTGTAAATGTGCTGTCAAACATTGAAACCTTTATTTTCAACACTTTATGGTCTTGGACAGATTTGTGTGCTCTTTTGGAAGTGGCTTAGTGAGTTACAGTGAATAGTGAGACATAACAGTTCCCCCGGCAATGGCGCTGAGTGTGAAAGGAATGGTTACTTTATGGTGTTGGTGTGGGGTGGTGCCAACCTGGCGCATCATGTGGCAGCCAGGGTGTACAGTGTCCAGTGAAGTAAATCTGGCTGCTGGTGCGCCCGGTGCTGCTGGTGTTGGGACTGATTGTTGTGGGATTTTGAAGACCAAGATAATATAGTTTCAAGGGCACCGATGCTGATGGAATAGATGGCAGGTGAACTTGAGATGACAGAAGCAATCTGTCAATGGTGAGAGAGGTTGTTCCAATGAGGTGACAGTGAAGAGAGAGTTTATTCCAAACATTTCCAACCTGCATAAAGCTCAACGTGTCTTCCAAATCTTGTAAGTTGCAGCTTCTGAGATTGGAAAGTGAACAGCTGTGAAATGGGAGCTTTTATAGCATATTTGCAGCTGTCAAATAATCGGATGATTGGATACTGATTGAACTCCCGACTTACTTACCTGACATGATCCCCGAGCGGTGTGGACTCCGTGGATGACATCGTAAAATGGTAAGTTCAGCTCAAAATTGTCTTTAATAGCTTCTTAAAAAGGTGTTAATCACTTAAATTGCCTTCCCCACCGCTGCGTGGCGGTTCTGTTCTGCACTGATAGACCTGACATCTGGGAAAGTAGTGTGGCAGTAGGGTGACAGTAGGGACTTGACCCACTGTCAGTATAAAACATCTTCCTAGCTGACCCGCCACCAAATGCGATCGCAGAGCCCCTGTAAAATCTAGCCCTCTGAGTCAGAAGGCTGTGGATTCAAGTCCCACTCCAGCACATAATTTAGGTGATACTCTAGCATACTACTGAGGGAGTGCTATTTTGTTGGAGATAGTGTATTTTGGATGAGACATTCAAAACAATGTTGTTCATGTGAATGTTAAAGATCTCAGGGCAAAACTCAAAGAGGAGCAATGAGTTCTCCCAATGTCTTGGCCAAAATCCTCGCACCACCTCCCCGCCTCCCACCCCAGCACAAAATAGCTGTGTATTTGTCTACATAAAGTAATTTGTTCCATGTGAAGTGCTGTTTAATGTGTTAAGTCGCTTTGTAATAGCAACCCTTTCTTATATCACAGTTGGAATTTCTTTAATTCCCTGCTCCCCCGCATTACCTGCTCACACTATTGTAAGACAAAAGTCCTTGCATTTCTACACCGCCTGATCAGGTCAAAATGGCTGAAAGCACTACACAACGGATTACATTTTAGGAACAGTGACACAACAGCCAATCAGCACCGGTGAGGCCCCACAAAGAGCTGTGGGATGAATGCCCAGTTAATCTGCTGGTCAAGGTTGGAATGTTGGCCTAGTATACCAGTGCAACTTCCTGCACTTCCTCGAATAGTGCCACAAGTCTCTGATAGCACCAGAATGAGGGGAACAGGCAAGCAGGGCCTTAGCCCAACATCTCATCTAAAGGACTGCACTTCTGACAACTCAGCACTCCTTTGGTTCTGCCTAGATTTTGCAGTCAAGTCCTGGTATGTGACTTAAAGACACAATCTTCTAACCCATAGGCCAAGCTGACAGCATATCAGAATGAAAGTTTTAAAAATACTATCACAACTGCCTGAAGCATCATTTAATTTACAATTAGAATCATAGAATAATACAGCACAGAAGGAGACCAGTCGGCCCTTCATGCCTCTTTGAAAGAATAATCCAATTATTCCACCACCCCTGCTCTTTCTCTATCGTCCTGCTAATTTTTTCCCTTCAAGTATTTATCCAATTTCCTATTGAATCTGGTCCCACTAACCTTTCAGTCAGTGAAGTCCAGATCATAACAACTCGCTGTGTACAAAAATTCTCCTCCTCTCGCCTCTAGTTCTTTTGTTAATTATCTTAAATGTGTTTCCTCTGGTTACCAACCCTCTGCCACTGGAAAAGATCTCTCCTTATTTGCTTTCTCAAATACATTCATGATGTCGACCACCTCAATTAAATCTCTGCTTATCCTTCTCTGCTCTAACAATCTCAGCTTCTCCAGTCTCGCCACATAACTGAAGTCCCTCATCCTTGGTACCATTCTGGTAAATCTCCTCCGCACCCTCTCCAAGGCCTTGACATCCTTCCTAAAGTGCGGTGCCCAGAATTGGACACAATTCTCCAGCTGGGGCCGAACCAGTGATTTATAAAGGTTTAGCATCATTTCCTTGCTTTTGTACTTTGTGCCTCTGATTATAAAGCCATGGATCCCATAAGCTTTTTAAACAGCCTTCTCATCTTGTCCTACCACCTTCAAAGATTTGTGTACATACCTTCCCAGGTCCATCTGTTCCTGCATCCCCTTTAACATTGTACCATTGAGTTTATATTGCCTCTCCACATTCTTCCTACCAAAATGCACCACTTTGCATTTCTCTTCATTAAATTTCATAGGCTATGTGTCTACCCATTTCACCTGTCTGTCTATGTCCTCCTGAATTCTGTTACTAGCCTCCCCATTGTTTATTACATTTCTGAGTTTCGTGTTGTCTGCAAACTTTTAAATGATGCCCTATATACATAGGAGCGAGTAAGCCATTTAGCTTCTTGAGCCTGTTCCACCATTCAATGAGATCATGGCTGATCTGCAATCTGACTCCATATACCCGCCTTTGTCCCATAGCCCTTAATACCTTTGGTTAACAAAAATATATCAATCTCAGGTTTAAAATTAACAATGGACCTAGCATCAACTGCCATTTGCGGAAGAGAGTTCCAAATTTCTACCACCCTTTGCATGTAGAAGTGTTTCCTAACTTCACTACCTGAAAGGCCTGGCTCTAATTTTTAGGCTACCTCCCTTAGTCCCAGACTCCCTAACCAGTGGAAATAGATTCTCTCTATCTATCATATCAGTTCCCCTTAGTATCTTAAAAACTTCGATCAAATTACCACTTCACCATCTAAATTCCAGGAATACAAACCTAGTTTGTGTAATCTCTCCTTGTAACTTAACTCTTGGAGTCCAGGTATCTGGACCGGTCTGGTAAATCTACGCTGCACTCCTCCAAGGCAAATATATCCTTCTTAAGGTGCGGTGCCCAGAACTGAAAACAGTACTCCAGCTGTGGTCTAACCAAGGCTTTATATAGCTATAGCATAACTTCTATACCCTTGTGTTCTAGTCCTCTAGATATAAAGGCCAGCATTCCATTAGTCTTTTTGATTATTTTTTGTACCTGTCCATGACATTTTAACGATCTATGTACATGGACCCCTAAGTTCCTTTGACCATTCACTGTTTCTAGCATTTCACCATTTATAAAGTACTCTGATCTATCCTTTTTAGGCCACAGTTGTCCATTCACTCAATCTATTAATATCTCTTTGTAATTTTATGCTTACAATGCCACCTATCTTTGTGTCATAGGCAAACTTAAATATGTGGCTCGCTATCCCATCATCTAAGTTGTTAATAAATAGGGTGAATAATTGAAGCCCCAACACAGATCCTTGTGAGACACCACTCAATTTGTTCCTTATACTCTGTGCGTTTGTATAAAGAATGCTTATTTGGGTCATACAGCCTAACCTGTCTTTTTGCACATTTCTTATTTCTCGCTCCTGATTGAATTACTTCACATCTTTTAGTTTTCCCTTTACTGGAAATGCCTAAAGCATAATTTCTGACTATTACTCGACTCACATCCCTTTTGTTTGCTTTTGAATTATTGGCCCAGATTTTGCAGGGAGTACTGACGGTGAACTTGTCAGCGTTCGCCATCATTACCCCGTCTGAAACTGACCGTCACTTCAGGATTTAGCAGATAAACGCAGAATTCCTGAAGTTGCAGTCAGTCATTCCCTGCTGCATCAGAGGCTGCGCTGTGAAACTCCCCAGAACTGGCAATCAATGAAATCAGTTAACCTGATTAAACTCTTCCAGTCTAATTACTCTATTGTAATAGGTATAACTGGGGTTTTAATGGCATATTGGCTGTTGAACAATCGTTCTGGACCTGAAAAACAAATTTTATATTTGTGGAATGTCAAATCTCTCCATTGTGATAGAAAATTACTCGATGTTTAAAATAACTTTTAAAAATGTGTTTTTTTAAAGTTTGTTTATCATTTTCAGCTTCTAGCTTAACCCCATGTGTATGTCCCAATCTTTTTTTCGCATTCTAAAATTAACAAATCCATGCTGGCTGTCATTTATTAACCTATATTTTTCCAAGTGGCAATGACTTTTGTCTCAGTGTCTCTAAAAGTTGCCCCACCAATGTTAGGCTGATCAGCTTGTAGTTGCCGGGTTTATCCCTCTCCCCTTTTCTGAACAGAAATATACCATTTTTAATTCTCCAGTCCTTTGGCACCATCTCGATATCTAAGGAGGATTGGTAAATTGTGGCCAGAGCCTCCGCTATCTCCACCTTTACTTCCCTCAGTAACCTTGGATGCATCCTATGCAGACCAGGTGACTTTTCTACTTTGAGCACTGCCAAACTTTTAAGTACCACCTCTTTATCTATTTTTATCCAATACAATTTCTCCACTACCTCTTTTACTGTGACATAGGCAGCATCCTCTTCTTTAGTGAAGACAGATGCAAAGAACTGATTAGTACCTTAGCCCTCTTCCTGCACAAGAAGATCTCCTTTTTGGTCCCGATTTAATTACCCTTTTGCTATTTATATGGTTATTAAGTGTGTGGAGGTGGAAGATATGGGTATGGTTCTTAATTAATACTTTGTGTCTTCTGTTCAGAAAAGGGGAGAGGGATGAAAGAGAGGGATGATGCAGACATTGTAGTTAAGGAGGAGGAGTGTGAAATATTAGATGGGATAAACATAGTGAGAGAGAAAATATCATTGGGTTTAACATCTTTGAAAGTAGATAGATTTCCAAGCCCGGATTAAATGTATCGCAGGCTGTAAAGAGAAGCAAATGGGGAAATAGCAGAGGCTCTGACCATCATTTTCCAATCCTTTTGGGCTTCGGTGTAATGTTGGAGGACTGAAGAACTGCTAACCATTGTTTAAAAAAGGAGAAAGGGATAGACCAAGTAATTACAGGCCAATCAGCCTAACCTCGGTGGTCGGCAAAATATTGGAAAAAATTCTGAGGGATAGCATTAATTGTTATTTAGAAAATCATGGATTAATCAAAGATAGTCAGCATGGATTTGTTAAGGAAGGTCGTGTCTGACGAACTTGATTACATTTTTTAAGGAGGCAACAAGGAGGGTCGACGAGGGTAGTGCATTTGCAAAGGGTAATGGTCAACTGCTGTTTTTGTAACTGGTAGGCTGTTTCCAGAGAGTTTTGCAGGGTCCCATGCTTTTTATGGTATACATCAATGATTTAGACTTCAATGTCAGGGGCATGATTAAGAAGGTTTCAGATGATACAAAAATTGGCCGTGTGGTCGATAGTGAGGAAGAAAGTTGCACACTGAAGGAAGATATTAATGGACTGGTCAGGTGGGCAGAAAAGTGGCAAATGGAATTCAATCTAGATTAGTGTGAGGTAATGCATTTGTGGAGGGCTAACAGGGCAAGGGACTACACAATACCTAGCAGGATACTGAGAAGTGTAGAAAAATAGAGGGAGCTTGCAGTTCATGTCCACAGATTCTTGAAGGTAGCAGTGCAGATAAATAAGACATATGGGTTAATTTCCTTTATTAGTCAAGGCATAGAATATAAGAGCAGGGGGGGTTATTCTTGAATTGTATAAAACACTAACTAGGTCACAGAGTACTACGTGTGGTTATGGTCACCACATTACAGGAAAGATGTGAGTGCACGAAAGTAGATTTATAAGGATGTTGCCAGGAATGGAGAATTTTAGTTATGAGGAAAGATTGGATAGGCTGGGGTTGTTTTCTTTGGAACAGAGGAGACTGAGGGGAGAATTAATTGAGGTGTATAAAATTATGAGGGTCCGAGATAGAGTGGATAGGAAAGATCTATTTCACTTAGCAGTGAGGTCAATAACCAGGGGGCAAAGATTTAAAATAATTGGTAGCAGGATAAGTGGGGATTTGAGGAGAATCTTTTTCACCCAGAGGGTGGATGGTGGGGGGCGGGGGGGGAGGGGGGGGTCTGAAACTCATTGTCTGAAATAGTGATAGAGTTAGAAACCCTCATTGCATTTAAAAGGTACTTTGATATGCATTTGAAGTGCTGTAAGCTACAGGGCTATAGACCAAGAGCTGGAAAGTGCAATTAGGCTGGATAACACTTTTCCAGCTAGTGTGGACATGATAGGCCTCCTTCTGTACCATAAACTTCTATGTTTTCATGATTCGATGAAAAACATTTCGGTCCCCTTTTATGTTATCCGCATTCTCATATACTCTCTTATTTCATTTATCAGTTCTCCTCTGTACTTTCTGTATTCAGCTTGGTTCTCTTCTGTACAGGTTAGCAAGGTCATAAAAAAGCAAACCAAGCACTGGGGTTTATTTCTAGAAGTATAGAATTGAAAAGTAGGGAAGTTATGTGTTGAACCTTGGTTAGACCACACTTAGAGTATTGCGTACAGTTCTGGTCGCCATACTATAAAAAGGATATAAAGGTACCGGCGAGGGTGCAGAGAAGATTTACAAGGATGATACCAGAAATGTGAGGGTATACATATCAGGAAAGGATGAACAGGCTGGGTCTCTTTTCTCTTGAAAAAGGAAGGCTGAGGCATGACCTAATAGAGGTCTTTAAAATTATGAAAAGTTTTGATATAGTGGATGCAGAATGCAGAGAGAATGTTTCCACTTGTGGGGAAGAGCATAACTAGAGGCTATAAATATAAGATAGTCACCAACAAATTCAATAAGGAATTCAGAAGAAACTTCAGAAGAACTTGGAACTCATTAGCACAGGGAGTGGTTGAAGCAAATAGTATAGATACATTTAAGGGGCTACTAGACCAACATATGAGGGAGAAGGGAATAGAGGTTTATGCTGATAGATTTAGATGGGGAAAGACAGGGGGAGGCTCGAATGGAGCATAAACGCCGGCATGGACTGGTTGGGCCGAATGGCCTGTGCCATATATCCTATGTAATCAACAACAACAACAACAACTTGTTGTATTTATAAAGCGCCTTTTATGTAGTGAAACATCCCAAGGTCCTTCACAGGAGTATTATGAGATACAAATTTGACACCGAGCCGCATAAGTAGAAATTAGAGCAGGTGAATAAAAGCTTGGTCAAAGAGGCATGTTTTAAGGAGTGTCTTGAAGGAGGAAAGAGAGGTAGGGAAGCAAAGAGATTTAGGCAGGGAGTTCCAGGGGCCTAGGCAACAGAAGGCATGGCCACCAATGGTTGAACGATTATAATCAGGGATGCTCAAGAGGGCAGAATTAGAGGAGTGCAGACATCTTGGGAATTGTGGGGCTGGAGGAAAGTACAAAGATAAGGAAGGGTGAGGCTATGGAGGGATTTGAAATCCCATGTAATCCTATGTATTATGAATCTAACATTTATCAGAAGCCTCTTATTTCTGATTCATTTGCATCTCTAGGGGACTAAATTGGATAATTCCTGAAAACGGCTGCGGACATCACAATGTGTGATTAACCTGCGCCCGATAATTTAAATGCAGGCAGCATGCCAACTTTGTGCTGCCTGCTGATTTGAATGATTTCAGCATCCAGCCAATACAAACTGCACTGTTGATTGGCGGGATGCATCAGCAGGGGGACAATATTGTATATTGCTAGCACCAGTTAAAGCTATCCTACATTGCTTAAAGCTAGCCTTCACCTCTTAAAGGGGAGGTGCTTTGAGGCTGGAGCAGGTGCTAGGAGTCGTGCAGGAACTGAATCTGACCTTGGAAACAATGAGGAATGGCACAACATGGGAGAGAGTGGCTCCAAGCTTTTCGGATGCTGTTCTGAAATCCTTGATGGAGGAGGTGGAAAGGAGGAGAGAGCTGCTATTTCCACAGAGAGCCAGGAAGCCCTCCAGACACATGCTCAAAAGGCAGTGGGAGAAGATAGGCATGGAAGTCAATGCAAGGAGTCTAGCCCAGAGGACCTGGATTTAGCGCCACAAGAAATTCAATGACCTCACAACAGTTGTCAAGGTCTGTGAATGCATCTTCAAATGCTATATTCTACAAACTGCACCACTAGACTCAAACATTCCTCAATTCACCATACCCCCCATCACTCACCTACAAACAATCTCTTATCAATCTGGTTTCATACTTAACATTCATATGCTTCACCTCACCTTCAAACACTTAACACTGCTGCAAGCCTTACACCACATCTCACAGCTTTCTCACAACCAAGACAGCCACATCACGCAAACAGATTGCATGAAACTCACTGACACACTTCCTTCTCTCTTGCAGGACAAGCGTAGGCAGCACGGGCTCTTCTTCTTCTTAAGCAGTCCCCCGGAGTCGAGGATGACTTGCTTCCACACAATGTGAGCTCTAAGGTGACTAATGAGTCCTATGTGGGATCTTTAGACTCTGCCAAAGGTGATGCAGGTATTGGTTGAAGGGACGAGTGAGTGGGGTGCTTGTTTGTCATGCACTTGTTCCGCTGTTTGTACTTGGTGTCTGCGTGCTCCCAACAAAAAACTCAAAGCGCCTTCTCGAATGCTTCTCCTCCACTTTGTACGGTCTTGAGCGCCGACCCCTGACCTGTGAGGGAGCACCAACCGGCAGCAGAGCATAAAATGAGCAGCAGCTAACCCCCGCAGGGAATAGCGCGAACAGGTAAGAGAGGGGGCGACAAAGGGAAACATTCGATGTCACAGGAAAGCAGTCAAGTGATTGGTTGGTGAGTTTTTCTCTTTCTTTTCTTTTCTTGCTTTAAATTAAGGGCCTTTATTTGGGGGCCGGGATTAAAAACTAAATCTAATTAATTAAATACGTTAAAAGGGCAGGGCAGGCAATGTGTCACTGCTGCAACATGTGGAAGCTGGTGGACACATCTGCAGCAAATGTCTGCAGCTCGAGGAACTTTGGCTCCGCGTTGTGTAAGCGGTTTTGATCCTAGCCCAATTGATAGACGGACGGTTTGAATCACCCCCGCTTTACAAAAGTTCGAGACCCGGGACTTATTATTCAGAGTTTAAATGAAATGAGTCACGGACAGGAATGCTTTGGTGAAAAATGGCACTTATATTTATTTAGTCTAACATACACTGGTTAAAACATGCACTACTAAACAAAATCACTGTCTCTGTGGAGAATAAAATCCAGGTTACAAACAGCATACATACAGTACAGAAATGAGACCTAGTAACATGCAGTAATTCCCTGGTGGATTCTAACTTCACCCCTCCCAATGAATTACCCAGTCGAAGCTCCTGCCCCAGAATAGCCCTAAAAAGCTTCACTTCTGAGAAAACCCTGAGCCCTTAGTCTCACTCAGCTTGGGACACTCGTGATCTTGCTCACCACTACACACACAGTTGGTTTCCTCGCTCAGCTCAGCTGTGGGAAGTCACTGCCTGGGTTTCAGTCTCGGCGGCTTCTTTTGCAGAACTGCGGCTTCCTCCTGGTACATTGATCTTGGTGGAATGAGAGAGAGAGAGAGCTCTCTACAAGCTGCAAACTTCACTCCCACCTTCAAACTATAAGCTTCAAGCTAAAAAATAAAGTGGAAAAAGATCCTGTCTTTATGGGAGTCTCTTTACCTCTATCTTTCCCGCCAATCTTTAAAACCCCTTTGTTTCTAAGTACAGGTACTTAGTCAGTGATGGGCCAACCAACTCATATGGATTGGGCTGATGGTCCTTAATCTGGGCATCTCTCTGACTCTTTTTGTTGGGAATGACCCAGCTCCTTCTTCGCTGGCCAGGCTAGTGGGTTCATTGTCCTGTTTTTCCTTCTGCGATGGGGGTGAGAAGTACTTTTGCATATTAGAGTGGCTTTGTCAATGGCCCCCACTTCCTGGCCGACAGCTCTTTTGTCAATATTGGTGGCCCCCTTCCTTTAGCTGTGACTGGTGGGCAAACCCGTTCTGGATGACTGACAGTTCTTTTGTCACAGCTAACTGCCATGCGGTCTCTGGAGTTTTAACAAAAACAGCTTTTTCACTTATCTGCACAGGGTGATCCCATCACAGGGAAAATACACTCAGAAAAACCTATAAAGTCCATGAAATATTCTCGACTTAGCCCATTCTTTAAACAACAACTTTGCGATCTCTTCAGTTGATGAGCTAGAATCCGAGCTGCGGACACTGCAACACATCAGGGAGGGGGAGAGTTACCTGGATGCTGCATTTTAGGAGGCAGTCACACCCCTTAGGTTAATTAATTCAAATTCAATCCGTGGTCAGGGACAGGAGGATGTGACTATGAATGAAGAAGATATGGGGACTCAGGATGGAGTGATGGAGGAGACTCAGCCCTTGCTCTTGTCCAACAGGTTTGGGGCTTTTACTTCCTGTGTGGACGAGAGCAGGGACTGCAGGGAGGATGAGCAAACTGACCACAGCACTGTGGTACAGGGGGCCATTCAAGTGGGGGGAGTAAAAAGAAACATTGTAGTGGTAGTGGACAGTATCATTAGAGGGATAGATACAGTTCTCTGCAGCCAAAAGCGTTAGTCCCGAAGGCTGAGTTGCCTACCTGGCGCCAGAATTAAGGATATCCCATCTGGGCTGGAGAGGAACTTAGGGGTCAAGTTTCGGCCTGAGTTGCTCCTATTTTCTTGGAGCAACTAGCTTAGAATGGAATATCATAGAAATTGCAATTCACGGCATTTAGTTTGCTCCAGTTCTAGTGAGTTAGAACAGTTTCATTTTAGAACAGATTTTTTTTCAAAATGGGGCGTGTCCAGCCACTTACGCCTGTTTTGCAAGTTTAGGCAGTAAAAACTTATTCCAAACTAACTTAGAATGGAGTAAGTGTAGATTTTTGTATACTCAGAAAAACCTTGCCTACACTTAGAAATCAGGCGTAGGGAACGATAGATGGGGGCAGGGGGTGGGGGGGGGGGAGGAAATTTACAAATATTAAACACTTCACTTTGACAAATAAAGAGCCATCAATAATAAATGATAAATACATCAATAAATAAACCAATACATCAATCAAAAAAAATAAAAAATAAAAAATAAAAAAAATAATAAAAAATCACTCAATAAATAAAAAATTATTTCTACTCACCTGCTGCAGCACCGGGGAGAAGAGAGGGGGGAGGAGAAGAGAGAGGGGAGAAGAGAGAGAGGGTAGGAGAAGAAAGAGAAGGTGGCAAAAAGAGAGAGAGGGGGGAGAAGAGAGAGACGGGGGGAAGAGAGAGAGAGAGAGGGGGGGAGAAGAGAGAGAGGGGAGGAGAAGAAAGAGAAAGGGGCAAAAAGAGAGAGAGGGGGAGAAGAGAGAGAGAGGGGGAGAAGAGAGAGAGAGAGAGGGGGAGAAGAGAAATGGGGAGAAGAGAGGGGGGGAAGAGAGAGGGGGAAGAAGAGAGAGAAAGGGGGAGAGAAGAGGGAGGTGGGGGAGAAAAGAGAGGTAGGGAGAAGAGGGGGGGAAGAAGAGGAACCGGGGGGAGAAGGGGAAAGGGGGGGAGAAGAAGAACGGGGGGGAAAGAAGAACGGGGGGGAGAAGAACAGGGGGGGGAGAAGAAGAACGGGGGGGGAAAGAAGAACGGGGGGGAGAAGAAGAACGGGGGGAGAAGAAGAACGGGGGGGGAGAAGAATGGGAGGGGAGAAGAACGGCGGGGAGAAGAAGAACGGGGGGGAGAAGAAGAACGGGGGGGGAGAAGAATGGGAGGGGAGAAGAACGGCGGGGAGAAGAAGAATGGGGGGGAAAGAAGAACAGGGGGGGAGAAGAAGAATGGGAGGGGAGAAGATTGGGGGGGAAAGAAGAACGGGGGAGAAGAACGGGAGGGGGAGAAGAAGAACGGGGGGGAGAAGAACGGGGGGGGAGAAGAAGAACGGGGGGAGAAGAACGGGGGGGAGAAGAAGAACGGGGGAGAAGAAGAATGGCGGGAGAAGAAGAACGGCGGGGAGGGAAAGAAGAACGGGGGGGTGAAGAACAGGGGGGGAGAAGAACGGGGGGGGAAGAAGAACGGGGGAGAAGAAGAACGGGGGGGGAAGAAGAACGGGGGGGAAGAAAAACGGGGGGGAGAAGAAGAACGGGGGGGAGAAGAACGGGGGGAGAAGAAGAATGGGGTGGAGAAAGGAAGAACGGGGGGGAGAGAAGACGGGGGGAGAAGAAGAACGGGGGGAAGAAGAACGGGGGGGGAAAGAACAGGGGGGAGAAGAAGAACGGGGGGGAGAAGAACGGGGGGAGAAGAAGAACGGGGGGGGAGAAGAAGAACGGGGGGGGAGAAGAACGGGGGGAGAAGAAGAACGGGGGGGAGAAGAAGAACGGGGGGGAAGAAGAACGGGGGGGGAAGAAGAACGGGGGGAGAAGAAGAACGGGGGGAGAAGAAGAACAGGGGGGAGAAGAAGAACGGGGGGGAGAAGAAGAACGGGGGGGGAGAAGAACGGGGGGGAAGAAGAACGGGGGGGAAGAAAAACCGGGGGGGAGAAGAAGAACGTGGGGGAGAAGAAAGAACGGGGGGGAGAAGAACGGGGGGGAGAAGAACGGGGGGGAGAAGAACGGGGGGGGGAGAAGAAGAACGGGGGGGAGAAGAAGAACGGGGGGGGAAGAAGAACGGGGGGGAAAGAAGAACAGGGGGGAGAAGAAGAACGGGGGGGAAGAAGAACGGGGAGAAGAAGAACGGGGGGGGAGAAGAATGGGGGGGGGAGAAGAAGAACGGGGGGGAGAAGAAGAACGGGGGGGGAGAAGAACGGGGGGGGAGAAGAAGAACGGGGGGGAGAAGAAGAACGGGGGGGGAGAAGAACGGGGGGGAGAAGAAGAATGGGGGGAGAAGAAGAACGGGGGGGAGAAGAAGAACGGGGGGGAAAGAAGAACAGGGGGGAGAAGAAGAACGGGGGGGAGAAGAAGAACGGGGGGGAGAAGAAGAACGGGGGTGGGAAGAAGAACGGGGGGGAGAAGAACGGGGGGGGGAAAGAAGAACTGGGGGGGGAAAGAAGAACGGGGGGGGGGGGAAGAAGAAGATGAAGCCGGGCCCCGCTGAGGACTTCGGGCGGGGCCTGCACACAGAAGACGCCGACGACGAGGTAAAATGCGTCAGGCCACTCGACCCGGGATAGGGGCGACGTCCCTTCCGCCTGGGATAGCGTCTTCGCCCGGGAGACGGGATGCGTTGGAAGGGCCGGGAGCTACTGTGCAGGCGCGCAGCCTCCACTGCACACACGCGCAGCTGCAGGTACTGTTTTTGGTGCAGGGGTGTAGCTCCACCCCCAGCAGAAACGGGCCGACAGCTATCAGAGAATCGCAAAGTAAGTATTCGGCGCAATTTTTATTCCACAAAATTAGACGGGCCTCTCCGATGTGTGCTCTTTATCTGAATGCACGCAGCATTCATAACAAAATAGATGAGTTGACGGAACAAATAGATATAAATGGGGGTATGATCTGATAGCCATTACAGAGACGTGGTTGCAAGGTGACCAGGACTGGGAACTAAATATTTAGGGGTATTTGAAAATCCGGAAGGACAGACAGAAAGGAAAAGGAGGTGGGGTAGCAAAGGATGAGATCAATGCATTAGTGAGAAACGATATTGGATTAGAAGATCAAGATGTTGAATCAGTTTGGATGGAGATAAGGAATAATAAAGGGAAAAAGTCGCTGGTGGACGTAGTCTATTGGCCCTCTAACAGTAGCTACACTGTTGGACGGAATATAAATCAAGAAATAAAAAAGGAACGGCAATAATCATGGGAGATTTTAACCTTCATATTGATTGGACAAAGCAAATTGGCCAGGGTAGTCTTGAGGAAGAGTTTATAGAGTGTATCTGGGATAGTTTCCTTGAGCAGTACATTGTGGAATCAATCAGAGAGCAGGCTATCTTAGATCTGGTACTGTGTAATGAGACAGGATTATTAAACGCTCTCCTAGTAAAGGCTTCTCTTGCAACATGTATTTCAAATTCAGTTGGAGGGTGAGAAAATTGGCTCTCAAACCTGTGTCCTGATATTAAGTAAAGGAGACTACAGAGGTATGAAGGCAGAGTTGGCTAAAATAGATTAAACTTTGGGACGGTTGATGATCAGTGGCAGACATTTAAAGAGATATTTCATAACTCTCAACAAAAATATATCCCAATGAGGAGGAAAGACTATGGGCCCAAGTTTCCACAGGATAAAAAACGGGCGCCCTTCCGAGCTGGGCGCCCGTTTTTTGCGCCTAAAACGGCGGCAGAAAAAAACGCGCTATTCTCGAGCGCTTTGCAGCTCCTTGTCTGTTTGGCGCGGCGCCCAGGGGGGCGGAGCCTACACTTGCGCCGATTTTGTAAGTGGGAGGGGGCGGGTACTATTTAAATTAGTTTTTTTCCTGCCGGCAACACTGCGCGTGCGCGTTGGAGCGTTCGCACACGCGCAGTATGAAGGAAACATTGGCACTCGGCCATTTTTGTAGTTCTTTGTAGCTGTTTAATTTTTGAACATTTTTTAATAAAATCACATTGCCATCAGCACATCAGCACTGAGGCTTCCCTTCTCACTGTCTCCTTCCCCTCCCTCCCCTCCACGGCAACAAACCGCTGTCTCCTTCCCCTCCCTCCCCTCCACGGCAACAAACCGCTGTCTCCTTCCCCTCCCTCCCCTCCACGGCAACAGACCGCTGTCTCCTTCCCCTCCCTCCCCTCCGCGGCAACAAACGACGGTTTCCTTCCCCACCCCCCACGGGAACGAACGATGGCTGAAGCACTTTCACACAGGTAGGAAGATGGTTTATTTAATCTTTTCTTTGCTTATAAATGTTTATTCAGGTTGGATTTATTTGTATAATATTAGTAGAAGTATAAATAAGGATTGATTGTAGAATTTAATGACTTTCCTTTCCCCCCCCTCCGCCCCCACCTCATTCTGGACACCTAATTTGTAACCTGTGCCTGATTTTTTAATGTGTAGAACAGGTTTTTTCAGTTCTACAAAAATCTTCACTTGCTCCATTCTACTTTAGTTTGGAGTACGTTTTCACTGTGGAAACTTTGAAATCAGGCGTCAGTGGCCGGACATGCCCCCTTTTGAAGAAAAAATTCTGTTCCAAACTAGAACTGTTCTACCTGACTAGAACTGCAGAAAACAAAATGTGGAGAATTGCGATTTCTAAGATAGTCCGTTCTCCACCAGTTGCTCCTAAAAATCAGGCGCAAATCATGTGGATACTTGGGCCCCAAATGAGAAGGGATAACCATCCTTGGCTAACTAAGGAAATATGGGATGGTACCAAATAGGAAACAAGGGCACACATTGTGGCCAAGACTAGTGGGAGGCCAGAGGCTTGAGAAACTTTTAACAGCCAGCAAAGAACGACTAAAAACATAATAAATAGAGGGAAGATAGATTATGAAAGTAAACTAGCACGAAATATAAAAACAGATAGTACATAAAAAGGAAAAAAGTGGCTACAGTAAATGTTGGGCCCCTAGAGGATGAGACTGGGGAATTAATAATGGGGAACAGTGAAATGGCAAAGACTTTGAACAAATATTTTGTATCGGTCTTCACGGTAGAAGACACTAAAACCATCCCAATAGGGAATAATCAAGGGGCTATAGGGAGGGAGGAACTTAATACAATCACTATCACTAAAGAAGTAGTACTCAGTAAAATAATGGGACTAAAGGCAGACAAGTTCCCTGGACCTGATGGCTTGCATCCTAAGGTCTTAAAAGAAGTGGCCGTATTGGTTGTAATCTACCATAATTCCCTGGATTCTGGGGAGGCCCCAGCGGATTGGAAAACCGCAAATGTAACGCCCCTATTTAAAAAAGAAGGCAGACAGAAATCAGGAAAATATAGACCATTTAGCCTAACATCTGTGGTTGGGAAAATACTGGAATGCATTATTACAGAAGTGGTTGCAGAACATTTGGAAAAGCAAAATTCAATGAAACAGAGTCAGCATGGTTTTATGAAAGGAAAATCATGTTTGACAGACTTTCTGGAGTTCTTTGAGGGTGTAATGAGCAGGTTGGATAAGGGGGAACCAATGGATGTGGTGTATTTTGATTTTCAGAAAGCATTCGATAAGGTGCCACATAAAAGGTTACTGTACAAAATAAAAGTTCACAGGGTTGGGAGTAATATATTAGCATGGATAGAGGATTGGTTACCTAACAGAAAACAGAGAGTCGGGATAAATGGATCATTTTCCGTTTGGCAAAAAGTAACTAGTGCGGCAGAAATCGGTGCTGGGGCCTCAACTATTTACAATCTATATGAATGACTTGGATGAAGGGACCAAGTGTAATGTAACCAAGTTTGCTAATGATACAAAGATGGGTGGGAAAACAAATTGTGAGGAGGACACAAATAATCTGCAAAGGGACTTAAGTGAGCGGGCAAAAATTTTGCAGATGGAATATAATGTGGGAAAATGTGAGTTTATCCACTTTGGCAGAAAAAATAGAAAAGCAAATTATAATTTAAGTGGAGAAAATCACAAAGTGTTTCAGTACAGAGGGTCCTGGGGGTCCTTGTGCATGAAACACAAAAAGTTAGTATGCAGGTACAGCAAGTAATCAGGAAGGCAAATGGAATGTTGGCCTTTATTGTAAGGGGGGTAGAGTATAAAAGTGGAGAAGTCCTGCTACAACTGTACAGGGTACTGGTGAGGCCACACCTAGAGTATACAGTTTTGGTCTCCGTATTTAAGGAAGGATATACTTGCATTGGAGGCTTTTCTGAGAAGGTTCACTAGGTTGTTTCCAGAGATGAGGAGGTTGACTTCTGAAGATAGGTTGATAGGTTGAGCCTGTACACATTGGTGTTCAGAAGAATGAGAGGTGATCTTATTGAAACAAGGTGGATGCAGCGAGAATATTTCCACTCATAGGGGAAACTAAAATCAGGGGGCATAGTCTCAGAATAAGGAGCCGCCCATTTAAAACTGAGATGAGGAAGAATTTCTTCTCTCAGAGGGTTGTAAATCTGTGGAATTCTCTGCCCCAGAGAACTGTGGAGGCTCGGTCATTGAATATATTTAAGGCGGAGTTAGACAGTTTTTTGAGCGATAAGAGAATAAAGGGTTATGTGGAGCAGGCAGGGGAGTGGAGCTGAGTCCATGATCAGATCAGCCATGCTCTTATTAAAGGCCTCGCTGCCAAAAGGCCTACTGCTGGTCCTACTTCTTATGTCCTTATGGATTCCCAAGAGTCGGTGGGGATGTTACATCTTTTCAAGAAGGCTTTGAGGGCATCCTTGAAGTGTATTTTCTGCCTTCCTGGGACTCGCTTGCCTTGACGGAGCTCGGAATAGAGTGCTTATTTCAGGAGTCTTGTATCAAGTATGCGGACAATCGGAGCTGATTGAGCGTAATCAATACCTCGATGCTGGGGATGTTGGTCTCAGAGAGAACACTGACGCTGGTATACCTATCCTGCCAATGGATTTGCAGGATTTTGCGGAGGCAGCGTTGGTGGTACTTCTCCACTGCTTTGAGCTGCCTACTGTACGTTGTCCATGACTCCAAAGCATATAGGAGGGCGGGTATCACTACTGCTCTGTAGACCATGAGCTTGGTGTCGGGTTTGAGATCTTGGTCTTCAAACACTCTTTTCCTCAGGTGACTGAAGGCTGCACTGGGACACTGAAGGCAGTGTTGGATTTTATCATCGATGGTTGCCCTCGCTGACAAAAGGCTCCCAAGGTATGGAAAGTGGTCCACGTTGTCCAAGGTCAGGGGCAGGTTGGTAGAGAACCTTTGTCTTACGGATGTTAAGTGTAAGGCCCAGTCTCTCGTATGCTTCAGTGAAGATGTCAAAGAAGTTTGGAGTCTGGCCTCCGAGTTTGCATGAATGTAAGAGTCGTCTGCACGCTGTAATTCAATGAAAAAGGTTGGAACAACTTTAGTTCTGGACAGGAGGCACCAGATATTGAACAATTTCCCATTTGGCTTGTGGATTAACTCCATTCGAGCGGGGAGCTTGTTACAGGTGAGATGAACTATTGCAGCGTGAAAGATTGAGAAGAGCATTGATTGCGATGATACAGCCTTGCTTGACCCCAGTTCAGACGTGGATTGGGTCTGTGGTGGATCCGTTTGTAAGGATCGCGGCTTGTTAAGCAGGCAGAGGATGGTGACAAATTTTTGAGGACAGATGAATTTGAGGATGCTCCATAATCCCTCATGGTTGACAGAGTCAAAGGACTTTGTAAGGTCAAAGGAAGCCATGTACAGAGGTTGATGCTGCTCCCTACATTTTTCGTGAATTTGTTGCGCTGTGAAAATCATGTCTGTTGTGCCTCTTAGAGGACGGAATCCGCATTGCGACTCTGGGAGGAGCTCTTCAGCCACTGGGAGGAGGTGATTTAGGAGGATTCTTGTTATGTCTGTAATGTACTTATTAATGACTCCACGAGGCAATGTGTTGTACTCAAACTGTAGTGACCTTGGTCCTTTATTCGTAACTCCAGAGTGAGGCTACCCTTTTATACAGCCCTGCCACCAGGACAGGAAACCCCAGTTTTCACCAGTTGCACCCTCTAGTGGTGTCAGCATAGTATATACACAGTGTAAACCTTATTGATAGTACATCTGGTAAACAAGTCTCCATCTTATGCAACTATACAGTGACTACACAGAGAGTATATCTATAGTCTGCATATATAACATCACTCTCCCCCAAGTCTTTTGTGCCAATTATCTTTGCACTATGTGCTCTGGCTTAGCTCTCCCCAGACTTAAATGCCAATAGCCCTTGCACCTTGGCTGTGCTTTGACTTGGCTCTCTCCCTGTTAACCCCCAAGTCCTTTTGCCATAACGTTGGGTAGTGGTTAACATTTTGGATGGTTCAATGATGCAGTGGAGGTTCCAGAGGGTTCTGGGTGTGATCCATGTGTGTGTCCATGGCTACTTACATCCATCAATTCCCCCCTCCCCCACAGCGAGATCATGCAGCGGGCCTGTTACATTAACATACAGGATCAGACACAGTGTAAGTACAAAGAAAGGAAAAAAAACATTTTTTTTTTTTACAGCTTATATAATGACACCTTGGTTCAGTGACTTACATTCATTACGTTTTATGGTCGTACGCCAGGATTGGGTAGATTGCATTCATGGTTCAGTCATGGTCAGTATTGAGGTACAGGTATTCGAGGACGCTAGTTCCAGAGCAATTGGATGGGATCCTAGTCGTCTGATGGCGGCATTGTGCCCCTTGCTAGCGGGGTAGGCTTGGTTCGCTCATCTTGCCAGGACTCAGGGCCTTTGCCGTTGCCTAATAGTGGGCAGAGCCACAAATGTGTGTGGCCTCCCTGTCCTCCTTTGAGGGCTGCAGAATCTTCTGCTTGCTCTCCAACAGTGTTGGAAATCTGGCTGTTCCAGGTCTCGTTTGTGGAACTCGTTGGTTCTGACCTTTTGCTCCTGGACATGGTCGAGGTACTGACTGGGTCTGGGGGCTGCGCCGTCTCTACCCAGGTGGTGGGCAACGGCGGCCGACTGCGCATATTGGTGCTGTTTTCGTTTCCTGGTCCATGGCGATTAGTGCCATCGGGTACCTGCAGTGTAGGATAGACCTAGGGCAGGGTATCAGGATCAGTGCCTTCACCCTCCTGAGGTCGCTGGCCTATAACTTGTGGGGACACCTGGGGCAGGGCATCAGAGTTAGCACCTTTACCCGCCCGAATTCGCTCGCTTGTTACTTTTGGAGACACTCTATTCCCGACATCTCGCAACAACATTTTGTTCTTTATATTAGGAATAGTACCGACATCTCGCAACAACATTTTGATCTTTACATTAGGATTGGTACCAACATCTCGTAACAATATTTTGTTCACAATCTTAATCGGTTCGTTACATTGATTGCCATGCATACAATGTCTCTTTAAGTTCAGTTGGTTGCGGGTTCCTTTAAGAGAACCCTGCTGGCTTTACCCCAATCAAATCCTTTGTTAGACACCACTTGTTGGTCCCTCAGCGTTGCACCTCGTGGTATGGCCGCGGCCATCTTTTTTTTTAGCCACGCTGCACCTCGCTGCAGCAGGGACACCATCTTACCTCTGTCCTCGAGGTCGACTGCCTTGATCCTTCTCTCCCACGATTGTGCCACAAAAGCTGGAAGAGTGCCTGTGAATTCGATCTTCCTCCCCAGGAGTCCTGCCACTGGAGCCGGGAAGGTACTTTTAGGTCGTTCCGGTTGGATCATTGCCACGCAGTTGTGATGGACATTCTGTGCCTCGTGTGCTGCACTGGTCTGTTCTCTGGTGTCTGGCCCAAGCGAAGGTGAGGGTTTGCTCTGCCTCTGAGCATGGGGGACATCGATTGCTGGAGTGAAGAGGTCTTCCCATTTCCACTGGATCTTCCCCATCCACCTTCTTCCGAGTAGCATTGGACCATCACCTGCAACAATCCACAGAGGTAACTTGTACACCACGCCATTATGGATTACACTTACATCTGCACTACCAAGGACTGGGATCAGCTCCTTGGTGTAGGTGTGCAACTTTTCCTGTACTGGAACCAGCTCGGGTCATTTTTCGTATCATAGCCTTTCGTGTCCACTTCCATTAAGACTGGAACACCATTTATCTCAACTTCCATCTTCACTGGAGGACAATCGGTGGTGCAGGTATACACTCCATACACTTCTTCTTGGGGCTGAGCAGCCTCTATGGCCAAATCATCATATACCTCGCTGGATTCAAAGTCATCTACCAATTCCTCTGCTAGACGGTGAGTCGTATTTCTTTTACACATACGCTGGAGGTGACCCTTCATGTTACAGGCATTGCATATGTACTCAGTAAACTGACACTGGTGAGCCTTATGGTTTCCTCCGCAACGCCAGCATGGTGCTACTTGATTAGCACCCCTCGGCGGACTCTGAGTTCTGGAACCCTGAGATCTGTGCTCTCTGCACTGGGCAGAACCACGTTCTACTGTGAAAGGCACCATTCTGTGTACAGTACTTGCCAGGTTTGAGTCCACAGGATGAATAATTTGCTTGGTGCTGCAGGTCGAGGTCATGAACGCCTGACTGATGCTGATGGCCTTCTGCAGGTTGACTGTGGTGTCAGCAGATAATTGCCTGTGAAGAAGGCCCTCGTGGCCAATTCCCATAACGAAGATGTCTCGCAGTGCTTCGTTAAGGTGCATGCCAAAATCACACAGTGCCGCAAGTCTCCTGAGGTCGGCAGCATATTTTGCAATCTCCTGGCCCTCAGGTCTGCGGTGAGTGTAGAATCTGTGCCTGGCCGTGAGGAAGCTCTCTTTTGGTTTTAGTTGGTCGCAAATTAGTTCAGTCAGCTCATCATGTGTCTTATCCTTGGCCTTCGTGAGTGTCAGCAAGTCCCTGACGAGGCGGTAGATCTCGGGCCCACAACTGGTCAGCAGTATAGTCTTGCGCTTCTCCGCCAATGTGTCCGTCTCCCCTGCCAGGTTGTTTGCCACGAAATATTGCTCGAGCCTTTCTGTGAAGGCATCCCAATCATCTCCCTCTGTGAAGTCTTTTAGTGTGCCAAAGGTAGCCATAATCGCGTGAAAGTCCGTATACTCGTTGTCAGTTGTTATGTCTGTAATGTACTTATGAATGACTCCACGAGGCAATGTGTAGTACTCAAACTGTAGTGACCTTGGTCCTTTATTCGTAACTCCAGAGTGAGGTAGTCCCATGGTGGCTATCCTTTTATACAGCCCCTACCACCAGGTAGGGAACCCAGGTCTCCACCAGTTGCACCCTCTAGTGGTGCCAGCATAGTATATACACAGTGTAAACCTTATTGATAGTACATTAGGTAAACAAGTCTCCATCTTATGCAACTATACAGTGACTACACAGAGAGTATATCTATAGTCTGCATATATAACAATTCTGATGATGATTTTCCATGTGGCAGACAGCAGGGAAACTCCTCTGTAATTACCGCAATCGGGCAGGTGCGGCTGCATGTCGGTGTTGGGCATTATTGGAATGGCAATTGCTGAGCCCGTGGCCAGTGGCCAGGCTGAATCAATTGAAGATAACGGTATCCTAATACCTAATCAGCCTTCTCACATCCTACTTCTTCCTTATCCCACAATCTCTTCTGACTTACAAGCTGCAGATGGTGTAAGCATGCACCTCTTATATTTCGCCCCCCACCCCACCGCCCCCCCATCTCCCCGCACCACAATCTTAGCCTTGTGCCTTTCTCCTTTCAGATACCCAAGAATTTCAATCTAGGCAGGAATTGGAGGAACAACAAGAAGACAGCGATGCTTAAGACACAGCACCATCACTCGATTTCACACTCGCAGCCACTAGTTCAGATACTGACACTCCGTGGACTTTAGAGGATAGCTTAGATGCAGGATCTCCACATGGTGAGACATCGAGCACGAATGGCCTGCAGCCATTGTAAGTGGCAAGGGTAACACAGGTGCCAGCGAGGTCGCAAATGAGGTCTGCTATCGAGGACTCAGATGAGCACTTCGATGGGGCGGCCTACAGAACAAGGCTGATGGGTATGTGCAATGAAATGCTTGGTGAGCATTGGGAGCATTGGGAGCCCTGCCAGAAAGCCTGTGTGTATTGTCAAGGAGCATGGAGGACTCTGGCACCAACTTGGCACATGGCTTTGCACAGACCTTGCAGCCCATTCTTTCCAATGTGGAAGTGGTGGCCAACTCCTTTCAGTACCATGCTGCAGCGTCTGATGGTCGATGTCTCAGCTTCCATTGTAGCAGAAGTAGCAGCCACCCACCATCTGAGTGTTGCAGTGGAATCTCAGACTGATACCATCGTGACTCTGGATTACAGTGTGCAAAGGGGCGTGCAGGGTGTCAGCCAATGGATTACTCGGATTGCTGAGGCACCGCCCTGGGGCAGTGGCAGTGGCTCCGTGGAGCACGAACCTGCTGTCCTCTCTCAGGATGGCAGCATTCGCCCTCCAATCCTGCCACTCTGCCAGTGCCTTGCTGTTGCCAGCCGGCTTAGACTACTGCCCGTACTGAGATGGCGCAGTCTGAAGCCGGGCCTTCTAGGCACAGATGCTCAAGTTCATCCTGCAAGGACATCTGCAGTCTCTCTCCACTGAAAGTCAGCAGCCTTCCACCAACCATGCTGCAGCCACTGGGGTAGCACTGTGTAGGAGCACTAGGACAGGGAAAGGCACATGGAAGAGACACGGAATGCACAAGGGTGATTAATTAACTTTTGTGTGCAATACGGCACAATTTCATTTATAAATTTGGTTTGGAATATTTATTTTGTGCTGGCTTTATTTTTGCAGCGTGGCCAGTGTGGCTGTGATGGTCAGTGACTGAGAGAAGGTAAGGTGTGGGACTGTTGGTGAATGGGTAATTGGGGTTGAGTTTACAGGTATCGCACTTGTCATGTATATAACCAGCATACTACTGCAACCCTTATACAATTGTAACCCTCATGTAACCACTACATACTTTACATACTTACTAGAAATGCACACCGTGACCACAGGGGGTGTACTTGTGGGAGACACTCCTTACCTGGAGATTCAGGTATATAAGGGGAGGTCCCTCGCAGGGCCAGCACTCCTTGGTTCAGGTAATAAAAGTGAAGGTCACAGAGTGACTGTGTCTGCAGTACGTGCCTCGTGTGATTATGTTTAAGAGTTAAGGACTCAACAGCACTCAAATTAGTTTGCCACGGACAGCCTGGGCTCCAGCTCCTTCTTCGCCTCTTCGTTCTCCTGTTCCTCGGCTGCTCGCCGTATAGCCGGTGGCAAGGGCTGTCTCCTCATGATGGTGAGGTTGTAGAGCGTGCAACAGACAACCACGAATCTTGACAGCCACTCTGCCGAGTACGGCAGGGCTTCTCCACAGTGGTCCACACAGCAGAAGTGTTGTTTCAGCATTATAATGATCTGCTCTATCGCATTTTGTGTGGGAACATGGCTTTCATTGTATGCATGCTGTGCATGTCTGTGTGGGTTGTGCACGGAGCCATGAGCCATGCCGTCAGTGGATAGCCCTTGCCACCCTGTATCCACCCGTTAGTTTGCCGTGGTGGTTGACATGCAGCTGGCACAGCGGGCTTCCACAAAAGGAAGGCAACATGATGTTGCCAGGATACCGGGCATTAACCTGCATGATTCGCTGCTTATGGTCGCACATCAGCTGGACGTTGAGGGAGTGGAATCCTTTTGGGTTCTGGCAGATGGCAGAGTTCACATGTGGCACCCGCAAAGCAAGGTGTGTGCAGCCAATGGCGCCCTGCAACATGCAAAGTCCTCAATCCTAGCAAAGCCATGTGCTCACTCCACCTGCTATTCTTTGGCAAGGGAGAATGAAATGTAGTCAGCTCTCTTTGAATACAAAGCCTCAGTGAAAAGCAAACTGGGAGATGTTGCAAACATCTCCCACTCCAGCCTGGCAGGAGCCCGACACATAAGAATTCATGGCCACAATCACCTTTGCATCCACTGGCAATGTGGTCCTCACCCTGCTCTGAGGTGACATTTGTGGCTGCAGCAGGAGGCAGATTTCAGTGAGGATGTCCTTACTGACACGTAGATAACACACACACTCTTCCTCGCTGAGGTTCAGGAAGGAGAATTGCTCCCTGAACACCTGGGGAGGATGTGGCCTCCTGCTGGGAGTCCTTCTCCCCCTCCTCCTCCTCCCTTTACCAGCAGCTCGTCCAGCTCTGCAAGTCACCTGTTCATGCTACGTGTCAGGCTGTAATCCAAGGGGAATGTCTACTAGTGCACCCATGCCTGGGAGCAACTGCTTTGTGCAGAAGCCTTGAAGTCAGGAAAAAGTCCTTCAGTGCCTCCCACACCACTCTCTGTAGACTTTAGCAACTTGATACAACAATAGAATGCAATAAACTCTTGTAGAATTGTAGTAACAGCCAGAAGAAATCAACCAGCAACTAACCCGCAATTAGTTGATGATCCCTTTGAATTGTGCTGGTGGGGGGTCCTTCCTGCTGCTGAACGCGTGTTCAGCTGTACGAGTTTAAGAGAGAACATTAGCTGGAATGTTGAGCTCCAAAATGGCAGTGCTGGCATCTGACATCATGATCTGCCCACTCTGCATACTTCCGGTGGGCGTTCAATGCACGCACACTCACATCCTCATCAATATGGCATCCGGCGTGATTCACCCCACAAATGTGCGTGCGCACCACAGAGGCGATTTTTCAGCTCTAAGGGCACTCATAGCGCCCACAAAATGGATGCTAACAATCCCAATTTCACTTCTTAAATCTTTAGTCATCCAGGGAACTCTAGCTTTGGATGCCCTTCTTTTCCCCTTCATGGGAATATAGCGAGTCTATAACCGAACCATCTCCACTTTGTAGGCCTCCCATTGTTCATTTACTGTTTTACCTGCCAATCTTTGATTTCCATCCACCTGGGCCAGATCCCCTTTCAACTCACTGAAATTAGCCCTCCTTCATTTGAGTAACTTCACAACTGATTGTTCCTTTTTTTTAATTTGTTCCGGCATGTGTGCGTCGCTGACAATGCCAGCATTTATTGTCCATTCTTAATTGCCCTTGAGAAAATGGTGGTGAGCTGCCTTCTTGACTGCTGCAGTCCCTGAGGTGAAGCTACTCCCATAATGCTGTTGGGGAGGGAGTTCCAGGATTTTGACCCAGCAACAATGAAGGAACGGCGATACATTTCCAAATCAGGATGGTGTGTGACTTGGAGGGGAACTTGCAGATGATAGTGCTACTGCTGCCCTTGTGCTTCTAGGTGGTAGAGGTTGTGGGTTTTGGAGGAGCTGCCGAAGAAGCCTTGGTGAGTTTCTGCAACGCATCTTATACATGGTACACACTGCAGCCATGGTGCATCGGTGGTGGAGAGAGTGAATGTTAAAGGTGGTGGATGGGGTGCCATCCAAGTGGGCTGCTTTGTCCTGGATGGTGTTGAGCTTCTTGAGTATTGTTGGAACTGCATTCATCAAGGCAAGTGGAGAGTATTTCATCACACTCCTGACTTGTGCCTTGTGGATGGTGGAAAGGCTTTGGGGAGTCAGGAGATGAGACACTCACCACAGAATACCCAGCCTCTGACCTGCTCTTGTTGTCACAGTATTTATGTGGCTGGTCCAGTTAAGTTTCTGGTCAGTAGTGACCCCCCGGGATGTTGATTTGGGGGATTCAGCGATGGTAATAAGAACATAACATAAGAAATAGGAGCAGGACTGAGCCATTTGGCCCCTTGAGCCTGCTCCGGCATTCAATAAGATCATGGCTGATCTGACCTTGCCCCACTTCATTCCCCAGAATTCAATCCAGTACTGCTTCCTTCCTCATTGGGCTGGAAACATACTGATCAATCCATTCTTCTTGTACACATTTCATGAATTCCTCCCACTCTTAGCCTTTACATTTTCCCAACCTATATCTAAGACAAGGTACCACATAAAAGGTTACTGCACAAGATAAAAGTTCACAGGGTTGGGGTTAATATATTAGCATGGATAGAGGATTGGCTAATGAACAGAAAACAGAGAGTAGGGATAAATGGTTCATTCTCAGCTTGGCAACCAGTAACCAGTGGGGTGCCACCGGTATCATTGCTGGGACCCCATCTATTTATAATCTATATTAACGATTTGGAGGAAGGGACCGAGTGTAACGTAGCCAAGTTTGCTGACGATACAAAGATGGGAAGAAAAGCAATGTGTGAGGAGGACAACAAATCTGCAAACGGACATAGACAGGCTAAGTGAGTGGGCAAAAATTTGGCAGGTGGAGTATAATATTGGAAAGTGTGACGTCATGCACTTTGGCAGAAAAAATCAAAGAGCAAGTTATTATTTAAATGGAGAAAGATTGCAAAGTGCTGCAGTACAGCGGGACCTGGGGGTGCTTGTGCATGAAACACAAAAGGATGGTATGCAGGTACAGCAAGTAATCAGGAAGGCCAATGGAATCTTGGCCTTTATTGCAAAGGGATGGAGTATAAAAGCAGGGAAGTCTTGCTACAGTTGTACAGGGTATTGGTGAGGCCACATCTGGAATACTGTGTACAGTTTTGGTTTCCATATTTACGAAAGGATATGCTTGCTTTGGAGGCAGTTCAGAGAAGGTTCACTAGGTTGATTCCAGAGATGAGGGGGTTGACTTATGAGGACAGGTTGAGTAGGTTGGGCCTCTACTCATTGAAAGTCAGAAGAATGAGAGGTGATCTTATCGAAACGTATAAGATTATGAGGGGGTTTGACAAGGTGGATACAGAGAGGATGTTTCCACTGATAGGGGAGACTAGAACTAGAGGGCATAATCTCAGCATAAGGGGCCGCCCATTTAAAACTGAGATGACGAGAAATTTCTTCTCTCAGAGGGTTGTGGATCTGTGGAATTCGTTGCCTCAGAGAGCTGTGGAAGCTGGGACATTGAATAAATTTATGACAGAAATAGACAGTTTCTTAAATGATAAGGGAATAAGGGGTTATGGAGAGCGGGCAGGGAAGTGGACCTGAGTCCATGATCGGATCAGCCATGATCGTATTAAATGGCAGAGCAGACTCGAGAGGCCGTATGGCCTACTCCTGCTCCTATTTCTTATGTTCTTATGTTCTTATATTTGGATAATTGAAGGCCCCCATTATCACTACTCTATATTTCTCACAAATTGCCTGCAAATGTATTTACTTCATAGGTTCTTTGCTTAAGAATTCAGAGCAACTAGTTAGTTTATTAACAAAGGTTTAAGAGTCAACCACACATTACCAGTTCATCCACTAGGCTCACAACTGCATACCTCATCGTGGATGACCTAGACTCAACTGACTGGGGTTTTATTGAGTCTTGTGAACATCATGTGACTGGCTAAGACACTCACAATGCAACAGCTCGACAACTATTTTTGTAGAAAACAATCAAGTGCCCCCTGATTAAAGGGGGGTGGGGTGTGGTCACATGCTAAAACCTTTTCAGGTGTCCCCTGTTTTTTTTAGGGGGGTTTTGTTTTATTTTTCCTGAGGGCACCAAAACTCAAATTATACAACTGGTAAAAGGTAGGGGTGGCACTAAAACTGACAAACTTAAACAAATTAACCTTTTGATATGGTTCAAATTAAAATTTGGTTGCTGGGGGTGATGATGCACTCCAGTCCCTCTGGCGCCCACCTCTCACAGAAGGCCGTGAGCATACTGGTGGACACCGTGTGCTCCATCTCCAGGGACACCTTGGCTCAGGTGTAACCGTGGAAGAGAGGCAGGCAGTCAGGCTGAACGACCCCCTCGACAACCCGTTGCCTGGACTGGCTGATGGTCTCCTTGGCCATGCCCAGGATCAACAGCTCCACAACTCTTTTTGGTTGAAGACAATTAAACAATTAAATCAAGTGCCCCCTGATTAAAGGGGGGGAGGGGAAATGCTCCAAAAACTTTCAAACAAGTGCCCCCTTGTTTTTTTTGGGGGGGGACACTAAAAGCACAAATTATCCAAGTGCCCCCTGGCTAAAAGGGGAGGGGAACACTAAAACCCGGCACAATAAACCAATTAAACTTAAAACATATAAAATCAAATTAAAATTTGGTTGCCGGGGGTGATGATGCACTCCAGTCCCTCCGGCGCCCACCTCTCGGGGAAGGCCGCGAGCGTTCCGGTGGACACCGCGTGCTCCATCTCCAGCGACACGCTGGCTCGGATGTAGGCGCGGAAGAGAGGCAGGATGTCGGGCTGAACGACTCCCTCGACCGCCCGCTGCCTGGACCGGCTGATGACACCCTTGGCCGTGCCCAGGAGCAACAGCTCTACAACTCTTTTGGGGGAGACAAAATAAACATTAAATCGAGTGCCCCCCTAAACTGGGGAATATTCCAGCCACTTTTCAACTGCCCTTTTTTTTTTTACTTTTTTTGGGGGGTTTTTTGTGTGATTTTTTTTTGGGTAATAAAATCATAAAGTTTACAAGTGCCCCCGAAAAAGGGGAGGGGGACACTAAAAATCAGGAAATTAAACAAATTAAACTTTAAAACATATAAAATCAAATTAAAATTTGGTTGCTGGGGGTGATGATGCACTCCAGTCCCTCCGGCGCCCACCTCTCGGGGAAGGCCGCGAGCATACCGGTGGACACCGCGTGCTCCATCTCCAGGGACACCCTGGCGCGGATGTAACCGCGGAAGAGAGGCAGGCAGTCAGGCTGAACGACCCCCTCGACCGCCCGCTGCCTGGACCGGCTGATGACACCCTTGGCCGTGCCCAGGAGCAACAGCTCTACAACTCTTTTGGGGGAGACAAAATAAACATTAAATCAAGTGCCCCCCGATCTGGGGAATACTCCAGACACTTTTAACTGCCCTCTTTCTTTTTGTCATTTTTTTTTGGTTTGTTGTGGGGTTTTTTTGTGATCATCAGCTCCACAACTCTTTTGTAGTAAACAATAAACAAACATTAAATCGTGCCCCCCGATCTGGGGGACACTCCAAACATTTCCAAAAGGCCCTTTATTTGGTTTTTTTTTTGTTAACAGCTCCACAACTCTTTTTGAGGGAGACAAAATAAACATTAAATCAAGTGCCCCCCGATCTGGGGGACACTCCAAACATTTTTCGAGGACCTTTTTTGTGTGTTTTTTTTTGGTGTTTATTTTTGGGCATTAAATCATATTTTTTTCAAGTGCCCCCTATAAAAGGGGAGGGGGACACTAAAACCGGCATTTAAAATAAATTAGACTTTAAAACATATAAAATCAAATTAAAATTTAATTGCCGGGGATAACGATGCACTCCAGTCCCTCCGGCGCCCACGCGAGCGTACCGGTGCACACCGCGTGCTCCATCTCCAAGGACACCCTGGCCTGGATGTAGGCGCGGAAGAGAGGCAGGCAGTCAGGCTGAACGACCCCCTCGACCGCCCGCTGCCTGGACCGGCTGATGGCACACTTGGCCGTGCCCAGGAGCAGTCCTACGAGGAGGCCCTCGGACCTACCCGCTCCCCTCCGCAAAGGGTGCCCAAAGATCAGGAGAGTGGGACTGAAGTGCAACCAGAAATTGAGGAGCAGCCCCTTTAAATAATGAAACAGGGGCTGCAACCTCGTACATTCAGTAAAAACATGGAACACGGACTCCTCCAGACCGCAGAAATTGCAGGCGGCCTGGGAGCCCGTGAACCGACTTAAAAATTTATTGCACGGGACTGCTCCGTGCACCACCCTCCAGGTCAAGTCCCCGATGAATAGTGGGAGGACCCCTGCATAGAGTGCCCTCCATCGGGGACCCCCGCCTCCTCCGGACGGCAAGATGTTGCGCCATGGCGTGTCCGGACGGCAGACGAGGATGGCAAAGTTGAGAATGTGCAGGAGCAGCCCGTACAGGAAACCCCTCCGTGCAGAACTGAAAGGCACGGAGGGGATTTCCTCGAGGCGGCTCAAGTTGTGAGGCGCCGGCCCCCGAGGGAGGTTCCGGGGTTTGGCGCCGATGAGGAATTCTGTCCGGACGGGGGTCAGATCGGATGGGATCTCCCCACGTGCTTGAGCCTCCTCGACACACCTAACGGAGTCAGGGCCCAGAGCTGTTTTTAGCGACTCAATGGCATTGGCCGCGCGGCGGACGTCGGCCGAATTTAGGCGCCGCGCCAGCATGTCTGCCGCCATCCAGCCCGCTCCTCCGCCATCGAGCAGGTCCCTGACCCTGGTCACCTCACCAGCCACAGCCCTCTCGTCCGACTGCCACCTAAAACATCGGTCGTGGAGGTACGGATTCCCGAGCAGCGGCTCCTGCAGGACAGCCGCCACTCCAGCCGGCGGAGAGCTGCGCTTGGTGGAGACTTTGTTCCAGACCCTGGTGAGTTCCTTGTAAAAGACAGGCAGGTCCCGGAGGGCGGTCCTGACGCCCCCCACACTCACAAACAGCAGCAGCGTGTTGTAGTTGAGGCCGTGCTGCTGGCGGAAGAAATACATCGCCAGAGCACGCCACCTAGGAGGGGGCTCGACGTAAAGGTATCTCTGCAGGGTCTGAAGACGGAAAGTCGCTAGCTGGGTGCTGACGCACCCCAACGACTGACCGCCCTCCCTAAGCGGGAGACTCAAGACTGCGGCAGAGACCCAGTGCTTCCTGTTGTTCCAGAAGAAGTCCACCAGCTTCTTCTGTATCTTGGCGACAAACGCAGGGGGAGAGGTCAAAGTGACCAGCCGGTACCACAGCATAGCGGCCACCAACTGGTTTATGATGAGCGCTCGACCCCTGTAGGACAGCGCTCGGAGTAGTCCTGTCCAGCGCCCTAGGCGAGCGCGACTTTGGCCTCCAGCTCTTGCCAGTTCGCCGGCCAGGCTTCCTCGTCGGGGCTAAGGTAGACTCCCAGATCGAGGAGATGGGTCGTGCTCCAGGCAAAAGGCCTGAGCTCCTCCGGCAGGGAGTCCACCCGCCACTGACCCACCAGGAGTCCGGAACATTTCTCCCAGTTGATCCTGGCGGAGGATGCGCCCGAGTAAATCTCCTGGCACTCACGCATCCTCCACAGGTCAATGGGATCCTCTACCGTGAGGAGCACGTCATCGGCATAAGCCGAGAGGACGACCTCCACGCCCGGCCCTTGCAGAGCCAGTCCCGTCAACCTTGTCCGCAGGCGGCGCAGGAAAGGCTCCACGCAGATGGCATATAATTGGCCGGACATGGGGCATCCCTGGCGCAACCCTCTCCTAAAGCGAAGGGGCGCCATCAAGGACCCGTTAACCTTAATCAGACACTCCGCGGCGGCGTACAAAAGTCGGATCCGGGTGACAAAATGCATCCCGAACCCGAAAGCGCACAGAGTTCCGAACAGATAATCGTGATCCACCCTGTCGAACGCCTTCTCTTGGTCGAGGGATAGAAAGGCGACCGACAGACCAGCCTACTGGGAGTGATGGATGAGGTCCCGGACCAGATGGATGTTATCGTGGATTGTCCGGCCCGGGACCGTGTAGGACTAGTCGGGGTGGATCATGTGGTCCAGCATGGCACCAAGGCGAGCAGACATCGCCCTGGCGAAGATTTTGTAGTCCGTGCTGAGGAGGGAGACCGGGCGCCAGTTCTTAAGGAGACGGAGATCGCCCTTCTTAGGCAGCAGGACGATGACTGCTCTGCGCCAAGAGAGGGGCATCTCCCCGGTCACCAGACTTTCCCCCAGGACCCGCGCATAGTCGCTCCCCAGGACGTCCCAGAATGCCCTGTGGAACTCCACGGTCAGCCCGTCCAGCCCCGGGGCTTTTCCCCTCGAGAGCCGGTCGAGGGCACCGGTCAGCTCCGCCAGGCTTAGCGGAGCTTCCAGATTTTCGGCGCCCACCGGGCTGACCTTCGGCAGGTCCTCCCACAAAACTCTACGCGCTTCCTCGCTGGACGGATCCGGAGTGAACAGAGCCCCGTAATATTCACGGACCCTGTTGTTGATGCCCTCCGGATCCGAGACGAGAGAGCCGTCGTCGGCCAGCAGCATCACGAGCTGCTTACGGACACTCTGCCTTTTTTCCAGCGAGTAGAAGAAGGGGGAGCCGCGGTCCAGATCCCGCAGGAACCGGATCCGCGACCCGACGAGCTGCAGGTCCTTTAGCGCGGCCTTCTTCGCTTCGTACACCGTCCGCAGAGCCGGGTCCTCGATGACTTGACCGAGACCGGATTCCAGGTCGAGCACCTCTTTTTCGAGGCACCCGACCCTGGCCACCCGCCTCTTGGTTGACCCCCTCGCATACTCTTGACAGAAAACGTGGACGTGAGCCTTTCCCACGTCCCACCATAGCCTCAAGGAGGGGAAGGCCCCCTGCTTCCTTCTCCAGTCAGCCAGAACCGACGGAATGAGTCCTGTAACTGCTCGTTCTCTAGCAGCCGGTTGTTAAAATGCCAGTACGCGGACCCCGTCCTCGCGCAGAGCGAAGTGAAATCCGCCCACACCAGGTAGTGGTCCGAACACGGCACCGGCCGCATGGAGGCCACTGGGATGCAGGAAATGTACGCCCGAGACAGGTAAAGGCGGTCGATTCTGGACCATCCTACTCCAGGCCTCACCCAAGTAAAGGCGCTGGAGTCGGGATAGAGATTTCGCCAGACGTCCACCAAGTCGAAGGACCCGACCAGGTCCCTCAACTTCTTGATCGCTGTCATGCTCTGCGGGGCACCGGAGCGGTCCCTCGCCTCGAGGGTGCAGTTAAAATCCCCCCCGAGGACAATGCAGTCGCCGATGTCGACGGAGCCAAGAAGAGCGGACACTTCTTCGAAGAAGCGCGTTTGCTGCGGGCCGGGCTGAGGGGCGTACACGTTCACGAGATGGAGTGGCACGTCCCCCAGGCAAACCGTGACGTGGCACGGGCTCCTCGACCACCAAGATCTCCGGCTGAAAATGCGGGGCCAGCAAGATGGCCACCCCATAAGAAGTGGCAGTGAGGTGGCTCATGCGGACCTCTCCTTGCCATTCCAGGAGCCACGTGGCTTCGTCTCCCGGAACGGTGTGGGTTTCTTGCAGGAAGCACACCGTATATTTCCCCTCCCGCAGGAGCGAAAAATTGTTAAATCTACGGCATGCCTCCCTGCCGCCGTTGATGTTGAGGCTGGCTATGGTTATCTTCATGACAAAAGCATAGTCCAAATTCTACTTAACCTATTGTGGGGAGGAAGTGGAGTCGTTTGTTGACCTCCACTCCCTCAGCAACCCAGCGAGGAACGTTTTGAGCCGGCGTCGCTCAAGGCTTTGCGCCTTTTACAAGGGCCCGCCCGCGGCCATGGACTTAGCGGCGGCGCGGACGGATGCGACGAGCAGCCCCGGCTCGGACCATTTTTCCAGGGCCAGATGGGCTCGGTTACGGCGACCCTGGCTCTGGACCAAAAAGTCCCGGAGCTCCTTTACAGGAATGAGGGGGGACTCAGCAGCGGGCACGAGGAGATCCACCGCCTCACTGGCGATGGACTCGAGATCTTCTCCCGCATCCTCCCCCGAGTCCCCGTCCACCTCCGGGAGGTCGCCGCCAGCAGCCGGCCCGTCAACCGCACGAGGTACGGCAAACGGCCCGGCCGCTCCATCCGGCCCTGGCTCTGCCCCGATCCCACCCCCAGGATCGTCGGCAGAGGAGTCCCCACTGGGCTCTTTTAATTTTGCTGCTGGGTCAGGAAGCAGCACCGGAAGGGGTTCCTCCTCCGCCCCAGGGACCGGGGAACATGGAGAGACCTGGTCAAAGAAATGCTCCAGATCCTCCAATTCCCGCAGCCCCAAAGTTGGGGGTGAGGGTTGGTGTGCTTCCCCCTCCCCGCCGCCACTCCCTGGCCCAGCGTGTGGATGTTCATTAAAATTATTAAGATTTTCTATGTCTGCCGGATTGAGCAGATCCCGGGGGGTGTTGATTGTTGGCTGGGTGGGCTCAGGTTTGGCCTTTTCGGTCCCGCCCGCCTCAGTCCCCAGGACTCCCGACCCGGCGGCAACGCATTCCTCCACCGGCCCCACGCCCCCCACGACAGGCAGACCTTCCTCACCATCCCCGGGAGGCAGTGGCTGGGCAGCCTCGACTGTCTGACCCTCCCCCTTGGTTGCCGGGGGTGATGATGCACTCCAGTCCCTCCGGCGCCCACCTCTCATGGTAGGCCGCGAGCGTACCAGTGGACACTGCGTGCTCCATTTCCAAGGACACCCTGGCCCGGATGCACGCACGGAAGAGAGGCAGGCAGTCAGGCTGAACGACCCCCTCGACCGCCCGCTGCCTGGACCGGCTGATGGCACCCTTGGCCGTGCCCAGGAGCAGTCCTACGAGGAGGCCCATCCAACAGCTCTACAACTCTTTTTGGGGAGTACAAATAAACATTAGATCGAGTGCCCCTCCCCTATCTGGGGGACACTCCAGACACTTATAACAGCCCTCTTTTTTTGTTTTTTTGGGGGTTTTTTTGTATTTTTGTAGGGGTTTTTTTGTGGTTTTTTTTAGGGCATTAAAATTCAATATTTTACAAGTGCCCCCTATAAAAGTGGAGGGGGACACTAAAACCCCGGCAATTAAAACAAATTAAACTTTTAATCATAAATTCAAATTCAAATTTGGTTGCCGGGGGAGATGATGCACTCCAGTCCCTCCGACGCCCACCTCTCGTGAAAGGCCGCGAGCGTACTGGTGGACACCACGTGCTCCATCTCTAGGGACACCCTGGCCCGGATGTACGCGCGGAAGAGAGGCAGACAGTTAGGCTGAACGACCCCCTCGACCGCCCGCTGCCTGGACCGGCTGATGGCACCCTTGGCCGTGCCCAGGAGCAGTCCTCCGAGTGGCCCATCCAACAGCTCTACAACACCTGTGAGCATATTCACAGGTGCATACGTTACACTCTCCATCCCAGTTTTTGGTGGCCTATAGTATACACCCAGCAGCCTAATAGCTCATCTACTGTTCCTTAATTCTAACCAAATAGATTCTGTCTTTGAACCCTCAAGTACTCCCTTTCCTGACTGTAGCAGTGTCTTTAATCAATACTGCCACCTCCCCCTCCTTATTTCCCTTCCCTATCTTTCCTGAACAATTTGTAGCCAGGAATATTAATTTCCCAATCCATCCTTTTTGAGCCAAGTCTCTGTTATGGTCATTACATCATAGTCCCATATGGCAATTGGCTGTGGAATTCATTAAAAAAGATTTGTTCCATAAAGCATTGATGGTATTTTGAAACAATGCTTTAAATTAAATCTGAAATTTGCCTTTCACGACCTCCGAATGTTCCAAAGAGCTTTCCAGCCCATGAAGTACATTTGAAGTGTAGTCACTGTTGTAGGAAGCGCGGTGGCCAATTTGCACATAGCAAGCTCTCACAAACAACAATGTGATAGAATCATAGAATCATATGGTTACAGCATGGAAAAAGGCCAAATGGCCTGTCGAGCCCGTGACGGCTCTCTGCAGAGGCACCTCAGCTAATCCCACTCTCCCGCCCTTTCCCCGTAGCCCTGAAACTGTTTTTCTTTCAGGTACTTATCCAGCTCCCTTTTGAAAGCTGTGATTGAGTCTGCCTCTACCATCCTTTCAGAAAGTGTGTTCCAGATCCTGACCACTTGCTGCATAAAAATGTTTTTCCTAATGTTGCCTTTGATTCTTTTGCCAGTCACCTTAAATCTGTGTCCTCTGGTTCTCGACCCACCTTCCAATGGAAACAGATTTTCTCTATCTACTCTGTCCAGACCCCTCATGATTCTGAACACCTCTATCAAATCTCCTCTCACTCTTCTCTGCTATAATAGAACAACCTCAGCTTCTCCAGTCTATCCATATAACTGAAGTCCCTCACCCCTGGAATCATTCTCTTAAATCTTTTCTGCACTCTCTCTAAGGCCTTCACATCCTTCCTAAAGTGCAGTGCCCAGATTTGGACACAATACTCCAGTTGAGGACAAACCAATTTTTTATACAGGTTCATCATAATTTCCACACTTTTGTACTCTATACCTCTCTTCGTGAAGCCCAGAATCCCGTAAGCTTTTTTAACCGCTTTCTCAACCTGCCCTGCCACCTTCAATGATTTGTGCACACATACCCCCAGATCTCTCTGTTCATGTACACACTTTAGGGTTGTACCCTTTAGGGGTAAATGGGGCCTCGGTTTAACCTCTCATACGACAGTGCAGCACTATCTCAGTACTGCATAAAACTGTGAACTTAGATTATGTGCTCAAGTCTCTGGAGCGGGACCTGAATCCACAAGCTTCTTCCTCAGAGGCAAATCTGCAATCACTGCAAAGAGAGGGGCTCTCAAATGCAGTCATTGCTTCCTCTTTAAGGAAAACAACAACTTGTGTTTATATAGTGCATTTAACTAGGTAAAACTTCCCAAGGAGCTTCACAGGAGCGTTAACAAACAAAATTTGTCACCGAGCCACATAAGTGGGTATTAGGGCAGATGACCAAAAGCTTGATCAAAGAGCTAGGTTTAAAGGAAGGTGTTAACTGAGGAGAGAGAGGTAGAGAGGCAGAGAGCTTTAGGAAGGGAATTAAAGAGCTTAGGGCCTAGGCAGCTGAAGGCTCGGCCGCCAATGGGGAGTGATTAAAATCGGGGATGCTCGAGGCCAAAATTGGGGGAGCACAGAGTCCTCAGAGGATTGTAGAGCTGAAGGAGGTTACAGAGAGAGAGGGGTATAGCCATGGTGAGATTTGAAAACAAGGATGAGAATTTTAAATTTGAGGTGTTGCTTAACTCGTGCCAATGAAGGTCAGCGAGCACAAAGGTGCTGGGTGAACAGGACTTGGTGTGAGTTAGGACATGGGCAGCAGAGTTTTGAATTACCTCAAGTTTCTGGAAAATTCATTAGCTAGTTTGACTTTACAATTATGCAAATTCAATTTGAACAGCAGTTTGGTTAGTCCTTTTCTAAATATTTTAAAGCAATTTCAAAAAATTAGTCTTCCCTAACCTTAGTGGTTTTACTTTCGGCCCTAAGTACATGCCGAAAGTAACGCTCGGTGATAAGTGACCGAGAAATGGGCGTTAGTTTCCATTTTGTGGCTAAATGGGTGATATATGGGCTTTATACCTGATTTCAGCATTGAAATGGACGTTAAGAGGACAGTATGCATGCAAAAATAATGGAAAATCTAGCCCAAGTCTGTAAAAAGGACTCTAGGAAATACACATTTTTGGATAACAGAGCATTCAGCATAAAGAAATATCTTTTGCATTGTTGACTCCGTGTGCAAATTAGTAGCCATTCAAATTCATCACCACAGCTAGTTAAACAAATCACCATATCGATAATCAGATCTCCGCCCAGCGGGAGATCAGTCAAAACTTGGGTGTAAATATGTGAGCTAGAAGCAGTTTAGCAGAAGAAGGACAGGAAGACAGAAGAAGAGCAGGCAAGAAACAACAAGCAGGCATGGAAGGAATGGAACAGAAGCTGCAGAGAATGGCCAGAAGACAAACCAACAGGTTACGGAATCAACAACCATGAATCTTTGTTGATTGTATGTCTAAAGTCAAATTTCTCTCAGAAGTCTAGTCCTGTAGTTTTAGTTGCGTAATAAAACTGACACTGGCTAAGCCTAAATTTTGTGCCATGTGTTGTTCTTTCCCACTATAAGTTCCGAGGTCTAAGAATCAGAGTAGAGTGAAAATCAAAAACTCTGCAGGTCAGGTGGGCAGAATAGTGGCAAATGGAATTTAATCCAGAGAAGTGTAAGGTAATGCATTTGGGGAGGGGTAACAAGGAAAAGGAATACACATTAAATGGTGGGCCACTGAGAAGTGTAGAGGAACAAAGGGACCTTGGAGTGCATGTCCACATATGTCTGAAAGTAGCAGGCCGTAGATAAGGTGGTTAAGAATGCATACGGAATACTTGCCTTTATTAGCCGAGGCATAGAATACTAGAGCAGGGCGGGGGGGTTACGCTTGAACTGTATAAAGCACTGGTTAGACCACAGCTGGAGTACTGCATGCAGTTCTGGTCACTGCATTATAGGAAGGACGTGATTGTACTAGAGAGGGTACAGAGGAGACTTACGAGATGTTGTTGGGAGTGAGGAATCTTAGCTATGAGGACAGATTGGAGAGGCTGGGTTTGTTTTTCTTGGAACAGAGGAGGCTGAGGGCAGACCTTATTGAGGTGTATAAAGTTATGAGGGGCCTAAATATAATGGATAGAATGGACATTTTTCCCTTAGTAGAGGGGTCAACAACCAGGGGCATAAATTTAAAGTAGACGGAATTTGAGGGGAAATTTCTTCATGCAGAAGGTTGTGGGGTCTGGAACTCACTGCCTGAAAGGATGGTAGAGGCAGAAACCCTCACCACATTTAAAAAGTACTTGAATGTGCACTTGAAGTGCTGTAACCTGCAGGGTTACAGACCTCGAGCTGGAAAGTGGGATTAGGCTGGATAGTCTCTTGTTGGCCGGCGCGGACATAATGGGCCAAAATGGCCTCTTTCCGTGCTGTAAACTTCTATGATTTTATGATTCTATGAAAATTTAAAAACTGATGTTGATAGATTTTTGTGGATTAAGGGTATTAAGGATTATGGAACCAAGACAGACAAATGGAGTTAAGATACAGATCAGCCATGATCTACTTAAATGGCAGAACAAGCTCGAGGGGCTGAATGGCTTCCTTCTGTTTCTATGTTCCTATGATATGCAGTTGAGGCATTGTAATTGGCTTCAAGTATCCCTTGGGCAATCAGGCAGGATCCCTGCTCCTGACTGCAATCCAGGGTTGCTGCTGGAAGAACATTTGGCAAGGGCAACAACTAGCTCAGCTGCTACAGTAGAATAGCCCATTGACACTCGCACATGTAGAACATAAGAAGATTAGAAATAAGACAGACAGAGTGTCTACTTTGGTGAGGTATTGGATGGCAGCCCTAGAACTGATTTGTATGCATGCCAATGATGTACTGATTACTGTAATTTTTTTTTTCTTTTTTCGTAGCCAATCTTTCCAATTCTTTGTCAGATCACAAACGCCAGAGGTCACCTTGCACACATCAAGGATCACTCTGCGCCAATGCTCTTAGCCAAAAGGCCTAGAGCTACTGCACCGTTCCTGGAAGTACTGCAATACCAGGTTCGTGCCATGGAGGTGGATGGGTCAGGTCCCCCACACACCTCCGTGGAGGTGGATGGGTCAAGCCACCCCACCCACCTCCTATTTCCAAAAAAGCAAGCATATACCTTCCTGATCCAGGGAGAACCACTTTGGGGTCATGGTTACTCCCCTGTCAGGTCAGTTACGCATGATCTTAGCCAAAAGGCCGAGAATTACTGTAATACTAGATCTGATTGTACCTTCACCCTGTATATGCCTTACCTGTACACCAGAGGGTGCTGCTGCTGGAAACCTAAAGGTCACCTGTACACTGCAGGTAACCCAGTATAAAAGGGAGCTCACCTCTTGGTGTCTGCACTCTCGGAGCTGCAATAAAGTATACAATCTGTACAGTTCAAGTGTCATACCCCTACCTCGTGGAGTCATTAACAGAGTGCCTACATACACAATAAGAACTGTTTCCCATCAAGAGTTATCAGCTTGAAGAGAGGAGGGTAATGAAAAAATGGGAAGAGATGTGATCCTCAGCACATGATGAAATTATTATATGTGACTACTACTAAAAACCTGGCCATCAGCTCAGCAGTGATGCTGGGGACGAATTAATTCCCTCCACTGTTATCAGTTGTGAACGAACCCAGGCCTTTCAGTCATCTGTATCCTTTTCTGGGACAAGTCGCTGTTGACATTGTCTATCTGGCGCTTCCTTGATCTTCCTCAGCTTCTTGATCCATGTACCTCTGTGTTCAGCACCATAAACGTATTCTCACTATTTCCATTGCAGAGACATGCACGCATTAACTCTTCTTGGATCTTCTCCCCGTATCCCAATAGCACCAAGTCGCCTCTGTTCTGACGATGCCACCTTCCATACTAGTGCATCCGATATGTTTTCCTTTTTCCTCAACCGATGATTCCTCTCTACCCTGTTTGATAGGGCCCTCAACCGTGTCCGTTCCATTTCATACACTTCTGCTCTCACCCCTTCCCCTCCCTCCCAGAATCACAATAGGGTTCCCCTTGTCCTTGCATTTCACCCCACCAGCCTTCACATTCAATAGATCATCCTCTGTCATTTCCATCACCTCTAGCATGATCCCACTACCCTTTCAGCATTTCGAAGGGACCGCTCCCTCCACGATACCTGGTCCACTCCTCAATCACCACCAACACCACCTCCCTTCCCACGGCACCTTCCATGCAAGTGCAGGAGTTGCAACACCTTCCCTTTTATCTCCTCCCTTCCCACTGTCCAGGAACCAAACACTCCTTCCAGGTGAAACAGCGATTTACTTGTACTTCTTGCAATTTACTATACTGTACTCGCTGCTCACAATGCGGTCTCCTCTACATTGGGGAGACCAAACGCAGAGTGGGTGACCCTTTTGCGGAATGCCTCCGGTTAGTCCGCAAGCGTGACCCCGAGCTTCCGGTTGCCTGTCACTTAAATTCTCTGCTCCACTCCTGCTCTGATCTCTCTGATCTTGGCCTCTTACACTATTCCAACTAAGTTCAACGTAAGCTCGAGGAACAGCACCTCATCTTTCAACTTGGCACTTTACAGCCTTTTAGACTCAACATTGAGTTCAACAATTTCAGACTATAACCTCTGCCCCTATTTTATCAGATGGCAGCTGTTGATGATTCTGCTATTTTCATTTACACCTCTTCTAGATCGATCTTTTGTTTCTTTACTTGTCCCATTACCATCCCCCTTTGCTTTGTACAATCGTACCTTTTGTCATTTAATCACTCCTGCCTTCCACCCTATCACAGGTCTTCCCTTTTGTTCTTTCCTCCCTTTGCACCTTTCCCTGCCCCTACACTTGCTTAAAATCTGTTATAGTTCTGACGAAAGGTCATCGACCTGAAACGTTAACTCTGTTTCTGTCTCCACAGATGCTGCCTGACCTGCTGAGTATTTCTAGCATTTTCTGTTTAGTGGAATACAATTCTGTTGCTGTCCAGTTTTGAGCTGCGAGATCTGTTCTGAAACGATTCCATTTATCATGGCGGTAATGCCATTTAACACCTCAGTGTGAAGATGGGACCTGGAATTGTGCGGTGGTCACTTTTACCAATACTGTCATGGACAGATGTATCTGCAACAGGGGGGATGAGGTCAAAAGAGGCCCAATCTGGTGATAGTAGTGCTAGTCCCCCACCCATTGGGTGCCCTTGCTAACCCCTCAGTGCTTCTCCCAAGTGATGTTCAACATGGAAAAGTACTAATTCATGGGCTGAGTGAGTGATAGGGTAATCCATCCGGTTTTATTCTTATTATACTTTGTCATAGTGGTTTGATATAACTGAGTGGCTTGCTAGGCCATTTCAGAGGGCAGTTCAGAGTCAACCACATTGCTGTGGGTCTGGAATCACATATAGGCCAGACCGGGTAAGAATCACAGATGTCCTAAGTGAACCAGTTGGTCACTGTTATGTATTTAACCCTTTGTAACTTGCATTACACCTGAGCACCAGAGGGCCCACCTGTTGGAGTCCCAAGGGATCCCAGCATCCACCCATAAGCAGGCCACCCATGAGGTACCTACATTCTGGAACCTGAATAATGGAGCTAAGATCACACTTGCTCATTACACAAAGTCACCAATACTGATAGTAGCTTTTTATTCCAGATTGTATTCTGTTAAGTGAATTTAAATCGCCCAACTGCCATTATGGGATTTGAAGTCGAGTCTCTAGATCATTTGTCCAGGCTTCTGGATTACTGATGCAGTAACATAGCCACTATGCTACCGTAAAACCTGCCATCCCTACACACTGATGGCTGGAGCATCATGGCTAAATGCTTCGGGCCGCGTCTGCCCCCTGCGCCCCCCCCCCACCCCACCCCCTGCCAAATCCCACCCACCCACGCAGAGGCAAAAACCAGAAAAAACCCTGCGCTAATAAGGGAAAAAATACTCTGGAAAATTCCTCTCCAACTCCCCTCAGGTGATTGAAACCAGTCCAGGAGATTGAATCATAGAATCATGGACCTGCCATTTTCAACCTCGCCACTCTATTCAATACCCTCTCCTACACATGCACAGTTGAAAGTGCATTCAACTGCACCAGGGATGCTTAAAGGGATGCATCCAACTTGCAGGTTAGTTGCTTATTGCTATGTACTGGCTCTTGCAGAGTTTGTAGGAGTACTGGGTTGCTGGAATACATTAAAAAGTTGTTAAAATGTGCAGTGAGTGCTGCTAGATGTTGGGAAGGCTTTGGCTGCTACTGGAAGGTCTCTGAATACGTTTCTTGTTCCCAGTCATGGGGGTCGAGTTACAGTCCCCCTCGCACTGCAGCATGATGGAGATGGAGCAGAGGCAGCAAATAAGAGAATCTGCTCACAGAGGGAGGAGGAGGAGGAGGCCTTACCCACCTAGGGTCTTCAGGGAGCACTTCTCCTACATGCACCTAAGGCGGGAGCAGTGTGTTTGGCGGCTCCGCTTCAGCAAGGTGGTGGTCACATAAATCGGCCACCTGTTAGAACCAGACCTGTAGCCTCAGAGCACGGCGAGGATGGCTCTGCCAATGGCCCTCAAAGTGACTGTGGCCCTGAATTTTTCACCAGTGGATTCTTCCAGGCTAGCACAGGCGACATAGCAAACATCTCACAGCTCGCCATCCATCGCTGCATCCAGGAGGTCACAGAGGCTCTTTACTCCAGGAGAGGGGAATTTATTGTCTTCTCTTTAAGCATAGAGAACCAGGAAGAGCACACATGTGGCTTTGCCAGGCTATCAGGCTTCCCCATGGTGCAGCGGGCCATCGACTGCACATACATGGTTTTGCGGGCAACACATCTCAATGGTGAGATGTACGGTAACCGCAAAGGTTACCACTCACTTAATGTGCAGTTGGTGTGTGACCACGCACAGCACATTATGCTGGTGACTATCCTGGCAGCAGTCATGATGCATTTTTTGTGGTCATTTTCAGATTGGCAAGCTGTAACTAGTGGTGTGCCGCAAGGATCGGTGCTTAGGCCTCAGCTATTCACAATCTATATTAATGACTTAGATGAAGGGACCGAATGCAATGTATTCAAGTTTGCTGACGATACAAAGCTAGGTGGGAAAGTACGCAGTGAGGAGGACACAAAAAGCCTGCAAAGAGATATACACAGGTTAAGTGAGTGGGCAATAAGGTGGCAGATTACATAGGATTACATAGGATTTACTGTACAGGAACAGGCCATTCGGCCCAACCAATCCATGCCAGTGTTTATGCTTCACTCGAGACTCCTCCCATCTTTCTTCATCTAAATCTAAATCTATTTCCTTCTCCCTCATATGTTTGTCTAGCCTCCCCTTAAATGCACCTATATTATTCACTTCAACCACTCCCTGTGGTAGCGAGTTCCACATTCTCATTACTCTTTGGGTAAAGAAGTTTCTTCTGAATTCCCTATTGAATTTCTTGGTGTCTACCTTATATTGATGGCCTCTAGTTATACTCTTCTCCACAAGCAGAACATTCTCTCTGTATGCACTCTATCAAAACCTTTTATAATTTTAAAGACCTCTATTAGGTCACCCCTCAACCTTCCTTTTCAAGAGAAAAGAGACCAAACCTGTTGATCGTTTCCTGATATGTATACCCTCGCATTTCTGGTAAATCTTCTCTGCACCTTTTCCAGTCCCTCTATATATATTTTTTATAATATGGTGACCAGAACTCTAGTTACAGTTCCCTCTAAGTGTGGGCTAACCAAGGTTCAATACAGGTTTAACATAACTTCCCTACTTTTCAATTTTATATCTCTAGAAATAAACCCTCGTGTTTGGTTTGCTTTTTTATGGTCTTGCTAACCTGTGTCAATACTTTTGGTGAGTTGTATTCCTAGGTCCCTTTGTTCCTCTATCCCAATCACACCCTCCAAGTAATAAGTGACCTCCCTATTCTTCCTACCAAAATGTAATACCTCACATTCTGCAAACTTATTAATGTCCTCCTGTAATTTGTTGCAGTCTTCCTCAGTATTGATATCATCCCCAATGTGGTGCTATCCGCAAATTTAGAAATTGTATTTTTCATTCCAATGTCTAAATTGTTAATATAAATTGCGAACCACAGTGGCCCAGCACTGACCATTTTGGAGCACCTCTACCCACATGGAGTATAATGTGGTGCAATGTGTGGTTATTCATTTTGGTAAGAAGAATAGAAAAATAGAATATTTTTTAAATGGCGAGAAACTATTAAATGTTATTTTTCAGCGATATTTAGGTGTCCTCGTACCGGAAACGCAAAGAGTTAGCATACAGGTACAGCAAGAAATTAGGAAGGCAAATGGCATGTTGGCCTTTATTGCAAGGGGAATGGAGTATAAAACTAAGGGGGGGGCTGAAATTGTCTCTTTTTTAAAGCCTAATACCACCTCAAAGAGGCAGTAATGGGGCGGGAAGGCCTTTCCGACCGGGGACAAATGCTGCGACCCATCCGGTATTGCCCCCGGGCTGGGGGCAGCGGAAACAGGTTTCCGCCCCACCTTTTGTCGGCTGCATGCCGATCCCTTACCGACTGCCGGTGACCCCTTTTCCACACTACGGGGGAATTGCCGGTCATTGCCACTAACAGTTTCACGCAGTGCGAAGCTGCCAGTGACTGGGTGGCGTATTCATCCTTAAAGGGGAGGGTGCACCGCCATGGCCGGTATTTTGTTCTAATTGTCAGCCGACTCTGCAGTCGGCCCGACAATGACTGGCCCAGTGGGTGCCAAGGAGGCCTTGCTAGGCCTCGCAGCATCCCTCCCCTTTAAGTGAAGGCGAGGGGCATTACTACGCCTCAGCACAATTCGGCATGTCCACATCGCACTGATGTGCTCTGCGCGGCGTTGATGACACTGCCCGCCTTCCGTCCTGCTTCCTACTCTCTTCTATCCCTCTGCCGCCTCCAACACCGCCCCGTTCATTTTTGTATACAAAAGGGCCAAAGTTCCCTTCAATCTCGGCCCCATCTGTCCTGGCAGTAATTCATCATTTCATTCGAATTATCTGCCCCAAATGAGGGGAGGGCAATTTCAGCCCCAAGAAGACTTGCTACAATTGTACTGGGCTTTGGTAAGACCACATCTGGAGTACTGTGCTCAGTTTTAGTCACCTTACCTAAGGAAGGATATACTTCCCTTAGAGGTGGAGCAGCAAAGGTTCACTAGATTGATTCCTGGGATGAAGGGTTTGCCCTATGAGGAGAGATTGAATAAATTGGGCCTGTACTCTGTGGAGTTTAGAAGAATGAGAGGTGATCTCATTGAAAAATATAATATTCTGAGGGGTATTGACAGGATAGATGCTGAGAAGCTGAACAGTCTGGAACTAGAATAAGGAATCAGTTTTTTAAGACTGAGATGAAAAGGAATTTCTTCGCTTAGAGAGTTGTGAATCTTTGGAATTCTCTACCCCAGTACACGCTGGGGCGAGAGTTCCAATTCATGGTGGTCTGCTGCATCCTCTACAACTTGACCAGAATGGGACCCCAACTATTTACAATGTATGTTAACGACTTGGAAGAACGGACTGAGTGTAACATAGCCAAGTTTACTGACGATACAAAGATGCGAGGAAAAACAATGTGTGAGGAGGACACAAAAAATCTGTAAAAGGATATAGACAGGCTAAGTGAGTGGGCAAAAATGTGGCAGATGGAGTATAATGTTGGAAAGTGTGAGGCAGAAAAAATCAAAGAGCAAGTTATTATTTAAATAGAGAAAGATTGCAAAGTGCCGCAGTACAGCGGGACCTGGGGGTACTTGTGCATGAAACACAAAAGGATAGTATGCAGGTACAGCAAGTGATCAGGAAGGCCAATGGAATCTTGGCCTTTATTGCAAAGGGGATGGAGTATAAAAGCAGGGAAGTCTTACTACATCTATATAAGGTATTGGTGAGGCCACATCTGGAATACTGCGTGCAGTTTTGGTTTTCATATTTACGAAAGGACATACTTGTTTTGGAGGCAGTTCAGAGAATTGATTCCGGGGATGAGGGGGTTGACTTATGAGGAAAGATTGAGTAGGTTGGGCCTCTACTCATTGGAATTCAGAAGAATGAGAGGTGATCTTATCGAAACGTATAAGATTATGAGGGAGCTTGACAAGGTGGATGCAGAGAGGATGTTTCCACTGATAGGGGAGACTAGAACTAGAGGGTATAATCTTAGAATAAGGGTCCGACCATTTAAAACAGAGATGAGGAGAAATTTCTTCTCTCAGAGGGTTGTAAATCTGTTGAATTCGCTGCCTCAGAGAGCTGTGGAAGCTGGGATATTGAATAAATTTAAGACAGAAATAGACAGTTTCTTAAACGATAAGTGGATAAGGGGTTATGGGGAAGTGGAGCTGAGTCCATGATTAGATCAGCCATCGGTTTACTTAATATAGTGTTTTGAAGGTTTCTGTATTCTTTATGAGAAGTCAGAGTAATTTTCCTCTGGATGCAGTTGGTCAGGTTACACTGCTGCCCGTTCACTTTGATTGGTGGAGCAGGCTCGAGGGGCCGTATGGCCTACTCCTGTTCCTATTTCTTATATTCTTATGTTTTTATGAGGGCACAGCCCTTGCCACCAGGGATTGCGGGACCACCTCAGGAGGTGGAGGAGGGGCAGGATGAAGAAGAGGAGGAGGAAGAAGGGAAGAAGCCACCTGAACATCCATGTTCTGGATGGGCTGTCCATGAGCACGTCATCAGACTCCAGTTTGCCTGGATGAAACCCCAAATCTCCATTCCTCAACACTTCCCCACCTTATCATCCCTCTGTCACAAAACATCACAGGCTCCTCTTGGACACAATGCTGAACTAAAAGCCACCACAAAACAAACATTCCAAACCAAATTTAAAAATCAATCATTCCAATATTACATAACAAAATCAATTAATCAGCCTTCTGCATTCGCTTAGTGCCTGTCTTCTGTGTGCCTTTGCCTGTCCCACTGCTCCTACACAGTGCTATCCCAGTGGCTGCAGCATGGCTGGTGGAAGGTTGCTGACTTTCGTGGGAGATCCTGCAGATGGTCTTGCAGGCTGACCTCGAGCAGCTCTGGGCCTAGAAGGCCTGACTGTAGACTGTACGATCTTGGCAAGGGCAGCAGCAGTCTGGGCTGACTGGTTGACAGGCAACAGGAAGGTCACTGGCAGAGTGGCAATGGTGAGAGGACGAATGCTGCCATCCTGAGAGAGGACAGCAGGTTCGTGTTCCACGGAGCCACCATCACTCCCCGACTCTCAGCAATCCTAGTAATCTGTTGGAGGACGGATTGCTGGACTGCTGTGGCACCCTGCAAGCCTCTTTCAACACTGGTAACCGCAGCCACGATGGCAGCAGTCTGAGCGTGCATAGCCGCAAGCTGAGCCTGCATGAGCACAGTCTGAGCTTCCACTGCAGCACTCAGATACTGGGTGGCTTCTGCTTGTGCTGCAGTGGAAGCTGAGACATTGGCCATCAGACCCTGCATCATGGTTGGGTCCACAAGTATGTTAATAGAGTTACTTCAAGCTCTGCACAAAGTCCTGTGCGAAGTTTATGCCGGACTCCTCCATGCTCCTTGAAAGTGACAAAAGGTTCTCTGCTTCCCAATGCACCAGGAATTTCTGTGTGCAAGCCCATCAGCTTTCTTCTGTAGGCCGCCCCATCAACGTCCTCATCTGAGTCCTTTGCAGCAGAACTCCTGTGCGACCTCACCCTCTGGGGAGCTGGCACCTGTGCTACCCTTTCCCCTGCCCTGGCTGCAGGCTATTTGTGTCTGCTGACTCACCATGTGCAGATCCAGCCTTTACACTACCTTCTAAAGTATTTGCAGAACCAGTTTCTGAGCTGGTGCCGGCAAGTGTTAGACCGAGTGACAGTGTCTCTTCTTCTCCATTACTCTTCTCTTGCTATTCCTGCATTGGAAACATAGAAACATAGAAATTTACAGCGCAGGAGGAGGCCATTTTGGCCCATCGTGTCTGCACCGGCTGACAAAGAGCCGCGCGGCCCTCGGTCAGCAGCCCTAAAGGTTACATATAAACCTATGAACAATGACGGAAAGGCAAAGAGCACCCAGCGATCCAGTCCGCCCCACACCACTGCAACAACGCTCATACTAAAAACATTGACACTCCACCCCAACCGGAGCCATGTGATCTCCTGGGAGAGGCAAAAACCAGATAAAAACCCAGGCCAATTTAGGGAGAAAAAATCTGGGAAAATTCCTCTCCGACCCATCCAGGCGATCAAAACTAGTCCAGGAGATCATCCTGGCCATATTCTATTCCCTACAGTACTTACCATTATATCTGCACCAACCAACAAAAGGTCTTCTAGTCTAATCCCAATTACCAGCTCTCGGTCCGTAACCCTGCAGGTTACGGAACTTTAAGTGCCCATTCAACCATCTCTTAAAAGTGGTGAGGGTTTCTGCATCCACCACTCTTCCAGGCAGCGAGTTCCAGATCCCCACAACCCTCTGCATAAAGAAACCCCCCCTCAAATCCCCTCTAAACCTTCCATCAACCACCTTAAAACTATGCCCCCTCATAATATACCTCTCCACCAATGGAAATAGACCCTTACTATCCCTATGTCCAGGCCCCTCAATATTTTGTATACCTCACTGAAGTCTCCTCTCAACCTCCTTTGTTCCAATGAGAACAAACCCAGCCTATCCAATCTGTCCTCATAACTAAAATTTTCCATTCCAGGCAGCATCCTAGTAAATCTCCTCTACACCCTCTCTAGTGTAATCACATCCTTCCTATAATACGGCGACCAGAACTGCACGCAGTACTCCAGCTGTGACCTAACCAAAGCATTATACAATTTAAGCATAACCTCCCTGCTTTTATATTCTATGCCTCGGCCAATAAAGGCAAGCATTCCATATGACTTCTTAACCACCTTATCCATCTGGCCTGCTACTTTCAGGGATCTGTGGTCAAGCACTCCAAGGTCCCTTTGTTCATCTACACTATTAAGTGACCTACCACTTAATGTGTATACTCTTTCCTTATTAGTCCTCCCAAAGTGCATCACCTCACACTTCTCTGAATTAAATTCCGTTTGCCATTGCTCTGCCCACCTAACCAGTAGATTGATATCCTCCTGCAGCCCATGACTTTCCTCTTCATTATCAACCACACAGCCAATTTTAGAGTCATCTGCAAACTTCTTAATCATGCTCCCTATAGTCAAATCTAAATAGTTGATATATACCACAAAAAGCAAGGGACCAAGAACTGAGCCCTGCGGAAGCCCACTGGAAACATCCTTCCAGTCACAAAAACATCCATCAATCATTACACTTTGCTTCCTACCTCCAAGCCAATTTTGGATCCAACTTGTCACTTTGCCCTGTATCCCATGGGCTTTAACCTTCATGACCAGTCTACCATGCGGGACCTTATCAAAAGCCTTGCTAAAGTCCATATATACTACATCGTATGCCATACTCTCGTCGACCTTCTTGGTTATAGAAACATAGAAACATAGAAAATAGGTGCAGGAGTAGGCCATTCGGCCCTTCTAGCCTGCACCACCATTCAATGAGTTCATGGCTGAACATGCAACTTCAGTACCCCATTCCTGCTTTCTCACCATACCCCTTGATTCCCCTAGTAGTAAGGACTTCATCTAACTCCTTTTTGAATATATTTAGTGAATTGGCCTCAACAACTTTCTGTGGTAGAGAATTCCACAGGTTCACCACTCTCCTCAAAAAATTCAATCAGGTTAGATCTTCCCTTAACAAATCCATGCTGACTGTCCCTAATTAATCCTTGCCTATCCAAATGCAGATTCATCCTGTCTTTCAGGATTTTTTCCAATAATTTTCTCACCACTGATGATAGGCTGACAGGCCTGTAATTACTCGACCTATCCCTTTTTCCCTTCATAAACAAGGGTACTACATTAGCAATCCTCCAATCCTCCGGTACCATACCCATATCCAAAGAGGATTGGAAAATGATGGTCAAGGCCTCTGCTATTTCCTCTTTTACTTCGCTCAACAACCTGGGATGCATTTCATCTGGGCCTGGGGACTTATCTACTTTCAAAGCTGCTAAACTCCTTAATACTTCCTCTCTCACTATATATATTTCATCCAGAAGCTTGGAGTTCTTGGGTATCTGAAAGGAGACAGGCACAAGATTAGGTTTACATTGAGGGGAGGTAGGCAGGGGGAAGCAAGAGGTACATGCTTATAGCATCAGCAGCTTGTAAGTGAGAAGAGATTGTGAGATAAGGGGGACGTTGGGTGTGAGGAGGATTAGGTGTGAGCCAACTGTCATCTTCCATGGTTTCCGCCTCGCAACTCACTGCGGCCTCAGTGATGGCACGTCCGATAATGTTGAGCACCGCCTCCTCCAGCTGCTTAAGGATATACAGGCTTGCCACTCCCCCACTGGTTAGCTGTTGCTGGTGGTTATTAATCACCTTGTCCTGCAAGAGAGAGGGAAGTGTGTCAATGAGTGTGGTGCAATGTGTTTGGGTGATGTGCCTGTCATGGTGTGCAAGATGTGAGATGTGGGTGTGAGGCTTGCAGCATTGGTAAGTACATATGGGTGAGGTAAAATTATGAGTGTGAGGTTTGAGTCATGATTGATGTAGATTATTGGTAGGTGAGTGATGGGGGTATGGTGCATTGGGCAGCGGTTGGTGGGAGTAGGCTTTTGAAGGCTTTTGAAGATGCATTCACTGACCTTGACCACTCGTATGAGGTAATTGAACTTCTTTTGGCACTACATCCATGTGCTTGGGGCAATACTGCTGACATTGACTACGTCGGCTATCTGCTCCCACTGCCTTTGCAGTTTGTGTCTGGAGTGCCTCCTGGCCTGCTGCGGCCTCTAGTGCTGCATCCGCGAACCTTGGAGCCCTTTTATCTGGCCTGTTGAGCCATTATTCAGTAGTCTTCTTTCTGAGCCTTGCCTCCACAACCAGTTCCAGCAGCTGCTGCAGGCAAAATGCACCCCCCTTTTAAGAGGTGCAGACTGCCTTTAAGAAGTGGAATCTGACATTAATGGGAGCTAGCCTCATAACTGCATCCATCATCATGTATGACCTAGACTCAACTGACTAGAGTTTTATTGAGTCTTGTGAAGATCACGTGACTGGCTAAGCCACTCACAATGCAACAGCTCTACAATTCTTTTTGGTAGAACGTAAAATCAAATGCCCCCTTTTGGCAAGGACACTAGAACCCACAAATTACCAATTTAAACTTTAACTGCAACTTAAATCAAATTAATATTTGGTTATCGAGGGTGATGATGCACTCCAGTCCCTCCTGCGCCCACCCTTTGCGGAAGGCTGTGAACGTACCAGTGGACACCGCATGCTCCATCTCCAGGGACACCCTGGCTCCATCGTAACCACGGAAGAGAGGCAGGCAGTTGGGCTGAACGACCCCCTTGACCGCCCGTAGCCTGGATCGGTTAATGGCCACCTTGGCCATGCCCAGGAGCAATCCTACAAGGAGGCCTTCCGACTTACTGGCTTTCCTCCGCTCAGGATGTCCAAAGATCAGGAGCGTAGGACTGAATTGCAGAAGAGGAGCAGCCCCTTGAAATATTAGAACAGAGGCTGCAATCTCACACACTCCACATAAACATGGAACATGGATTCGTCCAAACCGCAGAAATTACAGGCGGCGTGGGAGTCTGTGAACCGACTTAGAAACGGATTGCACGGGACTGCTCCATGCAACATCCTCCAGGCCAAGTATCCCTTAAATAAAGGGAGGACTCCCGCATAGAGAGCACTTCTTTGTGGACCCCTGCCTCCTCTGGACGGCAAGATGGTGCACAATGGCGTGTCCAGACGGCAGATGAGGATGGCAAAGTGGAGAGAGTGCAAGAGCAGCCTGTTCAGCAATTTCAGAGGAGGCTCAAGTTGTGAGTCACCGGCACCCAAGGGAGCTTTCAGTTCTTGGCGCCGATGAGGAATTACATCCGGACGGATCAGTTCGGACATGATCGCCCCTCGCGCCTGTGCCTCCTCGACGCACCTAGTGGAGTCAGGGCTCAGTGCCATTTTTAGTGACTCGATGACATTGGCCACAAGCCGGACATCAGCCCAGGATAGGCTCCAGGCCAGTTCTTCTGGCACCATCCAGCCCGCTCCTCTGCCATCCAGTGGGTGCAACAGCTCTACAACTATTTTGTTGTGAACAATTAAATGATTAGAACAAGTGCCCCCTGATTAAAGGGGGTGGGGGGAACACTCCAAACACTTTCAAACAAGTGACCCCTTGTTTTTTTTTTATTTTGAGGGCACTAAAAACACAAATTATATAAGTGCCCCCTGGCTAAAAGGCGGAGGGGGGGGGGGGGTCACTAAAACCGGCACAATAAACAAATTAAACTTTAGACAAAAAACATCAAATTAAAATTTGGTTGCCTGGGGTGATGATGTACTCCAGTCCCTCCGGCACCCACCTCTCACGGAAGGCCGCGAACGTACCGATGGACACCGCATGCTCCATCTCCAGGGACACCCTGGCTCGGATGTAACTACGGAAGAGAGGCAGGCAGTCGGACTGAACGGCCCCTGTCAGGGGGTAGTCCCGGGGGTCAGGTTCACTCTGACGAACTTGAGCAGTTCGAATCGCTCCCACTCACTTGGGTTCTAGACTCTGGATTTATTTGGGGGGGCGGGGGTGACAAAGTGCAAAGGACAACTGGTTTGGTGGAAAAGAACTTTGACTTTATTACATTACACATTCAAAGGGGGGGTACAGTAAAAATTACACCTCCCAACTCTCAGAGCCTAATTCTAGCTAGGTTAGACTCCAGGGCAGACAGGGACTATGCTTACCAATCCTTTCTGGTCAGTTAGCGGTGGTTTGCGATTTCGACGTTCGTTGAATTCTGTAGGATCTGCTCGCCGTACCACAAACGTCGGAGACGATTTCTTACTGCGCAATCTTCAGTTGGGTTGAGTCCGCTATTGCAGTAAGGCGCGTTTTGGATCTATGGGATAGGTACCCGGTTTTCTTCGTCAGAAATAGGTCCACAGTCTCTTTCGGTAATGTTTTCACCTGTTGGTAGTCCGGCCTTAGATTGTAGAGTGGGAACTTTTCGATTCTTCGTTTTTTTTTCCTGTTGGAGTTTTGTTTCGCGTTTGGTCGATCGCGGTGGTTTTTCATTGGGACCACGTTGACTGTGGTTGGTTGCTGCCGCGATTGTGATGTTCTTCCTTCCTTCAGGACTTCAGGACTTCAAGGCTGGAGAAGTTAGTTTAGAGTCGCGTTGGTTTCTCTCCCTTCTTGATGACATCAGTGTGGTCTCGGTTGTATGGCAAAGTGTGTCATACCCTCTGTTGAAACAGCGGGGCCAGTTATATGGTTTGAGCTGTTCTAGTCTTCGCACCAAATCAGTTCAGAATTCTTTGTTTAAATTTGGCGGGCTTGACTTCTTTTTGTAATATTTTGGCGGGCTCGTTAAAAGTTAATGTGTCTTGGGTGGGTTACATTTCTAAATCTATTTCCTGATGGAAATATTAGCTTGCTAATCGCAATGTCCTTTTGTGCTTGGTTTTTCGCATACAGGCTTTGTTCTTATTCATGTTGAAGATGGCTTTTCTCAGTTTGATTTGATGGCTGGCCATCTCTGAATTATTGTTGTAATGTAAATGTCTCCTGTGGGGAAGGGTTTTCGAATGTCCATTCCTCCAGACAAGTTAACTTAGTCTCAACACCTAGACAGTTCCAATAATCAAGTGGGCTTCCTTAGTTCTTTAGGCCCGCCCACAGGCTCGAATTTGTCTTTTAAAATCCAAAATTCGATTAAAGTTCGTAGTTTCTTCCACAAGCACTTTAGGATTTCAAACTTTCCGGTAGATAGTCCCAAATTAAATTTCCTTTCGAATGAGCATAAGGATTTTGCATCCTTGTCAATCAAGGTAAGCAAAATTTCTGCTCCCAAGAGTTAACCTTCCCTGCATTTATACCAGCTAAACATTAACGTGCATCCCCCGTTGAAATGCAATGCAATTTACAGACGAATACAATCACTATAATTCGGTTACAGCATAGAGGGGGTACGATGCCCCTTCTTTACTCAGTTTTCACAGTAAAATAACGGTATACAGTCAAACACAGTTTAAGTAAAGTAAAATAAAGGTCCAGAGTCAAACATATTTTAAGTAACACTTTTACAATACCCGAAATTTTGCGGTTTGCAGCAGGTAAAATCAAAGGCAGATTAAACATGGTAGTATGGTGTCACCCCTCCCTGCGCGATTCCCAAGTTCGACCAAGGAGCGTACAGCACCCTTTGGTACCTGACCTGACGGCCTCTGCGTTTCACTCGGCAGGTGAGACACCATAAGTAAAGTATAATCGCGAGTTGACAAATAACTAAAGTGTGGGAAGCGATTCGGATCCAGACTGGGACCTCTATATTTCTGAAAAGGTCCCACCAAGGTGGAATGGTGATCTCGAGAATCTTTTTCCCAACTCAATGGTTTTCTGTTCAAGAGTATAGAAGTGTTTTTGTGAGATAATTACAGCTTTTAGCAGAGCGGTATGATGTTCGGGTAGAGGGGGAATTGCATAGCCAAAATGTACAACATAATCTTGCAGGTTTGTAATGTTTTCCTTCACAGTGAGTTGGACAGTGGAGGGTTCAGGAATGGGGACAATTCAGGAATGGGCCACTTGAACTGATGCCTCAGGTTTAAAGCAAAAACTGTTGTCACTCACTGGACACCAGAAGTGTCCATGTTGGTAGTGGGGCGCACTGGTGGTGACACAATATGTCCCACCCCCTATGTATGCTACTTGTGGAGGGACGTGATCTTGTGCCATTACCTCCATGGTGCAGTTAATAGGCTGTGCGCCAGCAGCTTTAAACCCACACTGTGTCCTTCAATGGGCACTCAAGTATTGGGGACACAGTATTACGTGTGCACCCCAGCTCCGGCACCCGGAGAGGTCAGTACCCGTTACAGCGTGCTCCCACTTTATGACATAGGGTGGGACCGCTGCGAAACGAATGTGTGCACCTCCCTGAATAACTCCAATGTTCTCCACCTGGTATACCGGTGCGGGTCGGGCTGTCCCACCCATGACCGGCATCCTCAGTACGATTCCCATAATAGTGTGGTTAGATTTCCCACAGTCTACTGGGACAGGGTAGGCTTCAGAGGCTAGGCGGAGCTGGCACGGCTTAGTGAATTGCTGTATGGGTGGAGGGCTGCGAGGTGCTTGTTCCTGATCCAAGAGGGGACTAAACCTTGTTTTAAATCCTCCAGGTTGTTACGGCCCTCGCCCAACAACCATGCCCTGTACAGTACGCACACCTCGTTCTGTGCAGCCTGGCCTGAAGCGTTTCTATCCTCCCATATGAGTGCATTCACTATCTGTGCATGTTTTCCAGCTCAGCCACTAGTTTTTTTAAATGGACAGTCATATCCTGGTCCTCGTGTAGTTCTGAACCTACTACTGTGTTCTCTTGTTTCAGGATTTTTCTCAATTGGTTCTTTAAAATGTTTATCTGTGCTTGCAGTGCTGTATCATCTAGGCTATTTATTACAGAGGATCCTGTATTGTAGGCAGTGAAAACGTCATTTATGATTTCCCTTCTAGGTCTCCCCGAGCCCATGGTCTCCCTAGTGTTTAGGGTATATAGGTCTGCTTTGTCTACATTTCCAAAGTCTAACTTATAAAATTTCTTGAACATGTCTCTAAGTAGGGCCTGGAAAGCAGCTGTTTCCTTCGGGCACCATGCAGGTAGGTGCACCTCGGTAAGGTTTAAAATTATTAAAGCTACTGCATAATGTACCCCTGGTTTAACACCTTTTCGGTCGGAACCAATACTAATCCGTTCCCAGCTCCCTTGGTGGTGATAGGACACCTTTCTATTACTGTGCGTATTGGCAGGGTTGTGGGCAGGGGTTTCTTAATGTGTGCTCTTAGTTCGGTGGCATTAATTGGGAGTGGGGAGTGTGGGACCGCGCACCCGTGTAGGCTCGAATCCCACCCCATCCCTTCCCCTTCATCTTGCCATTGCCTGGTGAAGGCAATCGATATGCCTGCGGGGCAAATATTCTCTGATCCCCACATTCAAACGTAAATTCCTTGTTCGGATTCCCACCATTTGTCCCAACACACTTTTACTCCTCCCCGTATTCCCGTGATGGTGCGGTACATATCATTACCAAGTCTTTCCCAGTCCGATTCCTGGTCCCATGCGTCCTTGCTGAGTTTTCTGAGCCACCACCATCTTCCCAGGGGAATCTTTCCTTTGCAAGTCAAACATACACGTTTTCCCTCTGTAACACTGACTCGGGCAGCGATGATCCGTATCCGGGGGCATGGAACTGAGGCCTCCCCGTAGGTAAAACCTTCCTGGTTGGAGTAGCAGGTAGAGTTGGACCCCAGCCTGGCCATCTTCCTCGTGGGCATAAATGGCGAGTTCTTCCAGGCCTGGGGTGCCACCCCGGCGGTTATGATCGGTGCTCTTCCTCCTGAATACCCGTAAATGAGGGATTCTTCCACGTCTCCTCGGTCGTTGCTGCTCTTCCTTATCAGGGCGAGCAGGAACAGGATCCTTCTCATGCTGTCCTCTTTCCTGTAGGGGCACATAAAACAGATTGTCTAGCCCTGAGAAAGCTCTCTGGCTTGACAAAGGTGACCAAGTTCCAAATTGGGCTCTCTTCCTTTCAGACATAGTGTAGTCTTTAATCGACTGGTTGTCTTATTCAGTTCCTTGTGGACTGATGTCTGCTGCAAACTTTTATCTCACAGCCGTTCTGCTTGTTATCTCACCATTGCTTCCCTTAATAGTTATACCATAGATTCTTCTTACTCCCAGGTGTTACCCGGCCTGTGCCTCTTTTAATAGCTGCACAGGTAGATTCTTTTCCTTACCCCAGTTACTAATACATATAAATACTTATCATTACACAGGTAATCTTAAACTACTCTAAATTACTCACTAAACATTCTTAAATTCATATCGTACTATATATGTACATCTGCTACCCGTCTCTGGGTGGCCAGGTTAATTCCTGCCTTCCTTCTTTCTTCTTCTTCCGCTGGGTGTCCAGCGAGGTCGGTAATAGGTCGGTCTGCACCGCCGCACCTGGAGTGTCCTGACCGGAGGTGGGTTCCAGTCCCACACTATCGGGGGAACGTCCCCTCCGGTGCTGCAGCACACTGCTCCTTTGGGGGGTGGCTGCCTGGTTCGTTTCTTCCCCTGGGGGTTCTGCCTGGCCGAGGGCTACAGGCTGGGGACTCCCACTTGGTCCACCGCTATCTCTTCTGAGGGTCCCTCATTGCCCGAGGCTACCGGCTGGGTGTCCCTGCTCGCGGGCTGGTCTCTGACCTTAGGTGTCCTTTTGTGGCTGGGGCTGAACCATTCAAATTGGAGCGCCGGTGACCATGTTGTCTTTGGTCGTGTTGCGCGGGGAGTCCTTTTTAGGGCTCTGGTTGCTGGGGGCACGTCCGAGTCCCAAATGATTGGGGGGACAGCTCCTCCAGTAACACAGTCCACTGCCCCTCTAGGTACAGTCTGTGGGTCTACCACGTCCCCTGTGGGTATTTCACAGTCGGGGGCTGCTGGTTGGGGGTCCCTGTCTTTAGTACGGTTCACCATTTTTGGCTGTCCCTTACGTTTAGCTGCTGCCCCTGGGTTGAAAAGTTTGCACTGATTTATGTGGAACCGCTTTGTACGGCGGGGCAATTTTATGGCATAGACCATGGGGCTTGCCTTGTCGACAATGTGGTACGGTCCCATGTACAGTGCCTCAAAGACCCTTACTCTAGCATAGTTTCTCACCATAACCTGGCCCCCCAACTCCCACTCATGGTGCTTGCGAGGTTCTAGCAGCAGTCGGTTGCTCCGATGCTGTTTTCCCATGTTATTAGCAGCCTACCAGTGAATCTGTTTAAGGTATTCAAACAGATTCCTGACAAAGCTGTCCCAGTTCGCTTCCCTAAGCTGACCTTCCGTGAGTACCGGGGCTAACACATGGGTGGAGGTTCGCATGGCTCTGCCGGTCATGAGCTCGTACCGTGCTCTTTGACTGGCTGGTCCGGATCCCCATGAGGACCAGTGGTAGGACTTCTCCTCACCCTTTGGCTGAGTCCCCTGTTTCTTTGCGCAGCCTTTCTTTGATAGTGCGGTTTAAATGCTCCACAGGCCTGGATGACTGCGGGTTGCGGGCGACATGCCATTTTCCTTTGATGCCGAATACCTTAAGTGTCTCCTGCATCACCTGCCCAGTGAAGTGACTCCCTTGGTCGGACTCCACGTATTGTGGTAGTCCCCATCGAGAGAACACTTCTCTGACCAGGATCCTGGCTGTTCCCAGGGCAGTGGCTGTTCGGCATGGGAAGGCTTCCACCCATTTGGTGAATACATCCACCAATACTAGGCAGTACTTGTAGCCTCCCTGGGCAGTGGGTAGCGGCCCGATGTAATCAATTTGGATCGACTGCCAGGGTCCCTCTACCCTCCTGATATGTCCTATAGACACCTTTTTTTTCTGGGGGTCGGGGTTGTTGGCCGCGCACACCAGACAGCTAGCACAGAACTCGCGGACGTCTTCCCTGAGTCCTGGCCACCACCCTGCCTGTTCCACTTGTTGCCAAGTGGTCTCAGGTACGGGGTGCCCTGCTCCTGGACCCTCGTGGGCCAGCTGGAGGAATTCTCTCCGGTGTTGTTGCGATACTATCCATTGCTCCCCCCTGAACAGCATGCCTTCTTTAATGGCAATTGCTGCGGTGCCGTACGGGTCTTCTCTCCTTTCCCCTTTAGCTAGCGTGTTCAGGACAGTTTCAAGGACGGTGTCTTGGGCCTGAACCGTTTTTAGGTCCGGGGGCAAAACTATCCTTGCCTTCCCTGCCGTCCCCATCCTGCCCCTAATCGCTGCAATGGGTCCTGGGTTGTACGGATCCCAGAGCTTGCCCATGCGGGCACCTTGCTTGGCCAACATGTTAGCCTGCTGGTTTCCCTCACTATGGGGTTCTGTGGTGGAATGTGCCTTCACCTTATGTATATAGATATTCCCTTCCTCCCCTACGGCTTTCATGATCTTTTCCAGTAGGGGCTTAATTGCCAGGGGTCTCCCGTCTGCGGATGTGTATCTGCGGCGGGACCAAATGGCCAGGTACTCCGTACACGAATTGCATGTGAACATACTGTCCGAGCAAATCGTGTATGGGGTAGGGAATTCTTCGGGGTGTGTGACTACGTACACCACCACAGACAGTTCAGGATGCTGGGCGATCATAGTACTGGGGAGTTTAATCGCCAGGGCAATGCCTGCCTCGGGGTCATAAACTCCGCAGCCTGTGAGTCGTTCACCTGCAGATACCATGCTTGAACTGTCCACTTGGATCTCTCGGCCTGTGGGGTGTAACCCTGCCTGAAAGCCTATGTTAATTTTCCATACCCCTTCTACGGATAACCGGTGGGCTGTCCCTGGATAAATCATGTTGGCTGCGAGTCTTGGCTCGCAGAGACCCTTTACCCGTAGGCCCATTTGAGAGAGGAGTAGGGTCCAGCGAGCAATGCGGGCACTGCTCACTGTCCCGTCCTTGATTCTCTCGTCCAGGAGCATTTGGGTGGGCGTATGATGGGTAAGGCATGTGATAGGGGACCCCCCTGTGAAAATCAGTGACCTTTTCACAGCCCAGTGAGTGGCTAGGAGGTGCCGCTTACAGTTGGAGTATCCCTTCTCCACATCCGTGAGTATCCTGGAGGAGTAGACCACTGGTCTCAGCCGGCCATGCCACTCTTGGAGCAGTACTGCGCTGAGACTGTCCCCACTGGCTGCTACCTCCAGGGAAAACTTTTTACCCCCATCTATGGCCCCCAGAGCTGGCGCAGTCTGCAGGTCTTTCTTGAGTTGGATAAACGCTGCCTCGCAACCTTTGTCCCATTCCCACTCCACTCCCTTGTGTAGGAGTCGGAGCAGAGGGGCTGCGGTGGCTGCATAATCCTCAATGAAATCTCTGCAGTACCCGGTTAGCCCTAGAAAAGATCTTACTCCTGTTACTGCGTTGGGGGCGGGTAACTTCTGCACTGCTTCCCTTCTAGCTTTGTCAATGGTTCTTTCCCCAGCGCACACAGCTAGTCCCAGGAATTTTACTTCCTTCAGGCTGATCTGTGCCTTCTTGGGGTTTACTTTAAACCCTTCTTCTTTCAGTAGCTCCAGCAGTTCAGCCAGCAGTGGGCCATGCTCCTCCCTCTCATCGGTGAACAGGAGCAGGTTATCAACATACTGTACGAGCTGCTGGGGTCTGCTGAAGCTCTTTAAACAGTTCATCATACACTGATGAAAAATACTTGGGCTGTTTTGGAAGCCCTGAGGGAGACAGTTCCAAGTCTATTGCTGTCCTTTAAAGGTAAAAGCAAACTCGTACTGATCTTCCCTTCTTAAAGGTATGGACCAGAACCCGTTGGAAATATCTAGCACTGTGAAGGTGGTCGGGGAGGCTGGGATACTTCCAATAAGGTCGGCGACAGCAGCAACGGTGGGTGCACAGGCGGGGATGTTAAGCTTAAGTACGCGATAATCCACCGTGGCTCTCCAGGAATTGTCCGGTTTCTTAACTGGCCACAATGGAGAGTTCACATGGGTAGCTATTGGTCTCAATACCCCCTGTTTAACCAGAGAACCCAAGGCTGTTTCCATGTCTGCCTCCGCCTCCCTGGGGAAGTTGTACTGTTTCTGTGGGTCATGGGGTCCCCATCTATGCTAACCTCGACCCCGTTTATTCTCCCACAGTCGTGTTTGTGAGTGGCAAAAGCTGCAAGGTTTTTCCTCACATATTCTTGGTATTCTATCGGAGTGTTACTGACCAGTGATTCAAGGTCGTAACCCTTCTTTGACTTCATGGTGCACACCGTTCCTTTACCCTGTTTTCCTGGGATAACCATCACCTCACTCTCCTGTCCCGTACAGACTGACCCCCAAAGACAGTGATTTCTTAAATCCACTAGGATCCCGTGGCCTAAGATGAAGTTAGTCCCCAGGATCCCTCTCCCTTCCTGCTCCCACTTCATCAGGACACAAGTCCACTTAGTGTGGAGTTTACCTAAATGAATGGAGAGCGGAATGGAGAATGAACCAGTCTGTTCAGTGCCTGTGAAACCCACCAAGCTGTAGGGGACCCCGTTAGACAGAGGTGAGGCGGCGGGGTTAGCTGCATAGACAAGGGTGGGAGGGGGCAGATGGGATTTCAGTACCGGTGGCGGTGGCTACCTTCCCAGGGCCATCTAATATGGTTCGGAGTGCGGTTAGAAAGGTATCGAATGAGTGGGGAGGGACTGGCTTATCTGCCTCGGTCTTTTTGGCCGGGGCTGGAGAATTCTTTCCTGCGCTACTCTTCCAGGGATTTCTACAATCCTTTCTCCAGTGCCCACTTTTTCCGCACCCGAAGCAGGTGCGTTTTATATCGGAGGGGTTGCCCCCCTTGTGGTGCCATTCCCTCTTGTCTTGGCTAGGTCGGATTTCGTGGACCCTTCCCTTTTGTGGGAACTCTTCCGTCCCTCTGCCATTTCGGTAAGCTAGGGTCAGTTGCCTAAGCACTCCCTGTTCGGTGGCTTGGGGATCTCTTGGGTTGAACCAGGCCTCAGCCTTGGTTCTTATTCCGGGTAAACTGTTAGCTACTAGGCTTCGGAGCCAGTGTGCTAACTCATCTGGGCTTAAGTCATCTCTGTCTATGTACCCACTACAGACGCTTTGGTATACAGGCCACAGTCGGTCTGCAAAATCCTGTGGGGTTTTCCCTGTGAGCTGCACCGTTTTCTCTACTCTGGAGAAGGGACTTCCGTCATTGCAGCCCATGGCTTCTAAAATGTCTTTCTGGATGGCAGCAAGTGTTCTCCGTCCCCTTTTACTCTCAGTAGAGAGGGACTGGTACAGCTTGCTGTCCAGGGATAGGAGGAGCATCTTTGCCATTTCTGCATCATCGCACCCATTAATATCCCCTGCCTGTTCCACCTCCATAAAGTGAACCGAGGAGTCTCCCTTTGGAGTTAGCTTTCCCAGCTGGCTTATCATAGCCCTAAGCTAGTGGGGAGTGTGGGGGACCAAAAACTGACTTTCCACGGGCCCTGGGCCCCCGGCACTGGTGGGCGAGTCAAACTTCTGTTGCCGGACCGGGCACATTGGCCCTGGTTCTGGCTCTCCCTGTTCTGGCTCGCCTACCTCTCCTCCCCGCTGCCAGGCCAAGCTGGAACTCAGTGCCACAGGTGGTGGTGGTGCACTATCCCTGTCCGCCCCGCAACTGATTTGCCCCTCCTGCTGCTGAACCGGTGTAGTCACCGGTGCCACAGGTGGTGGCCGGGCAGCTTCCTCCTTCTCTTCCAGGTTTATCTGGGGCGTACCCGGGCTTATTAGGCATACCATGCCTTTTGCTTTGGACAGAGCAAGATGCAAACTTTTGATTTGTTGCTGGCAAGAACGGTGGTCTCTCGATTCAAACCCATTAGTGCTAGCTACTTTATACGCTGCCTGCACATCTTTTAATTTTTCTTGGAGCTCTTTTACTTGTAGGGTGAGGGGAGTGCTTTCCTCCCACAGTGACTTTTCATTACGTTTGACCTGACATTGAAAATAGTCCTGACTGTTTTTAAACCTTTCCATTATTTCGGTCCTTTCCTGTTTTAGCTTACGGAGTTCTCCCCATAATCTTTCATCTGATATAACCCTTTCCCGATAGTTCTCTGCGCATTCCCATAACTTGCCTGTAGTGTCTCATTGGTTTTATCTCGGAGTTGGACCTGTCGCTGTAAACAGATCAACCATATTGCCTTCTCTACTGTTTCTTTGTGATCTTTGCTTGCTGTCCACTGGGCTGTAGCGTCCACTGGACGCTCAGCGCGCAATAGACCAAGCACCCATTCTTTAATGACATTGACCTTCTTATACACAGAGGAGGAAATCCTCTCTTCCATCTTGGTTCTCTGCCCCAAACCAGCACTCTCCGCATCACACCCCTTGTACCAGTGTCCTGCCGCAGTCGCCATTTTGTAAGGGGGGTGGTCCCAGGGGTCAGGTTCACCTCTGACCAACTTGAGTGGTTCGAATCGCTCCCACTCCCTTGGGTTCTAGACTCTGGATTTATTTGGGGGATGTGACAAAGTGCAAAGGACAACTGGTTTGGTGCGAAAGAACTTTGACTTTATTAAAGACAAGAAAATACAATGTCAAACTTATAATCACTCTAACAAAGAACAATACATTACACATTCAAAGGGGGGGTACAGTAAAAATTACACCTCCCACCTCTCAATACCTAATTCTAGCTAAATTAGACTCCAGGGCAGGCAGGGACTATGCTTACCAATCCTCTCTGGTCAGTTAGTGGGGTTCATTGAATTCTGTAGGTTCTGCTTGCCGTACGCCGAATGTCGGAGAAGACTTCTTACTGCGCAATCTTCAGTTGGGTTGAATCCGCTGATGCGGTAAGGCGCGTTTTGGATCTATGGGGTAAGTACCCGGTTTTCTTCATTAGAAATAGATTCAAAGTCTCTTTAGGTAATGTTTTCACCTGTTGGTAGTCAGGTCTTAGATTGTAGAGTGGAAACTTTTGATTCTTCGGTTTCTTTCTGTTGGAGTTTTGTTTCGAGTTTGGTCGATCGCGGTGGGTTTTCGTTGATACCACATTGGCTGTGGTTGGTTGCTGCCGTGATGGTGATGTTCTTCCTTCCTTCAGGACTTCAGGACTTCGAGGCTGGAGAAGTTAGTTTACAACTGCCACGTTGGTTTCTCTCCCTTCTTGATGACATCAGCGTGATCTCGGTTGTATGGCAAAGTGTGTCATACCCTCTGTTGAAACAGGGGGCCAGTTATAAGGTTTGAGCTGTTCTAATCTTCGTGACAAATCAGTTCAGAATTCTTTGTTTAAATTTGGCGGGCTTGACTTTTCTTTGTAATATTTTGTCGGGCTTGTTAAAAGTTAATATGTCTTGGGTGGGTTACATTTCTAAATCTATTTCCTGCTGGAAATAGTAGCTTGCTAATCGCAATGTCCTTTTGTGCTTGGTTTTTTGCATACAGGCTGTAATGGGCCCTTTGTTCTCATTCATGTTGAAGATGGCTTTTCTCAGTTTGATTTGATGGCTGGCCATCTTTGAATTATTGTTGTAATGTAAATGTCTCCTGTGGAGAAGGATTTTCAAATGTCCATTCCTCCAGACAAGCTAACTTAGTCTCAACACCTAGACAGTTCCAATAATCAAGTGGGCTTCCTTAGTTCTTTAGGCCCGCCCACAGGCTCGAATTTGTCTTTTAAAATCCAAAATTCGATTAAATTCATAGTTTCTTCCACAAGCACTTTAGGATTTCAAACTTTCCAGTAGATAGTCCCAAATTAAATTTCCTTTCGAATGAGCATAAACACTGGGTGGGTTCTTGTGAGTTTTGCATCCTTCACCCCGTCGACCGCCCGTTGACTGGACCGGCTGATGGCCCCCTTGGCCAGGCCCAGAGGCAGTCCTACGAGGAGGCCTTCCAACCTACCCGCTCCCCTCCGCACAGGATGCCCAAATATCAGGAGTGTAGGACTGAAGTGCAACCAGAATTTGAGGAGCAGCCCCTTCAAATCATGGAAGAGGGGCTGCAACCTTGCACATTCCATAATAACATGGAACACGGACTCTTCCAGACCGCAGAAATTGCAGGCGGCCTGGGAGTCCGTGAACCGGCTTAAAAATTTATTGCACGGGACTGCTCCGTGCACCACCCTCCAGGCCAAGTCCCCGATAGATAGAGGAGGGCTCCTGCGTAGAGAGCACTCCACTGGGGACCCCCGCCTCCTCCGGACGGCAAGATGGTGCGCCATCGCGTATCTGGACGGCAGACAAGGATGGCAGGGTGGAGAGTGTGCAGGAGCAGCCTGTACAGGAAACCCCTCTGTTCAGAACTGAAAGGCACGGAGGGGATTTCCCCGAGAAGGCTCAAGTTGTGAGGCACCGGCTCCCAAGGGAGGTTTCGGGGCTTGGCGCCGATGAGGAATTCTGTCCAGGCGGGTCAGTTCGGACAGGATTGCCCCACGTGCCTGAGCCTCCTCAACGCACCTAGTAGAGTCAGGGCTCAGTGCCATTTTTAGTGACTCGATGACATTGGCCACGCGGCGGACGTCAGCCTAGGATAGGCGCAGGGCAAGCTCTTCTGGCGCCATCCAGCCCACTCCTCCGCCATCCAGTGGATGCAACAGCTCTACAACTATTTTGTTGTATAACAAATAATCAAGTGCCCCCTGATTAAAGGACATGAGCACACTCCAAAATCTTTTCAAGTGCCCCCTTTTTTTTTTTTTTTGCGTATTTTTTTTAGGGCAGTAAAAACACAAATTATACAAGTGCCCCCGGCTAAAAGGGGGTGGGAGGGGGGCACTAAAACCGACAACTTAAACATATTGAATTAAAATCAAGTTAAAATTTGGTTGCTGGGGGTGATGATGCACTCCAGTCCCTCCGGCGCCCACCTCTCGCGGAAGGCCACGAGCGTTCCAGTGGACACCACATCCTCTATCTCCAGGGACACCCTGGCTCGATCGTAACCACGGAAGAGAGGCTGCCAGTCGGGCTGAACGATCCTCTCAACCGCCCACTGCCTGGACCGGCTTATGGCCCCCTTGGCCATGCCCAGGAGCAGACCTACGAAGAGGCCTTCCGACCTGCCCGCTCCCCTCCGCACAGGGTGCCCAAAGATCAGGAGTGTGGGACTGAAGTGCAACCAGAATATGAGGAGCAGCCGCTTCAAATATTGGAAGAGGGGCTGCAACCTCGCAAATTCAATAAAAACGTAGTACACGTACTCTTCCAGACCGCAGAAATTGCAGGCGGCCTGGAACCCGTGAAGCAACTTAAAAACTTATTGCACGGGACTGCTCCGTGCACCACCCTCCAGGCAAAGTCCCCAATAAATACAGGGAGGACTTCCGCATCGAGTGCACGTCATTGGGGACCCTCGCCTCCTCCGAATGGCAAGCTGGTGCGCCATGGCGTGTCCGGACGGTAGACGAGGATGGCAAGGTTGAGAGTGTGCAAGAGCAGCCCGTACAGGAAACCCCTCCGTGCAGAACTGAAAGGCATGGAGGGTATTTCCCTGAGAAGGCTCAAGTTGTGAGGCACTGGCTCCCGAGGGAGGTTTCGGGGCTTGGCACCGATGAGGAATTCTGTCCAGACAGGTTTGTTCGGACAGGATTGCCTCACGTGCTTGAGCCTCCTCGACGCACCTACTGGAGTCAGGGCTCAGTGCCATTTTTAGTGACTCGATGACATTGGCCATGAGCCGGATGTCAGCCCAGGATAGGCAGCGGGCCAGTTCTTCTGGCGCCATCCAGCCCGCTCCTCCGCCATCTAGTGGGTGCAACAGCTCTACAACTATTTTCGTTGTGAACAAAAATAAACGTTAAATCAAGTGCCCCCTGAAAAAAAGGGGGGGGCATTCCAAACACTTTTCAAGTGCCCCTTTTTTTTTTAGGGCAGTTAACACATAAACTATACAAGTGCCCTCTGGCTAAAATGGGGGGGACACTAAAAACCGGCATAATAAACAAATTAAACTTTAAACAAAGGTAATCAAATTAAAATTTGGTTGCCGGGGGTGATGATGCACTCCAGTCCTTCCGGCGCCCACCTCTCGTGGAAGGCCGCGAGCGTACCGGTGGACACCGCATGCTCCATCTCCAGGGACACCCTGGCTCGGATGTAACCGCGGAAGAGAGGCAGGATGTCGGGCTGAACGACCCCCTCGACCGCCCGCTGCTCGGACCAGCTGATGGCGACCTTAGCCGTGCCCAAGAGCAGTCCGATGAGGAGGCCCTCGGACCTACCCGCTCCCCTCGCACAGGGTGCCCAAAGATCAGGAGTGTGGGACTGAAGTGCAACCAGAAATTGAGGAGCAGCCCCTTTAAATAATGGAATAGGGGCTGCAATCTCGCACATTCCGTAAAAACATGGAACACGGACTCTTCCAGACCGCAGAAATTGCAGGCGGCCTGGGAACCCGTGAGCCGACTTAAAAATTTATTGCACGGAACTGCTCCATGTACCACCCTCCAGGCCAAGTCCCAAATAAATAGTGGGAGGACTCTCGCGTAGAGTGCACTCCATCGGGGACCTCCTCCGGATGGCAAAATGGTATGCCATGGCGTGTCCGGATGGCAGACGAGGATGGCAAGGTGGAGAGTGTGCAGGAGCAGCCCGTACAGGAAACCTCTCTACGCAGAACTGAAAGGCATGGAGGGGATTTCCCCGAGGCGGCTCAAGTTGTGAGGCGTCGGCTCCCGAGGGAGGTTTCGGGCTTGACGCCGATGAGGAATTCCCTCCGGACGGGGGACAGTTCGGACGGGATCTCCCCCACGTGCTTGAGTCTCCTCAATACACCTAACGCAGTCAGGGCCCAGCGCTTTTTTTAGTAACTCGATGGCATCAGCCGCGCGGCAGACGTCAGCCCAGGATAGACGTCGATCCAGCTCTTCTGGCGCCATCCAGCCCGCTCCTCCGCCATTCTGTGGGTGCAACAGCTCTACAACTATTTTGAGAGAACAATAAATAAACATTAAATCAAGTGTCCTCTGAATAAAGGAGGGGGCGGGGGGTGAACAGTCCAAACACTTTTCAAGTGCTCTTTTTTGGGTTTGTTTGTTGTTTTTTCGGGGTTTTTTTTGGGCAACCTTTCTACAACTCTTTTGTTGTGAAACAAATAAACAATTGGTTCAAGTGCCTCCTGATTAAAGGAAGGGGACGCTCCAAACACTTTTCAAATGCCCTTTTTTGTTTTTTTGTTGTTGGTTTTTTTGTGTTTTTTTGGGGCAACAGTTCTACAAACCTGTGAGCATACTCAGGTGTATACATTACAGCAGGCAACACGCAGGTCACGTGCTGCCTGCATTGCTTTCAACAGGTGTGGGCAGATCATGCATCGCAATCCACAGGGTCATTTTCAAGCCCAATCCAATTTTTAGCCCTATATCTCTATCTATAAAGCCATGGATTCCATATGCTTTATAAATTGTCCTGCCACCTTCAAAGATTGTGTCGTCTGTTGCTGCACCCCCTTTTAAAACTGTACCATTTAGTTCATACTGCCTCTCCTCATTTTTCCTTCCAAAATGCATCACATCATACTTTTCTGCCGTAAATTATAGCTGCTATTTCACCAGTTATTTCTATAGTGCCTTTAATGTAGTAAAACGTTCCAAGATGCTTAAAAGGAGCACAATCAAACTGTTTTAACACAGAAGAAGACATTAGAATAGGTGACCAAATATTTGGTCAAAAAGGTACGTTTCAAGCAGCGTCTTAAATGAAGAGAGAGTGGTGGAGAGGTGAAGAGGTTTAGGGAGAAAATTACAGAGCAGAGGGTCTAAACAGCTGAAGGCACGGCCGCCAATGCTGGCTGAAGGGAATGGGGGAAACCAGAAACTAGAAGTCGCGGAATGCATAATTTTCGGAGGTTTGTAGGGCTGGAGGAGATTACAGAGATAGGGATAGAAGAGGCTATTCAGCGATTTGTACATGAGAATTTTAAAATGATCGGCAATTTCAGAGATGCTGCAGTCTTTGAGTAGCCTCAGCAGACACAAATGTGGGTCAGAGCATTAGTGTGAGGGTTCTGACTCACACTGCGGTCTAGCCAGCCACTGCCTCCCAATTTCCCATATGGTCAGTCCATCCCTGTCCTTTTCTTGGGAGTGAAGCCTCGTGGAATTTGCACCTTGCTGTTTCTTAAAATAGGTGGTCAACAGGTGAAATCCATGAGAGAATCAGAAACGGACTCCGTATGGAGCGGTTCAGATGACTGAATAGCCTTTGCTCACTACAGATTTTCTTATGTTCTCAACTGATGGCAATCTTGGTACCGTTGCAACATTGTGTAGGCGTAAAGCTGCTTTCAATAAAGTTGTTCCCTCTGGCGAGTGGGTCAATAACCAGAGGTCATAGATTAAAAATCATTGGCAAAAGATCTGGAGGGGAGATGTGGGGAACTATTTCCGCTCAGGGAGTTATCAGGATCTGGAACGCTCTGCCTGAAAAGGTGGTGACTGCTGATTTCATAAATAATTTTAAAAGTTAGACAAGTAAAAGAGGATGAGGAACTTACACGTTAAGGACAAAAAACGGAGATCTGTCTCTAAGTACAACTTTCTTTCAAAGAGCCAGCATGGGCACAACAGGTCAAATGGTCTCCTTCTGTGCTGTAAGTTTTTTTTTCTTTCTTTCTTTCTTTCTTTCTTTCTTTCTTTCTTTCTTTCTTTCTTTCTTTCTTTCTTTCTGTTGTGTATGTATAATATAAGTATATACCCTGTACACTCAATGTACAGTTACATAAGACCACTGAATGTATCTTCACACTGTATACACTATGCCTGTACCACCAGAGGGTGCAACTAGTGACGACCTAGGGCTCACCTGTACACTACAGGTAGCCAAGTATAAAATGGAGCTCACCTTACTGTACCCTCATTCAGGAGCTGCAATAAATGGACTAAGGTCACATCAGTTCAAGTGCAATACCTTACCTCGTGGAATCATTACTAGAGTGCTTACAGACACAACAACTGGCGATGGAATTACGAATTTCCACACGATAAATGGCTAACCTTGGCAACTTTCAACAATTTGCCAATGGGGAAGATTGGGATGCCTTTGTGGAAAGGTTCAAACACTTCTTCATCGCGAATGACCTGGCGAGAGACACACCGACCTTGCTGGCCGATAAGTGCAGAGCTATCCTGTTCAGCAGTTATGGACCCACCGTTTATGCCCTTGTCAGGGACTTGCTAGCCCCAGAGAAGACAACAACCAAAATGTCTGCGGAGCTCGTAATGATGATACAGGAACAGCTCAAACCTAAAGAGAGCATCCTCACAGCCAGATACCAGTTCTACACACACCGGTGGCCCGAAGGCCAAGAAATCGCTAAATATGCTGCAGACCTCAGACATTTGGCTGCACCGTGTGATTTTGGCGATCATCTCACTGAAGCACTGAGGGACATCTTCATTATTGGAATTGGCCATGAGGGCCTCCTCCACAGGCTACTTTCTGCGGACACTACGGCCACCCTGCAGAAGGCAATCAACGTCAACCAGGCATTCATGGCTTCGGCCTGTGATTCCAAGCGGCTGATGACTCACCTCCAGGACTCTAACCCGGCAAGTACTGTAAACTGACTGGCACCTTTTAGAGGCAAGACTGCTACCACAAGTCCCGCAACCCTGAGTCCACCACATGGGACCAACCGGCCGCCCCATGCTGTCGCTGTGAAGGGAATCACAGAGCCCACCAGTGCCGCTACAAAGACTATACTTGCAAAGGCTGTAACGCGAAAGGCCACCTCCAGCGAATGCGCAAGAGAAATTTTACTCACCGAGTCACTGAAGGGTTGGCTGATCATCTGGGTTCCAGCGCTGATGAAGACGAAGGTGGAGTACAGGAGGCAGCTCAGCCCCATGAAGAGGTGTACCGAGAGTTCTCCGTTGAAAATGGAAATTGAAATTAACGGTGTTGCAGTCTCGATGGAGGTCGACACAGGGGCGAGCCAATCGCTGATGAATCAGGCGGCCTTTGAGAAACTCTGGGACAGTCCGATCGAATAACCTAAAATGACCCCAATCCAGGTGAAGCTGTGAAGCTACACAAACAACACCATCTCAGTCGTTGGTAGCGTGGATGTCCAGGTATCCCTTGGCGGCACAATGCACAAGTTACCTTTGTGGATCGTTGCTGGTGATGGTCCAACACTGCTAGGAAGAAGGTGGATGAAACAAATCCAAATTTGTTGGAGCCGGGAAAACTTCCAGGGCCTGGCGATTGACGTCCTATGCGGCCCCAAATTTGGATCCAGCACAACACCTGAAAATCCAACCATCCAACTCGACTGTGTGGCGACGACACAGAGCGCTCAACCCAACAGCGAGATGATCCAGCCGTAACGACCTGACCTCACCTTCCAGGCTCCAGTGGCAGGACTCCGGAGGAAGATGATCGATGCAGAAGGTAACTTCCCTGTTTCCGTGGAAGAACCTGGGGAGAAAAGGATCACCGCAGCCTACCTCGTGGAGAGAAAGAAGATGGCGCCCGCACCACGAGGTGAAGCACCTGAAGTAAAGATGGCGGCGGCCAGACCACGAGGGGCAGCGTTGATGGAGCAACACGTGACGCCGAACAGTGAACTGGATTGGGGTAAAGATTGCAAGGCCCTCTTAAAGGAGACTGGTAACCCATCACAATTAAAGGGACAGTTCCACTCTTTGTACAGCGATGCCGGTAATACACATGTAAAATATGTAATTGACAAATGCAAGTATTTAAATACAACTTTGTACAGCGATGCCGGCAGTATACATGGAAAGGATGTAATTAACAAATGCGAATATGTAAAGGCAACTAACAATGTCGAGTCAGGTGATTGCGGTCTGAGCCAATGTATTATAACTGTAAATGAAGAAATGATGTGCGATGCCGGGTTCTACATATACGCCAAGAAAACCAAGGGCAACCTCCTGTTGGAAGCACCCAGGTCCAGCGGGCTAGCCGATCATGTAGCCTGCGCCTCCGGGACCAATGAGATACCCCAAAGACACCACTACTGGTACCCTGCCCCAGATCGCTCTACCTCTCTGGCCACCAGGGCCAGTACCGGGAGCAAGAAGCTAGCATCCTCCAGCTCTCCCAACGGGACCAGGGATGACCAGGCTCCCACTATCGCTGAAGGACAGGGAGGCCACACATTCCTGTGGCTCTGCCCACCACTAGGCAACGGCAAAGGCCCTGAGACTCAGCCAGGTGAGCGATCCCAGCTCACCCAGCTGGCAGGGGACGCAGCGCCACCATCAGACAACCTGGACACAGTCCAGGTACTCTGGAACGAGCGTCCTCACCCACCTGCACCTACACCCCAGGCCAAGACTGTGATACCATGAATGTACCTTACCTGTAAAATGTACTTGGTCCACTACTGCTAAACCCAACAGTGATGTAACTAATCCTATTTCTCTTTTTCTTTCTGTACATGTATGCACATGCAGATGTTGAGCCACACACATGGTCTATGTATGGGGGGGGTGGCGGGGGGGTGGGGGAAATGGATGTATGTAGCCATGGACACACATGGATCAAACCCAGAACCCACTCAACCCCCACTGCAACCACCAACCATTCACTGCTGACCATTTCCCAATGTTGTGGCAATAAGTACTTGGGGGTCTGCAGGGAGAGAGCCAAGCCAAAGCACAGACAAGGTGCAAGGACTTTGGGCACTCAAGTCCAGGGCCAGAGCACACAATGCAAAGGCCAGTGGCACAAGACTTAGGGGAGAGTAATGTTGTGTATGTATAATTTAAGTATACACCCTGTACACTCAATGTACATTTACATAAGACCACTGAATGTATCTTCACACTGTATACACTATGCCTGTACCACCAGAGGGTGCAATTGGTGGAGACCTAGGGCTCACCTGTATACTACAGTTAGCCAAATATAAAAGGGAGCTCACCATACTGTACCCTCATTCAGGAGCTGCAAGAGATGGACTAAGGACACAACAGTTCAAGTGCAATACCTTACCTCGTGGAATTATTACTAGAGTGCTTACAGACACAAAACGTTCTTTCTTTCTTGCTTTCTTGCTTTCTTTCTTTCTTTCTCCTGATAAAACATTGGTGTGCGTGTACAGTTGCGAGAGTCATGTGCATTATCCCTCTCTGATGCTGTGCCAAGCTTTTGGGGAAGTGCTATTATTATGCCTTGTAAGAAAATATTATAACATTTTGCAAAGTGTCTTGAAATGGTGTTGTTCTGTATATGTGCCTTCCATCATCCACATTTTAAAATTGGAGCCTGGTCCTCTTTAATGGTGCCCAGAGGAGTTTAAGAGCTGCTGGGAGTGGGTATTCTGCCCCCTGACTCCTGTGCACTCCGAGCTCGCCGGGTGCTGTGTACTGGCCGTGCTAATAATGTACTTAAATGAGATGACCCCACTTTGTAGCAGAAAGTAAACGCAATAGAAAGAAAGACTTGCATTTATATAGCGCCTTTCATGACCTCAGGACGTCCTGAAGTGCTTTACAGCTAATTAAATACTTTTGAAGAATAGTCACTGTTGTAATAATGAAAACGTGGCAGACAATTTGCGCACAGCAAGCTCCCACAAACAGCGATCTGATAACTATTATATATGTGGACTTGTATTTACTCTGTACAGCCACCAGAGGGCTCATCCACTGGAGTCCCAAGGGATCCCATACTCCCTTGGGAGCACAGGTATTTAAGGAGGCTTCACAGGTTGGAGAGGCACTCTGGAGACCTGCAATAAAAGATTAAGTTCACACGTAACTTTGAGCTCACAGTGTTCAGTCTGACTCTTTCTCCATACACGGCAACTGGCAATGAGATATAGATAGAAAACAGTGGGCATCCTGGACAAATTTTCTGAGGGAGATGATTGGGAAACTTTTGTGGAGCGACTCGGCCAACAAACTAGATGGGGAAGAGAGCGCTGCTAAACGAAGGGCAATCTTCCTCACCATCTGTGGGGCACCAACATATGGCCTCATGAAGAATCTGCTCACTCCAGCGAAACCCACGGAAAAATCATACGATGATTTGTACACACAGGTCCGAGAGCATTTGAACCTGAAGGAAAGCGTTCTGATGGTGAGGTACCGGTTCTACACCTAAAAAATGTCTGAAGGCCAGGAAGTGGTGAGTTATGGCGCTGAGCTAAAACGCCTTGCAGGACATTGCGAATTGGAAGGACATTTGGAGCACATGGTCAGAGACTTTTTCGTACTTGGCATTGGGCACGAAACCATACTTCGCAAACTTCTGACTGTAGAGATCCCAACCGTGAGTAAGACCATAGCGATAGCCCAGGCATTCATTGCCACCAGTGACAATACGAAGCAAATCTCTCAGCACACAAGTGCTGCTAAAAGTACTGTGAACAATGTGATGTTGTTTTCGAATTATAACGGACAGCGCAGGTCACACATACCTGCAGCTGCACGTTCGCAGATGACTCAGAGTCTACCATCAAGGGTGATGAATGCAAGGCCATTAACACCTTGTTGGCGCTGCCGGGGTGATCATTGTTTCCATTCATGCCGTTTCAAAGGGTACGTTTAAAAGGGCTGTGGAACAATGGGACACCTCCATTGAGTGTGCAGCTGAGCTGCAAAGCCTGTTAAACCTGCAAACCACCATGTTGCAGAGGAGGACAGATCCATGGAGGATCACGACGAACCAGAGCCTCAGATAGAGGAGGCAGAGGTACATGGGGTGCACACATTCACCTCAAATTGTCCCCCGATAATGCTGAATGTTGAACTAAATGGACTCCCGGTGTCAATGGAGCTGGACTCGGGCGCGAGCCAGTCCATCGTGGGCAAAAAGACTTTCGAAAGGTTGTGGTGCAACAATGCTTCAAGGCCAGTCTTAACTCCAGTTCGCACGAAACTAAGAACTTACACTAAAGAACTGATTCCTGTAATCGGCAGTGCTACCGTAAAGGTCTCCTATGATGGAGCGGTGTACAAGCTACCACTCTGGGTACCAGGCGATGGTCCCACGCTGCTCGGCAGGAGCTGGCTGGGAAAGATACACTGGAACTGGGACGACGTCCGAGCGCTATCGCCCGCTGACGGCACTTCGTGTGCCCAGGTCTTAAACAAATTTATTTCGCTGTTCGAACCAGGCATCGGGAAATTCCAAGGAGCAAAAGTGCAGATCCATCTAATTCCGGGGTGCGACCCATCCATCACAAGGCGAGAGCAATACCGTACATGATGAGAGAAAGGGTAGAGATCGAGCTAGACTGGTTGCAAAGAGAGGGCATCATCTCACCGATCGAGTTCAGTGAATGGACCAGTTCTATTGTCCCAGTCCTCAAGGGAGACGGCACCGTCAGAATCTGTGGCGATTACAAAGTAACTATCAATCGTTTCTCCCTGCAGGACCAATACCCACTACCAAAGGCCGACGACCTCTTTGCAACGCTGGCGGGGGGAAAGACGTTCACGAAGCTGGATCTGACTTCAGCCTACATGACACAGGAACTGGAGGAATCATCGAAGGCCCTCACCTGCATCAACACACACAAAGATCTTTTTGTTTATAACAGATGCCCATTTGGAATCCGATCAGCAGTGGTGATATTCCAGAGAAACATGGAAAGTTTACTGAAGTCGGTCCCGCACACCGTGGTCTTCCAGGACGACATCTTGGTCACAGGTCGGACAGAGTCGAGCACCTGCAGAACCTGGAGGAGGTTCTTAGTCGAATCAACCACGTGGGACTCAGGTTAAAATGCTCGAAGTGCGTTTTCCTGGTGCCTGAAGTGGAGTTCTTGAGAAGGAGGATTGCGGCGGACGGCATCAGGCCCACTAACGCAAACACGGAGGCAATCGAGAATGCACCGAGGCCACAGAACGTGACGGAGCTGCGGTCGTTTCTGGGACTCTTGAACTACTTTGGTAACTTCTTACCAGGTCTCAGTACCCTGCTAGAACCACGACATGTCTTACTACGAAAAGGAGTCGAATGGGTTTGGGGCAAAAAACAAGAAAATGCCTTTGTAAAAGCGAGAAAATTGATATGCTCAAACAAATTGCTTGTTTTGTATGATCCATGTAAGTGTTTAATACTAGCATATGAGGCGCCGTCATATGGCGTTGGGTGTGTATTGCAACAAGCTAATGATTTCGGAAAAACTGCAACCAGTTGCTTATGCATCCAGGAGTCTGTCTAAGGCTTCGAGAGCCTACAGCATGATTGAAAAAGAAGTGTTAGTGTGTATCTATGGGGTAAAGAAAATGCATCAATACCTGTTTAGGCTAAAATTCGAATTGGAAACTGACCATAAGCCACTTATATTCCTGTTTTCCGAGAGTAAAGGGATAAATACCAATGTATTGGCCCGCATCCAGAGATGGGCGCTCACGTTGTCCGCATACAATGATGCCATCCGCCCCAGGCCAGGCACAGAAAACTGCGCCGATGCTCTCGGTAGGCTGCCATTGACCACCACAGGGGTGGAAATGGTGCAGCCTGCAGATCTAGCCATGGTTATGGAAGCATTTGAGAGTGAGAAATCACCTGTCACTGCCCGGCAAATCAAAACCTCGACAAACCAGGATCCCTTATTATCTCTAGTCAAAAACTGTGTGCTTTACGGGAGCTGGTCCAGTGTCCCAGTGGAAATGCAGGAAGAGATAAAGCCATTCCAGCGGTGCAAAAATGAAATGTCTATACAGGCAGACTGCCTTTTGTGGGACAATCGCATAGTGGTCCCCAAGAAGGGCAGAGACACTTTCATCAATGACCTTCACAATACCCACCCAGGCATCGTAATGATGAAAGCGATAGCCAGATCCCACGTGTGGTGGCCCGGTATCGATGCGGACTTAGATTCCTGCGTTCACAGATGTAATACATGTTCGTAGTTAAGCAATGTACCCAGGGAGGCGCTACTAAGTTTATGGTCTTAGCCCACAAACCGTGGTCTAGGGTACCCTTCTTGGGTAAAATGTTCTTTGTGGTTGTAGATGCGTACTCCAAGTGGATTGAATGTGAGATAATGTCGGCTAGCACGTCCGCTGCCACTACTGAAAGCCTGTGGGCCATGTTTGCCACTCACAGCTTACCTGATGTGCTGGTGAGCGACAACGGGCCATGTTTTACCAGTGCTGAGTTCAAAGAATTCATGACCCGTAACAGGATCAAACATGTCACATCTGCCAGGTTTAAACCAGCGTCCAATGGTCAGGCAGAGAGAGCAGTGCAAACCATCAAGCAAGGCTTGAAGAGGGTAACTGAAGGCTCACTGCAGACTCGCCTATCCCGAGTCCTGCTTAGCTACCGCACGAGACCCCACTCACTCACTGGGATCCCACCTGCTGAACTGCTCATGAAAAGAACACTTAAGACAAGGCTCTTGTTAGTTCAGCCTGATCTACATGAACAGGTAGAGAACAGACGGCTTCAACAAAGTGTAAACCATGATAGCGCCAATGTGTCACGCGAGATTGAAATCAATGATCCTGTATTTGTATTAAATTATGGACAAGGTCCCAAGTGGCTTCCCGACACTGTCGTAGCCAAAGAGGGGAGCAGGGTGTTTCGGGTCAAACTTTCAAATGAACTCATTCACCGGAAACACTTGGACCAAATCAAACTCAGATTCACCGTCTACCCTGAGCAACCCACCTTGGACCCTACCTTTTTTGATGCCCCAACATACACACCAGTGGCAACCGGCACCACGGTTGACCATGAAGCAGAACCCATCATCCACAGCAGCCCTGCAGGGCCCAACACACCAGGCAGCCCAGCAAGGCCAGCTGCACAGCAGCCCAGCGAGGGCCCAATAAATGATTCAATAACACCAGCTTTCACACCGAGACGATCAACCAGGGCAAGAAGGGCTCCAGATTGACTCATATTGTAAATAGTTACACAATTGACTTTGGTGGGGGAGTGTTATATATGTGGACTTGTATTTTTTAATCTGAACAGCCACCAGAGAGCTCATCCCCTGGAGTCCCAAGGGATCCCATAATCCCTTGGGACCAGAGGTATTTAAGGAGGCTTCACAGGTTGGAGAGGCACTCTGGAGACCTGCAATAAAAGACTAAGGTCACACTTTAATTTGAGCTCACAGTGTTCAGTCTGACTCTTTCTCCATGCACAACAATAACGACCAGATAATTTGTTTTGGTGATGTTAGTTGAAGGATAAATATTGGTTAGAACACGGAGAGAACCTCCATGCTTTTCTTTGAATAATGCCATGGGATCTTTTACAACCACCTGAGAGGGCAGACAGTTTCACCTTTAAATGAGCTTTGCAGCACAAAGGCAATGCACACAGACACTCAAGTAGCGGCCCTTCTGGGGCCTCTGTGTTAGGCTTGCATTGCATTGTAGGTCTCACTTTTCCCCAAGTACCTGACTAGCTGCTTCTGACTATAGTATTATCATTTACAATTAGAATCCACGGTGGAAGAGTTTATGTACTAGAAGGGCCAAATTACTCTGTTCATCTCTGATTGTACTTATGTTTGTTCTTCATCTGATGGGCAGCAGAGAGAGGAGCCCTTCACTGCACCGGTCTGGTCTACATTGAAACCCAGGTTTCAGAAGTGAGAGGGCAGCATGTCATCCAGTCCCCAGCACAGTTAATTGCATGAAATAACTGCCCTTGTTGCTGTTGTTCCTTGTTGCAGCCTATCGATAAGTCATTGAGGATACAGATCCTGGTACATAAAAGGGCGCAGAGCTGCTCTTTTTAAATGATATATATCTTTAAAATTGTGGAGAACAAGATGTTTAAGCAGTTAGTCATATAGGGGAGGAACATTGTTTGTATTATAACTGAAGCTGATGGAAATAACTCATAACTACCACTGTGTTGCTTAAAGATTTAGGAGCTTAGTGGAGCAGCTGCTTCATATCCATCTCCCAAACTGGAACAGCTTGGGGTTACCATGAATATGTAACATGCATCAACCATGACCTCCCTGTTTTATCGTTGCTGTCTATAAGGAAGCAGGAGGTGCAGGAGAGATTTGTGCTGTCCAGCTGTGCCATGGAGTCCATATGAGCATTCACTTTGAAGTCAGACCAGATGTGCAGCAGACCGACCATACATGGACATGCGGAGTTGCTATGCTGCTAGCTTTCTGTCTCTTTCTCTGTTTTTTTCCAGACTAGACTGACTAAACTGACTTACCCAGGCCTGATTGTTACATTAACCTTGCCGGATTGATAAACTACCAAACTAGTAAAAAAAATAACTGTACTCATTGTAAAGTCCTGTCCCCTCAGTACAGATTCACACGAGGCATGTAGTGAAGTCAAGGTCACTCTGGACCTGCACCTTTATTTCACAGCTCTGGAATGCTGCACTTGCCTGAGACCTGTGCTTATATACCTGTCTCTTGCAAGTGCACCCCTGGTGGTAAGGTATGCTGATGGTTACAGGTCATATCTTATTACAGTCATGTATAGCATGTTAGGAGACAGTTATATATATTAATGTAAGATACATGACATCACCCTCCCCCAAGGTCTTATTGTCTTTATAGGTTCAGTCTCTCAGGTGGTCTACGCTCTTGCGTGGAGCGTCTGAGTTGTGGTTCAGTTCTTTGCTTTGGTGTCTGTTTTTCTTTGGGTGTGGTTGCTGATATCTCGCCTGGGCTGTCTGTTTTGATTGGTGTGATTGTTGTTGACTCGCTTGGGCTGTCTGTTGGGATTGCCCTTTCCTCAGGTTGTTCCCTCTGTCTGTCCACCAGGTGTGGTGCGAGTTCCACATTGTAGTCTGCCTCTGGTTCCGCAGTGTTGTTGGTAAATCTGCTTTTGACTTGGTCTACATGCCTCCGGCTGGTTTTGCCATTATCCATTTGTACTACCAATAGCCTGTTTCCTTCCTTGCCCTGCAAGCCATTTGGGACCCCTGCCATAGTTTAGTACAAACACTTTGTCCCCGATCTCATTCCATCTCCCCATTGAATTTCTGTCATGGTACTCAGTCAGCTTATGGCGCTTTGCCTCAATGATTTCATGCATGTCTGGGAGGATTAATGAGAGCCTTGTTTTTAAAGTCCTTTTCATCAACAGTTGCGCGGGGGGGATCCCAGTCAGTGAGTGCGGACGGGATCTGTATGCCAGCAGCAGTCGCGACAGGCGACCCTGCAGCGTGGGACCTTGGATTTTAAGCATGCCTTGTTTAATGATTTGCACTGCTCTCTCCGCCTGGCCGTTGGAGGCCGGCTTGAACGGTGCAGTCTTGACGTGATTTATGCCGTGGTCAATTATAAAGTCTTAGAATTCTGCGCTGGTGAAGCACGGACCATTGTCACTGAACAATGTGTCAGGGATTCTGTGCGTTGCAAACATGGTTGCGAGGCTCTCCACAGTGGTGGAGGTTGTGCTCGAGTTTAAAATGGTGCATTCGATCCACTTTGAAAATGCATCCACAACTACGGGAAACATTTTGCCCATGAATGGGCCCGCATAGTCTACGTGCACCCGCGACCACGGTTTGGTAGGCCAGGGCCAGGGGCTCAGTGGAGCCTCCCTGGGGGCATTGCTGAGTTGGGCAGAGCTCCAAGTCCACGTCAATACCAGGCCACCAGACGTGGGATCTGGCTATGGCCTTCATGAGAACGATCCCCGGGTGCTCGCGGTGAAGCTCCTGGACAAATGCCTCTCTGCCTCGCAGAGGCATGACTACTCGGCTGCCCCACATCAGGCAGTCTGCTTGTAGTGATAGTTTATGTATGCGCCTGTGAAAGGGTTTTAATTCCTCGGGGCAGGCATCGCAAGCCTCTGCCCAGTCACCGGTTAGGACACATCTTTTTACTAAGGATAACGTGGGGTCGCTGGCCGTCCAGGCTCTGATTTGGCGAGCCGTCATGGGCAAACCTGTGGACTTAAAGGCATTGATTGCCATGACTATCTCACAGTCCTGTTCGTCAGACCCTTCCGTGGTCGCCAGGGGTAGTCTGTGCCTGGTCTGTGCCTTATTGTGTAGTCGTAGGACGCCAGCATGAATACCCACCATTGAATTCGCGCCGAGGCGTTGGCGCTTATTGCCTTGCTCTCAGATAGGAGGGACGTGAGGGGCTTGTGGTCGGTTTCTAATGCGAACTTGGCCCCGAAAAGGTATTGGTGCATCTTTTTGACATTGTACACACACGCGAGCGCCTCCTTCTCTACTATTCCGTACCTGCGCTCCGCCCACGAAAGTGACCTGGAGGCATAAGCTATGGGTTGTAATTTGCCTGCACTATTGACATGTTGCAAAACGCACCCGACCCCATACGCTGATGCATCGCATGTGAGAACTAGCTTTTTACCTGGGTCAAAGAAAGTCAAAACACTGTTGGAACACAGAAGATTGCGTGCCTTATTGAAGGTGCGTTTCTGGGTGTCCCCCCAAAACCAATTGCACCCCTTCCTGAGTAGCACGTGGAGAGGCTCCAGCAGCGTGCTTAAGTTCTGCATAAAGTTCCCAAAGTAATTGAGTAGCCCGAGAAAGGCGTGCAGTTCTGAGACATTCCGGGGCCTGGGTGCCAGGCGAATTGCTTCTGTTTTGGACTCTGTTGGACGGATTCCATCAGCGGCAATCCTTCTGCCCAAAAATTCAACTTCGGGTGCGAGAAACAGGCACTTGGATTTCTTGACTCGTAGGCCTACCCGATCCAACCGCTTTAGTACTTCCTCCAAATTACGGAGATGGGAGTCGGTGTCCCTGCCCGTGATAAGTATGTCGTCTTGAAATACAACCGTTCCCGGGATGGACTTGAGCAGACTCTCCATGTTGCGCTGGAATATGGCAGCTGCCGACCTGATGCCGAATGGCCATCGATTGTACATGAAAAGGCCTCGATGTGTGTTGATGGTGGTGAGTAGCTTGGATTTCTCGGTCAATTCTTGCGTCATATACGCAGATGTGAGGTCTAATTTTGAGAAAAGTTTACCTCCGGCCAATGTGGCAAATAAGTCCTCCGCTCTGGGCAGCAGGTACTGGTCCTGTAGGGAGACTCTGTTTATGGTAGATGTGTAGTCCCCACAGATTCGTACGGATCCATCAGGCTTCATGACTGGGACGATGGGACTTGCCCAGTCGCTAAATTCCACAGGTGATATAATGCCTTCCCGCAGAAGCCTGTCTAGTTCGTGTTCAATCTTTTCCCTCATCACATAGGGTACAGCTCTGGCCTTGTGATGGACCAGTCTAGCATCCTGTGTGATGTAGATTTTGACTTTGGCCCCTTTGAAAGTGCCCACACCTGGCTGAAAGAAATGTTCAAATCGCTTTATAGCTGTTGAGCAGGAGGTCCATTCCTCTAATGACATGGCATGGACATCCTCCCATTTCCAGTTTAGTTTTGCCAGCCAGCTTCTCCCCAGCAGTGCTGGGGGGTCTCCGGGGACAATCCACAGGGGAAGTCAGTTCACTGTCCCTTTTTGTGTGTGACAGAGAGCATGGCGCTGCCGAGGACTGGTACGATTTCTTTGGTATAGGACCTTAGTTTGGTGTTGACCCTTGTGAGTTTTGGTCTGTCTCTTTTATGCGGCCACAGTTGTTCAAATTGTTGAGCGCCCATGAGAGATTGACTCACTCCCGTATCCAGCTCCATGTTGACAGATATCCCATTGAGTAGGACCCTCATCATTATAGGAGGCGTCCTGTTGTAGGAGCAGCGGTCATTGATCGTATTGACCCGCTGTACACTGGTGTCCCGGGTACTGTCCCCATCATCTTCTGGTCCGCTTTCCGACCCATCCGATTCGTATACCAGCCGAGCTGCCATTTTTTTGCACATGCGGGCCAAATGCCCTGTATATTCACAATTTCTGCAAACAGCCTGCTGAAATCGACATCCCCTTGACGAGTGCCCACCCCCACACCTCCAGCACAGACCTGTTCCATTGTTCAAGGAGTTCCCAAAGAATGAGCTGCGTCTGGCTGATCTCTCTTGAGCTTCTCTCAGTTTGTAGTTGATTGCTCGCATTGTGGGTTGATGAGGTGTAAACGGCCGTTCCTGTGGCCCTTGATGGCTTCTGCCTGCAGTCGAGAGCCTGTGTGTGGGGGTAGCAGCTTGTTTAGTGCTGTGAACTTCTTGTTCTGATATTTCGTTAGTTGTCGTACCTGCATTGTAAATCAACCTGGTTTCTTCTTCCCCTACCAAGAATGTCTGTGCAACCAGTGCTGCTGCCTCTAAGGTCAGGTTCTTGGACTCTATGAGCTTTCGGAATATGCCTGCGTGGCCTATTCCTTCAATGAAAAAGTCTCCCGGCATTTCTCTCCTCAGTTCATCGGAGAACTCACATAAACTAGCCAACCTCCGAAGTTCCGCCACGAAGTCGGGTATGCTCTGGCCCACACAGCGTCTGTAGTTGTAGAACCTGTGTCTGGCCATGTGTAGGCTGCTTGCTGGCTTCAGGTGGTCTCTTACCAGTGTGCTCAATTCTTCAAACGACTTGCTTGCTGGTTTCTCGGGTGCCAACAGATCCTTCATTAAATCCAAGTGCCTGTTTCTCGCACCCGAAGTTGAATTTTTGGGCAGAAGGATTGCCACAGCTGGTCAAGAGATGGGCTCTTCTCTTGTCTGCCTTATCGTCGCCTAACCAGTCTTTGGTTACAAAGCTTTGCTGGAGCCTTTCTATAAAGTCCTCCCAATTGTCTCCCGCATTGTACTTTTCATCTGATCCGTTATTCGTCATTCTGTGGATTCTGTAATCCCGTAACCCGTCGCCACTGTAAAGTCCTGTCCCCTCAGTACAGATTCACACGAGGCATGTAGTGAAGTCAAGGTCACTCTGGACCTGCACCTTTATTTCACAGCTCTGGAATGCTGCACTTGCCTGAGACCTGTCCTTATATTCCTGTCTCTTGCAAGTGCATCCCTGGTGGTAAGGTATGCTGGTGGTTACAGGTCATATCTTATTGCAGTCATTTATAGCATGTTAGGATACAGTTATATATAATAATGTAAGATACATGACACTCATGACATGGAAAAAGGAATTGGGTAATTGTAAGTGACGGTGTCTGAGTAAGCTAGAAATTGCATTTATATCGTGCCTTCCTCAACCTCAGGACATCCCAAAGTCCTTTACAGCCAATGAAGCACATTTGAATTGTACTCACTGTTGTAATATAGGAAACGTGGCAGCCAATTTACACACAGCAAGATCTCTCAAACAGCAATGCGATAATACCAGATAATTGGCAGCCATGTCTTCAGCTGCCAAAGCCCTAAGCTTTGGAATTCCCTCCTTAAATCTCTCCGCTTCTCTACCTCTCTTTCCTCCTTGAACCCTACCTTTTTGACCAAGCTTTTGGTCATCTGCCCTATGTGTGAAATTTTGTTTGATAACACACCTGGGACGTTTTTCTATGTTAAAGGTGCTATATAAATACAAGTTGTTGCTGTTGTATAATGTGTTTTATTGAGGGATAACTTTGGCCAGGCTATTGGCAAGAAATCCTCTGCCCTTTTTCAAAATAGTGTTGTGGGGTCTTTCATTTCCACCTGAGAAGGCAGACGGGGCCTCGATTTAACATTTCATCAGAAAGACGGCACCTCTAACACCGCAATGCTCACTCAGCACTGCACTGGAATGTCAGCCTAGATTTTGTACTTAAGTCTCTGGAGTGAGACGTGAACCATGACCTTTTGACTCAGAAGCGAAAGCGCTACCAACTAACTTAGCCACTACTCACACCTACTATGACTGCATTGAAATCACAGGACTAAATAGGTGGCATGAAAAATAAAACAGGCAATTGTAAATGACGGTATCTGAATAATGGAAAGCTCTTCCTGCTGGGAGCATGAGTTAGGTCCAGAAGAAATCTGGAATTGCCTGTGAAAACCCAGCACAAATTCTCAAATTCTGTCTGTGTTCCCAGCAACCGTCAAGACTGTCACACATCATCTGTCCTTGTTACACTTGATACAACACAAAATACCTCCAATTCTGGAAAGCTGAGATAATGAACAGAAAATGGCAGAAACACTCAGCAGGTCAGACAGCATCTGTGGAGAGAGAAACAGAGTTAACATTTCAGGTCTGTGACCTTTCATCAGAATTGGAAGATGTTGCAGATGCACAACTTTTAAGCAAGTGTAAAGCCAGGGAAAGGGGGCAGGACAAGAACAAAAGGGTTCTTTTGCTACGTGATAGCCTGTGATAGGGTGGAGGGCAGGACTGACTAAAATGGCAAAAGGGATTGTCATGTATGCACATGCTGTTTGTAGCCACCAGATGGTGTCATTGCTGGAGGCCACTGAGCAGCACACACATGGTGCTGCTCTGGTATAAAAGGCCAGCCATTTTGTGAGTCAGGCACTTTGGGCCGTAATAAAGCAGAGCCAAGGGTTTACCTTGGTCAGTTAAACATACTCAGTTTGTACCTTTATTGCATACATTACAGGGATGATGGTGATAGGCAAAAGGAGATGATAATGAGGCAAGTTTAAAACAAAAGGAGAGTGCAGAGAAGGTGTAAATGGTTACAGCAGAATAGTGGAGGGGAAGGAAAGCATGGAAAGCCTGGCAAAGAGGAGAAGGCTCCTATGGCCCAGGAATGTGGTCGGTAGATCCCAGGGGTGTGTCCCCACCAGATCCCTACCCAGGCACCAGCCCTCATCTCCCCCACTCCCAGTGGCTCTGGTGCAGCTTTCCTCCATTACCAGCACCCACTGTCCAAGAAAATAGGAGCAGCTTGTTACAGTTGCCCCTAGCAACCTGGGTATAGATGTAAGTGCATAGAAGACTTGAGTTTGGAGATGTGTTACTCACAGTGAGCGAGTGAACGGATCGATGCTTCACTGCTTGAGAAATTCTCCTCTTAACAAATTCAGGCAGGCGATGGGGGGAGGCCAGTTCTCCGAATGCCAGTCTCACTGGCCGAGAGCCCATCCATGGAGACAGCCGCACACCAAACAAATCGTGGGCTGCATGCCCGGGACTTCCTGAGTGCACTGCTGGAATCTTAAGCTGACTTGCGACAACTTGCCTTCAATTGTCTCTGCTGAAAGGAGAGTGATAAATTTCAGGAAGACATCGACAGGCTGGTGAAATGGGCAGACACGTGGTAGATGAGATTTAATGTAGATAAGTGTGAAGTGATGCATTCTAGTAGAAAGAATGAGTAGAGGCAAAATAAACTAAATGGTACAATCCTAAAGGGGGTGCACAAACAGAGAGACCTGGGGGTACATGTGCACAAATCGTTGAAGGTGGCAGGGCAGGTTGAGAAAGCAGTTAAAAAGGCTTACAGGATCCAGGCTTCATAAATAGAGGCAGAGAGTACAAAAGTGTGGAAATTATGATGAACCTGTATAAAACACTGATTCGGCTTCAATTGGAATACTACGTCTTTTCTGGGCACCACACTTTAGGAAGGATGTGAAGGCCTTAGAGAAGGTGCAGAAAAGATCTGCGAGAATTCCAGGAATGAGTTACGTGGATAGATTGGAGAAGCTGGGTCGTTCTATTTCGAGCAGAGAAGATTGCGAGGAGATTTGATAGAGATGTTAAAAATCATGAGGGGTGTGGACAGAGTTGATAGAGATAAACTGTTCCCATTAGCAGGAGGGTCGAGACCCAGAGGACATAGATTTAAGGTGATTGGCAAAAGAGCCAAAGGCGCCGTAAGAAAACAGTTTTTTACACAGCGAGTGGTTAAGATTAGAAATGCACTGCCTGAAAGGGTGGTGGAAGCAGACTCAATTTTATCTTTCAAAAGGGAGTTGGATAAGTTTACGAAGAAAAGAAAATTGCAGGGCTACAGGAAAAGGGCGGGGAGTGGGACTAGCTGAGAGTGGGAACGGGCTGGGCGGGTTGAATGGTCTTCTTCTGTGCTGTAACCATTCTAGACTAAGGCTGGATTTTCAGTTCTGGCCATTCTGCGGGAAGCCCGCAATCCTGCTAATCCCACATGCCCGCTCATTCTCGTTTTTCTTGCTCATTGGGAACATTATGAAGTCCATTCTGTGGGTGTAGAGAGCCTTTGTGACATGGTGAATGCAGCAATGTGTAGCGTACTGAGAGACGCTGCATATGTCCCCTGGTGCAGCTTGGAAGCAAACGGAGGCATAGAAGGCCAGTGCTACAGTGACCTTCACTGCGACGGGCAGCGCAGTTCTGGTGCCGATGTGAGGCTGCCTTTATGAGGTGACACATCTCTGTCAGCACTTCCTTTCAGAAGCGCAGCCTACTCACACACTACTCATCAGAAAGCTGGAGGTATGAGTGTTGATGCCTGTAAACCTGTGGGGGGTAAGGCCTCCTGTCCAGACGTCTATGGCCTCTCCTCATCCGTGGGTCGACAGGACCAACAGCCCTTCTATCTTGATGCCGCCTAAGGAACATGGAGTAGGATACGCTGGCGAACTAGTATTGCCACCATTTAATTATTTCACTGAAGTTGTAAGGACCCTGTAATAGCAGATTTGTGACAGAGGTTCATGCATCATGCTGTGTGGAAATATTGCATTCAATGTGACCTCCGATTTATGATCCTCCTCCCTCACTTTAAATACGCTGCAAATAGTGTCTAATCGACCATGGTTTTTCAGGTGTGACTTGCGCAGATGTTAAATGCAGCATTACCACCTAATTTAGCGACCAAGGTGTTAGTGGGTCATTGCACAATGACTTACGTCATGATCTGAATGAAACTATAGAGCGAAGCAGTAGCATTTTGCGCCACTGCAAAACCGGCACTGAATTTCCTAGCGGGGCGCTGCAAGCTGGCTGCCCAGGCGGTAAGCATTTAGACATCCTTTACCGCCCTCTGAGGCATGAACAGAGGCACAAACCAACCGAAAATCCAGCCCTTAAAGATTCTATGAAAGCTGCTGAGAAGAATCAGGGAGGAGCTAAACAAGGCATAGGCGAACCAATAGTTAAGAAACACGTGCAACAAACTTGTACATATAGAGGTTACCGCACCACTGATTGGCTAAGGGTAGATCATACGATTGCCTCGTGAGGTTGGAGGCATATAAGGACCACTTAAAGATGGATTAGCTAGAGATGGAACAAAGATTGTCAGACAACTTAGACAGTTGTGGTCACCTGCTCTTCAAAAGATTGGGGTAATAGCCACCTCTTTTGTACTTACTGCCATGTTACAATGTGTAACTAGTTGTACTTGACAATTAAAACTGCCGATTGCTACCATATTGGTCATCTCGTTGAAATAGTTTGCGCTATGAGCAGGCCGGGCTCCTTACCTGGAGTGGGCATTTGAGAAATCGGTCCTCCACTTTTGACCAATGTAGAAATATTAAGGTGTGTAAGAGCCGGGCATCTGGCACACAGAAACCCGTCACCATACTTAAGAATCTCGCAACCAAACCACTGAGAAATCCACACATGTAGGGCTCAATTTTCCCGGGTTATTTACGCCATTTTTTTTGGCGTATTTATTTTTTCCAAGTTTCCCCCTGCGATTTGCGCAGGTGTAACTGACTTAGTTACAATTTTTCTAGGACAGTTATTTTTTGATGTCATGTCTGCACCGGTTTTTATAATTTTTCGCAGTTTAGCCAACATTTTCTCCTCCTAGGTCGGCGTATCTGGCCACTCCCGAAAAACCTTCTGGGCACTTAAGAAAACCAGTGCACATTGAGAAATTGGCGCTGAAAGTGTTTTTAAATCGAAGATTTTGGAGGGAGTCAAGAACACTGTCAAAATCAATAATAAAGATCACATTTTTTTATCTGTCAACGTAAAAGTGTAAATTTGTTGCATTCCAGAAGTTCTCTCATTTATTTACTCACCCAGACACACCACCACCGAACGTCTTGAAGCAGGGCTGGAGGGTCGTAGCTTTGTCCGGCAGAATCGGTTCCACGCCCAGACACAGGGCTCTGCTAGAAAAGAAGCTGTGGAGTGGGCGGGGGAGGAGAGAAAGAGCGAGGTGCCGATCGGAAGGCTTCGAGCCCAGGGAGTGAGATGCCGATGTAAGGCTTATGCAGACTGAGCCTGGGGAGCGAGGTGCCGATTGTAAGGCTTCTGCAGACTGAGCCTGGGGAGCGAGGTGCCGATTGTAAGGCTTCTGCAGACTGAGCCTGGGGAGCGAGGTGCCGATTGTAAGGCTTCTGCAGACTGAGCCTGGGGAGCGAGGTGCCGATTGTAAGGCTTCTGCAGACTGAGCCTGGGGAGCGAGGTGCCGATTGTAAGGCTTCTGCAGACTGAGCCTGGGGAGCGAGGTGCCGATTGTAAGGCTTATGCAGACTGAGCCTGGGGAGCGAGGTGCCGATTGTAAGGCTTCTGCAGACTGAGCCTGGGGAGCGAGGTGCCGATTGTAAGGCTTCTGCAGACTGAGCCTGGGGAGCGAGGTGCCGATGTAAGGCTTCTGCAGACTGAGCCCGGGGAGCGAGGTGCCGATTGTAAGGCTTCTGCAGACTGAGCCCGGGGAGCGAGGTGCCGATGTAAGGCTTCTGCAGACTGAGCCCGGGGAGCGAGGTGCCGATGTAAGGCTTATGCAGACTGAGCCCGGGGAGCGAGGTGCCGATGTAAGGCTTATGCAGACTGAGCCCGGGGAGCGAGGTGCCGATGTAAGGCTTATGCAGACTGAGCCCGGGGAGCGAGGTGCCGATGTAAGGCTTATGCAGACTGAGCCTGGGGAGCGAGGTGCCGATTGTAAGGCTTATGCAGACTGAGCCCGGGGAGCGAGGTGCCGATGTAAGGCTTATGCAGACTGAGCCTGGGGAGCGAGGTGCCGATGTAAGGCTTATGCAGACTGAGCCCGGGGAGCGAGGTGTCGATTGTAAGGTTTATGCAGACTGAGCCCGGGGAGCGAGGTGCCGATTGTAAGGCTTCTGAAGACTGCAATGAGTGTGTGGGGTGGGGGGGGGCGGGGGTTGGAGAAGGGAGAAGTCACAAGATCTTGGGTGTGGTCCATCTATACAGACCTTGGGTTGAGAGAACTGTGAACCTGCCCTGCCTGCTTTCCTGCCGTTTTGAGCTTCTTTCAAAGGTAAAATTAAGTATGGGGGCAACACTGACAATGCCATATCTTGTGCGAGTTTTCTGCATCATGATGCTACGTAGGAGACAACTGATTCAACGTCATTGCATCAGAAACATCAGAGCTCATAGGGTGCTGGGCAGGAGGCCTTACCCACCTCGGGTATAGCGAGACAGGCGTCCGTACCTCCACCTGAGTGATGCAGACTGTGTCAGAAGGCTGTAATTGAGATCGGTAAGTTGGTCAAAGCAGACCTGCAACCTAGAAGCATCAGGAGGACTGCTTTGTTAGTTGAAGTGAAGGTTACAGTTGCACTTTCATTCTATGCCTCCGGATCGTTTCAAGCTACAACTGGAATGTGTGCGGCATCTCTCAACATGTAATACATGTCTCCATTCGCCAGGTCACGGCTGCACTGTACGTGTATAGGAATGACTTCATAAAGTTCCCCATGACCACCCAAGCAATCCATGACAGGGCTGTGGGCTTCTCCAGGATCGCTGGCTTCCCAAAGGTACAGAGCTGCATTGAATATACCCACAATGCCTTGTAGGCATCTTTGGAGGATTCCGAGATGTACAGGAACAGAAAAGGCATGCATCGTATCATGTCAGTCGATACAAGATATCCTGGCAGCACCCATGATGCATTCATACTACGTGACAGCACTATATCTGCCATGTTTCAGCAGCAGCAGCCAGAAGGGCAGAGCTGGCTACTGGGAGACAAAGGGTACGGCTTCGCCACCTGGCTCATGACGCCTCTACGAGTAACCTGGATGGAAGCTGACCATGAATACAACATGTCACACATTGTGACGAGCAGCATCATAGAGAGGACCATTGGCATCTTGATGCAGCGTTTCTGATGCCTGTACCATCCTGGAGGCTACTTGCTGTACTCCCCTAAGATTGTCCGTTCAGTTCACTGTTGTGTGCTGCATGCTGCATAACTTAGCCATCATGAGGCAGCAGCAGCTGGTAGTGGAAGACCCATCAGTGGTGAGAGTGGCTGAAAGTGCCTGTGGGTGGGGGGGGGGCGGCGTCGGCGACAGGCGGCAAGTTGGAGGGCCCGGCTTTGGGCTCTTCACAGACTGGTGTGGGGATTGGAGTGGGAGTAACAGTTGATTCTGTCAATTGGCGTGTTCCCTTATTGCAGCAGCTAACTCCAACATGCCGTCCCTCATGTGCCCTGACAGTGTCTCAACGACCTGCAACATTCCTTCCCTCATGGTCAGTGACGTGGTTTGCACTACCTCTGACATTTTCTCCCTCATGGCCAGTGACAGTGTTTGCACTTTCTCTGACATTCTCTCCCTGATGTTCACTGACAGCGCATCAGCTACCTCTGACATTCCCTCCCTCATGGCCACTATTCCCTCACTGATGGTCCTGGATGTCATTCCAATTTCTCGTTCATTGCTGTTACTTCACCCGACAGTCCTGCTACCTCATCACTCACCCCACTGATGGCATCCAGGAGTGATCGGGTAAGGTCAATGCTTTCCGCACTCAATGACATAATTTGTTAGATTCTGCACCTCAGGAGAGTGTGATTGCGCTCTCCTTGCCTCCTCCCCACGGGTGTGGCTCGCACCCCACCACTGAGACCCACAGCCTGGGAAGGTGGGGCCCTGGGTGTGCCACGCTGCACCACATCACTCAGACCAGCAACCTCGGAAGGTGGGGCCCTGGGTGTGCCTCGCTGCACCACACCACTCGGACCAGCAACCTCGGAAGGTGGGGCTCTGGGCATGCCTCGCTGCACCACACCACTGGGACCTGCAACCTCGGAAGTTGGGAAACCATGGCATGTCCCACCAGCACCTAAACCACAGTCACAGAAGGGGCTGTCATCGCAATGAGCGGCACCCCCTGCAAAGTCAGTGGGGGCTTCATCAAGCTCCATCCCCTTCCCTCCCCCTCACCCCCATGTTGCTGGTCTGGAGGGTTGGATTGGAAGATGTTCTCCTCTTCAGACTCGTTTGCATCTGAATCTTCTTCTGCACCGTCAGGGTTGGCCTCAAGTTCTGCAAAATATAACAGAACAGTCAAATGGTTAGCAGCAGAGGAGGGGGCAGGGTGGGTGGCATGAGTAGGCTCACACATCGCAGGCCAGGCAGCAGATTGATTTGAAGGACCATGATGAATTTGCAGGACTTACCCTCTCCCTCGAGTGTGGGCCCAGCTTGTGCAGTGGTGATTGCTTTTCTCCAGGCAGGACCCATCAAAGCAGCGACCCTCTCTTCCAAGGGTGTCAGTGGGTGCAGATTTGCCTGGCCTCCTTCTGTTCGAGTTCTTTCCCTTTTATTATGTGCCACCTTCCTCTGCAAAGATGAAAACCTAACTTTTTAGAGAACGTGTCTTTCTGCTGGGTGGGACATATACAGATGGTCACATTTACAATTGCAATTCCAGTGAATAAATGAAAATATTACTTACACTAATTAATTGACCAAGGTCCTGCCATTTCTTTTTACATTGGCCTCCAGATCTCGTAGTGGTCACCACTGCACAGTAATCTTCTGCAATTTGGTTCCAGCGTTTCTTCATTTCTTTGGGTGGAACCTTTATGTGACCTCTGCTGGTGTCCAGCTCCTGCCATCTGTTCTCAATCACAGTAACTAGTGCCTCCACTTCTTCCTGTAAGAAATTCTTGGTCCTTGCATCACGTTGCATCTTGTATAGCTGCGGTTCTGATTTTTCCAATGCTCTCACACAACACTCCTTCTCACACACACACACACACAACTGGCTCTTTAAAAATGGCTGATTGCCAATTCGGAGCTGTACTGCGCATGCGCGTCCATTGTAACGACATCAGAAACGTAACTTTTTTTCAGCGCATGCGCAGAAGGTGTAACATCGTTTCTCGGTGCAGACAGCAGGCTCCAGTGCCCCCCCCCCCTCCCCCGCACCGCCCCCCCTCCCCGTGGCGACTGGACATGCTGCGCAGCAGAAATTCAAATTGTACATCAGGGAAATTTTGGCAAATTATTTCCGCCACATTTCTGGCCTAGAAAAATGGGCGTAACTCTGGCAATATGCCAGAGAATGGGCTTGGGCAAAATTGAGCCCGTAATTTGTCAATATACGAACATACAGACAGGAAAAGACCATCAAACCTACCCCCACCACGATGGCTGGAACATCATGACTAAACACTTCCTCCCTCGCTCTCCCCACCTCCCTCCCTCTCTCCCTCCCTCCCTCCTCTCTGCAGGCATGTAAGCACCTGGGAAAGGTAAAAAAAAATCAGAGAAAAACAGGACCAATAAGGGAAAAAATACTCTGAAAAATTCCTCACCGACCCCCTCAGATGATTGAAACCAGTCCAGGAGATCACATGGACCTTGTGTTATCTATAAAGACACTTACCTTCTATATGATATGATCTCTGCTCAAGTCAGGAACTGGTCCAGTTCTCTCGTGAAGGCGTGTAGAGAGTCAGCACCCACCACACCAGCTGGCAATGCATTCCAGAGGCTCACTGCTCGCTGGTAAAAGAAGAACCATCTAACATCCAGTTTATTCCTACTCTTATATAGTTTAAACTCGAGTGCCCCCAATCTGTTAAACTGGAATGATCTCTCAATGGGAATGCTGTCCAGCTCTTGAATTATTTTATAGACCTCTATCAGGTTACCTCTAGGTCTTGGTTGGTCTAAATTAAATAGACCAAGGTCCTTGAGCCTATCTGAGTAGCTGAGGTCTTTAAGCTAGGAATCATTCGTGTAGCTCTCCGCTGGACCTTTCACAAGGCCACTATGTCACCCACCATGTGGGGGGAACAAAACTGGGCAAAGTACTCCAGATGTGGACTGATCAGGACCTGTGCAATGTCATGAACCTGCAGTAATTTGTATGCAATAACAAAATGCTAGAATCTATTATTAAGCATGTGGTAACAGGGCACTTGGAAAATCACAATATGATTAGGCAGAGTCAACATAGCTTTATGAGGGGAAAATGGTGCTTGTCAAATCTATTCTTACTTTGAGCATGTAACTGACAGGGTAGATAAGGGGGAACCATTGGATGTAGTATATTTGGATTTTCAGAAGGCATCGATAAGGTGCCACACAAGAGATTGTTACACAAGATTAGGGCTCATGCGATGTAATATATTAGCACGGATTGAGGATTGGTTAACAGACAGAAAACAGAGAGTAGGAATAAACAGGTCATTTTTGGGATAGCAGGGTGCAACTAGTGGAGTGTCGCAAGGATCGGGCTTGTGCCTCAACTATTTAAAATCTATTATCAATTACTTAGATGAGGGAACCGAGTGTAATGTATCAACGTTTGCTGACGATATAAAGCTAGGTGAGAAAGTAAGCTATGTGAAGGACATAAAGAGGCTGCAAAGGGATACAGGGCCCGAAATTCGTCAACATACCACCCACTACCACCTACTTAACACCCGCTTACTACCCAAAAATGCAAATCCGGTCAAAAAAAAGCACATACCGCCGACATATCACTCGGTGGAATATTCATCATTGACATACCGCTGAGTGGTATGCACACCGTCCGCCATGTAGAACCGCCCACATCCCGCCCAAAAAGTGCAATTTTCATGACATACCGCCGACATACCACCGGAGCTGCATACTGTCCTGGAAAAGGTGGTTTTACTCAATCTTAAGTGGGCAGGAATGGGCGGTACTGCTCGGAGCTGCCATTTTGAAATCAGGAACAGTCAGCAAAAACAGCACCTCAGTATTTCTGAGGTGAACAATGACTTTGCAGTGTGATTTATAGTGGGAAAGGCATTCTTATTGGTACTGAGCACATTATTAAGATAGAAGGCATTTGAGTTAATATTTTTTTCATTAAAAAATCATTTGAGTTTATTTCAGGATATTTGAGGAGATTCTGGAGATTTAAAAAGAATGGGGCCTGTACTATCTCAGCCTATCTGGGGTAAAAATAAAATGGGGAAGGTGCCTCAACCGTGGCTAACAAAGGAAATTAGGGATAGTGTTAAATCCAAGGAAGAGGCATATAAATTGGCCAGAAAAAGCAACACACCTGAGGACTGGGAGAAATTTAGAATTCAGCAGAGGAGGACAAAGGGTTTAATTAAGAGGGGGAAAATAGAGTACGTGAAGAAGCTTTCCGGGAACATAAAAACTGACTTCAAAAGCTTCTATAGATATGTGAAGAGAAAAAGATTAGTGAAGACAAACATAGGTCCCTTGCAGTGGATTCAGGTGAATTTATAATGGGGAACAAAGAAATGGCAGACCAATAGAACAAATACTTTGGTTCTGTCTTCACAAAGGAAGAAACAAATAACCTTCCGGATGTACTAGGGGACCGAGGGTCTACTGAGAAGGAGGAACTGAAGGATATCCTTATTAGGCGGGAAATTGTGTTAGGGAAATTGATGGGATTGAAGGCCGATAAATCCCCGGGGCCTAATAGTCTGCATCCCAGAGTACTTAAGGAAGTGGCCTTAGAAATAGTGGATGCATTGGTGATCATTTTCCAACAGTCTATTGACTCTGGATCAGTTCCTATGGACTGGAGGGTAGCTAATGTAACACCACTTTTTAAAAAGGGAGGGAGCGAGAAAGCCGGTAGTTATAGATCGGTTAGCCTGTCATCAGTAGTGAGGAAAACGTTGGAATCAATTATTAAGGATGAAATAGCAGCGCATTTGGAAAGCAGTGACAGGATCGGTCCAAGTCAGCATGGATTTATGAAGGGGAAATCATGCTTTACAAATCTTCTGGAATTTTTTAAGGATGAAACTAGTAAAGTGGACAAGGGAGAACCAGTGGATGTGGTGTATTTGGACTTTCAAAAGGCTTTTGACAAGGTCCCACACAAGAGATTGGTGTGCAAAATCAAAGCACATGGTATTGGGGCTAATATACTGACGGGATAGACAACTGGTTGGCAGACAGGAAGCAGAGAGTCGGGATAAACGGGTCCTTTTCAAAATGGCAGGCAGTGACTAGTGGAGTGCCGCAATGCTCAGTGCTGGGACCCCAGCTCTTTACAATATACATCAATGATTTGGATGAAAGAATTGAGTGTAATATCTCCAAGTTTGCAGATGACATTAAACTGGGTGGCGGTGTGAGCTGTGAGGGGGACGCTAGGAGGCTGCAGGGTGACTTGGACAGGTTAGGTGAGTGAGCAAATGCATGGCAGATGCAGAATAATGTGGATAAATGTGAGGTTATACACTTTGGGGCAAAAATGCGAAGACAGAATAGTATCTGAATGGCGGCAGATTAGGAAAAGGGGAGGTGCAACGAGACCTGAGTGTCATGATTCATCAGCCATTGAAAGTTGCATACAGGTACAGCAGGCGGTGACGAAGGCAAATGGTATGTTGGCCTTCATAGCTAGGGGATTTGAATATAGGAGCAGGAAAGTCTTACTGCAGTTGTACAGGGCCTTAGTGAGGCCTCACCTGGAATATTGTGTTCAGTTTTGGTCTTCTAATCTGAGCAAGGACATTCTTGCTATTGAGGGAGTACAGCGAAGGTTCACCAGACTGATTCCTGGGATAGCTAGACTGACATATGAGGAGAGACTGGATCAACTGGGCCTTTAGAAGGATGAGAGGGGACCTCATAGAAACATATAAGATTCTGACGGTACGGGACAGGTTGGATGAGGGTAGAATGTTCCCGATGTTGGGGAAGTCCAGAGCCAGGGGACATAGTCTTAGGATAAGGGTAAGCCATTTAGGACTGAGATGAGGAGAAACTTCTTCACTCAGAGAGTTGTTAACCTGTGGAATTCCCTGCCGTAGAGAGTTGTTGATGCCAGTTCATTGGATATATTCAAGAGGGAGTTAGATATGGCCCTTACGGCTAAGGGGATCAAGGGGTATGGAGAGAAAGCAGGAAAGGGGTACGGAGGTGAATGATCAGCCTTGATCTTATTGAATGGTGGTGCAGGCTTGAAGGGCCGAATGGCCTATTCCTGCACCTATTTTCTATGTTTCTATGTATTGCTGACTACCTGTCTAATGCAGGATCCAGATGGGAGAAGGTTTATTGAGCAGAGTTATCAGGGTAATGGAGGAGGTCACAGACTGATGAGGAGGAGGAGGCCTTACCCGCAAAGGATTCTCAGGGAGAAGCACTCATACTTGGACCTGACCGATCGACAGTGCGTTCGAAGGCTGCGCTTCTGAAAAGAGGTAATCAATGAGATTTGCCAGCTCATTAAGGCAGACCTGCAGCCCAGTACCACCAACATTACTGCACTCTCTGTCGAGATGAAGGTGACTGCAGCACTTTCCTTTTATACATGCGGCTCTTTTCAGGCATCAGCTGGGGACATATGCTGCATTTCTCTGCACGCTACTCATCGCTGCATTTGACAGGTAACCGAAGCACTGTATGCACGCCGGTTGGAATTTATAAACTTCCCAATGACCGGAGAGGCACAGAGTGAGAGGGCTTTGGAATTTGCACGCATTGCCGGCTTCCCCAAGGTGCAGGGTGCCATTAACTGTACCCATATTGCCCCGTGAGCATCATTACAGCAGGCGGAGGTGTACCGAAACCATAAGGAATTCCACTCCCTCAACGTGCAGCTCATCTGTGACCATACGCAATGCATAATGGCAGTGAATGCCTCCTTTCCAGGGAGCATCCATGATGTGCACATCTTGCGTGAGAGCACTGTGTCTGACCTGTTGAAGTCTGAGTCATAAGGTAAATGCTGGATGCGGGGAACAATGGTTACAGCCTCTCCACCTGGCTCTTGACCCCCCCCCTGCTGCGGAACCCTCAGACAGAAGCCGAGCAACAATATAATAAGAGCAATATAGCCACATATAATATTAGCAAAAAGTCAATTGGAGTGCTGAAGCAGCGCTTTCGATGCTTGGACCATTCGGGAGACAGGCTGCAATACCACTCTGAGCAGGTTGCTCAGTTCACAGTGGTGTGCTGCATGTTGCATAATTTCGCCATCATGCGGGTACAGGAATTGCCACAGAGGTCTGTGGGACAACTTGCGGAGAGAGTGCAGGAGATGGAGGAGGAAGAAGAGGAAAATGAGGGGAAGGAGGATGAGGAGGAGTTTCGCGATAAACCCATGGCACCACCCACCCCCCCCAACACCACAGCGGAGGGCACGTGGAGGGTTTGCCACTGCAAAATTGTTACATCAGCAGCTCATAATGAATGCTTTGCTTGAATGTGGAGAGCTGCGTTTTGGGATCCTGATGACTGTTACCCCAAAAGTTTGATACTGAACAAAAGTGCTTAAATTCAATTGAAACGTTTAGGTAAAAATGTAAAAAATAAACAATTGTAAAACTTTGTAAAACTTATAACTATAACTTTGAACAACTGTAACAACTTTAACAACTTTAACAAAATGTTAACAATTTGAAATAAACTTTTAAAAATCAAATTTCAACTATTTTAAATGAACAATGAACACTTGACTACAGCAAAAGAGCCTTTACTGTCCACAACCTCGACCTCGACCGCGTACTCCACCACCCTTGGGACTTACTCTCCCTTTCTTTCTCCCGCCCTTCCCTTTCCCACTGCCCCTGAGCCCGAACCTCCCCGTGGTGGTACCAAGCTGGCGTGCAGCATGCACCCCGAGTACCGTTGCTGCCGTTGGGGGTGAGACATTGCAGGCGCAATGAATGGGGCCTCAGGAGAAGCTTGGCTTCAGGGCTGGAAGCTGCTGGCAGCTCCCCATCCTCAGGTGCTGTCGATTTGACTACAATGGCACGGGGGGGGGGCTTCCACGCCATGTCCCGATCCCGTCAATGCCACATGGCATTGACGGATTTGGCGGTTTGCTCCATCGCGGTGATCAGACGTGACATATCCTCCGACTGCCGCTCTGATTGCGCTGCAATGTTTCCGGCTTTCGTAGCCGTGGTCTTGAGCAACTCTCAACTTACGTCGACACTGGTCTGCGACAGATGCACCATATCCTGGTACGCGCCTGTCTGTCTTGCAGCAATGGACCTTTTTTGCATCCGTCTCTGAGGCAATGGCGCTGGAACGTGGGGATGCGTTGCTGCGCACCACTTGGTCCCGCAGAATCAGAGGGGGCATGGAGGGAATCCTATGAATATGGACTCGATGGTGGAGGAGGTTCAAGCTGGCCCACTTGGAACTGGTGTATCCTTCTCTGGCTCCACCTCCACTGGCTCTAGGATCAGCTGCTCTTCCTCTTCCTCTTCCTCTTCATCATCGCTGGCAGGGGTGAAGTTGGGAGAGGGCTGGGTGATGTCAGAGGTGAAGGCAGTGGGTCTGTCATGGATCTCTCTGTGGAGGTCTGGTCTGAATCCTCCGAGTCTGGAAGTACAAAACAACATTATACCAGGGGAGGTGTCAGGGTTACATGAGTACATGAGTACAGTGACATAGTGCAGTCTTACTTAAATGTCCACCACTGCTGCATTACTGCATTACATATTGTGGGCAGACATTACATATATACACATACATATTTATTGCGTTACATGCCCCCAACATTGCAGTACATCACATGAGCCCAACATTACAATGCAATAAACTTACATTACATCACATGAGCCCAACCTTACACTGCAATAAACTTATATTACATTACATGAGGCCAAGATTACAGTTACAGTTACATTATATGAAATTACAGGACTGCAACACAGACCGGGGATTGTATTGAACTGACCATCATGTGTGGTTGGGTCAGCTCCAATGCCGGTGATGGCACGGTTGCTATCTCCAACCAACGGCAGAGCACAGATCTCAATCTCCGTCAATGGTTCTTGCGTTGCGGGTCCTCCCCCCATACGCTGCTGATCCGTGCTATTGCAGATGTCTTCTACTGCAGAAAGTGAAGCAAATGAAAGTAAAAATCTTCAATTCATTTAACATCACACACACACAGGGTCACACACACACAGACACATTGGGTCACACCTCAAAACACTGTGTTGATCCTCTTGTCATTGCCTGAAAGCACGAATACATCACCATGACCTTAAGATAAATAACATCATCTGTGTGACACTGAAACTATATTTACATAGTACATGGAGTGACTAAATAAATAAAATCACTACTTACTCTTGCTACCCTCACCAGGTCGTTCCACCTCTTACGACACCTTTCCCCGGTGCATACCATGGTACTTATGGAGGACACATCCTCCCCAATCTCGTCCCATATTCTGTTGTACTCCTTTGGCGGGGGGGGGCGGGTTTCCACGACCACCTTTCATTAGGTTGGAGTACCTCTCCGTAACATTCTCGTTGAAGGCAGAATCCCTCAACCACCCGTCCTTCTCATTCCGGCACTTCAACATCTTTTTCAGCATTTCCATTACATTTATATTTATTGGCCCAGAAATTCCTGCCTCCCGGGTCCGTACGGAGTGTGTATGGACCCGGGAAGGCATCGCAAAAGCTGGTTTTCAGCGCACAATGCGCACGCGCTGAAAAACAGTTTTTCCGATCTGTCAAACTGGAGCTGGACAGATCCTCCGCATCTCCACATCCAGGACATTCACATGGGCAAGATTGCTGTATTTACCCATGTCTTGCCCAGCAAATGTCCTGAAAACTCTTGCACCTACTTTTACAAGCATAAGAGTTTTAAAATACACAAAAATTTTATAAAATTAAATTTAAAAAACGCATTTTATTTTTAAAAACCACTACGGTAAGTTTATTTTAAACCATGATTAAAAAACCTTTTTTAAAATTCGGAAAAATATAGATTTTTTATAATACATAAATAAGTTTAATTTAAATTCATAAAAATATGTGGTGTATTTATTCTATTTTTTATTAGAGTTTTGTGTGTTTGGGAAGGGGGTTCTCATTCATAATAATAGGAATTCCAACTTACGGAGTTCCATTATTATGAATGAGAACATACTTTACCTGGATTGGCTGCCCAGAGCCATGTGACTGCAGCTCCAGCCCTGCCCACGTCCTGACATGCACATGCTGCGATGCGCTGTCAGTGGAGGCCTCAGGACCGGGAACTGCCCGCTGCACATGGCTCACATACCTCTTGCATACCACCAAAAAAAATTTCACCAAACTAGCGCTCTTCGGTCTCGGCGGTATTCCACCAGTTTTAAACAACGCACCACCAGATTAGCACCAAGAAATGGGTGGACCTTACGTCCTGATGAATTTCGGACCATCGATCGGTTAGGTCACTGGGCAGGAAGGTGGCAGATGGAGTATAATGTAGAGAAGTGTTCCTACCACTTTGGTAAGAAGAATTGAAAAGCAGAATATTTTTAAAAGGCGCGAGACTGGGAAATGTTGATATTCAGATTGACCTGGGGGTCCTTGTACATGAATCACCTAAAGTTAACATGCAGGTACAACAAGCAATTATGAAGGGAAATGGTATGTTAATTGCAAGCAGGTTAGAAAGACTTGCATTTATATAGCGCCTTTTACAACATTAGAAAATCCCAAAGTGCTTTACAGCCAATTAAGTACTTTTGAAGTGTTAGGTTGCCAATTTGCGGCAGTCAATTTACGCAAAGCAAGCTCCCAACAACAGCAATGTGATAATGACCAGATAATCTGTTTCAGTGATGTTGATACTGAGGGATCAATAGGCCGTATACCCTAATCTTGCTCCTATTTCTTATTTTGGTATGCAATAACACCTAGATCTTTTTCTCTCTCCACCTCCTTCAATATTATTCCCTACTAATTAAGTGTCCCCAAGGATCTATCCTTGGCCCCTCCTATTGCTTATTTATCTGCTGCCCCTCAGTGACATCATCTGAAAACACAGCGCCAGTTTCCACATGTACACTGACGACACCCAGCTCTACCTCACCATCACCATACTCAACCCCTCCACTAATTCTGATTTGTCAGACTGCTTGTCCGACATCCAGTACTGGATGAGCAGAAATTTACTCTCACTAAATATTAGGAAGATTGAAGCCATTGTCTTCAGTCCCCGCCACTGACTCCATCCCTCTCCCTGACAAGTGTCTGAGGCTGAACCAGACCGTTTGCAACCTTGCTGTCATATTAGACCCCAAAATGAGCTTCTGACTACATATCCATGCCATCACTAAGACCGTCTATTTCCACCTCCGTAACATCGCCCGCCTCCGCCCTTGCCTCAGCTCATCCACTGTTGAAGCCCTTGCCTTTGTTACCTCTAGACTTGATTATTCCAACACACTCATGGCTGGCCTCCCACATTCTACCCTACGTTACCTTGAGGTCATCCAAAACCCTGCTGCCCGTGTCCCATTCATCCATCACCCCTTAGCTCGCTGATCTACATTGGCTCCTGGTTAAACATTGCCTCGATTTTAAAATTCTCATCCTTGTTTTCAAATCCCTCCATGGCCTCACCCCTCCATATCTCTGTAATCTCCTCCAGCTTTTCCCTATCTCTGTAATCTCCCCCGAGATATCTGCGCTCCTCCAATTCTGGCCTTTTGTGCATTCCAGATGTTAATCGCTCCACCATTGGCGGCTGTGCCTTCAGATGCCGAAACCTTAAGCTCTAGAATTCCCTCCCTAAACCTCTCTGCCTCTCTCTCCTCCTTCTCCCCCTTTAAGATGCTCCTTAAAACATACCTCTCATCTGTCTTAATATCCTATTATGTGGCGCGGAGTCAAATTCTGTTTGATTACGCTCCTGTGCAGCACCTTGGGATGTTTTACTATGTTAAAGGCACTTTATGCAAATACAAGTTGTTGCTGTAATTTTAAGAACATAAGAATTAGGAGCGGGAGTAGGCCAAATGGCCCCTTGAGCCTGCTCTGCCATTCAATAAGATCATGGCTGATCTTCGACCTCAACTCCACTTTCTTGTCCAATCGCCATATCCCTTGATTCTCCTATAGTTCAAAAATCTATCCATCTCAGTCTTGAATATACTCAACGATTCAGCAAGCACAGCCCTCTGGGGTAGAGAATTCCAAAGATTCACAATCCACTGAGTGAAGAAATTCCTCCTCATCTCTTTCTTAAATAGCCAACCACTTATCCTGAGACTTGAGCTCAATTTTCTCCAGTTATCTGCGCCGATTTTTTGGCGTTCACCGTTTTTTTTTTAAGTAAATTCAAATCTCCAAGTTCCTCCAAAGTTTCTATGCTAGCTTAATTCACTTAGGTAGGATTTTTTTAGGCTACGATTTTTTTACCTCATTGGGGGACGTAACCTGCCACCCATGCCAATTCTGGCCATTTAAGCAAATTTGGCCAGCTCCGATTTACTCCAATTTTTCTTAGGATGGCGTGTGTGGCCACACTCTGGAAAAACCTTCTGGGCAGTTAACAAAATCGCGCAGGTAAGGGAATCAGCGCAGCAGATGCAGTTCCACGGCTGGGACAGCAGAAGCAGAGAGGAAGAGAGAGGGGGAGAGGAGAGATGGGGGGCGGGGGGGGGGGGGCGGAACGAGAGAGGGGGAGAGAGGAGAGAGGCGAAGGAGGGGAAGAGAGGAGAGAGGGGAGAGGGGCCAAAGCCATTCGGCCCGGGTTAGGAGCAGCACTGGGAGGGGGGTCGGGAGATAGACTTTTGGCATAAACTCTTTAATAATTTAATGCTGGTAAGCTGCTGCAATGTGCAAGGTGCTTGTGCATGTTGCTGTGAGCTGGCCAGAATGTGTTGTATGTATGTTTCACTGTCCAGCCTCAGCCCGCAGTGTGTCCCTCGTTACCCTGGCAACCCGACCTTTTGGCGCTGATCTTAGGCTCCACACCTGAATCTAAAGGACAGGCTAGGTGGCACCAAAATCAACAATTCAAACGGGGAAAGTGGGATGATTTTTTTTGGCATAGTTGGGCCCCAAAAAAAGGACATAACTCTTCAAGTATGCCAAAAAACAGCATTGGGGAAAATTGAGCCCAAAGTCCCCAGTTCTAGACTCTCCAGTCAGGGGAAACAACCTTTTAGCGTCTACCCTATCAATCCACGAAAGTACAACTGCATTTGTACGAGTTCCCACTACTATCAATGAGTAAAACCCCCTAAAACAAGAAACACAGCACAATAAATAATAAAAACACCTCATATATTTAAAATTAATTGAAATTAAATGTTTTAGAAAAAAAAATTAGGGGTAAAAATGTTTTAATGGGGGGAAAATTGCAGTCAGAGTCTTCCTTCATACGAATGCCTCCAACCCGAAAAAAATTTACAAAGGTACCTGATGGTCCTGGAGGAACATAAGATTCTAGTTGCAGGCATAGATTCGCTGCACAGCGCATGAGAGAGATGTCTTTCACGTACGTACGGACAAGCTGGAGTCATGTGGGCCTGGACCACCAATCACTATGCAGTATTCTCATTGATAAAAATGGGAACTCCATACGATTCCCAGTACTATCAATGAGAATAACCACCTAAAACACCGAAACACAGCATTATAAATAAATAAAACACCTCACATATTTAAAATTAATTGAAATTAAATGTAATTAAATGTTTTAGAAAAAAAATATATATTTGGGAATTTTTTTAGTACTTAAGATCGCTGGGCTATCACCCATTTTACCTAAAAAGTGGAAAGTTGGGCTGGAACATCGCCCAAAGATCGCCGGTCCAATTTTCGTTTCACATCACTGAGGTCATCGCCCACACATCACCCAATGCAACTTTTGGCACATCTCCCACACATCGCCGGGTTGATCGCTCGTCGAGAAGATCGCTGGACATCGCTGGAGAAAAGCTGCTCCTACCTAGCACTGTTCACAGAATTTGGCACTACGGACGCCATTTTGAAAATCGGAGGAAGTGAGAGGCTGCTTAAAGAAGGGGCTTATAATTTGTGAGTTATTTAAGGGCCTTAGTTACTGATTGATCCACTCACATTTATATTTATATTTATATTTATTTTATTACAAAGGGCATTTATAGCAATAGTGATAGTAATGGGGTCTGTAACTTTTCTACCATTATTTGTAAATGCTCACATGCTGGAGTCTGAACTTGGGTTTAGTGAAGGGCCCAATCAAAGAGGTGGCAGACTAATGTGGAGGAGGAGACCGTACACCTGACGAACTTACAGGGAAAAGCAATTATACCTGAACTTGTCTGATAACACGTGCCTTAGGAGGCTGTGCTTCTGAAAGGAGGTCATCGATGAGATATGCCAGCTCATCAAGGGAGATCTACATCCTACCAGCACTATCAGGACCGCACTGGCCATTGAGGTAAAGGGTCCTGTGGCACTATCCTGCTAGGTACTATCTGTGGTATCTCTCAGCATGCCACACATTGCTCCATTCGGCAGGTGAATCAAGCCCTTAACGCATGCAAGATGGACTTTATAAGCTTCCCTATGACCAGGGAGACACAGACCAGGAGGGTTTTGGGTTTCTCAAGGATAGCAAACTTCCCCAAAGTGCAGGGAGCAATAGACTGCACACACATCGCCCTGAAAGCACCTTTACAGGATGCGGAGATGTTTTGTAACTGAAAGGGATTCCACTCCCTGAATGTGCAGCTCGTTGTCAACCACAACCAAATAATCATGGCAGTAAATGCTAAATTTCCAGGCAGCATCCATGATGCACACATCCTGCGTGAGAGTGCTGTACCTGACCTGTTTAACAGTCAGCCATAAGGTCATGGTTGGATGCTGGGGGATAAAGGATATGGCCTTGCTAACTGACTCATAACCCCCCTGCGTAATCCCCAGCTAGAAGCCGAGAAGCGTTACAATGAAAGCCATATAGCTATATGCAATATCGTCAAAAACACAATTGGAGTGCTGAAGCAGCGCTTCAGATGCGTGGACCACTCTGCAGGCAGCCGACAATACCACTCTGACCAGGTCACTGAGTTTATTGTAGTGTGTTGCATGTTACATAACCTAGTTATAAGGAGAGGACAACAATTGCCAGATGGGACTGCCAGTCCACCTTAGGAAGGAGTGGAGGCGGAAGAGGCAGAGGAGGAGGAGGAGGAGAAGGCAGAGGCTAATGAGGACCTCGGGGAGGACAATCAGCCTGGCGATGAACCCAAGCCCCAAGCCCCCCCCGTGGGAGTTGCGCGGCTCCAAAACTGTTGCGTCAGCAGCTCATAAATGAATGATTTGCATGAACTTACATTGGGGACAGTCACAGTTACAGTTATGGAAAGACAACAGTTGCAGTTGTGTTACATTTCATCCTGGCCTGGCCTGGCCATTGCGTTCCAACAATTGTATTCATGTTTTACCTTACCTTACATTATTAGAAGACACTGCTCAACAATTGTAAAATGCAATAACCTTTTTTAATGATTTAACAAACAATTTAACTAATTTTTTTTGTAAGTGTAACACCCTCCCCCCCGCACCACCCCATCCCACCCCAACAGTCAACAATAAATTTACAAAACAATAACAATAAGAACAATATAACAATAATAACAACAATAATAACAACAACAATAAAACAACAATAACACATCCCCCTCCCTACCTGTGGCCATTTTTCCTTCCAGATCCTTTACCCCACCCCTACAGGGGCAGGGAGGTGTTGCTACAGTTGTACAGGGCATTGGTGAGGCCACACCTGGAGTATTGTGTACAGTTTTGGTCTCCTAACCTGAGGAAGGACATTCTTGCTATTGAGGGAGTGCAGCGAAGGTTCACCAGACTGATTCCCGGGATGGCGGGACTGACCTATCAAGAAAGACTGGATCAACTGGGCTTGTATTCACTGGAGTTCAGAAGAATGAGAGGGAACCTCATAGAAACATTTAAAATTCTGACGGGGTTAGACAGGTTAGATGCAGGAAGAATGTTCCCAATGTTGGGGAAGTCCAGAACCAGAGGTCACAGTCTAAGGATAAGGGGTAAGCCATTTAGGACCGAGATGCGGAGGAACTTCTTCACCCAGAGAGTGGTGAACCTGTGGAATTCTCTACCACAGAAATTTGTTGAGGCCAATTCACTAAATATATTCAAAAAGGAGTTAGATGAGGTCCTTACTACTAGGGGGATCAAGGGGTATGGCGAGAAAGCAGGAATGGGGTACTGAAGTTGAATGTTCAGCCATGAACTCATTGAATGGCGGTGCAGGCTAGAATGGCCGAATGGCCTACTCCTGCACCTATTTTCTATGTTTCTATGTTTCTATGCTCGCCTTTGAGTCAGAGAGTGTTGCTTCAAGTTACATTCCAGAGACTTGAGGACAATATCTAAGATGGTACTCTAGTGCAGTACTGAAGGATTGCAGCACTGTCAGAGATGCTGCTTTTCAGATGAGATGTTAAACTGAGGTCCTGTCTGCCCTCTCAGGTGGACATAAAAGATCCCATTACACTATTGCAAAGCAGAGCAGTGAAGATCTCCCTAGTATCCTGGCCCATGTTTATCCCTGTTCCAACATAACTAAAAAAAAGATTATCTGGTCATAACCTTATTATTGTTTGTGCGATCTCGTTTCCGACATTACAAGTGACTACGCTTCAAAAGTCCTTCGTTGGCTCCAAAATGCTTTGGGATGTCCTGAGGCAATGAAAGGCATAAGGCTTTCTTTCTTTCTAAGCCAATTAGGCTAATTCAAGATCGTTTAGGTGCAGGTGAGCAAGAGTTAAAGATTGGGGACCCCTGTCATGTATGTATGCTTGGGGTTACTAGCCATCAGGTGGCGCCACTGTTGGAGGTCATTGGGCTGTACACATATGTGTGTGGCCCAGGTATAAAAGGCAAGCCATCATGTAATGTAATCACTTTGGGCCCTAATAAAGCAGAGCCAGGTTTATACCTGTGTTAGTTTACAGTATTCAGTCTATCGAGTTATTACATACATAACATTTGCCGACGAGGTAACTTAAGAACCTTCACATGCAAAAATGAACACAATTGGAATTCTAGAGAGATTTGTGGAGGAAGAGGACTGGGCAGATTTTGTAGCTCACCTGGACCAGTATTTTGTGGCCAACAAAATGGATGAACCCATTGACGCAGTTAGGCGCAGGGCGGTCTTCCTCACAGTTTGCGGTCCGAAAATCTATGGACTCATAAAGAATCTTCTCTCGCCTGCAAGTCCAACCGACAAGGACTATGAGAAATTGTGTGCTCTGGTACGTGACCATCTCAAACCAGGAGAAGGCATCATCATCTCACAATATCGATTCTACAAGCACGTTTGTTCTGAGGGCCAGGATGTGTCGGAATTCGTTGCCGACCTAAGACGTCTAGCTGGACCGTGTAAGTTTGAAAACGTGTTGGGAGACATGCTGCGGGACTTCTTTGTAATGGGCATCAACTATGAGGTGATCCTGTGTAAGCTACTGGCGATGGAGACGCTGGATTTGAGCAAGGCCATCACGATTGCCCAGGTATGCATGACGATGGACAAAAACTTAAAGCAGATATAATCGAAAAATCAGAACTCGGCAAGTACTGTAAACAAGATTGTATCGTCGTTTGGCAGAGCTGCATATGGCAGGGCCTACTCGACTGCGTATGCAAAACTTGTGGCTGCCCGAAGTCCGATTTCACCATGTTGACATTGTGGGGGCAATCATCTGCCTCATCAGTGTCAGTTTAAACAGTACATTTGTAAAGGCTGTTCGAGACTGGGGCATCTCCAGCGCATGTGTCCGCAACTGAGCAAGCATTCTGCAACTCACCACATGGAGGATGATGACCAGTATAGCGCGGATCCAGATATGCAATCCGAGATACCAGAGGAGGAAGTATATGGACTGTATTCGTTCCTAACAAAGAGCCAACCGATAATGATTCATGTGAAACTTAATGGTGTACCAGAACCGATGGAATTGGACACGGGTGCAAGTCAATCAATAATGAGCCAGAGGACATTCGATAAGTTGTGGGATACTAAGGCTGTGAGGCCTAAGCTGAGTCCAATGCTAAGTTGCGTACGTACACTAAAGAACTCATAACGGTGATTGGCAGTGCGGTAGTCAAGGTGTCGTATGATGGTGCGGTTCGTGATTTACCATTATGGATTGTTCCAGGCAATGATCCAACGCTGTTCAGCAGGAATTGGCTAAAAAAAATCAAATGGAATTGGAACGAGATCAAAGCGTTGTTGTTGGAGGATGACACTCCATGTGCTCAAGTGCTGAGTAAGCTCCCCTCGCTGTTTGAACCAGGCATCGGCAATTTCACGGGAGCCAAGGTGCAGATCCACATGGACTCTGATGCAAGACCCGTCCATCATAAAGCTCGGGCGGTTCTGTACATGATGAGGGAGAAGGTCGAAATCGAACTGGACAGACTCCAGCATGAAAGGGTCAAATCACCGGTCGAATTTAACGAATGGGCCAGCCCCATTGTTCCTGTGTTGAAGAGTGATGGTACTGTCAGGATTTGTGGAGACTACAAGGTTACGATCAACCGAGTTTCGAAACAGGATCAATATCCGTTACCGAAGGCTGATGATCTGTTTGCAATGCTAGCCGGGGGGGAAGTCGTTCACGAAACCGGATCTGAAGTCGGCCTACATGACACAGGAGATCGAGACATCGAAGAAACTTACGTGTATCAACACTCATAAAGGACTGTTTATCTACAACACGTGTCCTTTTGGAATTCACTCGGCTGCAGCCATATTTCAGAGGAACATAGAGAGTCTACTGAAGTACATCCATAGAACCATTGTGTTCCAAGATGACATCCTGGTCACAGATCGTCACACCGCCAAACATCTGCACAACTTGGAAGAGGTTCTACATTGTCTGGACAAAGTGGGACTTAGACTGAAACGTTCGAAGTGCGTCTTCATGGCATCGGAAGTCGAATTCCTCAGGAAGAAAATTGCTGCTGACGGCATCAGGCCTACGGACTCTAAAACCAAGGCCATCAAGAATGCACCCAAGCCTCAGAATGTGACGGAGCTGTATTCGTTCCTTGGTATACTCAACAACTTCGGTAATTTCCTACCTAGATTGAGCACTTCATTAGAGCCACTGCACATGCTGCTGAGAAAAGGCGACAACTGGGTTTGGGGTGTGTCTCAAGATAGAGCTTTTGAGAAAGCTACTAATCTGCTTTGCTCTAACAAGCTGCTGGTACATTATGGTCCGTGTAAGCATCTAGTATTAGCCTGTGATGCTTCGTCATATGGAATTGGTTGCGTGCTCCAACAAGCTAATTATTCGGGTAAACTACAATCTGTTGCATAAGCTTCTAAAAGTTTGTCAAAGGCAGAAAGAGCCAACAGCATGGTAGAAAAAGAAGCACTAGCCTGTGTGTATGGGGTTAAAAATATGCATCAGAAAACCTGTTTGGTCTTCGGTTTGAACTGGAAACAGATCACAAGCCACTCATTTCATTGTTTTCGGAAGACAAAGGTATCAATATCAATGCATCGTCCCGCATCCAGAGGTGGGTGCTGACATTATCTGCCTATGATTATGTCATTCGCCATAGACCTGGCACCGAGAATTATGCCGATGCACTGAACCGTCTGCCGTTGCCCACACCGGAGGTGGAGATGCCACAACCTGCAGACCTACTGTTAGTTAAGGATGCTTTTGAAAGTGAAGGAACCCCTGTCACGGCTGTATAAGTTAAGACCTGGACTAGCCAGGATCCGATATTATCGGTTATGAACCATTTTGTGCTTAGTGGTAATTGCTCTGCCATACCCAGTAAATGGGTGATGAGACTAAACCTTACAATCGTCGCAAAGGTGAACTGTCTATTCAGTCAGATTGTTTACTGTGGGGTAATCGTGTTGTTATGCCTAAGAAAGGCAGAGAGAAATTTGTACATTATTTACATAGCACTCATCCCGGTATTGTCATGATGAAAGCCATTGCCAGGTCTCATGTATGGTGGCCGGGAATTGACTCTGATCTGGAATCATGTGTGCATCAGTGCAACACTTGCATGCAGCTCAGCAAAGCACCAGCGGAATCGCCACTGAGTCTGTGGTCGTGGCCATCTCAACCATGGTCCTGGATCCACATCGACTTTGCAGGTCCCTTCCTGGGAAAGATGTTTTTAGTTGTGGTGGATGCATATTTGAAGTGGATAGAGTGTATAATCATGTCATCCAGTACATCCACAGCTACCATTGAGAGCCTTCATGTCATGTTTGCCACCCATGGTCTGCCCGACATCGTTGTAAGCGACAACGGACCTTGCTTCACTAGTCTGGATTTTCAAGAGTTAATGAAACTCAATGGTATCAAACATGTGAAGTCAGCACCATTCAAACCCGCATCTAATGGTCAAGCAGAGTATGAAACGTGTAACTGAAGGTTCACTGCAGACTCGCTTGTCATGCATATTGCTTAGTTACAGGACAAGACCCCACGCGCTTATCGGGGTCCCCCCTGCTGAACTATTGATGAAGAGAGGTCTCAAGACCAAGCTCTCTCTTGTCCACCCTGACTTGAACGATCATGTTGAACACAGACGTCAATGTCAGCAGTGGTATTATGATCGCGCTGCTGTGTCACACGACATTTCTGTTACCGATCCTGTGTATGTACTAAATTATGGTTAAGGTCCCAAGTGGATCGCCTGTACTGTTACGGCCAAGGAGGGTAACAGAGTGTTAATCATCAAGCTCAAGAATGGGCAAACATGCAGGAAACATGTTGATCAGATAAAGCTGCGGCACACGGATAAACTGGAACAGTCTGAGGAAGACACAATCAGTGACCAACCAACCTACCCTCAGTCATCAGAGGACTCTGCTGTCATCAATGAATCTGGACTTTCAATCCCTGACATGGTCATTGCCACTCCCATCAGATCGGCTACCCAGCCCCCAGTCATAACTGAAGGGAGTGGTGGGTCTGTCAGCTTGCCTTCCTGACCAGAGCAGTTTCAAATCGCTCCCACTCCCTGGTTCTTGAGCTTGGGTTTATTAATCAGGCTGTGATAAACTGCAGCAGACAACTGTTTTTTGTACAAAGAAGGTTTGGGTTTTATTCAAGAAAGCAAATAACACAAATACACTCCAATAAAACTGTAAAATCTTATAAAAAGGTTCTAAACAATGGGGAATACTTTATTACATGTAATAAATACAACAGAAATACCTCCCACCTCCCACTCACTCTCTAACTAGGTCAACTCTAGGGCTCCAGGGATTTATGCTCACCAGATCCTTCCTTTGATAGCTAGGGTTGTTTCACAGTTTCGGGGTTCTTTGGTTATAGCTGGTTTGCCTTGCCATACTCCGGACGTGGTAGATAGCTCTGCTGCATATTGAAGCCAGTTGGGGTGAGTCCGCTGATGCGGTTAGACGTATTTTGGATTTATCTCTGGTAATTAACAATAGGGTTTTAAGTTCTTTAGGTCATTTTTACCAGCTGGATAGTCTAGGCACAAATTGTAGAGTGGAAAACTTGCGTGGACCCCGATTTTCTTGCTGGTTGATTTTCCTGGTTGGTTTCGTCGGTCGCGGCGGTCCAGTTGATGGTTGTTACCAAGTCAGTTGGTATTGATGTTCCACTGATTGTTTTTTTTTTAAGTTCTTTTCTCCGATGTTGCAATGTTTCTTCCTGTGTTTTTTCGCCGTGTGCTCTCGATCTTGATCTTGTTGTTCCGAATTGATGGTCAGATACTTCTTCCTCTTGGTATGATAGGCCCTCAGTTATACTCTGAGAGGCTGCTTAATCTTCGTGCCAAATCTAACGTTTCTTTTGTTTAAGTTTTGCTGCCCATTGATTTTAAGTGGTGTTTGCCATGTATGTAACTTTCATGTAACTGTAACCTTCATGTAACAACACTGTACACTGTATACACCTAAGAAATGCACACCTTGACCACAGGGAGCGAACTTGTGGGAGACACTCCTCACCTGGTCATCCAGGTATATAAAGGGAGGTCTCACGCAGGGTCATGACTTCTTGGTCCTGTGAATAAAGGTACAGGTCACAGAGTGACCTTATCTCCAGTATGTGCCTCATGTTGATTTACAGCAGTTTACAGTAGAGTGTAAGGACACAACATTTGGCGATGAGAAACGGGAATCAACGACTCACGCAAATAGCCATCGGTAGCACAGAGAAACAGTACTGTGTTGGTGAGGACTGGGACGATTTCGTTGAGAGGCTCCATAGAAACATAGAAAATAGGTGCAGGAGTAGGCCATTCGGCTCTTCGAGCCTGCCATTCAATAAGATCATGGCTGATCATTCCCTCAGTACCCCTTTCCTGCTTTCTCTCCATACCCCTTGATCCCCTGAGCTGTAAGGGCCATATCTAACTCCCTCTTGAATATATCCAACGAACTGGCATCAACAACTCTCTGCGGCAGGGAATTCCATAGGTTAACAACTCTCTGAGTGAAGAAGTTTCTCCTCATCTCAGTCCTAAATGGCCTACCCCTTATCCTACGACTATGTCCCCTGGTTCTGGACTTCCCCAACATCGGGAACATTCTTCCCACATCTAACATGTCCACTCCCATCAGAATCTTAAACGTTTCTATGAGATCCCCTCTCATCCTTCTAAACTCCAGTGAATAAAGGCCCAGTTGACCCAGTCATAAAAACATAAGAATTAGGAACAGGAGTAGGCCATCTAGCCCCTCGAGTCTGCTCCGCCGTTCAATAAGATCATGGCTGATCTGGCCGTGGACTCAGCTCCACTTACCCACCCGCTCTCCGTAACCCTTAATTCCCTTATTGGTTAAACATCTATCTATCTGTGACTTAAATACATTCAATGAGCTAGCCTCAACTGCTTCCTTGGGCAGAGAATTCCACAGATTCACAACCCTCTGGGAGAAGAAATTCCTTCTCAACTCGGTTTTAAATTGGCTCCCCCGTATTTTGAGGCTGTGCCCCCTAGTTCTAGTCTCCCCGACCAGTGGAAACAACCTCTCTGCCTCTATCTTGTCTATCCCTTTCATTATTTTAAATGTTTCTATAAGATCACCCCTCATCCTTCTGAACTCCAACGAGTAAAGACCCAGTCTACTCAATCTATCATCATAAGGTAACCCCCTCATCTCGGAATCAGCCTAGTGAATCGTCTCTGTACCCCCTCCAAAGCCAGTATATCCTTCCTTAAGTAAGGTGACCAAAACTGCACGCAGTACTCCAGGTGCGGCCTCACCAATACCCTATACAGTTGCAGCAGGACCTCCCTGCTTTTGTACTCCATCCCTCTTGCAATGAAGGCCAACATTCCATTCGCCTTCCTGATTACCTGCTGCACCTGCAAACTAACTTTTTGGGATTCATGCACAAGGACCCCCAGGTCCCTCTGCACCGCAGCATGTTGTAATTTCTCCCCATTCAAATAATGTTCCCTTTTACTGTTTTTTTTCCCAAGGTGGATGACCTCACACTTTCCGACATTGTATTCCATCTGCCGAACCTTAGCCCATTCGCTTAACCTATCCAAATCTCTTTGCAACCTCTCTGTGTCCTCGACACAACCCGCTTTCCCACTAATCTTAGTGTCATCTGCAAATTTTGTTACACTACGCTCTGACCCCTCTTCCAGGTCATCTATGTATATTTTAAACAGTTGTGGTCCCAGCACCAATCCCTGTGGCACACCGCTAACCACCGATTTCCAACCCGAAAAGGACCCATTTATCCAGACTCTTTGCTTTCTGTTCGCCAGCCAATTCTCTATCCATGCTAATACATTTCCTCTGACTCCGCGTAACTCTATCTTCTGCAGTAACCTTTTGTGTGGCACCTTATCGAATGCCTTTTGGAAATCTAAATACACCACATCCATCGGTACCCCTCTATCCACCATGCTCGTTATATCCTCAAAGAATTCCAGTAAATTAGTTAAACATGATTTCCCTTTCATGAATCCATGCTGCGTCTGCTTGATTGCACTATTCCTATCTAGATATCCCGCTATTTCTTCCTTAATGATAGTTTCAAGCATTTTCCCCACTACAGATGTTAAACTAACCGGCCTCTCCTCATATGTAAGTCCTGCCATCCCCGGAATTAGTGTGGTGAACCTTCGCCGCACTCCCTCAATAGCAAGAACGTCCTTCCTCAGATTAGGAGACCAAAACTGCACACAATATTCCAGCAGAGCTTTGTCACGAAAGATTGGCTGGGAGCGGCAGCGGCTGACAAGCCAAGGGCGCATCTACTGACCAGCTGTGGACCTAAGACGTACGCGCTGATGAAAGACCTGCTCGTACCCGAGAAGTCGGCGGGCAAGACCTTTGAGGAGCTCAGCAAACTGATCGGTGAGCACCTCAAACCGGCGAGCAGTATACACATGGCCCCGATTCTATATGCACCGACGTCGGGAAGGGCAGAGCATACCGGACTTTGTTGCAGACCTTCGGCGCTTAGCCAGCCTCTGTAAGTTCACAGACACCTGCAGGGGGGAGATGTTACGGGATTTCTTCATTGAGGGCATTGGTCATGCCGGTATTTTTAGGAAGCTAATTGAGACCAAGGACTTGACCTTGGAAGCAGCGGCGTTGATGGCTCAAACCTTCATGGCGGGGGAGGAGGAAACCAAAATGATATACACGCGCAACTCTGCTCCCAACATGGCGATGGAGCAGGGAGTTAACATGGCAAACACGACTCAGAACCCCGCAGGCAGGCAAGGGCAATCTTGACACCAATCAGGCAGTAACAGACTCTAGGGTGGGTCCTCAACACAGACAATGGCAGGGTGAACGGACATTTCCACCATCACAAGGGACAATACATCCCGGGATGGGACCATTTGATACCCACTAACAGAGTGCTTAAGAGTAATCAAAGAGACAATCAGAGAGGAATGCCTGATAATAGCTCTTTTGTTCACAACAATCTCAGCTCCTGCTGGAGGTGCAGGGGCAGACATGCTACGAAAACCTGCAGGTTTCAACAATTTATCTGCAGAAATTGTAACTTCAGTGGACATTTAGCCAGAATCTGCAGGAAGCCCGCAGCGAGGCTGGTTCACGAAGCGAATAAACCACAAGCGGGGTCTGCAAGGCAGGGTTATGCTTGGGACACAGCAATGGACGCTGAAGTTCAGCGGGTTCAGGTGGCAAACATCCACAGCTCATACACAAAGATGCCACCTATGATGATGAGAGTACTGTTAAACGGCATCCCGGTACGCATGGAGCTGGACACAGGAGCAGCCAGTCACTTATGAGTGTCCAACAATTCGAGAAACTATGGCCACTCAGAGCTAGTAGACCCAAACTAGAACGCATTAACATGCAATTACGGATGTACACGAAAGAGATCATCCCAGTGCTAGGCAGTGCAATGTTGGTGGTCACACATAATGGATCAGAGAACCGGCTGCCACTCTGGATTGTCCCGGGAAATGGTCCGGCGCTTTTGGAGAGGATCTGGCTAGCCGAGATGAGCTGGAAATGGGGGGATGTGCACACCATTTCATCTGTGGAGCGAAGTTCATGCTCACAGGTTCTACACAAGTTTGAGTCACTATTTCAACCTGGTGTCGGGACGTTCAAAGGTACCAAAGTAGTGATACGCATCACCCCGGACGCCAGACCAGTGCACCACAAAGCCAGAGCTGTGCCGTATGTGATGCGGGAGAAAATTGAGAGAGAGTTGGACAGGTTGCTAAGAGAGGGCATCATCTCACCCGTTGAATTCAGCGACTGGGCGAGCCCCATTGTTCCCGTCCTAAAAACGGATGGCTCAGTCAGGATCTGTGGCGACTACAAGGCCACCATCAACCGAGTGTCACTACAGGACCAATACCCGCTCCCGAGAGCAGAGGATTTTTTTGCCATGCTGGCAGGCGGCAAGCTGTTCACCAAGTTGGACCTCACTTCGGCCTACATGACCCAAGAACTGGCCGAAGAATCCAAGCTACTGACCACCATCACCACGCACAAGGGGCTGTTTGTCTACAACAGGTGTCCGTTTGGCATTCGTTCAGCAGCCGCTATCTTTCAAAGGAACATGGAAAGCCTGCTCAAATCCATCCCCAGAACAATTGTATTTCAAGACGACATCCTTATCACGGGTCGAGACACCGAGGAACACCTCCACAGCCTGGAGGAGGTGCTACGCCGACTGGACTGGGTAGGCCTGCGACTAAAGATGTCCAAGTGTGTGTTTTTAGCCTCAGAGGTCGAGTTTTTGGGCAGGAGGGTTGCCGCAGACGGGATCCGGCCTACCGAATCCAAAACGGAGGTGATCCGCCGTGCACCCAGGCCCGGTAACTCATTGGAGTTGCGTTCATTTCTGGGACTATTGAACTATTTCGGGAACTTTCTGCCGAACTTAAGCACATTGTTGGAACCGCTACACGTGCTCCTGCGTAAGGGTTGCGATTGGTTTTGGGGGGACTGTCAGGAACGGGCTTTCAATTGGGCGCGGAACCTGCTTTGTTCTAATAAGCTGTTGACCCTGTACAACCCCTGTAAGAAATTGGTTTTGACATGCGATGCATCATCCTATGGGGTTGGGTGCGTGTTGCAGCAGAGTAATGGTGAGGGCCAACTCCAACCTGTGGCTTATGCTTCCAAGTCGCTCTCCCAAGCAGAAAGGGGATATGGGATGATTGAAAAGGAAGCACTCGCATGTGTCTACGGGGTGAAAAAGATGCACCAGTACCTTTTTGGCAGAAGCTTCGAGTTAGAAACAGACCACAAGCCATTAACATCCCTGCTGTCCGACAGCAAAGCTGTCAATGCCAATGCGTCAGCTCGCATACAGCGATCGGCTCTCACGCTGGCTGCGTATGACTACACCATACGGCATCGGCCAGTCACCGAAAACTGCGCTGACGTGCTCAGCAGGCTTCCACTGGCCACCACTGAGGGGGCAGCGGAGCAAAGCGCTGAGATCGTCATGGCTGTCGATGCTTTCGACAGCGCAGGCTCCCCCATCACAGCCCACCAGATCAAAATCTGGACAAACAGAGATCCCCTCCTATCCTTGAGTAAGAAATGTGTTCTGACTGGGGATTGTGCACCCGCACACGGACCATGCCCTGAAGAGGTCAGACCGTTTCACAGACGGATGGATGAACTCTCCATCCAAGCCGAATGCCTACTATAGGGCAGCCAGGTAGTCATGCCCCAGAAGGGAAGGGAAGCATTCATCAGGGAACTCCGCAACGAGCACCTCGGCATTGTGCTAATGAAGACCATTGCCCGGTCACATGTATGGTGGCCGGGAATTGATACAGACCTAGAACACTGTGTTCGCAGGTGCACGACGTGTGCCCAGTTGGGCAATGCCCCCAGGAAGGCCCACTCAGCCCGTGGCCCTGGCCCACGAAGCCATGGTCACGTATTCACATAGACTACGCAGGCCCATTCATGGGGAAAATGTTCCTCATTGTTGTTGATGCGTACTCGAAATGGATCGAGTGCATCATATTGAATTCGTGCACGACATCCACCACAGTGGAGAGTCTGCGTGCGGTCTTTGCGATCCACAGCTTGCCGGACATCCTGGTTAGCGACAACGGCCTGTGCTTCACTAACTATGAATTCCGGGAATTCATGTCGGGTAATGGCATCAAGCATGTCAGGACAGCACCGTTCAAGCCGGCTTCCAATGGCCACGTGGAACGTGCGGTCCAAATCCTAAAACAAGGCATACTCCAGATTCAAGAACCCTCCCTTCAATGCCGCCTATCGCGCCTATCGTGCCTCCTGCTGGCCTACAGGTCCCGACCGCATTCGCTCATTGGAGTCCCGCCAGCGGAACTACTGAATTGAAACATACACTTAAAACTCGGCTGTCCCTCATTCATCCAGTCTTGTCAGACATTGTTGAGGGCAAGCGCCAGTCCCAAAATGAGTGCCACGACCGTAACTCAAAGGGGAGATGTATAGAAATCGATGACCCTGTATTTGTTCTTAATCACGCTTTGGGCCCAAGTGGCTTGAGGGTACTGTAATTGGTAAAGAGGGGATAGGATCATAAGGTCAGACTTAACAATGGACAGATATGCCGCAAGCATCTGGACCAAGTAAAAAAAAGGTTCAGCATGGACACTGAGGAACCTGAGGAAAATCATGAGATGCTGTCCACACCTCTGCCAGTGAACGAGCAACAAGAACCTTCAGCAGCATGCACAGTCCCTGAGGCCAACCCGGACAAGCCGGAATCACCACCGGTGACAAAGACGCATGCCAAGTCTCAACAACCAGAGCCCCAACTGCGGCGCTCCACGAGAGAACGTCGACCACCTGAAAGACTCAATCTTTGACCCAAAGACGTTGGGGGGAGGTGATGTCATGTATGTAACCTTCATGTAACTGTAACCTTCATGTAACAACACTGTACACTGTATACACCTAAGAAATACACACCTTGACCACAGGGAGCGAACTTGTGGGAGACACTCCTCACCTGGTCATCCAGGTATATAAAGGGAGGTCCCACGCAGGGTCATGACTTCTTGGTCCTGTGAATAAAGGTTCAGGTCACAGAGTGACCTTGTCTCCAGTATGTGCCTCGTGCTGATTTACAGCAGTTTACAGTAGAGTGTAAGGACACAACAGTCTTCTTTGTTTAAGTTTTGGCGGGCTAGCTAACTTAAACTTATTAAATGTTTTAATCTGGCGTTGATAGACTTTGGGATCGCGGTCCTCCTTATTTATGAGCTGATAAGCTCTTGTCCATTGTAGTATCACTGCTTTGGCTTCGGGAAGTCTGGGCTGAGCCAGATATTTCTATGCATGTCGAAAAGGTGTTGAAATATATATGTTCTATTTGGGTCTTGTGGGTGAGGTGGATAATGTTTCCTCCGTGGTTGATTGTTTAAATGCTAATGTTTTCTGGGAGTTAAATAGCTCCCCCAGACAAACTGATTAGCTGCAATATCCAAATTCTAAAGATAAAGGTTGATCCCACCTATCTGTTTCTGCAGCTTTTCCCCACAGGCCCAAACATGCCTTTTAAAATCCTAAACTTGGTTAAGACTCGTAGATTTATTCCATATGCATTTTAGGATCTCAAACTTTCTGTTTAATAGGCCCAACTCGAATTTCTTTTTCAGTGAGTCCAAACACTGAGGTGTTTCCACAAATTTTGGAATCTTACATAACAGACTCAGAACGCTCACCCAAGGCTGGAGTTGAACTGAGATGATCAACTCGGGAGTGGAAAGCCCTGGACCATCTCAATTTGTAAAACCACTGTTACTAATATCCTAAAGGGGGATATTGTCATGTATGTATGCTTGGGATTACTATCCACCAGGTGGCGCCACTGTTGGAGGTCACAGGGCTGTACGCACGTGTGTACGGCCCAGGTATAAAAGGCAAACCATCATGTAATGTAATCACTTTGGGCCCGAATAAAGCCCAGCCAGGATTGTTTACAGTATTCAGTCTATCGAGTTATTACATACGTAACAACCTTGACTGTGCAGAATCTACACTAAAACCAGGTAGCCTACTGGAACAGAGAACTGGTGGGCTTCCCATTGTTTGTCTAGCTTGGTTCACCATTCCCTTCGGGACACAGAATGGCAAGGTCAGCTGGAGCTGATTGGGAAGAATCCCTACCCATAATGACAGGGCGACTTGTCCAAGTCCCATAATAAGGCAAGTGACATACAATTTACAGCCCTCAGTATGGATTTTAAAATCCTTGCAGATTGTGCTGTTCTCAGAAAGCATTTGAAATTATTTGAAAGAAGCCAGCATTCCTTTTTTGTGTTGCCGTTTTTATTAGATATAGGCTTGAGGACAATGCCTCCACGAGAACATCAGCCATTCAATCTCAGACAGCTCTCATGCAGTCTCAGCATGATGCCACACAAACTCTGACTGCTGCCATCATGGCTGGGTCTACTACCGTCAACTGGGGCTTTCACAGTGTCGCAGCAGGCCAGCAATGTGAGCTGCAACAGATTGCTAGGGATGCTGAGGTGCTGCGCCAAAGGAGTGGCAGTGAGTCAGTGGAGCAGGAAGCTGCTGTTCTCAGGATGACAGCATTCCTGCTCCCACCACTGCCATTCCACCATTTCCCTTATCACTGCCTGTTATCCATCCAACCCAGGCTGCTGCTGCCCATGCTGAGATGGTGCAGTCTTCAGCCAGGCTTTCCAGGCCCAGAGCTGGTCCAGGGTGTCCTATAAGCCCAGAGCTGGTCGACACCATCTGGAGTCTCCCACACGGACACTCAGCACCTTCCACGAGCCCTGCTGTAGCCACTGGGCCAACAGGTTATCGGAGCACTAGAGTAGGGAAAGGCACAATAACGAGAGGCACAAAGAGATTGCACAAGGGTGAATAGTTAATCGTTAATATTTTTGTGAACTGATTATTGATAAATTTATTAATTCAGTTTAGATTCATTTGTGGTGTCTCTCATTTCAGCTTAGCACTATGATATGGCCTGTGTCAGGGATGGAATGATGGGGATGTGGTGAGCAACAGTGATCTGGGGTTTAATTCATTCGTACTGCAGTCTGATAAGGCAGTCACACACCGCCCTTCCAAAAGGCCGATTGAGCGGCTGCCTCCTCCCTCGCTCCTGTTGCTATTCCTCATCATCATCCTCCTTGTCTTCTTCTTCCTTCTCTTGAGATGGTTCCACAATTCCTGGTGGCAAGGGTTGGGCCCTCATGATGGCCAAGTTGAGAAGCACGCAGCAGACCACCACGAAATGGGACACCCACTCCGCCGAGTACTGGAGGGCTCCTCTCGAGAGGTCAAGGCAGCGGAACCATTGCTTGAGCATCCCGATGGTCTGCTCGACGATGTTCCTGGTGGCAGCATGGCTCTCATTATCTGAGGTTTGCATGCTTATTGACGTCACGATCTGCTTGGCGCTGAAGTTCCCGGTGCTAATGTGTAGTGGTGGCACTGGGGGGGGAGCGAATTTGGCATGTGTCACTGGATTCGTCTCGCCGCAGTGCTACTACCTCCATACCCCATTAGCTCCCCCACCAGGCACTAAGAGTAGGCGCTAAGGTACTGAATTTCTCCCCCTTTATTACCCAATTGGTTAATTCGTCAGTCAAGCAGTCTTTTCTCCCATCTTCAATATTTTTCTAACTGATAAAAAAGGTTGTTCAAGGAAATTGAAAAAACATAAATCTTTTTAATGTCCCTGTGATTGTACTCTCAGCAGTGTCCTAGCGATTCACCTTTAGTTCCTGGAAACTCCAGGACAATCCTGGAGGGTTGGCGACACTCCGGCAGAAAATCAGCATCCTGCGTGTTTTACACGATGAAGCTCATGTCGATTAAATGGTGAATTTTCCGCTTGTGTTTGATTGTTGGCACAGCACGCGAGTGAGGGATTAAGCTGAATCAGACACAGTGTTGCGTACCATGGCCAGATGACACATAAATGCATCTTTGATTCAGATTACATGTGGAAATGGAGGCCTTTCCACCCACAGCTGGGGCCGAGGTCATGATTCACAAGCTGGAAAATGAATGCGTGGGGAGAGCAGAACATGTGTTTTTAATAAGTATGATTCAGAGTGACTTAATTTGTAAAATAAATACGGTTAGCCCAGGGTACTTCACCTCACAATGTGCTTCTTATGTGACAGTAGTGTGTAGTATCAATATGTATTTAGCAAACCAGAGTTTATTTAGCTGTTGCTAGGTGGAGAATGATAAGCCATGAGTCTCCATGTAAATGGAAAGAGAGAAAAGACGGGAAAAATGAGGGGTGGCACGTTGTGGTAGTGGTGTGGAGGGAGTGGTGTGGCGTGCTGGGACGATCGGTTGCATACTGGTCTCTCAGTGTTGCGTCCTGAAATGAGATGAAAGTCTCCTCCGTTTGTTGACTGTAATGTAGTTCCCAAAGTCACTGTGTGAGACTGTTGTGTATGCAATAACTGTTAGACTGAGTACTGTTTAACTCCAAGAGGTATGACCTTGGCTCTGCTTTATTAAGGCCCAAAGTGACTAATATACAAAATGGCTGGCCTTTTATACTTTTATACTGCGCACATGGGCGTGCAGCCCAGTGGCCTCCAACAGTGACGCCATCTAGTGGCCAGTGATCGCAAAAGTACATACATGGCAATACCCCCCTCTGAAATATTAACACAGTCTTTTACAAATTGAGACGGTCCGATGTTTTACACTCCCGGGTTGACTGTCTCAGTTCAACTCCAGCCTTGGGTGAGCGTTCAGAGTCTGTTGTGACTGGTGGCTGGGTGGCTGACCTGGTGGGAGTGGCAATGGCCATGTCAAGGATTGAAAGTCCATTTTCATTGAACATGCCACTGATTGAAAGTCCTGATTCACTGATGAGCACTGAGTCATCTAATGACTGGGGGTAGGTTGGTTGGTCGTTGATTGTCTCTTCTTCCGACTGTTCCGGTTTGTCTGTGTGCTGCAGCTTTGTCTGATCCATATGTTTCCTGCATGTTTGCCCATTTTTGAGCTTGACAATAAATACTCTGTTGCCTTCCTTAGCCATGACAGTACCAGCAATCCACCTGGGACCCTGACCATAATTCAGAACATATACAGGATCATTTACAGAAATATCGCGTGACACAGCTGCACAATCATGATAGCCTTGCTGACTTTGTCTTCTATATTCAACATGATTATTCAAGTCAGGGTGTACAAGAGATAGCTTGGTCTTAAGACCTCTCTTCATCATCAGTTCAGCAACATGACATGTGCATTCATATCACTCCTGCTCAAATTTGGCTGCCCTCAAAAGTTTGTCACCATCCTCCACATGCTTCATGATGACATACAAGCCGTGATCCTGACCAACGGATCCATCATAGACCCATTCCATGACCGGGGTCAAACAAAGCTGTGTAATCGCACCAACGCTCTTCTCGATCTTCCTTGCTGCAATGCTCCATCTCACTCTCAGTAAACTCCATGCTGGAGTGGATCTAATCTACAGAACAAACGGGGAACTTTTCAAACTCTGTCACCTCCAGTCCAGATTCAAGGTCGTCCCATCCTCTGTCTTTGAATTACAGTACGCAGACGACACTTCCGTCTTTGCACACTTGGAGGCCGAACTCCAAGCCATCATCAATACCTTCACCGAAGCATACGAGAGCATAGGCCTTACACTAAACATCCGTAAGACAAAGGTCCTCTACCAACCTGTTACCGCCACACAGCACTGACCCCTGGTTATCAAGTTCCACAAAGAGGCCTCGGACAACGTGGACCAATTTCAATACCTCGGGAGCCTACTGTTAACAAAGGCAGACTTCGACGACAAGGTCCAACACTGACTTCAATATGCCAGTGCAGCCTTTGGTCAGCTAAGCAAGAGAGTGTTTGAAGACCAAGACCTCAAAGCCGGCACCAAGCTCATGGTCTACGAGCAGTCATGATACCCGCCCTCCTATATGGATCAGAGACATGGACTATGTTATATGTGTAAACTTGTATTTACTTTGTACAGCCACCAGAGGGCTCATCCCCTGGAGTCCTAAGGGATCCCATAATCCCTTGGGAGCACAGGTATTTAAGGAGGCCTCACAGTTTGGAGAGGCACTCTGGAGACCTGCAATAAAAGATTAAAGTCACACAGCATTCTGATGGCGAGGTACCGGTTCTATACCTACAAAAGGTCTGAAGGCCAGGAAGTGGCGAGTTATGTCACCGAGCTAAGACGCCTTGCAGGACATTGCGAATTTGAAGGACATTTGGAGCACATGCTCAAAGACTTTTCGAACTTGGCATTGGCCACGAAACCATACTTCGCAAACTTTTGATTGTAGAAACCCAACCTTGAGTAAGGCCATAGCGATAGCCCAGGCGTTCATTGCACCATTGACAATACGAAGCAAATCTCTCAGCACACAAATGCTGTTACAAGTACTGTGAACAAAGTGATGTTGTTTTCGAATCGCAACATACAGGGCAGGTCACACATGCCTACAGCTTCACGTTGTTTGGAGAGCAGGTTAATTTGATCTAAAATTTCTGGTTTACAGATTGTCTCTCAGTTTGGCCTGGAAAGTATTGTGCTCCGGTGACTGCTACTGCCAGTCCATCCGATGCTCGTCTACACATTTCATTTTCCTCATCCTTCTCGGGTCTGATAAAAAATTGTTTAAAAAAATCTCATTTCCATTTCAACAGACGCTTGCTTTGGCTCAGCCTATTGTATCTGCAGATGAACAACATGCGATATTGAGCCAGTTTAGGGGACGCGTAGGAATGCACAGCTGTGTCTCCTCATCTGGCACAGATTCAAAAATTGAGGGCCTGATGGAGGCTCCAATAAGCCTCGCTCCAACCAATTTTTTAAAAGTACGTTCTTTATTTGCTCCTCCAATGGCTCAGCTGGTTAAGTCATGCCGATCAGGAAATCCCCTAGTTTAATCCACGTTCTACAATGATGAGCTAGCTGGTCTCAGTGCAGTAGTTAAGGTCTCACCCTTGGCTTCTGTAATAGAGCTCTCCCTAGTGGACTACTGTTTCACCTAGTGGACTACTGATGTACTGCAACTGCTGATGAAATAATAGGATTATGTGGCAAAGTTATATGAGTTTTCTGTGTAAGAGCCACCTTGTACAGTGTGTTTGTAAGTGATGTCATAAGAATATATCACATTGACGATGAGGATGGGGTTTCTGGATTCCCTAGCTGAAATTTTTGTTGGTGGATGTTCCTGCCAACCAACAGAGAGCCATTGAGAGGTTCTTTGTTTTGCAGAACAGTTAATAATCCAAGGTAAATTTCAAGCACACTTGGCTGAACTGTCGACGTTGCCAGAGTCCAGATGGCTGCGCCTCTGGGAATAATAGGGTGCTTGGGTGAGTTCCATCATGACCAAGAGACTTTTGGAGCATATGTGGAGTGGCAAGAAATGTTTATCACTACGAATAGTATCATCAAAGTCCACAATGATGAAAACCGTAACCAGGTGGTTTTTGAAAGGAAACGGGCTATTTTCTTGACGGAAGCAGGCCCCGAGGTGTATGAAACCCGGAAAAATTTGCTTGTTCGCAAAGGAGCCAAAGGACAGGCCATTGACGGAGATTCTAACCCATTTAGAACAGCACTACGGTCCTGAGCCACTGGAAAGTGCTGAAAATTATCATTTTGGAATGCGAGATCAATTCGTTGATGAGAGTATCAATGAGTATATTGTAGCTTTAAAAAAGCTATCCATTCACTGTAATTTCAGAAACTTTCATGATTGCTTTGTTTGTGGGATGAAAAATGAATTAATCAGCAGGAAGTTGTTGACAACCCCCAAATTGACTTTTGCTTTAACTTGTCAGACAGATATGTCGATGGATATGGCCAACCAATACTCCAGAGAAATTCGCACCATTTCCAGTCATCAGACAACTGAGGTGAATCGGCTGCAGCTGTAAAGTAAAAGGCAGTTGGGCCCCAAGGCCTCAACAACTGGCCACGGTAATAGAGCATTAAAGTCACGCTATCGGTGTCTGAGACAACACGTCGCTCAAAACTGTCCATATGCGAAGGCAGAGTGTTTCTTCTGCAAGAAAACAGGACAACTTGCGAAGGCATGCCGACTGAAGAGTAAACCGATGTTCAATGCTAGAAGTAAAAATTGTCAGTCACTGCATAGCATTGAAGAGAAGCAACAGGATGAGTAGGTTCTGGAGATACACTTTATCAGGAGCACAAAGGTATGTCACAGCGATTCGCGAAATATCATCATCCAAGCAGGAACCAGGATACCCATGGAAATCGACATGGTGCATCCGTGAGCCTAGTATCACAATCGCTATATCTCAACTAGTTGAGTGATTTTTGACAGGAGAAATCGAAGATAGAGTTGTGAGGCTACTCAGGAGAGCAAATTCCTACTGTAGGATGTATCACTGTACTGGTGAAATACAAGGATAAGTTTCAGAGCTTGCCCGTCTTAGTCATGGCAGGAGACAAGCCTGCCTTGATCAGTAGAAATTGGTTGGGATCCCTGAAGCTGGATTGGAATTGAGATTTTTCATGTGGAAACGAAATTTGCATCAAAAGATGATGTCATCGTGCAGTATCCGAAGGTATTCCGCGAAAAAAGCAGTCTGATCCAAGACTTCAAGACGAGTATCAGTGATAGAGAATTCAAACAGGCTACATTTAGACAGGTTGAGAAAACACAGACTCCCATGTCTAAGTGCAACTGAGCACATTGCATTAAGTCATCAATCAACTTGACATTTTAGGACCTTTGGGTAGCGAGCCAATTAAAGGTTAAAAGACTATCAAATGAGCCAATGTCAAAGAAGGCGAGTTCTTTTCTGTAAATTGCAACAGGTATAAGTACAGCCATTTTGACCATGTGGTCTCAGAAGGACAAAGGCCTGGCTTAAAGCCAGAAGCTTGTTGCATTAAAACTACAACCGGAGTTCGTATTTCATTGGAAATTAAGAGATCTAACAATCAGGGTACAGAAGGATGCAAGACCAGTTTACTGCAAGCTGCATCCCTACAATACGCACTCAAGGAGAAAGTTGAGCAAGAACTTAAAAGACTAAAAACTGAGGACATTTGCTCTAAGGTAGATTGATGAGCTGCTAGTCACAGCTGAAGAGATAGATAGAGCAACCAAACATGACCCAGTTAAGTCAAAGGTGTATGATTACATAGAAACATAGAAACATAGAAAATAGGTGCAGGAGTAGGCCATTTGGCCCTTTGAGTCTGCACCGCCATTCAATATGATCATGGCTAATCATGCAACTTCAGTACCCCATGTAAGGGGTGGTTTGCAGGGGGTCAGCTTTCCTTTCTGACCTTATATGAGCAGTTCCGACTCGCTCCCACACCCTTGGTTCTAGACACTGGAATTATGAAGGGACTGTGACAGACTTGGACAGACAATCGGTTTCAAGGTAGGAAGCAGGTATGGCTTTATTGTGTTTAAAAAGAAGTAAAAGGCACACCTTTAATAACACACACAGACCAATACACACTGAAGGGTACAACACATTGAATAAAATGTCAAATTACAGCCTGTGGGGAAAAGAATACAGCTTAAACTCTAAATGGGGTAAAGAGGAGAATGCAGATACATTTACACAAGTTATCCCAGCCTCCCCCCTCCCAATTCCCCTAACTAACTAAGTTATAGTTCTGAGGGTTCAGGGGCTATGCTCACCAATCCCTTTAGACAGTTGCCGGTGAATCACGGTTTCGGGGTTCGCTGCACTTGTCCTTCTAGGCGAGCCGTACCCTGGACGGAGGAGAGGACTTTGGACTGCATCGTCTTCAGTTGGGGTGCGTCCGTTGATGCGCTAAGTTGCGTTTCGGATGTATGGGATAAGTACCCACTTTCTTTGGTTTTAGTTAGTCCCTTTAGGTAATTTCTCACCCGTTGGCCGTTCAGAAGTAGATTGTAGAGTGGAAATAAATATCGATTCTTCGGTTTTTGCTGAGTTGGTTTTGGTTGGTCGTTTCGCTGGTTGTGGTAGCCCGGGTTTGTCAATTTGGTTGCTGACAACCTTCCATTTCGTGGGCCTCGTGCTCGGTCGGTCCTTGACGATTTCTTGTAGGTTCCTTCACGACTCCATTTCTTCACTCCGGCTGCTTGTGTCTGTCTGTGTTCCTTTCGAATCTGTGTTCTGTTCCAGTCTGTGTTCTGCTTCGTTCTGTGTTCTGCTAGTCCTGTGTTCTGCTCGTTCTGTGTTCTGCTTCTCTCCTGTGTTCTGCTAGTTTTTCCTTGTAAAACTGGGGGATAGATATATCCCAAAAAAAAGGCTCCGTTATCTCCCATCAAATCTCTTGGCTCTGTTTAAACTGTTCTGTCCATTGATTTTCAAATGTCTCCTTTGTCAGCAGTAACTCGATTAGGGTGTGAGAATGTGCTATCACTGGTTTTGCATTGTTTTAGGATTGTCCAGTTTCTTGACCATGATTTCCATTGTGCTTGATTGGGTAATTCGATTATCTCTTAGAGGGTGAGTAGCCTGGGGTCCTTAATGCATGAATTTGGCCCCACCTCCTGTATTTGGTAACTCTTTTTCGCAGCCAAAATGTTGTAGAATCTTAAAATTGATATGCTCATTCCCATAGATGTTTAGGGGATCTCAAGCTTCTGTAATTTAGGTCCATTTTGAATTCCCTTTCCTATGAGTCCAAACACTGGGGGGGGGGGGGGGGGGTCTCCATGAATGCATCCCCTTTTATCCCCCGCAGACTTTGTCTGCTCCTTTAAACTCATTTTAAAAGCCCAGAAAGGGATTCTTCTCTTCTGCAGGGGAAAGGTACCTGGAATCTTTGCGAGATATTGGTAAATTCTGCACCCATTCATGCTTTCTCTCCATACCTCTTCATCCCTTTAGCCGTAGGGGCTACATCTAACTCCCTTTTGAATATATCTAACGAACTGGCCTCAACAACTGTCTGTGGTAGAGAATTCCACAGGTTCACAACTCTCTGAGTGAAGAAATTTCTCCTCATCTCAGTCATAAATGGCTTATCCCTTATCCTTAGACTGTGACCCCTGCTTCTGGACTTCCCCAACATCGGGAAAATTTTTCCTGAATCTAACCTATCCAATCCCATCAGAATTTTATATGTTTCTATGAGATCCCCTCTCATTCTTCTAAATTCCAGTGAATATAAGCCTAGTCAATCCAATCTTTCTTCATATGTCAGTCCTGCCATCCCGGGAATCAGTCTGGTGAACCTACACTGCACTCCCTCAATAGCAAGAATGTCCTTCCTCAGATTAGGAGACCAAAATTGTACACAATATTCAAGGTGTGGCCTCACCAAGGCCCTGTACAACTGCAGTAAGACCTCCCTGTTCCTATACGCAAATCCTCTTGCTATGAAGACCAACATACCATTTGCCATCTTCACTGCCTGCTGTACCTGCATGCCAACTTTCAATGACTGATGTACCATGACACCCAGGTCTCGTTGCACTTCCCCTTTTCCTAATCTGTCACCATTCAGATAATATTCTGCCTCCATGTTTTTGCCACCAAAGTGGATAAACTCACATTTATCTGCATTATACTGCATCTGCCATGCATTTGCCCACTCACCTAGCCTGTCCAAGTCACCCTGCAGCCTCTTAGCATCCTCCTCACAGCTCACACTGCCACCCAGCTTAGTGTCATCTGCAAACTTGGAGATATTACATTCAATTCCTTCATCCAAATTATTAATGTATAATGTAAATAGCTGGACGCCCAGCACTGAACCTTGCGGTACCCCATTAGTCACTGCCTGCCATTCTGAAAAGGACCCGTTTATTCCTACTCTTTGCTTCCTGTCTGCCAACCAGTTCTCTATCCTCATCAAGACATTAACCCCAATACCATGTGCTTTAATTTTGCACACTAATCTCTTATGTCAAAAGCCTTTTGAAAGTCCAAATACACCACATCCACTGGTTCTCCCTTGTCCACTCTACTAGTTACAGTGTCAAAATATTCTAGAAGATTTGTCAAGCATGATTTCCCTTTCATAAATCCATGCTGACTTGGACTGATCCTGACACTGCTTTCCAAATGCGCTGCTATTACATCTTTAATAATTGATTCCAACATTTTCCTCACTATCAGGCTAACCGGTCTATAATTCTCTTACTATCTCCCTCCTTTTTAAAAGAACGGGGTTACATTAGCTACCCTCCAATCCATAGGAACTGATCCAGAATCAATAGAATGTTGGAAAATGACCACCAATGCGTCCACTATTTCTAGGGCCACTTCCTTAAGTACTCTGGGATGCAGACTATCAGGCCTGGCAATTTATCGGGCTGCAATCCCATCAATTTCCCTATCACAATTTCCTGACTAATAAGGATTTCCTTCAGTTCCTCCTTCTCGCTAGACACTCGGTCCCCTAGTATTTCTGGAAGGTTATTTGTGTCTTCCTTAGTGAAGACAGAATCAAAGTATTTGTTCAATTGGTCTGCCATTTCTTTGGTCCCCATTATAAATTCACCTGATTATAACTGCAAAGGACCTATATTTGTCTTCACTAATCGTTTTCTCTTCACATATCTATAGAAGCTTTTGCATTCAGTTTTATGTTCCCTGCAATCTCATTCTCATACTCTATTTTCCCCCTCCTAATTAAACCTTTGTCCTCCTCTGCGGAATTCTAAATTTCTCCCACTCCTCAGGTTTGCTGCTTTTTCTAGCCAATTTATATGCCTCTTCCTTGGATTTAACACTATCCCTAATTTCCTTTGTTAACCACGGTTCAGCCACCTTCCCCGTTTTATTTTTACGCCAGACAGGGATGTACAATTGTTGAAGTTCATCCATGTGATCTTTAAATGTTTGCCGTTGCCTATCCACTGTCAACCCTTTAAATATCATTCGTCAGTCTATCCTAGCCAATTCATGTCTCATACCATCGAAGTTAACTTTCTTTAAGTTCAGGACCCTAGTCCCTGAATTAACTGTGTCACTCTCCATCTTAATGAAGAATTCTACCATATTATGGTCACTCTCCCCCAAGGGACCTCGCACAACAAGATTGCTAATTAATCCTCTCTCATTACACAAGACCCAGTCTAGGATGGCCTGCTCTCTATTTGGTTCCTTGACATATTGGTCTAGAAAACCATCCCTTACATAGCAAATGGATGGCCAAACCAGTATCAGAGGAAGATATTCATCCATACTTAATTCATAGGAATGAATTATCAGTGGATAAAGATTGTGTCATGTGGGATGAAAGAGTGGCTATTCCAAATAAGTTCAGGTCCAAATTGTTAGGAGAACTTCATGACCAGCACCTGGGAATGTGCTTGACCAAGAGTTTTGCTTGCAGTTACTTATGGTGGCCAGGTTTAAATAAAGATACAGAGTACATCATCAGTCAGTGTACAAGATGTCAATCGGTAAGCAAGAAACCACCATCATTACCATTGCAGCCCTGGAAATGGCATCCCAGGATGTGGCAAAGCTTACATGTAGATTTTGCTGAACTGGAAGGACAACAATTGTTCGTGGTGATTGATAGTCATTCGAAGTGATTAGAGGTATTTCCAATGTGAAAAATAACAACAAGTAAATCACTAGACAATTTACGAAGATTGTTTTCTTCATATGGCCTCCCAGAAGAAATAGTGTCTGATAATAGGCCGCAATTTTGTTCAGAAGAATTTACACAGTTCATGAGCAGAAACAGTGTGAAACATACCAATGTTCCACCATACCACCTGTAATGTCTGTAAGTTTGTAATGTTTGTAGCTCCACACTGTGGATGTGGACGTATTGTGTACTGCAACTGCAGGGTTAATAATAAACAGAACCAGGCAGATTCTGGAGGCTTCCAAGAGAGCTGCCTGCCATGTAGGAAGCTGTGTGTGCTGTGCTCTGTGAATATATCACACCACCCTGCTTCAAATGTTGCAGCAGAGCACACATTACAAATGATAAAATGTGCTCTCATCAAGCAAATGTTGGATCCAAATCCAACAAAACGGCAGTTGTCATTGGACCACAAACTGGCCAATTTTCTGATTATTTATCATAATACTCTTCATAAAACTACTGGTAGAACACCAGAAATGTTGCTTCTCAAACGACAGCCACGAACCAGATTCTCTTAGTTAATGCCAAACTTGGCACAGTCAGTAGAAGAGAAACAATTAAGACAGAAAGAGAATCATGTTAGAAGTAGAGTAAGAGAGAGAAGTGTGAAATTGAATCAGAAGATTGGAGAATCATTACCATAAATGGTTAAAGTGGTTACCAGGAAAAGTGGTGAAGATATGTGGTCCTGACACATATTTGGTCAAGATGTTTGATCATGGAAAGGTGAGGTTTGTTCACATTGATTATATTTTACCTACAGATGTGGAAGGTGTTGCAGGTTGGAATGATTCTATTATTTCTGATGAGTCAGATAATCTTGTTACAAGTAGAATGCTAGAAAAAAATCCTACATCACATGTACTAGAAACAAGTCCAAGAGAAAATCAGAATGTAATTCTGAGTCCGCGTCAGGCAGACAAACAGTCTGAAGTTCTGGAGAGTCCAAATATAGATCAAGGGTTGCTCTTGAAGAAAAACTCTCCTCAGGATCAGCCTAGAATGTGTCTATGGGCTAGACTTCCCATCGCTATCTCCCACTTAACATCCATTTTAACGCTGAGCTGAGGTATATCGCCCAGATATCACCCACTTAGGAAAAAAATGGAAACTTACGCCCATTTATCACTCACTTATCACCCAGCGTTACTTTAGGCATTTAGTTAACGCCGATAATTAATAATACTGCCCACCCATCTACCCTAAACGTCAGAAAAATGGAAACTAACGCCCATAATATCGCCGAGCGTTGCTTTCGACATTCGCCCACATATTGCCGAAAATATCGCTCGCCTAAACAAACGCTGAGAAAAAGTTGCTCTCATCTGAACTTAACCCAGCCGTATGGATGCCATGTTGTAAATTGGAGGACTTTTCATGTAAAAGGCTGCTTCAATTTCTGGGGAGTTTTGATGTAATCTGGAGTTATTTTAAGGTGATTTGAACATCTGAACAAACATCTTATCATACTGTGGGCGATTTGAATTTATTTTATTTGTTTTAGTAGGTAAATTTATTGTTTGTGAACAATAGGTATAATACTGATAGTTATTGTAATGGGGCCTGTCATTTCTCAGCCTGTCTTAATGACTACGACATGCTGCAGACTAAAGATGGCAGAAGGTATAATAAAAAACATTATGTGCCCAATCAAAGAGGTGGCAGACTGACGAGGAGGAGGACGAGAATTTATACCCGATGCACTTACAGGGAGAAGCGGTTTTATCAGAAAAATGCGCAACAATGTTATGTTAAATAAAATAAATTTAATGATTATAATATGTGTATAAAATCATACTGATAACACCCCACCCACACCCCACTCCACCCCACAACAAATTTAGAACATTTATATCATCTATTACATTTTTAACATTTCCAACACGACTTCAAACACAGAGAACACAAATGCAAAAAAACAAGGTTCCCCCTCCCCCCTTCCCCCAAACCTCCCAACATTTATTCACTAGCAACAACAACATTAAGATACTCTCACTTTCCCATGCACCTCACTTTCCTTTCCCCCCCCCGCTTCTTCTACCCATCTCTACCCCTTCCCCTTCCCCTCCTGACTCCAAGCCGACTTGCCGCAGTGCTCCTCAGGTGCTGCTTCATTGGGGGGGATGACGGCAGAACCGCTGCTTGGCTGGATGCTGGAGAGGATGGTCCCGAGGAGGGACCGGCCTCCAAGCCAGAAGCAAGAGTTTCCTCTTATCTCGCATATGTCATTGGCAATGGCGGTGCGGCTCCTTGGGGTTCAGTGCCGCGTTCCGGGAACACTGGTAGCCCTGTGGCACCAGTGTTCCTGGCTATCACCTCCAGGGCCACCGCTATCTGTGGCACGTACTCTGTCATGGTCGCGGATAATGTGGCCAACTGTTGGGATATGCCCCCCATTGTCTGGAGGATCTGCTGACCTATGTCAACACACAAATTAACCATGTCCCCGCATAGATCTGCCGCTCGTGGAGCAGTCCTGCTGCGTCGAACCAACCTGCGTGGGCTTGGCGCGGCATAGAAACACTTGGGGTGCCCTGCGGCAAAGTGCTTGGGCCCGCTACCTCCACGGTGGGGGAGGACATGGCCACAGGAGCACTAAATGTCATTGGTGTAGTTGACATGATGGAGCTTATTGCTGCAGGCTCCTCAAAATCCTCACTGTCGTCAGTAGAGAGGGCACCCTGCAGCTCCATGGGCAAGATTCGGGGCTCCTCACCACCAGAATGATGACCCCCACCAATGCTGCCGCCGGATCCGCACCTTCTTGCCTCGGTGGTGTTGCCTGTGACTGTGCTGTTGACTGAGCTACAAAACATAAATAAGGTTATTAGAGGGAAAGGGGGTGCTTGGGTCACAAGGTGATTCAAACGCTACACACAGCATATGCACGACAAAAGCACTACCGCTGTCAAAATCATCACAGGTATCACATTTAATGAACATAAGCAAATTCTGCATTACAATGACTTTCATGAGCCCATCATTAATTAGATAACACTTTCATCAATCATCTATCATATATTGTTCAATATGAGTGGGTGTGGCATCTATTCACTTTATATCACGCAATGGTGTATTCTTTACTCACGTGGCATCACATCTGGTTCTGCTGCTGCACGCATGGCTGACCGGGTTTGGATCCCCACTAGTGCCAGTGCCCGCTCCTCGCTGTCAGTGAGCTCAATGACCCGCCACCCATTCGCCTCTGCTCGGTCCTATTCTTCGAAAGCTTCTTCTACAAAAGGTAACAACAGCACGACATGGCATGAGATCATTGCGCAAGATCATTGCTAAGTACTGTAACAGAGACTGATACAACACATAACCGACAGATGTTATAACTATTATTATTATCATTATTAATCTAAAGACGTACACCGTAAACGTAGGCTTTGAGTAAAACATTCCCGGTCATAATTTATTTACTCATTACACTTACAAGTATATATAAGTAAATGTAAATAAATATAGTACTTACTCTGCCGGAGCCAACAAGGTTGTTCTAGTGCTTGCGGCATTGGTTGCCCTTACGCACCTCGTTCATCACCGACGAGACTACCTCAGCTATCTCGGCCCAAATTTTCTGGTAAACCTTCGGGGTGGGTTTCCCACGCCCACCCCGAGTCAATTGAACCCAACGTGGCTCCAGCTCCTGCAAGAGGGCAGCATTTGCCTCGTCGGAGAATCTCCTCATGCTTTTTCATCCTCCCAATTCAACTTCCTCTCCAACCTTACTGCCCTCATCAGCCTCCTTCCCCTCCACATTGTGCTGTCTTGCCTCCTCCATGCCTTCCATGTTATTAATTTTTTTTTGTCAATATTTCTGTGTCACCAAACTAAATAGTGCTCTAATTTCTTCTTACTCCTCACAAAAGTCTTTACTACTTCCACAACAGCCAAACAAACCACAAAGACCCAGACAACACACCCACACATGCTTTCTCTTCCTTTCTGCTCTCTCTCTCTCTCCTCTTCTGTGCATGTATTGATGACCCATGACCTCCTGAAACGCAGGAAAAGACCGTTGCTATGGCAGTGCTATGGACGGCAACATTTTATGGCAGAAGAAAAAAAAAATGACCCCTAATGCCCATTTCACAAAGCTCCCGCTACCGCCCATTTTATAAAGTGGAAAGTAGGAGTTTTGAAAATGGGCGATAATCCAGCGAACTCAAAACCCATAATAAATGTCAATGTTGGAAATAACGCCCATTTTTAGGCAATCTGCACAATATTGGAAAGTCTAGCCTCATGTCCTAAAACACGATTAGAAAGTTCTGTTCAAGAAAGAAGGTATCCTCTTCGAAACAGAAAACCAGTGGTTAAGTTTGATTTGTAAATATGGAAAAATAAGTCCATATCTTTTGTTCTGTATAACCATGCAAATTATGTGTAATGTATGAATAAGAGTCTGACTAGATACTGTGAGCTCAAAGTAAAGTGTGACCGTAGTCTTTTATTGCAGGTCTCCAGAGTGCTTCTCCAGCCTGTGAGGCTTCCTTAAGTACAGGTGCTCCCAAGGGATTGTGGGACACAAGGTATTTAGAGGTTTACAAATATAACAACACTCCCCGCATCCCCCCCCCCCCCCCCCCCACAACAAAGTCAACAGTGTAACTATTTACAAGGTAAGTTGATCTGGGGCCTTTCTTTTCCTGGTTGATCGTCTCGGTGCAAATGCTGGTTTTGGTGAATTCTTTGTTGGGCCCTCGCTGGGCTGCTGTGCAGCTGGCCTTGCTGGGCTGCCTGGTATGGTGAGTCCTGCTGGGCTGCTGCAGGTGATGGGTTCTGCTTCGTGGTCGACTGCGGTGTCGGTTGCCACTGATGTGTGTTGGGGGGGTCAAAGAAGGTAGGGTCCAAGGTGGGTTGCTCTGAATAGTCCGTGAATCTGAGTTTGGTTTTGTCAAAGTGTTTCCTGTAGATGAGTCCATTTGAAAGTTTGACCTGAAACACCCTACTCCCCTCTTTGGCTACAACAATGCCGGGAAGCCACTTGGGACCTTGTCCATAGTTCAGCACAAATACAGGATCATTGATTTCAATTTCACATGACACATTTGCGCTATCATGATATGTACTTTGTTGAAGCCGCCTGCTCTCTACCTGTTCATGTAGATCAGGGTGAACTAACGAGAGCCTTGTCTTAAGTGCCCTTTTCATGAGCAGTTCAGCGGGTGGAATCCCAGTGAGCGAGTGGGGTCTTGTGTGGTAACTAAGCAGGACTCGGGCTAAGCGAGTCTGCAGTGAGCCTTCAGTCACCCTCTTCAAGCTCTGCTTGATTAGTTTGCACTGCTCTCTCTGCCTGACCATTGGATGCTGGTTTGAACGGGGCAGATGTAACATGCTTGATCCCATTATGTGTCATGAAGTCTTTGAACTCAGCACTGGTGAAACATGGCCCATTGTCGCTCACAAGGACATCAGGCAGGCCGTGCATAGCAAACATGGCCCTCAGGCTTTCCGTGGTGGCAGCGGACGTGCTTGCCGACATTATCTCACATTCAATCCATTTGGAGTACGCATCTACAACCACTAGGAACATTTTACCCAAAAACGGGACTGCATAGCCGACACCCTGGACCACAGTTTGGAGGGCCAAGACCATAAACTTAGCGGCGCCTCCCCGGGTGCATTGCTTAAATGCGAGCATGTGTTACATTTGTGCACGCAGAACTCTGAGTCCGCATCGATACCGGGCCACCACACAGGGGACCTGGCTATCACTTTCATCATTACAATGCCTGGGTGAGTAGTGTGGAGATCACTGATAAAGGGTCCCTGCCCTTCTTGGGGATCATTGCTCGATTACCCCACAGAAGGCAGTCTGCCTGTATAGACATTTCATCTTTGCGCCGCTGGTACTGCTTTATCTCTTCCTGCATTTCCACTGGACATGGACCAGCTCTCGTGGAGCACACAATTTTTTACTAAGGACAGTAAGGGGTCCTGGCTCGTCCAGGTTCTAATCTGTGGGGCTGTGACAGGTGATTGCTCAATCTCGAATGCTTCCATTACCATGACTATATCTGCGGGCTGTGGTGGGCAATGGCAGCCTACTGAGAGCATCGGCACAGTTTTCTGTGCCTGGCCTATGGCGGATGGCGTAGTTGTATGTGGACAACATGAGTGCCCATCTCTGAATGCAGGCCGATGCTTTTGTATTTATCTCCTTACTTTCGAAAAGAGGGATATCAGTGGCTTATGGTCAGTTTCCAATTCAAATTTGAGCCCAAGCAGATATTGATGCATTTTCTTTACCCCATAAACACACGCTAATGCTTCTTTTTAAATCATGCTGTAGGCCCTCTCAGCCTCAGACAGACTTCTGGATGCATTAGCAACCGGTTGCAATTTCCCAGATTCATTAGCTTGTTGCAATACACACACGACCCCATATGACGACACATCACATGCTAGTACCAACCACTTACATGGATCATACAACACAAGCAATTTGTTTGAGCATAACAATTTTCTAGCTTTTGCAAAGATATTTTCTTGACTTTTGCCCCATACCCATTCGTCTCCTTTATGCAGTAAGACATGTAGTGGTTCTAACAGTGTGCTGAGACCCGGTAAGAAGTTATCAAAGTAGTTCAGGAGTCCTAGAAATGACCGCAGCTCCGTCACATTCTGTGGCCTCGGTACATTCTCGAATGCCTCCGTCTTTGAATCGGTGGGCCTGATGCCGTCCGCTGCGATTCTTCTCCCCAGGAACTCCACTTCAGGCGCCAGGAAAATGCACTTCGAGCGTTTTAACCTGAGCCCCGCGGGGTTGAGACGACTAAGAACCTCCTCCAGGTTCTGCAGGTGCTCGACTGTGTCCCGACCTGTGACCAAGATGTCGTCCTGGAAGACCACCGTGCGTGGGACCGACTTCAGTAAGCTTTCCATGTTTCTCTGGAATATCGCCGCGGCTGATTGAATCCCAAACGGGCATCTGTTGTAAATGAACAGACCTTTGTGCGTGTTGATGCAGGTGAGGCCCTTCGATGATTCCTCCAGCTCCTGCGTCATGTAGGCTGAGGTCAAGTCCAGCTTCGTGAACGTCTTTCCTCCCGCCAGCGTTGCAAAAAGGTCATCTGCTTTTGGTAGTGGGTATTAATCCTGCAGGGAGAAACGATTGATAGTTACTTTGTAATCACCACAGATTCTGACATTGCCGTCTCCCTTGAGGACTGGAACAATCAGACCGGCCCACTCGTTGAATTCGATCGGTGAAGTGATGCCCTCTCATTGCAGCTGGTCCAGCTCTATCTCCACCCTCTTTCTCATCATGTATGGTACTGCTCTTGCCTTGTGATGGATGGGTCACGCCCCCAGAATTAGGTGGATCTGCACTTTTGCTCCTTGGAACTTCCCGATGCCTGGTTCGAACAGCGAGAGGAACTTGTTTAAGTGGAAGTGTCATCAACGGACAAGAGCGCTCGGACACCGTCCCAGATCCAACGTATCTTTCCCAGCCAGCTCCTGCCGATACTACCCAGAGTGGTAGCATGTGCACCACTCCATCATAGGAGACCTTTACAGTGGCACTGCCGATTACGGGAATCAGTTCCTTTGTGTAAGTTCTCAGTTTAGTGCAACTGGGAGTCAGGACTGGCCTTGAGGCCTTGCTGCACCACAATTTATCAAAAGTCTTTTTGCTCATAATGGAAAGGCTCATGCCCGTGTCCAGCTCCATTGGCACCGGGAGTCCATTTAATTCAACCATCATCATTATCAGGGGACACTTTGTGGTAAAAGTGTGCACTTCATATATCTCTGCCTCCTCAATCTGAGGCTCTGGTTCATCGTGATCCGCCGTGGATCTGTCCTCCTCTGCAACATGGTGGTTTGCAGGATTAGCAGGGTTTGCAGCTCGCCTGCACATACGTTGGAGGTGTCCCATTGTCCCATTGCAAACATACCCTTTGAAGCGGCAGTGGAAATGATGATCATCCTCACAGCCAACAAGGTGTTAATGGCCTTGCATTCATAACTCTTGATGGTGAACTCTGAGACAACTGGGGATGTGCAGCTGCAGGCATGTGAGGCCTGCCCTGTACATTGTGATTTGAAAACAACATCACTTTGTTCACAGTACTTGTAGCAGCACTCGTGTGCTGAGAGATTTGCTTGGTATTGAACGCCTGGCCTATTGCTATGGCTTTACTCAAGGTTGGGGTCTCTACAGTCAACAGTTTGTGAAGTGTCACTTCATGGCCAATGCCAAGTACAAAGAAGTCCCTGAGCATGTGCTCCAAATGTCCTTCAAATTCGCAATGTCCTGCAAGGCGACTTAGCTCGGCGACATAGCTCGACATTCCTGGCCTTCAGACATTTTGTAGGTGTAGAACCGGTACCTCGCCATCAGAATGCTTTCCTTTGGCTTCAGATGCTCCAGGACCAGTATGCACAAATCATCGTATGATTTCTCTGTGGGTTTCGCTGGAGCAAGCAGATTTTTCATGAGGCTATACGTTGGTGCCCCGCAAACAGTGAGGAGAATCGCCCTTCGTTTGACAGCTTTCTCTTCGCCTTCCAGCTCGTTGGCCACGAAGTATTGGTCGAGTCGCTCCATGAAGGTTTCCCAATCATTTCCCTCCAAACATTTCTCCAGGCTGCCCACTGTTCTCTGCATCGTTGGGTTCATCGTCTGTATCTCATCATCAGTTGTTAAAAATGAATAAAGAGTCTGACTAGATACTGTGAGCTCAAAGTAAAGTGTGACCGTAGTCTTTTATTGCAGGTCTCCAGAGTGCCTCTCCAGCCTGTGAGGCCTCCTTAAGTACAGGTGCTCACAAGGGATTGTGGGATCCCTTGGGACTCCAGGGGATGAGCCCTCTGGTGGCTACACAAGCTATTTAGAGGTTTACAAATATAATATTATGTCTGATGATTATTTTGTCATGATTACTTCTTCATTACGGAGGGAGAAGTATAATTGAGTTCCCCCTAGTGGACACTGCAACTACTGATGTAAATAATAAAAGGATCTTGTGGCCAGGTCACATGATGACAGCTTTCTGTCTAAGAGCCATCTTGTAGAGTGTGTTCGTTAGTGATGTTGTAAGAATATATCACAGAGAAGTCATTACTTACCAGTATGTGTCCTTGAGGATCCCCATTTTGGTAAGTGTTGGAGAACTCCCATGCTCTTCCTTGAAATAGTGCAAAAGGATCTTTTACATCTACCTGAGAAAACATAAGAACATAAGAATTAGGAGCAGAAGTAGGCAAACGGCCCTTCGAGCCTTCTCCACCATTCAATAAGATCATGGCTGATCTTCAACCTCAACTCCAATTTCCTGCCCGATCCCCATATCCCTTGATTCCCTTAGAGTCCAAAAATCTATTTATCTCAGCCTTGAATATACTCAATGACTTAGCATCCACAGTCGTTTAGGGCAGAGTATTCCAAAGATTCACAACCCTCTGAGTGAAGAAATTCTATGACTATGCCTTCTGGTTCTATACTCTCCAGCTAGTGGAAACAACCTTTTAGCATTTACCCTGTCAATCCCCCTCAGAATCTTACATGTTTCAATGGGATCACCTCTCATTCTTCTAAACTCCAGAGAAGATAGGCTCATTCTATGCAATATCTCATCATAGGACAAACCTCTCATCCCAGGGGTCAATCTAGTGAACCTTTGTTGCACTGCCTCCAAGGCATGTATGTCCCTTCTCAGATAAGGAGACCAAAACTGTGCACAGTATTCCAGGAGTGGTTTCACAAAAGCCGTGTACAATTATAGTATGACTTCCTTACACTTTTACTCCAACCCAGTTGGAGAGGACAGACAGGGCCTCGGTTTAACATGTACTGCACTAAACCCTACTTATCTGGCAATGTGGTTTAATAATCTGTCTTAGTGATTACGTGCTCAAGTCTCTGGAGCAGGATTTGAATCAATAAGCTTCTGACCCCGATGAGAAGAGAGCCACCCACTGAGCCATGGCTGACATCTATAATGGGCAGCCATTCCTTTGCCATCTATTTTACACCCCAACTAAAGCTGAAAGTTTTGTCCTAGATCTCGTTAAACTTCACTCTGAGCTAATTCAACACCATTCATGGAGTATGTATGTTGCATCCATCTTTATCTTTTAATACAATACATTTTAGATATTCAATTCAGTCTGACTAATTACAGATTTTTGGCTATAAATGTTATGGGGTGAACTCCTTATCAAATTCCTCTCTGCACTATTTTAAGTAAGGCCTTGATGTGTTTATTTCAAAGAGATTAACACGTCTGTTAAAAAAGCAGAGAAGAATTTGATACAAGGGGATTGTGTTTATATGATAAAATCACTGACAGTCATTTCCAGGGTTTCATCTATCTCATTTTGTAGGTCCTTAATTGAGGGAAGAATCCTTTCTTACTTTGCTACTGTCTGTCAATTTTACCAGTTTAAGTTGAGCATCTGAATCTAGGTTATAAATGTGAATTAGAAAGTGTGGGATCCTTAGTGTCATCCCTGGGGTATTCCGTTCCTCCCCAAGCCCAACATCACTCTCATTACCGTAGCAAATCGGAACAGGAGGAGGCCATTGAATCCCTGAGCCTGTTCTGCCATTCAATTCGATAATGGTTAATTTGTATATTAACTCCATTTACCCACCATGGTTCCGCAAATCTTAAAAACTTTGCGTAACAAAAATCTATCAATCTCAGCTTTTGAAATTTTCGATTGACCCCAGCGGCAGCAGCTTTTTGGGGCAGATAGTTCCAAATTTCCAATAACCTTTGTGTGAAGAAGTGATTTTTGGCCACGAAGTGAATTTTGGATTTTAAAGGTACTTAGGTATATGGAGATTGGGTGGGAAAGTGGAGTTGAGGTAGTAGATCAGCCATGATTGTATTGAATGCTGGAGTCCATTATTAAGGAAGCAGTAACAGGACATTTGGAAAAGTATAATTCAATCAAGCAGAGTCAGCATAGTTTTATGAAAGAGGAATCACGTTTGACAAATTTGCTGGAGTTCTTTGAGGATGTAATGAGCAGGGTGGATAAGGGGGAACCAGTGGATGTGGTGTATTTGGATTTCCAGAAGGCATTCGATAAGGTGCTACATAAAAGGTTACTGCACAAGATAAAAGTTTCTGGGGTTGGGGGTAATATATTAGCATGGATTGAGGATTGGCTAACTATCAGATAACAGAGAGTCAGGATAAATGGGTAATTTTTCGGTTGGCAAACAGTAACTACTAGCCGCAGGGATCGGTGCTGGGGCCTCAACTGTTTACAATGTATTTTAATGACTTGGATGAAGGGACCGAGTGTAATGTAGCCTGGTGTTCTGATGATATAAAGATGGATGGGAAAGCAAATTGTGAGGAGGACACAAAAAATCTGCAAAGGAATATAGACAGTCTAAGTGAGTGGGCAAAAATTTGGCAGATGGAGTATAATGTAGGAAAATGTGAGCTTATCCACGATGGCAGAAAAAATAGAAAAGTAAATTATAATTTAAATGGAGAAAAATTGCAAAGTGCTTCAGTACAGAGGGATCTGGGGGACCTGAAACACAAAACGTTAGTATGTAGGTACAGCAAATAATCAAGAAACAAATGGAATATTGGCCTTTATTGCAAGGGGGATAGTGTATAAAAGCAGAGAAGTCCTGCTACAACTGTACAAGATCTTGGTGAGGCCACACCAGGAGTACTGCGTGCAGTTTTGGTCTCCATATTTAAGGAAGGATATACTTGCATTGGAGGCTGTTCAGAAAAGGTTCACTAGGTTGATTCCGGAGATGAGAGTGTTGACTTATGAAGATAGGTTGAGTAGGTTTGGACTACACTCATTGGAGTTCAGAAGAATGAAAGGTGATCTTATCAAAATATACAAGGTAATGAGAGGGCTCGACATGTTGGCTACAGAGAGGATATTTTCACTCATGGGGGAAACTAAAGCTAGGGGGCATAGTCTCAGAATACGGATCCCCCATTTAGAACTGAGATGAGGAGGAATTTCTTCTCCCAGAGGGTCGTAAATCTATAGAATTCTTTGCTGCAGACAGCTGTGGAGTCTGGGTCATTGAATATATTTAAGGTGGAGATAGACTGATTTTTGAGTGATAAGAGAATAAAGGGTTATGGGGAGCGGGCAGGGATGTGGAACTGAGTCTATGATCAGATCAGCTATGATCTTATTGAATAGCGGAGCAGGCTTGAGGGGCCAAATGTCCAACGCCTGTTCCTAATTTTTATGTTCTTATGTTCCTGACATCACCCCTGAACGGCCGAGCTCTAATTTAACGTTATGACCCTTTGTTCTGCCAGAACCCTACACACAAGCAAATGCGTTATCCTTTCTCGGACTTCTCCTCGGATTGTGCTGCTGTAAACTTGCACAGTAGCTTTTAGTGTGGAACCCAGTCCAAGGCTCTTTAGAATTCTAAGTATACCACGTTGCACAGATTTTCACCGTCACTTCCTCAAGAAAGTTAATCCAAGTTAACGGTACACTTGAGACTACCATGAAGAACATTATTACCAGATGTACATTTTATTAACTGAATTTGAAGAAACAGAAGGATTATTAACTGTGTGCACACCCCACTTTTTGAAACAGTTTTGCTTGTATCAGTTTGGAAACAGACACAGTGAGCTACTTCCTTCAGTTTGAGTGCAACGCTAAACTGGGACACTAAAAAGACCTCTTAAGTGAACTCATATGATGAAAGTTATGAGTTATGAAGGAATATTGAGCCATCCAGGGGCATTTTCTTGATATTCACAAAATATTGCACCCATAATCATCAACCAATATTAATTACTTCCAAATCTTTAAAACGGCGATGGTGCAGATATCTAACTCTTTCATTGACAGCTAATTCCTTTGCAAAATAGCAATACGTACTTTTAACAGGTTGTCACTTTACTCTGCTCTGTGATCATTGGTGCATATTAAACTAGCATAAAGTCTGAATCACAGTTCTGGGCAGCTTACAAGGAAATAGTTTATCTGATAGGTAATCACTCTGTCACATTAAGCCTCAAACTCTACCATTGCAACCTTTCTTATCTCTCTGCTTTATTAATATTACTATGATCAGTTCTCCTCACCACTTGTTTGTCTTGCTCTTTCTAAGCTTCAATATGCCTTCCCACTTACAATTCCTCCTCCCTAGGTGTCAGCCTTGGCTCAGTGGTCACGCTCCCACCTCTGAGCCAGAAGGTTGTGGATTCAAGTCCCATTCCAGAGATTACATTTCAGATATTACTTCGATGCCTGCAATGTGAGTTGGGATGTCCTAAGGTGGAGACAGGTGCTATGTAAATGCAAGCCTTTCTCTCTTTCAAGTGCCTTCATGCACAATACTTGAACGTTACTGCACCCACCACAAGGCTCAACCTCCAAAGGGCTGGATGAGGGCATTTCAGGTTGGGGGTGAGGCATTCTGTATAATTTCAAACTAACTACACTTCTCAGTTGCTTCTCTGTGCAGCGCAGTTTTTAAGATCCAGATTTACGGATTAAAAAAGCATCTAGTTTAAAAAAGCTCCAACGTTTTATGAATCTTTAACGCCTTTTCAACATAAGCAATAGATTAAAAAACAAAGTTGAAGGTTGAGTGGATCTGAACTAACATTAAGAAATTTATACCTTTTAAGCCATAAAGATTTGCATGAATGTTTATTGCCAGGCGATTTGGCACCAAGAATTCAAGTAAATAATCAATAAAATAATTTTTGGGCCATCATACATTTGTTCTTACTGCAAACTCCAGCACAATCTAACTCCCATCTCAGGTAATTACTATTACAGTAATGCAGCACAATCTAAGCTAATCTGTGACAATCGCAATTACAGTAATACAGCAAACTATCCAAATCTGTGTTAATCACTATTACCTGTACAGTAATACAGCACAATCTAAACTAATCTGTCCTGATTACTATTACAGTAATACAGCTAACGTTATCTAAATCTGTGCCAATCTCTCTTACAATATCATAGAATCTTAGGGTTAGACTTTCCACTGATAATTGCCGAGCTATCTCCCATCTATTGCCCAAATAGGCAGTCTATCACCCATTTTAGCTTAAAAGTGGAAAGTTGGGCCGGCACATCACCCACTAATCGCTGGCCCAACTTTCGGCACACATGAATCTGCTATCGCCGAGATGATTACCCACTGCAACTTTTGCCAGAGAAGATCGCTGGAGAAAAGCTGCTCCCGACTGGCAGAACTCGGCAGAACTCGTCACTACGGATGCCATTTTGAACGTCGGAGGAACTGAGAGAGACTGCTTCAACAAGGGGCTTATGAGGAGAATTAATTTGTAAGTGACTGTAAGGGTCTTATTGACTCTTGGCAATCATCTAATCACATTTCTAAGTGTTGAGGACAAAGTTAGGGCATTTATAGCGATTTATAGTGATGGGGTCTGTCATTTCTCTACCAGTATTGGTCACTAATCACATGCTGCAGACTGAAGATGGGAGAAGGTATATTGAGGAGCATTACGTGCCAATCAAAGAGATGGCAGACTGCTGTGGAGGAGGAGACCTTACACCCGACGCACTTACAGGGAAAAACAATCATACCTGAACTTGTCCGATAACACGTGCCTTAGGAGGCTGCATTCTGAAAGGAGGTCACAGCTCAACAAGGGAGATCTGAAGCCCACCAGCACCATCAGGACCACAATGCCCGTTGAGGTAAAGGTTACTGTGGCACTTTCTTACTACACATTGGGCTCCTTTCAGGCCTCAGCTGGCGACATTTGCATTATCTCTCAGCACGCCACTCACTGCTCCATTCGACCGGTGACTCAAGCCCTTTACGCACGCAGGATGGACTTTATAAACTTCCCTATGACCAGGGAGGCTCAGACCGGGAGGGCTTTGGGTTTCTCGTGAATATCAAACTTCCCCAAGGTGTGGATGTAATAGTCTTTATTCACATCACCCTGAGAGCATCTTTTCAAGATGCGGAGGTGTTTCAGAACTGAAAGGGATTCCACTCCCTGAATGTGCAGCTCGTTGTTGACCACAACCAAATAATCATGGCAGTAAATGCTAATTTTCCAGGCAGCATCCATGATGTGCACATCTTGCGTGAGAGCGCTGTATCTGACCTGTTTAAGAGTCAGCCACAAGGTCGCGATTGGATACTGGGGGATAAAGCATATGGCCTTGCCAGCTGGCTCATGACCCCCCTGCGTAATCCCCAGACGGAAACCGAGAAGCGCTACAATGAAAGCCATATAGGTATACGCAATATCGTCGAAAAGGCAATTGGAACGCTTCAGCTGCCTAGCCCATTCAGGAGGCAACCTACAATACCACCCTGAGCAGGTCGCTGAGTTTATTGTGGTGTGCTGCATGTTGCATAACCTAGCTATAAGGAGAGGACAACAATTGCCAGATGAGATCGCCGGTACACCTCAGGAGGAGGGGAGTTGGAAGAGGAAGCCCAGGAGGAGGAGGATGACAAGGACCTTGGGGAGGACAATTATCCTGGCGATGAACCCATACCCCCACACCCCCCCACCCGCCCCAGACTGGAAAAGCCCCGTTGGAGTTGCACAGCTGCAAAACTCTGGTGTCAGCAGCTCATAAACGCTTTGCGCGAACTTACATTGGTGACAGTTACAGTTGCAGTTGCGTTATGTTTCATCCTTCCCTGTCCTGTCCATTGTTTTCCAACAATTGTATTCGTGTTTTACCTTATGTTATTAGAAGACACTGCATGACAATTGTAAAATTCAATAACATTTTTCAATAATTTAACAATTTACGTAATCTCTATAAAAATAACACTCACCAACCCTCAACCCCCAACAGTCACCCAACAATAAATTTAAAATACAAAAACACCCTCCCACCACCCCTGACATCCAACACATTTTTATTAAAACAACAACAGCAATAACAACAATAACAATAACACCGCACCCTCCCCCCCTACCCCTTGCACCTGCGGCCACGCTTCCCTCCAGTTCCTTTACCCCCATGTGTCCTAACCCCCGTTGTAGTCCCCGAGTAATGGGACCGGGACGACTTGCAGCATGGGACCTCAAGGCCTGCTGCTATGGGAGGGCAGGGGGGAGGGGGACGGGGCGGGGGTGGTGGGGGATTGTGACGGTGGAGGAGAAAGTGTTTCAGATGAAATGACTTCCGAGTCAGAAGTAAGTTCTTCCTCCCGACTCGCATCTGTGCTGGTGGTTGGTGGGATGGCACCTTGGAGTGCAGTGCCATCTCCCGACACTATCACATGCTGCAAGGCATGGAAGCTGCCGGTTGTTTGACCCATTGCCACAACCATACCCTCTGACATGCGAGCGGACATTGCGGCAATGTTCCCGGGCAACCCACCAATCCCCTGGAGCAGCTCTCGATTTATGGCGACGCTCTCCCTGCACAGTCTGAGCATGTCCTCATTGGGATCTGCCCATCGCGCCGACCTCCCTGACTCAACCTCCGTGGGGTTGGTGTGGGCACTGTACGCCTTGGAGTCGCCTGCTGCAAGACGCTTGGCCCGCTACTTCTTCCGTCGAAGACGACGATGTGGCCGCAGGTTTAGCAGATACCGGGATGCAAGGGGCATCCTCTTCGGTCTCCATCACTTCCTCCTCTCCCTCTGTGGTCTCCTCCTCAGCACCCGTGGTGATAATCACCTGCAAAGGGACAGGTGCGGCCTCCCTTTGTGTCTGTTGAGTTGGGTGACCTGCAAATCACAATTGAGCTTATTGAGCTTATTAGAACAGAAGGGTACACATGATCCTTGTGCTGCGCTGGCATACGTAGGAGGAGCAGCATTACTACAATAAATGTGACCGAGAGACGTTACATAGTAATGCATCATATGGTAGTACATCTATGTGGAATTCACTGCCCCAGAGAGCTGTGGAGGCTGGATCAGTGACTATATTTGAGGCGGAGATAGACAGACTCCCGAATGATAAGGGAGTGAAGGGTTATGGGGAGCGGGCAGGGAAGTGGAGCTGAGCCCTACATCAGATCAGCAATGATCTGATTAAATGGCGGAACAGGCGCAAGGGGCCAGATGGCCTGCTCCTGCTCCTATTTCTTATGTTCTTATGTTGTTAACCTGAGAGTAGCACAGAAGCTGCATGCATAACATGACATCATTTGTATATTATAATGAAATGCCATTACATTACTTTAAATTAACACTGCTTTACACATTATTCACGTGACGCAAGGGAGGAATCTGCACCACATGGGTGGCCGAGTGACTGTGGCTGCCCACCAGTGCCACAGCGCATTCCTCCAAGTTCATAAGGATGGTCAGCTGGGCAGGGCCTCCTCCTGTGCACCTGCGCTCTGCTCGATACTTAGATATCTTTCTCTGCAAATGTGACAAGAGCATGGCATAAGTTAATTGACGAGGTACTATCATGGAAAGACAATAAGTTCCAAGGTTATATGCCAATATGGTTTGTATCCACAACTGATGCATGGTTATAACATCTATGTTCAGATAAAATATTTCATAAGATCGTGTTTAGGATCTAATGCTTGACACAAAACATCTCGACTACAAACTCCATGAGGTCCCCCAGGGGGGAATCAGTACCGCTGGTGAGCTCGGCAATGACAGGAGCTAATGTTCGAAAGTGTCCCAGGGCAGACAGTGAGCCAGGGCAGGTCTCCCGACAGCAGCTGGAGAGACTGACAGTCTAGGTAAAGGTGTCTGGACCACTGATTGCTCAGTCGTGCCCCATCCACCAACGTAACCCAAAAGGAGACTGTTATATATGTAAATCTGTAAATACCTTGTTTAACCACCAGAGGGCTCATCCCCTGGAGTCCCAAGGGATCCTACAATCCTTTGGGGACACCAGTACATAAGGAGGTCTCACAGGCTGGAGAGGCACTCTGGAGACCTGTAATAAAGGACTACGGTCAACATTACTTTAAGCTTACAGTATCTGGTCAGATTCTTTATTCATACTTAACAAGTGGTGACGAGATACAGACGATGAACCCCACCATAACAATGCAGAGAAATTTTCAGAGGGAGATGATTGGGAAAGCTTCGTGGAGCGACATGACCAATACTTCGTGGCCAATGAGCTGGAAGGAGAAGTGAACGCTGCCAAACGAAGGGCGATCCTCCTCACCGTTTGCGGGGCACCAACGTATGGCCTCATGAAAAATCTGCTTGCTCCAGCGAAACCCATAGAGAAATCGTATGGTGATTTGTGCACACTGGTCCGGGAGCATCTTAACCCGAAGGAAAGCATTCTGATAGCGAGGTACCGGTTCTATACGTACAAAAGGTCTGAAGGCCAGGAAGTCACCGAGCTAAAGCACCTTGCAGGACATTGCAAATTTGAAGGACACTTGGAGCACATGTTCAGGGACTTCTTTGTACTTGGCATTGGCCATGAAGTAACACCGCAAACTTTTGACTGTAGAGACCTCAACCTTGAGTAAAGCCATAGCGATAGCTCAGTCGTTTATCGCCATCAGTGACAATACCAAACATATCTCTCAGCACATGAGTGCTGCTGCAAGTAGTGTGAACAAAGTAATGTTGTTTTCAAATTGTAACGTACAAAGCAGGACTCACATGCCTGCAGCTCCATGTCCGCAGATGTCTCAGCGTCTACCATCAAGAGTGGTGAATGCAAGGCCATTAACACCTTGTTGGCGTTGCGGGGGTGATCATTGTTTCCATTCATGCCGCTTCAAAGGATGCATTTGCAAGGGCTGTGGAACAATAGGACACCTCCAACGTATGTGTAGGCGAGCTGCAAACCCTGCTAATCCTGCAAACCACCATGTTGCAGAGGAGGACAAATCCACAGTGGATCACGACGAACCAGAGCCTCAGACTGAGGAGGCAGAGGTATATGAGGTGCACACATTTACCACAAAGTGTCCCCCGATAATGCTGAAGGTTGAATTAAATGGACTCCCGGTGTCAATGAAGCTGCACACGGGCGCGAGCCAGTCCATAATGAGCAAAAAAGACTTTCGATAAATTGTGGTGCAGCAAGGCCTCAAGGTCAGTCCTGACTCCCATTCGTACTAAACTGAGAATGTACACAAAGGAACAGATTCCCATATTCGGCAGTGTTACTGTAAAGATCTCCTACGCTGGAGTGGTGCACAATTTACCACTCTGGGTGGTACTGGGCGATGGTCTCATGCTGCTCGGCAGGAGCTGGCTGGGAAAGATACACTGGACTGGGACAACATCCGAGCGCTTTCGTCCGTCAACGACACTTCATGTGTCCAGGTCCTAAACAAGTTCCTCGGGCATCGGGAAGTTCCAAGGAGCAAAAGTGAAGATCCGCTTGATTCCGGGGATGCGACCCATCCATCACAAGGCGAGAGTGGTACCGTACATGATGAGAGAGAGGATGGAGATCGAGCTGGACTGGCTGCAATGAGAGGGCATCATTTCGCCGATCGAATTCAACAAGTGGGCCAGTCCGATTGTTCCAGTCCTCAAGGAAGACGGCACCGTCAGAATCTGTGGTGATTACAAAGTAACTATCAATTGCTTCTCACTGCAGGATCAATACCCATTACCGAAAGCAGATGATCTATTTGTGACGCTGGCGGGAGGAAAGACGTTCACAAAGCTGGACTTGACCTCGGCCTACATGACGCAGGTGCTGGAGGAATCATTGAAAGGCCTCACCTGCATCAACACACACAAAGATCTCTTCACTTACAACAGATGCCTGTTTTGGATTCAATCAGCCGCGGCGATATTCCAAACGAACATGGAAACCTTGCTGAAGTCGGTCCCACGCACCGTGGTCTTCCAGGACGACATCCTGGTTACAGGTCGGGACACCATCAAGCACCTGCTCTGACTAGCACATGGCACTGGTAGCAATCCTGAGATTACTATCTTTGAGGTCCTACTTTTTAATTTAACTCCTAGCTCCCTAAATTCGTCTTGTAGGACCTCATCCCGTTTTTTACCTATATCGTTGGTACCTATATGCTTCACGACAACTGGCTGTTCACCCTCCCTTTTCAGAATGCCCTGCACCCGCTTCGAGGCATCCTTGACCCTTGCACCAGGGAGACAACATACCATCCTGGAGTCTCGGTTACAGCCGCAGAAACATCTATCTATTCCCCTTACAATTGAATCCCCTATCACTATAGCTCTTTTTCCTGCCCTCCTGTGCAGCAGAGCCAGCCACGGTGTCATGAACTTGGCTGCTGCTGCCCTCCCCTGATGAGTCATTCCCCCCCCCAACAGTACCCAAAGCGGTGTATCTGTTTTGCAGGGGGATGACTGCAAGGGACTGCTGCACTACCTTCCTTGCACTTCCTGTTGGTCATCCATTCCCTATCTGGCTGTGTACCCTTTACCTGCGGTAAGACCAACTCACTAAACGTAGTATTCACATCATTCTCAGCATCGTGCATGCTCCAGGGTGAATCCACCTGCAGCTCCAGTGCCACAATGCCGCAGTTCTTAGTAAAAAATTGTGTGCTCCACGGGAGTTGGTCTAGAGTCCCGTTAGAGATGCAGGAAGAAATAAAGCTGTACCAGCGGCACAGAGATGAAATGTCCATACAGGCTGACTGCCTCCTATGGGGTAATCGGGTAGTGGTGCCAAAAAAGGGCAGGGACACTTTCATTAATGACCTCCACAGTACCCACCCAGGCATTGTAATGATGAAAACGATAGCCAGATCCCATGTGTGGTGGGCAGGTATCGATGCAGACTGAGAGTCCTGCGTGCACAAATGTAGCACATGTTCACAGTTAAGGAATGCATCTACGGAGGCGCCACTAAGTTTATAGTCCTAGCCCTCCAAACCGTGGTCCAGGGTGCATGTTGACTTGCAGGCCCATTCTTGGGGAAAATGTTCCTTGTGGTTGTAGATGCATACTCCAAATGGAATGAATATGAGATAATGTCGGCAAGCATGTCCGCTGCCCCCACTGAAAGCCTGCGGGCCATGTTTGCCACGCACGGCCTGCCTGATGTCTTTGTGAGTGACAATGGGCCGTGCTTCACCAGTGCCGAGTTCAAAGAGTTCATGACCCGCAATGGGATCAAACTTTTCACATCCGCCCCACTAAACCAGCGTCCAATGGTCAGGCAGAGTGAGCAGTGCAAACAATCAAGCAGAGTTTGAAGAAGGTAACTGAAGGCTCACTGCAGACTCACTTATCCCGAGTCCTGCTTAGTTACCGCACAAGACCTCACTCGCTCACTGGGGTGCCCCCCGCTGTACTGCTCATGAAAAGGGCACTTAAGACAAGGCTCTCATTAGTCCACCCTGATCTACACGAACAGCTAGAGAGCAGGCGGCTTCAATAGAATACATATCATGATCGCACAAATGTGTCACGCGAAATCGAGAGTAATAATCCTGTATTTGTGTTGAACTATTGACAAGGTTGGGTTGTGTTGAACTATTGGTAGGGTGTTTCTGGTCAAACTTTCAAATGGACTCACCTGCAGAAAACACTTGGACCAAACCAAACTCAGATTCACGGACTATACAGAGCAACCCACAATAGACTAAAACCTTTTTCGACCCCCCAACACACACACATTTGCAACCGAACCAGCGGTTGACCACGAAGCGGAACCCATCACCTGCAGCAGCCCAGCAGGACTCACTAGCGAGGGCCTAACAAACGACTCACCAAAACCAGCATTTGCACCGAGACGATCAACCAGGGAAAGGAAGGCCCCAGATTGCCTCACATTGTAAATAGTTACACTATTTACTTTGGGGGGGGAGCGTTGTTATATATGTAAAGCTTTAAATACCTTGTTTAACCACCAGAGGGCTCATCCCCTGGAATCCCAAGGGATCCCACAATCCCTTGGGAGCACCTGTATATAAGGAGGCCTTACAGGCTGAAGAGGCACTCTGGAGACCTGTATTAAAGGACTATGGTCACTTTAAGCTTACAGTATCTGGTCAGATTCTTTATTCAAGACTTAACAGAGATGGTGCAAAAATTAGATTTTAAAAGGGAACAGGTTCCGAGCCCTATCCAGATCCTAGCAGGGAATATATGCAACAATAAGAATATAAGAACATAAGAATTTGGAACAGGAATAGGCCATCTAGCCCCTCGAGCCTGCTCCGCCATTCAACAAGATCATGGCTGATCTGGCCGTGGACTCAGCTCCACTTACCCGCCCGCTCCCCATAACCCTTTATTCCCTTATTGGTTAAAAATCTATCTATCTGTGACTTGAATACATTCAATGAGCTAGCCTCAACTGCTTCCTTGGGTAGAGAATTCCACAGATTCACAACCCTCTGGGAGAAGAAATTCCTTCTCAACTCGGTTTTAAATTAGCTCCCCCATATTTTGAGGCTGTGCCCCCGAGTTCTAGTCTCCCCGACCAGTGGAAACAACTTCTCTGCCTCCATCTTGTCTATCCCTTTCATTATTTTAAATGTTTCTATAAAATCACCCCTCATTCTTCTGAACTCCAACGAGTAAAGACCCAGTCTACTCAATCTATCATCATAAGGTAACACCTCATCTCTGGAATCAGCCTAGTGAATCGTCTCTGTACCCCCTCCAAAGCTAGTATATCCTTCCTTAAGTAAGGTGACCAAAACTGTATGCAATACTCCAGGTGCGGTCTCACCAGTACTCTATACAGTTGCAGCAGGACCTCCCTGCTTTTGTACTCCATCCCTCTCGCAATGAAGGCCAACATTCCATTCGCCTTCCTGATTACCTGCTGCACCTGCATACGAACATTTTGGGATTCATGATTTACGTTTTTAAGTTTAATTTGTTTTAATTGCCGGTGCTTTTAGTGTCCCCCTTCCCTTTTATAGGGGGCACTGGGGAAAATTGTGATTTTAGTGCCCAAAAAAAAACCAAAAAAAGAAAAAAAAAAAAGGGGGAAAAAAAAAGGGCCTTGTAAATGTCTGGTGTGTCACCCAGGTCGGGTGGCACGGTTTAATGTTTTTTGTTTTACAGATGAACTCCAAAAAGAGTTTCATGCACAAGGACCCCCAGGTCCCTCTGCACCGCAACATCTTGTAATTTCTCCCCATTCAAATAATATTCCCTTTTACTGTTTTTTTTCCCAAGGTGGATGACCTCACACTTTACGACATTGTATTCCATCTGCCAAACCTTAGCCCATTCGCTTAACCTATCTAAATCTCTTTGCACCCTCTCTGTGTCCTCTACACAACCCGCTTTCCCACTAATCTTTGTGTCAAATTTTGTTACACGACACTCTGTCCCCTCTTTCAGGTCATCTATGTATATTGTGAACAGTTGTGGTCCCAGCACCAATCCCTGTGGCACACTACTAACCACTGATTTCCAACCCGAAAAGGACCCATTTATCCCGACTCTCTGCTTTCTGTTAGCCAGCCCATTCTCTATCCATGTTAATACATTTCCTCTGACTCCGCGTGCCTTTATCTTCTGCAGTAACCTTTTGTGTGGCACCTTATCGAATGCCTTTTGGAAATCTAAATACACCACATCCATCGGTACACCTCTATTCACCATGCTCGTTATATCCTCAAAGAATTCCAGTAAATTAGTTAAACATGATTTCCCCTTCATGAATCCATGCTGCGTCTGCTTGATTGCACTATTCCTATCTCGATGTCCCGCTATTTCTTCCTTAATGATAGTTTCAAGCATTTTCCCCACTACAGATGTTAAACTAACTGGCCTATAGTTACCTGCCTTTTATCTGGCCCCCTTTTTTAAACAGAGGCGTTACATTAGCTGCTTTCCAATCTGCTGGTACCTCCCCAGAGTCCAGAAAATTTTGGTAGATTATAACAAATGCATCTGCTATAACTTCCGCCATCTCTTTTAATACCCTGGGATGCATTTCATCAGGACCAGGGGACTTATCTACCTTGAGTCCCATTAGCCTGTCCAGCACTACCCACCTAGTGATAGTGATTGTCTCAAGGTCCTCCCTTCCCACATTCCTGTGACCAGCAATTTTTGGCATGGTTTTTGTGTCTTCCACTGTGAAGACGGAAGCAAAATAATTGTTTAAGGTCTCAGCCATTTCCACATTTCTTATTATTAAATCCCCCTTCTCATCTTCTAAGGGACCAACATTTACTTTAGTCACTCCCATTTTATATATCTGTAAAAGCTTTTACTATCTGTTTTTATGTTTTGCGCAAGTTTATCTTCGTAATCTATCTTTCCTTTCTTTATTGCTTTCTTAGTCATTCTTTGCTGTTGTTTAAAATTTTCCCAATCTTCTAGTTTCTCACTAACTTTGGCCACCTTATACACATTGGTCTTTAATTTGATACTCTCCTTTATTTCCTTGGTTATCCACGGCTGGTTATCCCTTCTCTTGCCACCCTTCTTTTTCACTGGAATCTATTTTTGTTGCGCACTATGAAAGAGCTCCTTAAAACTCCTCCACTGTTCCTCAATTGTGCCACCGTTTAGTCTGTGTTCCCAGTCTACTTTAGCCAACTCTGCCCTCATCCCTCTGTAGTTCCCTTTGTTTAAGCATCGTACGCTTGTTTGAGACACTACTTCCTCACCCTCAATCTGTATTACAAATTCAATCATATTGTGATCACTCATTCCGAGAGGATCTTTTACGAGGAGATCGTTTATTTTTCTGTCTCATTACACAGGACCAGATCTAAGATAGCTTGCTCCCTTGTAGGTTCTATAACATACTGTTCTAAGAAACAATCCTGTATGCATTCTATGAATTCCTCCTCCAGGCTACCCCGTGCGATTTGATTTGACCAATCGATATGTAGGTTAAAATCCCCCATGATTACTGCCGTTCCTTTTTCACATGCCTCCATTATTCCCTTGATTATTGCCCGCCCCACCGTGAAGTTATTATTTGGGGGCCTATAAACTACGCCCACCAGTGACTTTTTCCCCTTACTATCTCTAATCTCCACCCACAATGATTCCACATTTTGTTCATTAGAGCCAATATAGTCTCTCACAACTGCCCTGATATCATCCTTTATTAACAGAGCTACCCCACCTCCTTTCCCTTCTTGTCTATCTTTCCGAATCGTCAGATACCCCTGTATGTTTAATTCCCAGTCTTGGCCACCCTGCAACCACGTTTCTGTAATGGCCACCAAATCATACCCATTTGTAATGATTTGTGCCGTCAACTCATTTACTTTATTTCGAATGCTGCGTGCGTTTAGGTAGAGTGTTTTAATACTAGTTTTTAAACCATGATTTTTATTTTTGACCCCTCCTGCAGCCCCTTTATATTCAGTGGCCGTTTTTGTTTTTTGCCTTTGGGTTTCTCTGCCCTCCACTTTTACTCATCTCCTTTCTGTCTTTTGCTTAATTTCAATCCAGGAGATTTACATATTATGTGGGTCATTACAATTTAAAATCTATTTCATGCTTACTCTTGCCAAAGCAACCAGAGTGTTCCAGCGTTTGCAACATTGGTCCGACCCCCTCGCCTCGTGGGACACCGATGAGACCACGCCCACCCCGGGTTAATTGGGCTCACTGCGAGTTCACCTCCTGGACGAGGACCTCGTTGGCCTCGTCGGAGAAGGGTTTGGCCCTCCTCCTCCCCTCCACATCCTGGCCACTCTCCACCATCTCTTGCTCTTGCTCCAGGTTGGACATAATGATTATTGTTTTGATGAACAATATCTCCTCTCTATCTAGCCCTCTCTGTATGTCTGTCTCTCTCTCGCTCTCTCTCTCTCCCTCCCTTTGCCTTCTGCGTATGCCCAGATGACCCCTGACCTCCCAAATAGCGGGAAACCTTCTTTGCAAAAAAAACCCCACATGTGCAGAAAAGCCGTTGCTTGGTATGCCAGCCTTCCACATCACTGAGGCCTATTTCACACCGCTGAGCTATCATTGGGCTATCTCCCCCCCAAAAAAAATCCGGAAGTAGCGATCAGAAAAATGGGTGATCTTCCAGCGATCCTGAAAGGTGAAACATCGCTAAGGCTGGAACATTGCCCATTTTTTGGGCGATAGTGATCATAGTGGAACATCTAGCCTTTGACTCATAGAAACATGGAAACATAGAAAATAGATGCAGGAGTAGGCCATTCGGCCCTTCGAGCCTGCACCACCATTCAATAAGTTCATGGCTGATCATCACCTCAGTACCCCTTCTCTGCTTTCTCTCCATACCTCTTGATCCCTTTAGCCGTAAGGGCCATATCTAACTCCCTCTTGAATATATCCAACGAACTGGCATCAACAACTCTCTGTGGCAGAGAATTCCACAGGTTAACAACACAGAAGGAGGCCATTTGGCCCATTGTGCCTGTGCCAGTTCTTTGAGAGAGCTATCCAATTAGTCCAACTCCCTTACGCTTTCCAACATTCTTGAAAATGTTTCCTTTTCAAGTTTATATCCAATTTCCTTTCCAAGGCCTTGACATCTTTCATAAAGAATTGGATACAATATTCCAGCAGCGGCTCAACCAGTGATTTTATTTTTAACTCATTCATGGGATTTGGGCATCGCTGACAAGACCAGAATTTATTGCCCATCCTTAATTGCCCTTGAGAAGGTGGTGGTGAGCTTCTTGAACCGTTGCAGTCCTTGTGGTGAAGGTATTTGTTATGTTACGAATAACTCCACAAGACTGAGTACTGTGAGCTTAAACTGATGTGATCTTAGTCTCTTTAATACAACTCCAGAGTGCCAAAGCAGCATGGCAGACAACCTTTTATACTCGCTTGCATGAGGTGTGCAGGTGATCCTTGGGTCTCCAACATGTGTGCCCTCTGGTGGCAAGTCTTACACAGTTATAATGTTTATATACATAACATCAGTCCCCCCCCCAAGGTCCTTGATACAAGTTATTTACAAATTGAGGCGGACCGGGGCCCTTCGCGCCCTGGTTGAACGCCTGAGTTCGAACCCTGGCATGGGTGAGTTGGTCGGGCCATTGCTGCACTGCAACGCGGCTGGTCTGACCGGACTGTTGGGCATGGTGGGTTCATCCTCTTGATTGACGGCGAGGTCTATTGCTGGTTGGGTGCATGTTGGTGGAGCGATGATGGTGATGTCCTCTTCAAGTTGTTCCTGGTTGTCGGTGAATCGCAGTTTGGTCTGATCCAAATGCTTTCTCCACGTTTGTCCATTACATAGTTTGACAATAAACACTCTATTCCCCTTCTTGGCTAAGACAGTGCCAGCAACCTATTTGGGACCATGACCGTAATTAAGGACAAACAGGGTCGTTTACATTAATGTCACGCGATACAGCTGTGCGATGGTGGTACATATTTTGCCGGTGATGCCGGGTTTCCACATGATCATTAAGATCTGGGTGGACTAAGCGAGCCTGGTTTTGAGTGCTCTCTTCATTAACAATTCTGCCGGGGGAGCCCCGGTGAGTGAGTGGGGTCGCGTCCAGTAGCTGAGCAGAACCCGAGATAAACTGGTCTGCAGGGAGCCGTCCGTCACGCGTTTCAAACTCTGCTTGACCATTGGATGCGGACTTAAACTGGGCAGACCTGACATGCTTAATGCCATTGCGGGTCATAAACTCGTTGAATTCTGAGCTGGTGAAACATGGTCCATTGTCCCTGACAAGGACGCCGGGCAAGCCATGGGTGGCGAACATGGCCTGGAGGCTTTCAATGGTAGCAGTGGACGTGCAGGATGACATGATTACACATTCAATCCATTTAGAATAAGCATGCACTACTACTAAGAACATCTTTCCTAGAAAGGGGCCAGTGAAATCTACATGGATCCTGGACCACGGTTTGGAGGGCCATGACCACAGACTCAGTGGACCCTCCCTTGGTGCATTGCTCAATTGTGAGCAAGTGTTACATTGGTGTACGCATGACTCCAAATCCGAGTCAATGTCGGGCCACCAAATGTGCGACCTGGCGATGGCCTTCATCATGACTATGCCTGGGTGGGTACTGTGTAGGTTGGGTATAAATGTTTCTCTGCCTTTTTTGGCAAAACCATGCAATTACCCCATAAGAGACAATCCGACTGGATAGTCATTTCATCTTTACGTCAGTGAAACTGCTTCATTTCATTTTGCATTTCCCCAGGAACAGCCGACCAGCTCCCATTGAGAATGCAACTTTTTACTAGTGATAGCAGAGGGACCAGGCTAGTCCAGGTTCTGATCTGTCGAGCCATGACGGATGACCCCTCACTCTCAAAAACATCCATTACAAGAAGCAAGTCTGCAAGTTGTGCCTTTTCCACCCTGGTGGTGGGCAATAGTAGCCGACTGAGGGCATCAGCACAGTTCTCTGTGCCTGGTCTATGGCGGATAACATAGTCATAAGCGGATAATGTTAGTGCCCATCTTTGGATGTGGGACAAAGCCTAGGTGTTTATACCTTTGCTTTCTGAAAACAGGGAAATGAGCATTTTGTGGTCGGTTTCAAGCTCGAACCAGAGTCCAAATAGGTATTGGTGCATTTTCTTAACCCCAAATAGGCATGCGAACGCCTCTTTCTCGACCATACTGTAGGCTCTTTCAGCCTTAGATAGACTTCTAGACGCATATGCAACCGGTTGCAGTTTGCCTGATACATTGGTTTGCTGTAACACCCGACCCCATACGAAGATGCATCACAAGCTAGCACTAAATGTTTACACGGGTCATACAATACAATAACTTGTTAGAACATAGCAAGTTTCTGGCCTTCTCAAAGGCTGTCTCTTGAGATATACCCCAAACCCAGTCATCACCTTATGTAGCAACATGTGCAATGGTTCCAGCAATGTGCTCAACCCAGGTAGAAAGTTACCAAAATAGTTGAGGAGTCCCAGGAACGAACACAGCTCCATCACATTCTGTGGTCTGGGTGCATTCTTGATGGCATCCGTTTTTGAGTACGTGGGTCTGATGCCGTTTGTCCCAATCTTTCTCCCCCAATATTCGAACTCTGGCGCCAGGAAAACACATTTGGAGCGTTTCAGCCTGAATCCCACTCTGTCTAGTTGACTTAGAACCTCGTCCAGGTTGTGCAGGTGTTCGATGGTGTCATGACTAATGATCAGGATGTCATCTTGAAACACAACGGTGCGCGGAAATGATTTCAGCAGACTTTCCATGTTCCTCTGGAAAATGGCAGCGGCCGAGCGAATCCAAAAAGGGCATCTGTGGTATATAAACAGTCCTCTGTGCGTGTTGATGCATGTCAATCTTTTTGAAGATTCAGCCAGCTCCTGTGTCATGTAAGCGGAGGTTAGGTCCGATTTGGTGAGTGACTTCCCCCCTGCTAATGTTGCAAACAGATCATCCGCCTTGGGTAGTGGATACTGGTCTTGTAACGAGACTCGGTTGATCGTTACCTTGTAGTCTCCGCAGATTCTGACCGTGCCATCGCTTTTCAACACCGGAACAATTGGGCTGGCCCACTCGTTGAACTCAACTAGCGATATGATTCCCTCTCGTTGAAGTCTGTCAGTTCGATCTCGACTTTCTCCCTCATCATATGTGGAACCGCTTGAGCCTCGTGATGAACAGGCCGTGCATCAATGACTAGATGGATCTGCACCTTGGTGCCTGTGAAGTTGCCGATGCCTGGTTCAAATAGCGACGGAAATTTGCTCAGCACAAGGCGTCATCCACCGAAGATTTTGCTTTGATGTCATCCCAGTTCCATCAAATCTTTCCTCGCCAGCTTCTGCCAAACAGCATTTGACCATCTCCTGGTACAATCCACAGTGATAAGACATGCACAGCTCCATCGTATGATACCTTCACTGCCGCACTGCCAATGACTGGTATGAGCTCTTTGGTGTAAGTGTGCAGCTTTGTATAAATCAGGCTCAGTTTGGGTCTTTGTGTCTTGTTGCCCCACATTTCCTTAAAAGCCTTCTGGCTCATAATTGACTGACTCGCCCCCGTGTCCAACTCCATGGAAACTGGAATGCCATTTAATTTGACTTTCAGCATTATAGGAGGGCTCTTGGTGGTGAAGGTGTGTACCCCATACACTTCTTCATCAGCCTCGGGTTAAGTTGCCTCTCTTACTCATTCTGCGTGATCTGCTTCAGATCGATCATCTCCTGCCGACTCTGCCACGTGGTGAGTCGCAGCACTCTTGCACATTTGCTGGAGGTGCCCCATTGTTTCGCAGCCTTTGCACACGTAGTGCTTGAATCGACATTGATGGGCTCTATGATTACCCCCGCAGCACCAACATGGTGTTAATGGATTCGCATTCACGCCCCACGGCGGACTCTGAGTCATCCTAGGTCGTGCAGCTGCCCTGCCATGTACAGTTTTACCTGCTAACGCCGTTATTTTATGCACAGTACTGCCTGTGAACTTTGATGCTGAGAAGATATCAGTTTAGTATTATCGTTCGTGGACATGAAAGCCTGGCCTATCGTGATGGCCTTGTTCAGGTCTGGGGATTCGGCCGACATCAGCTTGCGAAGAATGACCTCGTGGCCGATTCCATGCATGAAAAAATCTCCCAGCATTTCCCCCAAACATTGAGCAAAATCGCAAGGTCCCGCAAGGCGTCTTAGGTCGGTGACATAACTCGCCACATCCTGGCCCTCAGAGCGATGGTGCATATAGAAACGATATCTGGCCATTAAGATGCTCTCCTTCGGCTTGAGGTGTTCCCGAACCAGCGTTCACAACTCTGTATATGTCTTTTCCGTTGGATTCGTTGGTGCTAGCAGATTCTTGATGAGGCCGTATGTTGTAGACCCACAAATGGTGAGGAGAATTGCCCTGCGCTTGATCACTTTATCGTCCGCATCCAGCTCATTGGCCACGAAATACTGGTCGAGACGTGTAACGAAGGCTTCCCAAGCATCACCCTCTACAAATTGCTCAAGAATACCAATGGCAGCCATAACCACGTGAAAGTTCGTGATCTGTTAATCGTCACCAATTGTTATGTTTAGAATAACTCCTCAAGACTGAGTACTGTGAGCTTAAACTGATGTGACTTTAGTCTCTTTAATAAAACTCCAGAGCAGTATGGCAGACAACCTTTTATACTCACTTGCATGAAGTGTGCAGGTGACCCTTGGGTCTCCAACAGGTGCGCTCTCTGGTGGCAAGTCTTACACAGTTAGAATGTTTACATACATAACAGTATTCCCACAGTGCTACTCGGGAGGCAGTTCCAAGATTTTGAGACAGCGATGATGAAGGAACGGTGATATATTTCCAAGTCAGGATGCTGTGTAACTTGGAGGAAAACTTGGAGGTAATGGTGTTCCCATGCGCCTGCTGCCCTTGTCCTTTTAGGTGGTAGAGATCACGGGTTTGGGAGGTGCTGTAAAAGAAGCCTTGGCGAGTTGCTGCATTACATCTTGTAGATGGTACACACTGCAGCCACTGTGCACCGATGGTGGAGGGAATGAATGTTTAAGGTGGTTGGTGGGGTGCCAATCAAGTGGGCTGCTTTGTCCTGGATGGTGTCGAGCTTCTTGAGTGTTGTTGGAGCTGCACTCATCCATGCTAAAAGAGGGTATTCCATCACACTCCTGACTTGTGTCTTGTAAATGGTGGAAAGGCTTGGGGGAGTCAGGAGGTGAGACACCCACCACAGAATACCCCGCCTCTGACCCGCTCTTGTTGCCACAATATTTATGTGGCTGGTCCAGTTAAGTTTCTGGTCAATGGTGATCCCCCCAGGACGTTGATTGTGCGGATTCGGTGATGGTAATGCCATTGAATGTCAAGGGGCGATGGTTAGACTCTCCATTGTTGGAGATAGTCATTGCCTGGCATTTGTGTGGCACAAAGGTTACTTGCCACCTATCAGCCCAAGCCTGAATGTTGTCCAGGTCTTGCTGCATGCGGGCACGGAGCACTTCATTATCTGAGGAGTTGTGAATGTAACTGAACACTTTGTAATCATCAGCGTATATCCCCACTTCTGATTTTATGATGGAGGTAAGGACATTGATGAAGCAGCTGAAGATGGTTGGGCCTAGGACACTGCCCTGAGGAACTCCTTCAGTGATGTTCTGTGGCTGAGATGTTGGGCCTTCAACAACCACAACCATCTTCCTTTGTGCTGGGTATGACTCCAACCAATGGGGAGTTTGCCCCCTGATTCCCATTGACTTCAATTTACAAGGGCTCCTTGATGCCACACTTGGTCAAATGCTTCCTTGATGTCAAATCACCTCTGAAATTTAGCTCTTTTGTCCATGTTTGGACCAAGATTGTTATGAGGACTGGAGCCGCGTGGCCCTGGCGGAACCCAAACTGAGCATCAGTGAGCAGGTTATTGATGAGTAAGTGTTGCTTAATAGCACTGTCGATGACACCTTCCATCATTTTGCTGATCATTGAGAGTAGACTGATGGGACAGTAATTGGCCGGATTGGATTTGTCCTGCTTTTTGTGTACAGGTCAATTTTGTCCCTGATTATCATTTCTAAAAGCCTCCCCGCTACTGAAGTTAAACTGACTGGTCTGTCGTTGCTGGGCTTATCCTTCCAAACTTTTTTGAAAAAGGGTGTAACATTTACAATTCTCCAGTACTCTGGCATCATCCCCATATCTAAGGAGGATTTTAAGATTATGGTCAGTACCTCCGTAATTTCCATCCTTGCCTCCCTTAATAACCTAGGATGTATCCTACCTTGATAAAATGCAACATCCCCACTGATACATCGAAACATAGAAACATAGAAAATAGGTGCAGGAGCAGGCCATTCGACCATTTGAGCCTGCACTGCCATTCAATATGATCATAGCTGATCATGCAACTTCAGTACCCCACTCCCACCTTCTCTCCATACCCCCTGATCCCTTTAGACGTAAGGGCCACATCGAATTCCCTCTTGAATATATCCAACGAACTGGCATCAACAACTTTCTGTGGTAGAGAATTCCACAGGTTCACCACTCTCTGGGTGAAAAAGTTTCACCTCATCTCGGTCCTATATGGCTTACCCCTTATCCTTAAACTGTGACCCCTGGTTATGGACTTCCCCAACATCGGGAACATTCTTCCTGTATCTAATCTGTCTAGTCCTGTCATAATTTTATATGTTTCTTTGAGATCCCCTCTCATTCTTCTAAATTCCAGTGAGTATAAGCCTAGCCGATCCAGTCTTTCTTCATATGTCAGTCCTGCCATCCCGAGAATTAGTCTGGCGAACCTTCGCTGCACTCCCTCAATAGCAAGAATGTCCTTCCTCAGATTAGGAGACCAAAACTGCACACAATACTTAACATGTGGTCTCACCAAGGCCATGTGCAACTGTAGTAAGACCTCCCTGCTCCTATACTCAAATCCCCTAGCTATGAAGGCCAGCATGCCATTTGCTTTCTTTACTGCCTGCTGTACCTGCATGCCTACCTTCAGTGACTGATGTACCATGACACCCAGGTCTCATTACACCTCCCCATTTACTAATCTGTCACCATTCAGATAATAATCTGCCTTCCTGTTTTTTCCACCAAAGTAGATAACCTCACATTTATCCACATTATACTGCATCTGCCATGCATTTGGCCATTCACCTAACCTGTCCAATTCACCCTGCAGCCTCTTAGCATCCTCCTCACAGCTCACACTGCCACCCAGCTTAGTATCATCTGCAAACTTGAAGATATTACATTCAATTCCTTCATCTAAATCATTTATGTATATTGTAAATAGCTGGGGTCACAGCACTGAACCTTGCGGCACCCCACTAGTCACTGCCTGCTAATATGTCCTTACTATACAGTACAAATGCACACGAGGCCCATACTTGAGAGAAAGTCACTCTGTGACCAGTTACCTTTATCACCAAGAACTCAAGAGGCAGACGGTGGGTGGAGCTTCTCCTTTTATACCTGAAAGTCCAGGTTAGGAGCGTCTCCCACAAGTTCACCCCCTTGTGGTCAATGTTCTCGAGGTGTACAACTTAGGTCAGCTTATACATGGGTTACAATGACAGTTGAATACATGACATCACCTCCCCCGCAAAGTCTTATTGGGATCACAGGTTAAGTCTCTCTGGTGGTTTACGCTCCCTTGTAGAGCGTCTGAGTTGGGGCTCCGGTTGTTGGGCACTGGCCTGAGTGTCTGCTGTTTGCGGTGCCTCAGGCCTGTCCCTAATGCCCACTGTGACTGGGCTCTCCTCCACTTGGTTCCGGTGTTCAGTCACCTATGGTGGAGTAAACTCTACATCGTGTTCTTCCTCTGCTTCTTCTATGGGGTTGCTGAACCTCCTTTTAGTTTGATCCACGTGTTTGCGGCAGATTTGTCCATTGGTAAGTTTAACTACCAAAACCTTATTCCACTCTTTGGCAATCACAGTGCTTGCAAGCCATTTGGGCCCTGCAGCATAATTAAGGACAAAACGAGGGTCATTGACATCAATACATTGCGCCCTCGTATTCCTGTCATGGTAGTCACATTGTGACTGACGACTGCTCGCAACAATTTCTTTCATAGTAGGGTGTATAAGGGATAATCTGGTTTTGAGCGTTCTTTTCATTAGCAGCTCTGGGGTGGAACCCCTGTGAGTGAGTGTGGTCGGGATCTATTGGCCAACAGGAGGCGTGATGAGCGGCTTTGTAGGGAACCCTCTTGGATTCTGAGCATCCCCTGTTTGATTATCTGCACTGCTCGTTCCGCCTGGCCGTTTGAGGCCGGCTTGAACGGTGCCGTTCTGACATGGTTGATTCCATTGCCTGCCATGAAGTCCTGGAATTCAGTGCTTGTGAAGCACGGGACATTGTCGCTGACCAAGACATCCGGTAGACTGTGGGCGGCGAACATTGCCTGTAGACTTTCTACCGTGTCAGAAGATGTGGTTGAATTTAAAATGGCACATTCAATCCATTTGGAGTAGGCGTCTACTACAACCAAAAACATTTTATCATGAAAGGACCAGCGTAGTCCACATGGATGCATGACCATGGCTTGGGGGCCAGGACCAGGGGCTAAGGGGGCTTCCCAGGGTGCATTGCCCAGTTGAGCACACGTGTTGCACCTGCGAACACAAAGTTCCAGGTCTGCATCTATCTCTGGCCACCAAACGTGTGACCTGGCAATTGCCTTCATCATGACAATGCCCAGGTGCTCATTGTGAAGTTCTCTGATAAACACCTCTCTGCCCTTCTGGGGCATGACTACGCGGTTTCCCCACAGTAGGCAATCGGCCTGAATCGAGAGTTCATCCTTGCGCCTATGAAACGGTTTAAATTCTTCAGGGCTTGCCCCGTACGTGGCTGCCCGGTCCCCATTCAGGATACATTTATTAACTAAAGACAGTAGCGGGTCTTTATTTGTCCAGACTTTAATCTGACGGGCTGTCACAGGTGAGCCTTCGCTTTCAAAAGCTTCAATAGCCATGACCATCTCAGCATCATGCTCAGCTGCCCCCTCAGTGGTGGCTAGTGGGAGCCTGCTGAGTGCATCAGCACAGTTTTCAGTATCCGGTCTGTGCCGAATTGTGTAGTCATAAGCAGCTACCCTAAGTGCCCACCTCTGTATGCGGGCCGATGCATTCGCATTTATGGCCTTGTTGTCGGCCAAAAGGGACGTGCGGGGTTTGTGATCCGTCTCCAGCTCAAATTTCCAGCTCAAACAGGTATTGGTGCATTTTGTTTACTGCATATACACATGCTAGCGCTTCCTTTTCTATCATCCTGTAGCCCCTTTCTGCCTGGGACAGACCTCTGGAGGCATAAGCTATCGGCTGTAACTGACCATTGGCATTCACATGCTGCAACACACACCCGACCCCATAGGATGACGCATCACACGTTAAAACTAGTTTCTTACACGGGTCATATAACGTTAACAGTTTGTTGGAGCATAACAAATTGCATGCTCTATCAAAAGCCCTTTCCTGGCTGTCCCCACAGACCCAATCGCATCCTTTGCGTAGGAGCATGTGCAGCGGCTCTAACAGCGTGCTCAATTTGGGAAGAAAGTTGCCAAAATAATTCAGGAGCCCAGGAACGAACGCAGCTCCATCGTGTTACGGGGTCTGGGTGCTCTCTGGATTGCTTCCATTTTGGACGCAGTAGGTCTGATCCTGTCTGCTGCTACCCTCCTCCCCAGGAATTCTACTTCTGGAGCTAAGAAGACGCACTTCGCCTTTTTCAGTCGCAGCCCTACCTGGTCCAGTCTGCGTAGCACCTCCTCCAGGTTGTGGAGCTGTTCTTCAGTATCGCGACCCGTGATGAGGATGTCGTCTTGAAAAACCACCGTCCTTGGAATCGACTTGAGGAGGCTTTCCATATTTCGCTGAAAGATCGCGGCGGCTGAACGAATCCCAAACGGACATCTGTAATACTCAAACAACCCCTTGTGTGTCGTGATGGTGGTCAGCTTCTTCGACTCACTCGCCAGCTCCTGGGTCATGTAAGCTGAGGTCAGGTCCAATTTTGAAAAAGGTTTGCCACCAGATAGCGTCGCAAGGAGGTCCTCCGCTCTCGGTAGCGGGTACTGGTATTGGAGTGACACCTGATTGATAGTGGCCTGTAATCACCACATATCCTGACCGACCCATCCGCCTTGAGCACCGGCACGATCGGGCTCACCCAGTCACTGAATTCGACTGGCGAGATGATGCCTTCCCTCAGCAGGCGGTCCAATTCGCATTCTATCTTTTCCCGCATCACGTATGGCACCGCTCTGGCCTTGTGGTGTACTGGCCTGGCATTCGGGTTTATGTGAATCACTACCTTGGTCCCCACGAAAGTGCCGATACCGGGTTGAAATAATGAGTCAAATTTGTCCAGGACCTGTGAGCGTGATACTCGCTCCACAGAAGAAATTGCATTGACATCGCCCCATTTCCAGTTCATGACAGCAAGCCAACTCCTCCCCAGCAGTCCCCTGGGACAATCCAGAGTGGCAACTTGTTCTCCGAATCTTTGTGGGTCACGACTACCGTGGCGCTGCCTAGCACCAGAATGATCTCCTTTGTATATGTCCGTAGCAGTGCGTCAATCGGCAATAATTTTGGCCTCCTAGCCTTGTACACCCACAACCTTTCGAAGTGTTTGATACTCATCAGGGACTGGCTGGCCCCCGTGTCTAGCTCCATTAATACTGGGATGCCATTGAGGAGCACTTTCATCATTATCGGTGGCGTCCTGGTATATGAGCTGTATATGTGCTCCACATGAACTCACTGAACTTCAGCTTCCAACGATTTCCCCCAGTATTCATTTGGCCTCGAAGGGCTTACATCGGGCCCGTCCTCCTCGTACATCAACCTGGCTGCGGGCTTCCTGCACATATGCGCCAAGTGACCACTGACGTTGCAGTTTCTGCAGGCATATTGCTGATACCTGCAAGCTCTGGCTGGGCCATTTGCCTCCACACCTCCAGCATGAGCTGAAGGCCCCATTGTTGGAAACAAAAGGTCCATTATCAGTCGATCGTCTCTGTCTCTGTAACTGTCCTTAAGTGCACCATTAACAGGTGTTGATGGCCCCATTACTGGCCGCATTGTCCATTGCGAAGGCATGAATCGCCGTTCAGCTAGCCATTGTATCTGTTAAATTCCCCCTTTGGGTTCAACTACATGCTGGGGCATGTCCGATTGCCCTTGTCTGCCTAGAGAACTGTGTGCTGCGTTAACAATGTTGACTCCCTGGTCGTTTGCCGTATTTGAGCCAAGATCTTTGCCATAAATCATTCTGGTCTCTTCCTCCCCTGAGATAATTGTCTGGGCTATCAGAGCCGCCGCTTCCAAGGTCAAGTCTTTGCTCTCAATCAGTTTCCTGAAACCCTAGCGTGCCCGATGCCCTCAATAAAAAAGTCTCACAGCATCTCCGCTCTGCATGCATCTGGGAACTTACATAGGCTCGCCAGTCGCCGGAGATCTGCCACGAAGTCTGGAACACTTTGCCCTTCTCACCGCCGGTGCGTGTAAAACCGGTGTCTCGCCATGTGCATGCTGCTCGCCGGTTTAAGGTGTTCCCCGATCAACTTACTGAGCTCTTCGAACATCTTGTCCGCCGGCTTCTCTGGCGCTAGAAGGTCCTTCATTAGGGAGTAGGTTCTGGATCCACAAACCGTCAGGAGATGAGCCCTGCATTTGTCGGCCAAATCCTGTCCCAACCCTTCCTTAGTGACAAAACTTTGCTGTAGTCTTTCAATAAAAAGTCGTCCCAATCATCACCAACACAGTACCTCTCGTCTGTGCTGCTAGTGGCCATGCTCACGTGGTTTAAATTCCAGTTTCTCATCGCCAATGATATGTCCTTACTATACAGTATAAATGCATACGAGACCCATACTTTAGAGAAAGTCACTCTGTGACCAGTTACCTTTATCACCAAGAACTCAAGAGACAGACGGTGGGTGGAGCTTCCCTTTTTGTACCTAAAAGTCCAGGTTATAAGTGTCTCCCACAAGTTCACTCCTTGTGGTCAGTGTTTTCAAGGTGTACAACTTAGGTCAGCTTATACATGGGTTACAATGACAGTTGAATACATGACACCTGCCATTCTGAAAAGGACCCGTTTATTCCCACTCTTTGCTTCCTGTCTGCCAACCAGTTCTCTATCCACGTCAACACATTAATCCCAATACCATGTGGCTTAATTTTGCACACTAACCTCTGGTGTGGAACCTTGTCAAAAGCCTTTGAAAGTCCAAATACACCACATCCACTGGTTCTCCCTTATCCACTCTACTAGTTACAGCTTCAAAAAACTCTAGAAGATTTGTCAAGCATGATTTCCCTTTCATAAATCCATGCTGACTTGGACTGATCATGTCACTGCTTTCCAAATGCGCTGCTATTACTTCTTTAATAATCGATTCCAGCTTTTTCCCCACCACCGATGTCAGGCTAACTGGTCTATAATTCACTGTTTTCTCTCTCCCTCTTTTTTTTAAAAGTGGGATTACGTTAGCTATGCTCGAATCCATAGGTACTGATCCAGAGTCCATGGAATTTTGGAAAATGACCATCAATGCATCCACTATTTCTAGGGCCACTTCCTTAAGTACTCTGGAATGCAGATTATCAGGCCCTGGGGATTTATCGGCCTACAGTCCCATCAGTTTCCCTAACACCATTTCCTGACTAATAAGAATTTCCCTCAATTTCTCCTTTACCACTAGACCCTCGGTTCCCTTGTATTTTCGGGATGTTATTCGTGTCTTCCTTAGTGAACACAGAACCAAAGTATTTGTTCAATTGGTCTGCCATTTCCTTGTTCCCCATTATGAATTCACCTGATTCTCACTGCAAGGGACCGACATTAGTCTTCACTAATCTTTTTCTCTTCACATATCCATAGAAGCTTTTGCAGTCAGTTTTTATGTTCCCTGCAAGCTTACTCTCGTACTCTATTTTCCCCCTCCTAATTACACCCTTAGTCCTCCTCTGCTGAATTCTAAATTTCTCCCAGTCCTCAGGTTTGCTGCCTTTTCTGGCCAATTTATATGCCTCTTCCTTGGATTTAACACTATCCCTAATTTCCCTTGTTAGCCACAGTTGAGCCATCTTTCCTGTTATATTTTTACGCCAGACAGGGATGTACAATAGTTGTAATTCATCCATGTGACCTTTAAATGTCTGCCATTGCCTATCCACCATCAACCCTTTAAGTATCACTCGCCAGTCTATCCTAGCCAAATCACGTCTCATACCATCAAAGTTTCCTTTCTTTAAGTTCAGGACCCTAGTCTCTGAATAAACTGTGTCGCTCCCCAACTTAATGAAGAATTCTACCATATTATGGTCACTCTTCCCCAAGGGGCCACGCATGACCACATTGCTAATTAATCCTCTCTCGTTATGCAAGACCCAATCTAGGATGGCCTGCTCTCGAGTTGGTTCCTCGACATATTGGTCTAGAAAACCATGTCTTATACACTCCAGGTAATCCTCCTCCACAGTATTGCTACCAGTTTGATTAGCCCAATCAATATGTAGGTTAAAGTCACCCATGATAACTGCTGTACCCTTATTGCACGCATCTACTACTGTTTGGTGGTCTGTACACAACTCCCACTAACGTTTTCTGCCCTTTGGTGTTTCGCAGCTCTACCCGTATAGATTCCACATCATCCAAGCTAATGTCCTTCCTTACTATTGCGTTAATCTCCTCTTTAACCAGTGACACTACCCACCTCCTTTTCCTTCCTGTCTGTCCTTCCTGAATATTGAATACCCCTGGATGTTGAGTTCCCAGCCTTGGTTACCCTGAAGCCATGTCTCCGTAATCCCAATTACATCATATCTGTTAACAGCTATCTGAGCAGTTAATTCGTCCACCTTATTACGAATGCTCCTCGCATTGAGACTCAGAGCCTTCAGGCTTGTTTTTTAAAAATCTTTGTCCTTTTAGAATTATGTTGTAATGTGGCCCTTTTTGATTTTTGCCCTTGATTTCTTGATTTGCCCTCCACTTTTGCTTTTTTCCTTCCTACCTTTTGCTTCTGCCCCTTTTTACTTCCCTCTGCCTCCCTGCATAGGTTCCCATCCCCCTGCCATATTAGTTTAACCCCTCCCCAATAGCACTAGCAAACACTCCGCCTAGGACATAGGTTCCGGTCCTGCCCAGGTGCAGACCGTTCGGTTTGTACTGGTCCCACCTCACCCAGAACCGGTACCAATGCCCCAGGTATTTGAATCCCTCCTCCTTGAACCATTCCTCAAGCCACGTATTCCTATGAACTATCCTGCAATGCCTACTCTGACTAGTACGTGGCACTGGTAGCAATCCTGAGATTACTACCTTTGAGGTCCCACTTTTTAATTTAACTCCTAGCTCCCTAAATTCAGCTTGTAGGACCTCATCCCATTTTTTTACCGATATCATTGATTACTATATGCACCACGACAGCTGTCTGTTCCCCCTCCCCCTTCAGAATGCGCTGCAGCCGCTCCGAGACATCCTTTGACCCTTGCACCAGGGAGGCAACATACCATCCTGGAGTCTCGTTTACGGCGCAGACTCACCTATCTGTTCCCCTTATAATAGAATCCCCTATCACTATAGCTCTCCCGCTCTTTTTCCTGCCCTCCTGTGCAGCAGAGCCACCCATGATGCCATGAACTTGGCTGCTGCTGCCTTCCCCTGATGAGTCATCTTCCCCAACAGTACCCAAATCGGTGTATCTGTTTTGGAGGGAGATGATTGCAGGGGACACCTGCACTACCTTCCTTCCACTGCTCTGCCTGATGGTCACCCATTTCCTATCTGCCTGAGTAACCTTTACCTGCGGTGTGACCAATTCACTAAATGTGCTATTCACGACAGCCTCAGCATCGCGGATGCTCCAGAGTGAGTCCATGCGCAGCTCCAGTGCCGCAATGCAGTCTGTCAGGAGCTGCAGCTGGACACACTTCCTGTACACATAGTAGTCAGGGACGCACTTCCCACATAGCACAGGAGGAGTATGACATGGGTCTGGCCTCTACTGCCATGACTTAACCCTTAGATTAACTTAATTTGGCAACAATAACAAAGATTTCCTACTGTTAAGAAAAGAAGAAAAAGATCAAATACTCAACAATCCATCAGCCAATCACTTACCCGCTTGGCTGTGACGTCACACTTTGATTTCTTTTTACTTCTTTGTTTACCTTCTGCCCCTGCCCCTGCACCAACTGGCTCCTTGAACTCCTGCTAGCTGATCCAGTGGCGCTCCTCAATGGTCGCGCCCTTTTATGGGCCGCTCCTCAAGCTCCTGCTGGCTGCTCCTGTGGCTACTCCCCGACGGTCGCGCCCTTTTATGGGCCGCTCCTCGAACTCCCGCTGGCTGCTCCTGGAAGTCCCTGACCAAAGACTGCCCTGAGTGGAGGAAATGCATCCAGGAGGGCACTGAGCACCTCGAGTCTCATCGCCAAGAGCATGCAGAAACCAAGCGCAGGCAGCGGAATGAGCGTGCGGAAAACTAGTCCCACCCACTCTTTCCTTCAACAACTGTCTGTCCCACCTGTGACAGAGATTGTGGTTGGACTGTTCAGTCACCTAAGAACTCATTTTTAGAGCAGAAGCAAGTCTTCCTCGATTTTGAGGAACTGCCTATGATGCTGATGAGTGTTGGTGACTTATCTACTTTAAATACAGCCAGCTTTTCTAGTACCTCTGCATTATCAATTTTTATCCCAACCAGTATCTCAACTACCTCCTCTTTCACTGTGTCATTGGCAGCATCTTCGACATTGGTAAAGACAGATGCAAAGTACTCAGTTAGTTCTTCAGCCATGCCCTCTGCCTCCACATGTAGGTATCCTTTTGGTCCCTAATCAGCCCCACCCTTCCTCTTACTCCTCATTTATTATTTATTATGCCTACGGAAGACTTTTGAATTCCCTTTAAATTTAGCTGCCAATCTATTCCCATACTCTCCCACTTTGCCCCTTTTATTTCCTTTTCACTTCTCCTTTGAACGTTCTATATTCAGCCTGGTTCTCACTTGTATTCTCAATCTGACATCTGTCATACAGCCCCTTTTTCTGCTTCATCTTACTCTCTATATCTTTCATCATCCAGGGAGTTCTGGCTTTGGTTGCCCTATTTTGGATAGGACAACCATCCGTGGGAATGTATCTTGACTGTACCTGAACCAATTCCTCTTTAAAGGCAGCTCATTGATTGATTACAGCTTTGACTGTCAATCTTTGATTCCAATTTACCCAGCCCAGATCTGTTCTCAACCCACTGAAATTAGCTCTCCTCCAATTAAATATTGTTACTCTAGCTAGCTCCTAGTCCTTTTCCATCGATAATCTAAACCTTATGATACTATGATCACCATTCCCTAAATGTTCCCCTATTGACACTTGCTCCACTTGACCCACCTCATTCCCCAGAACCAGATGGTTACAAACGCTTCAGCTTTGTCTTTTGCACTCATATGCTGTGCTCCACCATCATTGAGGATGGGAATGTTCATGGAGCCTCCTCCTCCCATTTGATGTTTAATTGTCCACCACGAGTATCGACTGGATGTGGCAGGCCTGCATAGCTTTGATCTGATCCATTGGTTGTGGGATCGCTTAGCCTTGTCGATAGCATGCTGCTTCCGCTTTTTAGCATGCATGTAGTCCTATGTGAAGCTTCCCCGGGTGGGCAACTCATTTTTAGGTACGTCTGGTGCTGTTCCTAACATGCTCTTCTACACTTTTCATTGAACCAGGGTTGGTCCCCTGGACGATGATAGAGTGAGGGATATGCCGGGCAATGAGGTTACAGATTGTGGTGGAATACATTTCTTCTGCTGCTGATGGCCCACAGCGCCTCATGAATGACCAGTTTTGAGCTGATAGATATGTCCTCAATCTATTCCATTTAGCACGGTGGTAATGCCACACAACACGATGGAGTGTGTCCTCAGTCTGTGTGGTGGTCATTGCTATCACTCCTGTCATGGACGATGCATCTGTGACAGGTAGATTGGTGAGGACGAGGTCAAATAGGTTTTTCCCTCGTGTTGGTCCTCTCACCACCTGCTGCAGGCCCAGTCTGATAGTTATCTCTTTCAGGACTCAGCCACTCTTGGTCATTGAAATCGCCACCCAGAGTACATTCTATGCCCTTGCTACCCTCGGTGCTTCTTCCAAGTGGTGTTCAATATGGATGAATACTGATTCATAAGTGAGGGTGGTAGGTGGTAATAGTAGGAGGTTTCCTTGCTCTGAAGCTATGAGACTTCATGGGGTCCACAGTCAATGTTGAGGACTTCCAGGGCCACCCTTTCCTGACTGTATACCACTGTGCCACCAATAGGGATGGTGATGGAGGTGTCTGGGATAATGGCTGAAAGGTATGATTCTGTGAGTACAACTATGTCAGGCTGTTGCTTAACTAGTTTGTTGGACTTTGGAGAGTGGGCAGAGGTGATTGACTAGAATGGTACCAGGTATGAGGGGTATCAGTTATCTGGAGAGACTAGAGAAGCTGGGATTGTTCTCCTTAGAGCAGAGAAGGCTCTCTGAAAGAGCTGTTCAATTAGTCTCACTCTCCTGCTTTTCTCCCATAGCCCTGCAATTTTTTTTATTTTCTAGTATGTATCCTATTCCCCTTTGAAAGTTACTATTGAATTTGATTCCACCACCCTTTCAGGCAGTGCATTCCAGATCATAACAAATCGCTGCATAAAAAACAAGTCTCCTCACACTCTGATCTATCTTTCTTGGGTCCCTCTTGCCCACATTGAACTCCATCTGCCACAGTTTTGCTCACTTGTTTAATCTATCAATGTCCCTTTGCAACTTTCTGCTCCCATCTACACTGTTGACTGCACCAGCTAATTTAATGAGATTTGACACTAGGAATAGTGTTTGAGTATAAATAGGATTGGAGGTTTACTGAAGCTGAATATTATAATATATAATTATACAAATGGACATGCAAACCATGTTGGATATTGTCTTCCAGTTTCATGACTGAATCATTCATCGCATCTTCCATTATTTCACAGTTCTTACAGCTCAGCGAGTCTTTATGCTATTTATTAGAGGAATCATTTTGCAGGTCATTTCAGTAATAAACAGCATTCAGAATTGCTGAATGCATCAGATAAAGTATTGCAGTGAGATACACGCAGTGAGTGATGTTATCTTTGGATGATGGGGTCAAATGCCCGATATTGAATTAGCTGCCCATGATACAACCCATCCGATTAGACTGTACTGGATCTATAATGAGTGCCCGATTCAAAATCACCCAGTTAATACTTTCGCCCAAAGATAAAATTAATCCCACAAAGAGAGAGGGAGTGAGAGAGAAGGATAGAGCGAGAGAGAGAGAGAGAGAGAGAGAGAGAGAGAGAGCACCCTTGCCAAACAAATCATAATTCTCCGGCTGCACAGCAAATTATTCTCAGTGAAACCTTCAACTCAACGTTGCTGACACACAAATTCCCCCGGCCACATTTGAAGAATTCCCAGGCTGCTCCCTTACACTCTAACCCAAAAGCCACAGCTGTGATTAATTTGCTAAATTCCATGATTTCTCTCAGCCATATCTCTGAAAGGTTGCCCAAGTCCTGTCTCATTCCTCCAACCCATTTGCCACATGTATCACAGGTTCCCTTAGTCAATATCCTTCACCCTTCACAATATGCTGGGAGGGTGGTAACTGGAAATTGGAAAGTCAGCTTGGGAGTCCGGAGAGGAGATTTTAACCCTCCCTGCCTAGCGGTAACTGGGTAAACTGTCGTGGCTCTCCTGTCAGGCCAACCGTGCAAGAAGGGGAATGAGGCCAGAAGAGGCCCAAAAAAGTAAGTGGATTTTGTCTTTACTTTCCTTCTGGGCTCCTCCGGGCTCCACAAGGAAAATTTAGGCTTCAACTTCCCTGGACTTCATCCACCATCTCCCCCCCCCCCAATCACAAGGTCCACTTAAAATCCTCCACTACAACAACAACTTGCACTTATACAACACTTGTAATGTAATAAGAGGTCCCAAGGTGCTTCACAAGTGCATAATCAGACAGAAATTGACACCGCGCCGAAGCAGGAAACATTAGGACAGGTTTTAAAGTGAGTCTTGAAGGAGGAGAGTGAAGCAGAGAGGTTTCGAGAGGGAATTCCAAAGCGAAGGACCTAGGCAACTGAATGCACGACCACCAATGGTGGAACGAAAAGAGGCCAGTGTTAGAGGAACGTAGAGTTCTCGTAGGGTTGTAGAGCTGGAGGCGATTACAGAGAAAGGTTCGGGCAAGGCCATGGAGGAATTTGAACTCACCCAGGAACCTTCTCCAGATGTGGCCTCCTGCCGCCCGACATTGCACTCACGCCCGCTGGTCAATTGCCGCTTTCTGCCGGTTGCAGGCAAGAACTTAACTGAGACTATGTGCACGAGGCCCAGTAGTTAATATCTCCCGGGCCTCTCGCTGCCAAGGTCGGGATGGTTTGCTACCTGCTCAACTCCAGCCCTTAGTTAAAATCAGAGCTTGTTACAGACTTTCCCTGTGGTGCTGTTTGATGGCGGGTTGTCCCAATTAAAATTAGTTCGTCGTATGGTATGCTTTGGTCTCACTGAAGCAATACTTGAAAAAATAATGTATGCATTCTTGGGATGTGGGTGTTCTGAAAAAATGGACTCCTTGCTGGGGTACAGTTGCATAGCCACCATGTATCACCCATTACCCACCCTGGCAGTAGCTTCGCCTTCCTCTCTACAGTCCTTGAATATGCATTGCCACACATTTCCATGCCCACCACTCATTTTTTGAGTTTCCACAGTCTGGTTTCTGCCTTTAAAAAAATTCATTCTTGGGATGTGGGCATCGCTGGCAAGGCCAACATTCATTGCCCTTAAGAAGGTGGTGCAGGAACTCCGACAGCGCTAATAAGGAGGGAATTCCCAGTGACGCTGAAGGAACTGCGATACATTTCCAAGTCAGGATAGTGTGTGACTTGGAGGGGAACTTGCAGGTGATGGTGTTACCAGGCACCTGCTTCCCTTGTCCTTCTAGGTGGTAGAGGTCATGGGTTTGGGAGGTTCTGTTGAAGAAGGTTTGGCGAGTTGCTGCAGTGCATCTTATAGATCGTACACTTTGCAGCCACGGTGCACCTTCGGAGTACTTTACCTTCGTCACCGCCTCCGGCATGGCTGGACCGCACTGATTTCCCAGGCTGTCATTGCGGGCGCACCTCCGGGCGGACAGTTTGGGCTAGTGGCCAAACTACTGCCGGTGTGCAATGAGAGGCGTTGCACACCCAGCGCAGCTCTTCCCGGAAGTGCTGCTGAGCGCCACCGCAAAACGGACCGGAGGATCGCGAAGGGGCACAGAGACCTGAACGCTTCCTTTCACGTTGCTCCGGAGCGAGACCCGGAGCGCTAAGGACCTGAAAATCCAGTCCCTGGACTCTCCAGGCAGGGGAAACAGCCTCTCAGCATCTACTCTGTCAAGTCCTCTAAGAATTTTAAATGGTTCAATGATATTACCTCACATTCTTCTAAACTCCAGAGAATATAAGCCCACAAGTGCGAGACATTCATGGACATTTTTGACCACCAAACCAAACCTGCCACAAATGTCCTGCCTTAACCCTGAGTCTCCATTTCTCTACTTTCACTCCAAATCCCTCCCCAAGCTCATTTAGTCCATGAGACCCACTTCCTGTTCACCTGACCCATTCCCTCTTATCTGCTGAACACTCGACTTCCTAGCCAGGTCTCAGTGAGTAACAGTCTTGCCCCTGAATCAGGGGCTCTAAATCCCACTCCAGAGATTTGAGCACAAAATCTAGGCTGACACTCCAGCGCAGTACTGAAGGAATGTTGCATTGTCAGAGGTGCCGTCTTTTGGATGAAATGTTAAACCAAGGCCCCATCTGCCCTTTCAGGTGGACCATAAAGATCCCATGGCACAATTTCAAAGAACAGCAGGGGAGTTTTCCCTAGAATCCCGGACAACATTTATCCTTCAACTAACCCCTAAAAAAATCATTATCTAGTCCTTATCACACAGCTGTTTGTGGGAGCTTGCTGTACAAAAATTGGCTGCCGCGTTTCCTACATTAGAACAGTGACTAGACTTTAAAGAAAGGACTTCATTAGCTGTAAAGTGCTTTGGGACATCCTGAAAGGTGCTGTATAAATGCAAATTCTTTCTTTTGCCTTTCCACTATTGAAAGTATTTGTCTTCCTCTTACTGTTCACTAAAATTTACAGTACAAATGTACTACTGTGCTATCTTATCTAGGTTTTTGCGCAAATGATTCCAAATCTTATCCAATTTATTAGAATTTTCCCATGCAGTAATGGTGTAATTAATGTATGTAGTTTCTTTGTGAAATGGTTAAATGCTGTCCTGGTTCATAGCTCACTTTCCTTTAGATGTCCTTTGCATCCTTCCACATTCATATTTATTCATGAAAATAACAGGTCACCAAGTCTAGAGTTTGAAACCCAACAGTTGAAACTATTTCATGGTAAAGGGTGAGAATGGCACCATTCACAGTTTAGGCTTCTATTACCTCAATGATGGAATACACGGGAACAGCCAATAAGGTGCAAGAGATGCTCAGTCCTCCCAAAGAAACATAGAAACATAGAAAATAGGTGTAGCATTTGGCCATTCGGCCCTTCGAGCCTGCACCGCCATTCAATGAGTTCATGGCTGAACATGCAACTTCAGTACCCCATTCCTGCTTTCTCGCCATACCCCTTCATCCCCCTAGTAGTAAGGACTTCATCTAACTCCTTTTTGAATATCTTTAGTGAATTGGCCTCAACAACTTTCTGTGGTAGAGAATTCCACAGGTTCACCACTCTCTGGGTGAAGAAGTTTCTCCTCATCTCGGTCCTAAATGGCTTACCCCTTATCCTTAGACTGTGACCCCTGGTTCTGGACTTCCCCAACATTGGGAACATTCTTCCTGCATCTAACCTGTCTAAACCCGTCAGAATTTTAAATGTTTCTATGAGATCCCCTCTCATTCTTCTGAACTCCAGTGAATACAAGCCCAGTTGATCCAGTCTTTCTTGATATGTCAGTCCCGCCATCCCGGGAATCAGTTTGGTGAACCTTCGCTGCACTCCCTCAATAGCAAGAATGTCCTTCCTCAAGTTAGGAGACCAAAACTGTACACAATACTCCAGGTGTGGCCTCACAAGGCTCTGTTCAATTGTAGCAACACCTCCCTGCCCTTGTACTCAAATCCCCTCGCTATGAAGGCCAACATGCCATTTGCTTTCTTAACCGCCTGCTGTACCTGCATGCCAACCTTCAATGACTGATGTACCATGACACCCAGGTCTCGTTGCACCTTCCCTTTTCCTAATCTGTCACCATTCAGATAATAGTCTGTCTCTCTGTTTTTACCACCAAAGTGGATAACCTCACATTTATCCACATTATACTTCATCTGCCATGCATTTGCCCACTCACCTAACCTATTCAAGTCACTCTGCAGCCTCATAGCATCCTCCTCACAGCTCACACTGCCACCCGACTTAGTGTCATCCGCAAATTTGGAGATAGTACATTTAATCCCCTCGTCTAAATCTTAATGTACAATATAAACAGCTGGGGCCCCAGCACAGAACCTTGCGGTACCCCACTAGTCACTGCCTGCCATTCTGAAATGTACCCATTTACTCCTACTCTTTGCTTCCTGTCTGCCAACCAGTTCTCAATCCATGTCAGCACACTACCCCCAATCCCATGTGCTTTAACTTTGCACATTAATCTCTTGTGTGGGACCTTGTCGAAAGCCTTCTGAAAGTCCAAATATACCACATCAACTGGTTCTCCCTTGTCCACTTTACTGGAAACATCCTCAAAAAATTCCAGAAGATTTGTCAAGCATGAATTCCCTTTCACAAATCCATGCTGACTTGGACCTATCATGTCACCTCTTTCCAAATGCGCTGCTATGACATCCTTAATAATTGATTCCATCATTTTACCCACTACCGATGTCAGGCTGACCGGTCTATAATTCCCTGTTTTCTCTCTCCCTCCTTTTTTAAAAAGTGGGGTTACATTGGCTACCCTCCACTCGATAGGAACTGATCGAGAGTCTATGGAATGTTGGAAAATGACTGTCAATGCATCCACTATTTCCAAGGCCACCTCCTTAAGTACTCTGGGATGCAAAGGAAATTACCAGCTGAGGATAAAATCAACTGCCTGTTTCACTCAACACTCTTTGTCATTGTGAAACGCACTCAAAACAGTCAAAGCACGGAAGAAATAAGGGGCTAGAAATTCCCCAGTCTGTTGTTATTTGATAAATAACATCATTTTAGTGAATAAATAAGAATAAAAATTTCGCCATTTTGTTAAGGGGGTAAATTTGGCCACAAAATAAGCCTGTCCTTAAAAAACGGCGTTGCACAACGATTTGCATTAAAAACCACGATCTTGCCAAATTTAGCCTGAGGCCTATCAATGCCAAAAATACAGTTCCTGGGAGGGGAGCAAACACAAAAAATTGCAAAAAACAAAAAATCAAAAATCACCAAACATTTATTTACAAGACCCTGAACTAAGTAATTACTGCAAGAGTTAAAAATTAAAAATATAACTAACTTTTTTTGCAGGTCTTCCTACTTATCGACGTTTCTGAGGCTGCCATGCCTGCTTTACTCGTGCGTTTTTTTTCCTTCCCAAAATGGGTTCGCCGATTGGCCAAATTTAGACGGTGCGGTTTCTTTTCGCTTTTTGTCGATATTTTCAAAATGCTAGTCTTAAGATTTGGGGAATTTTGTGCAATTCATTTTAAGAACAAAACTGCACTTTTAACGCAAAAAAATTGCATTAAAACGTGCGTTAGGCTGGGGAAATTCTAGCCCAAAGAAATAATATCCTGGTAAAAGGAAGATTATGGGATGCTCATTACGTGACCCAGCCTCATTTGCAAACATAGAAACATAGAAACATAGAAAATAGGAGTAGCAGTAAGCTATTCAGTCCTTCGAGTCTGCACCGCTATTCAATATGATCATGGCTGATCCTCTATCTCAACACCATATTCCCGCTTTTTCCCCATACGCCTTGATGCCTTTTGTTTCCAGAAATCTATCTATCTCCCTCTTAAATATATTCAGTGACTTGTCCTCCACAGCCTTCTGTGGTAGAGAATTCCACAGGTTCACCACCCTCTGAGTGAAAAAAATTCTCCTCATCTCGGTCCTAAATTTCCTATCCCGTATCCTGAGACTGTGATCCCTTGTTCTAGACTTCCCAGCCAGGGGAGACATCCTCCCCGCATCCAGTCTATCCAACCCAGTCAGAATTTTATACGTTTCAATCAGATCCCCTCTCATTCTTCTAAACTCTAATGAATACAGGCCGAGTTGACCCAATCTCTCCTCATACGACAGTCCTGTCATCCCAGGAATCAGTCTGGTGAACCTTCATTGCACTCCCTCTATGGCAAGTATATCCTTCAGAAGGTAAGGAGTCCAAAACTGCACACAATACTCCAGGTGCGGTCTCACCAAGGCCCTGTATAACTGTAGTAAGACATCCTTGCTCCTGTACTCAAATCCTCTTGCAATGAAGGCCAACATACCATTTGCCTTCCTAACTGCTTGCTGCACCTGTCTGTTTGCTTTCAATGACTGGTGTACAAGGACACCCAGGTCCCTCTGTACATTGACACTTCCCAAGCCATCACCATTTAAATAATACTTTATCCTTATGTTTTTCCTACCAAAGTGGATAACTTCACATTTATCCATGTTATACTGCATCTGCCATGTGTTTGCCCACTCACTCAACCTATCTAAATCGCCTTGCAGCATTTTTGCATCCTCCTCACAACTCACAATCCCAACTAGTTTTGTGTCGTCAGCAAACTTGGAAATATTACATTTGGTTCCCTCATCCAAATCATTTATATATATTGTGAATAGCTGGGGCCCAAGCACTGATCCCTGTGGTACCCCACTAGGCACTGCCCGCCACCCCAAAAAAGACATAGAAACATAGAAAATAGATGCAGGGGTAGGCCGTTCGGCCCTTTAAGCCTGCACCTCCATTCAATCAGATCATGGCTGATCATTCACCTCAGTGCCCCTTTCCTGCTTTCTCTCCATACCCCTTGATCCCTTTAGCCGTTAGGGCCATATCTAACTCGCTCTTGAATATATCCAATAAACTGGCATCAACAACTCTCTGCAGTAGAGAATTCCACAGGTTAACAACTCTCTGAGTGAACAAGTTTTCCTCATCTCAGTCCTAAATGGCTTACCCCTTATCCTTAGACTATGTCCCCTGGTTCTGGACTTCGCCAACATCGGGAACATTCTTCCTGCATCTAACCTATCCAATCCCGTCAGAATTTTATATGTTTCTATGAGATCCCCTTTCATCCTGCTAAACTCCAGTGAATACAGGCCCAGTCGATCCAGTCTCTCCTCATATGTCAGTCCTGCCATCTCGGGAATCAGTTTGGTGAACCTTCGCTGCACTCCCTCAATAGCAAGAACGTCCTTCCTCAGATTAGGAGACCAAAACTGAACACAATATTCCAGGTGAGACCTCACCAAGGCCCTGTACAACTGCAGTAAGACCTCCCTGCTCCTATACTCAAATCCCCTAGCTATGAAGGCCAACATACCATTTGCCTTCTTCACCGCCTGCTGTACTTGTATGCCAACTTTCAATGACTGATGTATCATGACACCCAGATCTCGTTGCACCTCCCCTTTTCCTAATCTGCCGCCATTCAGATAATATTCTGCCTTTGTGTTTTTGCCACCAAAGTGGATAACCTCACATTTATCCACATTATACTGCATCTGCCATGATTTGCCCACTCACCTAACCTGTCCAAGTCACCCTGCAGCCTCTTAGCGTCCTCCTCACAGCTCACACCGCCACCCAGCTTAATGTCATCTTGGAGATATTACACTCAATTCCTTCATCTAAATCATTAATGTATATTGTAAATAGCTGGGGTCCCAGCACTGAGCCCTGCATCACCCCACGAGTCACTGCCTGCCATTCTGAAAAGGACCTGTTTATCCCGACTCTCAGCTTCCTGTCTGCCAACCAATTTTCTATCCACGTCAGTACATTACCCCCAATACCATGTGCTTTAATTTTGCACACCAATCTCTTGTGTGGCACCTTTTCAAAAGCCTTTTGAAAGTCCAAATACACCACATCCACTGGTTCCCCCTTGTCCACTCTACTAGTTACACCCTCAAAAAATTCTAGAAGATTTGTCAAGCATTTGTCAACCCTTTCATAAATCCATGCTAACGTGGACCGATCCTGTCACTGCTTTCCAAATGCACTGCTATTACGTCTTTAACAATTGATTCCAACATTTCCCCACTACTGATGTCAGGCTAACTGGTCTATAATTACCAATTTTCTCTCTCCCTCCTTTTTTAAAAAGTGGTGTTACATTAGCTACCCTCCAGTCCATAGGAACTGATCCCGAGTCGATAGACTGTTGGAAAATGATCACCAATGCATCCACTATTTCTAGGGCAACTTCCTTAAGTACTCTGGGATGCAGACACTATCAGGCCTCAGGGATTTATCGGCCTTCAATTCCATCAATTTCCCTTACACAATTTCCCACCAATAAGGACTTCCTTCAGTTCTTCCTTCTCTTTAGACCCTCGGTCCCCTAGTATTTCCGGAAGATTATTTGTGTCTTCCTTCATGAAGCCAGAACCAAAGTATTAAAGTGTAAGGGGTTTTCACAGGGTTGTTGTGCCTTGGGTGTCTCTCTCTGGGTTTCTGCCCTCACAGCTTATGCCTGGCCTGTGAGGTACCCTGAGTGCTGCAAGAGCACCCCTGGAGAGACTGTGTCCACAGCTTCTGAAGGGGATTTTGAGACTCGTGCATCCCCACAGCTTATGCCTAGCCTGTGAGGCACCTGTGAGTGTCAAACACTCCTAACCCCTTCTTCCCTAGCCTGTGACACACAGTTGAGCGTTTTCGAGGCGCTCCTAGCTTCCCTTACACGGTTCTGACATAAGACTCATGATCAGGAGATGTAATACAATAGAACTGAGACAAGGTGATTCCAAGAGGAACTTTAGGCTTCCAATTTATTTGACAAGGTGTAACTCAACAAACAGCAATACACCAACAAAACAATCCCCCTAAATCCCACTAAAATGGACCCAACGAAAATCTTTACACCAGTTTAGCAGTACAATGCCCAACCTCCCACCTTTCCTGGCCTAACTGAGTTGGGAGTTTTGGGGACCAGAGGTTATACTCACTACTGTGCCTTCCGCAGTCTGGTGGTTTGTTTCTTCTATCTTCGGTGTCTTCGGACACTGGTTTTCCTTCAGTGTCGAGAGGCTTGCTGGTTGTGGTTGTTGGATGACGAGGGCAGGGAAAATCATCACTTCTTTTTCACTACGTCAGAAACCCCTTTTATATAGCCAGATTATCCAGTCTGCCTCTCCTGCTGAAGTCGATTCTTCTCATTGGTAGACTTTTTGATTTTGAAAAATGCAGCAGTTTTAGTATGGGTTTTTTTTTCCACTGATCTTAACCTACTCAAGGTTTGAATGGGTGTTGATTGTATTAGCCTCCTGTAGCCATTGTGCTTGTCTGGCCTGAGCCAAATATTTCTATGCCTGATGAAAAAGGTGTTGGAATATGTATGTGGCATTGTTTAAATGCTAATGTTTACAAGGGGCGAGTTTCGAGGGTATACAATTCCCAGACAATTTGATTAGTTCCAATGTCCAAACTGGCCCTTTTGATATTGACCCCACCCCTTTTCTTGCAGACCCAACATACACCTTTTAAAAAAAATCCCAAATTCGATTAAAGTTGTGGTTTCTTCCATGTGCACTTTAGGATTTCAAACTTTCTGGTAGATAGTTCCAAATAAATTCCCTTTCCTATGAGTCCAAACACTGGGGGGGGGGGGGGTCTCCATTCATTTGTGTCCCAAAGTTTTCCTTCCATCGGTTTCAATTCACAGCACAGACTAATCCCACAGCCCTTTTCCTTCTGGGTAAAATGAGGGGGTTTTCGTCCTTCCCTACATAATCCCCCATCTGACACAGTCAGACACCACTCGAGTGTGTCAAAGTTCAGGGTGGTGAGAAAACCCTAGGTCTCCCAAATTGCCCAACTTTCCCCAGTTTAACTCTAAACTGATCCCGTCGATATGTATCGTAATTCCTTTTAACGCGGTACTAAACACAGAAATCCAACAGATTACAATACACGACAGCAACATACATATATGTACTTAAGGTTACAGCAGTAATTGTACATTGATTCTCATTTCAGTCTCAAACGTAAAACAAAGAAACCTGCCCTGCAAACTCCCCAGGAGCCATGTATGAAAAACGCAGTCATCCCTGGAAATAACAAAACCGCCTAAGTGTCGCGGTCAAGCTTTGTTTACACACCTTGAGTGTTTAGCAACGGCTCTCCTGGCTGTGTAGTAGCCTGAGGAACTGCGTTCTTTTTCTTTTTCTCCTGAGCTTACAGCTTGTAACTAGCAGATAAGCTACAATCAGGAGTTGGCCGATTACTAAGGCATGCGATCCCACCCGGATCCATGCAGGTATGTCTGCCCGTATTCCCAAATCCCACCATGCTGGGGGTTTAATCTGGGCAATCTCCCTGCTAGAATTTCAGTTTTCTGCTCCAAGGTGTAAAAATATTTTTGAGACAAATCCACTGCCTGGAGGAGGGCTGTAAGTTTCTCAGGTAGTGGGGCAATGGGATAGCCAAACTGGGCGACATACTGTTGTAGATGGCTGAGGTTGTTTTGTACCGTGAGGTGAATCGTGGAAGGTTCAGGGATGGGTGTGATTCTGGTGTGTGCCACTTGAACCTCTGCCCTGGGTTTAAAGCAAAAGCTGCTGTACAGTATTGGACACCACCTTCCCGGTCCGTGTTCATACCGTTGGGCACTTGTGGTGACACAATATGTCCCACCGCCTACATATGCTACCTGTGGAGGCATGTGGTTAGGGGCCATTACCTCCATTGTGCAATTGATAGGCTCTGCCCCAGCAGTGCTGAAACCGCATTGTGGCCTTTCAAAAGCGTTCAAGTGCTGGGGGCACAGGATTACTTGTGCTCCCCTGCTCCGACAACCTGAGAGGTCTGTACCTGTCACAGTGTGCTCCCACATTGTGACATAAGGTGGGACCTCTTGGAATCGAACATGCACCCCTCCACGAATGACTCCCACATTCTCCACTCGGTACAGGGGTGCTGGTCGTGGGGACGCCCCCATCACGGGCATCCTGACCACCACACCCATGATGGTATGATTTGACTTTCCACAGTCCACCGGTACCGGGTAGGCTTCCGACGCTACACGAAGTTGGCAAGGACTCAAAACATTATCATAAGGGTGCAGAGCTGCTAAGTGCTGGTTGCTGATCCAGGAGGGGACCTGTCCCTGTCTCAGATCCTCGAGGTTACTCCGACCCTCTCCCAGCAACCAGGCCCCATAGAGCACCTACACCTCATTTTGGGCGGCTTGATCGGAGGCGTTTCTATCCTCCCGAATCAAGGCGTTTACAGCCCTGGCCTGCGCCTCCAATAATCTCCTTTAAGTGAACTGTCATTGCCACCTCTTCGTGGAGCGTGGATCCCACTACGGTATTCTCGTCCCCCAGGACTTTGCGCAGCTGATTCTTTAACCCATTTATCTGGAGGGCCAGCTGCATGTTATCCAAACTGTTTATGGCGGACACCCCGGTGTTAAACCCCGTAAGAATGTTATTTAAAGTGCCATGCCTCTGCCTGCCCGGTTCGACCCTATCCCACTGTTTATACAAGTCTGTCACTTTGACATCCCCGAAGTCCAGTTCATAGAACTTCCGGAACATCTCCCGCAGCAGAGCCTGGTATAACAGCTCGGTTTCCCGGGGACACCACGTAGGTAGGCGGACTTCTGTCAGATTTAGCACCACTGATGCCACCGCGTAGTGTACCCCCTGATAAAGTAGTTTCTCGGTAGGGACCAACACTAAACCATTCCCCGGCCCCCTGGTTGTTGTCGGGCACTCGTGTGGGACGGTGGGCTTGGCCGTGGGTGGAGGTTTTCTTTCCCGAACTACAAGTTCGGTGGCATTTACTGGTACCCGGGGATTGGGGGTCACACATGCCTCCCCACTGTGATCCCATACCACCCCATCCCCGACATCCTGCCACCACCTATAGAAAGCAATGGAGACCCCCTCTGAACACACGCGAGTGGATCCCCACATACACAAATAAATTCCTTGGTCGTAAGCCCACCATTTCTCCCAGCACACCGTTACCCCGTCAGATGACCCCATGATGGTTCGGTAGGTATCATTATCCAGATGTTCCCAGTCCGAGTGTCGGTCTCCCATGTCCCTCTTGAGCTTTCTGAGCCACCACCACCGTCCCAGAGGTATGTACCCTTGGCAAGTTAGGCAAACCTTCCTGTCTTCTGTCACTCTCACTCTGGAAGTGGCCACAGTGATCTCCGGGCAGGGGATGGAGGCCTCTCCGTAGGTAAAGTCCTTATGGTTGGAGAACTTGGTGGAGTTCGATCCCAACCACCCAGGCCATTTCCCCTCGTGGGAGTAGGTGACCCGGCCATCCGCTGCCGGAGTCCCTTCTCCTGTGGTCACTGTCGGCGCTCTGCCCCCGGAGCATCTGAAAACTAGGGAGTCCTCGGTGTCCCCTCGGTGCCCGGTGCAGATCCTTAGCGATACCAGCATCACTAACGTCCAGTAGGGAGGTGTTGACATCTGAAAGGCAAGAAGAGCATGGCCTTGCCTTGAGAGACCTCTCCAGGCTCGGCCCGCGTAACATGTTCCAAACACAAAAATGCTGTACCCAACCGTCACTGCCTTACCTAAACACATATACTCACAACACAAAGTAACAAAACAGGAAGGGAAAATACACACCGCCACCCGTCCCCGGGTGGCCAGGCTACATGCTGTCACTGTACAGGCGTCGTCGACCACTCGGCTGACCGTACCCTGGGGACCAGGATGCCCTCCGCTGAGGGGCTCGTATGGTCCCCCTTAATGAGTCTTGTGCTGCCCTCCAAGGCCCTCCCGAGCCCCGGATAATCGGTGGGAGACCCTGGCTAGTGCAACAGAGCACCCTCCCTGTTGTCTTTCGCCTTCTCGGTCTGGGGCGGGGAGCTAAGTAAACAGGGGACCACGGTGCCCTGGACTGTGGCACTCTGTTACTCCTCCTTACTGTCGGTGCAGAATCCCACGTTATGGGCTGCAATGCCATCTCCTCCACCTCTTGGGCTAGCCCCAGCTGATCCACCATGGGAGGTTCAGCTTTCCCTTGAACCTTGCTAATGGTAGAGCCTTTCTCCCTACTTCTGTTAGTGGGCTGGGAACCTCTATCCAGTGGTGGGATAGCCTTACTGGAGCAGTGAACCATCCCCGGCTGTAGAGCTTCGGGGCCCGCTGCCTCCTCCGGAGCCTCCAAATCCACCGGGGCCTGTTCTTCCCCCAGTGCCTGATTCCCTTCCCTTGCTCGTCCCCTCTGTTTTTTACCTCTTTTGGGGTCAAACAATTTACACTGATTAATGTGATACCACTTCACCCGGCGAGGCAGTCGAACCGCATAGACCATAGGGCTAGCCTTGTCGACTATGCTGTATGGTCCCATATATAATGCTTCAAAAACCCCGACCTGAGCATAGTTCCTCACCATGACCTGGTCCCCTATCTCCCATTCGTGGTGTTTGCTGGGTTCTAGCAGCAATCGGTTACTCTGATGCTGTCTGCCCATGTTACTAGCAGCCTGCCAGTGAATCTGTTTGAGGTGTTCAAACAGGTTCCTGACAAACCGGTCCTGGTTCACCTCTTGGAGCTGCCCTTCGGTGAGAACCGGCGCCAACACTTGCACTGGGGTTTTCATGATCCGGCCAGTCATCAGCTCATGGGGTGTGTACTCTGTGCTCTTTGACTGACTGGCCCGGATTCCCATGAGGACCAACGGTAAGACCTCCACCCACTTGTTCGGTGAGTCTCCCGTCTCCTTGCGCAGCCTTTCCTTTAGGGTCCGGTTCAGGCGTTCTACGGGGCCTGAGGACTGAGGGTTATAGGCGACATGCCATTTGGCTCTTATCCCCAGCACCTTTAGGGTGGCCTGCATCACCTGGCCGGTGAAGTGGCTTCCCCGGTCGGTCTCCACGATTTGAGGTAGACCCCACCGAGAGAACACCTCCCTCACCAGGATTTTTGCAGTCCCCATCGCGGTAGCTGTTCGGCAAGGGAAGGCTTCCACCCACTTGGAAAACACATCCACCAGGACGAGGCAGTATTTATAACCTCCCTGGGCAGCCAGTAGGGGTCCGATGTAGTCGATCTGGATCGACTGCCATGGTCCCTCTACCCGCCAGACGTGTCCCATAGACGCCTTCCTTTTCTGAGGGTCTGGGTTGTTTGCAGCGCAAACCAGACAGCCCGCACAGAAGTTGCGGACGTCTTCCCGGAGGTCTGGCCACTACCCTGCCTTTTCTACCCGTTGCCAGGTAGATTCCGGCCCAGGGTGTCCCGCACCTGGATCCTCATGGGCCAGCTGAAGGAATTCCCTCCGGTGTTGTGGCGGCACTACCCATTTGTCCCCTTTAAACATCATGCCTTCCCGCACAGCAATATCTGCAGCACTGTATGGGCCCTCTGCCTTTTCCCCCCTTTTGATAGCAGCCAAGGCAGCCTTCAGGACCGGATCCTGCATCTGGGCTACTTTAAGGTCCGGGGCCGCAGCCGCCCCTACGCTCCCTTGTGTCCCTGGCTTGCTTCTTGCTGCTGCTATCCTGCCTGCTTCGTATGGGTCTCATGGGCGACCTGTATGAGCACCTTCCCTTGCCAGCAGGTCTGCCTGCTGGTTACCTTCCCCCCGTGGCTCAGTTTTGGAGTGGGCCTTTACCTTATGGATATATACATTTCCGGTTTCTCCCACTGCAGCCACGATCTTTTCTAGCAGGGGTTTGGTCACAAGGGGCTTCCCATCTGCAGAGGTGTATCCCCGGCGTGACCAAATCGCAAGATACTCTGTACACGAATTGCAAGTGAACATGCTGTCCGAGCAAATCGTGTATGGGGTAGGGAATTCCTCGGGGTGTGTGACCACATACATCACCGCCGAGAGTTCCGCCTGCTGGGCGCTCAGGGTGCATGGGAGTTTAAGAGCCAAGGCAATTCCTGCCTTGGGATCCCAAACTCCGCAGCCCGTGAGTCTTGTAACCGCGGACACTGAACTGGAGCCATCAACGTAGATCTCGCGGCCTGTGGGGTGTATCCCTGCCCGAAATCCAAAGTTGATGTACCATACCCCCTCCACAGAGCATCGATGCGGCTGCCCTGGATAGATTAAATTTGCTGCGAGCCTGGGCTCGCAGAGGCCCTTGACCTTTAAAGTCATTTGGGAGAGGAGGAGGGTCCAGCGAGTGATTCTAGCACTGCTCACTGTCCTGTCCTTAATCCTCCCGTCCAACAGCATCTGCGTCGGGGTATGATGGGTGAGGAGTGTAATGGGGGATATTCCGGTAAAGATCTGAGCTCTCTTTACTGCCCAGTGGGTGGCAAGCAAGTGCCTCTCACAATTGGAGTATCCCTTTTCTACCTCCGTGAGGACCCTGGAGGAGTACACCACTGGTCTCAGCTGACCGTTTCGCCCCGGAGCAACACTGCACTTAAGCTGTCGCCACTGGCTGCCACCTCCAGGAAGAATTCCTGCCCCCCCATCAATTGCCCCTCGGGCTGGTGCTACCTGCAGGTCTCTCTTAAGACGGACAAATGCTGCCTCACAGCCCTCGTCCCATTCCCACTCGACCCCCTTATGTAGGAGTCTGAGCAGAGGGGGGGGCAGTGGCTGCATAGTCCTCGATGAAGTCCCTACAGTAGCCAGTGATTCCCAGGAAAGACCTTACCCCCGACACATCCCTAGCCTCATCAATGGCCCTTTCTCCTGCCCTTATCGTCAGGCCCAGGAATTTTACCTCTCCTAGACCTATCTGGGCTTTCTTGGGGTTAACTTTAAAACCCCTTCCTTCAGTAAGACCAGCAGTTCGGCCAGCAGTGGACCGTGTTCCTCGCTGCTGTCTGTGAACAACAACAGGTCGTCCACATACTGGACCAGCTGGTGTGGTTGGCTGAAGCCTTTTAAGCAGTTCGCCATGCATTGGTGAAAGATGCTGGGACTATTATGAAAGCCCTGTGGGAGGCAGCTCCATGTATACTGCTGTTCCCGGAAGGTGAAGGCAAACTTGTACTGGTCTTCCCTCCGTACAGGGATAGACCAGAACCCATTGGATATGTCCAACACTGTGAACGTGGTTGCGGATGCAGGGATTTCCCCTATCAGATCCGCAACTGCCGCTACTGTGGGAGCACAAGCTGGGATGTTTTTATTGAGCACCCTATAATCCACCGTAGCCCTCCAAGAATTATCCGGTTTCCTAACCGGCCAAAGCGGGGAATTGACATGGGTGGCTATGGGTCTCAAAACACCCTGCTCGACAAGCGAGCTTAAAGCTGTCTCCAAGTCTGCTTCTGCCTCTCGGGGAAAGCCATACTGCTTTTGCGGGCGGGACATGGGATCCCCATCTATTCTAACCTCCACTCCTGTGACTCTCCCACAGTCGTGTTTATGGGTGGCAAATGCTGCAAGATTTGCTTGCACATAGGCCCGGTACTCAGTCGGGGTGTTACCAACCAGAACCTCCAGGTCGTAACCCCCTTTTGGCTTCATTGTACACAGAGTCCCTTTTCCCTGTTTCTTATCAATAACCATGACTTCTCCCTCTGCTCCCGTGTTCACTGTGCCCCATAGACAGTGATTCCTCAAGTCTACTAGGATCTGGCGAGCGATGATAAAATCAGCCCGCAAAATCCCTTTTCCCAACTGCTCCCAGTTCATCAGGACGCACTTCCATTGTGTTTGGAGTGCTCCTAATCGAACTGCGAGCAGGACTGAGAAAAACCCTGCCTTCTCATTACCTGTGAACGCAACTAGTTGATACGGCACCCCATTTGATAGAGGTGAGGTTGCGGGGTCCTCCGAATGGACTATCGTGCTGGAAGCACCAGTGTCCAAAAGGTAGGTACCCAATACACCCTCAACCTCCATCTTGACCCAGGGTCGTCCCCAGAGGTCGTATTCTAGTGGGCACATGTATGCAAGCTGGGTCTGGGCTAGTCACGGCCTCTGTACTGGCAGGGTTGCTGGTGCTTCCCTGCCTGTTGCCGTGGCTACCTTCCCAGTCCCCTCCAGTGCTGTCCTCATTGCAGCTACTATCTCGTCAAGGGATGGTGAGGAGCTCGCTCCACTTCCCCCACTCTGGGCGGCTCCTAAAGAACTTCTCCCTTCATACCTCTTTACTGGGCTCCTGCAATCCCTTTTAAAATGCCCAGTTTTCCCACACCCGTAGCACACTCCCTCCTTATCAGACGAGCGGCCACCCTCCTGGTGCCATTCCCTTTTGGGAATCGGGTTGGGTTTTACTTCATTTACCCGACCTTTGGAGGTTTTCTCCTCCTCCCCTCCTCCAGTCCGTTGGACCAGTGCCAGTTGTCTGACCACTGCTTCCTCAGTGAGGTTGGGGTCCCGGGAATCGAACCACAGTTCTGTCCTGGCCTTGAGCTGGGGCAAGCAGTTTGCCACATCAGCCAGCGGCCAGTCTGTACCGCGGAAAGATTCGCCCGGTCGAGGAGCTCCCCACAGGCTGCGTGGTATACCACCCACAGCCTGTCCGCAAACGCCTGCGGGGTTTCCCCTGCGAGCTGCCTTGTCCTTTCGACCCGTTCGAAAGGACTGCCGTCATCGAAGCCCATAGCCTCAAGGACGGCCCTCTGGACCTCAGTAAATGTACGCTGTCCCCTCCGGCATTCTGCCGGTAGGGCCTGGTACAATTTGCTGTCCAGAGAGAAGAGCAGTAGCTTGGCTGTCTCTTCCTCGTCACACCCATTAATTTCCCCTGCCTACATCACCTCCATGAAGTGGATAGATGGGTCCCCGCTGCGCGTGAGTTTGGCCAAATGGGCCACCATGGCCCTGAGCGATTGAACTCCATGGGGAATAATAAAGTCGCTCCCCGACCTTGGCCACCTCCCTGTGGAGGACCGTACTTGCGCTGCCTGACCGGGCACATCCGCCCTGGTTCAGGATCTTTCTGCGCTGGTCCCTCTACCTCTGGCCGTCCCACCATACCCGGTGCAGCAGACAGTGCCTGGTTGCCTGATCCAGCCCTTAACTGACCCTCGGCTGGAGCCTCACATCCCTGCTGCCAAACGGGACACATTGGTCCTGCCCCCAGCCCTGGGTATGCTACTACCTGCGCGCCCCACCCCTCCTGGTACCCCACCGGACAAACCACCGGTGCCTCAGCAGGTGGTCGGGCGCCTCTTGCCTTTGGATTCTCCTCTACCCCCCAATACTCTCCTTTGTCCCCTGTGGACCCTCTGGGTCCTATCAGGGCGACCATCCCCTTTACCTGGGATAGAGCGTGGGTGAGAGTTTTAATCCTCTCCTGGCAGGGACCGTGATCTGCAAACTCACTGCTACTGGCCACTTTATAGGCTGTCTGTACGTCTTTTAATTTATTCTCCAGTTCCCAAATTTTCTGGGTGTACCGAGAGTTCTGTTCCCGGAGGGACCCCTCACGACCCTTGGCCTCAGTGACCTGACACTGAAGATAGTCCCGGCTATTTCGGAAGGTCTCCTTTGCTGCTCCCCAGCTAATTCGGCCAGCAGGTTGTCCCCAACCACAGCCCGGATAGCAGAGAGCTCCTCTGATTTCTGAAGACTCTGTTCCAAGTCCTTCACCCGCTGGTCGAACTTTCGGACTTGGCGGGTGAAGCAGATAAGCCAGATGGCCTTTTCCACCCTGTGGTTGTGGTCATTCCCTGCTGTCCACTGAGCAGCAGCATCCACTGGGCGCTCTGCCCGAGTGAGGGCTTGCACCCAAGGTTTGGTGAGGTTCACCTTGCCAAAAATGTATGAGGAAATTCTCTCCTCCATTTTAGTTTCCTCTCTTATCACCTCATCTGTTATATTAACATCTCCTGTTTGTTTATGTCCCTTCGTGGTTGCCATGTTCTGTAAGGGGTTTTCACAGGGTTGTTGTGCCTTGGGTGTCTCTCTCTGGGCTTCTGCCCTCACAGCTTATGCCTGGCCTGTGAGCTACCCTGAGTGCTGCAAGAGCACCCCTGGAGAGACTGTGTCCACAGCTTATGAAGGGGGTTTTCAGACTCGTGCGTCCCCACAGCTTATGCCTAGCCTGTGAGGCACCTGTGAGTGTCAAGCACTCCTAACCCCTTCTTCCCTAGCCTGTGACACACAGTTGAGCATTTTCGAGGCGCTCCTAGCTTCCCTTACACGGTTCTGACATAAGACTCACGATCAGGAGATGTAATACAATAGAACTGAGACAAGGTGATTCCAAGAGGAACTTTAGGCGTCCAATTTATTTGACAAGGTGTAACTCAACAAACAGCAATACACCAACAAAACAATCCCCCTAAATCCCACTAAAACGGACCCAACGAAAATCTTTACACCAGTTTAGCAGTACAATGCCCAACCTCCCACCTTTCCTGGCCTAACTGAGTTGGGAGTTCTGGGGACCAGAGGTTATACTCACTACTGTGCCTTCCGCAGTCTGGTGGTTTGTTTCTTCTATCTTCGGTGTCTTCGGACACTGGTTTTCCTTCAGTGTCGAGAGGCTTGCTGGTTGTGGTTGTTGGATGACGAGGGCAGGGAAAATCATCACTTCTTTTTCACTACGTCAGAAACCCCTTTTATATAGCCAGATTATCCAGTCTGCCTCTCCTGCTGAAGTCGATTCTTCTCATTGGTAGACTTTTTGATTTTGAAAAATGCAGCAGTTTTAGTATGGGTTTTTTTTTCCCACTGATCTTAACCTACTCAAGGTTTGAGTGGGTGTTGATTGTATTAGCCTCCTGTAGCCATTGTGCTTGTCTGGCCTGAGCCAAATATTTCTATGCCTGATGAAAAAGGTGTTGGAATATGTATTAAATATTGTTTAAATGCTAATGTTTACAAGGGGCCTAAGACATTGATTCCAGTCCTGCCCAGTTGCAGACCATCCAGTTTGTACTGGTCCCACCTCACCCAGAACTGGTTCCAATGTCCCAGGAATTTGAATCCCTCCCTTCTCCACCACCATTCATCTGAGCTATCCTGAAATTCCTACTCTGACCAGCACGTGGCACTGGTAGCAATCCTGAGATTACTACCTTTGAGGTCCTACTTTTTAATTTAACTCCTAGCTCCCTAAATTCAGCTTGTAGGACCTCATCCCGTTTTTTACCTATATCGTTGATACCTATATGCACCACGACAACTGGCTGTTCACCCTTCCCCTCCAAAATGTCCTGCAACCGCTCCGAGACATCCTTGACCCTTGCACCAGGGAGTCAACATACCATCCTGGAGAGTCAAAATGCGGCCACAGAAGCGTCTATCTATTCCTCTTACTATAGCTCTCCCACTCCTTTTCCTGCGCTCCTGTGCAGCAGAGCCACCCACGGTGCCATGAACTTGGCTGCTGCTGCCCTCCCCTGATGAGTCATCCCCCCAACAGTACCCAAAATGGTGTATCTGTTTTGGAGGGGGATGTCCGCAGGGGACCCCTGCACTACCTTCCTTCCACTGCTCTTCCTGCTGGTCACCTATCCCCTATCTGTCTGTGTAACCTTTACCTGCGGTATGACCAACTCACTAAACATGCTATTCATGGCATCCTCAGCATCGCGGATGCTCCAGAATGAATCCACCTGCAGCTCCAGTGCCACAATGCTGTCTGTCAGGAGCTGCAGCAGGATACACTTCCCGCACATGTAGTCGTCAGGGACACTGGAAGCGTCCCTGAGTTCCAACATAGAACAGGAGGAACATGACACGTGTCTGAGCTCTCCTGCCATGACTTAACCCCTAGATTAATTTAATTTGACAACAACAATGATAAAGGTTACCTACTGATAAAGGAAAAGAAAAAGAAAAACTACTCACTAATCACCAGCCAATCACTTACCCCCTTGGCTGTGACGTCAACCTGCGATTTCTTTCTACTTCTTTTCTGCCTTCTCTCCCTGCACCTGCACCAGCTGGCCTCCTCCAATCTGCCGACGCTCCCCCGATGACATTGGGCCTTTATAGGCCTCCCCGGACTCCCGCACCGCCTCCTCCGATCTGCCGATGCTCTTCCTCCGATCCGTTTATTCCTACTCTCTGTTTCCTGTCAATTAACCAATTTTCAATCCATGCCAATACATTACCCCCAATCGCATGTGCTTTAATTTTGGACACTAACCTCTTATGTAGGACTTTATCAAAGGCCTTCTGAAAGTCCAAATACATTACATCCACTAGTTCTCCCTTATCTATTTTATCAGTTACATCTTCAAAAAACTCCAGTAGGTTTGTCAAACATGATTTTCCTCTCATAAATCCATGTTGACTTTGTTTAATCGCATAGATATTATCTAAGTCTGCCATTATCACGTCCTTTATAATAGACACCAGCATTTTCCTACTACTGATGTCAGGCTAACCGGTCTGCAGTTCCCCATTTTCTCTCTCCCTCCTTTTTTAAATAGTGGGGTTACATTTGCTACCCTCCAATCTGCAGAAACTGATCCATAATCTATCGAATTTTGGAAGATTACAACCAATGCATCTACTATTTCCATGGCTACCTCTTTTAGTACTCTGGGATGAAGATCATCAGGCCCTGGGGATTTATCTGCCTTCAGTCTCATTAGTTTCTCCAGCATTATTTTCTTACTAATTATTGTTTCCTTTAATTCCTCTTGCTGACTAGACCCTTGGTTCCCTAGCATTTCTGGGAAGTTATTTGGATCCTCTTCAGTGAAAACAGAACCAAAGTATTTATTTAATTGTTCTGCCATTTCCTTGTTCCTCATTACAAATTCCCCTGTTTCTGTCTGTAAAGGACTTACATTTGTCTTCACTTATCTTTTTCTTTTTACGTACTTGTAGAAACTTTTGCAGTCGGTTTTTATGTTTCTTGCAAGTTTATTCTCATACTCTATTTTTCCCCTCTTAATCAATCTCTTGGTCCTTTTTTGCTGAATTCTAAACTGCTCCCAATCCTCAGGCTTGCTACTTTTTCTGGCAATTTTGTATAACTCCTAATTGGATCTAATACTATCCCTAATTTCTTTTGTTAGCCATGGTTGGGCCACTTTTCCTTTTGTGTTTTTACGCCGGAAAGGAATGTATAACTGTTGCAATTCATGCATTCATCCCTTAAATATTAGCCATTGCCTATCCATTGTCATGCCTTTTAATGAATCTTCCCAATTTATCATAGCTAATTCATTCCTCATACCTTCGTAGTTTCCTTTATTTAGATATAGGACATTAGTTTTAGATTGGACTATTTCACTTTCCATCTTAATAAGAAATTCAATCATGTTATGGTCATTCTTCCCTCAAGGACCCCGCACAGCAAGACTGTTAATTAACCCCTTCTCATTGCACGATACCCAATCTAGTATAGCCTGTTCCCAATAGGCTCCTCAACATATACAAAGGAGGGTGGAGATTTCCTACAGAGAAGGCGTTAATGCAAAGGATTCTCATGTTCTTGATGTTCTACAAGAAAGTGCTAGAAGGGATGAGCGGCAATTATTTATCATCTAATATTACAACACAACAGCCGCTAAAACCTGTATCACCTCCTGTGATCTGGCTCACGAGGCAAGATTCAGTTCAGTAAATGTCAACTTGAAATGCATTTTGTCATGTGCCCTACATGGCTACTATTGATGCTATCACAAGGTGTGCCACTAGAGGGCACAGCAGTGGGAGACTTGTAGGTTACCTGTACAAGTGTGCCTGGCCTAGTAAAAAAGACAGGTCACCAGGTGTGATCCTCACTCTGGAGTTAACAAATAAAGGACTAAGGTCACTACAGTTCAAGTACAACACATTGCCTCATGGAATCATTACTAGAGCATCTAAGGACACAACAATTGGCGACGAGATTACGAACTTACATGCGAAAATGGCTACCCTTGGTACGTTGCAGCAGTTCGCCGATGGTGATAATTGGGATGCCTTTGTGGAGAGGCTCGAACATTTCTTCACAGCAAACGACCCGGAGATGACCCGGCCACACTGGCTGATAAGCTCAGAGCTATCTTGCTAACCAGTTGTGGGCCCACCGTCTATGGCTTCGTCAGTGACTTGCTGGCACCAGCAAAGACAACGACCAAGACGTACAAGGAGCTCGTAACCCTGATCCATGAGCAACTCAAGCCCAAGGAGAGCATCCTCACAGCCAGACATCGGTTCAATACCCACCGACGGCCCCGAGGCCAGGAAATCGCAAAATATGCCGCAGACCTCAGGAGGCTGGCGGCACCATGCGCGTTTGGAACCCATCTCAACGAAGCGCTGCGGGACATTTTTGTCATTGCAATTGGCCATGAGGGCCTTCTTCATAAGCTATTGTCAGCGGATACCACAGTCACACTGCAGAAGGCCATCTCTGTGAGCCAGTCATTCATGACCTCGACCTGCGGCTCTAGGCAGATGACTCACCCTCAGCACTCAAACCCTGCAGGTACTGTGCACTGAGTGGCACCACTTCGAGGCTGGACTGTAGAGCGCGAACCCTTTCAGGGAAGAGCGAACAGACCCCAGAGACCTTTAACTCAGAGTCCGCTAATCGAGTAGCACCATGCTAGCGTTGCGGAGGGAATCACAGGGCTCACCAGTGCCGCTTTAAAGACTATGTATGCAAAGGCTGCAGCACAAAGGGCCACATACAGCGAATGTGTAAGAGAAATATGACTCACTGTGTCGATGAAGAGTCTGCAGATGGCCATGAATCCAGCGCGGATTATGAATCGATAGGCAGAGAGGTAGCCTAGTCCCATGGGGAGGTACATAGCATGTTTACCTGCACCACCGAGTGTTCCCCACTGAAGATGGAAGTCGAGGTAGATAGCGTTCCAGTCTTCATGGAAGTGGACACAGGGGCGAGCTAGTCAGTGATGAATCAAGAAGCCTTTGAGAGACTATGGGACAATCGAGCTGAACGACCTAATTTGGTCCCGGTTCAGGCAAAGCTGCGCATCTACACCAATGAAATCATCCCAGTCATTGGTAGCGCGAATGTAAAGGTACTCAATAATGGCGCGGTGAATAAGTTACCTCTGTGGATTGTTGCAGGTGATGGACCTTCTGCTCGGTAGAAGGTGGATGGAGAAGATCCATTGGAAGTGGGAAGACTTCATCCCTCCAGTGATCAACGTCCTCTGCGCTCAGAGGCAAAGCAAGCCCTCACCTGAGGGTGGACCCAGCACCAGAGAGCAGACCAACACAGCACCCGAGGCACAGACCGCTCAGCATGACTGCGTGGAGCTGATCCAGCTGAGTCGGCCCGAATGCACCTTACAGGCTCCAGTGGCAAGACTCCGGAGGAAGAAAATCGGACCCAGAGGTGACTTCCCAGCTTCAGAAGCAGAACCCGGGGAGAAGAGGATCACCTCAGTCAACATCGTGGATGGAAGAAAGATGGCGCCCAAACCACGAGGTGAGGCGCTGAAGAAAAAGATGGCTGCGGCCAGACCACGAGGTACAGTGCTGATGGAACAACACGTGGCACCAAACGGAGAAGAGGATTGGGGTAAAGCAAGCAAGGCTCTCTTAAAGGAGACCTGCAACCCACTACAATTAAAGGGACAGTTCCACACACTCAAGCAATGTAATAGCAACTGTAAGTCAGAGACAAAATGTGTAAGTGATAATCTGAATTGTGTACATGCAACCAGCGAGGAGAAGTTGTGCGATTGTGATTAGACCCACAGAGTGTCCAACATAAGTAATGAAAAGTTGTGCAATGTAGGATTTCAACTGCACGCAGCCAATGCAATGGGCAGACATCCATCGGGAGCACACAGGTCCAGCGAGCTACCCAATGCTGTAGCCTGCGCCCCGGGGACCAGAGTCATGCACCATGGAGTGTGGCCCCAAGCAGCCAACACACACGAGCTGCAGAGCAAGCGACCTCAGCAGGGCAACGGCAACGGCACTGGTATCGATACCCTGCCCCTGATCGGCTCCACCTCTCAGGCACCCGAGGGCACCAACCGCCACGAGTCTGAAAGAGCAGACTGTGCCAAAGGGCAGTCCCCAGACCTTATCGTCACCAAGGCCATACCCGTAAACGAAGGGTCACCCAACACAGTTCCCCCAAAGGGGACCGGGACCATCCAGGATCCTAAACCAAACAACGCCCAGGCCAGCGAGTCAGCAGTTCCCTGTGCACTGCTAGACAACAGCTCCCCAGGGCGCAGCAGCGACCCAGGGCACAAAGAAAGGACAGGGAGGTCACAGGCATCTGTGAACCAGCCCGACGCTAGGGACTACGGCAACAGCCCCAAGAGCAGGCGACTCAAGCCAACCGGGTTCCCACTGCCAGCACTGGGTACTGCGCCGCCACCAGACTGCAGGGACACCACCCAGCAGCTCTGGAACTAGTTTGTCCTTACGCACCGGTCACTGCATCGATAAGATATCTCACCAGTCTAACGTACTTGTCTCACAACGGAACCACAAATGTAATGCAAACCTGTTTTCCTGAACTTGAATATATTTGAATGCAACGAGCCTTCGGCATAATCTATATGTGTGTGTTGGGGGGGAGGGGGGTGTGGGGGAGAATGGAGTGGTCAGGAACACACACACAAACACCAACCACCAGCACTCTACTGCACCAACCACTCACTCTAGATTGAAACGACCTGCCAAGGGTCAACCAGATAGAACCCAGATAGAGCTAAGCCCAGAGCACAGTCAATGCAGAGGCGATTTGCACTAAAGCTCTGGGGAGAGTGATGTCATGTATCCTATACGGCTACTGTTGGTACTCTCACAAGGTGTGCCACCAGAGGGCACAGCAGTGGGAGACTTGTAGGTTACCTGTACAGGTGTGCCTGGCCTAGTGGCAGGCCACCAGGTGTGATTCTCATTCTGGAGTTAACTAATAAAAGACTAAGGTCACTACAGTTCAAGTACAACACATTGCCTCGTGGAGTCATTACTAGAGCATCTAAGGACACAACACATTTACTCTTTTCTTCCAGAACTCCCTTAATTCCCCCCCAAAAATGAAGCATTCTCATTTTGTGTGAAATAATTATTTGTAATGTTGTTCGCACAGCAAAACAGCCCAAGGTCCTCAAGGGTCATGTTTAATTCACATTGCAGTTGTCCTCTGATGCGACTCAATAAAAAGCCGCTAGGCAAGGTATTTTAACCAAAACTATCTATGTGCACTACACACATGGCCCATGCAAGTGTATTATAAGAGCCATAAGCCATTTGTCCAGTGTTGTTTACACCAGAAACAAGTTTCACTGATGTTAATACTATGCTTACCGAAGATTAGTGAATTTCCCGTGGCATTGCTCATGATTGGAGGTAGTAATAGATGTCAGCTATGGCTCAGTGGGTAGCACTCTTGCCTCTGAATCAGATGGTTTGTGGGTTCATGCCAGCGACTTGAGCACAAATATCTAGGCTGACACTTCAGGCAGAACTGAGGGAGTGCTGCACTGTCAGAGGTGCTGTTTTTTGGATGAGACATTAAACCCTCTCAGTAAAAGATCCCATAGCTCTTTTTCAAAGAAGGACAGAGAGCTCTTCCCGGTGTCCTGGCCAATCGTTATCTCTCAACCAACATCACTAAAACAGATTATCTCATCATTATCACATTGCTGTTTGGGGACCTTTCTGAGTGCACATTGGAAATTGGCTGCTGTGTTTCCTACATTACAACAGTACCTACACATCAAAAGTACTTTATTGGCCGTAAAGTGCTTTGAGATGTCATGAGTTTGTCTTTTAAATCATTCAGTAGCATACTTAGAAATATCTTGCTTGAAATCTGTTTTAAATGGCTCCTTTGCTGTTAGGTGTCACTCAGGTGAAATCACTCGTAGGAGCAAGGATGTCCCTGCCACTTTTATTGAATGGGAATTCTGTACACATGGGTGGGACAGGCTGTGGTCAGACCGTTCATAGACCAAGCAACACAAGGTGCAGTGTTGAGGGATGGCAATGGCAGGCTTTCCTACCTCAAGCTGGATTACTCATTGAGTGCCCCAGCCAAGATCAAATCAGACCAGTAAAGACCAACCAATTCAAATGCCAGATGAGTTTGAAACTATGACTCATAAGGGGCTGGTTGCCTGGTGAATAAAATATTTACTAAAAATATTTTTCCACGGAGATTATTTTTAGCATTTCCCAACGTGAGAGGTGAAGTTTTCTTATCCCCCTAAATTTCTCTCACGGCCCCTCCTGAAACCAATGAATCATTTTTAGGTACCAGAGCCATTGGCACCAGTCACTTCTAGTACTCCACCCAAGTCATCGTTCTTCATGTGTGAGCTGGCCAGTAACGGTTGGCAGGCTATTCCATCAGAGAGGACACCAAGGCTAACTTTCTCGTAACCTCCTCCAGCCCTACAAACCTCTGAGAACCCTGCCTTCCTCCAATGATAGCCTCTTGTGCATCCACTACTTCCTTCACTCCACCATTGGTGACCGTGCCTTCAGCTACCTAGGCCCCAAGCTCTGAAATTCCCTCCCTAAACCTCTCAGCCTCTTCATCTCTCTCTCCTCCTTTGAGCTGCTCCTTAAAAGCTACCTCTTTGAACGAGCTTTTTGGTCACCTGTCCGAATATCTCCTTCTGTGACTCGGTGTCAATTTTATAATGATCCAGTGAAGCGCCTTATGACATTTTATTATGTTAAAGGTGCTAGATAAATGCAAGTTTTTGCTGTTCTTCTCCTCAGCCATCCATTTACAAACCCTTCACGGTACATGTCACTGGATAGCCAATCAGGAATGATACCCCTACTCCAGGCGCACTGAAAGAAAGAGAAAGTGGTTGGATTTATACAGGGCCTTATCGGGAGATCACATGCCAAAATTACTTCAAGTCAATTACTTTTGTTAAATCGGCTTCAGCCAAGCTGTACTCCAGAAAACTCACCCCCGTTCAGTGATCAACGCCGGTTCTTTCACAACTGCCGATATCCAGCATTCTAAGAAAGTCTGACTTGCATTTTTGAGTGGCTTCCATGACCTCAGGATGTCCCAAGGTGTTTTACAGCCAATGAAGCACATATTTAAAGTTTAGTCACTGTTGTAATGTGGGAAATGCTGCAGTCAATTTGCGCACAGCAAGATCCCCAAAAACAGCAATTGTGATAATGACCAAGTAATCAGTTTTGTTATGTTGATTGAGGGTTAAAAATTTGGCCAGGACGCTGGGAATAACTTCCCAGCACTTCTTCGAAATATTACTGTGGGATCTTTTACGTTCACCTGAGAGGGCAAATGGGACCTCAGTTTAACGGCTCATCTAAAAGACTGCACCTCCAACAGTGCAGCGCTCCCTCGGTACTGCACTGGGAATGTCAGTCTCAATTATGTGCTCTGGAGTGGGACTTAAATCCACAAACTTCTGACTAAGTAGCGAGAGTTACCCACTGAGACACGGCTGACACTAAAGTAGGAAATTCATGTGAACGGTCAATGCTTGTTATTAATGTGTAGTGCCAATCAATTTATCTCTTCAGTCAGCATGCTGTTGAAAAGTTGCATGTGTTTTTCAACATGTAAAATGTCAACTTACTTTCCCCTCTGCCAATCATGCCTGTGCATGTCTGGCCTTCTATAAGTAGAGCTAAAAGCATCTTCAAATGTTTGTATTGGAGGCATCAGGAGCAATTTGAAAATTATTTTTCTTCCCACCCTCAAATATTGAACGGTTTCACCCTCACAGGTAGCTCCTCCTCCCCATTTCCTCACAATCAATGCCCCCTCACAAACTAACCACCCCACCCCCCCCTTCGCAATCGACACCCCCGCTCCTCACAGGTAGCTCACACTCTCCTCACAGCTGAGCTCCCCTCTCCTCACGGGGAAATCCCCTTCCTTACAGCAAAGCACTCCCCCCCACACCCTTCCCTGTGTCCCTCTCTTCCTGCAAAATAACTTGCAGTCATAAGCTACCCCTTACATAGACATAAGTCTCAAGGGTCAAAGATGTAAGAGGGAGACACACACAGGAAGAGATTCAGACACAGGGAACGAGACACACACATAAAGTGATGTTGGAACTGAAAGGTTAATTGTTTCTGCTAACTGAAGCCATTCGAATCCAGCTCCAGCCATGTAGATAGAACTTTCAATCAGCAGAGTTTAAGTCCAAACGAGTAATTCAATGGGTGCTGTGTTTCATATCTTCACTCTCTTTCCTCGAAGCAATGGAAGAGTTCGCAAGGTCTGACGCTCCTTCTATGGCCGTAACCAGCTTTACATCAGCCAATGGGGGAGATTAGTCCCATATGACGGAGGGTTTTGTGGGCTCCCACAACCCTATACGATGGAAGAGGGGGAGGGGCGGCTGCTAACACCCACCAGACGTGAGTATCCCTCTTGATGTCAACTCAGATTTCAGAGCCAGTGTCCTGTTGCCAAGACTGTCTGGAGTGGGCTTAGAACACTGCACCTCCTGACTCAGAGGTGGGAATGCTATCTTAATGAGCCAAAGGCTTTCTCCTACAAAGCATGTTAATCTCTGCAGTGCACAAAGGAATGTGGTTTGATCACATTTTGAGTTTGTACAAGTATTTTGAAGATATTAAATTCTACTCTCATAATCTGGTCAAATATTCTCTTTATAACACATGATCTTTAAAAAAAGCAGTATACAGTGCTAACTTATTCCTAGACCTAGGTTAGCTTTTAAAGCTCTGAAGATTATAAGTGGAAGGGAAGACTGAGGGAGCTAAAGAGTTCCACAGTTTTGAAGGGGTAAAGATGAGGTAAAGTAGGAGATTGAGCAATGAATTTTTATTCTAACACAGGGAAGAGAGAGACCCTTGGGGTAACAAAGTTGTATCTTAGAAGGAACAAGAGAGGAAAGTTTAGAGGAGGTAGACTATAGGAGACAGAAATAGACTAGCATGACAAACAACATTGAATAGAATGTCACTCACAACACTGCTGCCAATAACAACATACTATCATTGGGCTAAGAAATGGTCTGGAATTTTCTCACTAACAGCAAATCCAGAAATGCCTGTTTTTGAATCATACAGCAGAAGCAGGCCATTCGGCCCATCGTGCCTGTGCCAGCTCTTTGAAAAGGCTATCCAATTAGTTTTGCTCCCTCACTCTTTCCCCATAGCCCTGCACATTTTTCCTTTTCAATTATTTATCCATTTCCCTTCTGAAAGTTACTATTGAATCTGCTTCCTCCACCCTTTCAGGCAGAGCGTATATCAAATGTGAAACTTACGCAGAAAAGCTGTATACTGACCCTTTATACATCAAAGTCACATTAAGCCGTCGCTCTCAATGTATTAACTGAGTGTTACACACAATACAGCCTTCAGGCTATTTGCGGCCTGTTACCCATGTCCCACGGCAGACTTGCTGCTCCCTGTGTATTTGGGTCTCTGTTCACAGTGGGATGTTACTGGAGTGGGGTTGAGCATTGTGCTTTGCCTTCCAGCAAAAGAGAGTAAGGGAATATTACCAGGAGAACAGGACTATCTCAGCACCTTTATAGCAAGGAAAGTTGCCAACCCTCCAGGATTGGCCGGGAGTCTCCAGGAATTATAGATTAATCTCCAGGACATTGCTGCGATAATCCCCAGGATAAAAATCATATGAGCATTAAAAAAACGGTGTTTTTTTTTAAATTTCCTTTGAAAACTTTTGTTTATTTGTTATAAAAATATTGGAGATGGGAAAAAAGGCTGTTTGACCGAGAGTCAAGAATCATCCATTGGAGTTTGTTCACTTCCCGATTAATGTGGGATTGTGGTGCGCTGTGAGGAGGGAACATGTCATGTGACCAATAGCAGGAGGTGGGGTCAGGAGGTCATGTGATGAAACCTACTGGAATTTGTCCAACCTGAGTTGGCCCTAGCAGCAAGTGAACTGGTCCAAGTTTAGTAGAACTGTCGGCCCTATAGCTACAAGTATGGGGATTGTGCCGCATATAACATTCATCTTGTACTTCATCTCAGGCCAAAACCGCTCGCGTTGCTGACACACATCTGAGCACCTCAGTCGAAGCATTGCCTGAATAAATCCAACCTTAACCTTGACTGTTAAACCCCCTTGGCAGGAGGAGAGACAGACCTGCATAATTGGCTGGAAGAGCCTTGTTCTAAAACATGTCTCTAGTGTTCAACAACAGAGTCAATCGTGAAGTAATGTCACATCTGTTTCCAGCAATGATACTGTTAACCGTGCAGCTGGCCAGGGATTGTGAAATAACTCGAGGCCAGACTGGAACTGGGGCCTGGCAGGAATAGATTTATCATTGCACAGAGCAGCTGGCCAGGGATTGTGTTTTCATTGCAGTTTTAAGCCTATAGCCCAGAGGCCAGGGAACACAGACATCTCCAATTAAGCAAATAGTTCTGTTAGGTGAACAGAAATTTAAAAAAGAATGGCCTCCCGAGCCATTTTTTAAATCCACTAAATTCTCGCAATGAAAGCATAATTTCACATGTTTACGACCCGCCTCTCTGTGTAACGCACAGCACGACAGTCCAACAACTTATTGCAACACGCGGAACAGCATTTTTCATTTGAAAGTCTTTGCAGATGATAAAGGTTGTGCAATAAAGAGGCCTGGATAATATTTCACTGCGAGGCTTCCTTTCTCAGTCCAGAGGTCAGTCACAGAAACATGATGGATCCTGAAGCCCTTCCAGAAGCAAAAGATAGAAAGAAGAAAAGTAAAAGTGGAGGGCAGAGAAACCCAAGGCAAAATCAAAAAGGGCCACATTACAGCAAAATTCTAAAGGGGAAAAGTGTGATAAAAAGACAAGCCTGAAGGCTCGGTGCCTCAATGAGAGGAGTATTCGTAATAAGGTGGATGAATTAACTGCGCAGGCAGCAATTAACGATTATGATATAATAGAAACATAGAAACATAGAAAATAGGTGCAGGAGCAGGCCATTCAGCCCTTCTAGCCTGCACCGCCATTCAATGAGTTCATGGCTGAACATGAAACTTCAGTACCCCCTTCCTGCTTTCTCGCCATAACCCTTGATCCCCCGAGTAGTAAGGACTTCATCTAACTCCCTTTTGAATATATTTAGTGAATTGGCCTCAACTACTTTCTGTGGTAGAGAATTCCACAGGTTCACCACTCTCTGGGTGAAGAAGTTTCTCCTCATCTCGGTCCTAAATGGCTTACCCCTTATCCTCAGACTGTGACCCCTGGTTCTGGACTTCCCCAACATTGGGAACATTCTTCCTGCATCTAACCTGTCTAACCCCGTCAGAATTTTAAACGTTTCCATGAGGTCCCCTCTCATTCTTCTGAACTCCAGTGAATACAAGCCCAGTTGATCCAGTCTTTCTTGATAGGTCAGTCCCACCATCCCGGGAATCAGTCTGGTGAATCTTCGCTGCACTCCCTCAATAGCAAGAATGTCCTTCCTCAAGTTAGGAGACCAAAACTGTACACAATACTCCAGGTGTGGCCTCACCAAGGCCCTGTATAACTGTAGCAACACCTCCCTGCCCCTGTACTCAAATCCCCTCGCTATGAAGGCCAACATGCCATTTGCTTTCTTAACCGCCTGCTGTACCTGCATGCCAACCTTCAATGACTGATGTACCATGACACCCAGGTCTCGTTGCACCTTCCCTTTTCCTAATCTGTCACCATTCAGATAATAGTCTGTCTCTCTGTTTTTACCACCAAAGTAGATAACCTCACATTTATCCACATTATACTTCATCTGCCATGCATTTGCCCACTCACCTAACCTATCCAAGTCACTCTGCAGCCTAATAGCATCCTCCTCGCAGCTCACACTGCCACCCAACTTAGTGTCATCCGCAAATTTGGAGATACTGCATTTAATCCCCTCGTCTAAATCATTAATGTACAATGTAAACAGCTGGGGCCCCAGCACAGAACCTTGCGGCACACCACTAGTCACTGCCTGCCATTCTGAAAAGTACCCGTTTACTCCTACTCTTTGCTTCCTGTCTGACAACCAGTTCTCAATCCACGTCAGCACACTACCCCCAATCCCATGTGCTTTAACTTTGCACATTAATCTCTTGTGTGGGACCTTGTCGAAAGCCTTCTGAAAGTCCAAATATACCACATCAACTGGTTCTCCTTTGTCCACTTTACTGGAAACATCCTCAAAAAATTCCAGAAGATTTGTCAAGCATGATTTCCCTTTCACAAATCCATGCTGACTTGGACCTATCATGTCACCATTTTCCAAATGCGCTGCTATGACATCCTTAATAATTGATTCCATCATTTTACCCACTACTGAGGTCAGGCTGACCGGTCTATAATTCCCTGTTTTCTCTCTCCCACCTTTTTTAAAAAGTGGGGTTACATTGGTTACCCTCCACTCGATAGGAACTGATCCAGAGTCAATGGAATTTTGGAAAATGACTGTCAATGCATCCACTATTTCCAAGGCCACCTCCTTAAGTACTCTGGGATGCAGTCCATCAGGCCCTGGGGATTTATCGGCCTTCATAGAAACATAGAAACATAGAAAATAGGTGCAGGAGTAGGCCATTCGGCCCTTCTAGCCTGCACCGCCATTCAATGAGTTCATGGCTGAACATGCAACTTCAGTACCCCATTCCTGCTTTCTCACCATACCCCTTGATTCCCCTAGTAATAAGGACTTCATCTAACTCCTTTTTGAATATATTTAGTGAATTGGTCTCAACAACTTTTTGTGGTAGAGAATTCTACAGGTTCACCACTCTCTGGGTGAAGAAATTCCTCCTCATCTCGGTCCTAAATGGCTTCCCCCTTATCCTTAGACTGTGTCCCCTGGTTCTGGACTTCCCCAACATTGGGAACATTCTTCCTGCATCTAACCTGTCTAACCCCGTCAGAATTTTAAACGTTTCTATGAGGTCCCCTCTCATTCTTCTGAACTCCAGTGAATACAAGCCCAGTTGATCCAGTCTTTCTTGATATGTCAGTCCCGCCATCCCGGGAATCAGTCTGGTGAACCTTCGCTGCACTCCCTCAATAGCAAGAATGTCCTTCCTCAAGTTAGGAGACCAAAACTGTACACAATTCCAGGTGTGGCCTCACCAAGGCCCTGTATAACTGTAGCAACACCTCCCTGCCCCTGTACTCAAATCCCCTCGCTATGAAGGCCAACATGCCATTTGCTTTCTTAACCGCCTGCTGTACCTGCATGCCAACCTTCAATGACTGATGTACCATGACACCCAGGTCTCGTTGCACCTTCCCTTTTCCTAATCTGTCACCATTCAGATAATAGTCTGTCTCTCTGTTTTTACCACCAAAGTAGATAACCTCACATTTATCCACATTATACTTCATCTGCCATGCATTTGCCCACTCACCTAACCTATCCAAGTCACTCTGCAGCCTAATAGCATCCTCCTCGCAGCTCACACTGCCACCCAACTTAGTGTCATCCGCAAATTTGGAGATACTGCATTTAATCCCCTCGTCTAAATCATTAATGTACAATGTAAACAGCTGGGGCCCCAGCACAGAACCTTGCGGCACACCACTAGTCACTGCCTGCCATTCTGAAAAGTACCCGTTTACTCCTACTCTTTGCTTCCTGTCTGACAACCAGTTCTCAATCCACGTCAGCACACTACCCCCAATCCCATGTGCTTTAACTTTGCACATTAATCTCTTGTGTGGGACCTTGTCGAAAGCCTTCTGAAAGTCCAAATATACCACATCAACTGGTTCTCCTTTGTCCACTTTACTGGAAACATCCTCAAAAAATTCCAGAAGATTTGTCAAGCATGATTTCCCTTTCACAAATCCATGCTGACTTGGACCTATCATGTCACCATTTTCCAAATGCGCTGCTATGACATCCTTAATAATTGATTCCATCATTTTACCCACTACTGAGGTCAGGCTGACCGGTCTATAATTCCCTGTTTTCTCTCTCCCACCTTTTTTAAAAAGTGGGGTTACATTGGTTACCCTCCACTCGATAGGAACTGATCCAGAGTCAATGGAATTTTGGAAAATGACTGTCAATGCATCCACTATTTCCAAGGCCACCTCCTTAAGTACTCTGGGATGCAGTCCATCAGGCCCTGGGGATTTATCGGCCTTCATAGAAACATAGAAACATAGAAAATAGGTGCAGGAGTAGGCCATTCGGCCCTTCTAGCCTGCACCGCCATTCAATGAGTTCATGGCTGAACATGCAACTTCAGTACCCCATTCCTGCTTTCTCACCATACCCCTTGATTCCCCTAGTAATAAGGACTTCATCTAACTCCTTTTTGAATATATTTAGTGAATTGGTCTCAACAACTTTTTGTGGTAGAGAATTCTACAGGTTCACCACTCTCTGGGTGAAGAAATTCCTCCTCATCTCGGTCCTAAATGGCTTCCCCCTTATCCTTAGACTGTGTCCCCTGGTTCTGGACTTCCCCAACATTGGGAACATTCTTCCTGCATCTAACCTGTCTAACCCCGTCAGAATTTTAAACGTTTCTATGAGGTCCCCTCTCATTCTTCTGAACTCCAGTGAATACAAGCCCAGTTGATCCAGTCTTTCTTGATATGTCAGTCCCGCCATCCCGGGAATCAGTCTGGTGAACCTTCGCTGCACTCCCTCAATAGCAAGAATGTCCTTCCTCAAGTTAGGAGACCAAAACTGTACACAATACTCCAGGTGTGGCCTCACCAAGGCCCTGTATAACTGTAGCAACACCTCCCTGCCCCTGTACTCAAATCCCCTCGCTATGAAGGCCAACATGCCATTTGCTTTCTTAACCGCCTGCTGTACCTGCATGCCAACCTTCAATGACTGATGTACCATGACACCCAGGTCTCGTTGCACCTTCCCTTTTCCTAATCTGTCACCATTCAGATAATAGTCTGTCTCTCTGTTTTTACCACCAAAGTAGATAACCTCACATTTATCCACATTATACTTCATCTGCCATGCATTTGCCCACTCACCTAACCTATCCAAGTCACTCTGCAGCCTAATAGCATCCTCCTCGCAGCTCACACTGCCACCCAACTTAGTGTCATCCGCAAATTTGGAGATACTGCATTTAATCCCCTCGTCTAAATCATTAATGTACAATGTAAACAGCTGGGGCCCCAGCACAGAACCTTGCGGCACACCACTAGTCACTGCCTGCCATTCTGAAAAGTACCCGTTTACTCCTACTCTTTGCTTCCTGTCTGACAACCAGTTCTCAATCCACGTCAGCACACTACCCCCAATCCCATGTGCTTTAACTTTGCACATTAATCTCTTGTGTGGGACCTTGTCGAAAGCCTTCTGAAAGTCCAAATATACCACATCAACTGGTTCTCCTTTGTCCACTTTACTGGAAACATCCTCAAAAAATTCCAGAAGATTTGTCAAGCATGATTTCCCTTTCACAAATCCATGCTGACTTGGACCTATCATGTCACCATTTTCCAAATGCGCTGCTATGACATCCTTAATAATTGATTCCATCATTTTACCCACTACTGAGGTCAGGCTGACCGGTCTATAATTCCCTGTTTTCTCTCTCCCACCTTTTTTAAAAAGTGGGGTTACATTGGTTACCCTCCACTCGATAGGAACTGATCCAGAGTCAATGGAATTTTGGAAAATGACTGTCAATGCATCCACTATTTCCAAGGCCACCTCCTTAAGTACTCTGGGATGCAGTCCATCAGGCCCTGGGGATTTATCGGCCTTCATAGAAACATAGAAACATAGAAAATAGGTGCAGGAGTAGGCCATTCGGCCCTTCTAGCCTGCACCGCCATTCAATGAGTTCATGGCTGAACATGCAACTTCAGTACCCCATTCCTGCTTTCTCACCATACCCCTTGATTCCCCTAGTAATAAGGACTTCATCTAACTCCTTTTTGAATATATTTAGTGAATTGGTCTCAACAACTTTTTGTGGTAGAGAATTCTACAGGTTCACCACTCTCTGGGTGAAGAAATTCCTCCTCATCTCGGTCCTAAATGGCTTCCCCCTTATCCTTAGACTGTGTCCCCTGGTTCTGGACTTCCCCAACATTGGGAACATTCTTCCTGCATCTAACCTGTCTAACCCCGTCAGAATTTTAAACGTTTCTATGAGGTCCCCTCTCATTCTTCTGAACTCCAGTGAATACAAGCCCAGTTGATCCAGTCTTTCTTGATATGTCAGTCCCGCCATCCCGGGAATCAGTCTGGTGAACCTTCGCTGCACTCCCTCAATAGCAAGAATGTCCTTCCTCAGGTTAGGAGACCAAAACTGTACACAATACTCCAGGTGTGGCCTCACCAAGGCCCTGTACAATTGTAGCAACACCTCCCTGCCCTTGTACTCAAATCCCCTCGCTATGAAGGCCAACATGCCATTTGCTTTCTTAACCGCCTGCTGTACCTGCATGCCAACCTTCAATGACTGATGTACCATGACACCCAGGTCTCTTTGCACCTCCCCTTTTCCTAATCTGTCACCATTCAGATAATAGTCTGTCTCTCTGTTTTTACCACCAAAGTGGATAACCTCACATTTATCCACATTATACTTCATCTACCATGCATTTGCCCACTCACCTAACCTATCCAAGTCGCTCTGCAGCCTCATAGAATCCTCCTTGCAGCTCACACTGCCACCCAACTTAGTGTCATCCGCAAATTTGGAGATACTACATTTAATCCCCTCGTCTAAATCATTAATGTACAGTAAATCCCATCAATTTCCCCAACACAATTTCCCGACTAATAAAGATTTCCCTCAGTTGCCCCTCCTTACTAGACCCTCTGACCCCTTTTATATCCGGAAGGTTGTTTGTGTCCTCCTTAGTGAATACCGAACCAAAGTACTTGTTCAATTGGTCTGCCATTTCTTTGTTCCCCTTTATGACTTCCCCTGATTGGCATCACGGAGACATGGTTCCAGGGTGACCAAGGCTGGAAACTCAACATACAGGGGTATTCAACATTCAGGAATGATAGACAGAAAGGAAAAGGAGGTGGGGTAGCTTTGCTGGTTAAAGAGGAAATTAATGCAATAGTAAGGAAGGACATTAGCTTGGATGATGTGGAATCTGTATGGTTGGAGCTGAGGAATACCAAAGGGCAGAAAACGCTAGTGGGAGTTGAGTACAGACCACCAAACAGTAGTAGTGAGGTTGGGGACAGCATCAAACAAGAAATTAGGGATGCGTGCCAATATGTCGAGGAACCAACTAGAGGGCTAGCCATCCTAGATTGGGTGGTGTGTAACGAGAAAGGACTAATCTTGTTGTGCGAGGTCCCTTGGGGAAGAGTGACCATAATATGGTAGAATTCTTTATTAAGATGGAGAATGACACAGTTAATTCAGAGACTAGGGTTCTGAACTTAAGGAAAGGTAATTTCGATGGTAAGAGTCGCGAACTGGCTAGAATAGACTGGCGAATTATACTTGAAGGGTTGACGGTGGATCGGCAATGGCAAACATTTAAAAATCACATGGATGAACTTCAACAATTGTGCATCCCTGTCTGGAGTAAAAATAAAACGGGGAAGGTGGCTCAACTGTGGCTAACACGGGAAATTAAGGATAGTGTTAAATCCAAGGAAGAGGCATATAAATTGACCAGAAAAAGCAGCAAACCTGAGGACTGGGAGAAATTTAGAATTCAGCAGAGGAGGACAAAGGGTTTAATTAGGAGCGGGAAAATAGAGTATGAGAGGAAGCTTGCTGGGAACATAAAAACTGACTGCAAAAGCTTTTATAGATATGTGAAGAGAAAAAGATTAGTCAGGTGAATTTATAATGGGGAACAAAGAAATGGCACACCAGTTGAACAAATACTTTGGTTCTGTCTTCACGAAGGAAGACACAAATAACCTTACGGAAATACTCGGGGACCGAGGGTCAAGAGAGAAGGCGGAACTGAAGGAAATCCTTATTAGCTGGAAAATTGTGTTAGGGAAATTGATGGGATTGAAGGCCAATAAATCCCTGGTGCCTGATAGTCTGCATCCCAGAGTACTTAAGGAAGTGGCCCGAGAAATAGTGGATGCATTTTCCAACAACCAATCAACTCTGGATCAGTCCCTATGGACTGGAGGGTAGCTATGTAACCCCATTTTTTAAAAAAGGAGGGAGAGAGAAAATTATAGACCGGTTAGCCTGAGATCAGTAGTGGGAAAAATGTTGGAATCAATTATTAAAGATGAAATAGCAGCGCATTTGGAAAGCAGTGACAGGATTGGTCCAAGTCAGCATGGATTTATGAAAGGGAAATCATGCTTGACAAATCTTCGAGAATTTTTTGAAGATGTAACTAGTAGAGTGGATAAGGGAGAACCAGTGGATGTGGTGTATTTGGATTTTCAAAAGGCTTTTGACAAGGTCCCACACAAGAGACTGGTGAGCAAAATTAAAGCACATGGTATTGGGGATAATGTACTGACGTGGATAGAGAACTGGTTGGCATACAGGAAGCAGAGAGTCGGGATAAACGGGTCCTTTTCAGAATGGCACGCAGTGACTAGTGGGGTGCCACAGGGCTCAGTGCTGGGACCCCAGCTATTTACAAAATACATCAATGATTTAGATGAAGGAATTGAGTATAATATCTCCAAGTTTGCAGATGATACTAAGCTGGGTGGCGGTGTGAGCTGTGAGGAGGATGCTAAGAGGCTGCAGGGTGAGTTGGATAGGTTAGGTGAGTGGGCAAATGCATGGCAGATGCAGTATAATGTAGATAAATGTGAGGTTATCCACTTCAGTGGCAAAAACACAAAGGCAGAATATTATCTGAATGGCGGCAGATTAGGAAAAGGGGAGGTGCAACGAGACCTGGGTGTCATGGTACATCAGTCGTTCAAAGTTGGCATGCAGGTACAGCAGGCGGTGAAGAAGGCAAATGGTATGTTGGCCTTCATAGCTAGGGAATTTGAGTATAGGAGCAGGGAGGTCTTACTGCAGTTGTACAGGGCCTTAGTGAGGCCTCACCTGGAATATTGTGTTCAGTTTTGGTCTCCTAATCTGAGGAAGGATGTTCTTGCTATTGAGGGAGTGCAGCGAAGGTTCACCAGACTGATTCCCGGGATCGCAGGACTGACATATGAGGATAGACTGGATCGACTGGGCCTATATTCATTGGCGTTTAGAAGGATGAGAGGAGATCTCATAGAAACATATAAAATTCTGACGGGACTGGACAGGTTAGATGCAGGAAGAATGTTCCTGATTTTGGCGAAGTCCAGAACCAGGTGACAGAGTCTAAGGATAAGGGGTAAGCCATTTAGGACTGAGATGAGGAGAAACTTCTTCACTCAGAGAGTTTTCAACCTGTGGACTTCTCTACTGCAGAGAGTTGTTGATGCCAGTTCATTGGATATATTCAAGAGGGAGTTAGATATGGCCCTTACGGCTATAGGGATCAAGGGGTATGGAGAGAAAGCAGGAAAGGGGTACAGAGGTGAATGATCAGCCATGATCTTATTGAATGGTGGTGCAGGCTCGAAGGGCCGAATGGCCTACTCCTGCACCTATTTTCTATTTTCCAGTTATGTGAGCTATGCTGGCGTGAGTTTTCTTCGTTCATTTTCCCTGCTCCTCTCCTACCGGTATTGGCATTTACAGTCCCACAAGCCATTCCACACCCTCTGGCACCTCACCTAAGTATCCATTCTTCATGTTTGGATCAAGACAGCGATTGTTAGTGGGCTATTCACCCAAGGTGTGTGGGTTATCACAGTAAAATATCCACACTCGCGCGCGCTCTCCCACAGAGGGTGGGTGGACATCGATCAGGAATGGGAAACTTTCTGTCCTCTGTAACCAGCAGCATCGAGGACAACCATAGCACCCCCTACAGCTACCTCAGCTGAACAAATCATACATGAAGGGTATCAGTTTGGTTGAGCTACTATAAGCCCACAAAGGTTTTCTGAGATATACTGCTCCTTCAAATGTTTAAGCACAGTGATCTTTCAATTTTTCACTCATCCATTTTACTCGCCCTCAATGCCGTCAATGAAATTTTTAACTCCTTGATGGTGTCCAGTTCTAAAAACATCATGCACTGCCCATTACCCACCCTAGCATTCCTCTCTACGGTTCTTGAACATCCACTGTCATGCAATACCATGACCACCAGACTTATTTGAGTTCCCGCAGTTTGGTTTAGCCAGCCTCCCACCTTCAACTCTCCATAAACTTGAGGTCATCCAAAACCCTGCTGCCCATGTCCTAACTCAGAACAAGTCCTGTTCACCCATCCTTTTATTACTGACCTACATTGACTCCCAGTTAAGCGACGCCTCATTTTTAAAATTCTCATCCTTGTTTTCAGATCCCTCCATGGCCTCAGCCCTCTCTATCTCTGTAACCTCCTCCAACCCGATACCCCGATGAGATCTCTGCGCTCCTCCAATTCTGGTCTCTTGCGCACCCCGATTTTAATGGCTCCACCATTGGTGGCCATGCCTTCAGCTGTCTAGGCCCCAAGCCTTGTAATTCCCTGCCTAAACTTCTCCGTCTCTCTACCTCTCTTTCGTCCTTTAAGATGTTCCTTAAAACCTATCTCTTTGACTAAGTTTTTGTTCATCTGCCCTAATATCTCCCCCCATGGCTCAGTCAAACTTTGATAATGTTCCTGTGAAGCACCTTGGGAAATTTTACTGTGTTAAAGGCATTAGTTATTAATGTTGTTGTTAGTGCAGGTGCTCCCACAGTGCTATTACATAGAGAGTTCTAGGATTTTGACTCAGCGACGATGCAAGTTGGGGTGGTGTGTGACTTGGAGGGGAACTTGGAGATGATGGAGTTCCCATGCGCCTGTTACCCTTGTCCTTCTAGGTAGTAAAAGCTTTTACCGATATATAAAACGGAAAAGAGTGACTAAAATAAATGTTGGTCCCTTAGAAGATGAGAAGGGGGATTTAATAATGGGAAATGTGGAAATGGCTGAGACCTTAAACAATTATTTTGCTTCCGTCTTCACAGTGGAAGACACAAAAACCATGCCAAAAATTGCTGGCCAGAGGAATGTGGGAAGGGAGGACCTTGAGACAATCACTATCACTAGCGGGGTAGTGCTGGACAGGCTAATGGGACTCAAGGTAGACAAGTCCCCTGGTCCTGATGAAATGCATTCCAGGGTATTAAAAGAGATGGCGGAAGTTATAGCAGATGCATTCGTTATAATCTACCAAAATTCTCTGGACTCTGGGGAGGTACCAGCAGATTGGAAAGCAGCTAATATAACGCCTCTGTTTAAAAAAGGGGCAGACAAAAGGCAGGTAACTATAGGCCGGTTAGTTTAACATCTGTAGTGGGGAAAATGCTTGAAACTATCATTAAGGAAGAAATAGCGAGACATCTAGATAGGAATAGTGCAATCAAGCAGACGCAGCATGGATTCATGAAGGGGAAATCATGTTTAACTAATTTACAGAAATTCTTTGAGGATATAACGAGCATGGTGGATAGAGGTGTACCGATGGATGTGGTGTATTCAGATTTCCAAAAGGCATTCGATAAGGTGCCATATAAAAGGTTACTGCAGAAGGTAAAGGTACGCGGAGTCAGAGGAAATGTATTAGCATGGATAGAGAATTGGCTAGCTAACAGAAAGCAAAGAGTCGGGATAAATGGATCCTTTTTGGGTTGGAAATCGATGGTTAGTGGTGTGCCACAGGGATCGGTGCTGGGACCACAACTGTTTACAATATACATAGATGACCTGGAAGAGGGGACAGAGTGTAGTGTAACAAAATTTGCAGATGACACAAAGATTAGTGGGAAAGCGGGTTGTGTAGAGGACATAGAGAGGCTGCAAAGAGATTTAGATAGGTTAAGCGAATGGGCTAAGATTTGGCAGATGGAATACAATGCCGGAAAATGTGAGGTCATCCACCTTGGGAAAAAAAACAGTAAAAGGGAATATTATTTGAATGGGGAGAAATTACAACATGTTGTGGTGCAGAGGGAATCTGGGGGTCCTTGTGCATGAATCCCAAAAAGTTAGTTTGCAGGTGCAGCAGGTAATCAGGAAGGCGAATGGAATGTTGGCCTTCATTGCGAGAGGGATGGAGTACAAAAGCAGGGAGGTCCTGCTACAACTGTACAGGGTATTGGTGAGGCCGCACCTGGAGTACTGCGTGCAGTTTTGGTCACCTTACCTAAGGAAGGATATACTAGCTTTGGAGGGGCTACAGAGACGATTCACTCAGCTGATTCCGGAGATGAGGGGGTTACCTTATGATGATAGATTGAGTAGACTGGGTCTTTACTCGTTGGAGTTCAGAAGGATGAGGGGTGATCTTCGAGAAACATTTTAAATAATGAAAGGGATAGACAAGATAGAGGCAGAGAGGTTGTTTCCACTGGTCGGGGAGACTAAAACTAGGGGGCACAGCCTCAAAATACGGGGAGCCAATTTAAAACCGAATTGAGAAGGAATTTCTTCTCCCAGAGGGTTGTGAATCTGTGGAATTCTCTGCCCAAGGAAGCAGTTGAGGCTAGCTCATTGAATGTATTCAAACCACAGATAGATAGATTTTTAACCAATAAGGGAATTAAGGGTTACGGGGAGAGGGCGGGTAAGTGGAGCTGAGTCTACGGCCAGATCAGCCATGATCTTGTTGAATGGCGGAACAAGCTCGAGGGGCTAGATGGCCTACTCCTGTTCCTAATTCTTATGATCTTTTGTTCATATGGTGAAGTTTGAAAGTTTCGGAGGTGTGTCAACTATATTATTGGCCCTTAGTGAAATCATCTGTAAACGTGGTGTCACCTCCCTTCCATTTACCGACCTATGATATAAAACTTCTCTCCCAGTTCCCTTGATTCTAAGTATTGGTGTTCTATCCTGCCTGTCCTCATATTCTGGCTGAACAAACAGGATTTTAAGCCTTGCACAATTAGAAAGATTAGGAGGTGAGTGTCACACATGGAGAAGCCGCCAGATTTCTCAAGTCCACTACCGTCACCCCTCAATCCCCATTTGGGACGTGCAGATTGCTGATGAAATGAGGTGCAGCCATCAAATTGTCTCAGACCTTTCACTAAGGTCACCGGGTGACTAGCATGATCTCACTACCTGCCACCATGCATCTATCTGATGCCCACACAAAATAAAAATCAGCTCTGGTGTCGGTTAGAATTAAATGTTTAAGTGAATAGTAACTGAAAAGTCAAAGTATTTTCTATTTGTGTTCATGGTATGCATCAGGGTATGGTATTAGACAAACTCAATTTAAGATCTTACGCTGGAGTCCCACTCCAGAGTTTTGAGCACAGAGGGGTGCTGCACTGTTGGAGGTGCTGTCTTTCAGATGAGACATTAAACTGAGTCCCTGTCTCCTCTCTTAGGTGGACATAAAAGATCCCATGGCACTGTTATGAAGAAGAGCAGGGGAGTTATCCCCAGTGTCCTGGCCAATATTTTTCCCTCAACTAACATCAGTAAAACAAATTATCTGGTCATTATCTCATTGGTGTTTGTGGGACCTTGCTGTGTGCAAATTAGCTGCCGTGTTTCCTACATTACAACAATGACTCTGCTTCAAAAGTACTTCATTGACTGTAAAGCTCTTTGGGCATCCTGACATCGTGAAAGGTGCTACATAAATGCAAGTACTTCAATTCTGACGGGTTTAGACAGGTTAAACGCAGGAAGAATGTTCCCGACTTGGCAAAGTTCAGAACTGGGGACACAGTCTAAGGATAAGGGGTAGGCCATTTAGGACCGAGATGAGGAGAAACTTCTTCACTCAGAGAGTTATGAACCTGTGGAATTCCCTGCCGCAGAGAGTCGTTGATGCCAGTTCATTGGATATATTCAAGAGGGAGTTAGATATGGCCCTTACGACTAAAGGGATCAAGGAGTATGGAGAGAAAGCAGGAAAGGGGTACTGAGGTGAATGATCAGCCATGATCTTATTGAATGGTGGTGCAGGCTCGAAGGGCTGAATGGCCTACTCCTGCACCTATTTTCTATGTTTCTATGTTTCTAAGTCTATTTTTAAGTTCAACTCTCCTGGTATATCCCGTTTACAAAAAAATTTATTCATTCCTGGGTTGTGGGTGTCACTGGCAAGACCAACATTTATTGCCCATCCCTAATTGCCTTTGAGAAGGTGGTGGTGGGCCTCATTCTTGAACCTTTGCAGTCCGTGTGGTGAAGGTACGCCCACAGTGCTGTTAGGGAGGGAGTTTCAGGATTTTGATCCAGTGACGATGATATATTTCCAAGTCAGGATGGTGTGTGACTTGGAGGGATACTTGGAGGTGGTGATGTATCCATGCACCTGCTGCTCTTGTTCTTCTAGGTGGTAGATGTCGCGGGTTTGGAAGGTGCTGCCGAAGAAGCCTTGATGAGTTGCTGCAATGCATCTTATAAATAGTACACAATGCAGCCACATTGCGCCGGTGGTGGAGGGAGTGAATGTTTTTGGTGGGGGATGGGTCTCGATCTAGTGGACTGCTTTGTCCTGGATGGTGTCGAGTTTCTTGAGTGTTGGAGCTGCACTCATCCAGGCAAGCATATTCCATCCCACTCCTGACTTGTGCCTTGTAGGTGGTAAAAAGGCTTTGGGGAGTCAGGAGGTGAGTCACTCACTGCAGGATACCCAGCCTCTGACCTGCTCTTGTAGCCACAGTATTTATGTGACTGGTCCAGTTATGTTTCTGATCAATGGTGACCCCCAGGATGTTGATGATGGGGGATTCGGTGATGGTAATGCCGTTGAATATCAAGTGGAGGTGGTTAAAGTGGGTTAATGTGAAGATTAGGTGAGAAGTGGGATGTTGAGGAACTCCCATGACTCCTCTCATAATGACATAATTATCTCAATCAGGCCATTAGAGGGTTCAGCAACATATGTTATTCTTACACATGACTTTGAGGCCAGTTGTCGTTCAGGAGGTCGCCTGGAAATTAATAGCTCCTAACTCCTTTTGCCAAAATAGTTTCTTCCAGTGTGTTCAGCAAATGATTCTTCCTTCTCTGCGGCCTGATCACTGAGCAACAGGATTTCAGAAATAAAACATATTTGGAACATTATTCACATATGTAAAAAAAAAATTATCTTCCCCAAGACAGGTTATCTCTTATCAATCATATAACAAGGAACTGGCATGTTTCCCATACAACACATTCACATTCAATGCCTCTTTGCGAAGTTTTTGTGCAAGCTTTGACTAGTTATTTAAAAATCTAGCCCTAGATTGTATTTCAGATCCTTTCTCATTTATTTTTGTTGGATCTGACTATTGTATAAAATGAGAGCATCGCGAGTACAGAATTGAGACCCTGGGCGCCCGTTTTTCACGCAACAAAGTGTGCCTAAAAAAACCTCACCTATTCTCCGGCTCCCTGCAGGTCCTCTGGAGCTGGGCACGGCACAGCATGAGCTGTGGGGGGCGGAGCCAGATCCCTGCGCTGAAAACAGTGCTAGGACCTCTGCACATGCGCGCTACAGTGCAGTAGCTCCAGGCGCCCAAAACTGTGGGAGGGACCCGAAGCACGCAGCCCCTAGCCCTGGCTGCGTAGATAAGGCTCCTCCCACCCGACTGGACCGGACTCGACCCCCGCTCTCCTCCCCACCCCCGGCGACTCGACCTCTGCTTCCCCCCCACCCCCCTCCCCCCCTGCCGGCGACCTGACCTCCGCTCCCCTCCCCCCGACACGACCTGATCTCTGCGCCCCCTCCCCCCCAGACCTCCGCGACTCTCCCCCCTCCCCCCCCGGACCTCCGCGACTCTCTCCCGCCACCCCCCGACCCGGACCTCCACGACTCTCCCAGCCCCCCCCCCTGGACCTCCGCGACCACACCCCGCGATCCCCCCCACAACCCCCCCCCGAGACCAGACGCCACCTCCCTGTAAATCCAGCCGAAGTCTTGGGCACAGCCATTCAGCCTGCTTCTCTCCCTTCCTCCCCCTCCCCTCCCCTGCCCCCCTCCCCTCCCCTCCCCTCCCTCCTCTCTCCTCCCCTCCCTCCTCTCCTCCCCTCCCTCCACTCTCTCCCTCCCTCCTCTCTCTCCCTCCCTCTTCACTCTCACTCCCTCCCCCCTCTCCTTCCCTCCCTCCTCCTCTCTCCTTCCTTCCCTCCTCTCTCCTTCCCTCCCTCCCTCCTCTCCTTCCCTCCTCTCTCCTTCCCTCCCTCCCTCCTCTCTCCTTCCCTCCACCCTCCTCTCTCCTTCCCTCCCTCCCTCCTCACTCCTTCCCTCCCTCCCTCCTCTCTCCTTCCCTCCCTCACTCCTCTCTCCTTCCCACCCTCCTCTCTCCTTCCCTCCCTCCCTCCTCTCTCCTTCCTTCCCTCCCTCCCTCCTCTCTCCTTCCCTCCCTCCATCCTCTCTCCTTCCCTCCCTTCATCCTCTCTCCTTCCCTCCCTCCATCCTCTCTCCCTTCTCCCCCTCTCCTCCCCCTTCTCCTCGCCCCTCCTCTCCTCCTTCCACCCCCCACCCCCTCCTCCTCCTCTCCCCCCACCTCCCTCCTCCTCCTCCCCCCACCCCCCTCCTCCCCCCACCCCCCTCCTCCTCCTCCTCCCGCTCCTCCCCCCCACCCCCTCCTCCCCCCACCCCACCCCACCCCACCTCCTCCTCCCCCCCACCCCCCTACTCCTCCTCCTCCTCCCCCCCCACCCCACTCCACCCCATCCTCCTCCTCCCCTCCCACCCCCCACCCCACCCCCCCTACACCTCCCTCCTCCTTCCTCCCCTTCTCCCCTCCCCACCCCCCTTCTCCCCCTCCACCCCCCTTCTCCCCCTCCACCCCCTTCACCCCCTTCTCCCCCTCCCAACCCCCTTCTCCCCCTCCCCCCACCCCCTTTCTCCCCTCCCACCCCCTTCTCCCCCCACCCCCTTCTCCCCTCCCCCCTCTCCCCCCTTTCCCCCCTCCCCTTCCCACCCCCCTTCTCCCCCTCCACCCCCTCCACCCCCCTCTCCCCCTACACCCCCTTCTCCCCCTCCCAACCCCCTTCTCCCTCTCCCCCCCCACCCCCCTCGCCCCTCCCACCCCCTTCTCCCCCCACCCCCTTCTCCCCCTCCCCCTCCCACCCCCCTTCTCCCCCTCCCCTCACTGTCAGAAACACAGACACTGACAGACAGAGAGTGAGAGACACACACACAGACAGAGAGATAGAGACACTGACAGAGACACACTGGGGGGGGTCTCCCAGCACGCTGTTGGAGGACTCCCGGTGCTGCAGTCGGTAAGTAGAAAATGTTTTATTTATTGATTTTTTAAATGTTTTTTATTTTTTATTAATTTTTTTTGATTGATTTATTGGTTGATTTATTGATGTATTTATCATTTATTATTGATGATGGTTCTTTATTTGTAAAACTGAAGTGTTTAATGTTTGTAAACTTCCCTTTAACCCCCCCCCCCCTCCATTCCCTACGCCTGATTTGTAACCTACGCCTGATTTTCTAAAGTGTAGACAAGGTTTTTTTGAACGTACAAAAATCTTCACTTACTCCATTCTAAGTTAGTTTGGAGTAAGTTTTCACTGCCTAAACTTTGAAAACAGGTGTAAGTGGCCGGACACGCCCCCTTTTGAAAAAAAAATTCTGTTCCAAAGTGAAACTGTTCTAACTGACTAGAACTGGAGCAAACTAAATGCCGAGAATTCAAATTTCTAAGATACTCCATTCTTAACCAGTTGCTCCAAAAAAACAGGAGCAACTTAGGCCGAAACTTGGCCCCTAAGTGTGAGGCAGCTGAATTATCGTGTGCCGACCTCATCATTGAGGTGCCCTAGGTTAATGACAGTATCTCTACTGATGTTATTCAGCTTTTTGTTTTATTTATCCATTCTCAGGAAGTGGATATCATTGGAAAGGCTAGCATTTATTACCTATCCCCCAGCAACCCTGAGTCTTTGTAGAGGTCAGTTGATGGTTTGTTAGGTTACTTCAGAGGGCAGTTAAGAGTTAACCACATTGGTGTCTGACTGGAGTAACATATAGTCCAGACTGGGTAAGGACGGCAGGTTTCATTCCCTAAAGGACCTTAGTGAACTATTGGATTGTTACGACAAGGTCAATTTTACTGATATCAGCTTATTATTTCCAGGATTTTTTGAAAAATTTAATTTAAATTCTCAAACTGCCATGGTGGAATTTGAAGTCACATTCTCCATATTATTGGTACAGTAGCATAACCACTACACTACCGTAGCCATATATGACAGAGCTGCCCTCTTGCTGTCTGTCTTCGGAACTCCTTCGAGCCAACATCTGTTTGCACAAAAAGAAATGAGAAAAACACAAAGGAATTAAAAATGTAACCCACATTCATACTTTTAACTGGCTAAAGAGAACCTTTCTCTCTTTGAACAGTTAACATTCATTAAGAACTGGAGGCCAGTGTAATCGCCAAGTGTATTTTATATTTAATTTTTAATAATCCTGTTTAAAACTTTCTGCTTTAAAATTTGTGATGGTTTTCCTTCTGCAACTGCTTTTCTCTCAGGATTTCAGCAGACCCGAAGCCATCAGTAACTCTACATATGAGATGTTTTCGAATCCATTTGATCTCCCACTGAGGAAATGTGAGCTTTTAATAGCCCCATCTGGACGCCATTAGAAAGAGAAAAAGGGAGTGCGATTACCAAAAAGGAAAACTGCTGCAAGCAAATGGGGGCCCCTCTTAATGTCAAGACACAAACCATGTGTTGCATTCTGACCTGGAGCAAAAATAACAATCCAGGACAAATTTGCAAACAGCCCTGGCTGATTCCAAAGCTACAGGAAGATAGGGGAATGCTACAGGAATCTGTTCATCCTCTGCCCTCTCTGCTAAAAGAACTGCAGAGGTACAGGCTCCCAAAACTCCACGTCTGCCCCTCCCACACAACACCAAGCAGCCAAAAGGTTTTTTAACTATTACAGTGCCGAAAGCTGATTTTCAGTTTGTGTCAGCCGTGGCTCAGTGTGCTTGCCCCGAATCAGAAGGTTGTGTGTTTAAGTTCCACTCCATGAGAGTGAGCACATCTAGGCTGGCACTCCAGGAAATATCTGAGGAAGTTCTGCACTGTTGGCGATGCCGTTTGATATATTCTTACGACATCACTAACAAACACACTCTACAAGATGGCTCTAATTCACAAACTGACATCATGTGACCTGCCACATGATCCTTTATTATTTACATTAGTAGATGCAGTACATCAGCAGTCCACTAGGTGGAGCAGCAGTCCACTAGGGGGCACTCTATTACACTTCTCCCTCCGAAATGAAGAAATAATCATAACAAAATAATCATCATACATAACTTGCACGGTTATACATAACAAAAGATATGGGGCTAGATTTTCCATTACTTTTGCATACATACCACCCACTTAATGTCCATTTTAATGCTGAAATGAGGTTTAACGCCCAGATATCGCACATTTAGGCACAAAATGGAAACTGATGCCCATTTCTCGGACACTTATCGTCGAGCGTTACTTTCAGCATGTATGTAACACAAGAAAAAATTATACCGCCCGCCCACTATTTTTGGGTGGAATCATCTGAATGGGTGATCCCAACGCCCATAATATTGCCCAGTTTTACTTTCAGCATGTAATTAATGCTGAGATTCAATAATACCGACCGGCCACTTTTTTTTGTCGTAAAGATCACATTTGCCGAAACTAACGCCCAGTATGTCGCCCAGCGTGACTTTCAGCACCTCGCAACATCTCGCCCACAATCTCGCTCGCCGAGAAAACCGCTCTGAAAAAGTTGAACTGATCTGAACTAATTGCAGTGGTGTGGACGCCATTTTGTAAATGGCAGGTCGCTTCATTGAAAAGCCTGCTTCAACTTCGGGGGAGTTTGGATATACTCTGGAGTTCTTCTCAGGTGGTGTGACCATCTGAACAGACATCTTATCATAGTGTGGACAATTGGGTTTTACTTTACGTGTCTTAGTGTGGAAATTTATTGCTTGTGAACAATCGGCATTATACTTTTATTGGAATGGGGCCAGCCATTTCTCAGCCTGCATCAATTACAACGCAGATGCTGCAGAGTGCAAATGGCACAACGTCTAATCCACAGCATTATGTGCCCAATCTAAGACGTGCCAGACTGATGAGGAGGACCAGACCATACATCCCTGCACTTACAGGGAGAAGCGTTCTTACCTCGACTTATCCGAGAACACATGCCTTCGGAGACTGCGCTTTCACAAAGTGGTTATCAGAGAGATATGCCAGCTCATCAGGGAAGATCTGCAGCCTGCCAGCACCTTCAAGATATCACTTTCCATCGAGGTCAAGGTCACAGCGGCACTGTCGTTCTACACGTCGGGATTCTTTCAGACCTCCGCGGTCGACATTTGTGCTATATCTCGGCATGCCACACATTGCTGCATTAGACAGGTCACTGAAGCCCTGTACGCATGTAGGATAGACTTTATCAGCTTCCCTATGACCATGAAGGCTCAGACTGACAGGGCTCGAGCATTCTACCGAATTGCTAACTCCCCCAAGGTGCAGGGAGCAATACACTGTACTCACCTTCTCAGGACGCAGAGGTTTTTCGCAACCGAAAAGTATTTCACTCACTGAAGGTTCAACTAGTTGTCGACCACTACCAGATAACTATGGCAGTGAATGTCAAATTTCCAGGCTCAAATCCTGCGTGAGAGCGCTGTATCTGACATGTTTACCATTCAGCCACAAGGTCAATGCTGGGTGTTTGGTGACAAACGATATGGCCTAGCCACCTGGCTGATATCTCCCTTGCATGACACCTACACCGAGGTCAAGAAGCGATACGAGAGCCACAGAGCCACATGCAATGTGGTCCAGAAAATCATTAGTGTGCTTAAGCAGCGCTTTAGATGCCTGGAGCACTCAGGAGGGGAGCTACAATACAACCCTGATCAGGTAGCTCATGGTCGTGTGCTCCATGCTGCACAACCTGGCTATCAGGAGGGGACAAGAATTGCCAGAAGGGACTAATGGTCCACCTCAGTAGAGAGAGGAAGAGGAGGATGAGGGGCTGGACGCTGACCTAGGGCCAGACAATCAGGCTGACTATACAAACATGGCCACACCCCCCTCCAGACCACAGGAAAGGGCCTGTGGTGGCTACATAGCTGCAAGACTCTTACGTCAGCAACTCATAAATGAGCGATTTGCCAAAAGAACGTTGCTGTTATTGACAAAGCTGTGTTTGCAGCTCAGAAATCAATGGTGGGCATCACCTTGGTGCCAGTTAAAGTTTAAATTGATTGAAGTTAAATTTAATTATACCCTTTCATGTTAAGGAATCACCAGTGTGTAATGGTCCAGCTATCAGACAATGCGCAACAAGGTTATGTTCAATAAAAAACATTTATACGACCATTGGTCTGAAATCAAAAGTATCATGGGCAAAAACACCCCACTCCACTTTTTAGAACATTGACATCAATCAAATGGTCAATATTTCCAGCAACACAGAACAGAAATGCAAACCAACAGGATGGCCCCCTCCTCCCATACCTTCGAACAAATTGCATACACCGAGATGGAGATATAACAAAACCATCACCTGCGGACATGCACCTCACTTTCCTTCCACCCTCCCCTTCTCCCCACCTCTGCCTCTTCCCCTCCTCACTCCACGGCGCCTGACTGAGGCTCCTAAGGCGGTGCCTCATTGGAGGGGATGAAGGCAGAACCGGTGGTTGCACGGATATGGAAGCGGGGATACCGAGGTGGGAACATTCTTGGATCCAGAAGCAGGATCTTGCTCCTGCCTCTCCTGTGTCATTGGCACTGGGGGTGCGGAGCCTAGGGGTGGAGTACCGTGCTCCGGGACTACTGGGAAACCTGTGCCACCAGTGTTCCTGGCTATCGCTTCCAGGGCTTCTGCCATCTGCGGAACATACTCCGTCATTGTGGCCAGCTGGGATATGCCCCCAAGGCCTGTAGGATCTGGTGACCTATGTCTACAGTCCTCCTGGACAACTCTACCATGTCGCCCCTCTCATCTGGCGCTCGTGGAGCAGACCTGCCACGTCCACAAAACCTCCGTGGGGTTGGCGCCATCCTGGGGATACCTGGGGTGCCCTGTGGCGAGGTGCTTGGGCCCGGTACCCCCAGAGTGGAGGTGGGAATGGCCGGAGGAGCGCTAGATAGCCTTGAGGTGGAATGCCTTCTGGAGCCTGGCAATGCAGGCTCCTCAATGTCTGCACTCTCATCCGTTGAGAACAGACCCAGCGGATTGACGGGTGAGAATCGGAGCTCCTCAGCACCAGATGTAGGATTGTCCGGCGAGTCCGGCCCCGCGCCCCACCTTCTGGCCTCTGTGGTCTTGCCTGAGGTCGCGCTACTGGCTGAGCTGCAAAACACAAATGAGGTTATTAGAGGAGAAGGAGATGCTAGGGTCACAAGGTGAGTCCAGCGCTACACACAACATATGCATGACAAAAGCACCACCGTTATCAAAATCATCACAGACATCACATTTCATGTCCATCAACACATTCTGCATTGCAATGATTCTCATGAGGTCAGCACTATTTATAGGACACTTTTAGAAATCGTCTATCATATATTATTGTTCAGATATGAGTGGGTGTGGCATCTATTGACTTTACATCACGCAATGGTGTATACTTTACTCACGTGGCATCACTTCAGGGTCTGCAGCTGCCTGCGTGGCCATCCAGGGGTGGGTCTCCACTAGTGTGAGCACCCGCTCCTCCATGTCAATGAGGTCACTGGGAACTGGTGGCCCCTAACTGTTCGCCTCTGCTCGGCCCTATTCCTCGATAGCTTCTTCGATAAAAAGTAACAGGATGACATGGCATGAGATCATTGAGTGATATCATTGTTAGGTACTGTCACAGAGACTGATACAACACATAATCGACAGATGTAATCATGATTATTATGATAATTATCATTCTTTATCTAAGGGCGTACAACGTGACCGCAGGCTTTGAGTACAACATTCCCAGTAAAAGTGAAAGACCTCACATCTGATTATAGTCACTCATGACTATTATAAATCAAATTATTTAAATATATAAGTACATGTAAATAAATGTAATACTTACTCTTGCGGACCCGACAAGGTCATTCCATCGCTTTCGGCATTGGTTGCCCTCACGCACCTCATTGGTCGCCGACGAGTCCACCTCTGCTATCTTGGCCCATATCTTCTGGTAGGCCTTTGGGTTAGGCTTCCTATGTCCTCCCTGGGTCAAATCACCTCAGCGTGACTCGACCTCCTGCACAAGGGAGGCATTTGCCTCATCCGAAAACCTCCTCGCTCTCTTTCATCCTCCCAATTGTTCCTCTCCCAGCTCACTGCTCTCGCCAGCGTGCTGTGTTGCCTCCTCCACTCCTCCATTATAGGCACCAAATTCGTGAAAATATCTAGCTGGTAACAGCTAACTTTCTTTTCGCACAATTTGCTACAAAGCTTGAAACTCTCCCTCCTTCCTCCTAAAGCATCATCATCTTAGGCAGTCCCTCGGAATCGAGGAAGACTTGCTTCCACTCTTAAAATGAGTCCTTAGGTGGCTGAACAGTCCAATATGAGAACCACAGTCCCTGTCACAGGTGGGACAGATAGTCATTGAGGGAAAGGGGTGGGTGGGACAGGTTTGCCGCATGCTCTTTCCGCTGCTTGCGCTTAATTTCTGCATGCTCTCGGCGATGAGATTCGAAGTGCTCAGCATCCTCCCGGATTCACTTCCTCCACTTAGGCAGTCTTTAGCCAGGGACTCCTAGGTGTCAGTCCCAAAGCAACCAACAAGCACCCGCACCACACCCACACACGCCTTCACTCCTTCTCTGCTCCCTCTCTTTCTGTCTCCTCTTATGCGCATGTAATGATGACCCTTGACCTCCTGAATCGCGAGAAACAAGTGTTGCCATGCCGTTGCTAAGGACGATGACAATTTACAACAGAAGATCAGAGAGGTTTAACGCTAACGCCATTTCAGATTGCCCGCGATAATGCCCAATTTTTAAAATGGAGAATATGGGCTTTGAAAATGGGCGACAATCCGGCAATCTGAAAATCCATATTTACCGCCCACGCTGGAAATAACGCCCCATTTTTGGGTGATCTACACAAAAGTGTAAAATCTAGCCCATGGACTTATTTTTTCGTATTTACAAATCAAACTTAACCATTAGTTTTCTGTATTGAACAGAACTTTCCAATCTTGTTTCTTGAACAGAACTCTCCAATCTTGTTTTCGGACTTAGGCTCATTCTAGGCTGAGCCTGAGGAGAGTTTTTCTCCAAAGGCAACCCTTAATCTACATTTGGACTCTCCACAACTTCAGACAGTTTGTCTGCCTGACTCAGACTTAAGTTCTGACTTTCTCTTGGATTTGTTTCTAGTACATCTGATGTAGGATTTTCTACTGGTATTCGACTTCCAATAAGACTATCTGACTCATCAGAAATAATAGAATCATTTTGACTTCCAACTCCTTCCACATCTGCAGGTAAAATTTGATCAATGTGAATAAACCTAACCTTTCCTTGATCAAACATCTTGACAAAATATGTGTTAGGACCATATATCTTCACAATTCTTCCTGGTAACCACTTTAGCCATTTATGGTGATGGTTCCTCATTCTACCCTTCTGATTCAATTTCACACTTCGCTCTCTTACACTACGTCTATCATGATTATCTTTCTGTCTTAATTGTTTCTCTTCTACAGATTGTGCCAAGTTTGACTTTAACAACAAGAAGCTGGTTCGTGGCTGTCATTTGAGAAACAATTCTGCTGGTGATCTACCAGTAGTTGTATAAGGAGTATTGCGATAAGTAATTAGAAAATTTGCCAATTTGTGGTCCAACAACAACTGCCGTTTCTTTGGATTTGGATCCAACATTTGCTTGATGAGGGCACATTTTACAATTTGGTGCTCTGCTGCACCATTTGAATCAGGGTGGTATGGTGGAACTTTGGTATGTTTCACACCGTTTCTGCTCGTGGACTGTGTAAATTCTGAACAAAATTGTGGCCCATTATCAGATACAATTTCTTCTGGGAGCCCATATGAAGAAAGCAACCTTCGCAAGTTGTCTAATGTTTTACTTGTAGTTATTTCCCACATCAGAAGTCACTGGAGAAATACCACCAACGATGTCTCGGCAACATCGTACAAATACCCTGGGAGGACTGATGCACCAACATTAATATTCTCAACCAGGCAGAAGAAACATTACAAGGACACCCTAAAAGCCTCCCTGATAAAGTGCAACATCCCCAGCATTGCAGCACTGACCACACTTGATCAGCTCTGCTAGGCAGGCCACATCGTTCGCATGCCAGACACGAGACTCCCAAAGCAAGTGCTCTACTTGGAACTCCTTCACCGCAAGGGAGCCAAAGGTGGGCAGAAGAAACATTACAAGGACACCCTAAAAGCCTCCCTGATAAAGTGCAACATCCCCAGCATTGCAGCACTGACCACACTTGATCAGCTCTGCTAGGCAGGCCACATCGTTCGCATGCCAGACACGAGACTCCCAAAGCAAGTGCTCTACTTGGAACTCCTTCACCGCAAGGGAGCCAAAGGTGGGCAGAAGAAACATTACAAGGACACCCTAAAAGCCTCCCTGATAAAGTGCAACATTCCCATCGACACCTGGGAGTCCCTGGCCAAAGACCGCCCTAATGAAGGAAGTGCATCCGGGAGGGTGCTGAGCACCTCGAGTCTCATCGCCGAGAGCATGCAGAAATCAAGCGCAGGCAGCGGAAGGAGCATGTGGCAAACCAGTCCCACCCACCCTTTCCCTCAATGACTATCTGTCCCACCTGTGACAGGGACTGTGGTTCTCGTATTGGACTATTCAGCCACCTAGAGTGAAAGCAAGTCTTCCTCGATTCCGAGGGACTGCCTATGATGATGATTTCCACATTGGAAACACCTCAACCCACTTTGAATGACTATCAATCATATTAAACAATTGCTGTCCTTCTTGCTCAGCGAAATCTACATGTCACCCTGGGAGACCATTTCCATGGCTGTAATGGTACTGATGGTGGTTTCTTGCTTACCGAGTGACATGTTGTACACTGACTAACGGTGTACTCTATATCTTTATTTAAACCTGGCCACCATAAGTAACTGCTTGCAAAACTCTTGGTCAAGCACATTCCCAGGTGCTGGTCATAAAGATCTCCTAATTATTTGGACCTGAACTTATTTGGGATTGCCACTCTTTCACCCCACATGATACAATCTTTATCCACTGATAATTCATTTCTACAAACAAACTATGGATGGATATTTTCCTCTGATACCTGGTTTGGCCAGCCATTTGCTATGTAATCATATATCTTTGACATAACTGGGTCGCATTTGATTGCTCTACCAATGTCTTCAGCTATGACTGGCAATTCATCAATGCATGAAAAATAGAAGACTTCTTCGACCTTACGGATAATGTTCTCAGTGTCTAGTCTTTTGAGTTCTTGTTCAACGTTCTCCTTGAGTTTGTATGGTACGGGACGTGGCTTGCAGTAAACTGGTCTTGTATCCTTTTGCACTCTGACACTCACCTTGAAGCTTTGGATTGGACTGCCTGTTTCATGGAACAGCTTTGGATATGGCTTGATGACATCATCTTTCAATGCAATTCTCGTTTCAACACGAAAAATCTCATTCCAATCCAGCTTCAGTGAAACCAACCAATTTCTACCTATCAAGGCAGGCTTGTCTCCTGCCAGACTAAGAGAGGCAAGCTCTGAGCTGATACAACAAGAATTTGCTCTCTTGAGTAGCCTCACAGCTCTATCTTTGATTTCTCCAGTGGAAAATCACGCAACTTGTCGAGATATAGCGATTCCTCTACTACGCACACAGATGCACCAGTGTCGATTGCCATGGGTATCCTGGTTCCTGCAATGTCTACTTGGATGACGATACATCATGAATAATTGTTAGATACCCTCGTGCTCATGATGATGTGTATCTCCAAAACCTCCTCGTCCTGTTGCTTATCTTCAATTCTATATCGCATCTGGCGATTTCTACTTGAACTCTTCAGTCAGCACGCTTTTGCAAGCTGCCCAGTTTTCTTGCAGCAGAATCACCCTGCCTTCTCATATTTACTACTTTGAGCAATATGTTATCCCAGGCGCCGATAGCACAACTTGAATGTACTGTTACCTTGCCCAGTTTGCTGAGGCCCTGGGGCCCAACTGCCTTTTACTTTTAACCTACAGGCGATTCACTTCGGTTACACAAAAGCAAAATACTGCGGATGTTGGAATCTGAAATAAAAACAGAGAATGCTGGAAATCTCAGCGGGTCAGGCAGCATCTGTGGAGAGAAAAACAACGCTAACATTTAGGGTCAGCGACCCCTTGTCAGAACTGCCGAATGTTCGAAAAGAGCACATTCTTAAGACGCCCTGAAAAGGCGAGGGGAAGAAAGAATAAAAGGGAAGGTCTGTGATAGGGTGGAAGGCAGGAGAGATTAGAGAGACAAAATGGATGATGGGCCGAATTGAAATGGTAGTGACAGAAGTTAGAAAAAGGTTACATAGAAACATAGAAACATAGAAAATAGGTGCAGGAGTAGGCCATTCGGCCCTTCTAGCCTGCACCGCCATTCAATGAGTTCATGGCTGAACATTCAACTTCAGTACCCCATTCCTGCTTTCTCGCCATACCCCTTGATCCCCCTAGCAGTAAGGACCTCATCTAACTCCTTTTTGAATATATTTAGTGAATTGGCCTCAACAACTTTCTGTGGTAGAGAATTCCACAGGTTCACCACTCTCTGGGTGAAGAAGTTCCTCCGCATCTCGGTCCTAAATGGCTTACCCCTTATCCTTAGACTGTGACCCCTGGTTCTGGACTTCCCCAACATTGGGAACATTCTTCCTGCATCTAACTTGGGAACATTCTTCCTGCATCTGGATAGGGTGTGAATGGTGGAATAATGACCAGCTGCTGTTAGAGACAAAGAGAAAATAAAGAAAAAAAACATAAGATGGGGTTGGGGGTGGGTGGAGGGAGCCAAAGATGGCCCTGAAATTATGCTCTGAAATTGTTGGACTTGATGTTGCGTCCAGAAGGCTCTAAACGAAAAATGAGGTGCTGTTCCTCGAGCTTGGGTTGAGCTTCATGTGAACAGTAAGGAGTCCGAGGATGGAGATATCAGAGTGGGAGTGGAGTGGAGAATTAAAGTGACAGATGACCGGACACTCAGGGTCACACCTACGCATTGAATTCACCTCAGTTGTCTGACGACTGGAAATGGTGCAAAATTCTTGTTGTATTGGTCGGCCATATCCATCGACACAGCTGTCTGACAAGCTAAATCAAAAGTCAGGTTAAGGTTTGTCAATAATTTTCGTCTGATTTCTTCATTTCTCATCCCACAAACAAAGTGGCCATGAAATGCTTGGTCCTGAGTTTCCGAAATGACAGTGAAGGGATAGCTTTTTTAAAGCTACAATATACTCACTGATACCCTCGTCAATGAATTGATCTCATATTCCAAAACAATAACGTTCAGCAATTTCCAGGGGCTCAGGACTGTAGTGCTGTTCTAACTTGATCAGAATTTCCATCAGTGGCATGACCTTTGGCTTTCCAGGACCAAGCAAATGTTTCAGGATGTCATACACCTCGGGGCCTGCTTCAGTCAAGAAAATAGCCCTTTCCCTTTCTAAAACCACCTGGTTACAGTTTTCATCATTGGGGACTTCAACAATACTATTGATGGTGAAAACATTTCTAGCCACTTCACATATGCTCCGGAAGTCTCTCGGTCATGATGGAACTCACCCAAGCACCCTATTATTCCCATAGGCGCAGCCAACTGTATTCTGGCAACATCGACAGTTCAGCCAAGTTTGCTTGAAATTTAGCTTGGATATTTAGCTGTTCCGTAAAACAAAGAACCTCTCAAAGTCTCTTTGTTGGTTGGCAGGAACTTCCACCAACAAAAATTTCAGCTAGGTTAATTCAGAAATCTGATCCTCATTGCCAATGTGATATATCCTTATGACATCACTAACAAGATGGCTTTAATACAGTAACTCTCATCATGTGACCTTGCCACATGATGCTTTATTATTTACATCAGTAGTTTCAGTACATCAGTAGTCCACTAGGTGGAGCAGTAGTTCACTAGGGGAAGCTCTATTACACTACCTTTTGGAGGAGACGTTAAACTGAGGCCCTATCTGCCCTCTCAGATGGACGTAAAAGATTCCTTAGCAATATTTCAAAAAAGAGCAGAGGAATTCTCCCTGGTGTCCTGGCCAACCTACATCACTAAAAACAGATTATCTGGTCATTATCACATTGCTGTTTGTGGGATCTTGCTGTGCACAATGTAGCTGCCCCGCTTTCGATATTACAACAGTGACCACACTGCAAAAGTTCTTCATTGGCTGTAAAGCGCTTTGGGATGTCCAGAGATCGTGAAAGACAAATTCTTTCTTTTTATGAAAAACTCTGTTTAAAAAAAGAATACAATCAGGTAATCCCGGTGTGGTTAGTTGTCAGTAAAAGGCTGATAAAGCTAATAGGATCAAGAGACAAGCGTATGTGTTTGTGGAGAGAAAGAATTGAAGGATGCCATCAGAATGTGGGTTTTAATCGAAAGGGACAGTAATCTTTTGGACTCTTTACTCATCAGAAAATAGTTACATGAAGTAGATTTGTGGAAATCCAAGTCCTAACATTACCTCAACAAAACCATTGGAGAAGGTTTCCTCTGTGTGCGATGGGAAACAAAATTGTAAACTTATTTAAAATTTTGCTACACCTATCTCACACAGAGATCGTCTATACTTCCTTTCTTATCCCTGTAGTTACCAATTACATCATGCACTATGTAGCACATATGACCTCAGGCTGCCTAAGAAGATCAAGGACCTTGGACCTCTATGAATGCTTCTCTGGAACCAACTAGTAGGAAGTGCATCCGAGGGACCTGGGATTAATCACCTTCCAGTTTTTTCTTCCTTCCCTGTTGGGGAAGTGCCTCTTCTCTGGATGAAGGAGAAGGGTTGTGGGAACCCAGTGGGTAAATTGCTCACTTAGAGGGTCAAAGTTGGTATGGACTGGTTGGGTCGATTGGCCTCTTTCCGTATAGCTACCTCTATGTACTCCACTCAATGCTACTACTTGATGGCCCAGATCAGGTCAGCGACTTACCCTTCGGATAATAATGGCCACGCACCCTTTGTGTGAAGAAGTAATTTCTGATGGTCCGACAGGCTAGCTCTAATTTTAAGGATGTGCCCCCTTGGTCTGGACTCCCTCACCAGAGGAAATTGTTTGTCTTTATCTACCCTAACAACTCCTTTCATAAACACTTCATTTAGATTGCCCCCTAACCTTCTATACTCCAGGGAATATACGATTAGTTTATGCACCTTGTTCTCATAACTTAACACTTTTAGCCCCGGTATCATTCTGGTGAATCTGCACTGCAACCACCTCCAAGGCTACTATATCCTTCCTGCGGTGCGGTGCCCAGAATTGAATGCTGTACTCCAGATGGGGTCGGCTCAGGTTTCCCCCACCACCCCCATGACCTCTTTCTCAAGTACATTGATGATTGTGTCGATGCCGCTTCCTGTTCTCCCCCTGAACTAGAAAATTTCAAAAACTTTGCTTCTAACTTTCACCTCTCCCTCGCCTTCATATGGTCCACCTCTGACTCTTCCCTTCTCTTCCTCAACCTAGCTATCTCCATTTCTGAGGATAGGCTAACCACCAATATCTACTGTAAGCCCAGGGACTTCCAAAGCTACCTAAATTTTACTTCCACCCACCCCACTTCTTGTAAGGACTGTTCCATTCTCCCAGTTTCTCCGTCTCCATCGCATCTGTTCTGATGATACCACCTTCCGCACCAGTGCTTCCAAAATAAAAACAGAAAATGCTGGTAACACTCAGCAGGTCCAAGCAGCATCACAGATCTGTCTGACCTGCTGAGTGTTTTCGACATTTTCTATTTTCATTTCAGATTTCCAGCATTCGCAGTATTTTGGAATTGTCCCATTCATTTCCATTCTACTGGATTTCAAGAAACCATAATCTTTTTATATTAAATGCCAATGTTTCAAACCACAGCCCATTCACTCCAGTTGTGTTCTCAAATCCAGCTTACTTAAGTCCAAATAAGAAGTCATACGCTTTTAATTTAAAGATTAGCCATGATCTTATTGAATGGTGGAGCAGGCTAGAGGGGTCGTATGGCCTACTCCTGCTCCTATTTCTTATGTTCCTTTTGTTCTTAAATACTTATTAAATATAGCGAAGTATAAAAAAGACAGCAACAAGACAGGAAGACATAGACAGGCTGGTGAAATGGATGGACATGTGGCAGATAAAATTTAACGCAGCAAAGTGTGAAGTGATGCATTTTCATAGAAAGAATGAGGAGAGGTCATATAAACTAAATGGTACAATCCCAAAGGGGATGCATGAAGAGAGAGACCTGGGGGTATGTGTGCATAAATCGTTGAAGGTGGCAGGACAGGTTGAGAATGGCTTACGGGATCCCGGGATCGAGGTTATGGGCTAGAAATTGGCCAAATAACGCTAGCACTGTTTTTTTGGCGCTAATCGCATTTAATGCCTTTTTTTAGCGCTGAAATAGCATCCAAAAATAAACGCGCATGCGCAGTACACTCAAGGCTAAATCAGCCATCAAAAATTAAAAATGCAGGATGATTCAGCAAGGAAGAGAGCCAGGAAATTCACTCAAGATGCAAATGAGGCCCTCATCACTGCTGTAGAAAGCAGATGGGGCTGGGGGGGGAGATCTTGAGGAAGAGTCATGGAAAACTACACCCACCTGCTATAAAACGAGTGTGGAAAAGTATGGCTGAGAAGGTTTCCTCAGTGGACTTTATCTAGAGGGACCATGTCCAGTGCAGGAAGAGGTGGAATGACCATTGCAGGGTCGTCAGAGTAATATTTTTATTTAAGCACTCCAATTACTTAAATTGTAAATGTGACTCATGTTGGTATCAGTAGGCTTAGTGTTACACCTTATTTGCCATGAATGATCATCACACATTATAAAGACTGCTTTTTGACATCTTAAAAGATGTTTCTGCACGTCGATGTTTTCCTGATGAACCACGTGCAACTACCAGGGCCATTAAACACAGTATGGTGTAAGTGCTTTGATGACTATCTGTGTGTGCCACAAGAGCAGAAGGGCCCTCTGTTAAAAATTTGTATTGTCATCTTTGCAGGGAAAGTTGTACCACAGCCACCGAGAGCAGCAGAAAACAGGTGGCGGTCCGGCAAAACTGGTCCCACTCACCCACCTTGAAAGTCATGTGGCAAGTCTGATGGGTGCCTAGCAGAGATCAACTACCGGTGGGGTTGCTGACCCCATGTTGGAGAGTGAGGGTAAGTCCTGCAAAATCCTCAGTCTGGGTTGGCTCAATATTATGTACTGTCTGTGGGCTAGGCTTCGGATTATGCGAAGTACTGATCTGCGGGCTAGGGTTCAATTAATGCAATGTACTGTCAGTCGTCGACATGTATGCAGTAGTGGTGGTCCTTCAAATGAGCCTGCGTTATGTGACCCTACTGATGTCACCCTGCCCCCTCCCCTGCTGCTAACCAGTCGTCTGTTGTTTTCTATTTTGCAGATTTGGATTCAGAGTCATCAAATGCAGCAGAGGAAGCCCCCAGCTCGGCGGATGCCATGGTCGATGACACCGACCTCAGCCCTCCTGAGGAACCTCCACAGGAAGAGGCACAGGAGGAGGAACAAAGTGTCATGGGAGGGGGTGGGGGGGGGGGTGTGGTGGGTGGGTGTGGGGGAGCCCACGCAGGCACTAACAACTTCAGCTGCAGTCACCAGTTCGTCGGATGAGGACATCACATTCCACTGTTATCCAGCATCCGAGGCCCCGGGTCCCAGTGGGTTGCACCAAAGCCGGTCTGATGAAAAGCAGGCAGACGCGCACCTGGATTTGGTGGGACTGTCTGGGGAGAGCATCCAGCTCAGCCGACAGCTCCTCAAGGTTATGGGTGGGATCTCGGGAAACATTGCAGCACTATCTGTGGACATAAGGGAGGGTTTTTCACAGTTTGTAGTTGCAATAAGGCAGAACACCGAGGCTGTCAATGCCCAGCAGCAATTGACGGTCTCGATTCATGGCACTCCAGTCCCCAGTGTCATACCACCCAGACTGACAGCATCATTATCTGTTCGATGATGTTGTATGTGGGTACATGGCTCTCATTATAGCAATGCTCGGCTTCTGTCCGAGGGTTTTGGATGGGGAGTCATGAGCCAGGTGGTGAGCCAGTAACCTTTGTCCCTCAGCATCCAGCTCTGGCCTTCTGGCTGATGCTCAAAGCCAGTAGCTGTGAGATACTGCTCTCATGCAAGATGAAAGCATCATGGATGCTCCCTGGATATTGGACATTAACTGCCATGATGCGCTGAGTATGGTCACAGACGATCTGTACGTTCAGCGAGTGGAATCCCTGTCGATTTCAGTAAACATCCAGATCCTCAAAAGGGTGATGTGCGAAACTTCAATGACAGCCTGTACCTTCGAGAAGCCAGCAATTCGTGCAAAGCCTATAGCCCTCTCATTCTATGCCTCCCTGGTCATTGGTAAGTTTATGAAGTCCTTCCTGTGTGCATACAGTGCAGTAGTCACCTGGCGAATGCAGCGATGTGTAGCAAACTGCGAGATGTTCCCAGCTGATGCCTGAAAGGAGCCGGAGGCATAGAAGGCAAGTGCCACAGTCACCTTCACCTCAATGGGTAGTGCAGTCTTCCTCATGCTTGTAGGCTATATGTCTGCCTTTATGAGCTGGCATATCTCTGTGGCCACCTCTTTTCGAAAGTGCAGCCTTCTAACACACTATGCCTCAGATAGGTGCAGGTATGAGTGCTGTTCCCTGTAAACTTGTGGGGGGGGGGCGCGGGGGTAAGGCCTCCTCCCCATAAGTCTGCGACCTCTTTGATTACACTGATAATGCTGTTGAATAAGCCATCTTCCAGGTCTCTGCTCCATAGAAAATGCAGCCAGCAATAATAGCAGAGATAGCATAGGCCCCATTCTTTTTAATGTGCTTAAATGTCCTTAAAAATGAAGTATAAACTCATAAAATGCTCAAAGTATAAAACGCAGCCTTTCCTCCAAATGCTTTCATTCATTGAACTGTAGCTCCGTTTTTCAAGATGGCGCGTTAATATCGGTTTGTCGTGAATCCAACCCGGTAAGACTTGCATTTTTTGGGGGTTTTTTTTGCAGTATTTAAAAATGACGGTATTGGCCAATTTTTCAAAAACAGTGGTATCAGAGCATTTGACGCTGAGTGACATCACAAAAATGGTCCAAAAAAAGGGCGGACGGTATTTTTTACCGCCGGTGGTAAACCGCTGGCCAATATTGCCAAATGACGGAAAAAACACACTTTTACCACAAAAAAATGGCGGTAAAAGGGGCACAATCCTAGCTAATTTCTAGCCCATGGAGTATAAAAGTGTGGAACTTATGATGAACCTATATAAAACACTGGTTTGGCCCCAAATGGAGTACTGTAACCAATTCTGGGCATCACACTTTAGCAAGGATGTGAAGGCCTCAGAGAAGGTTCAGAAAAGATTTACGAGAATGATTCCAGGAATGAGACTTCAGTTACGCTGATAGACTGGGGAAGCTGGGTTGTTCTCCTTGGAGCAGAGAAGATTGAGAGGAGATTTGATTGAGGTGTTCAAAATTATGGAGGGTCTGGACAGGGTAGATAGAGAGAAACTGTTCCCATTGGCAGAAAGAGAACTAGAGGACACAGATTTAAAATGATTGGCAAAAGAACCAAAGGCGATGTAAGAAAAAACTTTCTTACACAATGAGTGGTTAAGATCTGGAAACCACTGCTTGAAAGGATGGTGGAGGCATTCAATTTTACCTTTCAAAAGGGAGTTGGATAAGTATCTGAAGGAACTAAAATTGCAGAGCTACGGGAAATGGGCGGAGGAGTGGGACTAGCTGAGAGTCAGCATAGGCTCGACGGGCTGAATAGCCTTCTTCCAAGCTGTAACCATTCTATGATTCTATGAACAATATAAAAAATGGGGATGGACAGATTTGCCCTCTGAACTCATTTGCAACACATTGAACACCGTGCCTGGATACAGAAGAAACAAAGAGAAGCAGAAGAAATCACTGCTCCCACAACTCTGTTGAAGAATGCCAGGAAGAATGTTATTTACCTTTAAAAAAGCCTAACTCTTTTTAATGTAGTTACTAAATGCAGTTAATTAACTTATTTTTTTTAATAAAATGTAAATGGTAACTGAAAAGTAACAAAAATAACACCAGAACTGAAGAATGATCATGACTGAGAGTACTAAATACATTAACAGCACCCGAGTAGTGCAGTGCAGTAGTAGAATTGTCCTCTCGAGCTCTACATAATAACTGACTAATCTGCTACTACAACCACTAAGCCTCCATATTGTGCTTGGGCCTGGAATTTCCTCCGTTATTTTATTGATTAATTCTTGGAACGTGGGCATCGCTGGCAAAGTCTATATTTTTTGTCTATCCCTAGCGAGGGGCCACAAATATAAGATAGTCACTAATAAATCCAATAAGGAATTCAGGAGAAACTTCTTTACCCAGAGAGCGGTGAAAATGTGGAACTCGCTACCACAAGTGGTAGTTGAGGCGAATAGCTTGGATGCATTTAAGGGGAAGCTAGATAAGTACATGAGGTAGAAAATATAGAAGAGTGTTTGGTAAGGTGAGATGAAGTGAGGTAGGAGGAGGCTCGTGTGGGGCATAAGCACTGGCATAGATCAGTTCGGCTGAATGGCCTGTTTCTGAGCTGTAAAATTCTACGTAGGTTGCCCTGAGAAAGTTTGATACAACTGATTGACTTGCTTCGCCACTTCACAGTCACCCACGTCGGTGTGGGACTGGAGTCACATAGAGGCCAGACTGGGTAAGGATGGCAGGTTTCCTACCCTAAAGGACATTGGCGAAACGGATGGGTTTTTATGACAAACCAATAGCTACATGGTCATTTTTACAGGTACCAGATTTTTAATTCCAGATTTTTTTAACTGACTTCAAAATTCTCAAACTGCTATAGTGAGATTTGGTCTCACGTTCATCTGGATTACCAACTCAGTAACCACTATGCTACTGTACCCGAACAAACTGTCTAGTTTCAACTTGTTTTCGAAAGCCCGCAGTGAGGTTTCGTCCAGCAGCGGAGAGACCATTAAAGGGGATGGGAGGATGGAACACGATAGTAGGATTCAGGCACTTGCAGCAGTTTAAAGGGCCTGTCCTCCTCCAGGCCAGGGACAAGCCTTTGGTCTTTCACAGATCCCACATGAAATGCCAGTAGTGGAGTGCAAATTAATCAGCCCACAATCAGCTGAACTACCTGCCATGCACCTTTTAATGTAAAAGGGATTCTGCTGCCCCAAGCAACATTTGGAACACCCAGTATACATGTTACCATGACAGTAATGATGGGAAATGTGACACTGCATATCATTCCTCAATCATGGTGTCAGCTGTGGCTCAGTGGATAGCACCCTTGGCTCTGAGTCATAAGGTTGTGGGCTCAGTATCCACTCCTGAGACTTGATCGCATAATCTAGGCTGACACTCCAGTGCAGTACTGAGGGAGTGCTGCACTGTTGGGAAGTGCCGTCTTTCAGATGAGGCTTTATACCCTGTCTGCCCTCTAGGTGGACGTAGAAGATACTATGGCACTAGTGGAAGAAGAGTAGAGGAGTTCTTCCTGGAGTCCAGGCCAATATTTATCCCTCAATCAAGATCACTAAAAGAGATTATCTGGTCATTATAAAAACAGAACTCTGACAAAGCTCATCGACCTGTAATGTTAACTCTGTTTCTCTCTCCACAGATGCTGCCTAACCTGCTGAATATCTTCATCATTTTCTGATTTTATTTCAGATTTTCAGCATCCACAGTATTTTGCTTTTGTATCTGGCCATTGTGTTTGTGGGATCTTGCTGTGCACAACGGGCTGCTGTGTTTCCCACATTACACCAGTGACTACTCTTCAAAAATACCTGATTGCCTGTAAAGCACTTTGGGATGTCCTGAGGTTGTGAAAGGCGCTATAGAAATGCACGTCATTCTTTCTGTGCCACCTTTCTCAGTGATGTACTTCCCCTTTTTTGGGCAGGCCTTTGCAGCATCTGAAGAAAGTGACAGCTTAAGATTGATACGGGGGCAATAAATGGAAGGAGATCTTGCTGGAAAACCGCACAACTTTAGAGGAAAAGTTGCCCTTCTCATGTCTCGGCTCACACGTGAAGAATGAGTCATTGTGGGAGATTGTGGCAGAAATGGAAGTCGACTTGACAGAAAAATTAGAATGTCCTATTTTTAGTCAAAGAATATCCTGAACGATTACATATTTCTACTTAACATTCAGCATTAGAACCGAAAACAAATGAACCCCACCCATCCCCATTTTGTTGGTACACAGTATGATCAAATTATGTATCTTCTGAGATCTGCACAGGATGTTGAATACCCGAAGGAATAAACTGTGCCTCTGATGTTTAAAACCCTTCAGATGCTTTTCATCAGTTGCGTGTATATTTTAATCAATGGAATCAGTTTGGTCTGAGGGATTTCCTTTATAAAACTGTTTATATTACTTGTCAGCCACACCTACTGTTAGCGATGCAGCATGATGCATAGCTTACAGCACAACTAATGGTCAACTGTTTGCCCAAAGTGGAAAGAAATTGTGAACATGTTACCGTAATATTAAGACAAAAAGCTCCACACTGAAACTTGGGCACATGAACTCCGGTTCCCAATTCTGGGAACGTATTCCTGGAGGTTTCCTCACACAACCTCCTGTCACTAACCACCCTGCGCCCACACGCTTTCGCCATTGGTTGCCCGACATGCCCACTCTCGCGGCGCTCCGTTTTCTCAGGACAATTGGAAAGAAAACAGGCTCTTAATTACCTGTTTGAATAATGCTCCAATGTCAAACAGCCTTTTTATTCTGTTTCCAATATTTTTATAACTGTTAGGGTAAAAGGAAGACATCTCTTCTTCAAGGTGGACTCTATGATATAAGGAATCGACACCCGCCCATTAAAACAACCATGGAATCGCTTAGACGAAACTTTGGTTCAACCGGTCTTTATTCAAACATGCAGGGGAGGGGTGCACGGATGAACCTTCCCAGAACAAAGGCTTTACAATTAGTTATACATTTTTCGAGGTGTGCGACCCTCCTATAAAACCACCAATTGGCCGACTGCTATCAGTGATTTGTTGACCCTTATCAGACTGGCTCTGAGTGGTTCCACCGATCTGTCCATCTCCAATCACATGTCACCCTCCCAGAATGTGTTATTCAGTGGTGTCAACTTTGCCTCAGTTCCTCATGAAGTGTGAATTAACCTTGTTTCCCAGGGTTTGCTATCTTGTTCCCAAACATCTGCTTTCTTATCCCTTTCCCAAGAGAACTCCAGTCAAAATGTTCTCATTCTCATGAGATTCAGATGCTGCTACAATCTACATTTCTAGACTGTTGACTCCCTATTGTCTTTGGTGCACTGAATGTAAGTTTCCATCAATCTGTACTAAGGTTAACACAATGGATGGTTCATTAACCATCAAGCTTTGCTGCATAGCAAACTTTGCTGCTTAAAACCCATTGTAAGCGAGTGTTATAAGCATGCTTTACATACATAAGCGAGTTTTACATACAATCTGTCAATTTACAATATATTACAATCCCTACCGTAAGGTAGAGGAACTTCCAATTCCTCAGAACCTCCTAATACTGATAAACTCTACAATCTGTACCACGTGTCAGATCAATTCACTACCTTCGGTATCCACCTTAGTGACCATCTGTCTTTCTGTCTACTTCAACTTTAGTGACCGTATTTTATCCCCTTACAATTCTTCTATATCCCTTACAATCCCTCCTTATGGCCCTTGGCTATATGCCCAAGATAGACCATTTCCCAATTAATTCCTCATGGGTGAGCCTCCAGGGTTGTCCTTTCGCTTGGGTAGCACTACTTCCCGAACTGCAGGATCCACCTGTTGCCTTTCCCATTAATGTTATACAAGATAAGTTCTGTAGTGTATGGAGAAAGAGTCAGACTGTACACTGTGAGCTCAAAGTAAAGTGTGACCTTAGTCTTTTATTGCAGGTCTCCAGAGTGCCTCTCCAACCTGTGAAGCACTCCTAAATACCTGTGCTCCCAAGGGATTATGAGATCCCTTGGGACTCCGGGGAATGAGCCCTCTGGTGGCTGGACAAAGTATATACAAGTCCAGAAACATAACAACATTCCCCACTAAAGTCAATAGTGTAACTATTTACAATGTGAGTCGATCTGGGGCCCTTCTTGACCTGGTTGATCATCTCGGTGTGAAAACTGGTGTTGTTGAGTCATTTGTTGGGCCCTCGCTGGGCTGCTGTGCAACTGTCCTTGCTGGGCTGCCTGGTGTGTTGGGCTCTGCAGGTCTGCTGTGGATGTTGGGTTCTGCTAGGTGGTCAACCATGGTGTCGGTTGCCACTGGTGTGTGTGTTGGGGGATCAAAAAAGGTACGGTCCAATGTGGGTTGCTCAGGGTAGTCTGTGAATCTGAGTTTGATTTGGTCCAAGTGTTTCCGGTGAATGAGTCCATTTGAAAGTTTGATCCGAAACCCCCTGCTCCCCTCTTTGGCCATGACAGTGCTGGAAAGCCACTTGAGACCTTGCCCATAATTTAATACAAATACAGGATCATGGACTTCAATCTCGCGTAACACATTTGCACTATCATGGAATGCATTTTGTTGAAGCCGCCTGCTCCCCACCTGTTCATGTAGATCAGGTTGAACTAATGAGAGCCTTGTCTTAAGTGCTCTTTTCATGAGCAATTCAGCAGGTGGGATCCCAGTGAGTGAGTGGGGTCTCGTGCGGTAGCTAAGCAGGACTTGGGATAGGCGAGTCTGCAATGAGCCTTCAGTTTACCATCTTCAAGCCTTGCTTGATGGTTTGCACTGCTCTCTCTGCCTGACCATTGGACGCTGGTTTAAAAGGGGCAGATGTGACATGTTTGATCCCATTACAGGTCATAAATTCTTTGAACTCAGCACTGGTAAAACATGGCCCGTTGTCGCTCACCAGGACATCGGGTAAGTCATTTGTGACAAACATGGCTCGCAGGCTTTCAGTGGTGGCAGCAGACGTGCTAGCTGACATTATCTCACATTCAATCCACTTGGAGTAGGCGTCGACAACCAAAAGGAACATTTTACCCAAGAACGGGCCTGCATAGTCGACATGTACCCTAGACCACGGTTTGGACGGCCAAGACCATAAACTTAGCGGCGCCTCCCTGGGTACATTGCTTAACTGCGAGCAGGTATTACATCTGTGAACGCAGGACTCTAAGTCCGCATTGATGACGGACCACCACATATGTGATCTGGCTATCGATTTCATCATTACAATGCCTGGGTGGGTGCTGTGGAGGTCATTGGTGAAGGTATCTCTGTCCTTCTTGGGGACCACTACTCGATTGCCCCACAGAAGGCAGTCTGCCTGTATAGACATTTCATCTTTGTGCCGCTGGAATGGCTTTATCTCTTCCTGCATTTCCACTGGGACACTGGACCAGCTCCCGTAAAGCACACAGCTTTTGACTAGAGATAATAAGGGGTCTTGGCTTGTCCAGGTTTTGATCTGCCGGGGAGTGACGGGTGATTGCTCACTCTCAAATGCTTCCACAACCATAGCTAGATCTGCGGGCTGCGCCATTTCCACCCCCGTGGTGGGCAATGGCAGCTTACTGAGGGCATCAGCGCAGTTTTCTGTGCCTGGCCTGTGGCGGATGGCATAGTTGTATGCGGACAACGTGAGCGTCCATCTCTGGATGCGGGCCGATGCATTGGTATTTATCTCTTTGCTCTTGGAAAACAGGGATATAGTGGCTTATGGTCAGTTTCCAATTCGAATTTGAGCCCAAACAGGTATTGATGCATTTTCTTTACCCCATAGACACACACTAACGCTTCTTTTTCAATCATGCTGTAGGCTCTCTCGGCCTTAGACAGACTCCTGGATGCATAAGCAGCCGGTTGCAGTTTCCCGAAATCATTAGCTTGTTGCAATACACACCCGGTACCATATGACGATGCATCACATTCTAGTACCAAATGCTTACATGGATCATACAACACAAGCACTTTGTTTGAGCATAACAATTTTCTCGCTTTTACAAAGGCATTTTCTTGGTTTTTGCCCCAAACCCATTCGCCCCCTTTTCGTAGTAAGACATGCAGTGGTTCAAGTAGGGAGCTGAGACCCGGTAAGAAGTTACCAAAGTCGTTCAGGAGTCCCAGGAATGACCACAGCTCCATCACATTCTGTGACCTCGATGCGTCCTCGATTGCCTCCGTCTTCGCATTGGTGGGCCTGATACCGTCTACCACAATCCTCCTTCCCAAGAACTCCACTTCAGGCGCCAGGAAAACGCACTTCGAGCGTTTTAACCTGAGCCCCACGCGGTTGAGTCGACTAAGAACCTGCTCCAGGTTCTGAAGATGCTCGACTGTCTTCTGACCTGTGACCAAGATGTCGTCCTGGAAGACCATGGTGTGCGGGACTGACTTCAGTAAACTTTCCATGTTTCTCTGAAATATTGCCGCCGCTGATCGGATTCCAAACGGGCATCTGTTATAAACAAAAGGACCTTTGTGCGTGTTGATGCAAGTGAGGGCCTTCGATGATTCCTCCAGTTCCTGCGTCATGTAGGCTGAAGTCAGATCCAGCTTCGTGAACATCTTTCGTCCCGCCAGCGTTGCAAAGAGGCCATCGGCTTTTGGTAGTGGGTATTGGTCCTGCAGGAGAAATGATTGATAGTTACTTTGTAATCGCCACAGATTCTGACGGTGCTGTCTCCCTTGAGGACTGGGACAATAATTTGGCCCACTCGCTGAACTCGATCGGTGAGATGATGCCCTCTCTTTGTAGCCGGTCGAGCTCGATTTCTAGCCTTTCTCTCATCATGTACGGTACTGCTCTCGCCTTGTGATGGATGGGTCGTGCCCCCGGAATTAGGTGGATCTGCACTTTTGCTCCTTGGAATTTCCCGATGCCTCGATCGAACAGCAAAGGAAATTTGTTTAAGACCTGTGCACATGAAGTGTCGTCAGCGGGCGATAGCGCTCGGTTGTCGTACCAGTTCCAGCGTATCTTTCCCAGCCAGCTCCTGCAGAGCAGCATGGGACCATCGCCTGATGAATGGTAGCTTGTGCACTGCTCCATCGTAGGAGACCTTTATGGTAGCACTGTCGATTACAGGAATCAGTTCTTTCGTGTAAGTTCTTAGTTTCATGCAAATTGGAGTTAAGACTGGCCTTGAGGCCTTGTTGCACCACAACCTTTCGAAAGTCTTTTTGCCCATGATGGACTGGCTCGCGCCCATGTCCAGCTCCATTGACATCGGGAGTCCATTTAGTTCAACCTTCAGCATTATCGAGGGACAATTCGTGGTGAATATGTGCAGCCCATGTACCTCTGCCTCATCTATCAGAGGTTCTGTTTCATTGTGATCCTCCGTGGATCTGTCCTCCTCTGCAACCTGGTAGTTTGCAGATTTAGCAGGCCTAGCAGCTTGCCTGCACACTCGTTGGAGGTGTCCCATTGTTCCACAGCCCTTGCAAATGTATCCTTTGAATTGGCATGAATGGAAACGATGATCACCCCCGCAGCGCCAACAAGGTGTTAATGACCTTGCATTCATCACCCTTGATTGTGGACTCTGAGACATCTGTGGACGTGTAGCTGCAGGTATGTGAGCCCTGCACTGTCCGTTATGATTCGAAAACAACATCACTTTGTTCACAGTACTTGTAGCAGCACTTGTGTGTTGAGAGATTTGCTTAGTATTGTCACTGGTGGCAATAAACGCCTGGGGTATCGCTATGGCCTTACTCAAGGTTGGGGTCTCTACAGTCAGAAGTTTGCAAAGTATGGTTTCATGGCCAATGCCAAGTATGAAAAAGTCTCTGAGCATGTGCTCCAAATGCCCTTCAAATTTGCAATGTCCTGCAAGGCGTCTTAGCTCGGCGACATAACTTGTCACTTCCTGGAATTCAGACCTCTTGTAGGTGTAGAACCGGTACCTCGCCATCAGAACGCTTTCCTTCAGGTTCAAATGCTCTCGGACCAGTGTGCACAAATCGTCGTATGATTTCTCCATGGGTTTCTCTGGAGTGAGCAGATTCTTCATGAGGCCATATGTTGGTGCCCCACAGATGGTGAGGAGGATCGCTCCATGTTTGGCAGCGCTCTCTTCCCCATCTAGCTCGTTGGCCATGAAGTATTGGTCGAGTCGCTCCACAAAAGATTCCCAATCATCTTCATCCAAGAATTTCTCCAGGATGCCCACTGTTCTCTGCATCTTTGGGTTTGCTTTATGTATCTCGTCGCCAGTTGTAGTGTATGGAGAAAGAGTCAGACTGAACACTGTGAGCTCAAAGTCAAGTGTGACCTTAGTCCTTTATTGCAGGCTCCTGAGTGCCTCTCCAACCTGTGAAGCCTCCTTAAATACCTGTGCTCCCAAGGGATTATGGGATCTCTTGACACTCCAGGGGATGAGCCCTCTGGTGGCTGGACAGAATAAATACAAGTCCAGATACATAACAAGTCTTTTCTGCCGGACTGTCTATATTCCCTCTATTCAATGTTTTAACTATAGTTCGTGCTATGGCCTGTCTCTTACGTCGGCTACACTTTTTACTGGCTAACAATAGCAAGATGACCAGTATGTTTCCTTGCACCACAACCAGTACATGTGACATTATCTGTACCCACGGATGCACTAGTACATTGAGTCCAGCATTCCACAACTTCATGTACCAAGGCTGACTAGCCAACATTTCCTCAGTGTCCTTTCTCAGTTTGTCTATATCTCCCATCAGGAGTATATATTTCAGTCTTTGCCTCTGAATATCCTGCTCCAGTTGAGTTTGTTCCTCATTCAGTTCAGGTATCGGTTTTCCTTGCGGCCCGATGGCCTTCTCACACCCTTCTCGGATAGAGTCTATCATTGTCCCATTAATGGTTTCTTCTTTCAGTTCAGGGTTTATAACGTACCCATTTATATGTGTCTTGTCTAGCGGGGTAAAGCAGAACTCAGTATTCATGATGGCGCATGAAGTATCGCCTCCCTTATTTGTGACCGTCATCTCAGTCGCCATGGTGCTCACACACCTTTCCCCATTTCCTCATGGAACGGCAGTAGTTTTGTAGTCCTGTGCTAAGGGGGTGATACTCAAGGTGCACCCGTCAATTTGGTCATATCTACAGTCATTTTTGATCATTCGTAGTGGATCTCGACATAAAACAACTCAGTTATTTTAGAGACTCTTAGTACTGTTGTTCTCTTTAATTACATATCTGGATAGGTCATGATAATGCACGCGAGTTTGATTTCTTATGGATACTACAAAACCTATTATATTTAAATGTTCGGTTACACATCTAACCTTTGGGACCCAAGCATGACTGTTTTTCTGCACCTCACAGGCATGAGTCATGTTTTTATCCAAAGTCCAGTTGGTAAATATATCAAGTACTATCCAATCCAGCACCTTTCCATTTTGAAGTTGCTCTAGGTTATGTTGTATGCCACTGAGTAACCAAGCTCCGTACCCTGCGCATACTATTTCTGTCTGTATGGTTCTACTCAAGTTTCTTTCCGCTCTATTTATCAAATTTATGATTCTGGCGTGGTCTCGCAACATGTGGGCCACTTTTAATAATTCCCTCTCCGTGCCACTACCCAGTTGTGCCTGTACCTTTTCATTATCCTCATCCCTCTCCAACAATCCCTGTAAGGTTCGTATTAAGGCGTTGACTCGATCATCTATCGTGTGCAGGTCTATCGTGTTTACAGTCGTAACTCCCGCCGCGTATCCCGCCGCGTATCCCGTGCCTACCATTTCTAGTATCCCTCTTTTTCCCCGATCCGGCTTTTTACCTGACCCTCTTTCCACATTAAACTTCATGGTTTTTGATTCAGGGGCTTCAAATGCTCGCAGGGTCAGGTTTTTATACAGGCTTAAGGTGTTTAACCTGCAGAAGTTGGGGAAGGTTAAGTCTGTTAAATTTAAGAATACAGTAATTATTCGCTGATGTACCCCGAAGTGTATCTTATCCTTGGTCTGCCTTATTACCAATTCCCCTTTTGCCCCAGCGTTCATAGTTGGACACGTTGGTGGCACTGGGGGTGTGTCTCGGGGAATAATCCTCCAACACTATTTATAGGCATCTGCACCTTGGGAGGGCGGGCATAACTTCCATTCATCCTTCCCTTGCTGTGGTACTCCGGAGAATTGGGTGAAATTTGGCGTGCAACTTATCTGCACCCCCCCCCCCTTCTTCCGGGTGCAGTATCTTTGTCCCCCCCTTACTGATTGCAAAACACACCGTGATCTCATTAACCCAAATTATTAATCCCACAATATTGGCCCATCCCCATTGTCGATCCAACCCCTCGCTATGTTGTCTTATGCCCGTTAGTCCAACACTGCAATTTAAATCCACTGTTGCTCCAACCGTCACCGTCAGCGTTCCTGATTCTTTACCACAACTAATGTTGCCCAAGTCCCTGTAATACAGGCCTTGCTGTTCCTCAGCCTGTTGTCCTCGGTATGAGGATGAGTTACCCCACGTTGTTCCCACGAGCACCAGAATCCTGTAAAAAATAATTTCCCGGTCGTCACCGGTTAATTAGTAACTTTCTTTTCAACTGGGTCCAGTGTTTCCACTTGCTGATACCCCTTATAACTACGCAGGCGCACATGTCACTTACCATTATTACCTGATGGGGTCCGGTCCATTTTGGTGCGAGTCCGGATCTCTCTGCGTTAGTCCTCACCATCACCTGACTGCCTATTTGGGGTATTTGGACCTTCTGTTCTTTAGTGTCGTTCTCTAAGTCCTTGATTACTTGTTGGTCTCTAGCCTGTGCTTTTAAGTCATGTAGCTGTTTACAGAGTTCCATCACAAATCTCCGTATCCTGTCTTTATGGGGTCCTATGTCCTCGCTTCCTGAAACCAAGACTTCTGGCAGTCTCATTGCACTTCCAGTCATTAGTTCAAAGGGTGTCAGTCCTGTCGTCCGACTAGAGGTTGCCCTGAGCTTCATCAGTACTTGGGATAACATCTCTACCCACCCTTTTCCAGTTTCCTCGATTGCTTTAGCCAGGGCTGGTTTTAAGGTCCTATTCATTCATTCTACCAATCTGGAGGATGGTATGGGATATGGAATTTTTGCCTGATCCCTAGTAAAGCGCAGGCCTATTTCATCACCTTCCCTGTGAAGTGGGTACCTTGGTCTAAGTCCAGCTGCAGTGGCATTCCCCATCGGGGTATTATTTCTTCTGCTAGGATCCTGGTCACAGTTTCTGATGAACAATTTCTAGTGGCGATAGCTTCTACCCACTTCATAAACTGGCCCATTATAACTAGGCAGTTTGTCTTTCCCTTGTTGCTGGGTAACAGTCCAGTGAAGTCTAACTGCAAGTTTTCCCAGGGTCCTTTTGGTCGGGGCTGATGACCCATTCTGACCTTTACTTTCCCCCCTGCATTGTATTGTGCATGTCACGCCCTTCTACAGTGGTTCTCTATATCTCTACCCATTCTCTTCCATCACCAACATCTAGACATCGAACTTATCATGTTGGTTCTACCTGTATGGACATACCCGTGGTATAAATTTAGTAGGCTCCCCTGGATGTATTCCGGGGCCACCGCATTCCCGTCTTTCCTCCATACCCCGTCGGTCCCTTGTTGGGGCCCCCCCCTGCTTCCACCCCTCCTTTTCCTGTGGAGTGGTTTCTCCCTGTACCTTAAGCAGGTTTCCTTCCTCAGGCCTGATTGTACATGCTCTGACCTGGGCTTCCCCGGCCACTGTATCTGTCTCCACCACCCACTTGGCTGCCTTGTCTGCCCATGCGTTTCCCTGTTGGTGTTGATCGGTAATTTTTATGTGCGCTTTGACTTTTATTATCGCACACTCTTGGGGTAGGAGGGAGGCTTCCACTAATTTTTTCACAATCTCCTCATGTTTTATTGGCCCTCCTCCTGAGGTCATGTATCCCCGTCTACTCCAGGCTATCATATAATCATGCACTACTCCAAAAGCTGACTCCATGCACGACTGTCTGTATAGATGTTTACATTTTTTCCCTTAGCCAGCCTCAGAGCCTCAGTGACAGCCACCAATTCAGCCACTTGAGCCGATAAGCCCCCTTCTAGCCATCTTTCCCTTCTAACCTGTCTGCTGCAATCTACCACGGCCCATCCAGTCCGTGATGTCCCATTAATATAGCGCCGGGACCCATTTACGTATAGCTCCATGTCTGTCTCCTCAAGTGGGATTTCACTAGTCTGACTACTCCCCTCGTATTCTCCTGTCAGGCTACACTGATGCTCCTTTCCCTCCGTAATGATCCACCCTGCAGGGTTGTTACAGTTGTCTTTTACTTTTGTTACCATCCTGTTGGGGGGTAAGAGCATGCTTCCCACCTTGCCCTCCGCGCGTCGGAAACTGTTTTTAGCCTTCCTGTGTTAAGCAATTCTACTAAGGTATGCTGGGTATGTAGGATAATGCGTCTTGACATTACTATTGGTTCGCTAACTCTGATGGCCCATGCCACACAGTCTAGGGCAGCAACGCACCTCGACAGTCCTGCGGCTACAGGTTGCGGTTTACCTGAGTAATATGCCACTGGCCTATGCCTGTCCCCATGTAATTGAGTCACTACCGCGTTATAATGATCGTTACTGTGGTAGGTATAGATGTGGAAGGGCCTATTCTGGTCGGGTAATCCCAGGGCTGGAGCACCTGTGTGAGCTTGTTTTAACCACACAGATGCAGTTTCCTGATCAGGGCCCCAGTTTCCTGGCTCTTGGGAAGGTTTCCCCCCTTTGACCAGGTTGGGCGATCTCAGCATATTCGGGAATAAAATTTCTGCAGTAGTTGAATAGCCCTCGTACCTGCCTGACCCCTTTCACGGTCCCTGGCCTGGGCATTGATCGAATTGCTTCCTTTCTGTCCTCGGGCATCTGTCTCTTACCCTATGATATTATGTATCCTAGATATGTTACTTCACTCCTTCCTACCCGAACCTTCCTAGGATTTATTTTTAATCCCGCATTCTGTAGAGCTCCAAGCACTGTAGTTAAAGCTGGTACATGTTGTTGTTCTGTATTGGAGGCAATAAGAATATCATCCACAAATTGCAAAAGGGTGCTCCCTTCTCCTATGTCTATCAGTTCCAAAATTCCTGACAGTACTCAATGAAATATGCTCGGGCTATTATGGAATCCTTGTGACACACTAGTCCATGTATATTGTTTTCCCTTTATGGTGAAGGCAAATTTCCCTTGGAACTCTTCGCCTAAGGGTATGTCCCAAAATCCATTCGCTATATCAAGCATGGTGAATATCTTATGTTCTGGATCCAGGCCATTAAAAATTGTGGCTGGATTTACCACCATCGGGTGTTCTCGGAGAGTCACCTTATTCAGGGCGGTATAATCAATAGTCAGTCGGTAAGACCTGTCGGGTTTCTTTACTGGCCTCACAGGTGAATTAGTAGAGGCTATTACCTGTTTCACTACCCCTTGCTTCTCTAGTTCCTGCACTATCTGACAGACCGCTGCCTCAGCTTCGGGCCTTAATAGGTACTTTCGGTGAGCTTTGTGTTCGGGTCCGGGAATTTTGATGGGTGGTATGTCTGCTAATCCACAATCCTGCTTGTCTTCTTCCCATAGAGTCGGGTATAATTGGCACATGTTACCCCAGACACCCTTTGTTTCCCACTCGGGCTGGATTAAGGTTATTCCGGCCACTCGTTGCTGCTGGTGTCCCAGGTGTTCGAACTTAATTTGGTTTTCGTGCTTATCCCCCAAAATTATCCGATTACGCTGGGGATCTATCAGTACCCCTATCTCCCTTAAGATACTGATGCCCAATATGGTGCCCTCTCTATTCTGACAGCACCAAAACTGAGTAGGTAGCATTACCCCCTGTACTTCTAACAACACCATCTCACTTAGGATTGCTTTTCTATATCCCCTACCTACTCCTTGTATGTTAACGGTCCTGCGGGTCAGGGACAAGTCTAAGTTGGTTATGGATACGGTCGCAGAGCCGGCCCCCTAACATTGCACGAATGAGCATTCTTGGATCCCCTAGTTGCCATCCCATACCTCCGCCGGGGGCCGGCAACCCCTAGCGTGTGCTGGCTAATTGGAGCATGTTGGTAATGTCCTCGTTGGAGGGCATCTCAGGTGGGGGCAATGGTGGTGGCAGTGATGCGGGTACCTGTCGGAGCATGTCCATCAGCTCTTCCCGGGTTAATGGTGTTCCCTTCCTTGCCCGTTGGGGCCCTCACCTGTCCGCGCCTCCTCCCTTACTCCAGCAATCTTTGGACAAGTGCCCTGCTTTACCACAATTATAACATTTCCCTCTAGACTTTCGGTATCCTTTCTTTTGCTTCTTTACTGAAGTGACCTTCCTGATTGCAGTTAAAACTTATCAGGGGAGCTGCGCGTGGGGTGTTCCTCCTCCCCCTTCGCCTCTGCTGCTACCATCACTGCTGCCATTTTAGCTATCTTTTCCCTTTTTCTGACTTTAACTCCTCTACGTGCTCTGCCCACTCCAGAGTTCCATCGTAATCATCCCCCACTTTGAATATTAACTTAATTATCTTTTGATGGGCTTCCCCCAGTCCATCCTTAAACATTTTCAAAACTGCTGCATCATCTTTGTCAGGGTCATTCGTGCCGGTGTGGTCTTTGTACTCAATCCACTTTCGTTCTCCGTATTCCCCTACACTTTCACCTGCCTTTTGAGTTACTTTCAGTATATTACTCCAATTTGTTCTAATCGATCCCCAGCACCCATCCATCCCGTGCTTGAGGAAATCCAATTTTTGCGCTTTTGGCATATCGGCCCCTCCCCTATACTGCCAGTTCCCGGTTTATACCACTGATGTTTTACACCAATTTACTGGATCCGTTTTGGCTTTCACCAGATTGTGAATGTCTGCTAAGGTTAGGTTATGGGTGTCTAGCATCTCTTCCACACCTTTTGCCAGAATTCCGTATTCTTACTATTTGGTTTAGGGGTTGGCAATTCATTCAATAGCATTTGTCTCTCCTGTGGACTGAGGGGTACCTCCTGTATGGTAATTCAGGCTGGTCTTTGTCCATTGGTGGGACTGGTAGTGGTGTGTATAGGCATCGCTGGTAGGTAGCCATTATCATAAGCCGGGGGCCAATCTACTCCGTACTGGTCATCAGCCAGCTCATCCCAGTCGGGTTTACTGTCAGGTTGGGATCGTGGGCTACTCTTACCCACCGAGGGGTACAGCGGCTCTATCGCTGGTGCCATAGGTGATCCTGTTACGACTGCACACTACACTATCTGTCCAGTGCCATCTTTTATCACGTCCAGCTTATTTATCAGCCTCTGACGCTTGAATTTTTTTTGTTTGAGTATCTATTTCTTTTATCTGTCCCCGGTAGCAGGCACGTATTATTACATAGGCTTGCTTCGTTTTATTCTTAGTCTGTTTCCTCTGTCTGTTTGGGGAGTCTTCTGGCTGCCATCCTTGCTTTTTCATTGCTTCCATTAATTTCCCATTTTTATCAGCTAACATAGATATTAGAGATCCTTCTGCTCCCCATTCCCATTCTATTCCACTGGCCATTTTTCTCTAACGATCCTGGGTTCAGCATCCACCTCCCCTTTAGGTTGTATTCCTTCTTATTTGCGCCACACACGATCAAGACAGGCTTCTCCTTGTTATTACCGTGTCACCCGTCACGCTTCAGGACATACACCTATCCTATCTCGGTTTTGTCCTTCCATGGTTCACTATAACTTAGTTTTTTATACAGATGACCTCTTTCCCTGTCAATGCTACAGCTCTAACTTGTAGGTGGTACAAAAAAGAATACTCACCACAATAGCGGCCACATTGTCTGGGTCGGAGTGTCTGCACCCTGCTCGCAGCGCCAATTGGTGGGGTAAAAAGAAGACTTCTCTTCTTCAAGGTGGACTCCCTGATATAAAAAGTCGACACCCGTCCGTTAATGCAACTACGGAATCACTCAGATGAAACCTCGGTTCAACCGATCTTTATTCAAGCATGCAGGGGAAGCGTTCACGAATGAACCTTCTAAGAACAGAAGTTTTACAATTACAGTTATACATTTTCCGAGGTGTACGACCCTCCTACAAAACCACCGATTGGCCGACTGCTATCAGCGAAGTTACATTGATTTGTTGACCCTTATCACTCACTCTGACTGGTTCCCTCCAACCTGTCCATCTCCCATCACATATCACCCTCCCGGAATGTGTTGTTCAATGGTGTCAACTTTGCCTCAGTTCCTCATGACATATGAATTAACCTTGTTTCCCAGGGTTTGTTATCTTGTTCCCAAATGCCTGCTTTCTTATCTCTTTCCCAAGAGAACTCCAGTCAAAATGTTCTCGTTCTCATGAGATTCAGATGCTGCAACATGTTTCTAGACTGTTGACTCCCTATTGTTCTAGGTGGATGTTGTTCTGTACTGAATGTAAGTTTCCATCAGTCTGTACTAAGGTTAACACAATGGATGGTTCATTAACCATCAAACTCTTCTGCGTAGCAAACTTTGCTGCTTAAAACCCATTATAAGCGAGTGTTATAAGCGTGCTTTACATACATAAGGGAGTTTTATATACAATTTGTTACTTTACGATATATTACAATCCCTACTGTAAGGTAGAGGAACTCCCAATTCCTCAGAACCTCCTAATACCGATAAGCCCTACAATCTGTACCACGTGTCAGATAAATTCACTACCTTCAGTATCCACTTTAGTGATCATCTATCTATCTGTCTCCCACTTTAGTGACCGTATTTTATCCACTTATAATTCTTATATACCCCTTATAATGACTAATAAACATTAAAAGAAAATGAAACTATAACAAAAATGTTTTTTAAATGTCCCCATGTATTTTCTCCCCAGGTTGCTCGCATCAATGTATTGGGATTGGTATTTAGTTCCTGGAGGCCCCAGGACAATCCTGGAGGGTTGGTAACCAAGGCCTTGCCTGCCTATTTTGGTAGTTAAAGTTCCCAAGGCTCTGTGTGAAGCGGAGAAGGGAGTTTTTCCATGTCCTGACAAACATCCCGGCTCAACTAAAAGAAAAGATGGATTTGTTGGCCATTCTTCTCATTGCTGAGTTTTAAACCAGAAAACCTGGAGCATCTGCCAGTATAAAGAAAAAAGGAAAGAAGACTTGGATTTATATCACGCCTTTCATGAACAGCGGACGTCTCAAAGCGCTTTACAGCTAATGAAGTACTTTTGCAGCGTAGTCACTGTTGTAATGTGGGAAACATGATGACCAATTTGCAAGCTCCCACAAACAGCAATGTGATAATGACTAGATAATCTGTTTTTGTTATGTTGATTGAGAAATAAATATTGGCCAGGATACAGGGGATAACTCTTCTTCAACATAGTGCCATGGGATCTTTGATGTCTACTTGAGAGAGCAGATGGGGGCCTCAGTTTAACGTCAGAAAGATGGCATCTCAGACAGTGCAGCACTGTCAGCCTGGATTTTGTGCTCAAGCATTGTGAGGATTTGAACCCACAACCTCTGACTCAAAGGCAAGAGTGCTACCCACTGAGCCAAGGCTGACACTATAATAAGTCATTGCATTTCAAAAGTAATCCGTCGTGTGAAGCACTTTGAGCTACCTTTTGGATGTTAAACTGAAGCCTCGTCTGCCATCTCAGGTGGATGTAAAATATCCTGTCTAACATTTATCCCTCAACCAACATGACTGAAGAAACAGATTATCTGGTCACCATCACACTGGGTGTCTGTGGAACCTTGCTGTCAGCAAACTGGCTGCCGCAATTTCTACATTATATTACAACAATGACTACTCTTCAAAAGTACTTAATTGGCTGTAAAGTGCTTTGGGAAGTCGTGAGGTTGTGAAAAGCACTATAGAAATGCAAATCTTTCTTTCTTTTAGCTGGATGATCCTGATAAAGTGCTACATAAACCCAATTGTTTCTTTTTGTTTGCTTATAACTCATAGTTGCGATGAAGACTGGATGGCACAGACTGTTAGAAACAGTGTTACTCCAAAGACATTTGCCAAATCCACTTTGATCCGAATTGGCCAGACTCCAGGATTTCCGAATGTGCTCTACTTAGATTTTTTTGCACTCAGATGCCAAGTGCGGCCAGCAGAGATAGCTGCAGCTTTAAGTGATTTGATCATTGAATTTGTGGCTTAAAAAGATGTGTAAGCAGCATTATGGAAAGTTAGTCAAGGATTTGGGATTCAAACATCTGGAAAGCTGAATTCGAAACCTGTTCCAAATTTGGAAGGTACATGGATGCAATGGGACAAATCCCGCCTCAGAAGTTAGACCCCATGTACCCTTCGATAAGATCTGTCTTACGATTAGCTGACCAGGATTGACTGCAGTTCTCCACACGGAATCATTTCAATACTTTATACAACAAAGCAACCTCATCTGATTTGTCTATCCCTGCAAACCCAATCCTTTATTTGTTTTTTTTAATAACTGCAACCAATTAACTGGCCTACTGTTAGCTAGATTAGCCCAAATAACTTCCAGCTCTCTTTCCAGAATTTAGAGTGTATTTTAATCCCAACCGATGGGAATGGTACAGGTGGGGAGTTAAGACACTGTTATGTCTTGAATAAAGAATCTGACCAGATACTTAAGCTCAAAGTAATGTGTGACCGTAGTCCTTTATTACAGATCTCCAGAGTGCCTCTCCAGCATGTGAGGCCTCCTTATATACAGGTGCTCCCAAGGGATTGTGGGATCCTTTGGGACTCCAGGGGATGAGCCCTCTGGTGGTTAAACAAGGTATTTACAGGTTTACATGTATAACAAACAGTATGGGAGTTTGTGCCATGTTTCCGACACGTTTCCACTCCCCAACAGCATAACTTACTGAAAATCATGCACGGGTAGGCTGCCCACCCCAAAGGAGCGGGGAGGGGGGGGGTTAATTTAAAATGGGCAAGTCGCATCCTGATGATGTCACCGACATGTCATTTTACCTGCGAGCCAACTAAGGGCGCCGTACAGTCTCAAACCCGTTAACAAAAGCTGGCAACATCCAGGATCCTACCATAGGAAGCCCTGGTGAGTGTTATTTTTGTTCTTAAAGGTTCCTTGTGAGGCCAGGAAGAGCTGGGGTGTTTCTCCTGGCCCCACAAGGATGCTTTAAGCCTTTTTTGCCCCCGCCTCCCCACTTTTTCTGATTGCAAACATTACCAATCCCCCCACCTGCCTCACTTACCTTGCCGGGAATCGTCTCAGGTGGGTCCCACCGGTGGCATGACCCCCTCCCAAAGCCCTCCACTCCCCCCGGCGAATTTCCACTCCTGCCCACCTCCAGGTAGGTGCCAGTGTTGGGGTATTCAAATGAGGTCAAATCATGCCACCCCTCTGAACCCAGCGTTAAAATAGGGCCTTGTCTTTCAAGAATGCCAGCTTATGTCTTGTGGTAGCCTTTGAGTTGGAAGTTTATGGATTGAAGCCTTGCTCCAGATCTTAAGAACAGGATTTAGGTTTATAAAATAATGAAGGGCTGGGTAGCATATCAATTGAAAGATTATTCCAGTTTGAAAGATTGGGGAAGACCAGTAAACATGCCATCAAACTATGTAAAAGTAGGAATAGGCGGGTGCTGGCTCACTGCATGTCTCCAAGTTCTTGTCTGGAGCAGATGGAATGTAAATGGTTACACTTGGTCCATGTGAACTACTGGATTGGTTTCGATCGCATGAGGGGATCGGAGAGGAAATTTCCAGAGCATTTTTCCCCTTGTCGGCCCTGGGTTTTTCTCTGCTTTTATGCTTCTCACAGATGATTACATGGCTGGGAGTGGGAAGCGGGGTGAAGGGGGTAGGGATTGGGTAGGAAATATCTGGTGTTGGTACTCCAACGATCGTGACTGTGGGACAGTTTTGATGGACCAGCTGGTCTTTTTTTCCCCATAAATTTTTGTATATTGGCATGATTTAGGAAGTGTTGCTTTGTCAGAGGTGCCATGCTTTGTACAAGATGCTAATTGAAGATTCCTATCTTTTTGATTAGGTGACTATTAAAGATCCTATGGCACTATTCAAAGAAAACTATTCAATCAAAACCACACAAAAAACCCCAGATAAATTGGTCATTTAACTCATTTTTGTTAGAGCTAGTAATCTATTATAGCCAAGAAATGGGCAGTGTTTAGACTAAAAATGGCTAAGTAGCGCCACTTGAAAATCATCCAGAATGCATGCAAAATCATCCAGAATGCATGCAGTCATGATTCTAGTCTAAACGCTCAAGCTCATTGGTGTTACACTGAAAAGCTGGACCAATATCAGAGGCAGTCTAATTGAGAGTAATGATTGCCACAGGCTTTCTTCACTACTTAAATTGATGCAGCAGCACCTCATGCCCAGCATTGTTGGTGGGAGGCGAGGCGAGGCGAGGCGAGGCGAGGCGAGGCGAGGCTAGGCGAGGCTAGGCTAGGCTAGGCTAGGCTAGGCTAGGCTAGGCTTTCCAATGAAGCTTCGGAGACATTGGTTTTAGCGGTGGAGAGAAGGCGGGCAGTCCTGTACCCGTCAACTGGCAGGAGGCCCTCACCACAACTTTGCTGCACCATTTGAAGGGAGGTGGCACACCAAGGCATGGGCAGCACTGTGGTCCCCAGGAGCCACAGCCAGTGCAGAAAGATGTTTAACCACCTCACGCGGGTGATTAGGGTGAGTGAAGGCTTCAACAAATGCTACAGACCACCATCTGTACCACAAGCTTCACACACTGCTCAATGCACCACAGCCCCAGCACTTGCCCACCAACAATCTCTAGCTAGCAACACTCACAACCATATCTCACACCTTGCACACAATTACAGCTATTCAACTATGGCAGGCACATCACCCAAACACATTGCTCCACACTCACTCACATGCTTTCCTTTCTCTTGCAGGCCAAGGTGCCTCACAACTGGAGGGGGCAGGAGTGGACAGGCAGGGGCCAAGCCCACATTAAAGAGCTGAGCCAGCCAGAGACAAGAGTGCTGCAGATCATTGGGGGGCAGGTCATTGGCACCTTGGCCACCAGTGACGTTGACCCCCTTGGGGACAACAACAGTATGTTCATTCCTAATCCTTCTCACATCACACTTCCCCCTCAGCCCACAATCTTGTCTCACTTTCCAGCTAATCATGCTGTGTGCATGCATTTCTCCCTTCCTGCCCCCACCCCGTCACCTTAACCTGACTCTTGTGCCTTTCTGCTTTCAGATAATGACCAAGCACCTAAGCAGCCTGTCCCTGAGGATGAGGCAGGAGAAGAGGATGAGAACGAACACACCGTGTCACTGCATGTCTCACCCGCAGGCACCAGCTCAGATACTGGCACTCTGTGTTCTTTAGAGGCTAGTATAGTAGCGGGATCTGCACAGGGTGAGGGACCGGGCACGAGTGGGCTGCAGCACCTCCAGGGGGAAAAAGTAGCTCGGGCACCAGCTCCCCGGAGGGTGAATTCACGCTCGGGTTCTGCTGTACAGGACTCAGATGAAGACCTCGATGAGGAGGGTGATGAGTATACACATGAAGATGACAGGTGCAATGACAAAGGTGCCCGAGAGCCTAGCGGCAATGATAAGCAGCGTGTAGAAGTCTGCCTCCAATATTGTGCAAGGCTCTGCGCACACCATGGAGCCCATCATGTCCAGTGTACAAAGGACGGTAGACTCCCAGAGAGACCGTGGTGACCCAGACTTGATACCGCATGTAATGGGTGATCTAGCAGCTTATATTGCAGCACAAGCGGAAGCGATGCAACGTCTTAGTGCTGTAATACAGTCTATGCTTGGTGACATCCAATCTCAGACTACTATCATGCAGTCTCCGCTTGATACCACGCAAACTCTAACTGCTGCCATTGTGGCTGGGTCTACCACTGTCGACCGGGGCTTTCACAGTGTCGCAACAGGCCAGCAATCTGTGCTCCAACAGATTGGTGGGGATGCTGAGATGCTGCCCTGGGGGAGTTGCAGTGGGTCAGTGGTGCAGGAACCTGCTGTCCTCTCTCAGGATGACAGCATTCCTGCTCCCACCACTGCCACTCCAACATTGCCCTTATTATTGCCTGTCTTCCAGCCAGCCCAGACTGCTGTCATCCATGCTCAGTGGTGCAGTCTACAACCGAGCCTTCCAGGCCCAGAGCTGGTCGAGGCTGTCCTATAAGGCCAGCTGAAGGCTCCCGCATGGAAACTCTGCAGCCTTCCACCAGCCCTGCTGCAGCCACTAGGGGAGCACTGTGTTGGAGCACCAGAGTAGGAAAAAGCACATGAACGACACGCACTAAGAGATTACACAAGGGCTAATAGTTAATAGTATTCATGTAATATGTGTATAGATAAATGTATTAATTGTGTTTGGAATATTTTGTAATGTGTCTCAGCACAGTTTTGCACCCAGGAGGACGCTGTGATATGGCTTGTAACAGGGATGGTATGCTGGGAATGTGGTAACGGGGATCTGGGATTTCATTCATGCGAATCAGAGTCTGATGAGTGGTCACGGACAGCCCATCCAAAAGACCTCCTCCCTCCCTGCTGTTCCCCTCCTTCCTCCTCATCCGCTTCCTCCTCATCCACTTCCTCCTCCTCCTCCTCTCTCTCCTCCTCCTCCTGAGGTGGTCCCGCAATCCCTGGTGGCAAGGGCTGTGCCTTCATGATGGCCAAGTTGTGGAGCACGCAGCAGACTATGAAATGGGCCACCTGCTCTGGTGAGTACTGGAAGGCTCTTCCCGAGTGGTCAAGGCAGCAGAACAGTTGCTTCAGTAGGTCGATGGTCTGCTCGATGATGTTCCTGGTGACAGCATGGCTCTCAATATATGAGTGCTGAGGGCGAATATTGAGGTTGCAGAGGGGAGTCATGAGCCAGATGGAGAGCAAATAGCCCTTCTCTCTGAGCAGCCAGCCTTGAGCTTGACGTGATGGCTGGAAGAGTGCTGGCGCACTGGTCTGGCGCAGGATGTAGGCATTGTGGCATTGACATTGAGAATTTGCTGTGTGTGGTTCCACACCAACTGCACATTAAGTGAGTGATAGCTGTGATATATTCTTTACAATCTCACAAACACACAGACTTTAAGATGGCTGTTAACTCAGGACCTGTCACCTGATGCCTTTATTGTGAAAAAAAGCAATGGCTGCGTTACCACAGTAGTCCACTAGGTGGAAGTATATATTACACTTCTCCCTTCTAAATGAATAAGTAATTATAACAAACAATCATCATACATACCTTGCATGGTTTTACACAACAAAAGATGTGGACTTATTGTGCCATATTTACAAATCAAACTTAACCAATGGTTTTCTGTTTCGAAGAGGATACCTTCGCTCTTGAACAGAACTTCCCAAACATGGTGTTGAACTTAGACTCATTCTAATCTGATCCTGAGGAAAGTTTTCCTCCAAGGGATGCCCTTGATCTACATTTATACCCTTTACAACTTCTGACTGTTTGTCTGCCTGACTCGGACTCAGACTTAAATTCTGACTTTCTCTTAAACATATGCCTAGTACATTTGATGTAGGATATGCTACTGGTACTGTACTTGTAATAAGACTATCTGACAAGTCAGAAATAATTGAATCATTCCAACTTTCAACTCCTTCCACAACTGCAGGTAAAATATGATCAATGTGAACAAACCTAACCTGTCCATGATCAAGTACCTTGACCAAATATGTGCGAGGACCACATCTTCACCACTCTTCCTGGTAACCGCTTTACCCATTTAAGGTGATGGTTCTTCACTCTCACCTTCTGATTTAATTTCACACTTCTCTCTTTTACTCTACCTCTATCATGATTCTCTTTAGATTTGTCACAGTGAACTAACATGCTATTCTCCAACAATTGGCTTTTACACTCCTTGAATGCTGCATCGCATTCTTCTGACCACTTCCAATGGACCTGTTTTTTCAACAGTTCATTCAGTGGATGTAACACTGTAGCCAAATTTGGTAGGAACTTCCCATATTTGTTCAAAAGACCCAAAAATGATTGACGTTCACTGACATTCTTGGGAATGGGTGCAATTCTAACTGCATCAGCTTTCCCTTGATGGGATGTAAACCATCTATGTCTACTCTGCCCTAAGTATCCCATTGAGTTTTAAAATAACTCACACTAGTGAGCATTCACTCGTACTCTGTGCTTCTCTATCCGTTTGAGCACTTCTTTCAACATGTTATTATACATTTGCTTGTTTGGTGCTGGAATGAGTATGTCATCAAAATAACATACTAGCCCTTCAATGCCTTGCAAAATCTGGTTCATCACCCCTTGGAATATGGTGGGGACAGAAGACACTCCAAATTGTAGCCTACTAAATTGATATAGGCCGAGATGAGTATTTATAATCAAGCTTGACTTGGACTCCTCATCTAGTTCCAGTTGTAAGTAAGCATTTGTGAGATCTAACTTTGAGAAGATCTGACCACCTGTCAGCGTTGAGAACAAATCATCTACATTAGGCAACGTATTGGGGAAATTACCCTCTAGAACCTGGTTTATAGTTACTTTATAATCACCACACAACCTTACCTTACCATCTGACTTAGGTACAACAACAATGGGTGTAGCCCAATTACATAGATCTATCTTAGAGATAATGTTCTCAGTCTCTAGTCTTTTGAGTTCTTGCTCAACTCTCCTAGAGTGCATATGATACAGGACATGGCTTGCAGTAAACTGCTCTAGCGTTCTTTTGTACCCTGACATTCACCTTCAAGCCTTGGATCGGACTGCCTGTTTCGCAGAACACCTTCAGATACTTCTTGAAGACATCATCCTTCAATGCAAATCTCGTTTCAACACAAAAAAATCTCATTCCAATCCAGCTTCAGTAATCCCAAGCAATTTCTTCCTAGTAAGGCAGGCTTTATACCTGTCACTAATAACAGAGGCAAGCTCCGAAATTGATCCTTGTATTTCTCCGGTATGATGATACTACCTACCACAGAAATGTTCTCTCCCGAGTAGCCTCGGAGCTCAAACTTGGATTTCTCCAATGGGAAATCACTCAACTTGTCAAGATATAGCGATTCCGGTACTATGCTCAGTCTCTTCGCAGGCTCTGATTATGGAGCCCTGGAGGGCAGACCAGGCGCTGTGGGCATTCTGTGTCTCAGGGTCATCAAGGCACGCCAAGTTAGCAGTGAGACGCTGACTGTATAGGGCTCTCTTTGGCTGCCCCAGCATTGACTTTTTTGCGGCACTGCTTCTGCTGCCATCGTCAATTTGGGGCTATGTTGATGTTAATGATGGAACAGATTAGGCGGTAGTCCGTCCAGCAGTTGTCAGCTCCTGTCATGGCATGGGTGATGCGCACATCCTTGTTGTCCCTGCCTCAGACGATGACATAGTCGAGCAGGTGCCAGTGTTTGGAGCGAGGGTTGCCACGATGCTATGTACCTGTCCCTCTGGCGGAACAAGGTGTTGATGATGACAAGGTTATGTTCTAGACATGTTGTCAGGAGTAGGGCACCGCTGGATTTGATTTTCCATACCCCCTCTCTGCCGATCACGTCTCCCCAGAGGGTTGTGTCGTTGCCGATGCTGACGTTGAATTCACTGAGGAGGATCAGCTTGTCATCCACAGGGACGCGGGACAGGAATTTTTTGAGGCTGGAATAAAATATAGAAACATAGAAAACAGGTGCAGCCTACGCCATTCGGCCCTTCGAGCCTGCACCACCACTCAATATGATCATGGCTGATCATTTTTGCAACTTTAGTAACCCATTCCTGCTTTCACTCCATACCCCTTGATCACTTTAGCCGTAAGGGCCACATCTAACTCCCTTTTGAATATATCTAACGAACTGGCCTCAACAACTTGTGTGTGAAGAAGTTTCTCCTCATCTTGGTCCTAAATGGCTTACCCCTTACCCTTAGACTGTGACCCCTGGTTCTGGACTTCCCCAACATCGGGAACATTCTTCCTGCATCTAACCTGTCCAATCCCGTCAGAATGTTATATGTTTCTATGAGATACCCTCTCATTCATCTAAATTCCAGTGAATATAAGCCTATTCGATCCAGTCTTTCTTCATATGTTAGTCCTGCCATCCTGGGAATCAGTCTGGTGAACCTTCACTGCACTCCCTCAATAGCAAGAATGTCTTTCCTCAGATTAGGAGACCAAACCTGTACACAATATTCAAGTTGTGGCCTCACCAAGGCCCTGTACAACTGCAGTAAGACCTCCCTGCTGCTATACTCAAATCCTTTCACTATGAGGGCAACATGCCATTTGCCGCCTTCACCGCCTGCTGTACCTGCATGCCAACTTTCAATGACTGATGTACCATGACACCCAGGTCTCATTGCAACTCCCCTTTTCCTAATCTGTCACCATTCAGATAATATTCTGCCTTCCTGTTTTTGCCACCAAAGTGGATAACCTCATATTTATCTACATTATACTGCATCCATCATGCATTTGCCCACTCACCTAACCTGTCCAAGTCACCCTGCAGCCTCTAAGCATCCTCCTCACAGCTCACTGCCATCCAGCTTAGTGTCATCTGCAAACTTGGAGATATTACATTCAATTCCTTCATCTAAATCATTGATGTATATTGTAAATAGCTGGGATCCCAGCACTGAACCTTGCGGTACCCCACTTGTTACTGCCTGCCATTCTGAAAAGAGCCCGTTTTTTCCTACTCTCTGCTTCCTGTCTGCCAACTAGTTCTCTATCAATACATTACCCCCAATACCATGTGCTTTAATTTTGCACACTAATCTCTTGTGTGGAACCTTGTTAAAAGCCTTTTGAAAGTCCAAATACACCACATCCACTGGTTCTCCCTTGTTCACTCTACTAGCTACATCCTCACAAAATTCTAGAAGATTTGTCAAGCATGAGTTCCCTTTCGTAAATCCATGCTGACTTGGGCCGATGCTGTCACTGCTTTCCAAATGTGCTGCTATTACATCTTTAATAATTGATTCCAACATTTTCCCCACCACCGATGTCAGACTAACTGGTCTATAATTCCCTGTTTTCTCTCTCCCTCCTTTTTTAAAAAGTGGGGTTACATTAGCTACCCTCCAATCCATAGGAACTGATCCAGAGCCTATAGAATGTTGGAAAATGACCACCAATGCATCCACTATTTCTAGGGTAACTTCCTTAAGTATTCTGGGATGCAGACTATCAGGCCCTGGGGATTTATCGGCCTTCAATCCCATGAATTTCCCGAACACAATTTCCTGACTAATAAGGATTTCCCTCAGTTCCTCCTTCTCGCTAGACACTCGGTTCCCTCGTTTTTCTGGAAAGTTATTTGTGTCTTCTTTCGTGAAGACAGAACCAAAGTATTTGTTTAATTTGTTCACATCTGTCGCATCGAATGTTGGGGCTCTCCACTGCAGTGGAACTAAACCACAGAACCAGTGGGAACCTGTTCAATCTCCAGGCCAGATCTAAGACCACTCCAACCTCTGTCATCGAGCTACAGTAGGTGGATGATGCCTGTGTCTGCGCACATACAGAGGCTGAATTCCAGGACACAGTCGACGTATTTACTGAGGCGTACAAAAGCACGGGCCTTATGCTAAACATCCATAAGACAAAGGTCCTCCTCCAACCTGTCTCCACCGCACAGCACTGCCCCCCAGTCATCAAGATCCACGGCGCGGCCCTGGACAACGTGGACCATTTCCCATACCTCGGGAGCTTCTTATCAACAAGGGCAGACATTGACGATGAGATTCAACTCCTCCAGTGCACCAGTGCAGCCTTCAGCTGCCTGAGGAAAAGAGTGTTTAAAGACCAGGCCCTCAAATCTGTCAGCAGGCTCATGGTCTACAGGGCTGTAGTAATACTGACCCTACTGTATGGCTCGGAGACATGGACCATGTACAGTGGACACCAAGTCGCTGGAGAGATATCACTAACGATGTCTCCGCAAGGTCCTGCAAATCCCCTGGGAAGAAAGACACACCAACGTTAGTGTCCTTGACCAGGCCAACATCCCCAGCATTGAAGCAGTGACAACACTCGACCAGCTCCACTGGGCAGGCCACATTGTTCGCATGCCTGACACGAGACTCCCAAAGCAAGCGCTCTACTTGGAACTCCTTCACAGCAAACGAGCCAAAGGTGGGCAGAGGAAATGTTTCAAGGACACCCTCAAAGCCTCCTTGATAAAGTGCAACATCCCCAACTGAGAACCCCTGGCCAAAGACCGCCTTAAGTGGAGGAACTGCATCCGGGAGGGCGCTGAGCACCTCGAGTCTCAACGCCAAGAGCATGCAGAAATCAAGCGCAGGCAGCGGAAAGAGCAAACCAGTCCCAGCCATGCTTTCCCTCAACGATTGTCTGTCCCACCTCTGACAGGGACTGTGGTTCTCATATTGGACTGTTCAGTCACCTAAGAATTCATTTTTAGAGTGGAAGCAACTCTTCCTTGATTCCGAAGGACTGCCTAAGATGATGATCTCTTCGTCCTGTTGCTTTTTTTCCATGCTATGTAGTCTCTAGGGATTTCTACTTATAGCCTTGAAAGTTGGTTTACTCTTCAGTCGGCATGCCTTCGCAAGATGCCCAGTTTTCCTGCAGATGAAGCACTCTGCCTTCACATATGGACAACTTTGAGCAATGTGTTGTCACAGACACTGATAGCATGACTTCAATGTATTGCTACCTTGGCCAGTTGGTAAGGCCTTGGGGCCCAACTGCCTTTTACTTTTAACCTGCAGGCGATTCATCTCGGTTGTATGAAATTTTGGGGAATATTGGTCAGCCATTTCCATTGACATAGCTGTCTGACAAGCTAAATCAAAATTCAAGTTAGGGGTTGTCAATAACTTTCTTCCAATTGATTCATTTTTCATCCCACAAACAAAGCGGTCACGCAATGCTCGGTCCTGAAAGTTTCCGAAATGACAGTGACCTTTTTTAATGTTACAATATACTCACTGATACTTTCATCAGTTAACTGAGATCCTATTCGGAAACAATAACTGTCAGCAATTTCCAGGAGCTCAGGACTGTAGTGCTGTTCTAACTTGCTTAGAATCTCCGTAAGTGATGTGTCTTTTGGCTTGACGGGAACAAGCAAATTTTACAGGGTTTCATAAACCTCGGGGCCTGCTTCAGTCAAGAAAATAGCCCTTTTTCTTTCCAACACCACCTGGTTACGGTTTTCATCATCAGGGACTTCGATGATTCTATTCGTGGTAAAATCATTTCCAGCTGCTCAACATATGCTCCGAAAATCTCTCGGTCGTGTTGAACATAAGAACATAAATAGAAGCAGGAGTAGGCCATCTGGCACCTCGCGCCCATTCCGCCATTCAATAAGATCATGGCTGATCCAATCAGGGACTCAGCCCCACTTCCCCGCCTGCTCCCCATAACCCTTTCCTGCCTTATCGCTCAAAAATCTGTCTATCTCTGCCTTAAGTATATTTAATGACCCAGCCTCTACAGATCTCTGGGATCCATAGAATTCCACAGATTTACAACCCTCAGAGGAAATTCCTCCTCATCTCAGTTTTAAATGGGCGGCGCCTAATTCTGAGACTATGTCCCCTAGTTTTAATTTCCCCTGAGTGGAAATATCCTCTCTGCATTCATCTTTTCGAGCCCCCTCATTATCTTATGTTTAAATAAGATCACCCCTCATTCTTCTGAACTCCAATGTGTATAGGCCCAACCTACTCAACTTATCTTCATAAGTCAACCCTCTCATCTCCGGAATTAACCTAGTGAACCTTTTCTGAACAGCCTCCAATGCAAGTATATCCTTCCTTAAATACGGAGACCAAAACTGTATGCAGTACTCCAGGTGTAGCCTTCCCAATAGCCTGTACAATTGTAGCAGGACTTCTCTGCTTTTATACTCTATCCCCCTTGCAATAAAGGCCAACATTCCATTTGCCTTCCTGATTACTTGTTGTACCTGCATACTAACTTTTTGTGTTTCATGCACAAGTACCCCCAGGTCCCTCTGTACTGCAGCACTTAGCAATTTTTCTCTATTTAAATTAGAATTTGCTTTTCTATTATTTCTGCCAAAGTGGATAACCTCACATTTTTCCACATTATACTCTATCTGCCAAATTGTTGCCCATTCACTTAGCCCGTCAATATTCCTTTGCAGATTTTTTGTGTTCTCCTCAATTTGCTTTCCCACCCATCTTTGTATCATCAGCAAACTTGATTACATTACACTTAGTCCCTTCATCTAAGTCATTAATATAGATTGCAAATAGTTGAGGCCCCAGCACCGATCCCTGCGGCACCCCACTAGTCACTGTTTGCCAACCTGAAAATGACCCATTTATCCCGACTCTGTTTTCTGTTTGTTAGCCAATCCCCTATCAATGCTAATATATTACCCCCAACCCCGTGAACTTTTATCTTGTGCAGTAACCTCTTATGGGGCACCTTATCGAATGCCTTCTGGAAATACAAATACATCACATCTACTGGTTCCCCCTTATCCACCCTGTTCGTTACATCCTCAAAGAACTCCAGCAAATTTGTCAAACATAATTTCCCTTTCATAAAACTATGCTGACTCTGCTTGATTGAATCATGCTTTTTCAAATGTCCAGCTACTGCTTCCTTAATTATGGACTCCAGCAGTTTCCCAATGACAGATGTTAGGCTAACTGATCTACAGTTTCCTGCTTTTTGTCTGCCTCCTTTTTTAAGTAGAAACTCCCCCAAGCACCCTATTATTCCCATTGGCACGGCCATCTGGACTCTTCAGTTCAGCCAAGTATGCTTGTAATTTATCTTCGCTTTTTAGCTGTTCTTCAAACAAAGGACCTCTCTAGTCTCTCTGATGTTTGGCTGGAATCATCCACCAAAAAAATTTAAGCTAGGGTATCCAAGAATCCTATCCTTCATCGCCAATGTGATATATTCTTTACGACCTCACAAACACATGGACTTTAAGATGGCTGTTAACTCAGGAACGTGTCAGATGACCTGTCACCTGATGCCTTTATTGTGTAAAACAGTAGTTCACTAGGTGGAGCAGTCGTCCACTAGGTGGAACTATATATTACAGTAGCCTTTGCAGTTATGGAAGATCTCAGGATTGTTATGTAGTGCCACATGGGTGCAGTCGATGGTGCTCTGCTCCATGGGGAAGCCTGCTATCCTGGCAAAGCCACAGGCATGTGTGTCCTGCTTCCCTCTGGTGAACGGGAAGCCAATGTAGTCCCTTCTCCTAGTGGTCAGTGATCTCCCAGATGTAGCGATGGACAGCAAACTGTGTGATGTTAGCTATGTCTCCAGATGCAGACTGAAAGGATCCGCTGGCAAAGAAATTGAGGGCCATGGTATTCTTGACTGCCACTGAGAGAGCTGCAGTTGCCCTAGTCTGAGACTCAAGGTCTGGTTGCAGGAGGTGGCATCGTTCTGTGACGCACCCCCTTGGTGAAGTGAAGCCTCCTAATACACTGCTCCTCACTTAATTGAAGGTCGGAGAAGTATTGTTGGAAGATCCTCAGAGGGTAAGGCCTCCTGTTGAGAGCCCTGATGACCCTCCACCTCCCTCTGGCCACATGTTCCCTTCATTTTTGCTTCCTTTACTTCCTCTGCCATAGATCCTGGAGGGCGAGGTCGACTGCCAGTTGCAGCACTCTTGACTTTTAGCAAGTGTCGTAGTTTGAAACATTTAAAAAATAATGAGGAATTTTTCACTTGCCAGAAAATTCCTTGACATCAAATAACTTTGAAATAACTAAAGAAAACTCTTGCAGTTGCAAGACACAGCCACTCAAGCTTCAAAACTCTGTCAGGTGTGAGTGATTGGTGAGGATTCCTTTAAATAGCATTGCCGAGCCAGCTTCCTGATGCTGCACACCACCTCAACCTGTCATTGCTTTCTCCAGCTGGTAAGTTCAATGTCCAAAACGAAGTTGGGAGATCGGGCATCAAGTGAGCGTTGCACACTCACTGACATCATGATCTCCCTCAAAGCAATGTCCCTGATAATCAAATTTACTGGCAGCACTACTGACGAGATGAATATGGCGGGTGGTGCTGGAACTGCTATCAGCTGGTGGTATAACTCTGAACGGCATTTTTGCACCATCTCATGGCACTAATGTGTGGCACTAAATACCACATTTCTCAATTATTTTGCTGTTTGCACAATAGCTGCCACATTGGCCTATATAGTAACTCATTGCATGTGCAGAGATTTGATAATGCATTAGATAAATGCAAGTCTTTCTGATAACACATACTCACTTCTTTTGGTTCTTGATTTGACACTGCTCACGTTGACTGTATCTGCCACCCATTAACTCCTGTAGTTTTTGTCCCTTGCTAGATTATTCCCATTAATTGGATGCTATTACATGTGCCAAAAGGCAATATCACAGCAGTAAATCATGAGTTAGGATTGTTATCCTGTTGCTATGGGGAGTGAAACAGTCATGGAATAAAAATAACCAACATCGCCAGAAGCAAATAGTTGAGCAGACACAAAGAAGAAATGGATAATAAGCAGCCTTTGAGAAGATCTGTGAAGTAACATGTGTCTGTTTACTCTACTTGAAATGGAAGATACTTAGCAATCAACAATCAACACTGAAGCATTTCAAATCAACACAACATTATAGATAATGTTCACCTGCTGCTGAACATATTTTCAATTTCTCCAGTAAGGTAACCAGATTGGGAAAAATTGAGCCCTATGAAAACCAGTCATTTGCACCATTTCTTTGGCGCGTGCTGTTTTTTTTTGCCGTATTTATTTTTTTCCAACTTGCCCCCTGCGATCTGCGCCAGCATAACTGACTTAGTTACAATTTTTCTAGGCCAGTTTTTTTTTTAGGTCATAGCGACGTTCCCTCATGTTTGTGCCGGTTTTTTCAATTGTTTGCAGTTTGGCCAACATTTTTTTCTCTTCGGTTGACTTATCTGGCTACGTCGAAGATTTTGGAGGGAGTCAAGAACACGGTCACAATCAATAACAAAGTTCAACTTTTTTTTTTACACACACGCATGCACACGCACGCGCACACACGTGTTTTGGGCTTCTTTCAAAGGTTACATTTAAGTATGGGGGCAATACTGACAATGCCATACTTTGTGCGAGCCTTCTGCATCATCGTGCTACGTAGGTGATAATTGATTCGACTTCATCGCATCAGGAACATCAGAGCCCATAGGGTGCTGGGCAGGAGGCCTTATCCACCTCGGGTAAATCGAAACAGGCGTTCATACCTCCACCTGAGTGATGCAGACCATGTCAGAAGGCTGCGTGTCCACAAAGAAGTTGTAAGCGAGGTCTGTGAGTTGGTCAAAGCAGACCTGCAAACTAGAAACATCAGGTGGACTGCTTTGTCAGTTGAAGTGAAGGTTACAGCTGTACTTTCATTCTATGCCTCCAGATCAGTTCAAGCTACAACTGGAGATATGTGCGCCATCTCTCAACATGTAACACATGTCTCCATTCACCAGGTCATGGCTGCACTGTATGCGCATAGGAATGACTTCATAAAGATCCCCATGACCGCCCAAGTAATCCATGACAGGGCTGTGGGCTTCTCCAGGATTGCTGGCTTCCCAAAGGTATGGGGCTACATGGATTGTACCCACACCACCTTGCGAGCATCTTTGGAGGATTCTGAGATATACAGGAACAGAAAAAGCTTCCACTCCATTAATGTGCAGCTTGTATGTGACGATATGCATCATATCATGTAAGATACCCAGGCAGTACCCATGATGCATTCATCCTACGTGACAGTGTTATATCTGTCATGTTTCAGCAACAGCCAGAAGGGCAGAGCTGGCTACTGGGAGCCAAAGGGTACGGCCTCGCCACCTGGCTCATGATGCCCCTATGCGTAACCCGGATGGAAGCCTACCGTCAATACAACATGTCGCACATTGCGATGCGCAGCATCATAGAGAGGACCATTGGCATCTTGAAACAGTGTTTCCAATGCCTGGACCATTCCGGAGGCTATTTGCTGTATTCCCCTGAGATTGTCGGTCACTTCACTGTTGTGTGCTGCATGCTGCATAACTTAGCCATCATGTGGCAGCAGCAGCTGGTAGTGGAAGACCCACCTGCAGTGAGAGTGGCTGATGATAATGATGTGGAAGATGCAGGTGATGAGCAGGAGGAGGTGGACGACGAGAATGAAGAAACCAGGTGTCGAGGAAATTTTAGCTTAAATTAACTCAGGCGGAGACTTTCAGAATTGCACTTCGAGAGAATTTTATTTTCTAACAAGATATCTCAGAGAGTCCGCCCAGTCCGCACTGAGGCAAAACTCTGAGTTTTACAAGAAAACCCGCTCTCTCTTAATACAGTTGAAACAGGAATTTTATCTAAAACACACCACACAAGTACATTAATCATACATTCTTGTAAATGCAATCAAAGCAAGAACTTTATCTAAAACACCTCATATGAGCATTAATCATACATCCTGTAAATACAAAGGTCATTCCAGGAGGCACACTTTATCTTGTCCTTGCATAGCTTCTCCCTGTCCGTTTTCTGATAAGCAGGGTATCTGGAAACTCATGTAAACACTAGATAGTCATGTATTTACAACATTCTTTGTTCCAAGATCTGAGAGGTTTGGGTGTTTTCTTTTCTAGCTCCACTAATTCTACAAATTCAGCAAAAAGTGAACTTAACCCTTTCCTTTATAATAGGACATAGATCGTTTTCTTCCACAATTCCCTCCTTGTTGATCTTTTACTAGATCAACACAATTTCTTATACATTCTTTTCTTGTTCAAAAGGGGATTCATACCCCTCAGGGTAGGGTCGCATTTTAAGACATTCCTCTACATTGTAATCGTCTACTTTTCCCTCTATGCGATTTTAACCTTCCTTTCATGGACACACTTTTCCTTTCTACTTGGGATACCAGGCTCATTACTTGACTAATTAATTTTTTCAATTTTATCCATATTCCACAAATGATTATTAACAATGTAAGCATAACTACACCCATGATTATTATGGGGTGTACAACTAACTTCAGTACTGCGGAAGCTTTTGGGGACCATCCGAAAAACACATCCCACCAGTGGTGTACTGTCAAAGAGGTAACTTCATCTGCAATTCTTACTAGCTGCCCCTTCTTGTAACTCATTTCGACTCTAAATTGGTGGATGTCTCTGCCTCTTTTTGACAGCGCTTCCTCAATTTGCTTGTCATTACGTATCAAATTGTGCAGTCTGGTCAAATTAATTACAGGGAGTAAGGGTTCACAGACAGATATTTTTCTACATTTTGCCATTGCCCGAAGGTATAAGTTCTTTTTTCTTCAGGGTCATACAGGGTGTAGACTCCTTTCACGCATTTATTAATGGGGGGCCTATACAGAATTCCATCCAGATAGACAGGTTTATTTCCTGTCATACAGATCTCATTCTGTCCAATTTCCGTAATCTCAGTGTCATTTGTTGGCTTCAGTTCCCACTTACATACTCCAATGGAGTGCTGTAGTGAGCATGGTTCGTATTTGGCAGTTTGATAAGGACATACCATTCCGAATGGCCACCTAGCACATCCCCTATGGTGATGTGTCAAATTCTTTTCATCAACCCAATCTCCTTTAAACTTTGGGTACCAAAAGTTCTGTCCAAACAACTGGGGCATTACTTGGAACTGACACCAAATTTCTTGTCTCATCTTATTTACTATTTCCATAGTTATATTGCATCCCTTTGAATCACAACTGGTATATCTTTCTTGGGGTTTAATGGTTAAATTAAGAAGCCTATCCTTCTGATTGATTTTCAGCAACCCTTCCCACGTGTCAGCATGGAAGGATAATATCTTCCTTTCTAGCTCGGCTCTCAATAGCTGTCTGATCATTTCTTTAAACATGCAATGGGTGTACCTGTTTACTCCCTGTTGTTCCTTCATCAGGTTCTCTATTTCCTTTTCTATCCTTTCGTTCTGCTTCCAGGTCATTACATCTGTGACGTAACCTGATACCTGCAATTGCTGTAATCCTTCATCCCAGGCATTTCTTATTTTTATGCCTTCCCCTACCAGTCCTCCGATGACCTGGATTTTATTTTGTAGGGTTTCGATATCCATGGAGTTCAATGCTCCTATTCCTGCTCCCACTCCACCTAACACAGTCCCTAACACATCCCGTTTCCTTCTCGGGGGGCCTTTCTTTTCTAAAAGATACCTCAACACTGGTGGTGTTTCAGCTGCCTTTCTCCTTCGGGGGATATTTAATTTGTATTGTTAAATTTAATACGCCTGGGGACTTTACCACTGGGATGCAGGTGGTCAATATTCATTTCAGGTGTCCCGGATCTCGCGGGGAATGCTTATTTTTATTATGGGTCCATTGTTTAGTATAGGTTATTCCATTTATTATTTTCGTGAGGTTCATACACTTTACCCATTCTCTGTTTCCTAATTCAAAGTAGCAATTCTCTTCCGGTCCACATAATGTTCCATTGGTCTCCCGACTCTCACCTTGGTCCATGCTGGTCAGGCAAGTCATGTCCACCTTCCAGTTCAGAGATATATTAAATCCTTCCTCACTGGTCACTTTCACCTCTCCTGATCGCTGATCTATTCCTACTCCGCAAGCTTTACACATCACTGTGAAATTCCCTATCTTGCAATTTTTTCCCTCTGGGCAAGTTACCTTGCTGCGTTGCCTTATCAATTTTCTCCCACTTCACATCTCCCTTCCATACTTTTCCTTCTTCAAGTAATTCTTCTTCCTGTCTGGCTCTCCTTACTGCTAAAAATGATCAGAACGCCCAATGTCCACTTATAGTTTTTCCAAGAGTCCTGCTTCATCTTCCCTTTTCTGTTTACTTCTATAACACTCTTGAACTAATTCGTTACAATAACAACACGCAAGCACGATAGTAACAGTAACCCAAATAATAAAGGCCCAAACTGGCATACAAATGAGTTCTGACATTCGTCCCTGGACTTTTGGGTAACTATAGATACTTTTAAGTCCAAAATACACAATGAGTGAACACAAAATAAGGGCAGGTACAGTTCTTTAGCGAGAAGATGGCTGTTTTCTTAGTCGGGCGACCGTAGCTCATCCTGGTTCAATGCCTTTTCTTTCGGCTGTGATTCGTCGGGGAAATAATATTTACAGCGGGCTGCATGCACCCAGTTCGGGTGCTTTTCCAACTTCAAAGCGGTTCGTGTTGTGAGAATTATCTGATACGGTCCTTTCCACCTAGGAGAAAAGGATTCTTTGTTTAATGTTTTTACTAACACTTGATCTCCAGGCCTGAAAAGGTGCATATTTCCTTCCGACGGGGACACCTGTGTCTGCTTTATTTGTTCGTGCGGACTCCTTGCTATTTCACACATGGCTTGAGCATACTTTAGTGATTTTTCATCATTACAAATTAATGCTATTTTTTCAGCCACCAATGGTGGTTTTACGCCGGTAGGCATTGGTCTTCCCAGCAAGGCTTCATGTGGTGTCAAACCAGTGTTTCGTTTTTTTTGGTTTCTAATTGTATACAGTACCAATGGTAAGGCATCTGGCCACTTTAGTCCTGTCTCCTGACATACCTTGGTGAGGGTAGATTTTATTATCCCATTTACTCTATCTACCATTCCCGAGGACTGTGGTTGATATGGTATATGTAACTTCCACTGGAAACCTAATGCTTCTGCAAGATTTTTCACTATTTTTCCTGTGAAGTGTGTTCCCCTGTCACTGTTGATTCCCATAGGTATCCCATATCTTGGTACTATTTCTTTAAATAGAATTTTTACTACTGCTCGGGCATCGTCTCTCCTAGTGGCGTATGCTTCTACCCACCTTGTGAACATATCTACTATGACTAATAGATACTTGAGACTTGATACTGGAGGCATGTGAACAAAATCAATTTGCAAATTTTCAAAGGGCATACTTGGTTGGGGTACATGATCATATTCAGCAGTAGTTTTACCTCTGTAATTTTGTTGACAAATTTGGCATGTTCTAGCAACTTTTTCAATTAATACTGTTATTCCTGGTGCATACCACTGTGCATTAATAGCATGTATCATCCCTCCTTTGCCCATGTGAGCCTGACCGTGTGCTAGGCGAGACAGAGGCAAAAATAGAGACCTAGGGCAAACAGTTCGCCCATCAGGGTGACACCAAATGTCGTTTTTGAGAAAACAACCTTGGTGTTCCCAAGTCCTTCTTTCTTGTATAGTAACTTGCTGTTTTAAGTTGTTGGATGTCAAGCATCTGTGGAGGGGAGACTGAGACTGCTTGAAGGCAGTCTGTCTGTGCCGAAGCGGCCTGTTTGGCTGCCTTGTCAGCTCTCCTATTTCCTACTGATACTTCATCCTCACCGGTTGTGTGAGCTGCACATTTGATAACGGCTACCTTACTTGGCAACTGAATGGCGTCTAATAGATTAAGCACCAGTTGAGAGTGCTTAATATTCTTTCCACCAGAGGTGATAAAGCCTCTGTTTTTCCACAGTTGTCCAAAATCATGGACCACACCGAATGCATATCTAGAATCAGTATAGATATTAGCAGTTTGATCTTTAGCTATTATACAAGCTCTAGTGAGGGCAAACAATTCAGCAGCCTGAGCCGAGGTTCCGGGAGGCAGGGCAAATGCTTCAACAGTTTCGTGAGGGTTTACAATAGCATAGCCTGCCAAAAGCAAATCATCCGACGGTCTGTACGATGATCCATCCGCATAAAGAATAAGATCAGGATTGTCCATTGGCTCTGTGAGCAAATCGGGTCTTGGTAAGGTGGCTATTTCCACTGTTAACAGACAATCATGCTGGTCTGGATCCTCTACTTCTTTAGTAGGGAGGAAGGTGGCTGGGTTTACTACCGGTGCGCGTCGAAAGGTATAGTTAGGGTGTGACAGCAGTAATACTTCATAACCTGTTCTTCTAGACGCTGTAAAGTGTTGTGTGGCAGCTGAATTCAAAAGTAATAACACAGCATGGGCTGTAATGACAGTACATGGATAGTCCAAAACAATGGACACCGACTTCTCCAACATGACCGCGGTAGCAGCTACAGCACGTAGACACGCTGGCATTCCCCTTACCACTGGTGGCAGCAAAACCAAATAATAAGCAACTGGTCTATTTCCCCCACCATGTTCTTGGGTTAGTACTGCTGTTGCAAATCCTTCTTTCTCATTCACATACATCTGAAAAGGTTTTCCATAATTCGGAAGTCCCAACGCCAGAGCATTAGTAATGGCTTTCTTTAACTGTTTAAATGCCTCCTCTCTCTCTGGGGTCCATTCCACCTTGGGTGGGGCATCATTTAGGGCAGGTGATCTTAGGACCGCATCCCATTCTCGATAATCGGGGATCCATTGTCTACAGTACCCAACCATCCCCAAAAATGACAAGATATCCTTCTTTGTCTTTGGTATGGTGGCACTTTGAATTGTCTGAATTCTTTCTGGTCCTAGCTGCCTCTGCCCTTGAGATATGTGAAAACCCAGGTACTGGACTTGAGTCTGAAAAAATTGTAACTTTTGTAACGACACTCGGTGCCCTCTCTCACATAGGTGCTGTAACAGTTTCAGGGAATCTTGCATGCACCTGTATCCGTGGCTGGAAGCCACAAGCAAATCGTCCGCATACTGCAACAGCACAGACTGGTCCGATAATGAACAGTCTTCGAGGTCTCTTTTTACTGCTGCTGCATATATTGCGGGGCTTTCGGTGTATCCTTGGGGCAACCTGGTCCATGTGTACTGCTGTTTCTTGTAGGTGAAAGCAAACAGATACTGACTCTCTTGATTTAATGAGATGGAGAAAAAGGCTGAATACAGATCTACCGCAGTAAAGACAGTTGCTGTTGGTGGGATAGCAGATAGTATAATGTTGGTGTCCGGTACCACAGGGGTGATAGGGACTACTATCTTATTAATAGCTCTCAGATCTTGCACAAATCTCCACTCATTCGGCCTATTAACCTTTGATATGGGCAGTATCGGAGTGTTACACGGGCTCTGTGTCTTTTCTCGAACTCCTTGTTCCAACAATGCAGAAATGACTGGCTCTATCCCATCTTCTGCCTCTGGAGGCAGTCTGTACTGCCTAATGCTTGGTAACACAGCGTTCTTTATCAATTGTACCCGATGGGGTACTGCAGAATGTACTTGCCCAACATGATTCTTATGTTTTGCCCAAAGTTCCGAAGATACTTGATTCAATGCCATTGGCAGCTTAGGGCTTGGTTGTCCAGGGGGTTGCTGCTTTTCAAAAGTGGAGGCATGACTTTTACCTTTCCACTGGAGAATTCCCCTGGTGTGGGTGACAAATTCTTTCTGAACATTCTGCAATTTTATTACTGCCCAAGGTTGATAGCCTTGTTGCTGTTTTTCCTTTTCTATTTCTACAATCATCGGACCCATATCTTTGGGTTTCGCTGGCGGTTTTACAGCCAATGTCAGATGGGGTGTCGAGTTCTCTTCTCTAAACCGCTGCTGCTGTAAGGGTGTCAAATCCATGGCTACCCCCAATCCTTCTGGTCCAAAATAAATGCAGGGCGTAGCTTCTACTATTTCTTCTTTATTTAAAAAGGATTGTATCAAACACTGGTAAGTTTCAGCTTTTTGTCGAGTGTACCAGGCTGTACAGTGAAGCTGAACTGCCTCAAAGCTTGTCAAAATTATATACATCAATTCTTCAGTATTAGTCAATTTTAGCTTTTAAATTTTGTATAACTTCATGTATCAAGGGGGAATAGAAGTTGCCATTCAATTGCCAACAATAGAGGGTAGCCTTTTCTTTGTTATCTTCCCTTTTCTCTTCTTCAATCCCATTAAAGAACTGATGGATTTTATTTGGAGGGAGCTCCATGAACATCCCTTCCTTTGTGCAATCAATTGTGCCTCCTAGTTTGCACAAAGTCTGCCTTCCCAATAAAGGGAGAGGTGTTGTTTTAGAGACGATCAAAGTCTCATTATTAACTTGTTGTCCTTCAACTATCAATTTGGTAGGTTCAGATAAAAATTCTTTCATGGGGATACCGGCCACGCCCAAACTTAAGACGGTGGTGTTGCTTACGGTTAGTCCCACAGAGGGTGGTACAGAAGACATAGTAGCACCGGTATCCACCAGGAACTTCACAAGTGTTTCCCACTTTTACTATTGCTAAAGGGTTTTCTTCTATGCTTGCTGATAAGCGGAGGGCTGCCGCTTGTACCACTAAGCCTCCGGGGCATCCCTATGCTGATTGGTGTGGGTTGGGGTTAGAGAATGGAAACTGAGGGGCCAATGAAGGTGGAGGTTTGGGGAAATCCCTTTGTAACCCTCCAAGCTGTTTCGGTGGGCATCTGCAATCTCGAGCCCAATGCCCTTTCCTTCTACAATTTCTACACTCATCTTGGGAGCGATCGCGTTGGGGCCACTGTCCTCTTCCTTTTCCTCGTCCTTGTCCTCCAAACCCTCATCTATTATTCTGTGCTTGTCCTCTTCCCTTTTGCTGATAGTATTGACCTGTTAGTTTAGCCTTGTTGTCTTTATAGGTGAATAGTCCCTCCCTATCCATATTGGCCAGTACTGTAATTGTCTCTTTCCAACTTTTTCCTTGCCAGTCCATATTTTGTATGTTCTGGCTTGTTGTGGCAACATACAATTTATCAAGGTTTGTACTGCCAAAGGTTCATTTTGATCCATCGGTATTCCTGCATGTTCGTCCCAACTGTTTTTCCATCTGCCTGCAAAATCTATCATTGATTCTTCTGCTTTCTACAAGCAGCGGGTGACTTCCCCTATATCCCCATGCTTTTTAGCCCCTTGCAGAATTGCGTTCTTTCCTCGGTGTTTCAGCCAATGGGTTAATGGTTCATTGCCATCATTCAGCAAGTCATCATTAACTCTCCAGTCTCCATTTTCCCCTGGTGGGATGTGGAACATATCTTTTACTCCCTGCCAGGAAGATCCATAAGCCGCTTGCAATAATAGTTTAACATCTCCTGGGAGTGGATTGTAAATTGTACACGTTTGCTCAAGCCAGTTGTGAAATGCTATCGGTTTCTTTACCGGATTTGGGGCGGCCGAGATCATATCTCTGGCTTCTCCAAGGGACCAGGGTTTCACAACTGCCGTAGTTCCTATCATTACCCCAGGATTTTGGTGGACGGTAGAGTCGGCTGCTTCTTTTGCCGTTTGTCGCCTTGTTTGGTGAGGACCTCTTTTCCCTGTGTTCTGGTTTGCTACCCCTCCCTCTATTTCCTGCCAATTATCTTGTTTTGGGGGTTCTACACGGGGATAGAGTCCTACTGTTGGTGCTGAGGGGATAGGAAGGCCCGGAGGACTATCAAAGATAACTTAAAACTTCCTCCATATGGCCAATCCCCATCAGACCAACCGTACAAATCGCTACTAAACGTTAGCGTGTATCTGTCGTCTCCTGTTTCTTTAATTACAGTGTCCGCCGGCGAGCCGAGCGGCACAATGGGATCTCCTACCTTCTCTCGTTGCTTTACTACCTTACGGATTCTTTTCTCGTTCTTAGGATGTACTTTCATTCTTTCAGTCAAGAGGTCGTCTTTCTTTCCTTTTCTCGGAGCTGGGCGCGAGCGCCCTGCTCGACTAGAGCTGTTTCCCATTCTTCCGGGTGCAACGTCTCGCGATCTTTTCTGAAATGAGAGTTAGGACAATCCTACAAAATATACAGTAATTTACAAAGCGCTCACCGGTGTTCTCTTTTCCGCTCAGCTCGGGGTCTCCTTTTGCCTTTTTGTTACTTTAGCTTCTTTACAGTAGCTACCTTAAATGCCTCACCCCCCGTGGATCTCGGCGGCTCGTCCCCCTTTTAGCTAGGACGGCCTAGGCACCTTCCCCCTTTTAGCTAGGAAGGTCCTTAAAATTCCTCTTTTCTCTTCAAAAGTTAAATTTAGTTCTTTTGGATCTCGTTTTTTAGAGATCCTGCCTGACTACGCCAGAATCTGTCGAGGAAATTTTAGCTTAAATTAACTCAGGCGGAGACTTTCAGAGTACCACTTCGAGAGAATTTTATTTTCTAACAAGATATCTCGGAGAGTCCGCCCAGTCCGCACTGAGGCAAAACTCTGAGTTTTACAAGAAAACCCGCTCTCTCTTTATACAGTTGAAACAGGAATTTTATCTAAAACACACCACACAAGTACATTAATCATACATTCTTGTAAATGCAATCAAAGCAAGAACTTTATCTAAAATACCTCATATGAGCATTAATCATACATCCTGTAAATACAAAGGTCATTCCAGGAGGCACACTTTATCTTGTCCTTGCATAGCTTCTCCCTGTCCGTTTTCTGATAAGCAGGGTATCTGGAAACTCATGTAAACACTAGATAGTCATGTATTTACAACATTCTTTGTTCCAAGATCTGAGACGTTTGGGTGTTTTCTTTTCTAGCTCCACTAATTCTACAAACTCAGCAAAAAGTGAACTTAACCCTTTCCTTTATAATAGGACATAGATCGTTTTCTTCCACACCAGGCAAGTGCCGGAGGCTGGAGCACGACGGCAAAGGAGGGAGGGCCATCATGCCCCTTTAACGATTGCTCGAACCTTGTGCCAGCAGCTCAGCCGTGAATGCTTTACTGCTGCCTGAGGGCTCAGCGACAACTATTCCACATGGACATGTTTACTGTTTGGAGCTGTTCCGTAATGTGTTGTGTTAATGGAACATGATTCAGTTTTAATGTAAAATATATTTTATTCAAAAGTTTACAATATACTTAACTTTAATAAAATATTCTTGTATCAAATTTTACTTTAATGTCACTCTTTAACATCATTTAAAAACTTTAAGATCACTTGTAAACGGAAATTTACATCACTTACAAAAAACTTTTAATTGAGAACAGTTACAACAGTAACAATAATAATAACAACAACAAAGAAAGGCTGCACCCATCTCACAATCCCCTTATTCGAACACCGCCCGCTGCGCTTGGTCTTGGACACGCCACCACCCCTGCCCACAGGCGGTGGCACAGTGTTTCTGGGCTTGATACCAAGCTTATTCTTTCTAACATCTCGGGTATCGAGCACCTCTCGAGGGTGGGGGGCGTCAGCGTCAGGCCGCATGTTGGAGGGCCTGGCTTTGGGCTCTTCAGAGACTGGTGTGGGGATTGCAGTGGGAGTGACAGTTGAATCTGTCAATGGGCGCGGGGTCTGGGCATGTTCCCTTATTGCAGCAGCTAACTCCAACATGCCGTCCCTCATGCGCCCTGACAGTGTCTCAGCGGCCTGCAACATTCCCTCCCTCATGGCCAGTGACATGGTTTGCACTACCTCTGACATTCCCTCCCTCATAGAAACATAGAAAATAGGTGCAGGAGTAGGCCATTCGGCCCTTCTAGCCACTATTCCCTCACTGATGGTCCTGGATATCTTTCCCATTTCTCGTGTCATTGCTGTTACTTTTCCCGACAGTCCCGCTACCTCATCACTCACCCCAGAAATGATCGGGTAAGGTCAATGCTCTCCGCACTCAATTACATCATCTGAACCACATCTTGCATCTTAGATCCTGCACCTCAGGAGAACGCGGTCGAGCTCTCCTTCCCCTTTTCCCCATGGGTGTGGCTCGCATCACAGCACTGGGACCCGCAGCGTGGGATGGTGGGGCCCTGGGTGTGCCTTGCTGCACCACACCACTGGGACCCACAACCTCAGAAGGTGTGAAACCATGGAATGTCCCACCAACACGCAAACCACTCGTCACGGAAGGGGCTGTTACCTCTATGAGCGGCACCTCCTCCAAAGTCAGTACAACAGTGAGAGCTTCATCCAGCTCCATCCCCACCCCCTCCCCTCACCCCCGTGGATGGTTTGGAAAATGTTCTCCTCTTCAGGCTCATCCATGTCTGAATCTTCTTCTGCATCGTCAAGGTTGGCCTCAAGTTCTTCAAATATAACAGAACAGTCAAATGGTTAGCAGCAGAGGAGGGGGCATGAGTAGACTCATACATTGAAGGGCCACAATGAATATGCAGGACTTATCCTCTTCCTCGAGTGTGGGCCCAGCTTGTGCAGTACTGATTGCTTTTTTCCAGGCAGGAGCCATCAAAGCAGCGACCCTCTCTTTCAAGGGTGTCAGTGGGTGCAAATTTGCTGGGCCTCCTCCTGTTCGAGTTCTTTCCCTTTTATTATGTGCCACCTTCCTCTGCAAAGATGAAAATGCACCTTTTTAGAGAGCGTGTCTTTCTGCTGGGTGGGGCATATACAGCTGGTCACAGTTTCAATTGCAATTGCAATTCCATTGAATAACTTAAAATATTACTTACACTAAATACTTGACCAAGGTCCTGCCATTTTTTTTTACACTGGCCTCCAGATCTCGTGGTAGTCACCACTGCGCAGTAATCTTCTGTAACCTGGTTCCAGCATTTGTTCATTTCTTTGGGTGGAACCTTTATGTGACCTCTGCTGGTGTCCAGCTCCTGCCATCTGTTCTCAATCACAGTAACTAGTGCCTCCACTTCTTGCTGTAAAAAATTCTTGGTCCTTGCTCTGCGTTGCATCTTGTATTGCTGCAGCTGTGATTTTCCCAATGCCCTCACACAGCACTCCTTCTCACACACACAACTGGCTCTTTAAAATGGCCAATTGCCAAATCCGAGCTGTACTGAGCATGCGCGTCCATTGGAATGACGTCAAAAACGTAACTTTATTTTCCGCGCATGCGCAGAAGGTGCAGCATTGTTTTTCGGCGCAGACAGCAGGCTCCATCCACCGAGATGACTGGACACGCTGCGTGGCACCAAATTCGAATTATACATTGGGGAAACTTTGGCAAAATATTTTTGGTGCATTTCTGGCCTAGAAAAATGGGCGTAACTCTGACAGAAAACGGGCTTGGAGAAAATTGAGCCCTATATCATCTCTTCTTTAATAATACTGTGCAAAAATGATCAATTTGCAAAACCTCAGATGTGATCGACCCTTTCTGCAAAAGTAAGACTTGCCTTTATATAGCGCATTTCATTCCCAAAAGTGCTTAACACCAATTAAGTAGTTTTGAAAAAAAGAAAGACTTAGATTTGTATAGCGCCTTTCACGACCACCAGACGTCTCAAAGTGCTTTACAGCCAATTAATACTTTTGGAATGTAGTCACTGTTGCAATGTAGGAAACGCGACAGCCAATTTGCACACAGCAACTCCCACAAACAACAATGTGATAATGACCAGATAATCTGTTTCAGTGATGTTGGTTGAGCAATAAATATTGGCCAGGGCACCAAAATAGTGCCATGGGATCTTTTACGTCCACTTGAGAGAGCAGATAGGGCCTCGGTTTAATGTCTCATCCGAAAGACGGCATCTCTGACAGTGCAGCACTCCCTCCGCCTCTGACTCAGAGGCAAGAGTGTGACCCACTGAGCCACAGCTGATGTGCAGCCTTGCGTTCCTTCTTCCTCCATGAATGATGGGCAGTCATGGTGGAATGGGGTCACAGGAAGATAGGAATCTGCAGAATGGAAGAGACTTCTGCGGTCTTTCTGGCCAATCCTGTACATCATTATGGCCACTCTTCAAAGGGACCACAGGAGGTGTGGTTGACCATAATCCCCACCATAATGGTCGTTATACCTCCTGGAAGCTCGAGTGAATCAGTTGAGTAAGTTAATTTAGGTACATTTATAAGAAGAATTACTTTGTTGAATAACTTTTAACTTTTAAAACATTTTTTCTAGCACTGTTCAGTACCCTACTGTGAAGAAGCCTTACATGCGAGAATAAGCAAAATGAAGCTTTAATGATATTTCAAAGGCAGCTTCATCTGAAATGTATTACATGAGATTAAAAAGCTTCACAAGACATTGAACTATTTTGGTTAACCCATGTCATTTTTATTCGAGAATCAAGAAGGGAGCAAGGTTACACTGATTTTGTTATCGATATACAAGCTCTGAATGCTTTTTTTCAGTTCCTCCTCCTTCGCTTGGGTGCAGTGCCTTGCCCAAATGAGAACATAGGCAACCTCTGCTGCAATGGAGGCTGCCTGGTCGCCCATCAGACGCGATATCAGGTCTGGGTCACCAGGGTCTCCCTGGGAGCCTACCATCCTCTTCAGACTGGAAATGATGGGCTCCATGGTGTGTGCAGAACATTGTGCAATGTTGGAGGCAGACTCTTACACATTCCTTCTCATTGCCGAGAGGCTCTCGGGCACCTTTACCATTGCACCTATTGTTGTGTCCTTAGATACTCAAACAATGACTCCATGAGGCAGTGTGTTGTATTTGATCTGTAGTAACCTTAGTCTTTTATTAGTTAACTCCAGAGTGAGGATCACACCTGGTGGCCTGAATTTTATATTAGGCCAGGCACACCTGTACAGGTAACCTATGAGTCTCCCACTGCTGTGCTCTCTGGTGGCACACCTTAAGATAGTACCAACAGTAGCCATGTAGGATACATGACATCACTCCCCCCGAACCCTCAGTGCAAATCGCCCCTGCATTGACTGTGCTCTGGGCTTAGCTCTATATGGGTTTTGTCTGGTAGACCTCTGGCAGACCAGCTCAACCTTGGGTGGGTAGTGGGTGCACTTATGTGCTTGCTGGTGGTTGCTGTTTGTGTGTGTGTGTGTTCCTGACCACTCCATTCTCCCCGCTCCCCCCCTTCCCATATTGGTGTGGTGGGGGCTCCTAACTTTCATGTACATTCAAATTCAGGTAAGTGGGTTTTGCGGGTTTTTTTGTGGTTCCGTGGTGCGACAAGAACGTTAGATGCCTTGTCGATGCAGTGACCGGTGAATGAGGACGAGTTCCGGAGCTGCTGGGTGGTGTCTCTGCAGTCTGGTGGTGGTTCAGTGCCCGGTGCTGGCAGTGCGGAGCTGGTTGGCTCGCATAGCCTGCTCTCGGGGCTGTTGCCGTGGTTTTTAGCGTCAGGCAGGTTCACAGATGTCTGAGACTGCCCCCCCCCCTCGTCCTTCCTTCCTTTATGCCCTGGGTCCCAGCTACTCCCTGAGGAGCTGTCGTCTCGCAGTGCACAGGGAACTGCTGACTCGCTGGCCTGAGCGTCGCTTGGTTTGAGATCCTGTCTGGTGCTTGTTTCCTCTGGGGGAACAGTGGCGGGTGACCCTACATCTAGGGGTAAGGCCTTGGTGCAGTCTGCTCCTTCAGCTCATGGACATTGGTGCCATCGGTTGCCTGAGAGATGGAGCCGACCCAAGGCATGGTAACACTACCATTGCCGTTGCCCTGCTGACGTCGCTTGCTTCGCAGCTCGTGCGAGTTGGATGCTTGTGGCCACACTTCGTGGTGCATGACTCTGGTCCCCGGGACGCAGGCTACAGCATTGGGTAGCTAGCTGGACCTGTGTGCACCCGATGGGTGTCTGCCCGCTGCATTGGCTGCGTGCAGTGGGAATCCTGCATTGCACAACTGTTCATTACTTATGATGGACACTCTGGAGATCCGATCACGATCGCGCGACTTTTCCTCGCTGGTTGCATATGCACAGTTCAGATCATCAATTACTTATTGTACATAATCACGCGACTTTTCCTCGCCGGTTGCATGTATACAGTTCCGATTATGAGTTACACATTTTACATGGTCGGTTGCATGCTTTACATAATCCGTTACACTTTTAGTCTCTAACTTACAATTACTGTTACATTGCTTAAATGTGTGGATCTGTCCCTTTAATTGTAGTGGGTTGCAGTCCTCCTTTCAGAGAGCCTTGTTTGCTTTACCCCAATCTACTTCTCTGTTTGTGCCACGTGTTGCTTCATCAGTGCTGCACCTCGTGGTTTGGCCGCGGCCATCTTTGTCTTCAGCGCATCGCCTTGTGGTGCAGGCGCCATCTTTTCTTCGTCCACGATGTCGACTGCTGCGACCATCTTCTCCCCAGGTTCTGCCTCCGCAGTTGGGAAGTCGCTGCTGGATCCGATTTTCTCCCTCCTGAGTCCTGCCACTGGAGCCTGGAATATGCGCTCGGGCCGTCTCACCTGGATCACCTCCACGCAGTCGTGCTGAGCGGTCTGTGCCTCGGGTGCCATGCTGGTCAGCTCATCGGTGCCGGATCCAACCTCAGGTGAGGGCTTGCTTTGCCTCTGAGCGCAGAGGGCTTCGATCGCTGGAGGGGTGAAATCTTCCCACTTCCAATGAATCTTCTCCATCCACCATCTGCCAAGCAGCGTTGGTCCATCACCTACAACAATCCACAGGGGTAACTTGTGCAATGCGCCATCATGGAGTACCTTTACCTTCACACTAACAACGACTGGGATGATTTCATTGGTGTAGATGCACAGCTTTGCCTGAACCGGGGCCAACTCGGGTCATTCAGCCGAATTGCCCCATTGCCTCTCAAAGGCTCCTTGATTCATCACTGACTGGCTCGCCCCCGTGTCCACTTCCATGAAGACTGGACTTCCCTCTATCTCAACTTCCATCTTTAGCGGGGAGCACATGGTGGTGCAGGTAAACATGCTATGTACCTCCCCGTCGGACTGGGCTGCTTCTCTGTCTAACAATTCATAATCCTAGCTGGATTCATGGCCATCTGCAGACTCCTCATCGATACAGAGAGTCCTATTTCTCTTACTCATTCGCTGGAGGTGGCCCTTTGTGCTGCAGCCTTTGCAAACATAGTCTTTAAAGCGGCACTGGTGAGCCCTGTGATTCCCTCCGCAACGCCAGCATGGGGCTACTCGATTAGCCCCCCTCGGTGGACTCTGAGTTAAGGTACTCGGGGACCTGTTCTCTCTTCCCTGAGGGGATTCACACTCTACAGTCCAGCTCTTAAACAGTGCCACTTTGTGCACAGTACCCGCCGGATTTGAGTCCTGAGGGTGAGACATCTGCCTAGAGCCGCAGGTTGAGGTCATGAATGCCTGGCTCACAGAGATGGCCTTCTGCAGTGTGAATGTGGTATCCACCGACAGTAGCTTATAAAGAAAGCCCCCATGGTTAATTCAATGACAAAAATGTCCCGCAGCGCTCCGTTAAGGTGGTTGCCGAACTCGCATGGTGCCGCCAGCCTCCTGAGGTTGAGAATGGATACAGAAGGATTGTAAATGTGGCAGATGGATGGAAATAGGGAATCATGGGAAAATAGCTAAAGAAATGTCAAGATGCAGACAACTGCAGAATCGACAGAAAAAAAGGGGTTACCAAGAGTTGAGGTTGAGGTTAAACACGGATCATGAGAAAGACGCAAGGCGGCACAAAGAAAGAAAGCAATCCTAGATAGGAGGAGAAAAGTAATGGCTTTTACTGATAAGGAGGAAGGGAAACTAATTGGGTTCTTTACTGATATGGGAAGACAGTGTAGCGAAGCTATAACTAACCTGACCCTGACATCAGCCCTAATTGGGAGACTTTCTTGCCTGCCATTGGACGTACTCGGGGGGGAGGCAGAAAGGGATTGGATAGACCAAGTGCTAATCAAATGTGTTCTGTTTTGAAAATGTATAACTACTGTGCTTTTCGCGCTGTAAAGGGGCTTGTCCAGGGGAAGGTAAACAGTCTCTGATTGAGAGTGTCCCTTTGTCTTGACAAGTCCCGGCCAGAGAATCTTCAATAAAGGTCTTTTACAGAAAAGGCAGCAAGGCATTTGTGTGTCAGTGTATTCGCTGAAACAGATTGAGGGAAAAAGAATCCGTATTAACATTTGGTGTCAGAAGTGGGATCTCAACGGACGGCTGCCGAAAGCTTGCGAATTAAGAGCCAAACTAGCCTCGGACGAGACAGGAGGAAAGTGGCCACTTTTTAAATACCACTTCGGTTTGCTCCAGTCCTAAAAGTCTGAAGAAAGTTTTGCCACTCGCTGGTTCTCAGGTAGCGTCTGAACGAGATCCAGGTCAATCTGGCGAATACCTTTTAGCTTAGGAAATAAGTGTCCAAGTCAGGTACGACGTCGACTTTGTATATCACTTAGTCTGTCTAGGCGCTGATTGGACTTAAATAGACTATCACGCGGCGACGCGAATAGGAAAACCACGGAGCAATGCGGAGGGAGAAGGAAATCGTGGGATGACGCGAGAAATAGACTATCGCGTGGCGACGTGAATAGGAAAACTGCGGGGCGACACGGTGGGATAGGGAAATAGACTATCGCGCAGCGACGCGAATAGGAAAACCGCGGGGCAACGCGGAAGAAAAGGGAAATTGTGTAAAACTAAATCGCGGGGCGACGCGAGGAATTGTGTAAAACTAAATCGCGGGGCGACGCGAGGAATTGTGTTAGGATAAAAGGAATTGTGTAAGGATAAAAGGAATTGTGTAAGGATAAAATATTTCTTTCTCTCGGGGCGATGCGGGAATGGGCAATCATGGATCCAAAAATAGAGCCGGCTAAAGAAAAAAATTAATTAATAAGCTTTGTTGAATGAAGAGAGACTTTAGTGAATGTCTGTTTTTGAATGAGAGTACTTGTGTGATTTTTTTACTGCGGCACGAATTTTTATGTTTTAATGTTTTAAAATCCTGTTTGGAGCATCTGTTTCTTTATTTTAGCTCCACCCACTTCTCCAAACAGAGTGAAAGTTTTTTCAACAGTAGTGTTGTCCTGTATGTGGGAAGTTTTAAGTTTCAACCCTTTGTCGTGTTGTCCTGTATGTGGGAAGTTTTAAGACATTTTAAGTTAGGAACGCAGGTGTGGATTTATTCGGATGATAAGTTACGGAGCTAGAAAATGCACAAAGGATTGATTACATTGGGTTGAAAGACATAAATTTAGTCTCGGAATGAGATAAAGAATGCCTTTTAAAAAAAGCTTCTAGCTCAAAAAAAAAGTTTTAAATAAAGATTGAAATTACAAAATTTGAATTGGGATTTTGAGATATTAAGAGAAGGCACAGCAAAATACTGAGGTGGATTCAAAAAAAATATTAAATTAAATTTGATCTCTTAAAGAAAAAAGGAGATATAAAACTAAAAGGTTTGAAAAAAGATGTAACGTACTAAATAAGTGCTGAAAAAAATGTGTTTGTGATGGAAAAAGACATAACTTACTAAATACTAGTTGATGTTTGCTGTGAAAAAGATATTGGTTTAATTAGGAGAAAAAAAAATTGGAAGAGGTAAAAGACACTCTACAGTGATAATGATTTTAAATTATGAGAAAGTTTCACTGCAGTTTGAAAGATTTCCAAAATGGAAGTCCCGAACAGTCTAAACAAGCAGGAGGGTTTTAAAAATAACGAAGAGAAAAGATCTAAGCTATGCGAACTCAGCACAGAAAGAACTGGGAATTAGAGAATCTTACTAAATTTTAAAATTCTTATAGAAAATGGAACTGGCACGGATGTTTAGATTTTGTGCTGAAAGAGAAAAAAAACCAGAAGATTTGCCCAGTGAATGGGATCGTAAAATAAAACGAAATGTTAGAATGTACACAGCGTGTGTGAAAATTGGATTTCAGTAAACAAAATAGCTATTAAAAATGTGTGATCTCGTTTAAAATCAATCAAAAAAATCTTTGGCAATTAGAAGTTAAGAAAACATTGGAGTTTACTCTAAAATGCCGTCTTCCCTGATGAGAAGACTTTTATTATGACGGCTTTACTAATGATTTCTGCTGTTTGAACGGATTCCTAATTTCTAAGCAAGTTTTGAAGGCACAAAGACTTAAAAAAAAAAGATTTTTTCGGATGATTACGTGAAGTCACGTAATGACATCAGGCTTTCTTACAAACCTGTAAAGGAGTTAACCCTTTCCATTGACAGCTGTTTTATACTGGACATTATTAATTTGAATTTCTTAATAGAATAAAAAAGACTCACCTAACAGAGGAAATGGTGCGATAGTCAGAATAAAAATAAAAACAGAACTAGCCTATGTAATAATACTCGCCTGATACAAATAAAAGAAAGATACTCAAATAAAACAAATTCAAGAGTTAAAAGCTAAGATGAATAAGCTGGAAGAGATTTTTTTTTAAAAAATGGGACCAGATGGATAGTGCAGTGCGCAGCCATAGCACCATCACCTATGGCAATAGAGCCAATGTACTCCACGGTGGGTAAGTGTAGTCTACAAACCCAACCTAACTTTACCTCCGATTTCACAGAGTGACCTCAACATGCATGGATAAAAGATGAGTGGACCAGAACCTAACACCTGGTGACGACCAGGCTATCTGTTTAAAATTTGCAGATAAAACATTCACCGAGATGGGACCGCAGCGGCTACTTTGACTCTGGAGATTCAGGATACTGGGATCCTTAAGGCCCACGCAAGCACTGGATAATACAGATGGACTACGAGAGATATAGCACATGCAGGAAAGACACAACTACATGAACTAGCTTTGTTTAATTTGACTGCCGAAATATGCAACCCAGCAGCCAAGGACTGGAGCAAGGACAGAACTTATTTTAACGCATGGCTATGTATAGTGTATTAAGTAAGGTTGTAATGCAGCAGGCTGCTGATGCCATGGGTGCCAGTCGATTCCGAGGACAGGAGCAAGTTCATAGGACCAAAAGGGGAAGGGCGCAGAAATCCAACTGGATGGAATTTCAGTTCTAGAAGCTCATGCCTGGGCGGACGAAGCTGCAAAACAAGCAGCCAAATCCACCCCGCAAGAACAGAAGGGTGGGAACAGAACGGAGCAAAGGGGGGGGCTAGTAATAAAAGAATCCAAAGAAAGGATATAATTTGGGGTGCGTCAGCGACTACTTAACCTAAATCTAATGGATACCATTCTGCCTAGCTTCTGTGGGAATGAAACTATAAGTCTATACCAGAACCTGACACAACGGATCCTTGAAGGCCCGGAACCCACTACCCTGAGATTTAATGTCAGAAATGGAACAGGGCAAGGTCGAACAAAAAGGGGAATACTGGAAACACTAGGCACGGGTTATGCGGCAGGAGTTACGACGATGAATTCCATAGGCCTGTATGCAATATACGACCGGGTTAACAACTTAATGGCGTAGTCTTGAGTGGTTTAGTGGGAGGGACTTGGATAACCAAGCCCTACAAGCGCGGTTAGGAGATGGCGCGGAAGGGGAACTGTTACAAGTGGCCCATACATTGCCGAAATGCCAAGACAATAAAATTGATCCACGCAATGGGGAAAGATATAAGTAAACGATTACAGGCTGAGATAGTTTGCTTCGGGTATGGGGCCTGAATAGTAAGTGAGGTATAACATAATTTGGAGCAACTCCAGAATGGAGACATACCAGATTGGATTCCGAACAGCATACTTAACAATTGGACTCTAGATAAAAAAATGAATAACACATGCGAGGTACGAAGGAATAGTCACGCATGGGTGCCGAAATTCAGATGTATTACTGGGCGGGTGAATATGATCGGATTTGTGTTGTCCATACCACAGTATGATGTAACAAAGGGAGACCCCTTATATCAGATCGATAATATTGGTGAAGTGAGAAACCAAACTCGGTTACGTTACCATCAGCCTGCCAGACGGGTGATTAAAATTAACAATAGTACCAAAGGCATTGATATAACTGACTGCTATAAAATTAACCAAGTGGTTTTATGTCGAGGTACGCCACGAATGACGAATGATGATTGCAGATTCCACCAAACAAACGGATGCATGCTGAGTATCACTCCTCTCAAACACGATTCCGAAACAATCGCTGCTCTACAAGGGAATGGAGCACAGGAGCAGCCAACCCGACGATTAAGACCAGGGGAGGAGTCACCCCCTGTGTCATCACCAACCCTAACTTGTGTTTCAGGCCCATGGGAAAAATAGATGTAAATGGATACCACATATATCCCGAGACAACGGAAATCATCTACGGAACAATCACGGATACCCTCCGAGAAGGGTATGAAGAGGCGGAATGGGAACCACAAGGCAAACAGATACCGGAACTAAATGAGGAACAATTACGTTTGGTGCAAGGAATCCAGAATCAAAGACGACAGTATGACCGGCTGATGGAAGAAATAGACAACTTACAGAGAGACACTAACGCAATGCTGGCTGATCAGCCCTGGTACTCAAAGCTGTGGGACATTGGACTTAATATTCAAATTCACTCATGGATAAGAATAATATCACATGTACTTGTAGTAATACAGGGTCTGGTTCTGATGGTCATGATGGGATTAATATGTGCACGAATTAAACAGGCCAAACGATAAGTCAGGGCACGCACTATGATTAAGGCCATAAGGGATGAAAATTTAAGCAGTCCTACAGGAAGGACTTACCTTATATAACTCTGTGGGAAGTTTTCAGGAGGTCCCGAAGCTTGGGAGATGGCCACCCGGGTGAACGAACCTATCTGGAACTTGTCTACAGGGAGATAGTCATTGGGAAATATGGCCAGCTTGGCGTATAGCCAAGGGCCAAAAGGGGGGAAATGTAAGAGAAAAATTTGGCATTAGGGGTACCAGTGGGACAAGGGTTAAAGTGCTGGTTCCTGCACTAGCCCATAAGGAGGTAAAAGGCCTCTCTTCGGCCTTGTACCAAGGCTCCAGAAGTTATCAATTCAATAATATTCCGACAGGATACGATGTGAGAACCTAAACAGACATTGATAAGACCTTGCGAAGAGGCTCGAGGCGGACTCACAGACAACAAGGAGGATCAGGAAAGAGAGTGCGAACGGCTGAATGCAATACTCCTGGAATAGTCAGCAGGGTTATCATGGAATGATAAAAGGAGGGAATGAGAATGGATACAGAAGGATTGTAAATGTGGCAGAGGGATGGAAATAGGGAATCATGGGAAAATAGCTAAAGAAATGTCAAGATGCAGACAACTGCAGAATCGACAGAAAAAAAAGGGGTTACCAAGAGTTGAGGTTGAGGTTAAACATGGGTCATGAGAAAGACGCAAGGCGGCACAAAGAAAGAAAGCAATCCTAGATAGGAGGAGAAAAGTAATGGCTTTTACTGATAAGGAGGAAGGGAAACTAATTGGGTTCTTTACTGATAAGGGAAGACAGTGTAGCGAAGCTATAACTAACCTGACCCTGACACCAGCCCTAATTGGGAGACTTTCTTGCCTGCCATTGGACGTACTCGGAGGGGAGGCAGAAAGGGATTGGATAGACGAAGTGCTAATCAAATGTGTTCTGTTTTGAAAATGTATAACTACTGTGCTTTTCGCGCTGTAAAGGGGCTTGTCCAGGGGAAGGTAAACAGTCTCTGATTGAGAGTGTCCCTTTGTCTTGACAAGTCCCGGCTGGAGAATCTTCAATAAAGGTCTTTTACAGAAAAGGCAGCAAGGTGTTCGTGTGTCAGTGTATTCGCTGAAACAGATTGAGGGAAAAAGAATCCGTATTAACAAGTCTGCGGCGTACTTCGCGACTTCCTGGCCTTCGGGCCATTGGTGGGTATAGAACCAGTGTCTGGCTGTGAGAATGCACTCCTTGAGCTTGAGTTGCTCCTTGATCAGGGTTATGAGCTCCTTGTATAACTTTGTTGTTGTCTTCGCTGGTGCCAGCAAGTCCCTGACGAAGCCATAGACAGTGGGCCCACAACTGGTTAGCAAGATAGCTCTGCGCTTATCAGCCAGTGTGGCCGGGTCATCTCCTGCCAGGTCGTTTGCTGTAAAAAAGTGTTCTAGCCTCTCCACAAAGGCACCCCAATCATCACCATCGGCGATTTGCTGCAACGTACCAAGGGTAGCCATTTCCGTGTGAAAGTTCATAATCTCGTCACCAGTTGTTGTGTCCTTAGATGCTCTAACAATGACTTCACGAGGCAGTGTGTTGTACTTGAACTGTAGTGACCTTCGTCCTTTATTAGTTAACTCCAGAGTGAGGATCACACCTGGTGGCCTGCCTTTTATACTAGGCCAGGCACACCTGTACAGGTAACCTATGTGTCTCCCACTGCTGTGCCCTCTGGTGGCACACCTTGATATAGTACCAACAATAGCCATATAGGATACATGACACCTATCATCTCCATGTGCATACTCATCACCCTTCTTCTAAAGGCCTCCCCATCGAGGTCCTCATCTGATTCCTGTGCAGCAGAACGTGCATGTGAACTCACCCTCCGGTTAGCTGGCCCCGAAGCTACCCTGTCCCCCTGGTCTTGCTGCAGCCCACTCATCTCTGGTGCCTCACCCTGTGCACATCCCACTACTATACTAGCCTCTAAAGAAGTATCTGAGCTGGTGTCTGCTGGTGAGACATTCATTGACGCGGTGTGTTCTTCCTCATCCTCTTTCCCTGCCTCGCTCTCTACGGTGCCCTCAGGGACAGGCTGCTTAGGTGCTTCCTCATTATCTGAAAATATAAAGGCACAAGAGTCAGGTTAAGGTGAAGGGAGGGGGGCAAGAAGGGAGAAATGCATGCATACAGCATGATTAGCTGGAAAGTGCAAAATGTTTGTGGGCTGAGGGGGAAGTGTGATGTGAGATGAAAGAGTAGGGATGAACATACCATTGTTGTGCCCAAGGGGGTCAACGTCGCCGGTGGCCAAGCACCCACTACCTGGCGGCCAATAATCTGCAGCACTCTATTCTCCAGCACAGACAAGAGTTGGGTGTCAACTTGTCCCCCACCGGTCCTCTCCTGCTCCCTGCTGTTGTGAGTCACCTTGGCTGCAAGAGAAAGGAAAGTGTGTGAGTGAGTGTGGAGCAATGTGTTTGGGTGATGTGCCTGTTATAGTTGTATAGCTGTCATTATATCCAAAGTGTGGGATGTAGATGTGAGTGTTGGTGGGTAGAGACTGTTGGTGTGTTGGTGGGTGAGTGCTGGGAGTGTGGTACTTTGGGCAGTGTGTGAAGATTGTGGTTCAGATGGTGGTATGCAGCATTTGTTGAAGCATTCACTCACCCTGACCACCCGAGTGAGGTTGTTAAATTTCTTCCTGCACTGTGTGGGGGTCCTGGGGACAACACTGCTGCCCGAGAAATGCTGCGCTCCCTCCCTCCACATGGTGCAGAAGACTTGCGGCGAGGGCCTCCTGCCACTTGCCAGGTAGAGCACCGCCCTCCGTCTCTCCACAGCAAACACTAACACCTCCAGTGGTGGATCGCAGAATCTGCGGGCTCTCTCCCTGGGCTGCGGATCTGCCATGAGTACAAATGCTTCAGTCCTCCGGTTCCTTCTCCTTGATCTGCTGCTGCTGCTGCTTGGTGAGGCAGCTGTACAGCCAGCAATGCTAAGAATGAGATTCTGCAGCATCACTGAACCTCCCATTTAAGTACTGAAAAAAGCCTATGGCAATCATGCCGTGCGATTAGACTGCACCTGATATTGGTCCACCCTTTGAGTGTAACGTCAATGAGCTCGGGTTTTAAGGGCTAGAAATTATGTAGCGCCCCGTTTGAGGCGATAACTTTTGTAGGAGCGCAAAAGTGTCGCCGGGCGCTACCCAATTCTAGCAGATGCAAACTTTAGTTTTGGCGCTCCAGGAGGGAACTGGAGCACTAAATCAAGAGTTACTACTTCCCTTGGAGCACTAAACCAGGCAGGGGGGCAGTTAAAAGATTTTTCACTTACCTCACCGGCGATCCCTTTAACTACCACTCCCCAAGCGACCGGCCTACCTTTCAATGCCCCCTGCAGCTGCCGGTGTTGATGTCCGGCGAAGCTGCAGGGGGTGGAACCGAAGTTCACATCCAGGGCGGTACCAGGGCGCTGCACACTGGATAACATCATGGGGCACAAGAGATCGCGGCATTCGGGTTTACCACCGCCGCAAACCTCCAAGGCAAATTCGCGGGCTTCGGTGCTCTCGCCACGCCCGGTCACAGAGCCGGTAGTGCTCCGTTATTGCCCCCCGGATGCAATAACAGGAGTCGCAAAGGAGACCAATTTCTCCCCCAAGACTTGAGTTCGAACTCCAATCATTTTTTTGAACATTGAGCACGAATTTTACGTGCAGTCTAAAGCATTAGTGCCTGGAGCTAATTCTCCAACTTTTCGACTGACACCATCCATGGCTATAATGAATTTCTCGCCTAATGTTCCTCAATGTCATTAAATCATAATGAACCTATTTTATAGCATAAGTAGTTCCTGGTCTGAAGCTTATGGGGGAACTTTAAGAGGTGGGTTTGGGTCGGGCGTGAAATAAAAATTTAAAACATCGCGGGCTGGATTTTCGGCTTTTCTATTTTCGGGGCAATAATGGCAGCAGGGCGCGAAATTTAGCGGTCAGGAATAGTTTGTGTTTTAGTATATAAGTTTGGGCATCCGGGCCCTGCATCAGCATTGTAGGGAGGCATTGTACAGCCATGAGCGCTCCGAGAGAGGCCTTGGGGGGGTTCCTAAAAAAACCCTGCCCACGCCACCGCAATGCAACTTGCACAAAAAATTAAAACCAAAAGCACTCACACTTACGTTTGTAGTACTGTACCTTCATCACTGCTGCCGGCATGGCTGGACCACTCTGATTTCCCAGGCGGTCATTGCGGGTGCACTTCCGGGTGGACGGGTCGGGCAGGAACTCAAACTCATGCCAGTGTCACAACCAGGGGCGTTGCACACCTGGCGCAGTTCTTCCTGGTGGTGCTGCTCAGCGCTGCCGCAAAATCTGACCGGAGGATCGCGGCAGGGCATTGGAGACCTCACCGCCACCTTTTACCATGGCGAAACCCAGAGCACAAAGGACCGGAAAATCCAACCCCTCAAACCTGAACCCAATCCGCCCTTAACCCGCCCACTACTGGTTTTAATGGAGGAGGTATGCCGGGGGGGGGGCAGTTAACAAATCCACTCCCAGGAGGCGGGTCGCTCATTTAAATACTTTAATGAGGCTGTGGGTCTCAAACAATTTTCTCTGTTCTAGCTTTAAGACTGGCTGGCCGTGTTTCCCAGGATTCGGGAAACCTGGCAGCTGAAGGGAGGCAAGGACTGCTGTGTAGAACAGCTAAGTGCTTGTGGCCAAGAGGAGGAGGAATGCTCCCCCCCGGCCCACCAAACTAATCTGTTAACCAATCCTGCGATTGGATCTCCCACTACCCCAGTGAATTGATGGCCCCCAACCAAAATCTTCTACGGCTCACGATCTCATCACCCCATCTACTCCATGGGCCCATGATGAACTTTTCCCCTCCTCTCCCGATCTCTCCAGAACTCCCATGATTTTCGCTCCTCCTTCCCTGATATCTTTGCCGCCACCGCCTGCCCCACCCATCGAAGCCCCCTGACCCATGATCTCTCGATTTCTCCCTTCCTCCTGTTCTCTCCCAGGTTGTGGCCTGGTGCCAAAGGCTTACCTGCCGGAAGCCAGCCAGCCTCACATTCGGGCTGGCTGTGGCCAAGAATCGGAGTTCAAAAATGATAATCAGGTCCTGCCGTTAGATTCGGCAGGATCTGAGGGAACACATTCTTCAGGAATTCTTCACGGCAAAATTGCAACCCAACCCCCCCCACAACTCCCGCATCACAACTCACAGTTAATATTGGGGCCTTAGAATCAGATAAGTAGTTGATGTTGAAGTCAGTACTGTGCCAAGAAGCCCATTAGGACCTCAAGGCAGAGAAATAATCACCAATAATTTGGGACAAGCTACTTGCCTCCTTCAAAATTTACTGCAATGCTCAGACTCCTTCCTGCACTTGTCTACAATCACTAGGAACATTTTACCCAAGAATGGGCCTGCATAGTCGACATGGACCCTGGACCATGGTTTGGAGGGCCAAGACCATAAACTTAGTGGCGCCTCACTGGGTGCATTGCTTAACTGCGAGCATGTGTTACATTTGTGCACACAGGAATCTAAGTCCGCATCGATACCGGGCCACCACATGTGGGATCTGGCTATCGCTTTCATCATTACAATGCCTGGGTGAGTACATAAAAAAATAAGAATTAGGAACAGGAGTTGGCCATCTAGCCCCTCGAGCCTGCTCCGCCATTCAACAAGATCATGGCTGATCTGGCCGTGGACTCAGCTCCACTTACTCGCCCGCTCCCCATAACCCTTAATTCCCTTATAGGTTAAAAATCTATCTATCTGTGATTTGAATACATTCAATGAGCTAGCCCCAACTGCTTCACTGGGCAGAGAATTCCACAGATTCACAACCCTCTGGGAGAAGAAATTCCTTCTCAACTCGGTTTTAAATTGGCTCCCACGTATTTTGAGGCTGTGCCCCCTAATTCTAGTCTCCCCGACCAGTGGAAACAACCACTCTGCCTCTATCTTGTCTATCCCTTTCATTATTTTAAATGTTTCTATAAGATCACCCCTCATCCTTCTGAACTCCAACGAGTAAAGACCCAGTCTGCTCAATCTATCATCATAAGGTAACCCCCCCATCTCCGGAATCAGCCGAGTGAATCGTCTCTGTACCCCCTCCAAAGCTAGTATATCCTTCCTTAAGTAAGGTGACCAAAACTGCATGCAGTACTCCAGGTGCGGCCTCACCAATACCCTGTACAGTTGCAGCAGGACCTCCCAGCTTTTGTACTCTATCCCTCTCGCAATGAAGGCCAACATTCCATTCGCCTTCCTGATTACCTGCTGTACCTGTAAACTAACTTTTTGGGATTCATGCACAAGGATCCCCAGGTCCCTCTGCACCGCAGCATGTTGTAATTTCTCCCCATTCAAATAATATTCCCTTTTACTGTTTTTTTTTCCAAGGTGGATGACCTCACATTTTCCGACATTGTATTCCATCTGCCAAACCTTAGCCCATTCGCTTAACCTATCTAAGTCTCTTTGCAGCCTCTCTGTGTCCTCTACACAACCCGCTTTCCCACTAATCTTTGTGTAATCTGCAAATTTTGTTACACTACACTCTGTCCCCTCTTCCAGGTCATCTATGTATATTGTAAACAGTTGTGGTCCCAGCACCGATCCCTGTGGCACACCACTAACCACCGATTTCCAACCTGAAAAGGACCCATTTATCCCGACTCTCTGCTTTCTATTAGCCAGCCAATTCTCTATCCATGCTAATACATTTCCTCTGACTCCGCGTACCTTTATCTTCTGCAGTAACCTTTTGTGTGGCACCTTATCGAATGCCTTTTGGAAATCTAAATACACCACATCCATCGGTACACCTCTATCCACCATGCTCGTTATATCCTCAAAGAATTCCAGTAAATTAGTTAAACATGATTTTCCCTTCATGAATCCATGTTGCGTCTGCTTGATTGCACTATTCCTATCTGGATGTCCCGCTATTTCTTCCTTAATGATAGCTTCAAGCATTTTCCCCACTACAGATATTAATCTAACCGGCCTATAGTTACCTGCCTTTTGTCTGCCCCCTTTTTTAAACAGAGGTGTTACATTAGCTGCTTTCCAATCCGCTGGTACCTCCCCAGAGTCCAGAGAATTTTGGTAGATTATAACGAATGCATCTGCTATAACTTCCACCAAATCTTTTAATACCCTGGGATGCATTTCATCAGGTCCAGGGGACTTGTCTACCTTGAGTCCCATTAGCCTGTCCAGCACGACCTCCCTAGTGATAGTGATTATCTCAAGGTCATCCCTTCCCACATTCCCGTGACCAGCAATTTTTGGCATGGTTTTTGTGTGTTCCACTGTGAAGACCGAAGCAAAATAATTGTTTAAAGTCTCAGCCATTTCCACATTTCCCATTATTAAATCCCCCTTCTCATCTTCTAAGGGACCAACATTTACTTTAGTCACTCTTTTCCGTTTTATATATCGGTAAAAGCTTTTACTATCTGTTTTTATGTTTTGCGCAAGTTTACTTTTGTAATCTATCTTTCCTTTCTTTATTGCTTTCTTAGTCATTCTTTGCTGTCATTCAAAATTTTCCCAATCTTCTATTTTCCCACTAACCTTGGCCACCTTATACGCATTGGTTTTTAATTTGATACTCTCCTTTATTTCCTTGGTTATCCACGGCTGGTTATCCCTTCTCTTACCGCCCTTCTTTTTCACTGGAATATATTTTTGTTGAGCACTATGAAAGAGCTCCTTAACAGTCCTCCACTGTTCCTCAATTGTGCCACCATTTAATCTGTGTTCCCAGTCTACTTTAGCCAACTCTGCCCTCATCGCACTGTAGTCCCCATTGTTTAAGCATAGTACACTCGTTTGAGACACTACTTCCTCACCCTCAATCTGTATTACAAATTCAACCATAATGTGATCACTCATTCTGAGAGGATCTTTTACTCGGAGATCATTTATTATTCCTGTCTCATTATACAGGACCAGATCTAAGATAGCTTGCTCCCTTGTCGGTTCTGTAACATACTGTTCTAAGAAACAATTCCGTATGCATTCGATGAATTCCTCCTCAAGGCTACCCTTTGTGATTTGATTTGACCAATCGATATTTAGGTTAAAATCCCCCATGATTACTGCCGTTCCTTTTTCACATGCCTCCATTATTCCCTTGATTATTGTCCGCCCCATCATGAAGTTATTATTTGGGGGCCTATAAACCACGCCCACCAGTGACTTTTTCCCCTTACTATCTCTAATCTCCACCCACAATGATTCAACATTTTGTTAATTAGAGCCAATATCGTCTCTCACAACTGCCCTGATATCATCGTTTATTAACAGAGCTACCCCACCTCCTTTCCCTTCTTGTCTATCTTTCCGAATTGTCAGATACCCTTGTATGTTTAATTCCCAGTCTTGGTCACCCTGCAACCACGTTTCTGTAATGGCCACCAAATCATACCCATTTGTAATGATTTGTGCCGTCAACTCATTTACTTTGTTTCGAATGCTGCGTGCGTTTAGGTAAAGTGTTTTAATACGAGTTTTTAAACCATGATTTTTAGTTTTGACCCCTCCTGCAGCCCCTTTATATTCAAACATATTGTCCCTTCCTATCACCTTGTGGTTTGAACTTACCCCAGTGCTACTCTGCTCTGTTGCCTCCTGCCTTTTGCATCCTTTCTTGGGGTTCTGTTCATTTGAGCTCTCACCCACTCTTACTAGCTCAGAGCCCTCTCCTGGGTTCCCATCCCCCTGCCAAGCTAGTTTAAAGCCCTCCCAACCACACTATCAAAACCACCCGCGAGAACATTGGTCCCGTCTCTGTTGAGGTATAACCTGTCCGACTTGTACAGGTCCCACCTACCCCAGAAGCGGTCCCAATTGTTCAGGAAACTAAAGCCCTCCCTCTTCACCAATGCCCCAGCCACGTATTTATCTGACTAGCCTTCCTATTTCTACCCTCACTAGTATGTGGCACTGGCAATAATCCCGAAATTACCACCTTTGAGGTCCTGGCTTTCAATCTTACTCCTAGCTCCCTAAACTCAGCTTTCAATACCTCACCCCTCTTTCTACCTATGTCGTTGGTACCAATGTGGACCACAACCACTGGCTGTTCCCCTTCCCTCCCCAGAATGCCTTGCAGTTGCTCAGTGACATCATTGACCCTTGCACCAGAGAGGCAACACACCATCGTGATGTCACTTTTGCTGCCGCAGAAGTGCCTATCTGCTCCCCTAACTATTGAATCTCCTATCACTATAGCTCTTCCCATCTTCGTCCTCCCCCCCTGTGCAGCTGAGCCACCCACGGTGCTGAGGACTTGGCCCTGGCTGCACTCCCCAGAGGCATCACCGCCCTTGCCAGTAGTCAGAATAGAGTACCAGTTGGAGAGCGGGATAGCCTCAGGGGACTCCTGCACTACTTGCCTCGCCATACTCTTGTGTGCGACAGTCACCCATTCCCTATCCTCCTGTACCCTTTTAATCTGTGGGGTGACCAACGCCTGAATCGAGCTATCCAGTACCTCTCGTTCTCTCGGTTGCTCCTCAGTGCCTCCAGTCCTCGCTCAAGCTCCGAGACTCGGCGCTCGAGTTGGAGGAGCTGGAGACACTTCCTGCACATGTGGTCATCCCCGTTGTGGGAAGCATCCAGGAATTCCCACATGGCACAGGTGTTGCATTCCGTTTGAACGAGCTGCCCTGCCATCCCACTAGTTACCCTTAAATTACCTAGCAAAAACACTGACTCCCACTACACACACTAAACAGCTATTTAGTAATTTACCCTCTTATCTATTAGAACACAAAATCAAAGAGATATACTCACCAGCCGATCAGCTAACCACTTACCAGCTTGGCTGTGACGTCACTTTTTGATTTCTTATCCCTTCTCCCCGCACTCTGACGTCACGTCTCGATTTCTCACCCCTCTATATTTGTCTGCAGCTGGTTGGGAAGGACTCTGGGCCTCCGTCTCCTACTCTCGCACTCCTTATCAGCTGCTCTAGTGTCAGCACTGGTAGGAAAAACAAGACAAAACAGCACCTGCCACCTCCGCTTGCCCGAACTCACCCACTTACCAAACTCACAAATGCCACTCTATGCTGTTGCACTCCGTGCTCTGCACGAGCTGCCTCTTTTTAAACTGTGGAGATCACTGATGAAAGTGTCTCTGCCCTTCTTGGGGACCACTACCCGATTACCCCACAGAAGGCAGTCTGCCTGTATAGACATTTCATCTTTGCGCCACTGGTACGGCTTTATCTCTTCCTGCATTTCCACTGGGACACTGGACCAGCTCCCGTGAAGCACACAATTTTTTAGTAAGGGGTTCCTGGCTTGTCCAGGTTCTAATCTGTCGGGCTATGACGGGTGATTGCTCACTCTCGAATGCTTCCATTACCAATCTGCCCTGTGGTGGGCAATGGCAGCCTACTGAGAGCATCGGCACAGTTTTCTGTGCCTGGCCTGTGGCGGATGGCATAGTTGTATGAGGACAACGTGAGTGCCCATCTCTGGGTGCGGGCCGATGCATTCGTATTTATCCTCTTACTTTCGGAAAAAAGAGCTTTCAGTGGCTTATGGTCAGTTTCCAATTCAAATTTGAGCCCAAACAGATATTGATGCATTTTTTTTACCCCATAAAAACACGCTAACGCTTATTTTTCAATCATGTTGCAGGCTCTCTCAGCCTTAGACAGACTTCTGGATGCATAAGCAACAGTCTGCAATTTCCCAGATTCATTAGCTTGTTGCAATACACACCCGACCCCGTACGACGACGCATCACATGCTGGTACCAAACACTTCAATGGATCATACAACACAAGCAATTTGTTTACAAAGGCATTTTCTTGACTTTTACCCTATACCCATTCGTCGCCTTTACGCAGTAAGACGTGCAGTGGTTCTATCAGTGTGCTGAGACCCGGTAAGTTACCAAAGTAGTTCAGGACTAGAAACGATCACAGCTCCGTCACGTTCTGTGGCCTCGGTACATTCTCGATTGCCTCTGTCTTCGAATCGGTGGGCCTGATGCCGTCCGCCGCAATTCTTCTCCCCAGGCACTCCACTTCAGGCGCCAGGAAAACGCACTTCGAGCATTTTAACCTGAGCCCCACGCGGTTGAGTCGACTAAGAACCTCCTTCAGGTTCTGCAGATGCTCGACTGTGTCCTGACCTGTAACCAAGATGCCGTTCTGGAAGACCACCGTGTGCGGGACCGACTTCAGTAAGCTTTCCATGTTTCTCTGGAATATCGCCGCGGCTGATCGAATCCCAAACGGGCATCTGTTGTAAATGAAGAGACCTTTGTGCGAGTTGATGCAGGTGAGGCCTTTCGATGATTCCTCCAGCTCCTGCGTCATGTAGGCCAAGGTCAAGTCCAGCTCCGTGAACGTCTTTCCTCCCGCCAGCGTCGCAAAAAGGCTGTCTGTCTTTGGTAGTGGGTATTGATCCTGCAGGGAGAAACGATTTATAGTTACTTTGTAATCACCACAGAGTCTGAAGGTGCCATCTCCCTTGAGGACTGGAACATTTAGACTGGCCCACTCGTTGAATTCAATCGGTGAAATGATGCCCTCTCGTTGCAACCGGTACAGCTTGATCTCCACCCTCTCTCTCGCCTTGTGATGGATGGGTTGCACCCCCGGAATTAGGTGGATCTGCACTTTTGCTCCTTGGAACTTACGGATGCCTGGTTCGAACAGCGAGGGGAACTTTCTTAAGACCTGGGCACACGAAGTATCGTCAACGGACGAGAGTGCTTGGACGTCGTCCCAGTTCCAGCGTATCTTTCCCAGCCAGCTCCTGCCGAGCAGCGTGGGACCATCGCCCGGTAGTAGCTTGTGCACCGCTCCATCGTAGGAGACCTTTACAGTAGTACTGCTGATTATGGGAATCAATTCCTTTGTGTAAGTTCTCAGTTTAGTGCGAATGGGATTCAGGATTGGCCTTGAGGCCTTGCTGCACCACAATTTATCGAAAGTCTTTTTGCTCATCATGACTGGCTCGCGCCCGTGTCCAGCTCCATGGACACCGGGAGTCCATTTAATTCAGCCTTCAGCATTATCGGGGGACATAGAAACATAGAAACATAGAAAATAGGTGCAGGAGTAGGCCATTCGGCCCCTCGAGCCTGCACCGCCATTCAATGAGTTCATGGCTGAACATGCAACTTCAGTACCCCATTCCTGCTTACTCACCATACCCCTTGATTCCCCTAGTAGTAAGGACTACATCTAACTCCTTTTTGAATATATTTAGTGAATTGGCCTCAACAACTTTCTGTGGTAGAGAATTCCACAGGTTCACCACTCTCTGGGTGAAGAAATTCCTCCTCATCTCAGTCCTAAATGGCTTCCCCCTTATCCTTAGACTGTGTCCCCTGGTTCTGGACTTCCCCAACATTGGGAACATTCTTCCTGCATCTAACCTGTCTAACCCCGTCAGAATTTTAAACGTTTCTATGAGGTCCCCTCTCATTCTTCTGAACTCCAGTGAATACAAGCCCAGTTGATCCAGTCTTTCTTGATGGGTCAGTCCCGCCATCCCGGGAATCAGTCTGGTGAACCTTCGCTGCACTCCTTCAATAGCAAGAATGTCCTTCCTCAGGTTAGGAGACTAAAACTGTACACAATACTCCAGGTGTGGCCTCACCAAGGCCCTGTACAATTGTAGCAACACCTCCCTGCCTCTGTACTCAAATCCCCTCGCTATGAAGGCCAACATGCCATTTGCTTTCTTAACCGCCTGCTGTACCTGCATGCCAACCTTCAATGACTGATGTACCATGACACCCAGGTCTCTTTGCACCTCCAATTTTCCTAATCTGTCACCATTCAGATAATAGTCTGTCTCTCTGTTTTTACCACCAAAGTGGATAACCTCACATTTATCCACATTATACTTCATCTGCCATGCATTTGCCCACTCACCTAACCTATCCAAGTCGCTCTGCAGCCTCATAGCATCCTCCTTGCAGCTCACACTGCCACCCAACTTAGCGTCATCCGCAAATTTGGAGATACTACATTTAATCCCCTCGTCTAAATCATTAATGTACAGTGTAAACAGCTGGGGCCCCAGCACAGAACCTTGCAGTACCCCACTAGTCACTGCCTGCCATTCTGAAAAGTCCCCATTTACTCCTACTCTTTGCTTCCTGTCTGACAACCAGTTCTCAATCCATGTCAGCACACTACCCCCAATCCCATGTGCTTTAACTTTGCACATTAATCTCTTGTGTGGGACCTTGTCGAAAGCCTTCTGAAAGTCCAAATATACCACATCAACTGGTTCTCCCTTGTCCACTCTACTGGAAACATCCTCAAAAAATTCCAGAAGATTTGTCAAGCATGATTTCCCTTTCACAAATCCATGCTGACTTGGACCTATCATATTACCTCTTTCCAAATGCACTGCTATGACATCCTTAATAATTGATTCCATCATTTTACCCACTACCGATGTCAGGCTGACCGGTCTATAATTCCCTGTTTTCTCTCTCCCTCCTTTTTTAAAAAGTGGGGTTACATTGGCTACCCTCCACTCCATAGGAACTGATCCAGAGTCAATGGAATGTTGGAAAATGACTGTCAATGCATCCACTATTTCCAAGGCCACCTCCTTAAGTACTCTGGGATGCAGTCCATCAGGCCCTGGGGATTTATCGGCCTTCAATCCCATCAATTTCCCCAACACAATTTCCCGACTAATAAGGATTTCCCTCAGTTCCTCCTCCTTACTAGACCCTCCGACCCCTTTTATATCCGGAAGGTTGTTTGTGTCCTCCTCAGTGAATACCGAACCAAAGTACTTGTTCAATTGGTCCGCCATTTCTTTGTTCCCCGTTATGACTTCCCCTGATTCTGACTGCAGGGGACCTATGTTTGTCTTTACTAACCTTTTTCTCTTTACATATCTATAGAAATTTTTGCAATCCGTCTTAATGTTCCCTGCAAGCTTCTTCTCGTACTCCATTTTCCCTGCCCTAATCAAACCCTTTGTCCTCCTCTGCTGAGTTCTAAATTTCTCCCAGTCCCCGGGTTCGCTGCTATTTCTGGCCAATTTGTATGCCACTTCCTTGGCTTTAATGCTATCCCTGATTTCCTTTGATAGCCACGGTTAAGCCACCTTTCCTTTTGTATTTTTACGCCAGACAGGAATGTACAATTGTTGTAGTTCATCCATGCGGTCTCTAAATGTCTGCCACTGCCCATCCACAGTCAACCCCTTCAGTATCATTAGCCAATCTATCCTAGCCAATTCACGCCTCATACTTTCAAAGTTACCCTTCTTTAAGTTCTGGACCATGGTCTCTGAATTAACTGTTTCATTCTCCATCCTAATGCAGAATTCCACCATATTATGGTCACTCTTCCACAACGAGATTGCTAATTAATCCTCTCTCATTACACAACACCCAGTCTAAGATGGCCTCCCCCCTAGTTGGTTCCTCGACATATTGGTCTAGAAAACCATCCCTTATGCACTCCAGGAAATCCTCCTCCACCGTATTGCTTCCAGTTTGGTTAACCCAATCTATGTGCATATTAAAGTCACCCATTATAACTGCTGCACCTTTATTGCACGCATCCCTAATTTCATGTTTGATGCCCTCCCCATCATCACTACTACTGTTTGGAGGTCTGTGCACAACTCCCACTAACGTTTTTTGCCCTTTGGTATTCTGCAGCTCTACCCAGATAGATTCCACATCATCCAAGCTAATGTCCTTCCGAACTATTGCCTTAATTTGCTCCTCAACCAGCAATGCTACCCCACCTCCTTTTCCTTTTATTCTATCTTTCCTGAATGTTGAATACCCTTGGATGTTGAGTTCCCAGCCCTGATCATCCTGGAGCCACGTCTCCGTAATCCCAATCACATCATATTTGTTAACATCTATTTGCACAGTTAATTCATCCACCTTATTGCGGATACTCCTTGCATTAAGACACAAAGCCTTCAGGCTTGTTTTTTTAACACCCTTTGTCCTTTTAGAATTTTGCTGTACAGTGGCCCTTTTTGTTCTTTGCCTTGGGTTTCTCTGCCCTCCACTTTTCCTCATCTCCTTTCTGTCTTTTGCTTTTGCCTCCTTTTTTGTTTCCCTCTGTCTCCCTGCATTGGTTCCCATCCCCCTGCCATATTAATTTAAATCCTCCCCAACAGCACTAGCAAACACTCCCCCTAGGACATTGGTTCCGGTCCTGCCCAGGTGCAGACCGTCCGGTTTGTACTGGTCCCACCTCCCCCAGAACCGGTTCCAATGCCCCAGGAATTTGAATCCCTCCCTGCTGCACCACTGCTCAAGCCACGTATTCATCTGCGCTATCCTGCGATTCCTACTCTGACTATCACGTGGCACTGGTAGCAATCCCGAGATTACTACTTTTGAGGTCCTACTTTTTAATATAGCTCCTAGCTTCTTAAATTCGTTTCGTAGGACCTCATCCCTTTTTTTACCTATGTCGTTGGTACCAATGTGTACCACGACAACTGGCTGTTCTCCCTCCCTTTTTAGAATGTCCTGCACCCGCTCCGAGACATCCTTGACCCTTGCACCAGGGAGGCAACATACCATCCTGGAGTCTCGGTTGCGGCCACAGAAACGCCTATCTATTCCCCTCACCATTGAATCCCCAATCACTATTGCTCTCCCACTCTTTTTCCTGTCCTCCTGTGCAGCAGAGCCAGCCATGGTGCCATGAACTTGGCTGCTGCTGCCCTCCCCTGATGAGTCATCCCCCTCAACAGTACCCAAAGCAGTGTATCTGTTTTGCAGGGGGATGACCACATGGGACTCCTGCACTACCTTCCTTGCACTGCTCTTCTTGTTGGTCTTCCATTCCCTATCTGGCTGTGGACCCTTTCCCTGCGGTACGACCAACTCGCTACACGTGATACTCACGTCATACTCAGCATCGTGGATGCTCCAGAGTGAATCCACCCTCAGCTCCAACTCCGCAACGCGGACCGTCAGGAGCTTGAGGTGGATACACTTCCTGCAGATATAGTCGTCAGGGACACTGGTGTCGTCCCTGAGTTCCCACATGGTACAAGAGGAGCATAACACCCGGCCGAGCTCTCCTGCCATGACTTAACCCTTAGATACACTGAAATTGGCAACAACAATGTTAAAAGTTACTCACTGATATAGAAGAGAAAAAAGAAAAACTACTCACCAATCACCAGCCAATCACTTACCCTCTTGGCTGTGACGTCACCTTTTGATTTCTTTCTACTTCTTTTTGCCTTCTCCCTGTAGCTGCACAAGTCACGCCTTTTATAGGCCTCTCCACGCACCTCCTCGACGCTGCTCCCGACTGCCGCCGACGCTGGGCCCCTGACTCCCTGCTGTGCCTTTTATAGGCCTCTCCACGCACCTCCTCGACGCTGCTCCCGACTGCCGCCGACGCTGGGCCCCGGACTCCCTGCTGTGCCTTTTATAGGCCTCTCCATGCACCTCCTCGATGCTGCTCCTGACTGCCGCCGACGCTGGGCCCCTGACTCCCTGCTGTGCCTTTTATAGGCCTCTCCACGCACCTCCTCGACGCTGCTCCCGACTGCCGCCGACACTTTGTAGTAAATGTGTGCACCCCATATACCTCTGCCTCCTCGGTCTGAGGCTCTGGTTCGTCGTGATCTGCTGTGGATCTGTCCTCCTCTGTGGTTTGCAGGATTAGCAGGGTTTGCAGCTTGCCTGCACATATGTTGGAGATGTCCCATTGTTCCACAGCCCTTGCAAACGTATCCTTTGAAGTAGCATTGATGGAAACGATGATCACCCCCGCAGCGCCAACAAGGTGTTAATGGCTTTGCATTCATCATCCTTGATGGTGGACTCTGAGTCATCTGCGGACGTGTAGCTGCAGGCATATGGGGCCTGCCAATTACATTGCGATTTGAAAACAACATCACTTTGTTCACAGTACTTGTAGCAGCACTCGTGTGCTGAGGGATTTGCAATGAACGCCTGGGCTATCGCTATGGCTTTACTCAAGGTTGGGGTCTCTACAGTCAAAAGTTTGCAAAGTATCACTTTATGGCCAATGCCAAGTACGAAGAAGTCCCTGGGCAGGTGCTCAAAATGTCCTTCAAATTCGCAATGTCCTGCAAGGCGTCTCAGCTCGGCGACATAGCTCGCCACTTCCTGGCCTCCAGACATTTTGTAGATGTAGAACCGGTGCCTCGCCATCAGAACGATTTCCTTCGGGTTCAGATGCTCCCAGACCAGTGTGCACAAATCACCGTACGATTTTCTGTGGGTTTCGCTGGAGCAAGCAGATTTTTTATGAGGCCATATGTTGGTGCCCCGCAGACGGTGAGGAGAATCGTCCTTCGTTTGGCAGAATTCCCTTCTCTTTCCAGCTCGTTGGCCACCAAGCATTGGTCGAGTCGCTCCACGAAGGTTTCCCAATCATCTCCCTCCGAAAATTTCTCCAGGATGCCCACAGTTCTCTGCATTGTTGGGTTCATCATCTGTTTCTCATCACCAGTTGTTATGTATGAATAAAGACTCTGACTAGATACTGTGGGCTCAAAGTAAAGTGTGAACTTAGTCTTTTATTGCAGGTCTCCAGAGTGCGTCTCCAGCCTGTGAGGCCTCCTTAAGTACAGAAGCTCCCAAGGGATTGTGGGATCCCTTGGAACTCCAGGGGATGAGTCCTTTAGTGGCTATACAAGGTATTTACAGGTTTACATATATAACAGGCAGCACATTAGATATACCTCTCCTTTTCCTCCTCCCCTGTGATTCTAAACTATGAACTATTATTTAATAATGACTGCAATGGTTGTGGACAACTAAACTTCATATTTTACTGGCAGATCACATTTGCTGTGTAGCTCCAAGTTGCTTTGTGTGGGGGTGAAATTGATTAACGCCCCATTTGGGGGAGGTAACATTTGAGAGGTGGGAAACTTAGCGCCAGACACTAATGTTTCCTCCCTCTTGAAAAATTTTCTTTAAAATTAGTTATAGGTTATTAGTAGCACCTTTCAAATGTTTAAATTTATTTTTGAAAAAATGTTAAAAAATGTTTTACATGATAATTTAATTATATTTTAATTATTTTTAAACATGTAATGATTTACTTTTATTTAACTGGTGTGAATCACTGCAAGTTAATATTCAGGTATAGCAAGCAATTAAGAAAGCAAATGGTATGTTGACCTTTATTACAAGAGGATTTGAGTACAGGTTGAGTGTCTGAAATCCGGACACTTCGAGACCGAGGCCCTTCCGGATTCTGGGTATTTCCGGATTTTGGAGCGTCTTTGCCTGGGCCAAGGTAGGTGGGGTCGGGCAACTGAGGTAAGGGGGCGAGGTCGAGCTGCTGAGAGCCGCGGCGAAGTCGGTCCGCCGAGGTAAGGGCGAGGGGGCAGAGGCGAGGTAAGAGGGTGACAGCTGGCGAGAACCAGGGCGAAGTCGGGCCGGGGCGAGGTTGGGTTGCCGAGGGCCAGGGCGAGGTCGGCCCAAAGTCGGACTGGGGCAAAGTCGGGCCCCAGAGGGCCGGGGAGAGGTCGGGCCGGGACAAGGTCAGGCCACTGAAGTAAGGAGTTGGGGGAGGTCGGGTTGCCGAGGGCCGGGGTGAAGTCGGGCCGCCGAGGACCGGGGTGAGGTTGGGTCACCAAGGCGGGGGAGTCCAGATTTCAGATTATTTTCCGGTTTCCAGATGACCCTGCCACGGATCGGCCCGGTGTCCGGATTCCGGAACATTCCGAATTTTGGAACTCCTGATTTCGGACGCTCAACCTGTCTAAGACTAAAGTTGTCTTACTGCAATTATATAGGGCCCTGGTGAGACCACACCTGGAGTATTGAGTATAGTTTTGGGTCTCCTTACCTAAGGAAGGATATACTTGCTATAGAGGGAGTGCAACGAAGGTTCACCAGACTGATTCCTGGGATGGGGGGATTGTCCTATGAGGAGAGATTGTGTAGACCGGGCCTATATTCTCTATATTAGAAGAATGAGAGGTGATCTCATTGAAACATACAAAATTCTTACAGGGCTTGACAGGGTAGATGCATGGAGGATGATGCTACTGGCTGGGAAGTCTAGAACCAGGGTTCACAGTCTCAGAATAAGGAGTTGGCCATTTAGGACTGAGATGATGAGAAATATCTTTATTCAGAGTGTGGTGAATCTTTGGAATTCTCTACCCCAGAGGGCTGTGGACGCTCAGTCGTTGAGCATATTCAAGACAGAGAGCGATAGATTTTTGGATATTAAGGGAATCAAGGGATATGGGGATAATGCAGGAAACTGAAGTTGAGGTAGAAGATCAGCCATGATCTTACTGAATCTCAGGGGTCGGCCCAATGTTCTAGCCCTGCTTCTATTTCTTATGTTCTTATGTTCTTATGTAATTGTATTTTTTGGGGGGATTCCTATTCACGCTTATGGGAATTTCATACTTAAATGGAATCCCCATAAGCATAATGGGGGCCCCCCTTTTTGATTGGTTGGCCAAGCCCACTTGATCCTAGGAGCGCTTGTGAGCCGCAAATGCCCCTGGAATATGTGGGCCTTCAAGCATGCGTACATGTAGAGGTCCAGGACCGCAAGAGTTTGAACCTCTGGGACCACCAGTGGTTCAGAGGCATTCACCTGTGGGAAGCCTCCGACCACAAATTCAGGCTCAATGGGCTAGAAATTTTAATGCGCCGATTTGGGGCGATAACTTTTGAAATCTCTGAAAAGTATCACCAATCTTTTTTTGCTCCCGGGAAATTCAGCTTTAGTGCTCCAAGAGGGAAGTGGAATGCTAAATCAAGCGCTAACCACGACTCTTAGGGCACTATAGTGTGAGAGCGGGCCGGTAGTGGCAGACGCTGAAAATATGCAGTGTAGTGCTACCAGCATCTCAGGCTCCTTCCCTCGCTTAAAGGGAAGGGTCCAATGATGGTTTACAGCATTTTTCTACTTAGTTCTGAGGGGCCACGGGACCTGCGTGAGTGCCATTACAGGCCCAATCACTCACAGAGAGTGGAGAGCTTAGACATCGCGCAGCAGTGAGGCTTCAAAAACTTTGAGTAGGCACCAGACTGGTGCCAGTGATAAAGCTTGGCCTACCTGAACACGACTGCCTTTAAATATCGCTCCCCAAGTGGACAGCCAAAGTGACAACGCCTCCTCTTGCTGCCGTTGTTGATACCCGGCAATACAGCAGGGGGTGGAAGCCAATTTCACATCCGGGGCAGTAACGGGGCACTGCAGACTTTATGATGTCACGATCTACGGGGCGCCAGAGACAGAGGCGGTGAGTGTTAGCGCCAGCGCAATACCGGCAGCGAAGTTCGCGAGCATCACTGAATTTGCCATGCCAGGTCGGTAACCCCTTATCCCCCCATTACCTCCCCCCTGCAGCCGCTAACGGGAGGCACAAAGCAGCCGAATTTCTCCCCCGTGGCTTTTAAGGAATATCTTAAAGGAGGCAAGAGAGTTAGAGGTGTGGAGAGGTTTAGGAAGGGAATTTCTGAGCTTTGGGCCTAGGCAGCTGAAGGCATAGTGCCAATGGTGAAGGGATGAAAATCGGAGATGCACAAGAGGGTAGAATTGGAGGAGCACAGAGATCTCGGGTGGGGGGGGGGGTAGTGGGTTGTGGCGCTGAAGCGGGTTACAGAGAAAGGGAGGGGAGAGGTATGGAGGGATTTTGAAAACATGAATCAGAATTTTAAAATCGAGGCAGACCAGGAGTCAATGTAGGTCAGCGAGCGCAGGGGTGATGGGTGAATGGGACTTGTTGCAAGTCCTTTGAAAGATAGAAAGACTTTCATTTATATAGCGCCTTTCATGACTACTGACATCCCAAAGCACTTTAAGTGAATGAAGTACTTTTTTCTTTGAAGTACAGTCACTGTTGTAATGTAGGACACATGGCAGCCAATTTGCACACAGCAAACTCCCACAAACAGCAATGTGATAATGACCAGATGTTTTAGTGGTGTCGGTTAAGGGATCGATATTGGCCACCAGGGAAACCTCCCCTGCTCTTCTTTAAAATAGTGCCATGGGATCATTTAAGTCCAACTTAGCGAGCAGACCGGTCTTCAGTTTAACATCTCACCCAAAAGACAGCATCTTCGACAATGCAGTGCTCCCTCAGTAATGCACTAGAGCGTCGATGCAGATTTTTGTGCTCAAGTGTCTGGTGTGGGACCTGAAACCCACAACCTTCTGACTCAGAGGCAAGGGTACTGCCAACTGAACCACGGCTGACACAAAGGGATGGACATAGAAGGATAAAAGTTCCATGATTTCCTTACAGGTTAGTTGGCAACTCTGGCCACTCTACAGAAGTGAATGTTGATGGGAAAATCCCTTCGCAATTGTCCAACTTCCTAGAGCAGTATGCAATGTTCAACCCCATTGAATCTTATCCAATGTTCAACCAATACTACTCTGCAAAAATTGCAAAGTCTGTTTTTTTTCCAAATGTTTGAAAGGGGTTAGTAGTGGACAGATTTTGCAGGTAGATGATAACTAAATACCAAATTTAGTCCTAGAAGACATGTGCTAGATACAAAAGATATTTGATGAAATGGAAAGAGTAATGCAAACAGTATCTGTAACTGGTTGGAACAGACAGAAAAGCGTGGCGGTAATCAATTTACCCTTGTTGACTCCAATAGCAGCACAGACGAAGAGATAGATGAGAGGTGAATTGGGCAGTGTATTGATGGCACTCATCATTAATATGACCTTGGTTTGAGTATCAAGCAGTGTTGGAACAGATGTTAAAGTTAGACACGTCTTGAACTCAGGCATATGTTGAACTCAGATATGTGTTAAACTGAGACACGTGTTGAACTCAGGCACGTGTTGAACTCAGATATGTGTTAAACTGAGACACGTGTTGAACTCAAACACGTTGAATTCAGATAGGTTTTGAACTCAAACACGTCTTGAACTCAAGCACGTGTTAAAGTGAGACACGTGTTAAAGTGAGACACGTGTTGAACTCAGGCACGTGTTGAACTCAGGCACGTTGAACCAAGACATGGGTTGAACTGAGACACGGGTTGAACTAAGACACGGGTTGACCTCAGGCATGTTTTGAAATCAGACACGTTGAACTCAGACACGTGTTGAACTCAAATAAGTGTTGAACTCAGTCAGACACATGTTGAACACAAACACATATTGAACTCAGACACGTGATGAACTCAGACATGTGTTGAACTCAGACACGAGTTGAACTCAGACACATGTTGAACTCAGACACGAGTTGTACTCAGGCATGTTTTGAAACGAGACATGTGAACTCAGTCACACGTTGACCTCAATCGCGTGTTTAACTGATAGATGTGCTGAACTCAGACACCTGTTGAACGCAAACACATATTGAACTCATATACGTGTTGAACTCAGACTCGTGCCGAACTGAGGCACATGTTGAACTCAGACATGTGTTAAACTCAGAGACGGGTTGATCTGAGACAAGTGTTGAACTCAGACACGTGTTGAACAGGGCATGTGCAGAACAGGGCATGTGTTGAACAGGACATGTGTTGAACAGTACATGTTTTGAACTCAGTCACATTGAACTCAGACACGTTGAACTCAGACACGTTGAACTCCGGCATATGTTGAACCCAGATACGCGTTGAACTCAGTCACATGTTGACATCAGTCACGAGTTTAACTGATAGATGTGTTGAACTCAAACATGTGTTGAACTCAAACACGTGTTGACCTCAGACACGTGTTGACCTCAGACACATGTTAAACTGAGACACATGTTGAACTCAGACACATTGAACTCAGACACGTGTTTAAATTAGACATGCGTTAAATTCAGACAGATGTTGAACTCAAATGTGCTAAAATGAGACACGTGTTGAACTCAGGCACGTTGAACTGAGACACGCGTTGAACTTAGACATGAGTTGAACTCAGGCACATGTTGAACTCAGGCATGTGTTTAAATCAGACATGCGTTAAATTCAGACATATGTTGAACTCAGACACGTGTTAAATTCAGAGACGTGTTGAACTGAGACATGTGTTGAACTCAGGCACGTGTGGAACTCAGGCACGTGTGGAACTCAGGCATGTTGAACTGAGACGCATTGCACTCAGCCACGTGTTGCCTGACATCAGTTGTGGGGAAAATGTTGGAATCAATCATTAAGGATGAAATCGCAACGCATTTGGATAGCAGTGACAGGATTGGACCAAGTCAGCATGGATTTATGAAAGGGAAATCATGCTTGACGAATCTTCTGGAATTTTTTGAGGATGCAACTAGCAGAGTGGACAAGGGAGAACCAGTGGATGTGGTGAATTTTGACTTTCAAAAGGCTTTTGACAAAGTCCCGCACAGGAGATTGTGTACAAAATCAAAGTGCATGGTATTGGGGGTAATGTACTGACGTGGATAGAGAACTGGTTGGCAGACAGGAAGCAGAGAGTTAGGATAAACGGGTCATTTCAGAATGGCAGGCAGTGACTAGTGGAGTGCCGCAGGGCTCAGTGCTGGGTCCTCAGCTCTTTACAATATACATTAATGATTTAGCTGAAGGAATGGAGTGTAATATCGACAAGTTTGCAGATGACACTAAACTGGGTGGCGGTGTGAGCTGTGAGGAGGATGCTGCGAGGCTGCAATGTGTTTTGGACAGGTTAGGTGAATGGGAAAATGCATGGCAGATGCAGTATAATGTGGATAAATGTGAGGTTATCCATTTTGGGGACAAAAACACGAACGCAGAATATTATCTGAATGGCGGAAGATTAGGAAAAGGGGAGGTGCAACGAGACCTGGGTGTCATGGTACATCAATCATTGAAAGTAGGCATGCAGGTACAGCAGGCGGTGAAGAAGGCAAATGGTATGTTGGCCTTCATAGCAAGGGAATTTGAGTATAGGAACAGGGAGGTCTTACTGCAGTTGTACAGGACCTTAGTGAGGCCTCACCTGGAATATTGTGTTCAGTTTTGGTCTCCTAATCTGAGGAAGGACGTTCTTGCTATTGAAGGAGTGCAGCGAAGGTTCACCAGACTGATTCCAGGGATGGCTGGACTGTCATATGAGGAGAGACTGGATCAACTGGGCCTTTATACACTGGAGTTTAGAAGGATGAGAGGGGATCTCGTAGAAACGTATAAGATTCTGACGGGACTGGACAGGCTAGATGCAGGAAGAATGTTCCCGATGTTGGGGAAGTCCAGAACCAGGGGACATAGTCTTAGGATAAGGGGTAGGCCATTTAGGACTGAGATGAGGAGAAACTTCTTTACTCAGAGAGTTGTTAACCTGTGGAATTCCCTGCCGCAGAGAGTTGTTGATGCCAGTTCATTGGATATATTCAAGAGGGAGTTAGATATGACCCTAATGGCTAAGGGGATCAAGGGGTATGGAGAGAAAGCAGGAAAAGGATACTGAGGTGAATGATCACCCATGAACTTATTGAATGGTGGTGCAGGCTCGAAAGGCCGAATGGCCTACTCCTGCACCTACTTTCTATGTTTCTATGTTTCTATGAACTCAGACACATGTTGAACTCAGACACGTGTTGAACTCAGGCACTTTATACTCAGACGCGTGTTGAACGCTGAACTCTGGCACATGTTGAACTCTGGCGCGTGTTGAACTCTGGCGCGTGTTGAACTCAGAGACGTTGAACTCAGAAACTTGTTGAACTCAGACACGTGTTGAACCCGCCCGCTCCCCATAATCCCTTATCCCCTTATTGTTTCAGAAACTGTCTATTTCTGTCTTAAATTTTTTCAATGTCGCAGCTTCCACAGCTCTCTGAGGCAGTGAATTCTACAGATTTACAACCCTATGAGAGAAGAAGTTTCTCCTCATCTCTGTTTTAAATGGTTGGCCCCTTATTCTAAGATCATGTTCTCGTTCTAGTCTCCCCCATCAGTGGAAACATCCTCTCTGCATCCATTTTGTCAAGCCCCCTCATAATCTTATACGTTTCGATCAGATCACCTCTCATTCTTCTGAATTCCAATGAGTAGAGGCCCAACCTACTCAACCTTTCCTCATAAGTCAACCCCCTCATCCCTGGAATCAACCTAGTGAACCTTCTCTGAACTGCCTCCAAAGTAAGTATATCCTTTTGTAAATATGGAAACCAAAACTGCACGCAGTATTCCAGGTGTGGCCTCACCAATACCTTGTGTAGCTGTAGCAAGACTTCCCTGCTTTTATACTCTATCCCCTTCACAATAAAGGCCAAGATACCATAGGCCTTCCTGATCACTTGCTGTACCTGCATACTATCCTTTTGTGTTTCGTACACATGTCCAGGACCCGCTGTCCTGCAGCACTTTGCAATCTTTCTCCATTTAAATAATAACTTGCTCTTTAATTGGTCATGTGATGAAACCTCCAGGAATGCATCCAACCAGAGTTGTCAATCCTAGTTCTACACTGAGTTGTGTCTTTATCCATTAGGCCATCAGGAAAGCAGTAACAGAACTTACTTGGGTCAGCACAGAATTCTTTTAAAATAATATTTACAACTATATCCTTTCTAGCTGTTTATCCTGGGACTCTGTAGTTGGAAGCTTGTGATCTGTCAAACATACATTTCTTTAATAGATAATTAATGTTAACAATTCTATGAAATATTTAATCAATTTTTAGCATTGCCTATGGGCTACATAAGTTATTATATATAGGTAGAGAGGTATCAATGATATCACTGACTTTATCTATTCCAAGTGGAGCTTAATTGATGCTTCTTGGCTGCCACTTGCTGGAAATTCGCAGTAATCGGTTTCCTTCAGACTAGTGTCTGGTTTTCCATGTGGAAAAACTTTCTGCTTCTGCCTTTCTCTTCTTCAAAACCAAGTCAACAGTTTAATCCATCAGAACTCGGTTTATTTATTCAGCTGATGTTGCCTGTCGGCTATATTCCGATAGGTAATGTCGTTTATCAGCAGTCCTAACAAAACAGAGCTGATGGGAGTCTTGCAACAATTCAGGGACAACCAGACTGCTCTCATTGCCTGCGTTGGCACAGTGTCTGTCTATTGCTTGGCTCTCAATGCTGTCTGGCTAAACAATGACTGTAATCGAAGCTACAATATCAGCCCCCACTCAAAACTTTTGCTGACTAGCAAAAATAGTTTTCTGTAACTTCTCTGCAATTGAGTGTTTGCAGATAGGTTGCAGGAACTGTGTTTTAGTAAATAAGCAAACACTGGTAATTAAGGTTGCATGAGTCATTTGCCCTGCACAATCCTGTTTACGGGTATTGCACAATTTTAACACCAGATTTTTATTTAAACACTGGTTGATTATAACAAATATTATCATCATCATCATCATCATAGGCAGTCCCTCGGAATCGAGGAAGACTTGCTTCCACTCTTAAAATGAATCCTTAAGAAAGCAAATGGCATGTTGGCCTTCATAGCAAGGGGATTTGAGTACAGGGGCAGGGAGGTGTTGCTACAGTTGTACAGGGCATTGGTGAGGCCACACCTAGAGTATTGTGTACAGTTTTGGTCTCCTAACCTGAGGAAGGACATTCTTGCTATTGAGGGAGTGCAGCGAAGGTTCACCAGACTGATTCCCGGGATGGCGGGACTGACCTATCAAGAAAGACTGGATCAACTGGGCTTGTATTCACTGGAGTTCAGAAGAATGAGAGGGGACCTCATAGAAACATATAAAATTCTGACGGGGTTAGACAGGTTAGATGCAGGAAGAATGTTCCCAATGTTGGGGAAGTCCAGAACCAGGGGTCACAGTCTAAGGATAAGGGGTAAGCCATTTAGGACCGAGATGCGGAGGAACTTCTTCACCCAGAGAGTGGTGAACCTGTGGAATTCTCTACCACAGAAAGTTGTTGAGGCCAATTCACTAAATATATTCAAAAAGGAGTTAGATGAGGTCCTTACTGCTAGGGGGATCAAGGGGTATGGCGAGAAAGCAGGAATGGGGTACTGAAGTTGAATGTTCAGCCATGAACTCATTGAATGGCGGTGCAGGCTAGAAGGGCCGAATGGCCTACTCCTGCACCTATTTTCTATGTTTCTATGTTTCTATGTTTCTATGGCTGAACAGTCCAATACAAGAAACACAGTCCCTGTCACAGGTGGGACAGATCGTCGTTGAGGGTAAGAGAGAGTGGGACAGGTTTGCCGCACGCTCCTTCCGCTGCCTGCGCTTGATTTCTGCATGCTCTCGGTGATGCGACTCAAGGTGCTCAGCGCCTTCCTAGATACACTTCCTCCACTTAGGGCGATCTTTGGCCAGGGACTCCCAGGTGTCAGTGGGGATGTTGCACTTTATCAGGAAGGCTTTGAGAGTGTCCTTGTAATGTTTCCTCTGCCCACCTTTGGCTCGTTTGCAGTGAAGGAGCTCCGAGTAGAGCGCTTGGTTTGGGAGTCTCGTGTCTTGCATGCAGACAACGTGGCCTGCCCAGTGGAGCTGATCAAGTGTGGTCAGTGCTTCAATGCTGGGGATGATGGCCTGGTCGAGGCCACTAATGTTGGTGTGTTTGTCCTCCCAGGGGATTTGTAGGATCTTGCGGAGACATCGTTGGTGGTATTTCTCCAGCGATTTGAGGTGTCTATTGTACATGGTCCATGTCTCTGTGCCATACAGGAGGACAGGTATTACTACAGCCCTGTACACCATGAGCTTGGTGGCAGATTTGAGGGCCTGGTCTTCGAACACTCTTTTCCTCAGATGGCCGAAGGCTGCACTGGCGCACTGGAGGCGGTGTTGAATCTCGTCGTCAATGTCTTGTAAGGGGTGGTTTGCCGGGGGTCAGCTTTCCCTTCTGACCTTATATGAGCGATTCCGAATCGCTCCCACACCCTTGGTTCTCGACACTGGAATTATGAAGGGACTGTGACAGACTTGGACAGACAATCGGTTTCAAGGTAGGAAGCAGGTATGGCTTTATTGTGTTTAAAAAGAAGTAAAAGGCACACCTTTAATAACACACACAGACCAATACACACTGAGGGGTACAACACATTGAATAAAATGTCAAATTGCAGCCTGTGGGGAAAAGAATACAGCTTAAACTCTAAATGGGGTAAAGAGGAGAATGCAGATACATTTGCACAAGTTATCCCAGCCTCCCTTCTCCAATTCCCCTAACTAACTAAGTTATAGCTCTATGGGTTCAGGGGCCATGCTCACCAATCCCCTTTTTGACAGTTGCTGGTGAATCGTGGTTTCGGGGTTCGCTGCACTTGGCCTTCTAGGCGAGCCATACCCCGGTCGGAGGAGAGGACTTCGGACTGCGTAGTCTTCGGTTGGGGTCCATCCGTTGATGCGGTTTCTTTGGTTTCTTTCTTTGGTAAATTTCTTTGGTTAGGAATAGTTTTAGTTAGTCCCTTTTGGTAATTTCTCACCCGTTGGTCATTCCGAAGTAGATTGTAGAGTGGAAATAAGTGTCGATTCTTCGGTTTTTGCTGAGTTGGTTTTGGTTGGTCGTTTCGCTGGTTGTGGTGGCCCGGGTTGTCAATTTGGTTGCTGACAACCTTCCATTTCGTGGGCCTCGTGCTCGGTCGGTCCTTAATGATTTCTTGTAGTTTCCTTCACTACTCCATTTCTTCACTCCCCACCTCCGGCTGCTTGTGTCTGTCTGTGTTTGTGTCTATGTTCTGCTGTTCGAGTCTATGTCCTGCTTTCTGTGTTCTGCTAGCTTTTTGTTCTGCTAGTTTTGAGTTCTGCTAGTTTTCCTGTGTTCTGCTAGCTTTTAGTTCTGCTCCTCTGCGTGCTGCTCCTTGCTGGTCTTTCCTTGTAAAACTGAGGGATAGATATATTCCAAAAAAAGGCTCCGTTATCTCCAATCAAATCTCTTGGGCTCTGTTTGAACTGTTCTGTCCACTGATTTTCAAATGTCTCCTTTGTCAGCAGTAACTCGATTAGGGTGTGAGAATGTGCTATCACTGGTTTTGCATTGTTTTAGAATTGTCCAGTTTCTTGACCATGATTTCCATTGTGCTTGATTGGGTAATTCGATTATCTCTCAGAGGGTGAATAGCTCCCCCAGACAGTCTGGGGTCTTTAATACACGAATTTGGCCCCATCTCCTGTATTTGGTAACTCTTTTTTTTGCAGCCAAAATGTTGTAGAATCTTAAAATTGATATGTTCCTTCCCATAGATGTTTAGGGGATCTCAAGCTTCTGTAATTTAGGTCCATTTTGAATTCCCTTTCCTATGAGTCCAAACACTGGGGGTGGGGGGTGGTCTCCATGAATGCATCCCCTTTTATCCCCCGCAGGCTTCGTCTGCCCCTTTAAACTCATTTTAAAAGCCCAGAAAGGGATTCTTCTCCTCTGTAGGGGAAAGGTACCTGGAATCTTTGCGAGATATTGATAAATTCTACATTCCCCCCTGTGATACCATATCACTTATGATATCATCTTCGAGGTGAGCAAAGTTCCTGACTCCCAAGAGATAACCTTCCCCATAAATTAGCTAAACTAATACCCAAAATGCATTACACTTATGCAACATCACCATAGATGCACACTTTTCCCTTTACAGGTACAAACTTTTTACATTTATACCCTCCCAGCTTGGAGGGGGTTCAATCACAACAATTGCATTTCAGCACAGTTACATTTCATTTCAGTTATATTATATTCACCAGCATATAGGCAACGTACAACCACATTACAGAAGGAAAAAAAACCTAGATTAAAATTAAACAACATCAATTGGTCTCCTAGTAATGTCTGGATCCTGCCCTTGAGAACTGCTCTCAGGCTGGCTGACACACAAGACAAACTCAAAATAATCACCTAAACATTACTGCAATATTACCTTCAATTCTAAACTAAACCTTAAAATATCCTTAAACTAAAATTAGAGCTATGTACAACCGCCACCTGTCTCCGGGTGGCCTGGTTAGTCCCTGTCAGGCCCATGCCATGTGCGGCCTGATAGCCGCCTGGATGCTAGGGTTTCCCCGCAGCCGGTGAGCTTGAGACCCTTGTGTCTGGGACAGCTCGTTGCTACTGCTCCTGTGAGACCCTCACCGCTGGAGGCGGCTGGCTGGTGGTCCCTATTCTGAGCGGCCTCTGTACTTCTGACCTTCGGCCTTTCCTGTTGGGCTGCCCTTCTCCGAGGGTAGAATCGCTGAGGCTCAGGTGCCGGTGACCACGGTATCTTTGGCCGTGGTGTACGGAGGGTCCTTCTCAGGGCTTGGGTTACTGGGGGTGCGTCCGAATCCCAAACGATGGGTGAGATAGCCCCTCCAGTACTGCAATTCACCGCCCCTATAGGCACGGTTTCTGTACCTGCCACATTCCCTGTGGGCCCTCCACCATCGGGGGCGGCCAACGGAGGGTCCCTGTCCTGAGGACGGTTCACCCCTCCCGGCTGCCCTCTGTGGTTGGCTGACCCTGGGTTGTACAGCTTGCACTGGTTGATGTGGAACCACTTAGTACGGCGGGGCAGCTTTATGGCATAGACAATTGGGCTAGCCTTGTCCACAATGCTGTATGGCCCCATATATAATGCTTCAAAAACCCCGACCCGAGCATAGTTCCTCACCATGACCTGGTCCCCTATCTCCCATTCGTGGTGTTTGCTGGGTTCTAGCAGCAATCGATTACTCTGATGCTGTCTGCCCATGCTACTAGCAGCCTGCCAGTGAATCTGTTTGAGGTGTTCAAACAGGTTCCTGACAAACTGGTCCCAGTTCACCTCTCTGAGCTGACCTTCTGTGAGCACCGGGGCTAGGACATGGGTGGGGGTCCGCATGATCCGGCCAGTCATGAGCTCATATGGGGAATACCCGGTGCTCTTTGACTGGCTAGCTCGGATCCCCATTAGGACCAATGGTAAGACCTCCACCCACTTTTGGGGTGAGTCTCCCGTTTCCTTCCACAGCCTTTCTTTAATGGTGCGGTTTAAACGCTCCACAATACCCAATGACTGTGGATTGTGGGACGTGCCATTTCCCCTCAATGCCGAGCACCTTAAGGGTTGCCTGCATTACCTGCCCGGTGAAATGGCTCCCCTGGTCCGACTCCACATACTGTGGGAGTCCCCACCGGGAGAACACTTTCCTCACTAGAATCTTAGCTGTCCCTAGTGCGGTGGCTGTTCGGCAGGGGAAGGCTTCAACCCATTTTGAGAACACGTCCACCAGGACTAGGCAGTACTTGTAGCCTCCCTGGGCGGTGGGTAGGGGCCCGATGTAGTCAATTTGGATTGACTGCCATGGTCCCTCTACCCTCCTGACATGTCCTAGGGACACCTTTCTTTTCTGGGGGTCAGGGTTGTTCGCACCACACACCAGGCAGTTCGCACAGAACTTGCAGACGTCCTCCCTGAGTCCCGGCCACCATCCTGCCTGTTCCACCCGCTGTCAGGTGGCCTCAGGCCCGGGGTGTCCCGCTCCTGGACCCTCATGGGCCAGTTCTAGGAATTCTCTCTGGTGCTGTTGCGGCACGAACCATTGTCCCCTTTAAACAGCATGCCTTCCTTAATGGTAATGGCTGCTGTGCCGTATGGGCCTTCTACTCTCTCTCCTCTAGCTAGCGCGTTCAGGACAGCTTTCAGGACCGGGTCCTGTACCTGAACTGTTTTTAAGTCCGGGGCCAAAGCTATCCCTGTACTCTCTGCTGCCCTGTTCTTATTCTTGACCGCTGCTATGTGGCCGGTGTAATAGACGTCCCAGAGCTTTCCCATGCGGGCACCTTCTTTGGCCAGTTTGTCAGCCTGTTGGTTTCCCTCTGCATGGGGTTCGGTTTTTGAATGGGCCTTCACCTTATGTATGTAGACCTTTCCCTCTTCCCCCACCGCTGTCATGATTTTCTCCAGCAGGGGCTTGATTGCCAGGGGTCTCCCGTCAGCGGATGTGTATCTGCGACGGGACCAGATAGCCAGGTACTCCGTACATGAATTGCAGGTGAACATACTGTCCGAGCAAATCGTGTACGGGGTAGGGAATTCCTCGGGTGGGTCACCACGTACATTACGGCGGACAGTTCAGCGTGCTGGCTGCTCATGGTGCTGGGGAGCTTGATTGCCAGGGCAATACCTGCCCTTGGGTCATAGACTCCGCACCCAGTGAGTCGTTCGCCAGCAGATACCGTGCTGGACCCGTCCACGTAGATGTCCCGGTCTGTAGGGTGTAACCCCGCCCGAAGGCCAATGTTCACCTCCCATACCCCTTCTATAGAGCACCTGTGGGCTTTCCCTGGATAGATTAGGTTGGCTGCGAGCCTTGGTTCGTGGGGCCTTCTACTCTGAGGTCCATCTGGGAGAGGAGCAGGGTCCAGCAAGCAATGCGGGCACTGCTCACCGTCCCGTCCTTAATCCTCCCATCAAGGAGCATCTGAGTAGGTGTGTGGTGGGTTAGGAGTGTTAGAGGAGACCCTCCCGTGAAGATCAAGGATCTTTTCACTGCCCAATGTGTGGCTAGGAGGTGTCTCTCACAGTTGGAGTACCCCTTCTCCACATCTGTGAGGATCCTGGAGGAGTAAACCACCGGCCTCAGCTGGCCGTGCCGCTCTTGAAGCAGCACTGACTCAAACTGTCCCCGCTGGCTGCCACCTCCAGGAACAACTCCTTTCCTACATCTATCGCTCCCAAGGCTGGTGCGGTCTGCAAGTCCTTCTTGAGCTGATTAAATGCTGCCTCGCAACTCTCATCCCAGTCCCACTCTACACTCTTGTGTAGGAGCCTGAGCAGAGGGGCTGCAGTGGCTGCATAATCCTCAATGAAGCCTCTGCAGTACCCGGTGAGCCCTAGAAAGGATCTTACCCCTGTCACTGTGTTGGGGGCTGGTAACTCCTGTACTGCCTCCCTTCTAGCCTTGTCTATGGCCCTTTCCCCAGCGCGCACAGTCAGCCCCAGGAATTTGACTTCCTTCTGGCCGATCTGTGCTTTCTTGGGGTTTACTTTAAACCCTTCTTCTTTTAGCAGCTCCAGCAGCTCAGCCAGCAGTGGGCCATGCTCCTCCCCCTGATCGGTGAACAGGAGCAGGTCATCCACATACTGCACCAACTGCTGGGGTCTGCTAAAGCCCTTTAAACAGTTCGCCATGTATTGGTGAAAAATGCTGGGACTGTTGTGGAAGCCTTGGGGAAGACAGTTCCACGTGTATTGTTGGCCCTTAAAGATAAAGGCGAACTTGTACTGGTCCTCCCGTTTTAAAGCAATGGACCAGAACCCATTTGAAATATCCAGCACCGTGAAAATGGTCGCAGATGCTGGAATACTCCCTATTAGATCCGCTACGGCTGCTACAGTGGGTGCACAGGCGGGGATATTCTTATTTAGTACTCGATAGTCCACGGTGGCCCTCCATGAGTTGTCCGGTTTCTTAACCGGCCACAGTGGAGAGTTCACATGGGTTGCTATCGATCTTAACACCCCTTGCTCGACCAGTGATCCCAGCGCCGTTGTCAGGTCTGTCTCTGCCTCCCTGGGGAAGTTATATTGCTTTTGTGGTCGGGTCATGGGGTCCCCTACTATATTAACTTCCAACCCCGTTACCCTACCACAGTCATGTTTGTGGGTGGTGAATGCTGCAGGGTGTGCCCGTACATATGCCTGGTACTCCACTGGGGTGTTACTGACCAGTAATTCCAAGTCATAACCCTCCTTTGGCTTCACGGTACACAAGGTTCCCTTGGCCCCTTTTCTGGGATCATCGCCACCTCACCTTCCCTGTCAGTCACTATGGCTCCCCATAGACAATGGTTCCTGAGATCCACTAGGATCTGGTGGCCAATGATAAAATCAGCTCCCAGGATCCCTTTTCCCTTCTGCTCCCATTTCATCAGGACACATTTCCATTTGGTTTTGAGTGTCCCTAACTGAATGGTGAGCGGGATGGAAAACGAACCAGTTTGCTCATTGCCTGTGAACCCCACTAGATTGTACGGGACCCCATTCGATAGAGGTGAGGTAGCCGGGTTATCTGCATATACAAGGGTGCTGGAAGCACCAGTATCTAGCAGGTAGGTCCCTTTCACTTCCTCCACCTCCATCGTAACGCACGGTCTCTTCCAGGCATCGTACTCTGGGGAACACAGGTACACAGGCTGCGCTGGCTCTAGTCATGCATCTGGGTGGGTTGGAGCAGAGGGTTTTACCGTACCGGCTACTGCACTGGTTGCGATAGCTACTGCTCCCTGTCCGTTTATGAGTGTCTGTAGGGCAGCTACGAGTGTCTCATATGAGTCGGGTGTTCCTGCCCCGGCCTTACAGGCTGGGGCTGAAGTGGCCTTTCCCTTAGTCTCTTTCCAGGGGTTTCCACAATCCTTCCTCCAGTGCCCACTTTTCCCACACCCAAAACACTCGCCCCCTTTGTGGGGAGGGTTCCCACCTTCCTGATGCCACTCTCTCTTGCCTTGGCTGGGTTTAATCTCATGGACCCCCCCTTTAGAGGAGGGCTCCTCTGTCCCTCTACTGTTCCGGTAAGCCAGGGTCAACTGCCTGACTACTGTCTCCTCGGTGGTTCTGGGATCTCTTGGATCGAACCAGACCTCGGCTTTTGCCTTTACTCCAGGTAGGCTGTTTGCCACCAGGCTGCGGAGCCAGTGAGCCAGCTCGTTAGGGTTCAGGTGGGCCCGGTCAAGAACCCTACTACAGGCCCTTTCGTAGACCGGCCACAACCTGTCGGCGAAAGCCTGTGGAGTCTTCCCATCGAGCTGCACTGTCTTCTCCACTCGGGAGAAAGGACTCCCGTCGTTCATACCCATGGCCTCTAGAACCTCCTCCTTAACCGTAGCATACGTGTTTCGCCCCTTTCTACTGTCTGCAGAGAGGGAATGGCACAGCTTGGTGTCTAGCGAGAAAAGCAACAGCTTAGCCTGCTCCGAATCATCGCACCCGTTAATATCCCCTGTGTGTTCCACTTCCAGGAAATGTACCGAGGGATCCCCCTGTTGGGTGAGCTTACTTAGGTGGCCTATCATAGCCCTCAGTTTTTGGGTGTCATGGGGGACTATGAAATTGCTTTCTAGGGGTCCTGCTGCTCCATTGGCATCAGGCGGGCCAAACTTCTGCTGCCGGACCGGGTGCATTGACCCTGGTTCCGGCACTTCTTGTATTGGCTCGCCCTCTTCCCCCTGTTGCCAAGCCGAGTTAAAACTCGGGGCTGCCGCTGTTGGTAGTTTGCAATCCTTGCCTGCCCCGCACTCTGGTTGACACCCCTGCTGCCCCGGGCCATTCCTGGGAGCTGCAGGCGGTGACTGAGGGGTTTTTCCTTGCCCAACCAGGTGTTCCTGGGCTAAACCCGGGTTTATCAGGCACACCATGCCTTTAGCCCGGGATAGAGCAAGGTTCAAGCTTTGGATCTGCTGCTGGCAGGGGCCGTGGTCTCCTGCCTCAAATTCCCTGGCACTGGCTACCTTATAGGCTACCTGAATGTCTCTCACCCTCTCCCCGTACTCTTTAACTTGCTTGGCGAGGCAGGAATTCTTTTCCCGCAATGCCAGTTCGCTATTCTTGGCTTCAATAATCTGACACTGTAAAAGGTCCAGTTGGGTTTTGTACCTTTCTTTAGTGAGCTCTCTACTTTCCTTTAACTATCCCACCTCTGTCCACAGCCTTTCCCCGACTGTGGCCCTTGCGCTGGACCTCTCTTCTGCTTGTCTCAATACTTCCTTTAATTTCTCATTCTCCTCATCTAGAAGCCGGATCTGTTGCTGAAGACAAATTAGCCAAATGGCCTTCTCTATCGACCTTTTATGGTCCTTGCTCTTGGTCCATTGAGCTGCAACATCTTCTGGACGCTCAGCATACAATAGATCGAGTACCCAATCCTTCGCCACATTTACCCTCTTAAACACATACGAGGAAATCCCCTCTTCCATTTTGCTTCGTTTTCTGAAACCAGTCTCTCTCTTATCACGTCCCTTGTACCAGTGTCCCATCTGGGTCGCCATTATGTAAGGGGTGGTTTGCTGGGGGTCAGCTTTCCCTTCTGACCTTATATGAGCGGTTCCGAATTGCTCCCACACCCTTGGTTCTAGACACTGGAATTATGAAGGGGCTGTGACAGACTTGGACAGACAATCGGTTTCAAGGTAGGAAGCAGGTATGGCTTTATTGTGTTTAAAAAGAAGTAAAAGGCACACCTTTAATAACACACACAGACCAATACACACTGAGGGGTACAACACATTGAATAAATTGTCCAATTACAGTCTGTGGGGAAAAGAATACAGCTTAAACTCTAAATGGGGTAAAGAGGCGAATGCAGATACATTTACACAAGTTATCCCAGCCTCCCTCCTCCCAATTCCCCTAACTAACGAAGTTATAGCTCTGGGGGGGTTCAGGGGCTATGCTCACCAATCCCTTTAGACAGTTGCCGGTGAATCATGGTTTCGGGGTTCGCTGTACTTGGCCTTCTAGGCGAGCCGTACCCCGGACGGAGGAGAGGACTTCGGACTGCGTAGTCTTCAGTTGGGGTGCGTCCGTTGATGCGCTAAGTTGCGTTTTGGATGTATGGGGTAAATACCCACTTTCTTTGGTTAGGAATAGTTTTAAGAACATAAGAATATAAGAATTAGGAACAGGAGTAGGCCATCTAGCCCCTCGAGCCTGCTCCGCCATTCAACAAGATCATGGCTGATCTGGTCGTGGACTCAGCTCCACTTACCAACCCTCTCCCCGTAACCCTCAATTCCCTTATTGTTGAAAAATCTATCTATCTTTGCCTTGAAAACATTCAATGAGCCAGCCTCAACTGCTTCCTTGGGCAGAGAATTCCACAGATTCACAACCCTCTGGGAGAAGAAATTCTTTCTCAACTCGGTTTTAAATTGGCTCCTCCGTATTTTGAGGCTGTGCCCCTAGTTCCAGTCTCCCCCACCAATAGAAACAACCTCTCTGCCTCTATCTTGTCTATCCCTTTCATGATTTTAAATGTTTCTATAAGATCACCCCTCATCCTTCTGAACTCCAAGGAGTAAAGACCCAGTCTACTCATTCTATCATCATACGGTAACCCCCTCATTTCTCGAATCAGCCTAGTGAATCGTCTCTGTACCCCTTCCAAAGCTAGTATATCCTTCCTTAAGTAAGGTGACCAAAACTGCATGCAGTACTCCAGGTGCAGCCTTACCAATACCTTATGCAGTTGCAGCAACACCTCCCTGCTTTTGTACTCCATCCCTTTCGCAATGAAGGCCAACATTCCATTTGCCTTCCTGATTACCTGCTGCACCTGCAAACTAACCTTTTGGGATTCATGCACAAGGACCCCCAGGTCCCTCTGCACCACAGCATGTTGTAATTTCTCCCCATTCAAATAATATTCCCTTTTACTGTTTTTTTTTCCCAAGGTGGATGACCTCACACTTTCCGACATTGTATTCCATCTGCCAAACCTTAGCCCATTCGCTTAACTTATCCAAATCTCCTTGCAGCCTCTCAAAGTCCTCTACACAACCCGCTTTCCCACTAATCTTAGTGTCATCTGCAAATTTTGTTGCACTACACTCTGTCCCCTCTTCTAGGTCATCGATGTATATTGTAAACAGTTGTGGTCCCAGTACTGATCCCTGTGGCACACCACTAACCACTGATTTCCAACCGGAAAAGAACCTATTTATCCCGACTCTCTGCTTTCTATTGCCAGCCAATTCTCTATCCATGCTAATACATTTCCTCTGACTCCGCGTACCTTTATCTTCTGCAGTAACCTTTTGTGTGGCACCTTATCGAATGCCTTTTGGAAATCTAAATACACCACATCCATCGGTACACCTCTATCCACCATGCTCATTATATCCTCAAAGAATTCCAGTAAGTTAGTTAAACATGATTTCCCTTTCATGAATCCATGCTGCGTCTGCTTGATTGCACTATTCCTATCCAGATACCCCGCTATTTCTTCCTTAATGATAGTTTCAAGCATTTTCCCCACTACAGATGTTAAACTAACCGGCCTATAGTTACCTGCCTTTTGCCTGCCCCCTTTTTTAAACAGAGGCGTTACATTAGCTGCTCTCCAATCCGCTGGTACCTCCCCAGAGTCCAGAGAATTTTGGTAGATTATAACAAATGCATCTGCTATAACTTCCGCCATCTCTTTTAATACCCTGGGATGCATTTCATCAGGACCAGGGGACTTGTCTACCTTCAGTCCCATTAGTCTGTCCAGCACTACCTCCCTAGTGATAGTGATCATCTCAAGGTCCTCCCTTCCCACATTCCTATGACCAGCAATTTTTGGCATGGTTTTTGTGTCTTCCACTGTGAAGACGGAAGCAAAATAATTGTTTAAGGTCTCAGCCATTTCCATATTTCCCATTATTAAATCCCCCTTTTCATCTTCTAAGGGACCAACATTTACTTTAGTCACTCTTTTCCGTTTTATATATCTGTAAAAGCTTTTACTATCTGTTTTTATGTTTTGCGCAAGTTCACCTTTGTAATCTATCTTTCCTTTCTTTATTGCTTTTTTAGTCATTCTTTGCTGTTGCTTAAAATTTTCCCAATTCTCTAGTTTCCCACTAACCTTGGCCACCTTATACGCATTGGTCTTTGATTTGATACTTTCCTTTATTTCCTTGGTTATCCACGGCTGGTTATCTCTTCTCTTGCTGCTCTTCTTTTTCACTGGAATATATTTTTGTTGCGCAGTTTTAGTTAGTCCTTTTTGGTCATTTCTCCCCCGTTGGGTTGTTCAAAAGTAGATTGTAGAGTGGTTGTCAATTTGGTTCCTGACAACCTTCCATTTTGTGCACCTCGTGCTCGGTCGGTCCTTGACGGTTTCTTGTAGTTTCCTTCACTACTCCATTTCTTCACTCCCCTGCTCCAGCTGCTTGTTTCTGTCTGTGTTCAAGTCTGTGCAAGTTACAGTCTGTGTTCTGCTACTTTTAGTTCTGCTAGTTTTGAGTTCTGCTAGTTTTGCTGTGTTCTGCTAGTCTGCGTGCTGCTCCTTGCTGGTCTTTCCTTGTAAAACTGGGGGATAGATATATTCCAAAAAAAGGCTCTGTTATCTCCCATCAAATCTCTTGGGCTCTGTTTGAACTGTTCTGTCCACTGATTTTCAAATGTCTCCTTTGTCAGCAGTAACTCGATTAGGGTGTGAGAATGTGCTATCACTGGTTTTGCATTGTTTTAGAATTGTTCAGTTTCTTGAACATGATTTCCATTGTGCTTGATTGGGTAATTCGATTATCTCTTAGAGGGCGAATAGTTCCCCCAGACAGTCTGGGGTCTTTAATACACAAATTTGGCCCCATCTCCTGTATTTGGTAACTCTTTTTTTTTTTGCGGCCAAAATGTTGTAGAATCTTAAAATTGATATGTTCCTTCCCATAGATGTTTAGGGGATCTCAAGCTTCTGTAATTTAGGTCCATTTTGAATTCCCTTTCCTATGAGTCCAAACACTGGGGGGGTGGTCTCCATGAATGCATCCCCTTTTATTCCCCCGTAGGCTTCGTCTGCCCCTTTAAAAGCCCAGAAAGAGATTCTTCTCCTCTGTAGGGGAAAGGTACCTGGAATCTTTGCGAGATATTGGTAAATTCTACAGTCTGCTCTTGTTGATAAGAGGCACCCGAGATAAGGGAAATGATCCACGTTGTCCAGGGCTGCGCTGTGGATCTTGGTGACTGGGGGGCAGTGCTGTGTGGTGAGGACAGGCTGGTGGAGGACCTTATGCTTACGGATGTTTAGCATAAGGCCCATGCTTTCGTACGCCTCAGTAAATACGTTGACTATGTCCTGGAGTTCAGCCTCTGTATGTGTGCAGACGCAGGTGTCGCCCGTGTACTGTAGCTCGACGACAGAGGATGGGTGACCTTGGACCAGGCTTGGAGAACCACAATATTAAGATACCACTGGATGACATTACATAACGAACCAAAGAAAAAAATATCTGCCTTTTACGACCTCAGGGCCTCCCAAAGTGCTTTACATATTCTTGAAGTGAAGTTACTGTTGTAATGTCGGAAATGCAGCAGCCAAATTGTGCACAGCAAGCTCCCTCAAAACCCACAAAAAGCAATGTGATAATGACCAGAAAATCTGATTTGGTGATGCTGTTTGAAGCTGAACAGCTAGAGGGAAGTTTGCAGGGTTATAATGTTTGTGGCGTGGGCTGAAGGTGATGGCTTCGGTCTTCCCAATGTTTAACTGGAAGAAATTGCTGTGCATCCAAAACTGGATGTCAGCCAAGCAGTCTGACAACACTGAGGCAATGGAGGGGCAGCACGGGCCTGCCCACACTGTGATATGTGTGCGCACTAGGCCCGTGCAGCAGAGCTGGTCTCCAGCCGTCTTGGGTAATCCTTGCCACTGGACCAAGACCTAGCTCTGTCAAGCCCGTGTGGTGGCTGGTGTGCAACGGCCACCACACATTAAAAAATCCACGCACAGACATCTTCCACCCTTCAAGATGTAATTCGGGATCCGGAATATTAGGTCCTTCATTGAAACACCTGTGAACTCATCCCTTTTAAGCATGGAGGCAAGTCATCCTCGTTTCGAGAGACCGTCTATGATGATGAATGGAGGAGTGGTGCTGAATCTTATTGGTGCAGAACACCCAACCATAACATACTAAGGGATAGAAATTGCGTAGCCCCCTATTTGGGCCGTTAACTTTTCAGGAAGCACAAAAGTATTGACGGGTGGTAAAGATTTGATTCTGCCGGGAACATCTGCTTTAGCGCTCTGAGAGGGAAGTGGAGCGCTAAAGGGAGTGAGAGGGATGGCATCAGCAGAGCGCTGAGCAATGTTTGGGGCAGTGCTGTCGGTTTTACAGGCTTCTTCCTTCCCTTAAAGGGAAGGGTCAATGCTGCGTTGATTGAATCCTCAGGCTGTATCTGTTGGGCAACGGCATCTGCGCTACGAGCATAGCAGCCCCCAAGCACTCTAAGAGAGTGCAGGACTGAGCAATTGCAGAGGCAAGGGAAAGCAGGAAGCACCAGAATGGGGACATAAATACATTTTGACCGACCTGACCACTACTGCCTTTAAATATTGCTCCCCAAGCCACCAGCCGAGGTGACAATGCCTCCTGCAGCTGCCGTTATTAATGTCCGTCGATACTGCAGGGGACGGAGGCGAATGTTACATCCAGAGCGGTAATGGGGTGCTGCGCACTGGATAATGTCACGATCTCTGGGGGGGCAAGAGATCGAGGTGGAAAGTGTTCGTGCGAGCGCAAATACCACCAGCGAAGCTCGCGGGCGTCGGTAATTTCGCCATGCCCGGTTAGTAACACCTTAGCATCCTGTTAACCCCCCTCACCCCCGGAATATACTAACAGGAGCTGTAAAACCAGGTCAAATTCTCCCCCTAAAAATCCACTTCCTGTGTCACATCAAATTGTTCAAAATCTGTTTTCAGTCTTCAGGTTTCTCTCAGTAGCTTAAAAGTCTAATGTTGAAAAAAATTTCTGAATATGCCACGTGGTTTTCTACTCACAACTGACCACTCAAATTCTCAGCCTGGTTCAGTTGGCAGCACTCTCATCTCATAGTCAGTCTCTGCAGCAAAGACACTAGGCTGAATGTTGCATTATCAGAGGTACTGTTCATTGGATTAGACATTCAACTGAGACCCTTTCTGGGTACTTCAGGTTACAAATCTCACAACGGTAATGAAGTTCTCCTGATAATCTGGCCAACATTCCTCCATTAGGAAACACCACGGAAAAACTGATTAAGTGGTGGTCCATCTGATTTTATAGGATCTTGCTGAGCTGAAAATCGCTGTGATTATCTATATGACAACCAGGGGATGCAGTTCAAAGTAATTTATTGCCTCAGAAGATATTTCTAGGAAGGTACAAGATGTGCATGAGGTATACTTTCATTATAGAAGTCAATGACAAGGGAAAATCAGACATGAGGTATATTGGTTGGTGTGAATAATGTGTGGGGAGTATAATGTGTGGGGAGTTTAATGTGTGTGGAGTATAATGATAATGTGTGGGGAGTATAATCTGTGGGAGTGTAATGTGTGGGGCATGTAATGTGTGGGGAGTGTAATGTGTGGGGAGTGTAATGTGTGGGGAGTGTAATGGGTGGGGAGTAAAACATAGAAACATAGAAACATAGAAAATAGGTGCAGGAGTAGGCCGTTCGGCCCTTCTAGCCTGCACCGCCATTCAATGAGTTCATGGCTGAACATGCAACTTCAGTACCCCATTCCTGCTTTCTCGCCATACCCCTTGATCCCCCGAGTAGTAAGGACTTCATCTAACTCCTTTTTGAATATATTTAGTGAATTGGCCTCAACAACTTTCTGTGGTAGAGAATTCTACTGGTTCACCACTCTCTGGGTGAAGAAGTTTCTCCTCATCTCGGTCCTAAATGGCTTACCCCTTATCCTTAGACTGTGACCCCTGGTTCTGGACTTCCCCAACATTGGGAACATTCTTCCTGCATCTAACCTGTCTAACCCCGTCAGAATTTTAAACGTTTCTATGAGGTCCCCTCTCATTCTTCTGAACTCCAGTGAATACAAGCCCAGTTGATCCAGTCTTTCTTGATAGGTCAGTCCCACCATCCCGGGAATCAGTCTGGTGAATCTTCGCTGCACTCCCTCAATAGCAAGAATATCCTTCCTCAGGTTAGGAGACCAAAACTGTACACAAAACTCCAGGTGTGGCCTCACCAAGGCCCTGTACAACTGTAGCAACACCTCCCTGCCCCTGTACTCAAATCCCCTTGCTATGAAGGCCAACATGCCATTTGCTTTCTTAACCGCCTGCTGTACCTGCATGCCAACCTTCAATGACTGATGTACCATGACACCCAGGTCTCGTTGCACCTCCCCTTTTCCTAATCTGTCACCATTCAGATAATAGTCTGTCTCTCTGTTTTTACCACAAAAGTGGATAACCTCACATTTATCCACATTATACTTCATCTGCCATGCATTTGCCCACTCACCTAACCTATCCAAGTCACTCTGCAGCCTCATAGCATCCTCCTCGCAGCTCACACTGCCACCCAACTTAATGTCATCCGCAAATTTGGAGATACTACATTTAATCCCCTCGTCTAAATCATTAATGTACAGTGTAAACAGCTGGGGCCCCAGCACAGAACCTTGCGGTACCCCACTAGTCACTGCCTGCCATTCTGAAAAGTCCCCATTTACTCCTACTCTTTGCTTCTTGTCTGACAACCAGTTCTCAATCCATGTCAGTACACTACTCCCAATCCCATGTGCTTTAACTTTGCACATTAATCTCTTGTGTGGGACCTTGTCGAAAGCCTTCTGAAAGTCCAAATATACCACATCAACTGGTTCTCCCTTGTCCACTCTACTGGAAATATCCTCAAAAAATTCCAGAAGATTTGTCAAGCATGATTTCCCTTTCACAAATCTATGCTGACTTGGACCCATCATGTCACCTCTTTCCAAATGCGCTGCTATGACATCCTTAACAATTAATTCCATCATTTTACCCACTACCGATGTCAGGCTGACCAGTCTATAATTCCCTGTTTTCTCTCTCCCTCCTTTTTTAAAAAGTGGGGTTACATTGGTTACCCTCCACTCCATAGGAACTGATCCAGAATCAATGGAATGTTGGAAAATGACTGTCAATGCATCCACTATTTCCAAGGCCACCTCCTTAAGTACTCTGGGATGCAGTCCATCAGGCCCTGGGGATTTATCGGCCTTCAATCCCATCAATTTCCCCAACACAATTTCCCAACTAATAAGGATTTCCATCAGTTCCTCCTCCTTACTAGACCCTCTGACCCCTTTTATATCCGGAAGGTTGTTTGTGTCCTCCTTAGTGAATACCGAACCAAAGTACTTGTTCAATTGGTCCGCCATTTCTTTGTTCCCCGTTATGACTTCCCCTGATTCTGACTGCAGGGGACCTATGTTTGTCTTTACTAACCTTTTTCTCTTTACATATCTATCGAAACTTTTGCAATCCGTCTTAATGTTCCCTGCAAGCTTCTTCTCGTACTCCATTTTCCCTGCCCTAATCAAACCCTTTGTCCTCCTCTGCTGAGTTCTAAATTTCTCCCAGTTCCCGGGTTCACTGCTATTTCTGGCCAATTTGTATGCCACTTCCTTGGCTTTAATGCTATCCCTGATTTCCCTTGATAGCCACGGTTGAGCCACCTTCCCTTTTTTATTTTTACGCCAGACAGGAATGTACAATTGTTGTAGATCATCCATGTGGTCTCTAAATGTTTGCCATTGCCCATCCACAGTCAACCCCTTAAGTATCATTCGCCAATCTATCCTAGCCAATTCACGTCTCATACCTTCAAAGTTCGCCTTCTTTAAGTTCTGGACCATGGTCTCTGAATTAACTGTTTCATTCTCCATCCTAATGCAGAATTCCACCACATTATGGTCACTCTTCCCCAAGGGGCCTTGCACAACGAGATTGCTAATTAATCCTCTCTCATTACACAACACCCAGTCTAAGATGGCCTCCCTCCTAGTTGGTTCCTCGACATATTGGTCTAGAAAACCATCCCTTATGCACTCCAGGAAATCCTTCTCCACCGTATAATGGGTGGTGCGTGTAATGTGTGGGGCGTGTAATGTGTGGGGAGTATAATGGGTGGGGCGTGCAATGTGTGGGGAGTATAATGCATGGGGCGTGTATTTATTCTGAACATAACAAATTGGGCGAGTTGGAGACTCTCCGACACATAAGGGGGAGGAAATTTTGGACAGTTTTATCGTGAATAGAAAGAAAGACTTGCATTTATACAGTGCCTTCAATGACTACTGGACATTTCAAACACTTTACAGCCAATTAAGTACTTTTTGTAGTCACTGTTGTAATGTGGGAATCATGGCAACCAATTTGCACACAAGCAAGCTCCCACAAACAGCAATGTGGTAATGACCAGATAATTTGTTTTTGTTCAGTTGATTGAGGGGTAAATATTGGCCAGGACAACAGGATAACTCCTCTGCTATTCTTTTACGTCCACCTGAGAGAGCAGACAGGACCTCAGTTTAACATCTCATCCGAAAGATGGAACCTCCAACAGTGCAGCACTCCCCCACCACTGCACTGGATTGTCAGCCTAGATTTATGTTTAAAATCCCTGGAGTGGGATTTGAACTCACAACCTACTGACCCAGATGCAATTGTGCTACCAACTGTGTAATGTATGTATTAAACCTCAACAAAATGTAAGACTTGCCACTAGGGGGTACACCTGTGAGAGACTAAAGGTCTTCGATATATGGCCTCCACAAAAATTTGCTGGCACGGGTCAAACCAACGGACAAGCCTTACACAGAGCAGTGTACGCTGGTTAGGGAACACCTCAAGCCAAAGGAGAGTATCTTGATGGTCAGGTATCGCTTTTACACACACCATCGCTCCGAGGACCAGAATGTGGCGAGTTTTGTCGCCGACCTTAGACACCTTGTGGGACAGTGCGAATTTGCAGGACCCTTGGGGAAATGTTGCGGGACATTTTCGTGCTTGGAATTGGCCTCGAGGTCATTCTTAACAAACTGCTGTCTGCCGAATGCCTAGATCTGAGCAAGGCCTTCACGATAACCCAAGCCTTCATATCCATGAGCGATAACACGAAACAGATATCTTCACAGAATCGAAGCTCACCAGCAAGTACTGTGCATAAAATAATGTTTTCAGCAGGCAGAACAGTACAGGGCAGGGTCCTCACGACGGCATAGGCCAGACCTAGGCCTAGAGTGACTCACAGCCCGTCGTGGGGTGTGAATGCGTATCCATTAGCACCATGCTGGTGCTGCGGGGGCAGCCATTGAGCTCATCAATGTTGATTCAAGGCCTATGTGTGCAAGGGCTGTGGAACAATGGGGCACCTCCAGCGAATGTGCAAATGATCTCTGACTCATCACGTGACAGAGTCAGGAGAGGACGACCGATCCAGCGAGGATCATACTGAACGAGCAGGAGAGGCAACTCAACCTGAGTATGAAGAGGAAGTATATGGGATACACACCTTCATCACCAAAAGCCCTCCGATAATGTGAAAAGTTGAACTTAACGGCACTCCAGTCTCCATGGAATTAGTCAATCAGTTATGAGCCAGAACGCATTCAAGAGGCTGTGGGGCGACAAAGCACAACGACCCAAGCTGATCCTGATTCAGGCAAAGCTGCGCACCTACACCAAGGAACTGGTACCAGTTATTGGTAGTGCGGACATAAGAGTATCCCATGAGGGAGCAGTGCACGATTTACCACTGTGGATTGTTTCAGGTGATGGGCCAACACTGCTTGCTAGAAGGTGGATGGGGAAGATACATAGAAACATAGAAAATAGGTGCAGGAGTAGGCCATTCGGCCCTTTGAGTCTGCATCACCTTCAATAAGATCATGGTTGATCATTCCCTCAGTACCCCTTTCCTGCTTTCTCTCCATACCCCTTGATCCCTTTAGCCGTAAGGACCATATCTAACTCCCTCTTGAATATATCCAACAAACTGGCCTCAACAACTCTCTGCAGCAGGGAATTCCTCAGGTTAACAACGCTCTGAGTGAAGAAGTTTCTCCTCATCTCGGTCCTAAATGGCTTACCCCTTATCCTTAGACTGTGTCCCCTGTTTTGGACTTCCCCAACATCGGGAACATTCTTCCTGCATCTAAGCTGTCCAGTCCCGTCAGAATTTTATATGTTTCTATGAGATCACCTCTCATTCTTCTAAACTCCAGTGAATAAAGGCCCAGTCGATCCAGTCACTCCTCATATGTCAGTCCTGCCATCCCTGGAATCAGTCTGGTGAACCTTCAACCTTCGCTGCACTCCCTCACCAGCAAGAATGTCCTTCCTCAGATTAGGAGACCAAAACTGTATTCAATATTCCAGGTGAGGCCTCACCAAGGCCTTGTACAACTGCAGTAAGACCTCCCTGCTCCTATACTCCAATCCCCTAGCTATGAAGGCCAACATGCCATTTGTCTTTTTCACTGCCTGCTGTACCTGCATGTCAACTTTCAATGACTGATGTACCATGACACCCAGGTCTCGTTGCACCTCTCCTTTTACTAATCTGCCGCCATTCAGATAATATTCTGCCCTTGTGTTTTTGCCACCAAAGTGGATAACCTCACATTTAACCACAATATACTGCATCTGCCATGCATTTATCCACTCACCTAACTGTGCAGCCTCTTAGCATCCTCCTCGCAGCTCACACCGCCACCCAGCTTAGTGTCATCTGCAAACTTGGAGATATTACACTTAATTCCTTCATCTAAATCATTGATGTATATTGTAAAGAGCTGGGGTCCCAGCACTGAGCACTGTGACACCCCACTAGTCACTGTCTGCCATTCTGAAAAGGACCTGTTTATCCCGACTCTCTGCTTCCTGTCTGCCAACCGTTCTCTATCCACGTCAATGCATTACCCACAATACCATGTGCTTTAATTTTGCACACCAATCTCTTGTGTGGGACCTTGTCAAAAGCCTTTTGAAAGTCCAAATACACCACATCCACTGGTTCTCCTCTGTCCACTCTATTAGTTACATCCTCAAAAAATTCTAGAAGATTTGTCAAGCAGGATTTTCCTTTCATAAATGGAACTGGGAAAACTTCTGCGTACCTTCTCCAGCGAACGACGTCTCCCCTTCTCAAAGGCTGAGCAAACCCCCACCTTCAGCTGAACCAGGCATCGAAGTGCAGATCCATTTGCAGATCCCCGAGGCACAGGCCGCTAATCACGACCATGAGGAGGTGAAGATCAACCGAGCAGTGGTACAGGCGCGGTACCCACCACCCAAAGCCGACAACCTTTTCACAGCAATGGAAGAGGCTCCAGGTCGACCATACAGAGTGGGACTCCGGCCGAAACGATCCAAATGCGTCTTCCCGACACCAGAGGCCAATTCATTGGGGAGGAAGATCGCGGCAGTCGGCATCACGGATACGGACGAGAGGACGTCCAGACCACGGGACGAGAGAGTGTCCAGACCACGGGAGGTCGCCGCAACGGAATGGAGGAATGTGTCACCCAGCAAGGAAGACAACTGGGTTTGGGGCAAAGGTAAAGGGGCGGCCGCTGAGAAGGCCAGGAACTCACTACATTCTAATAAGTTATTTGCACTATGTAACTCATGTGAGCGGTCTTTCGCGGCCAATGATGTATTATCATATGTGGTCGGGTGTGTTGTACAGCAAGCCAAAGTAGCGGGCGAGCCCCAAATGGTTGAACATGTATCCAATAAATTAACCAAGACAGTAGCCTGTATTCAAGGAACAAAAGAGATGTAGCAAAGAGTGTCCCAAAATGTGCTCGAGTCAGACAAGCTGCCCATCCCACAGTTTTGGGAGAGCAGAGGCACAATTATCGATGCGTTGTTTCGTGAATGTCTAACACTATCTGTGCACTGTAACATGATCCGCTATGGACCAGGCACTGAGAACGGTACTAATGCCCTCAGTTGGCTACCATTTCCCACCACGGCGGGGAAACAGCGCAGCCTGTAGACCCACTCGCGGTCGTGGAAATGCTAGAAAGCGAGGGGTCAACCGTAACGGCCCCCCAGCTTAAGACCTGGACCAATCAGGATCCCACGTTACCGCCTGCCAAAGGTGAACTGCTAGACAGGATGCTGCAACCTATCCGTCGCAAAGACGAAAGGCCCATCCCAACATTGCAAAGTAAGGCAGGGAGGCTACACACTGTCGGTGATCCGGGGCCCCCATACTATGGCCCAGGATCCACGGAAACCACGAGGACTCCCGCCACTATTGAAAGTCTCAAGGCCATTGCGGCCATCCTGGACTTGCTAGACCTTAGGGTCAGCGACAATAGTCTGGAGCAGTCAGCCCAAATCACAAAGCCAAGCACCATGCATGTCACGGTAGACTCCCTACAGACCCAGCTATCCCGGGTGCTACGCAGTCACCAAACAGAATCACTCAGAACCGAGCCGTCCATATGCTATCAGCAGAGAATGCACCATGATCGCACAGCCCCTCCACGCGACATCAGGATAAGTGATGTTTAGATCATGTTCAGGGCCCCAGTCGGGCCGCTAGCACTGCATTAGCCAATAGGGGGACTGGAGTGTATGTGATGAAAACCGAGCGTTTGATTGTGAAACCATGTACCGGGCTAACTCGTAAAGCATTTGGACCAGACCAAACTGCGAACTACAGATAACCAGGAACCACTGTGAAAGGACCTGGCCCCCAGCGACCCACTAACACAATCGACCTCACCGTCAACCACGAGGATGAACCCACCATGTCAGGACTTCAACCCAGGCGATCGACCGGGGACACAGGGCGCCAGATTGCCTCAACTTGCAAATAACTTGTACATTAGACTTTGGGGGGGGGGGAGTGTTGTTATGTATGTATGTAAACCTCACCAAAATGTAAGACTTTCCACCCGGGGGCACACCTGTGGGAGACCTAAGAGTCATCTGTGCACCCTGGGGCAAGCAGGATTCACCATGCTGCTTCTCCACTCTGGAGTCTGAATAAAAAGACCAAGGTCACAGCAGTTTGAGCTTGCAATACAGTCCTGTGGATTTATTCTGAACCTAACAAACTGAGCCACAGCTGACACTGTATGCAGTCACACCCCAGAGGAAACTGTTAGGGAGCTGGACAGTGGTGATTTAGGAGAGGTTGAGAAGGAGATCTTGCAGACACTGGTCCTGTCCAACAGGTACGCTGTACTCGCTACCTGTGAAGACCAGGGGAAAGACTGTGGGGAGGACAGCCACAAAGCAGACCAAGGCACCATGGCTCAGAAGGCTGTCCAAGGGGGGGGGAAGTGCAGAATAGAAATGTGGTAGTGATAGAGGACTCTATAATTAGGGGGATAGATAGCATCCTCTGCAGCCAAGAATGAGAATCCCGAAGAGTGTGTTGCCTACCCTATGCCAGGGTAAAGGATATCTCATGGCGGCTGGAGAGGAACGTGGAAAGTGAAGGAGTAAATCCAGTTGCTGTGGTCCATGTTGGAACAAATGACATAGCTAGGAATAGGGAGGAAGTCCTGCTGAAACAGTATTAGAAGTTAGGCACTAAATTAAAAAGCAGGATCTCGAGATCAATAATCTCTGGATTACTGCCTCAGCCACGTGTAAATTGGCATAGAAGCAGACAGATCAGGAGAATTAACACATGGCTAAAGGGCTGGTATGGGAAAGAGGGGTTCCTTTTCATGGGACACTGGCACCAGTTCTGGGACAGGAAGGAGCTGTACCGATGGGACGGGCTCCTCCTGAACTGGGATCGGACCCGTGTCCTAGTGCAAAGGGTAAATAGGTGTAGGCAAAGGCTTTAGACTAGTAAGATGGGGGAAGGGATCTACAAGAAATGTAACCAGCCTAAATATAAACAAAACAGGAAAAGAGAGCATTGGAAAGAATAAAGTAAGGGAGGATATTGACGGCATGGGAATAAATAGTTATAATACAGGGGCTGGATTTTTGGTTGTCTATAGCCTCAGTTAGCAGCCAAAGATATTAGCTTACCACCTTATGCCATCTCCTGCAGAGAGACCTGCAACCTTACAGTGTAATAGCTTACTGACCAGTTGTGCAGCTTTTAGTGCCCCGATGGAAAATTCAGTAGAGGTTTACCGGGAGCACAAAACGCTAGCGCCTGGCTGCTGACTATCAGCTTGATCATGATGTCAGTCCTGCTGCAACGCCTACCCTTGCGCCCCACTCGCTAAATTAGGTGCGGCCGACTGAAAAAACAGTCGGTACAGGCTCCAGAGTCGTTAACTGGTGGCTACTTAAAGGGATGACGAAGCGCTTCTCTCAGAGGTCACAGTCAGTGCAACGTTTACACAGAGCACAGTGCATGAGCCTCCGAGTTTGCAGCAGCAGACAGACCTAACAGTTCAGCTTGATAACAAGTGAAGTTGAAAACTTTAATGGGTGCATTACTGTGCCATCAGCGTTGCATTCTACATGCTCTGGTAAGGCGGCGTCAAGATAGAAAGGCTGTTGGCCATGTCGGCGACCGACGGATGAGGGCCCCTAGACATAGGGTCAGGAGGCCTTACCCTCCCACAGCTTTACCGGCAGCAACACTCATACCTGGACCTGTCCGAGGAGCAGTGTGTCAGAAGGCAGCATTTCTGAAAGGAGGTTATTGCAGAGATATGCCATCTCCTGCAGGAAGACCTGCAGTCTCACATCGGCACCAGGACTGTGTTGCCCGTCACAGTGAAAGTCACGGTGGCTCTCACCTTCTATGCCTCCGGCTCCTTCCAGGCTGCATCAGGGGATATATGCTGCATCTCACATTTCGTAGCACATCACTGTATCCGTGACGGTAAACAGGCTCTCTACACCCGTCGAATGGATTTCATTAATTTCCCGATGACCAGGGAGAAACAGGATGAGCACGCGTGTGGGTTTGCCAGGATAGTGGGCTTCCCGAGGGTACAAGGAGCAATTGATAGCATGCATGTAGCCTTGCGAGCACCATTCCAGAATACAGAGGTCTTCAGAAACAGAAAGGGATACCACTCCCTAAATGTGCAGCTGATGTGTGACCACACGCAGCGCATCCTCGCTGTCAATGCTCGCTATCCTGGAAGTGCACATGATGCCTTTATCCTGTGGGAGAGCACTGTGCCTCGACTGTTTCAGCCACCACGGCAAGGTCGAGGCTGGCTGCTTGGGGACAAGGGATATAGCCTGGCCATCTGGCTAATGACTCCCCTTCGCAACCCCACCACAGAGCCGGAGGAATGCTGCAATGAGAGCCATGCCGCCATCCGCAACATCATAGAACAGACAATAGGGCTGCTGAAGTAGCGATTCCGATGCCTAGACCACTCTGGAGGCAACCTTCAAAACTCCACTCAACTGATCTCACTATTCATTGTGGTGTGCTGCATACTGCACAACTTGACCATCATGAGGGCCAGGCTTTGCCAGTGGGGATCACAAGCCCACCTCAGGGAGGAGGAGGAGAGGGAGGAAGAGCAACTGGAGCCTGCCGACGCCCCGAATGTCCAGCAATATGACGAAGACCAGCAGCAGCCACGGAGGAGGCAGTGTGCAATGTTGGCAGCGCCAGGGCTATTCGAAGATGGCTCATAAGGGACTGGTTCATTAAATGGAGGGAGCTAAGGGATGCAGCTAATAATAATCGCGCATTGTGCCTCGAAAATGCCACATCTCCGTCACAAGTCCACAGTCATATAAACAGAGGCTGAAGGAGACGGTCAAAGTAACAGTTTATGTTCCTCAAACAACCCCAAAAAAACCCACACCTGCAAATGAAACAAAATGGAGCACCCGTCCCTTCAAAGAACACAAAGGATGATGATATTCATTTCTGCAGAGGTCCCATGGCGAGACATTTGCTCAGTGGGTCTTACACTGGCATTTCCCACCCCTCTGCCTCAACCCCCTCCCTCGCCTACTGCTCCTCCTCAATGTGGCCTCAGTGCCTGCTGCAAGGCCGCTTGAGAGTTGCTCTGTGTCTGAGGGACAGAGGACAGACGGCCTGCGCTGACGCCCTGAACTAGCTGTGGGCCTGGAAGGCCCGGCTGCTGACTGCACCACCTCAGGATAGGTGGCAGCAGTGTGGGATGGCTGGGGTGCAGGCCCTGGTGGGTGTAGAGGCGGACTGGCAGTGACAGGAGCTAGAATGCTGTCATCGTGAGGAATGACAGCACCTTCCATTTCCAGCGGCCGACTGCCACTCCTCTGGGGATTTGCCAGAGCATCAGGAGCAATATGTGCTCCCACAGATTGCTGACCTGCTGCGGCATCGTCTGTTCCCCATCCAACTGTGGGGTAGATAGCGAGGATAGCGGCAGACACTGCTTGCATGGCAGCACTCTGAGACGGTATCAGAGCAGCCTGTGCTTGATACGCTGCAGTCTGAGATTGCATGCCAGCAACCAGTGACTGCATGACATCATGAAGACCTTACGTGGCTCTTATGTCATGGCTGCTGCCACGTCAAGCATGCCACGTGCTATCATCTCTGGGACCCCACTGTTGCTCGTTGAGCCTGCTTCCCGGTTTAGCCGGGCAAGGATGGGCCCAGCGGACTGCTGAGAGGCATGGGCAATGTTGGAGGCGGCCTCCGCCACACTCACAGGAAGTACATCCACGCTCTGTGACACTCTCCCCAATGTACCAATAATCTCACGATGCATCTACATGGACTCTCTGGACATAGCCTCCCAATCCAGGTCCTCATCTGTCTGACTCTGAGCAGGACTCCTGGGCCGACTTACCCTTCGGAGAGCTCTCCCCCTCGCTTCCCCTCGTGCTGCACTTTGCTGCAGGCCACTGGGGCCAGGAACGCCAGGATCTAGGAACCCCAGGAAGGCAGGCTCCTCCACTGAGCTGGTCTTTCTACTCGCTGGCACTGAGGATGGATCCCGCTCTGTCACCGCACACGTCTCCACATCCTCCTCATCCTCCACTGTAAAGTCCTGACCCTGCAGTACAGACTTACACGAGGTACATGCTGAAGTCAAGGTCACTCAGGACCTGCTCCTTTATTTCACAGCTCTCGAGTGCCACACTTGCCTGAGACCTGCCTTTATATACCTGTGTGGAACAGGTATGCAGTCTCTGCTGCAAGTGCACCCCTGGTGGTAAAGTATGCTTGTGGTTACAGGTCATATTTAGTTACAGTCATGTATAGCATGGTAAGATACAGTTATATACAGAAGTGTGAGATACATAACATCACCCTCCCCCAAGGTCTTATTGTCTTTATAGATTCAGTCTCTCAGGTGGTCTACGCTCTCGCGTGGAGCATCTTAGTTGTGGTTCAGTTATTTGCCTTGGTGCCTGTTTTTCTTTCGGTGTGATTGCTGGGATCTCGCCTGGGCTGTCTGTTTCGTTCAGTGTGATTGCTGGTATCTCGCCTGGGCTGTCTGTTGAGACTGCACTTTCCTCAGGTTGTTCCCTCTGTCTGTCCACCAGGTGTGGTGTGAGTTCCACATTGTAGTCTGCCTCTGGTTCTGCAGTGTTGTTGGTGAATCTACTTTTTATTGGTCTACATGCCTCCGGCAGGGTTGGCCATTGTCCATTTGTACAACCAGTATACTGTTTCCTTCCTTGCCTGTTACTGTCCCTGCAAGCCATTTGGGGCCCCTGCCATAGTTTAGCACAAACACTTTGTCCCCTATCTCATTCCACCTCCCCATCGAATTTCGGTCATGGTACTCAGTTAGCTTCCGGCGCTTTGCCTCAACAATTTCATGCATGTCTGGGAGGATTAACGAGAGCCTAGTCTTTAAGGTCCGTTTCATCAATAGTTGCGCGGGGGGAACCCCAGTCAACGGATGCGGACGAGATCTGTATGCCAGCAGCAGTCGCGACAGGCGGCTCTGCAGCGTGGGACCTTGGATTCTGAGCATGCCTTGTTTAATGATCTGCACTGCTCGCTCCGCCTGGCCATTGGAGGCCGGCTTGAACGGTGCCATCTTAACATGACTTAAGCTGTGGTCAACTATAAAATCTTGAAATTCTGCGCTGGTGAAGCATGGACCATTATCACTGACCAATATGTCAGGAATTCCGTGCATTGCAAACATGGTTCTAAGGCTCTCCATAGTGGTGGAGGTGGCGCTCGAGTTTAAAATGGTGCACTCGATCCACTTTGAAAATGCATCGACGACTAAGAGGCGCATTTTGCCCATGAATGGGCCCGCATAGTCTACATGCACCCGCGACCACGGTTTGGTGGGCCAGGGCCAGGTGCTTAGGGGGGCCTCCCTGGAGGCATTACTGAGTTGGGCACAAATGGTGCACCGCCAGACGCAGAACTTCAAGTCCGCGTCAATGCCAGGCCACCAGACGTGGGATCTGGCTATGGCCTTCATAAGGACGATCCCCGGGTGTTCGCGGTGGAGCTCCTGGACAAACGCCTCTCTGCCTAGCAGAGGCATAACTACTCGGTTGCCCCACATCAGGCAGTCTGCCTGTAGTGATAGTTCATGCATGCGCCAATGGAAAGGTTTGATCTCCTCGGGGCAGGCATCGCGAGCCTCTGCCCAGTCACCAGTTAAAACACATCTTTTGACTAAGGATAACGTGGGGTCGCTGGTCGCCAGGCTCTGATTTGGCGAGCCGTCATGGGCGAACCTGTGGATTCAAAGGCATTGATTGCCATGATCATCTCACAGTCCCGTTCGTCGGACCCTTCTGTGGTCGCCAGGGGTAGCCTGCTAAGCGCGTTGGCACAGTTGTCTGTGCCTGGCCTGTGCCTTATTGTGTAGTCGTAAGACGCCAGCATGAGTGCCCACCACTGAATGCGTGCCGAGGCGTTGGCGTTTATTGCCTTGCACTCGGATAGCAGGGACGTGAGGGGTTTGTGGTCGGTTTCTAATGCGAACTTGGCCCCGAAAAGGTGTTGGTGCATCTTTTTGACTCCGTACATGCACGCGAGCGCCTCCTTCTCAACCATACCGTACCCGCGCTCTGCCCGCGAAAGTGACCTGGAGGCATAAGCAATGGGTTGTAATTTACCCGCATCATTGACATGCTGTAAAACGCACCTGACCCCGTACGCTGACGCATCACATGTAAGAACTAGCTTTTCACCTGGGTCAAAAAAGGCTAAAACACTGTTGGAACATAGAAGGTTGCGTGCCTTATTGAAGGCGCGTTCTTGGGTATCCCTCAAAAACCAATCGCACCCCTTTTTGAGTAGCATGTGGAGAGGCTCCAGCAGCATGCTCAAGTTCTGCATAAAGTTCCCAAAGTAATTGAGTAGCTCGAGAAAGGTGCGCATTTCCGAGACATTCCGGGGCCTGGGTGCCAGGCGAATTGATTCGGTTTTGGATTCTGTTGGGCGGATTCCATTAGCGGCAATCCTTCTGCCCAAAAATTCAACCTCCGGCGCGAGAAACAGACACTTGGATTTCTTAACTCTTAGGCCTACCCGATCCAATTGACTTAGTACTTCCTCCAAATTGCGGAGATGGGAGTCGGTGTCCCTGCCCGTGATGAATATGTCATCTTGAAACACAACCGTCCCCGGGATGGACTTGAGCAGACTTTCCATGTTGCGCTGGAATATAGCAGCTGCCGACCTGATGCCGAATGGGCATCGATTGTACATAAAAAGGCCTCGATGTGTGTTGATGGTGGCGAGTAGCTTAGACTCTGTCAGTTCTTGCGTCATAAAGGCAGACGTGAGATCTAGTTTCGAGAAAAGTTTTTCTCCAGCCAACGTAGCAAATAGGTCCTCCGCTCTGGGCAGCGGGTATTGGTCCTGCAGGGAGACTCTGTTTATGGTAGACTTGCAATCCCCACAGATTCGCACGGATCCATCAGGCTTTGTGACGGGGACGATGGGACTTGCCCAGTCACTAAATTCCACGGATGAGATAATGCCTTCCCGCAGAAGCCGGTCCAGTTCGTGTTCAAACTTTTCCCTCATCACATAAGGCACAGCTCTAGCCTTGTGATGGACCGGTCTGGCAGCCTGTGTGATGTAGATTTTAACTTTAGCCCCTTTGAAGGTGCCCACACCTGGCTGAAAGAGATGTTCAAAACAACTTAGAACTGTTGAGCAGGAGGTCCGTTCCTCTGACGACATGGCGTGAACATCGTCCCATTTCCAATTTAGTTTTGCCAGCCAGCTTCTCCCCAACAGGGCTGGGAGATCTCCGGGTCAATCCACAGGGGAAGTCGGTTCACTGCTCCTTTGTGTGTGACTGAGAGCATGGCGCTGCCAAGGACTGGGATGATTTCTTTGGTATAGGTCCTTAGTTTGGTGTCGACCCTTGTGAGTTTTGGTCTATTGCTTTTGTGCGGCCACAGCTGTTCAAATTGTTGGACGCTCATGAGAGATTGACTAGCTCCTGTGTCCAGTTCCATGTTGATGGGTATCCCGTTGAGTAGGACCCTCATCATTATTGGAGGTGTCTTGATGTGAGAACAGTGGACATTGATCGTGTTGACTCGCTGTACCTCGGCGTCCCGGGCACTGTCCCCACCGTCTTCTGGTCCGCTTTCCGACCCTTCCGATTCGTATACCAGCCGAGCTGCTGTTTTTCTGCACATGCGAGCCAGATGCCCTGTGTAGTTGCAGTTTCTGCAAACAGCATGCTGAAATCGACACCCCCTTGTTGAGTGCCTTCCCCCACATCTCCAGCACAGACCGCTTCCATTGTTTCCGAAGGATGAGCTGAATCTGGCTGATCTCTCTTGAGCTTCTCTCAGTCTGTAGTTGATTGCTCGCATTGTGGGTTGATGAGGTGTGAACGGCCGTTCATGTGGCCCTTGATGGCTTCTGGCACCACTGCCTACTGTTGAAGGCCTGCTCTCCTGCCTTTGTCTGTGTGTGGGGGTAGTGGCTTGTTTCACGCTGTGAACCCCTTGTTCCGATGTTTCGTTAGTTGTAGTACCCGCAGTATAGATCAGCCTCGTTTCTTTTTCCCCTGCCAAGAATGTCTGTTCGACCAGTGCTGCTGCCTCTCGGGTCAAGTTCTTGGTCTCTATAAGCTTTCGGAATATGCCTGCGTGGCCTACTCCTTCAATAAAAAAGTCTCTCAGTACTTCTTTCCGTAGTTCAATGGAGAACTCACATAAACTAGCCAGCCTCCGAAGTTCCACCACAAAGTCAGGTATGCTCTGGCCCACACAGCATCTGTAGTTGTAGAACCTGTGTCTGGCCATGTGTAGGCTGCTCGCTGACTTCAGGTGGTCTCTCATCAGTGTGCTCAACTCCTCAAACGACTTGCTTGCTGATTTCTCGGGTGCCAACAGATCCTTCATTAAGGCGTATGTTTTCGAGCCACAGCTGGTCAAGAGATGGGCTCTTCTCTTGTCTTCCTTATCGTTGCCTAACTAGTCTTTGGTTACAAAGCTTTGCTGGAGCCTTTCTATAAAGTCATCCCAATTGTCTCCAGCATTGTATTTCTCATCTGAGCCGTTGGTAGCCATTCTGTGGATTCTGTGATCCCGTAACTCATCGCCACTGTTAAGTCCTGACCCTGCAGTACAGACTTACACAAGGCACATGCTGAAGTCAAGGTCACTCTGGACCTGCTCCTTTATTTCACAGCTCTCGAGTGCCACACTTGCCTGAGACCTGCCTTTATATACCTGTGTGGAACAGGTATGCAGTCTCTGCTGCAAGTGCACCCTTGGTGGTAAAGTATGCTTGTGGTTACAGGTCATATCTAGTTACAGTCATGTATAGCATGGTAAGATACAGTTATATACAGTGAGCTACATGACATCCCCCTCTTGTGATGACGGTGGCTCGCGGGCAGACTGCAGCTTATCTGGCTCATCATTTGTAAGGACAAAGCAATACAAGTCTGGGTAGCAGTTGGGGAGGGGGGAGGAAGGCAAGAAGGAGGGGACATTGTTATTGTGGAGTTTTATGTTGTAAGGCATGTGGGCTCAAGGGTCAGGGATCTCACAGAAAATGTCCATCTCATTCACAAACCGTCACTATCGAGTGGGGGCTCTGCCTCCCCGGCCACTACCACTACAAGTGGTGGGCCCATGAGGGCAGACACTCACTCCTCCACCTCAGGGAGGTCCTGGAGGTCAGGCTCCCCTCCTCCCGTCCACACCTACTCTCGCCTGTTGTAGGCGAGATTGGCCTTCAATGACCAAAACACGAAGTTGTCAGTGGGTCACATGAGTCTGCAGTAAGTGACTCGCTACTAATGTCCCGAGGTGTGAATCTCAGCATCTCAGCCTGTGTGGCAGCGCACAGTGGATGTGTCAAATTTGAGATTTGGGGACAAAGAGCTATGAGTAAGTATGAGGCTAAAGGCCTGTGACCGCATATAAAAGGTGTTGGTGGGTGTCCTCAGGCTGAGTTAGGAGCTAGAAGGTGAAAGACGCTTGGGTGGATAGGGCATTTCTGGTAAGGCGATAGAGAGCTTTTAGGGTGTCTCCAGCAATGAGAAGCATGGCATGGTACTGTCATGTATCTCACATTATTGTATATAACTCTATCTTACCATGTTACACATGACTGTAACTGGATATGACCTGCAACAATAAGCATACCTTCCCACCAGGGGTGCACTTGCAGGAGACACTCCATACCTGTCCCACTGAGGTATATAAAGGGAGGTCTCAGGCAAATGCAGCACTGGAGAGCTGGAATTAAAGGTGCAAGTCCTGAGTGACCTTGACTTCAGCATGCTTCTTGTGTAAGTCAGTACATTAGAGTCAGGACTTAACAGTGGCGACGAGTTACGGGATCACAGAATCCACAGAATGGCTACCAACAGCTCAGATGAGAAATACAATGCTGGAGACAATTGGGATGACTTTATTGAAAGGCTCCAGCAAAGCTTTGTGACCAAAGACTGTCTGGGCGACGATAAGGCAGACAAGAGAAGAGCCCATCTCTTGACCAGCTGTGGCTCGAAAACATACGCTTTAATGAAAGACCTGCTGGCACCCGAGAAACCAGCAAGCAAGTCATTTGAGGAGTTGAGCACACTGGTGAGAGACCACCTGAAGCCAGCGAGCAGCCGACACATGGCCAGACACAGGTTCTACAAGAACAGATGCTGTGTGGGCCAAAGCATATCAACTTCGTGGCGGAACTTCGGAGGCTGGCTAGTTCATGTAAGTTCCCCGATGAACTAAGGAGAGAAGAACTGAGAGTCTTTTTTATTGAAGGAATAGGCCACGCAGACATATTTCGAAAGCTTATAGAGACAAAGAACTTGAATCTAGAGACAGCAGCACTGGTCGCACAGACATTCTTGGCAGGCGAAGAAGAAACGAGGCTGATCTATACTTCAGGTACAACAACCAACGAGGCATCGGAAAAAGGGGTTCACATTGTGAAACAAACTGCTACCGCCACACACAGACAAAGGCAGGACAGCAGGCCTTCAACAGCAGACAGTGGCGCCAGAAGCCATCAAAATCAAGGGCCAAATGAACGGCCGATCACACCTCATCAACCCACAATGCGAGCAATCAACAACAGATTGAGAGAAGCTCTAGGGAGATCAGCCAGGCGCAGCTCATCCTTCGGAAACAATGGAAACGGTCTGTGTTGGAGATGTGGGGGAAGGCACTCAACCAGGGTGTGTCGATTTCAGCATGCCGTTTGCAGAAACTGCAACTACACAGGGCATTTGGCTCGCATGCGCAGAAAAACAGCAGCTCGGCTGGTATACGAATCTGAAGGGTCGGAAAGCGGACCAGAAGACAGTTGGAACAGTGCAAGGGACACTGAGGTACAGCGGGTTAACACGATCAATGTCCACTGTTCTTACACCAAGACGCCTCCAATTAAGATGAGGGTTCTAATCAACGGGACACCCGTCAACATGGAACTAGACACGAGGGCCAGTCAATCCCTCATGAACGTTCAACAATTTGAACAGCTGTGGCCGCACAAAAGCAATAGACCAAAACTCACAAAGATCGACACCAAACTAAGGTCCTATACTAAAGAAATCGTCCCAGTCCTTGGCAGCGCCATGCTCTCAGTCACACACAAAGGGATGGTGCACTGACTTTCCCTGTGGATTGTCCCCAGGGATTTCCCAGCCCTGTTGGGGAGAAGCTGGCAAGCGGAACTTAATTGGAAATGGGATGATGTTCACACCATGTCATCAGAGGATCGGACCTCCTGCTCAACAGTGCTAAGCCATTTTGAACATCTCTTTCAGCCAGCTGTGGGCACCTTCGAAGGGGCTAAAGTTAAAATCTACATCAAACAGAATGCCAGACCGGTCCATCACAAGGCTAGAGCTGTGCCTTATGTGATGAGGGAAAAGATTGAAAACGAACTGGACCGGCTTCTGCGGGAAGGCATAATTTCTCCCGTGGAATTCAGCGACTGGGCAAGCACCATCGTCCCCGTCATGAAGCCTGATTACAAGTCTACCATATACAGAGTCTCCCTACAGGACCAATACCCACTGCCCAGAGTGGAGGACCTATTTGCCATGTTGGCTGGAGGAAAACATTTCTCGAAACTTGACCTCACATCTGCGTATATGACGCAAGAACTGACCGAAGAGTCTAAGCTACTCACCACCATCAACACACATCGAGGCCTTTTTATGTACAATCGATGCCCATTCGGCATCAGGTCGGCAGCTGCTATATTCCAGTGCAACATGGAAAGTCTGCTCAAGTCCATCCCGGGGACGGTTGTGTTTCAAGATGACATACTCATCACGGGCAGGGACACCGACTCCCATCGCCGCAATTTGGAGGAAGAACTAAATTGATTGGATCGGGTAGGCCTAAGAGTTAAGAAATCCAAGTGTCTGTTTCTCGCGTCCGAGGTTGAATTTTTGGGCAGAAGGATTGCCGCTGATGGAATCCGCCCAACAGAATCCAAAGCCGAAGCGATTCGCCTGGCACCCTGGCCCCGGAATGTCTCGGAACTGCGCGCCTTTCTCGGGCTACTCAATTACTTTGGGAACTTTATGCAGAACTTGAGCACGCTGCTGGAGCCTCTCCACATGCTACTCAGAAAGGGGTGCGAATTGGTTTTGGGGGGACGCCCAAGAACGCGCCTTCAATAAGGCATGCAACCTTCTATGTTCCAACAGTGTTTTAGCCTTTTTTGACCCAGATAAAAAGTTAGTTCTTACGTGTGATGCGTCAGCGTATGGGGTCGGGTGCGTTTTACAGCATGTCAATGATGCGGGTAAATTTCAGCCCGTTGCTTATGCCTCCAGGTCACTTTCGCGGGCGGAGCGCAGGTACGGTATGGTGGAGAAGGAGGCGCTCGCGTGCGTGTACGGTGTCAAAAAGATGCACCAATACCTTTTCGGGGCCAAGTTTGCATTAGAAACCGACCACAAACCCCTCACGTCCCTACTATCCGAGTGCAAGGCAATCAACGGCAACGCCTCGGCGCGCATTCAGCAGTGGGCACTCATGCTGGCGGCTTACGACTACATGATAAGGCACAGACCAGGCACAGACAACTGTGCTGACGCGCTTAGCAGGCTACCCCTGGCGACCACAGAAGGGTCCGACGAACAGGACTGTGAGATGGTCATGGCAATCAATGCCTTTGAATCCACAGGTTCGCCCATGACGGCTCGCCAAATCAGAGCCTGGACGACCAGCGACCCCACATTATCTCTAGTTAAAAAATGCGTTTTAACCGGTGACTGGGCAGAGGCTCGCGATGTCTGCCCCGAGGAGGTCAAACCCTTCCATAGGCACATGCATGAACTCTCACTACAGGCAGACTGCCTGATGTGGGGCAGCCGAGTAGTTATGCCCTTACGAGGCAGGGAGGCGTTTGTCCAGGAGCTCCATCGTGAGCACCCGGGGATCGTCCTTATGAAGGCCTTAGCCAGATCTCATGTCTGGTGGCCTGGCATTGACGCGGACTTGGAGCCCTGCGTCCGTCGGTGCACCATTTGTGCCCAACACAGTAATGCCACCAGGGAGGCCCCCCTAAGCCCCTGGCCCACCAAACCATGGTAGAGTGTGCATGTAGACTATGCGGGCCCATTCATGGGCAAAATGTTCCTCGTAGTCGTTGATGCATTTTCAAAATGGATCGAGTGCACCATTCTGAACTCGAGCACCACCTCCACCACTGTGGAGAGCCTTAGAACCATGTTTGTAACACACGGCATTCCTGACAAATTGGTCAGTGATAATGGTCCGTGCTTCACCAGCGCAGAATTTCATGATTTTATAGTTGACCACGGCTTAAGTCATGTTAAGACGGCAACTTTCAAGCCGGCCTCCAATGGCCAGGCGGAGCGAGCAGTGCAGATCATTAAACAAGGCATGCTCAGAATCCAAGGTCCCATGCTGCAGAGCCGCCTGTCGCGACTGCTGCTGGCATACAGATCTCGTCTGCATTCATTGACTGGGGTTCCCCCGCGCAACTATTGATGAAACGAACCTTAAAGACCAGGCTCTCGTTAATCCTCCCAGACATGCATGAAATTGTTGAGGATAAGCGTCAAAAGCTAACTGAGTACCATGACCAAAATTCGACGGGGAGGTGGAATGAGATAGGGGACAAAGTGTTTGTGCTAAACTATGGCCGGGGTCCCAAATGGCTTGCAGGGACAGTAACAAACAAAGAGGGAAACAGGCTACTGATTGTACAAATGGACAATGGCCAAACCTGCCGGAGGCATGTAGACCAAGTAGAAAGTAGATTCACTGATAACACTGAAGAGCAAGAGGCAGACTACAATGTGGAACGCACACCACACCTGGTGGACAGACAGAGGGAACAACCTGAGGAAAGGGCAGTCTCAACAGACAGCCCAGGCGAGATACCAGCAATCACACCGAACGAAAAACAGGCACCGAGGCAAACAACTGAACCACAACTAAGACGCTCCACGCAAGAGCACAGACCACCTGAGAGACTGAATCTATAAAGGCAATAAGACCTTGGGGGAAGGTGATGTCATGTATCTCACATTACTATATATAACTGTATCTTACCATGCTACACATGACTGTAACTGGATATGACCTGTAACAATAAGCATACCTTACCACCAGGGGTGCACTTGCAGGAGACACTCCATACCTGTCCCACTGAGGTATATAAAGGGAGGTCTCAGGCAAGTACAGCACTGGAGAGCTGGAATTAAAGGTGCAGGTCCTGAGTGACCTTAGACTTCAGCATGTGTCTCGTGTAAGTCAGTGCATTAGAGTCAGGACTTAACAGGTACACATAGAGAAGGAGTAGGCACTACAAAGCCTTTACATTGTGTAAGACTGTGAGGCTCACATGAACGCATTGCAAGGTTAATGTAAAGGGTATTCACCCTGAAGACCCTAGTGAGATTGGTGTATTTCTTGTGACATTGAGTCGCTGTCATGGCCACCATATCGCAGGCTGAGACATGCTGGGCCACCTCACTCCACAGTCTCCTGAATACCCGTGGCGATGGCCTTAGTCCCCTTCCAAGCTGTAGGGTATTGTTGCGGCTCTCTGCAATCTCCAACAAGGCTTCAAGGGACGTGGCAGAGAAGCAGTGCACTCTCTGCCTTCCTCCTTGCTCCTCCATTTTCCTGCGCTCAGGTCAGTGAGGAGGTGGAGTTGCACATACGCATACTTACCTTGCTGAGCCTTTGAGACTCGGCTTTTCCCAGGATCTGAATCGGACTTCTGTGCATACGCAATGGTTCGGCAAAATTTAGCACCAGCATTTTCGTTAGCGCCCCCCAGGTCAGGTATGCAACAGTTGATTTAGCGCCTCATTCAGCTCTTTGTTCAATTCCAGGCCAGGAGGTGCAAACTTTTTCAAGATGCTAAAATTACTGCTTGGCCTGGGTTAACAGAGGTGTGACTGAATTTCCACCCCTACGAGTTTAAAAAGTGAGAGGAAATCCTGTTAAAAATCAATTAAACTGCCTGTACAGTAATGAACACAATGTCTGCAATAAAACAGGGGAACTGGAGGCAATCATGCATTGCGAGGAACAAGACATAGTAGGGATTACTGTGATATGGTACAGAAAAATCAAGACTGGGAATTAAACATTGCAGGGTATAACATATTTAGAAAAGATAGCGATGGAAAAAGGGGAGGTGGAGTAGCTGTAATTATTGAGGATAACATCAAAGCAGCAGAAAAAAGTGGAGCTATCAGCAAGACAAAAATAAAATCCATATGGATAGAAATAAAAGATAATAAAAGATCAATCAAACTAATAGACATAGTCTACAGACCACCCAATAGTGGAAGGGAGGTGGAGGAAGAAATATGCAAACAAATTAGGGAAATGAGTAAAAAACATAGAATAATAATAATGGAGGATTTCAACTATCCTGATATTAATTGGATAGAAGAGGTAGGTAAAGGGGATAAGGGAATAGAGATCCTACAATATGTACAGGATTGCTTTCTAACCCAATATGTAAAAAGCCCAACGAGGAAGGATTCACTATTGGATCTAGTAATGGGGAATGAACCAGAGAAGATAAGAGAAGTAAAATAGGGGAACATCTAGGCAATAGTGACCATAATATGATGGTAATTGAGAAGCAATTAAGTATGGCAAAAACCAAGAGAAAAGCTGATTTTGGGGATCAAGGGATATGGAGAGAAAGCAGGAAAGGGGTACTGAGGGAGTGATCAGCCATGATCTTATTGAATGGCGGTGCAGGCTCGAAGTGCCGAATGGCCTACACCTGCACCTATTTTCTATGTTTCTATGTTTCTATGAGGGGCTGAGAATAGAACTATTGGAAAATAAAATGAGCAACAATATTGGCGAACAACGATGTAGAACAGCAATGGGAAACATTTAAAACGGTGTTCAACAGAGTGCACAATATATTCGGCTAAAAGGAAAGAACAAACTAATCACTAATGAGACACCATGGATGAATAAAGCCATACGGGAACAAGTGAGGGTAAGGAAATAGGCATACATTAAGTACATGGACAGCAGGGGAGTGCATGATAAGGGCAAATACAAAGAGATTAGGAGAGAAGTCAAAAAAAACAATTAGGAAGGCAAAGAGGAACTAAGAAATTAAATTATCAAGGAACATAAAACAAAATAGTAAAATATTTTACAGGCACATCAATAAAAAAAAGGAAGGTTGTGATAGGAATAGAGCCGTTAAGGGATTTATAGGATAATACCACAGCTAACAATACAGAGATGGCAGAAATATTAAATAAATATTTTGCTTCAGAATTTACCAATACGTTAGGATAGGTGGCCATGAGATTGTATGATCAGATTAGTAATGAGGTAAGTGCATTTAAAATAAAAAGAGGGGATATATGAAAGATAATCAAGCTCAAAGAGGATATATCCCCTGGTCCAAATGGGTTACATTTATAAATTTTAAAATAATCTGGGGAAGAGATAGCAGAGACATTTTTACACATATTTAATAATTTGTTAAAAAAGGTGCAGTGCCAGAGCACTGGCAGATAGTTAACATAATACTTATATTTAACATGGGGGATAGAACATGTCGAAGGAACTAGAGACTAGTCAGCTTAACATCGGTGGTAGGAAAAATAATGGAATGCCTACTAAAGGAGAAAATAGAAGAACATCTTGAAACCAGATATATAATACAGAATAGTCAGCATGAATTTCAAAAGGGAAGGTCATGCTTGACCAAACGCATTACATTTTTGAAAAGATAACAGAGAGAGCAGACAATGGTAATGCAGTAGATGTAATTTATCTAGATTTTCAAAAGGCCTTCGATATGGTACCCCATAATAGACTGATGAACAAGGTCAAAGAATGCAGAGTCAGAGGACAAGTAGCAGAATGAATAACTAGCTGGATTCAAGACAGAAAGCAGAGAGTTGGTGCAATGTATGCACCTGTGAGTGTGAGTAAGCTCACAGATTTGTAGAGCTGTTGGAGGTGTGGCCAAATCATTTGGAGCAGTGAGCAGTGAAGGAAAGAGCTCTTGCTTTTGCTCCTGCCTGGAGGCCTTGAAACCCTGTGTATACACCCCAGGAAGAGGAGGAAGGGACCTACTACATTTCAACATCCTGAGGGAGAGGAGGAGAGCAGAACATACTACAACACTACTGCTGCAGAGAGTTGGAGAGAGGGGGAAAGAACAATAACAACAACTTGGAAAACATCATCTTGTGTGGAAAGAGGGAGAGTCATCAACATCTACAAGTGGGTGTACATTGGTGCACTCCCCAAAAGACTTTGTTTTATCGATGGGGGGAGGAAAGAAGATTACATCGAGGACCGGAACATCGCGGGGTGTGTGTATGTGTGGAAGTGTGTGTGTGGGGTTCTTGCTAAAAACTAGGTCCCACACACCACTAAAGCACCCCTCCCCCATTGCCTGGCCTGGGTTAGCTGGAGTTACCAGGCTGAAGACTCGTTTAACCAATTAATTAACATTGTTGGGAGTGCTGTGCCTGGGTAGCTCCAGCTATCCCGGGTGAAGACATCTTCTCCCCCAACCCGAAGACCATCTATAAGACTTTGTTTTGTGTTTACCATCTGGGGGATGCACCCCTGCAACACCCAACCAGCACTGTGAGGGGAGATCTGCCCTCAGAGCTTCCCTCTCTCCCACCCCCCTCTCTCCCCTCTCTCTCTGAGAGCCCCTTTCTCTTCTTAAATTAAGAATCATTATTTACTAAGACAACTGAGCAGAGGGAGGAAGGCCCCTCCCCAAATTGTTAAGCAGGGGAGAGGTGTGCCTCTTTAAGAGCTCTCTCTGCTCTAATACTAACAAGGCCAATTAAGACCATTCAGGCCTGTGACTTTGGGGTGAGTGTAGCCCTTAAAGGGACCCATAATGGCGACCCCATCTACGCCAGTGGCAGGGCCAGCGAGGACTTATGCGCAGGTGGTGTACACAGCCACGGCGCCTCCTGCTCCTACTGCTGCCCTGCCACCATTTAAATTAATTACCAAAAAGCACGGGGTCAAAAGCTACACTCACCCCAATATGAGCATTGAGGAGTGCGTGCAGGCAATGGCTGGGGCAGTCGGCCCCTCAGCCATTGTCACAGCCTCCAAAATGTCCGGAAAGGCTGTGTTCTTCCTGGGGTCGGAGCGGGCAGTGTCCCTGGCCCTTGAAAAGGGGCTCACGGTGGGCAGGACGTTCCTGCCGGTGGACTCTCTCTCTCTCTCTCTCTCTCTCTCTCTCTCTCTCTCTCTCTCTCGAGGCCACTGCGCAGAGGGTCATCATTTCTAACGTCCCGCCCTTTGTTCCCGCTGAGCTCCTCCTCTCCCATCCACATCAACTGGGGGAGATAAGGTCGGCGATTAACGCCATAACACTCGGCCTCAGGGAGGCCAGCCTCCGTCACGTGTTCTCCTTCTGCCGCCAGCTTTTTGTGTGGCTGGCGCGGGAGGAGACGACGGAGGGATCGTTCAATGTGGTGCACGAGGGGACTGCCTAACGCGTCTTCTGGACGTCGGACAGCGTGCGGTGCCTGTAGGGAGGTGGGGCACGAACGCAAGAACTGCCCCGCCTCCAAGGCCGTCAAAACACGAAAGGCGGCCAAGGCTGGTGCCGCTGCCACTCCTCCCCCAGTAGCGCCCGCGTGCCGGGTGCCGTAGGTACGCAGGCATAAGAACATAACATAAGAACATAAGAATTAGGAACAGGAGTAGGCCATCTAGCCCCTCGAGCCTGCTCCGCCATTCAACAAGATCATGGCTGATCTGACCGTGGACTCAGCTCCACTAACCCGCCCACTCCCCATAACCCTTAATTCCCTTATTGGTTAAAAATCTATCTATCTGTGATTTGAATACATTCAATGAGCTAGCCTCAACTGCTTCCTTGGGCAGAGAATTCCACAGATTCACAACTCTCTGGGAGAAGAAATTCCTTCTCAACTCGGTTTTAAATTGGCTCCCCCGTATTTTGAGGCTTTGCCCCCTAGTTCTAGTCTCCCCGACCAGTGGAAACAACCTCTCTGCCTCTATTTTGTCTATCCCTTTCATGATTTTAAATGTTTCTATAAGATCACCCCTCATCCTTCTGAACTCCAACGAGTAAAGACCCAGTCTACTCAATCTATCATCATAAGGTAACCCCCTCATCTCCGGAATCAGCCGAGTGAATCGTTTCTGTACCCCCTCCAAAGCCAGTATATCCTTCCTTAAGTAAGGTGACCAAAACTACACGCAGTACTCCAGGTGCTGCCTCACCAATATCCTATACGGTTGCAGCAGGACCTCCCTGCTTTTGTACTCCATCCCTCTCGCAATGATGGCCAACATTCCATTCGCCTTCCTGATTACCTGCTGCACCTGCAAACTAACTTTTTGGGATTCATGCACAAGGACCCCCAGGTCCCTCTGCACCACAGCATGTTGTAATTTCTCCCCATTCAAATAATATTTCCATTTACTGTTTTTTTTCCCAAGGTGGATGACCTCACACTTTTTGACATTGTATTCCATCTGCCAAACGTTAGCCCATTCGCTTAAACTATCTAAATCTCTTTGCAGCCTCTCTGTGTCCTCTACACAACCAGCTTTCCCACTAATCTTTGTCTTCACCGCCTCCAGCGGGGGGGGGGAGGGAGTGTGTCCTGTTGGAAGGAAGGCGCGGCGAAAATACAAACACCTCGAGGCGGGTCCCCTCAATGTGCCAGATAGCCCTATCACCGCGCTCGGCCCACCCGTCACCAGCGAGCGCGGGGTATCCCGAACCCGTGTCCGAGCCCTTGACTAATACCGCAGAGGAGCTCGGGCGCGGCCAAGAAAAATCAAAGGTGGAGAGGAGCCGGAGGCCTCAGCAGACATGGGGGTCTCCCTGCCTCCGTGCCCTCCCAGATATAAAAGGAGGCACTGCTCCAATGAGGCGGAGGAGGAACAACATCCCTCCGCGGAGGAGTCGGTGCCCGCCGCGTGTCCTGCGTCCCCCAGCAGCGCACCAAAACAGCGCCGTAGGCGGGGGGAATCTGTCCCTGGGGAGGGTGAGACAGTCGAGGCTGCCCAGCCTCTGCCTCCCGGGGATAGGGAAGAAGATCTGCCTGTTGCGGGGGGCGCGGGGCCGCCGGAAGAATGCGTCGCGACCAGGTCGAGCGAAAAGGCCGAACCTGAGCCCGCCCAGCCATTAACCAACATCCCCCGGGACTTGCTCGACCCGGCAGAAACAGAACAACAAATTAATGTTTTTATAGAACCTACACCCACTGGGGCAGGGGGTGGTGGCTGGGAGGGGGAAGAATCCCAACCTTCGCCCCTAACTTTGGAGCCGGGGGACTTGGAGGATTTAGAACGGTTCTGCGCCCCGGTTTCTCCGTGTTCCCCGGTGCCTGGGGTGGAGGGGGACCCCCTTCCGCTGCCGCTTCCTGACCCGACAACATTAGAAAAAGAGCCCAGGGGGGACTCCTCTGCCAATGATCCTGGGGGTGGGATCGGGGCAGAGCCAGGGCCGGATGGAGTGGCCGGGCCGTTTGCCGTACCTCGTGCGGGCCGGCTGCTGGTGGCGACCTCCCAGAGGGGGACCGGGATTCGGTGGAGGACGCGGGAGAGGATCTGGAGTTCATCGCCAGTGAGGCGGTGGATCTCCTCGTGCCCGCCGCTGAGTCCCCCCTCATTCCTGTAAAGGAACTCCGAGACTTTTTGGTCCACAGCCAGGGTCGTTGCAACCGAGCCCATCGGGCCCTGGAAAAATGATCCGAGCCGGCGCTCCTCATCACGTCCGTCCGCGCCGCCACTAAAACCATGGCCGCGGGCGGGCCCTTATCAAAGGCGCAAAGCCTTGAGCTGCGCCGGTTCAAAACATTCCTCGCTGGGCTGCTGAGGGAGTGGAGGTCAACAAACGACTCCACTCCCCCCCCACAATAGGTTAAGGTAGAGGTTGCACTATGCTTTTGTCATGAAGATAACCATAACCAGCCTCAACATCAACGGCGGCAGAGAGGCATGCCGTAGATTTAACAATTTTTCGCTCCTGCGGGAGGGGAAATATGCGATGTGCTTCGTACAAGAAACGCACACCATTCCGGGAGATGAAGCCACATGGCTCCTGGAATGGTAAGGAGAGGTCCGCATGAGCCACCTCACTACCACTTCTTGTGGGGTGGCTATCTTGCTGGCCCCGCATTTTCAGCCGGAGATCTTGGGGGCCGAGGAGCCCGTGCCAGGCCGCTTGCTGCACGTGACAGTTCGCCTGGGGGACGTGCCGCTCCATCTCATGAACGTGTACGCTCCTCAGCCCGGCCCGCAGCAGACGCGCTTCTTCGAAGAAGTGTCCACTCTTCTTGGCTCCATCGTCATCGGCGACTACATTGTCCTCGGTGGGAGTGGGGGGATTTTAACTGCACCCTCGAGGCGAGGGACCGCTCCGGTGCCCCGCAGAGCATGATGGCGATTGAGAAGTTGAGGGACCTGGTCGGGTCCTTCGACATGGTGGACGTCTGTCAAAATCTCCATCCCGACTCCAGCGCCTGGAAGAGGATGGTCTAGAGTTGACCGCCTTTACGTGTCTCGGGCGTACGTTTCCTGCGTCCCGGCGGCCTCCATGCGGCCGGTGCCGTGTTCGGACCACCACCTGGTGTGGGCGGAGCTCGCTTCGCTCCGCGCGAGGACGGGGTCCGCGTACTGGCACTTTAACAACCGGCTGCTGGAGGACGTGCGGTTCCAGGACTCGTTCCGTCGATTCTGGTCCGACTGGAGAAGGAAGCAGGGGGGCTTCCCCTCCTTGAGGCTATGGTGGGACGTGGGCAAGGCTCACGTCCGCGTCTTCTGTCAAGAGTACGCGAGGGGGTCGACCAAGAGGCGGGCGGCCAGAGTCGGGCGCCTAGAAAAAGAGGTGCTCGACCTGGAAGCCCGTCTCGGTCAAGTCGTCCAGGACCCGGCCCTGCGGACGGTGTACGAAGCGAAGAAGGCCGCGCTGAAGGACCTGCAGCTCGTCGGGTCCCGAGGCGCGTTCGTGAGGTCGCGGATCCGGTTCCTGCGGGATCTGGACCGCGGCTCCCCCTTCTTCTACTCGCTGGAAAAAAGGCAGAGTGTCCGTAAGCAGCTCTTGACGCTGCTGGCCGACGACGGCTCTCTCGTCTCGGATCCGGAGGGCGTCAACAACAGGGTCCGTGAATATTACGGGGCTCTGTTCTCTCCGGATCCGTCCAGCGAGGAAGCGCGTAGAGTTTTGTGGGAGGACCTGCCGAAGGTCAGCCCGGAGGGCGCCGAAAATCTGGAAGCTCCGCTAAGCCTGGCGGAGCTGACCGGTGCCCTCGCCCGGCTCTCGAGGGGAAAATCCCCGGGGCTGGACGGGCTGACCGTGGAGTTCCACAGGGCGTTCTGGGACGTCCTGGGGAGCGACTACGCGCGGGTCCTGGGGGAAAGTCTGGCGACCGGGGAGATGCCCCTCTCTTGGCGCAGGGCAGTCATCGTCCTGCTGCCTAAGAAGGGCGATCTCCGCCTCCTTAAGAACTGGCGCCCGGTCTCCCTCCTCAGCACGGACTACAAAATCTTCGCCAGGGCGATGTCTGCTCGCCTTGGTGCCGTGCTGGACCACATGATTCACCCCGACCAGTCATACACGGTCCCGGGCCGGACGATCCACGACAACATCCATCTGGTCCGGGACCTCATCCATTGCTCCCAGGAGGCTGGTCTGTCGGTCGCCTTCCTATCCCTCGACCAAGAGAAGGCGTTCGACAGGGTGGATCACGACTATCTGCTCGGAACTCTGCGCGCTTTCGGGTTCGGGACGCATTTCGTCGCCCGGATCCGACTTTTGTACTCCGCCGCGGAGTGTCTGATTAAGGTTAACGGGTCCTTGACGGCGCCCCTTCGCTTTAGGAGAGGGGTGCGCCAGGGATGCCCCATGTCCGGCCAGTTATACGCCGTTTGCGTGGAGCCTTTCCTGCGCCTCTTGCGGACGAGGTTGACGGGACTGGCTCTGCAAGGGCCGGGCGTGGAGGTCGTCCTCTCGGCTTACGCCGATGACGTGCTCCTCGCGGTAGAGGATCCCGCTGACCTGCGGAGGATGCGTGAGTGCCAGGAGATTTACTCGGCCGCGTCCTCCGCCAGGATCAACTGGGAGAAATGTTCCGGACTCCTGGTGGGTCAGTGGCGGGTGGACTCCCTGCCGGAGGAGCTCAGGCCTTTTGCCTGGAGCACGACCCATCTCCTCTATCTGGGAGTCTACCTTAGCCCCGACGAGGAAGCCTGGCCGGCGAACTGGCAGGAGCTGGAGGCCAAGGTCGCCGCTCGCCTAGGGCGCTGGACAGGACTGCTCCGAGTGCTGTCCTACAGGGGTCGAGCGCTAGTCATAAACCAGCTGGTGGCCGCAATGCTGTGGTACCGGCTGGTCACTTTGACCCCTCCCCCTGCGTTTGTCGCCAAGATACAGAAGAAGCTGGTGGACTTCTTCTGGAACAACAGGAAGCACTGGGTCTCTGTCACGGTCTTGAGTCTCCCGCTTGAGGAGGGCGGTCAGTCGTTGGTGTGCGTCAGCGCCCAGCTCGCGACTTTCCGTCTTCAGACCCTGCAGAGATACCTTTACGTCGAGCCCCCTCCTAGGTGGTGTGCTCTGGCGAGGTATTTCTTCCGCCAGCAGCTCGACCTCAATTATGACACGCAGCTCCTGTTTGTGAACTTGGGGGGTGCCAGGACCGCCCTCCGGGAGCTGCCTGTCTTTTACAGGGAACTCATAAGGGTCTGGAACAAAGTCTCCACCAAGCGCAGCTCTCCGCCGGCTGGAGTGGCGGCCGTCCTGCAGGAACCGCTGCTCGGGAATCCGTACCTCCACGGCCGAGGCTTCATGTGGCGGTCGGAAGAGAGGGCTGTGGCTGGTGAGGTGACCAGGGTCAGGGACCTGCTCGATGGCGGAGGAGCGGGCTGGATGGCGCCAGTCACGCTGGCGCGGCGCCTAAATTCTGCCAACGTCCGCCGCGCGGCCGATGCCATCGAGTCGCTAAAAACAGCTCTGGGCCCTGACTCCGTTAGGTGTATCGAGGAGGCTCAAGCACGTGGGGAGATCCCGTCCGAACTGACCCCCGTCCGGACGGAATTCCTCATCGGCGCCAAACCCCGGAACCTCCCTCGGGGACCGGCGCCTCACAACTTGAGCCGCCTCGGGGAAATCCCCTCCGTGCCTTTCAGTTCCGCGCGGAGGGGTTTCCTGTACGGGCTGCTCCTGCACACCCTCAACTTTGCCATCCTCGCCGGCCGTCCGGACACGCCATGGCGTACCATCTTGCCGTCCGGAGGAGGCGGGGGTCCCCGATGGAGGGCACTCTACGCAGGGGTCCTCCCACTATTCATCGGGGACTTGGCCTGGAGGGTGGTGCACGGAGCAGTGCCGTGCAACAAATTTTTAAGCCGGTTCACGGACTCCCAAGCCGCCTGCAATTTCTGCGGTCTGGAGGAGTCCGTGTTCCATGTTTTTATTGAATGCACAAGGTTGCAGCCCCTGTTCCACTATTTGAAGGGGCTGCTCCTGAAATTCTGGCTGCACTTCAGTCCCACTCTCCTGATCTTTGGGCACCCTGTGCGGAGGGGAGCGGGTAGGTCCGAGGGCCTCCTCGTAGGACTGCTCCTGGGCACGGCCAAGGGTGCCATCAGCCGGTCCAGGCAGCGGGCGGTCGAGGGGGTCGTTCAACCTGACTGCCTGCCTCTCTTCCGCTCTTACATCCGATCCAGGGTGTCCTTGGAGATGGAGCACGCGGTGTCCACCGGTACGCTCGCGGCCTTCCGCGAGAGGTGGGCACCGGAGGGACTGGAGTGCATCATCACGCCCGGCAACCAAATTTTAATTTGATTTTACGTTTTAAAGTTTAATTTGTTTTAATTGCCGGTGTTTTTAGTGTCCCCCTCTCCTTTTATAGGGGGCACTGGAAAAATGTGATTTTAGCGCCAAAAAAAAAAAAAAAAAAAAAAAAAAAAAAAAAAAAAAAAAAAGGGGCTTGAAAATGTCTGCTGTGTCACCCAGGTCGGGTGGCACAGTTTAATGTTGTTTATGTTTTGCAGGTAGACTCCTAAAAGAATTTCATGCACAAGGACCCCCAGGTCCCTCTGCACCACAGCATGTTGTAATTTCTCCCCATTCAAATAATATTTCCATTTACTGTTTTTTTTCCCAAGGTGGATGACCTCACACTTTTTGACATTGTATTCCATCTGCCAAACGTTAGCCCATTCGCTTAAACTATCTAAATCTCTTTGCAGCCTCTCTGTGTCCTCTACACAACCAGCTTTCCCACTAATCTTTGTCTTCACCGCCTCCAGCGGGGGGGGGGAGGGAGTGTGTCCTGTTGGAAGGAAGGCGCGGCGAAAATACAAACACCTCGAGGCGGGTCCCCTCAATGTGCCAGATAGCCCTATCACCGCGCTCGGCCCACCCGTCACCAGCGAGCGCGGGGTATCCCGAACCCGTGTCCGAGCCCTTGACTAATACCGCAGAGGAGCTCGGGCGCGGCCAAGAAAAATCAAAGGTGGAGAGGAGCCGGAGGCCTCAGCAGACATGGGGGTCTCCCTGCCTCCGTGCCCTCCCAGATATAAAAGGAGGCACTGCTCCAATGAGGCGGAGGAGGAACAACATCCCTCCGCGGAGGAGTCGGTGCCCGCCGCGTGTCCTGCGTCCCCCAGCAGCGCACCAAAACAGCGCCGTAGGCGGGGGGAATCTGTCCCTGGGGAGGGTGAGACAGTCGAGGCTGCCCAGCCTCTGCCTCCCGGGGATAGGGAAGAAGATCTGCCTGTTGCGGGGGGCGCGGGGCCGCCGGAAGAATGCGTCGCGACCAGGTCGAGCGAAAAGGCCGAACCTGAGCCCGCCCAGCCATTAACCAACATCCCCCGGGACTTGCTCGACCCGGCAGAAACAGAACAACAAATTAATGTTTTTATAGAACCTACACCCACTGGGGCAGGGGGTGGTGGCTGGGAGGGGGAAGAATCCCAACCTTCGCCCCTAACTTTGGAGCCGGGGGACTTGGAGGATTTAGAACGGTTCTGCGCCCCGGTTTCTCCGTGTTCCCCGGTGCCTGGGGTGGAGGGGGACCCCCTTCCGCTGCCGCTTCCTGACCCGACAACATTAGAAAAAGAGCCCAGGGGGGACTCCTCTGCCAATGATCCTGGGGGTGGGATCGGGGCAGAGCCAGGGCCGGATGGAGTGGCCGGGCCGTTTGCCGTACCTCGTGCGGGCCGGCTGCTGGTGGCGACCTCCCAGAGGGGGACCGGGATTCGGTGGAGGACGCGGGAGAGGATCTGGAGTTCATCGCCAGTGAGGCGGTGGATCTCCTCGTGCCCGCCGCTGAGTCCCCCCTCATTCCTGTAAAGGAACTCCGAGACTTTTTGGTCCACAGCCAGGGTCGTTGCAACCGAGCCCATCGGGCCCTGGAAAAATGATCCGAGCCGGCGCTCCTCATCACGTCCGTCCGCGCCGCCACTAAAACCATGGCCGCGGGCGGGCCCTTATCAAAGGCGCAAAGCCTTGAGCTGCGCCGGTTCAAAAGATTCCTCGCTGGGCTGCTGAGGGAGTGGAGGTCAACAAACGACTCCACTCCCCCCCCACAATAGGTTAAGGTAGAGGTTGCACTATGCTTTTGTCATGAAGATAACCATAACCAGCCTCAACATCAACGGCGGCAGAGAGGCATGCCGTAGATTTAACAATTTTTCGCTCCTGCGGGAGGGGAAATATGCGATGTGCTTCGTACAAGAAACGCACACCATTCCGGGAGATGAAGCCACATGGCTCCTGGAATGGTAAGGAGAGGTCCGCATGAGCCACCTCACTACCACTTCTTGTGGGGTGGCTATCTTGCTGGCCCCGCATTTTCAGCCGGAGATCTTGGGGGCCGAGGAGCCCGTGCCAGGCCGCTTGCTGCACGTGACAGTTCGCCTGGGGGACGTGCCGCTCCATCTCATGAACGTGTACGCTCCTCAGCCCGGCCCGCAGCAGACGCGCTTCTTCGAAGAAGTGTCCACTCTTCTTGGCTCCATCGACATCGGCGACTACATTGTCCTCGGTGGGAGTGGGGGGATTTTAACTGCACCCTCGAGGCGAGGGACCGCTCCGGTGCCCCGCAGAGCATGATGGCGATTGAGAAGTTGAGGGACCTGGTCGGGTCCTTCGACATGGTGGACGTCTGTCAAAATCTCCATCCCGACTCCAGCGCCTGGAAGAGGATGGTCCAGAATCGACCGCCTTTACGTGTCTCGGGCGTACGTCTCCTGCGTTCCGGCGGCCTCCATGCGGCCGGCGCCGTGCTCGGACCACCACCTGGTGTGGGCGGAGCTCACTTCGCTCTGTGCAAGGACTGGGTCTGTGTACTGGCTTTTTTACAACCTGCTGCTGGAGGACGACCGGTTCAAGGACTCGTTCCGTCGTTTCGGGGACGACTGGAGAAGGAAGCAGGGGGGCTTCTCCTCCTTGAGGCTATGGTGGGACATGGGCAAGGCTCACGTTAGTGCCTTCTGTCAAGAATATGCGAGGGGGTCGACCAAGAGGCGGGTGGCCGGGTTGAGCGCCTAGCAGAAGAGGTGCTCGACCTGGAATCCTGTCTCGATCAAGTCGTCCAGGACCCGGCCCTGCGGACGGTGTACGAAGCGAAGAAGGCCGCGCTGAAGGACCTGCAGTTCGTCAGGTCTCGAGGCACGTTCGTGAGGTCGCGGATCCGGTTCCTGTGGGATCTGGACCGCGGCTCCCACTTCTTCTACTCGCTGGAAAAAAGACAGGGGGTTCGTAAGCAGCTCTTGATGCTGCTGGCTGACAACTGGTCTCTCGTCTCAGATCCGGAGGGCATCAGCAACAGGGCCCGAGACTATTACGGGGCCCTATTCTCTCCGGAGCCGTCCACCGAGGAAGCGAGTAGAGTTTTGTGGGAGGACCTGCCAAAGGTCGGCCCGGAGGACGCTGAAAATCTGGAAGCTCCGCTAAGCCTGGCGGAGCTGACCGGCGCCATCGCCCGGCTCTCGAGGGGAAAAGCTCCGGGGCTGGACGGGCTGACCGTGGAGTTCCACAGGGCATTCCTGGATGTCTTGGGGGGCGACTACGCGCGGGTCCTGGGGGAAAGTCTGGCGACCGGGGAGATGCCCCTCTCTTGGCGCAGGGCAGTCATCGTCCTGCTGCCTAAGAAGGGCGATCTCCGCCTAATTAAGGACTGGTGCCTGGTCTCCTTCCTCAGCACGGACTATAAAATCTTTGCCAGGGTGATGTCACCAAATCAAATTGCGGTTCACCAACAGCTACGAACAACCCGAAGAGGACACCACCAACTTTGACCCTCCAACACACACACACACACACACACGTGGCAACTGCCATCATAGTTGACCACGAAATCGAACTCATCATCCCCAGCAGCCCAGCAAGGCTGGCTGCCCAACAGTCCAATGAAGAACTGACCAACCCAACCACACCAGTATTTGTACCGAGACGATCGACAAGGGAGCGCAAAGCCCCCGATCGTCTCAACTTGTAAATAAGTACACTATTGACTTCAAGGGGGAGTGATGTTATGTATTTAACCCCTTGTAACCTGCATCACAACTGACCACCAGAGGGCCTATCTGTTGGAGTTCCAATGGATCCCAGCATCTGTTGGGAGCACAGCACAGTATATAAGCAGGCCACCCACGAGGTACCTGCACTCTGGAGCCTTAATAAAGGAGCTAAGGCCACACTTGTTCATTACACACAGTTTGAGAAACATAGAAACAGAGAAACATAGAAAATAGATGCAGGAGTAGGCCATTTGGTCCTTCAAGACTGCACCACCATTCAATAAGATCATGGCTGATCCTTCCCTCAGTACCCCTTTCCTGCTTTCTCTCCATACCCCTTGATCCCTATAGTACTCAGTCTGACCATTTATTATGAGTGTAACAGAGTCCATGATCGGAGCAGCCAAGATCATATTAAATGGTGGAGCAGGCTGGAGGGGCTGTACGGCCTACTCCTGCTCCTATTTCTTGTGAATATACCTTCTGCCATCTCTAATCTGCAGCATGTGCGTCGTGATCAAGATAGGCTGAGAAATTACAGGCCCCATTACAATAACAATCAGTATTATACCTATTGTTCACAAACAATAAATTTACCTACTAAAACAAATAAAATAAATTCAATTCGTCCACAGTATGATAAAATGTTTGTTCCGGTTTTCAAATCACCTTAAAATAACTCCAGAGTAATCAAAACTCCGCAGAAGTTGAAGCAGAATTTATTTTGAAAAGTCCTCCGATTTACAAAATGGCACTGGGTTAAGATCAGGTGAGGGCAATTTTTTCTCAGCGTTTGTTTCGGCGAGCGATATTTTCAGCGATATGTGGGCGAGATACCGAAAGTAACACTCGGCAATATTATGGACGTTAGTTTCCATTTTTCTGACGTTTACGGGGGAAAAAAAATGGGCGGCGGTATTATTACTTCTTGGCGTTAACTATATGCCGAAAGTAACGCTGGATGATAAGTGAGCGATAAGTGGGCATAAGTTTCCATTTTTTGGCTAAATGGGCGATATCCTGGCGTTATACCTCATCTCAGTGTTAAAATGGACGTTAAGTGGGCGGTAGCGATGCAAAACTTATGGAAAGTCTAACCCAATAAAACTCCAGCCAGTTGGGTTCAGGGGATCCACGATGAGGCAGGTGGTTGTGAGCTTGGTGGAAGAACTTGTAATGTGTAGTGTGATTATTAAACTTTGCTAATCCTGCTACAACTACAGTGAGAGTGAGAGTGAACCCAGGACCCTGTGAGAGGAGGAGGAAGAAAGGCTGCCTTCTAGGTACATCTACAGGGAGACTGAGAGCATCTTGGATGAGGAGGAGGCCTGTTGCCTGGAGAGGGGCGAGGAGGGAGAGCTGCCAATACTTCTGTTACTGCTGCAGAGTTTGAGAGAGGGGGAAGGAACAGCTGTCATTCAACTACTCACCGGCTGTGTGGAAGGAGGGAGAGCCATTGTCAACATCAACAGGTGGGTGTATTGCTTCATCGGTGGGGGGAGGAAAGAAGATTAATAAGAACCTCGTCGGGGGGGTATGTGCGTGCAAATGTGTGGGGTTCTTGTGAATAAATAGGCCCCACACACCACTGGAAACACCCCTCCCCCATTGCCTGGCCTGGGTTCACTGGAGCTACCTGGGTGCAGTATCGTTCCCAGTTAACTACTTAACATCGTTTGGAGGACTGTGCCTGGGTGGTTCCAGGCATCCTGGGTGAAGACATCTTCTCCGCACCCCACCCCCTCCGCCAGAAGAATATAAAGACTTTGTTTGTGATCTGGGGAGTGCACTCGCTGCAAGCACCCACCCAACGCTGTGAGGAGTGACCCTGATACCACAGCCGCCCATCTTTCACACCGCCCCCCCCCCCACCCCCGTCCCGCTTCTCTCTCTCTCTCTGTCTCTCTCCTCTCTCTCTCTCTCTCTGAGGGCCTCTTTTAAAATAATTTTTTTTTAAAAAACAACAACTGAGCAGTGGGAAAAGAGCCCATCCCCAATTGTCAACAGTTGGGGAGAGGTGGGCCTCATTAAGAGCTCCCGCTGCTCATTAACGAGGCCAATCAAGTCCTTTTCAGGCCTGTGACTTTGGGGTGAGTGTCGCCCTTAAAGGGACCCCGATATGGCGAGTCCATCTTCGCCGGTGGCGGGGCCAGCACAAACTTCTGCGCATGTGGCAGCAACGGCCACGGCGGCTCCTGCAGCCCCGCCACCTTTCAGACTCATTACTGAAAAGAACGGGGTCAAGATCTACACTCACCCAACACGACCATCGAGGAGTGTGTGAGGGCAATGGCTGGGGTAGTCGGCCCCTTGGCCATTGTTGCCGCCTCCAAAATGCACGGGAAAGCTGTATTCTTCCTGGGGTCAGAGCGGGCAGTGTCCCTGGCCCTCAGTAAGGGGCTCACGGTGGGCGGTGGATCCTCTTGAGGGTACCGCGCAGAGGGTCACCATCTCGAACGTCCCGCCCTTTGTTCCCAGTGAGCTCCTCCTTCCTCATCTACATCAACTGGGGGAGGTGAAGTCGGGAATAACGCGGATACCACTCGGCTTCAGGGAGGCCAGCCGCCATCGTGTGTTCTCCTTCTAGCACCAGCTTTTCGTTCAGCTGGCCCAGGAGGAGGTAACAGAACGTACATTCAGTGTGGTCCACGAGGGGACTGCCTACCGTGTCTTCTGGACGTTGGACGGCATGCGGTGCCACGCCTGGAAGGAGGTGGGGGACGTCCGAAAGAACTGCCCCGCCTCCAAGGCCGCTAAAACAGCCAAAGTGGCCAAGGCTGGTGCCACCGCCACTCCTCCCCCTAGTACCGTCCGCGTGCCGGGAGCCGTAGGTGCGTGGGCATCGTCGGAGGCCTTTGTCCCCGCGGCCTCCAGCGGTGGGGGGGAGGGAGTGCATCCGCGCGGAAGGAAGGCGCGGAGGAAAACAAATAAACACCCTACAGACAGTCCCCTCAGTGAGCCACACAGCCCAATCAACCCGCTCGCCCTCCCCACTATCACCTGGGCCCAAGCCCCTGACCGCACCCGCCTCTGTGGGGAGTTTGCCACCCGTGGTCAGGCTCGGGCGCGGGCAAGATAATCAGAAGGAGGGAGCGGAGGCGGGAACCCCAGTAGACATGGAGAGCTTCCTGTCTCCGCAGCCCTCCGGGAAAAAAAGGAGGCACCACTCCAAGGAAGCGGAGGAGTAACAACGTCCCTCCGTGGAGGAGTTGGTGCCCAGCATGAGTCCCGCATTCCCCATCAGCACTCCCAATGTGCGCTGAAGACGGGGGGGCGTCTTGTCCCTCGGGAATGCGAGACATCCAAGGCTACCCAGCCTGAGCTTCCCGGGAATGGGGAACAAGAACTGCCACATGCGGGGGGCATGGGGCTGCGAAAAGAAAATGTCGACGCCGGGTCGAGTGTCCTGGGGACTGAGGCGGGCGAGGCCGAGTCCGAGCCCGCCCAACCAATTATTGACATCCCCGGGATCTGCTCGACCTGGCGGAAAAAGAACAAGATTTTAATGCACTTCATGATCACCCACCCGCTGGGCCGGGGACTGGTAGCGGGAAGGATGTGGAACCCCAATCGTCGTCCCTGACGATGGAGCCGGGCGACTTGGAGGACATGGAGCTATATTTCGGCCCAGTAGTTCCATGTTCCCCGGTGCCTCGGGCGGAGGAGGAACCCCGTCCGCAGCCGCTTCCCGACCCGGCATCCCAGAGGGTGTCCAGGGAGGACTGCTTTGCCGATGATGTTGGGGGTGAGACTGTGACAGGGGTAGGGTCGGATGGTGCAGCCGGCAGTTTGCCGTACCCCGTGCAGTCGACGGACCAGCTGCTGGTGGCAAACTCCCGGAGGAGGGCCTTTACTTGGGTGAGGCCTGGAAGCGGATGGTCCAGAATCGACCACCTTTACGTGTCTCAGGCGTACGTCTCCTGCATTCTGGCGGCCTTCATGTGGCTCGGACCAGCATTTGGTGAGGGTGGAGCTCGCTTCGCTCCGCGCGGGGGGTGGGATCTGCATACTGGCACTTTAACAACCTGCTGCTGGAGGACGAGCGATTTCAGGATTCGTTCTGTCACTTCTGGGTCAACTGGAGAAGGAAGCAGGGTGGCTTCCCCTCCTTGAGGGACATGGGCGGGCTCATGTCCGTCTCTTCTGTCAAGAGTACGTGAAGGGGTCGACCAAGAGGCGGGAGGCCAGGGTGGGGCGCCTGGAGAAGGAGGTGCTCGACCTGGAATCCCGTCTCGGTCAAGTCGTTGAAGACCCGGCCCTGCGGACGGTGTACAAAGAGAAGAAGGGTGTGCTGAAGGACCTGCAGCTCGTCGGGTCCCGAGGCCCGTTTGTGAGGCCGCGGATCTGATTCCTTCAGGACCTGGACCGCGGCTCCCCCTTCTACTCACTGGAAAAAAGACAAGGGGTCCGTTAGCAGCTCTTGACGCTGCTGGCCAATGACAGATTCCTGGTCTCAGATCTGGAGGGCATCAGTAACAGGGCCCGAGACTATTGCGAGGCTCTGTTCTCTCCGGATCCGTCCAGCGAGAAAGCGCGTAGAGTTTTGTGGGAGGACCTGCTGAAGGTCGGCCTGGAGAGTGCTGAAAATATGGACACTCCGCTAAGCCTGGCAGTGCTGACTGGTTCCCTCAACAAGCTCGCGAGGGGAAAGTCCCCGAGGCTGGACCTGCTGATTGTGGAGTTACACAGGGCATTCTTGGACCTCTTGGGGGGCGACTATGCGCGGGTCCTGGGGAAAATCTGGTGACCGGAGAGATGTCCCTCTCTTGGCGCAGGGCAGTCATCGTCCTGCTGCCTAAGAAGGGCGGTCTCCGCCTACTTAAGAACTGGCGCCCGGTCTCCCTCCTCAGCACAGATTACAAAGTTTTTGCCAGGGTGATGTCTACTCGCCTTGGCGCCGTGCTGGACTACATGATCCAGCTCAACCAGTCCTACACAGTCCCGGGCCGGACAATCCACGACAATATACATCTGGTCCGGGTCCTGGTTCACCATTCCCAGGAGGCTGGTCTGTCGATTGCCTTATTTTCCCGAGACCAGGAGAAGGCGTTTGACAGGGTGGATCACGAGTATCTGTTCGGAACTCTGCGCGCTTTCAAGTTCGGGACGCATTTCGTCGCCCAGATCCGATTTTTGTATGCCGTCGCAGAGTGTCTGATTAAGTTTACGGGTCTTTGACGGCGCCTCTTCGCTTTGGGAGCGGGTTGCGCCAGGGATGCCCCATGTCTGGCAGTTATATGCCATCTGTATGGAGCCTTTCCTGCGCCTCTTGCGGAAGAGGTTGATGGGACTGGTTCTGCAAGGGTCGGGCATGGAGGTCGTTCTCTCGTCGATGACGTGTTCCTCATGGTCAAGGATCCCGTTGACCTGCAGAGGATGCATGAGTGCCAGGAGATTTACTCGGCTGCATCCTCCGCCAGGATCAACTGGGAGAAATATTCCGGACTCCTGGTGGGTCAGTGGCAGGTGAACTCCCTGCCAGAGGAGCTCAGGCCTTTTGCCTGGAGCACGACCCATCTCCTCTATCTGGGAGTTTACCTTAGCCCTGACAAGGAAGCCTGGCCGGCAAACTGGCAGGAGCTGGAGACCAAAGTCACCGCTCACCTAGGGCACTGGACAGCACTGCTCCGAGTGCTGTCCTATAGGGGTCGAGCGCTAGTCATAAACCAGCTGGTGGCCACTATGCTGTGGTACCGGTTGGTCACTTTGACCCCTCCCCCTGCGTTTGTCGCCAAGGTACAGAAGAAGCTGGTGGACTTGGCGCACCATCTTGCTGTCTGGAGGAGGCAGGGTTCCACAATGGAGTGCACTCTATTTATTTATTTATTTATTTATTTGTTTGTTTATTTATTTATTTATTTATTTATTGAGGACTTGTCCTGGAGGGTGTTGCATGGAGCTATCCCGTGCAATAAGTTTTTAAGTCGGGTCGCGGGCTCCCAGGCCGCCTGCAATTTCTGCGGTCCGGAAGAGTCCGTGTTCCATGTTTTTATTGAATGTGCGAGGTTGCAGCCCCTATTCCATTATTTAAAGGGGCTGCTCCTTAAATTCTGGTTGCACTTCAGTCCCACAGTCCTGATCTTTGGGCACCCTGTGCGAAGGGGAGCGGCCAGGTCGTTAAGGCCTCCTCATTGGACTGCTCCTGGGCATGGGTAAGGTGGCCATCAGTCGGTCCAGGCAGCAGCGGTCGAGAGGGTCGTTCAGCCCGACTGCCTGCCTTTCTTCCACAGTTACATCCGAGCCAGGGTGTCCCTGGAGTTGGAGCACGCGGTGTCCACCGGTACGCTCGTGGCCTTCTGCGAGAGGTGGGCACCAGAGGGACTGGAGTGCATCATCACCCCTGGCAACCAAATTTTAATTTGATCATTTAAGTTTAAAGTTTAATTTGTTTAATTTGCCGGTTTTAGTGCCCCCGCCCACCTTTTAGCCAGGGGGCACTTGTATAATTTCTCTTTTTAGTGCCCTAAAAAGTAAACCCCCCCAAAAAATGGGCACTGGAAAACATTTTTTTTGGAGTGTGAACCCCCTTGCAGGGGCATTTGTTTAAAGTGCACAACTAAAAGAATTGAGTGTGGAAGCTAGCCATCCTCGACCCTGAGGGACTGTCTATGATGATAATGATGATGATGGATGAACTGTAATGTATAGTGTGATTGTTAAACCTCTGCTAATAAATCAATTAGTTCATAGTGTTGCTATGAATTCTTAAGCAAAGCACCCATGAAGCAAATACATTGCAAAATGGCGACGAGGTGGAAGTTTCTTCATGAAGAAATTTTGGTTGAAATTTCCTTTAATGAGAAGACAAATGCACGTGGAACACAGCAAGGAGATATAACAGCAGCATGATTTCCAAATGAGAGTCTGGTAGTACCATTTTGTTGTGAGTACTGAACAATGTTGAACTGACAAAAAGAGCTTGTGGTAAGTCATTTAGAGTCATTGAAAAGCAATTCAAGATTATTGGGAGTGATTAACAGATATTATGCTAAGAAGGCAATATAGATGTGACAACGAGTTATGTCAATAATTTGGGAGTCTTTGATAGGAATAAGGAATCGTTTAGATCCTACGGTGAAAGATTGCAAATGTTTTTTTAAAACTAATGATGTCAATGAAGTCCCAGCAGGTGTGGCAAATTCACAAATAAGCAATCAAGCAGTGCATGAGAAGATGAAAGTTATTCTGTAAGTCATGATTGTTGCAGAGAATTATGGGAGCCAAAATTCTGGTTCTCAAAGAGACCCTTTAATGCCCATTTGCGGCGACCATTCCGAAAAATCGAATGGCCACTACTTTGGGGTCAACAGGCCGACCCGACCTAAATTCAGGTTGGAGATTTTTTGGCCTGGACCCGATCCCGCCCAAGTAGATGCACTGCCAATTTAAAATAAAATAAATACTTACCTATCCATTTTCAGCTTGATCCTTCAATCCCCCACTGCGCAGTGCCCCAGGTAGGTTTTTCTGCCTGTGCACCGTCTACAGAGTGAGTGAGGCCCAGCAGCATGGCTACCCTTAAAGGGGAGGGCTCACTGCCACGGCCGCAGTGGAAGAATTTTTGCCGTCTGACTTGCCGATCAGCCCGCAAGATACTGGCCCCGATTTTGGTCGGGACATGAATGGGCAGCATGGCACCCAGCTGAAATCCTCCCTGGTAGTCCAGTGGCCAAAGTTAAAAAAGGATCAAATCTCTCCCCTTTAATTGATTGACAGCGGCGGATGGCCCATTTTCGCGAGAGCGGAGCGGGCGCAGGACAACAAAGGGTGGCGGCAGCTTGGAGCAACGGCAGTCGATGGAGCTAGCATTGCGAGAGCGGAGCGGGTGCAGGACAACAAAGGGTGGTGGCAGCTTGGAGCAACGGTAGTGGAGGAGCCAGCATCGCGAGAGTGGAGCGGGCGCGGGACAACACAGGGCAGAGGCAGCTTGGAGCAACGGTAGTGGAGGAGCCAGCATCGAAAGACAGAATGGGCACGGGACAACAAAGGGCAGCGGCAGCTTGGAGCAACGGCAGTCGATGGAGCCAGCATCGCGAGAGTGGAGCGGGCGCGGGACAACACAGGGCCGAGGCAGCTTGGAGCAACGGCAGTCGATGGAGCTAGCATCGCGAGAGTGGAGCGGGCGCAGGACAACAAAGGGTGGCGGCAGCTTGGAGCAGCAGTAGTCAGAGGAGCCAGCTGGTGCAGGGGCAGTAAGGGGCAATATATTCATTGGATATATTCAATGGGAGTTAGATGTGGCCCTTACAGCTAAGGGGATCAAGGGGTATGGAGAGAAAGCAGGAAAGGGGTATTGAGGGAATGATCAGCCATGATCTTATCGAATGCTGGTGCAGGCTCGAAGGGCCAAATGGCCTACACCTGCACCTATTTTCTATGTTTCTATGTTTCTAAACAAAGAAGTAAAACAAAATCAAAGTGTAATGTCACAGCCAAGCGGATAAGTGATTGGTTGCTGGATCGGTGAGTATTTTATCTTTTTCTTTTTCTTTTACTTTTTTTAATCATTGCCAAATTAAGTTAATTTAAGGGTTAAGTCATGGCAGGACAGACCAGACCCATGTCATGCTCCTCCTGTGCTATGTACGAAATCAGGTGTGCTTCCAGTGTCCCTGACGACTATGTGTGCGGGAAGTGTGTCCAGCTGTAGCTCCTGACAGACGGCATCGTGGCATGGGAGCTGCGCATGGATTCACCCTGGAGCATCTACGATGCTGAGGATGTCATGAAAAGCACGTTTAGTGAGTTGGTCACATGGCAGGTAAAGGTTACACAGACAGATAGGGAATGGGTGACCAGTAGGAAGAGCAGGGGAAGGAAGGTAGTGCAGGGGTCCCCTGCGGTCACCTTCCTCCAAAACAGATCTACCATTTTGTGTACTGTTGGGGGAGATGGCCCATCAGAGGAAGGGAGCAGCAGCCAAGTTCATGGCACCATGGGTGGCTCTGCTGCACAGGAGGCCAGGAAAAAGAGTGGGAGTGCTATAGTGGAAGGGGATTCTATTGTAAGGGGAATAGATAGGCGATTCTGCTGCCGTAATCGAGACTCTAGGATGGTATGTTGCCTCCCTGGTGCAAGGGTCAAGGATGTCTCCGAGCAGCTGCAGAGTATTCTGGAGGGGGAGGGTGAACAGCCAGTTGGCGTGGTGCATATAGGTACCAACGATATAGATTAAAAAAACAGGATGAGGTCCTACAAGCTAAATTTAAGAAGCTAGGAGTTAAATTAAAAAGTAGGACCTCAAAGGTAGTAATCTCAGGATTGCTACCAGTGCCACATGCTAGTCAGAGTAGAAATAGCAGGATAGTTAAGATGAATACGTGGCTTAAAGATTGGTGCAAGAGGGAGGGATTCAAATTTCTGGGACATTGGAACCGGTTCTGGGAGAGGTGGGACCAGTACTAACCGGAAAGTCTGCACCTGGGCAGGACTGGAATCAATGTCCGAGGGGGAGTATTTGCTAGTGCTGTTGGGGAGGGGTTAAACTAATATGGCAGGGGGATGGGAATCTATGCAGGGAGACAGAGGGAAGTAAAATGGGGGCAGAAGCAAAAGGTAGAAAGGAGATAAGAAGAAATGGAGGGCAGAGAAATCAAAGGCAAAAATCAAAAAGAGCCACATTACAACATAATTCTAAAAGGACAAAGGGTGTTAAAAAAAACAAGCCTGAAGGCTCTGTGTCTCAATGCGAGGAGCATTCGTAATAAGATGGATGAATTAACTGCGCAGATAGCTGTTAACGGATATGATGTAATTGGGATTACGGAGATAATGCTCCAGGGTGACCATGGCTGGGAACTCAACATCCAGGGGTATTCAATATTTAGGAAGGATAGACAGAAAGGAAAAGGAGGTGGGGTAGTGTTGCTGGTTAAAGAGGAAATTAACACAATAGTAAGGAAGGACATTAGCTTGGATGATGTGGAATCTGTATGGGTAGAGCTGCGGCCAAAGGGATCAAGGGTTATGGAGAGAAAGCAGGAAAGGGGTACTGAGGTTGAATGATCAGCCAGGATCTTATTGCATGGCGGTGCAGGCTTGAGGGGCTGAATGGCCTGCTCCTGCACCAAATTTCTATGTTTCTATGAACACCAAAGGGCAGGAAACGTTAGTGGGAGTTGTGTACAGACCACCAAACAGTAGTAGTGAGGTTGGGGACAGCATGAAACAAGAAATTAGGGATGTGTGCAACAAAGGTACAGCAGTTATCATGGGAGACTTTAATCCACATATAGATTGGACTAGCCAAACTGGTAGCAATACGGTGGAGGAGGACTTCCTGGAGTATAAAAGGGATGGTATTCTCGACCAATATGTCGAGGAACCAACTAGAGTGCTGGCCATCCTAGACTGGACTTTGTGTAATGAGAGAGGATTAATTAGCAATCTTGTTGTGCGGGGTCCCTTGGGGAAGAGTGACCATAATATGGTAGAATTCTTCATTAAGATGGAGAGTGACGCAGTTAATTCGGAGACTAGGGTCCTGAACTTAAAGAAAGGTAACTTTGATGGTATGAGACATGAATTGGCTAACGATGCTTAAAGGGTTTACGGCGGATAGGCAATGGCAGACATTTAAGGATCACATGGATGAACTTCAACAATTGTACATCCCTGTCTGGCATAAAAATAAAATGGGGAAGGTTGCTCAACCATGGCTAACAAGGGAAATTAGGGACAGTGTTAAATCCAAGGAAGAGACATATAAATTGGCCAGAAAAAGCAGCAAACCTGAGGACTGGGAGAAATTTAGAATTCAGCAGAGGAGGACAAAGGGTTTAATTAGGAGGGGGAAAATAGAGCATGAGAGTAAGCTTGCAGGGAACATAAAAATTGACTGCAAAAGCTTCTATAGATATATATGAAGAGGACAAGATTAGTGAAGACAAATGTAGGTCCCTTGATGTCAGAATCAGGTGAATTTAAAATGGGGAACAAAGAAATGGCAGACCAATTGAACAAACACTTTGATTCTGTCTTCATTAAGGAAGACACAAATAACCTTCCGGAAATACTAGGGGACTGAGGGTCTACGGAGAAGGAGGAACTGAAGGAAATCCTTATTAGTCAGGAAATTGTGTTCGGGAAATTGATGGGATTGAAGGCCGATAAATCCCCAGGGCCTGTAAGACTGCATCCCAGAGTACTTAAAGAAGTGGCCCGAGAAATAGTGGATGCATTGGTGTCATTTTACAACATTCTATAGATTCTGGATCAGCTCCTATGGATTGGAGGGTAGCTAATGTAACCCCACTTTTTAAAAAAGGAGGGAGAGAGAAAACAGGGAATTATAGACTGGTTAGCCTGACATCAATAGTGGGGAAAATGTTGGAATCGATTATTAAAGATGTAATAGCAGCGCATTTGGAAAGCAGTGACAGGATCGGTCCAAGTTAGCATGGATTTATGAAAGGGAAATCATGCTTGATAAATCTTCTAACATTTTTTGAGGATGTAACTAGTAGAGTGGACAAGGGAGAACCAGTGGATGTGGTGTATTTGGACTTTCAAAAGGCTTTGGACAAGGTCCCATACAAGAGATTAGTGTGCAAAATTAAAGCACATAGTATTGGGTGTAATGTATTGACATGGATCGAGAACTGGTTGGCAGACAGGAAGCAAAGAGTAGGAATAAACGGGTCCTTTTCAGAATGGCAGGCAGTGACTACTGGGGTACTGCACGGTTCAGTGCTGGGACCCCAGCTATTTACAATATACATTAATGATTTAGATGAAGGAATTGAATGTAATATCTCCAAGTTTGCAGATGACACTAAGCTGGGTAGCAGTGTGAGCTGTGAGGAGGGTGCTAACAGGCTGCAGGGTGACTTGAACAGGTTATGTGAGTGGGCAAATGCATGGCAAATATAGATAAATGTGAGGTTATCCACTTTGGTGGCAAAAACAGGAAGGCAGAATATTATCTGAATGGTGACAGATTAGGAAAAGGGGAGGTACAACGAGACCTGGGTATCATGGAACATCAATCATTGAAAGTTGGCATGCAGGTACAGCAGGTGGTGAAGAAGGCAAATAGCATGATGGCCTTCATAGCGAGAGGATTTGAGTATAGGAGCAGGGAGGTCTTACTATAGTTGTACAGGGCCTTGGTGAGGCCACACCTTGAATATTGTGTGCAGTTTTGATCTCCTAATCTGAGGAAGGACATTCTTGCTATTGAGGGAGTGCAGTGAAGGTTCACCAGACTGATTCCCGGGATGGCAGGACTGACATATGAAGAAAGACTGGATCGACTAGACTTATATTCACTGGAATTTAGAAGAATGAGAAGGGATCTCATAGAAACATATAAAATTCTGAAGGGATTGGACAGGTTAAATGCAGGAAGAATGTTCCCGATGTTGGGGAGGTCCAGAACCAGGGATCACAGTCTAAGGATAAGGGGTAAGTCATTTAGGACCGAGATGAGGAGAAACTTCTTCACTCAGAGAATTATTAACCTGTGGAATTCCCTACCGCAGAGAGTTGTTCATTGGATATATTCAAAAGGGAGTTAGATGTGGCCGTTACAGCTAAAGGGATCAAGGGGTATGGAGAGAAAGCAGGAATGGTGTACTAAAGTTGCATGATCAACCATGATCATATTGAATGGTGGTGCAGGCTCGAAGGGCCAAATGGCCTACTCCTGCAACTATTTTCTATATTTCTATGTTTCTATGTTTCAGCCAGTCAGCCTGGCTTTGAGTCTAAGGTCCACCCCATTATGATCCAAAAATTCAAAGTCCTGCAAGTGGATCCACTCACCGCACCAAGAGTTCCAGCAGTGAGTACCAGTGAAAAATTCATAGGTTCGCCAGTTTTCTGGCCCACCTGAATTTCGGCAGCATGGTGTCTCAGTTAATTTGTTAACCCCGAGAAAGGTTAAGAATGCTTCATTCTTAGACATACTGCAGATATTGGAGAATCTTTTTGATCCTGAGCTTTTGGAAATAGCAGGGAGCTATAAGTTCGCAATGTGAAACCAAATTCCTGATGAAACCATCAGTGAATATGCTGTTGCCATAAGAAAATGTTCTCAACACTGCAATTTTGGAGCATTCCGAGATAGGGCTCTTTGAGATAAATTTCTATGCAGAATAATGGATGAATGCATCCAAACAACATTGTTAGGTATGGATGATCTCTCTTTTGAGAAAGCTTGCAAGATAGCCACCTCCATGGAGATGGTAAAGAACAATATAAAGGAATTTCACCCATTACCGAGCAGAGGCAGCGGACCTGTGTGGGAGCAGAGGCAAGGCGGAGCGGATAAAAGCAAGGCTCAACAGACCACATTCGAAAGGGATGTCAAAAATGTAAAAGTGACGTCGGCACAAGGGAAGTAGCAGATTGGTGAGGAGTGGCGGCCCGACCTGCGAGAGACCATCGGCGGCAGGTCGGGGCCATAAAAGGAGCGGCGAGCAGCGGCCATGGGCAATGTGGCGGCGTACCACTTCAAGGTGCAGCGCAAGCTGGTGCAGGAGGGTGACGGCAGCGAAGACATCATCAAGGTCCACGTCGGTGATTGGAGCGTGGGCAAGTACAGCAGTAGCGGCGAGGTCGGGGCCAAGGACAGCGAGAGAATGTGGAGGGATGTGATTGGGACCCGGGAGAGGCGTGAGGCACAGGGGCAGCACAGGCCAGCCCAAACTGCGATATGTGTGCGCACTAGGTCCATGCAGCAGAGCTGTTCTTCAGTCGTCTTGGATAATCCTTGCCACTGGACCAAGACGTAGCTCTGTCAAGCCCGTGTGGTGGCTGGTGTGCAATGACCACCACATGTTAAAAAGATCCATGCACAGACGTCTTCCATCCTTCAAGATATAATTCAGGATCTGGAATATTAGGTCCTTCATTGAAACACCTGTGAACTCATCCCTTTTGGGCGTGGAAGCAAGTCATCCTCATTTCGAGGGACTGCCTATGATGATGATGAGTGGGTGAGTGTACTTTTTTCTGTTAAGTTAGTTCTTAGGGCTAGATTTTACACTTTTTAAAAAAGGAGGGAGAGAGAAAACAGGGAATTACAGACCGGTCAGCCTGACATCGGTAGTGGGTAAAATGATGGAATCAATTATTAAGGATGTCATCGCAGTGCATTTGGAAAGAGGTAATATGATAGGTCCAAGTCAGCATGGATTTGTGAAAGGGAAATCATGCTTGACAAATCTTCTGTAATTTTTTGAGGATGTTTCCAGTAGAGTGGACAAGGGAGAACCAGTTGATGTGGTATATTTGGACTTTCAGAAGGCTTTCGACAAGGTCCCACACAAGAGATTAATGTGCAAAGTTAAAGCACATGGGATTGGGGGTAGTGTGCTGACATGGATTGAGAACTGGTTGTCAGACAGGAAGCAAAGAGTAGGAGTAAATGGGGACTTTTCAGAATGGCAGGCAGTGACTAGTGGGGTACCGCAAGGTTCTGTGCTGGGGCCCCAGCTGTTTACACTGTACATTAATGATTTAGACGAGGGGATTAAATGTAGTATCTCCAAATTTGCGGATGACACTAAGTTGGGTGGCAGTGTGAGCTGCGAGGAGGATGCTGTGAGGCTGCAGAGCGACTTGGATAGGTTAGGTGAGTGGGCAAATGCGTGGCAGATGAAGTATAATGTGGATAAATGTGAGGTTATCCACTTTGGTGGTAAAAACAGAGAGACAGACTATTATCTGAATGGTGACAGATTAGGAAAAGGGAAGGTGCAACGAGACCTGGGTGTCATGGTACATCAGTCATTGAAGGTTGGCATGCAGGTACAGCAGGCGGTTAAGAAAGCAAATGGCATGTTGGCCTTCATAGTGAGGGGATTTGAGTACAAGGGCAGGGAGGTGTTGCTACAATTGTACAGGGCCTTGGTGAGGCCACACCTGGAGTATTGTGTACAGTTTTGGTCTCCTAACCTGAGGAAGGACATTCTTGCTATTGAGGGAGTCCAGCGAAGGTTCACCAGACTGATTCCCGGGATGGCGGGACTGACCTATCAAGAAAGACTGGATCAACTGGGCTTGTATTCACTGGAGTTCAGAAGAATGAGAGGGGACCTCATAGAAACGTTTAAAATTCTGACGGGGTTAGACAGGTTAGATGCAGGAAGAATGTTCCCAATGTTGGGGAAGTCCAGAACCAGGGGACACAGTCTAAGGATAAGGGGGAAGCCATTTAGGACCGAGATGAGGAGGAATTTCTTCACCCAGAGAGTGGTGAACCTGTGGAATTCTCTACCACAGGAAGTTGTTGAGGCCAATTCACTAAATATATTCAAAAAGGAGTTAGATGAAGTCCTTACTACTAGGGGAATCAAGGGGTATGGTGAGAAAGCAGGAATGGGGTACTGAAGTTGCATGTTCAGCCATGAACTCATTGAATGGCGGTGCAGGCTAGAAGGGCCGAATGGCCTACTCCTGCACCTATTTTCTATGTTTCTATGTTTCTATATCGCCCAAAAATGGGCGTTATTTCTGCCGTGGGTGGTAAAAATGGGTTTTCAGATCGCCGGCTTCTCGCCCATTCTCAAAGCACCTAGTCTCCATTTTTGAAATTGGGCGTTACTGAGAGTGATATAAAATTGGCGGTAGCGTTAAATCTCGCTGACCTTCTGCCGTAAAATGTCGCCGTCCTTAGCAATGGCATGGCAACACTCAATTCCCATGATTCAGAAGGTCAAGCGTCATCATGACATGCGCAGAAGAGGAGACAGAGAGAGAGAGGGAGCTGAGAGGGACTGAAAGCATGGAAGACTGTGGAGTGTGCTTGTTTGACTGTTGTGGGAGGCACGAGTGAGATTCACTAGCAGCAAAAAGCCTACTAAGCAACAAGAACATAGTTGGCACCGAGTTTCTGTCCAACAAATAAGATATAACATGGAAGGGATGGTGGAGGCCCTGGAGCTGGTAGCCAGGAACACTGGTGGCACAGGCCTCCCAGTGGTCCCAGAGCATGCCACTCCACCCCTAGGTTCCGCACCACCACTGCGAATGACAGATGAGAGCAAGGACCAAGATCCTGCTTCTGCATCAGAGACTGTTGCACCCTCAGCACCCCCCGCTCCCTTACCCGTGCAACCACCGCCTTTGCCTTCATCCCCACCAATGAGGCAGCACCTGAGGAGCTCCTCAGCCAGGCGCCGTGGAGCGAGAAGGGGAAAGGGTAGAGGTGGGGCGAAGAAGGGGAGGGGGGAAGGAAAGTGAGGTGCATGTCCGCAGGTGATGGCTGTGTTATATCTCCATCTGGGTGTATGCAATTTGTTGTAATGTATGGGGAGAGGGGACCGCCCTCCTGCTTTGCCTTTGTATTCTGCGTTGCTGGACATGTTGAACATTTGATTGATGTCAATGGTGGAAAAAGTGGGGTATGGGCGGGAGTTGGGTGTTTTTGCCCATGATACTTATGATTTCAGACCAATGTTGGTATCAAAAAATGTTTATTGAACATAACCTTGTTGTGCATTGTCTCAGATAGCTGGACCGTTAACCACTGGTGATTCCTTAACATGAAAGAGTTAAATAAAACTTAACTTCAATGAACGTAAACTTTCACTGGCACTAAGGTGATGGACACCATTGATGTCTGAGCTGCACACACACAGCAGTGTATCAGCTTTGTCACTCACAGCAACGTTCTTTCAGGCAAATCGTTCAGAAAGCAGCTCCTCACGTAAGAGTCTTGCAGCTATGTAGTCACCATGGGCCCTTTCCTGCGGTCTGGAGGGGATCATGGGCATGGTTTCATAGCCAGCCTGATTGTTTGGCCCTAAGTCAGCATCCAGTCCCTCATTGTCCTCTTACTCTCTCTCGTGAGGTGGAGCATCAGTCCATTCTGGCAATTCTTGGCCCCTCCTGATAGCCAGGTTGTGCAGCATGGAGCAGACAACCACGAATTCACCTACTTGTTCAGGATTGTATTGTAGCTCACCTCCTGAGTGGTCCAGACATCTGAAGTGCTGCTTAAGCACAATTATTGTTTTCTGGACCACATTGCGTATGTCTCTGTGGCTCTGGTTGTATCGCTTCTCGGCCTCGTTATGGGTGTCACGCAGGTGGGGTGTCATCAGCCAGGTGGCTAGGCCATATCGGTTATCACCAAGCATCCAACATTGTCCTTGTGGCTGACTCTTAAACATGTCAGAGATGTGAGCCTCATCGAAGGTGCCTGGACATTTGGCATTCACTGCCATTATGATCTGGTTGTGGTCAACAACTAGTTGGAGCTTCAGGGAGTGAAATCCTTTTCTATTACGAAAACGCTCCGGGTCCTGAGAAAGTGGCCGCATGGCGATGTGAGGGCACTGTATAGCTCCCTGCACCCTGGGAAACTTAGCAATGTGGTAGAATGCTCCAGCCCTGTCAGTCTGAGCCTCCGTGGTCATGGGGAAGCTGATAAAGTCCATCCTTCTCGCGTACAGGGCCTCCATGACCTGTTTAATGCACCGATGGGTGGCATGGTGAGATAGAGGGAAAATCTCGACCGCAGTGGTCCGAAAGGAATCGGATGTGTAGAAAGACAGTGCCACGGTGACCTTGACCTCGACCGACACTGATGTCCTGATGGCAGGCTGCATATGCGGCCTGATGAGCGCATGTATTTCATTGATCACCACTTTGCGGAACCGCAATCTCCGAAGGCAGGTGTGGTCAGGCAAGTCGAGGTAAGACCTCTTTTCTCTGTACGTGCAGGGTGTGTATGGTCTGGCCCTCCTCCTCATTCTTGCACGTGTTAAATTGGGGACATAATGATGTGTGTCACACATTGAGCCAGCTGCACTCTGCAGCATCTGCGTATTAATCGATGCAGGCTGAGAAATGGCTGGTCCCATTGCAATGAAAGTGTAATAGCGATTGATCAGAAGCAATAATTTCTTCACTAAAATACACCGAGAATAAACCCCCAATAGTCCAGAGTCTGAAAATATGTCTGTTGAGATGGTCACTTCACCTGAGAAGAACTCCAGAGTCAATGCAAACTCCCCGAAGTTGAAGCAATCTTTTGAATGAAGTGACCTGCGATTTTAAAAATGGCAGCCACACCACTGGCTTTAGTTCAGAACACTTCCACTTTTTCTGGGCGTTTTTTGGGCGAGCGATATTGTGGGCGATATGTGTGCGAGGCAGTGAAAGTGACGGTAGGCGATCTGGGCGTTAGTTTCGCCAAATGCGCTCTTTACGACAAAAAAACTGGCCGGACGGTATTATTGAATCTTGGCGTTAATTCCGTGTGCAAAGTAACGGTGGCCGATATGCGTGTTGATTTCGCCCAAAAAAAGTGGGTGGGCGGTGTTAGTTTTTCACGGCATTGCGCACATGGGGAAAGTAACGCTCAGCGATAAGTTTCCGAAAAATGCCCGTCAGTTTCCATTTTGTGGCTAAATGGGAGATATATGGGTGTTATTCATCATTTCAGCGGTAAAATGGACGTTAAGTGGGTGTTAAGCATGAAAAAAATGAGGAAACTCTAGTCCATGGTCTTTAGAAACACAGAAACATAGAAATTTACAGCGCAGAAGGAGGTCATTTCAGCCCATCGTGTCTGCGCCGGCCGACAAAAAGCTGCACGGCCCCTGGTCTGCAGCCCAAAAGGTTACATATAAACCTATGAACAATGACAGAAAGGCAAAGAGCACCCAGCCCATCCAGTCCGTCTCACACAACTTCGACACCTCTTATACTGAAACATTCTACAATCTACCCCAACTGGAGCCATGTGATCTCCTGGGAGAGGCAAATACCAGATAAAAACCCAGGCCAATTTAGGGAGAAAAAATCTGGGAAAATTCCTCTCCAACCCATCCAGGTGATCAAAACTAGTCCAGGAGATCACCCTGACCGTATTCTATTCCCTGCAGTACTTACCATTATATCTGCGCCGTCCAACAAAAGGTCATCCAGTCTAATCCCAATAATCAGCTCTAGGTCCTTAACCCTGCAGGTTACTGCATTAGAAGTGCCCATCCAACCATCTCTTAAAAGTGGTGAGGGTTTCTGCATCCACCACTCTTCCAGGCAGCGAATTCCAGATCCCCATAACCCTCTGCGGAAAGAAGCCCCTCCTCAAATCCCCTCTAAATCTTAGACCAACCACCTTAAAACTATGCCCCCTCGTAATAGACCCCTCCACCAATAGAAATAGACCATTACTATTCACTATGTCCAGGTCCCTCAATAATTTGTACACCTCAATGAGGTCTGCTCTCAGCCTCCTCTGTTCTAATGAGAACAAACCCAGCCTATCCAATCTGACCTCATAACTAAGATTCTCCATTCCAGTCAGCATCCTAGTAAATCTCCTCTGCACTCTCTCTAGTGCAATCACGTCCTTCCTATAATACGGCGACCAGAACTGCACGCTGTACTCCAGCCTAACCAAAGTATTATACAATTTAACCTCCCTGCTCTTATATGCAATGCCTCGGCTAATAAAGGCAAGCATTCCGTATGCCTTCTTAACCACCTTATCCACCTGGCCTGCTACTTTCAGGGATCTGTGGACAAGGGTGGAGCTGTTGGAGGCATGGCCTGATCATTTGGAGTCTGGAGCAGTGAGGGAAGGAGCTCCCTGCTGTAGCTCCTGCCTGAAGGCCTGGAGAGAACCCTGAGACCAGCCCAGGAAGAGGAGGAAAGGGCTTACTTCATTACAGTCCATCCAGAGGGAGTGGAGGAGAGCAGAAAATTCAACAACTTCATTACTTCTACAGAGAGTTGGAGAGAGGGGGAAAGAACAACAACCTGTGTGGAAGGAGGGAGACTCTACAACATTCTACAGGTGGGTGTACTGGTGCATTCCCCTAAGGACATTGTTTTATTGGTGGGGGGAGAAAAGAAGATTTCTTCGAGGCCCGGAACATCGCGGGGGGGTGTGTGTGTGTGGAAGTGTGTGTGGGGGTCTTGCTTACAGCTAGGCCCCACACGCCACTGAAGCACACCTCCCCCATTGCCTAGCCTGAGATAGCTGGAGCAACCTGGCTGAAGAATTACTAATCACCCTATTAAACATCGTTGGGAGTGTGTGCCTGGGTGGCTCCAGCTACCCCAGGTGAAGACATCTTCTCCCCCCACCCGAAGACCATTCTACAAAGACTGTGTTTTTTTGCCATCTGGGGAGTGCACCCCAAGAAACACCCACCCATCGCTATGAGGGGAGACCTTCCCTCGCAGCTTCCCTCTTTCCCACCCCCCACTCTCTTTCTCTCTCTCTCTGTCTCTCCCCTCTCTCTGAGAGCCCTTTCTTCCTAATTGTAAAACAATTAAGACAACAGAGCAGAGGGAGCAAGGCCCCTCCCCATTCGTTAACTAGGGGAGAGGTGTGCCCCATTCAGAGCTCCCTCTGCTCAAAACACCAACTAGGCCAATTAAAGACCATTAAGGCCTGTGACTTTGGGGTGGATGTAGCCCTTAAAGGGACCCCGTGATGGTGACCCCATCCACGCCGGTGGCAGGGCTAGCTAGGACATATGCGCAGGCGGCGTCCACATCCACGGCGCCTCCTGCACTTCCTGCTGCCCTGCCACCATTCAGAGTGAGAACAAAAAAACAGGGGTCAAGAGCTACACTCACCCCACAATGAGCATTGAGGAGTGCGTGCGGGCGATGGCTGGGGTAGTCGGCCCCTTGGCCATTGTCGCGGCCTCCAAGATGTCTGGGAAGGCTGTGTTCTTCCTGGGGTCGGAGCGGGCGGTGTCCCTGGCCCTCGAAAAGGGGCTCACGGTGGGCGGGACGTTCCTGCCGGTGGACCCTCTCGAGGCCACTGCGCAGAGGGTCATCCTTTCAAACGTCCCGCCCTTTGTTCCCGCTGGGCTCCTCCTCCCTCACCTACACCAACTGGGGGAGGTAAGGTCAGGGATCAACCTCATACCGCTCAGCCTCAGGGAGAGCAGCCTGCGCCATGTGTTCTCCTTCCGCCGCCAGCTTTTTGTCCGGCTGGCGCGGGAGGAGACGACAGAGGGCAATTTTAATGTGGTGCACGAGGGGACTGCCTACCGCGTCTTCTGGACGTCGGACGGCGTGCGGTGCCATGCCTGTAGGGAGGTGGGGCACGTTCGCAAAAACTGGCCCACCTCCAAGGCCGCCAAACCACTGAGGGCGTCCAAGGCTGGCGCCGCCGCCACCCCTCCCCCTAGTTGCATCCATGTGCCGGGAGCTGTAGGTGCGTGGGCATCGTCGGGGGCCTTTGTTTTCATGGCCTCTGGCGGGGGGGAGGGAGAGCGTCCAATCGGAAGGAAGGCACGGAGGAAGGCGAAACATCTCGAGGCGGGTCCCCTCAGTGCGCCAGACAGCTTGAACACCGCGCTCAGCCCAACCCTGACACCGGCGAGCGCGGGGTGCCCTGAGCCCGTGCCCGAGCCCTTGACCAATATCACAGAGGGGCTTGGGCGCGCGCAAGAAAAGAAAAAGGTGGGGGTGGAGCTGGAGGCCTCGACAGACATGGAGGTCTCCCTGCCTCCGCGCACCCCCAGGAACAAAAGGAGGCGCCGCTCCAATGAGGCGGAGGGGGAACAACATCCCTCCGTGGAGGAGTTGGTGCCCGCCGCGTGTCCCGCGTCCCCCACCAGCGCCCCCAAGCTGCGCTGTAGGCGAGAGGAGTCTGTCCCCGGGGAGGGTGAGACAGTCGAGGCTGCCCAGCCTCTGCCTCCCGGGGATGGCGTGGAAGATCTGCCTGTCGTGGGGGGCGTGGGGCCAGCGGAGGAATGCGTTGCCGCCGGGTTGAGCGTCCCGGGGACTGAGGCGGGCGGGGCCGAAAAGGCCGAACCTGAGCCCGCCCAGCTATGAACCAACTTCCCCCGGGAGTCGCTCGACCCGGCAGAAACTGAAAATGCTAATAATTTTACAGAACATCCACACGCGGGGAGGGGGAAGAACAACAACCCTCGCCCCCTACTTTGGAGCTGAGGTACTTGGAGGACCTGGAACATTACTTTGGCCAGGTCTCTCTGTGTTCCCCGGTTCCTGGGGCGGAGGAGGAACCCCTTCCGCTGTCGCTTCCTGATCCAGCACCGCTTTTAAAAGAGCCCAGTGGGGACTCCTCTGCCGACGATCCTGGGGGTGGGATCGGGGTCAAGCCAGGGTCGGATGGAGCGGCCGGGCCGTTTGCCGTACCTCGTGCGGTCGACGGGCCATCTGCTGGCGGCGACCTCCCGGAAAGGGGACTCGGTGGGGGACGAGGGAGAAGATCTCGAGTCCATCACCAGTGAGGCAGTGGATCTCCTCGTGCCCGCCGCTGAGTCCCCCCTCATTCCTGCAAAGGAACTCCGGGACTTTTTGGTCCAGAGCCAGGGTCGCCGCAACCGAGCCCATCTGGCCCTGGAAAGATGGTCCGAGCCGGGGCTGCTCATAGCGTCCGTCCGCGCCGCCGCTAAAACCATGGCCGCGGGCGGGCCCTTATCAAAGGCGCAAGGCCTTGAGCTGCGCTGGCTCAAAAGGTTCCTCGCTGGGCTGCTGAGGGAGTGGAGGTCAACAAAAGACTCCACTCCCTCCCCCACAATAGGTTAAGGTAGAGGTTGCACTATGCTTTTGCCATGAAGATAACCATAGCCAGCCTCAACATCAACGGCGGCAGAGGGGCACGCCGTAGATTTAACAATTTTTCGCTCCTGCGGGAGGGGAAATATGCGGTGTGCTTCCTACAAGAAACCCACACCGTTCCGGGAGACCCAGCCACGTGGCTCCTGGAATGGTAAGGAGAGGTCCGCATGAGCCACCTCACTACCACTTCTTATGGGGTGGCCATCTTGCTGGCCCCGCATTTTCAGCCGGAGATCTTGGGGTTCGAGGAGCCCGTGCCAGGCCGCTTGCTGCACGTCACGGTTCACCTGGGGGATGTGCCGCTCCATCTCGTGAACGTGTACGCCCCTCAGCCCGGCCCGCAGCAAACGCGCTTCTTCGAAGAGGTGTCTGATCTTCTTGGCTCCGTCGACGTCGGCGACTGCATTGTCCTCGGGGGGGATTTTAACTGCACCCTCGAGGTGAGGGACCGCTCCGGTGCCCCGCAGAGCATGACGGCGATGGAGAAGTTGAGGGACCTGGTCGGGTCCTTCGACTTGGTGGACGTCTGGCGAAATCTCCATCCCGACTCCAGCGCCTTTACTTGGGTGAGGCCTAGAGTAGGATGTTCCAGAGTCGACCGCCTTTACGTGTCTCGGGCGTATGTTTCCTGTGTCCCGGCGGCCTCCATGCGACCGGTGCCGTGTTCGGACCACCACCTGGTGTGGGCGGAGCTCGCTTCGCTCCGCGCGAGGACGGGGTCCGCGCACTGACATTTTAACAACCAGCTGCTGGAGGACGTGCGGTTCCAGGACTCGTTCCGTCGATTCTGGTCCGACTGGAGAAGGAAGCAGGGGGGCTTCCCCTCCTTGAGGCTATGGTGGGACGTGGGCAAGGCTCACGTCCGCGTCTTCTGTCAAGAGTACGCGAGGGGGTCAACCAAGAGGCGGGCGGCCAGGGTCGGGCGCCTAGAAAAAGAGGTGCTCGAACTGGAGTCCCGTCTCGGTCAAGTCGTCGAGAACCCGGCCCTGCGGATGGTGTACGAAGCGAAGAAGGCCGCGCTGAAGGACCTGCAGCTCGTCGGGTCCCGAGGCGCGTTCATGAGGTCGCGGATCCGGTTCCTGCGGGATCGGGACCGCGGCGCCCCCTTCTTCTAATCGCTGGAAAAAAGACAGTGTCCGTAAGCAGCTCTTGACGCTGCTGGCCGACGACGGCTCTCTCGTCTCGGATCCGGAGGGTGTCAACAACAGGGCCCGTGAATATTACGGAGCTCTGTTCTCTCCGGAGACGTCCAGCGAGGAAGCGCGTAGAGTTTTGTGGGAGGACCTGCCGAAGGTCAGCCCGGAGGGCACCTAAAATCTGGAAGCTCCGCTAAGCCTGGCGGAGCTGACCGGTGCCCTCGACCGGCTCTTGAGGGGAAAAGCCCCGGGGCTGGATGGGCTGACCGTGGAGTTCCACAGGGCGTTCTGGGACGTCCTGGGGGGCGACTACGCGCGGGTCCTGGGGGAAAGTCTGGCGACTGGGGAGATGCCCCTCTCTTGGCGCAGGGCAGTCATCGTCCTGCTGCCTAAGAAGGGCGATCTCCGCCTCCTTAAGAACTGGCGCCCGGTCTCCCTCCTCAGCACGGACTACAAAATCTTCGCCAGGGCGATGTCTGCTCGCCTTGGCTCCGTGCTGGATGTTGTAGGAGGTAGGCACCTTTAGAATATACCAGAATACTAGGCATTAGGCACCTGCTAGATATATCTAAACGCATATAAGTTTAAAGTGGCCACACATAAAATGGCTGCCCAGGCATGATGGGAAATCAGGTAGTCAAGCTGTGAACTGTTGAATGTTCAATGACCGAGCAATAACCCTGTGAGGCCCACTATAGGAATGCCTTGGATGCAGGATAAGAATAATGAGGAGAGAACCCATCTCCCATATTCAAGGCCATGAAACCAATTATTTCAGGAAGAAAGATAAGAGGGAAACCATTTGCTGTAAACAAGGTTAGAAACCAATTATTTCTCCAAGAAGAAAGAACTAGTGAGAGAACCTATATCAATCAGCCCAAGCTGACAAAAGACGAACACATGGTTCCTGAGACATAAGGGGAATTCTATTGGGTTAAAATAACCTATATGTAATCTATAATCATTGTGATTGGCTTGTGTCCAGCCGTGATGGGCTGTGTAGCTGCAGTAAACTGTTTTGTAACTGTTGTGAAACATATAAAGGTACATGTAACTCTTTGTTCTGTGAAGAGAAACCTGGATACGGTCCTGAGTTTTTCCTTCCCGCTGAGCGTAATAAAAGCTGCTTCAGCATTGGAACCGACCCTGAGTGTTGAGTGATTCTTCTAAGAAAACACTAACGCTAACACTGGACCACATGATCCACCCCGACCAGTCCTACACGGTTCTGGGCCGGATAATCCACGATAACATCCATCTGGTCCGGGACCTCATCCATCATTCCCAGGAGGCTGATCTGTCGGTCGCCTTCCTATCTCTTGACCAAGAGAAGGCGTTCGACAGGGTGAATCACGACTATCTGTTCGGAACTCTGTGCGCTTTCGGGTTCGGGACGCATTTCGTCGCCCGGATCCGACTTTTGTACGCCGCCGCGGAGTGTCTGATAAAGGTTAATGGGTCCTTGACGGCGCCCCTTCGCTTTGGGAGAGAGGTGCGCCAGGGATGCCCCATGAATATACTAAATATATTCATTCTATACTAAATATATTCAAAAAGGAGTTAGATGAGGTCCTTACTACTAGGGGGATCAAGGGGTATGTCGGGAATGCAGAAATGGGGTACTGAAGTTGAATGTTCAGCCATGAACTCATTGAATGGCGGTGCAGGCTAGAAGGGCCGAATAGCCTACTCCTGCACCTATTTTCTATGTTTCTATGTTTCTATGTCCGGCTAGTTATATGCCATCTGCGTGGAGCCTTTCCTGCGCCTCCTGCGGACGAGGTTGACGGGACTGGCTCTGCAAGGGCCGGGCGTGGAGGTCGTCCTCTCGGCTTACGCCGATGACGTGCTCCTCGCGGTAGAGGATCCCGCTGACCTGCGGAGGATGCGCGAGTGCCAGGAGATTTACTCGGCCGCATCCTCTGCCAGGATCAACTGGGAGAAATGTTCCGGACTCCTGGTGGGTCAGTGGTGGGTGGACTCCCTGCCGGAGGAGCTCAGGCCTTTTGCCTGGAGCACGACCCATCTCCTCTATCTGGGAGTCTACCTTAGCCCCGACGAGGAAGCCTGGCCGGTGAACTGGCAAGAGCTGGAGGCCAAGGTCGCCGCTCGCCTAGGGCGCTGGACAGGACTGCTCCGAGTGCTGTCCTACAGGGGTCAAGCGCTAGTCATAAACCAGCTGGTGGCCGCAATGTTGTGGTACCGGCTGGTCACTTTGACCTCTCCCCATGCGTTTGTCACCAAGATACAGAAGAAGCTGGTGGACTTCTTCTGGAACAACAGGAAGCACTGGGTCTCTGCCGCGGTCTTGAGTCTCCCGCTTGGGGAGGGCGGTCAGTCGTTGGTGTGCGTCAGCGCCCAGCTCGCGACTTTCCGTCCTCAGACCCTGCAGAGATACCTTTACATCGAGCCCCCTCCTAGGTGGCGTGCTCTGGCGACGTATTTCTTCCGCCAGCAGTTCGGCCTCAACGATGACACGCAGCTCCTGTTTGTGAGTGTGGGGGGCGTCAGGACCGCCTTCCAGGAGCTGCCTGTCTTTTATAAGGAACTCACCAGTGTCTGGAACAAAGTCTCCACCAAGCGCAGCTCTCCACCGGCTGGAGTGGCGGCCGTCCTGCAGGAGCCGCTGCTCGGGAATGCGTACCTCCACGACCGAGGTTTTAGGTGGCGGTCGGACGAGAGGGCTGTGGCTGGTGAGGTGACCAGGGTCAGGGACCTGCTCGATGGCGGAGGAGCGGGCTGGATGGCGCCAGACACGCTGGCGCAGCGCCTAAATTCCGCCAATGTCCGCCGCGCGGCCGATGCCATCGAATCGCTAAAAACAGCTCTGGGCCCTGACTCCGTTAGGTGCATCGAGGAGGCTCAAGCACATGGGGAGATCCCGTCCGAACTGACCCCCGTCCGGACGGAATTCCTCATCGGCGCCAAACCCCTGAACCTCCCTCGGGGGCCGGCGCCTCACAACTTGAGCCGCCTCGGGGAAATCCCCTCCGTGCCTTTCAGTTCCGCGCGGAGGGGTTTCCTGTACAGGCTGCTCCTGCACACTCTCAACTTTGCCATCCTTGCCTGCCGTCCGGACACGCCATGGCGTACCATCTTGCCGTCCGGAGGAGGCGGGGGTCCCCGATGGAGGGCACTCTATGCGGGAGTCCTCCCAGTATTTATCGGGGACTTGGCCTGGAGGGTGGTGCACGGAGCAGTCCCGTGCAATACATTTTTAAGCCGGTTCACGGGCTCCCAGGCCGCCTGCAATTTCTGCGGTCTGGAAGAGTCCGTGTTCCATGTTTTTATGGAATGCACGAGGTTGCAGCCCCTGTTTTATTATTTAAAGGGGCTGCTCCTGAAATTCTGGCTGCACTTCAGTCCCACACTCCTGATCTTTGGGCACCCTGTGCGGAGGGGAGCGGGTAGGTCCGAGGGCCTCCTCGTAGGACTGCTCCTGGGCACGGCCAAGGGTGCCATCAGCCGGTCCAGGCAGCGGGCGGTCGAGGGGGTCGTTCAACCTGACTGCCTGCCTCTCTTCTGCGCATACATCCGCGCCAGGGTTTCCTTGGAGATGCAGCACGCAGTGTCCACCGGTACGCTCGCGGCCTTCCGCGAAAGGTGGGCACCGGAGGGACTGGAGTGCATCGTCATGCCCGGCAACCAAATTTTAATTTCATTTTATGTTTTAAGGTTTAATTTGTTTTAATTGCCGGTGTTTTTAGTGTCCCCCTCCCCTTTTATAGGGGGCACTTGGAAAAAAACCCACAAAAAAACACAAAAAACCCCACAAAAACAGGGCCTTGGAAATGTTTGGTGCGCCCCCCAGATCGGGGGAACACGATTTAATGATTTAATGCTTTAATTTTCTCACAAAAAGTGTTCTGTGGACAAGGGTGGAGCTGTTGGAGGTGTGGCCTGATCATTTGGAGCTTGGAGCAGTGAGGGAAGGAGCTCCCTGCTGTAGCTCCTGCCTGAAGGCCTGGAGAGAACCCTGAGACCAGCCCAGGAAGAGGAGGAAAGGGCTTACTTCATTACAGTCCATCCAGAGGGAGTGGAGGAGAGCAGAAAATTCAACAACTTCATTACTTCTGCAGAGAGTTTGAGAGAGGGGGAAAGAACAACAACCTGTGTGGAAGGAGGGAGACTCTACAACATTCTACAGGTGGGTGTACGGGTGCATTCCCCTAAGGACATTGTTTTATTGGTGGGGGGAGAAAAAAAGATTTCTTCGAGGCCCGGAACATCGCGGTGGGTGTGTGTGTATGGAAGTGTGTGTGGGGGTCTTACTTACAGGTAGGCCCCACACGCCACTGAAGCACACCTCCCCCATTGCCTAGCCTGGGATAGCTGGAGCTACCTGGCTGAAGAATTATTAATCACCCTATTTAACATCGTTGGGAGTGTGTGCTTGGGTGTCTCCAGCTGTCCCAGGTGAAGGCATCTTCTCCCCCCACCCGAAGACCATCCTATAAGACTGTGCCTTGTTTTTTTTCCATCATCTGGGGAGTTCACCCCAGAAAAACACTCGCCCATCGCTGTGAGGGGAGACCTGCCCTCACAGCTTTCCTCTTTCCTACCCCACACTTTCTCTCTCTCTGCCACTCTCTCTGTCTCTCCCCTCTCTCTCTGAGAGCCCCTTTCCTCCTTAATCAAAATGAAATTAAGACAACTGAGCAGAGGGAGCAAGGCCCCTCCCCAATCGTTAACTAGCGGAGAGGTGTGCCCCACTAAGAGCTCCCTCTGCTCAAACACCAACGAGGCCAATTTAAGACCATTAAAGCCTGTGACTTTGGGGAGGGTGTAGCCCTTAAAGGGACCCCGTCATGGCGACCCCAGCCACGCCGGTGGCAGACCAGCTAAGACGTACGCGCAGGCGGCGTCCACATCCATGGCGCCTCCTGCGCCTCCTGCTGCCCTGCCACCATTTAGACTGATAACAAAAAAACACCGGGTCAAGAGCTACACTCACCCGACAATGAGCATTGAGGAGTGCGTGCGGGTGATGGTTGGGGTAGTCGGATCCTCGGCCATTGTCGCGGCCTCCAAGATGTCTGGAAAGGCTGTATTCTTCCTGGGGTCGGAGCGGGCGGTGTCCCTGGCCCTCGAAAAGGGGCTCACGGTGGGCGGGACGTTCCTGCCGGTGGACCCTCTCGAGGCCACCGCGCAGAGGGTCATCATTTCTAGTGTCCCGCCCTTTGTTCCTGCTGGGCTCCTCCTCCCTCACCTACACCAACTGGGGGAGGTAAGGTTGGGGATCAACCCCATACCGCTCGGCCTCAGGGAGAGCAGCCTGCGCCACGTGTTCTCCTTCCAGCTCTTTGTCCGGCTGGCGCGGGAGGAGACGATAGAGGCAAGTTTTAATGTGGTGCACGAGGGGACTGCCTACAGCGTCTTCTGGACGTCGGACGGCATGCGGTGCCATGCCTGTAGGGAGGTGGGGCACGTTCGCAAGAACTGCCCCGCCTCCAGGGCCGCCAAACCACCGAAGGCGGCCAAGGCTGGCGCCACCGGCACCCCTCCCCCTATTTGCGTCTGCGTGCCGGGAGCTGTAGGTGCGCGGGCATTGTCGTGGGCCTTTGTTTTCACGGCCTCCGGCGGTGGGGAGCGAGACCGTTCGATCGGAAAGAAGGCACGGAGGAAGGCGAAATATCTCGAGGCGGGTCCCCTCAGTGCGCCAGACAGCTTGAACACCGCGCTCAGCCCAACCCTGACACTGGCGAGCGCGGGGTGCCCTGAGCCTGTGCCCAAGCCCTTGACCAATATCACAGAGGGGCTCGGGCGCGGGTAAGTAAAGAAAAAGGGGGAGTGGAGCGGGAGGCCTTGGCAGACATGGAGGTCTCCCTGCCTCCGCGCACCCCCAGGAACAAAAGGAGGCGCCGCTCCAATGAGGCTGAGGGGGAACAACATCCCTCCGCGGAAGAGTCGGTGCCCGCCACGTGTCCCACGTCCCCTACCAGCGCCCCTAAACTGCGCTGTAGGCGAGAGGAGTCTGTCCCCGGGGAGGGTGAGACAATCGAGACTGCCCAGCCTCTGCCTCCCGGGGATGGCATGGAAGATCTGCCTGTCGTGGGGGGTGTGGGGCCAGCGGAGGAATGCGTAGCCGCCGGGTTGAGCATCCCGGGGACTGAGGCGGGCGGGGCCGAAAAGGCCGAACCTGAGCCCGCCCAGCCTTTATCCAACTTCCCCCGGGATTTGCTCGACTCGGCAGAAACTGAAAATGTTAATAATTTTACAGAACATCCACACGCTGGGCCCGGGGGTGGCGGCGGGGAGGGGGAAGAACAACAACCCTCGCCCCCTACTTTGGAGCTGGGGCACTTGGAACACCTGGTACATTTCTTTGACCAGGTCTCTTCGCCTTCCCCGGCTTCTGGGGCGGAGGAGGAACCCCTTCCGCTGTCGCTTCCTGACCCAGCACTGCTTTTAAAAGAGCCCAGTGGGGACTCTTCTGCCGACGATCCTGGGGGTGGGATCAGGGCAGAGCCAGGGCCGGATGGAGCGGCTGGGCCGTTTGCCGTACCTCGTGCGGTCGACGGGCCGGCTGCTGGTGGCGACCTCCCGGAAGGGGACGGGAACTCGGTGGGGGACGAGGGAGAAGATCTCGAGTCCATCGCCAGTGAGGCGGTGGATCTCCTCATGCCCGCCGCTGAGTCCCCCGTCATTCCTGAAAAGGAACTCCGGGACTTTATGGTCCAGAGCCAGGGTCGCCGCAACCGAGCCCATCTGGCCCTGGAAAGATGGTCCGAGCCGGGGCTGCTTGTCGCCTCCGTCCGCGCCGCCGCTAAAACCATGGCCGCAGGCGGGCCCTTATCAAAGGCGCAAGGCCTTGAGCTGCGCCGGCTCAAAAGGTTCCTCGCTGGGCTGCTGAGGGAGTGGAGGTCAACAAACGACTCCACTCCACCCCCACAATAGGTTAGGTAGAGGTTGCACTATGCTTTTGTCATGAAGATAACCATAGCCAGCCTCAACATCAACGGCGGCAGAGAGGCACACCGTAGATTTAACAATTTTTCGCTCCTGCGGGAGGGGAAATATGTGGTGTGCTTCCTGCAAGAAACCCACACCGTCCCGGGAGACGAAGCCACGTGGCTCCTGGAATGGTAAGGAGAGATCCGCATGAGCCACCTCACTACCACTTCTTGTGGGGTGGCCATTTTGTTGGCCCCGCATTTTCAGCCGGAGATCTTGGGGTTCGAGGAGCCCGTGCCAGGCCGCTTGCTGCACGTAACGGTTCGTCTGGGGGATGTGCTGCTCCATCTCGTGAACGTGTACGCCCCTCAGGCCGGCCCGCAGCAAACGCGCTTCTTCGAAGAAGTGTCCGCTCTTCTTGGCTCCGTCGACGTCGGCGACTGCATTGTCCTCGGGGGGGATTTTAACTGCACCCTCGAGGCGAGGGACCGCTCCGGTGCCCCGCACAGCATGACGGCGATGGAGAAGTTGAGGGACCTGGTCGGGTCCTTCGACTTGGTGGACGTCTGGCGAAATCTCCATCCCGACTCCAGCGCCTTTACTTACCTGGAGTAGGATGGTCCAGAGTCGACCGCCTTTACGTGTCTCGGTCGTACGTTTCTTGCATCCCGGCGGCCTCCATGTGGCCGGTGCCATGTTCGGACCACCACCTGGTGTGGGCGGAGCTCGCTTCGCTCCGCGCGAGGACGGGGTCCGCGTACTGGCATTTTAACAACCAGCTGCTGGAGGACGTGCGGTTCCAGGATTCGTTCCGTCGTTTCTGGGCCAACTGGAGAAGGAAGCAGGGGGGGCTTCCCCTCCTTGAGGCTATGGTGGGACGTGGGCAAGGCTCACGTCCGCGCCTTCTGTCAAGAGTACGCGAGAGGGTCGACCAAGAGGCGGGCGGCCAGGGTCGGGCGCCTAAAAAAAGAGGTGCTCGAACTGGAGTCCCGTCTCGGTCAAGTCGTCGAGGACCCGGCCCTGCGGATGGTGTACGAAGCGAAGAAGGCCGCGCTGAAGGACCTGCAGCTCGTCGGGTCCCGAGGCGCGTTCGTGAGGTCGCGGATCCGGTTCCTGCGGGATCTGGACCGCGGCTCCCCCTTCTTCTAATCGCTGGAAAAAAGACAGAGTGTCCGTAAGCAGCTCTTGACGCTGCTGGCCGACGACGGCTCTCTCGTCTCGGATCCGGAGGGCGTCAACAACAGGGCCCGTGAATATTACGGGGCTCTGTTCTGTCCGGAGCCGTCCAGCGAGGAAGCGCGTAGAGTTTTGTGGGAGGACCTGCCGAAGGTCGGCCCGGAGTGCGGCGAAAATCTGGAAGCTCCGCTAAGCCTGGAGGAGCTGACCAGCGCCCTCGCCCGGCTCTCAAGGGGAAAAGCCCTGGGGCTGGACGGGCTGACCGTGGAATTCCACAGGGCGTTCTAGGACGTCCTGCGGGGCGACTACGCGCGGGTCCTGGGGGAAAGCCTGGCGACCGGGGAGATGCCCCTCTCTTGGCGCAGGGCAGTCATCATCCTGCTGCCTAAGAAGGGCGATCTCCGCCTCCTTAAGAACTGGCGCCCGGTCTCCCTCCTCAGCACAGATTACAAAATCTTCGCCAGGGCAATGTCTGCTCGCCTTGGCGCCGTGCTGGACCACATGATCCACCCCGACCAGTCCTACACGGTCCCGGACCGGACAATCCACCATAACATCCATCTGGTCCGGGACCTCATCCATCATTCCCAGGAGGCTGGTCTGTCGGTCGCCTTCCTATCTCTTGACCAAGAAAAGGCGTTCGACAGGGTGGATCACGATTATCTGTTCGGAACTCTTCGCGCTTAAGGTACGGGACGCATTTCTTCGCCCGGATCCGACTTTTGTATGCCACCGCGGAGTGTCTGATAAAGGTTAACGCGTCCTTGACGGCGCCCTTTCGCTTTGGGAGAGGGGTGCGCCAGTGATGCCCCATATCCGGCCAGTTATATGCCATCTGCGTGGATACTTTCCTGCGCCTCCTGCAGACGAGGTTGACGGGACTGGCTCTGCAAGGGCCGGGCGTGGAGGTCGTCCTCTCAGCTTACGCCGATGATGTGCTCCTCGCGGTAGAGGATCCCGCTGACCTGCGGAGGATGCGCGAGTGCCAGGAGATTTACTCGGCCGCATCCTCCGCCAGGATCAACTGGGAGAAATGTTCCGGACTCCTGGTGGGTCAGTGACGGGTGGAATCCCTGCCGGAGGAGCTCAGGCCTTTTGCCTGGAGCACGACCCATCTCCTCTATCTGGGAGTCTACCTTAGCCCCGACGAGGAAGCCTGGCCGGCGAACTGGCAAGAGCTGGAGGCCAAGGTCGCCGCTCGCCTAGGGCGCTGGACAGGACTGCTCCGAGTGCTGTCCTACAGGGGCCGAGCGCTAGTCATTAACCAGCTGGTGGCCGCCATGTTGTGGTACCGGCTGGTCACTTTGACCCCTCCCCCTGCGTTTGTCACCAAGATGCAGATGAAGCTGGTGGACTTCTTCTGGAACAACAGGAAGCACTGGGTCTCTGCTGCGGTCTTGAGTCTCTCGCTTGGGGAGGGCGGTCAGGCATTGGTGTGCGTCAGCACCCAGCTCGCGACTTTCCGTCTTCAGACCCTGCAGAGATACCTTTACGTCGAGCCCCCTCCTAGGTGGCGTGCTCTGGCGACGTACTTCTTCTGCCAGCAGCACGGCCTCAACTGTGACACGCAGCTCCTGTTTGTGAGCTTGGGGGGCGTCAGGACTGCCTTCCAGGAACTGCCTGTCTTTTACAAGGAACTAACCAGGGTCTGGAACAAAGTCTCCACCAAGCGCAGCTTTTCACCGGCTGGAATGGCGGCTGTCCTGCAGGAGCTGCTGCTCGGGAATCCATACCTCCACGACCAAGGTTTTATGTGGCGGTCGGACGAGAGGGCTTTGGCTGGTGAGGTGACAAGGGTCAGGGACCTGCTCGATGGCGGAGGAGCGGGCTGGATGGCGCCAGACATGCTGGCGCGGCGCCTAAATTCTGCCAACGTCCGCCGCGTGGCCAATGCCATCGAGTCGCTAAAAACAGCTCTGGGCCCTGACTCCGTTAGGTGCATCGAGGAGGCTCAAGCACGTGGGGAAATCCCGTCCGAACTGACCCCCATCCGGACGGAATTCCTCATCGGCGCCAAACCACAGAACCTCCCTCGGGAGCCGGCGCCTCACAACTTGAGCCACCTCGAGGAAATCCCCTCCATGTCTTTCAGTTCCGCGCGGAGGGGTTTCCTGTACGGGCTGCTCCTGCACACTCTCAACTTTGCCATCCTCGCCTGCCGTCCAGACACGCCATGGCGTACCATCTTGCCGTCCGGAGGAGGTGGGGGTCCCCGATGGAGGGCACTCTACGCGGGAGTCCTCCCAGTACTTATCGGGGACTTGGCCTGGAGGGTGGTGCACGGAGCAGTCCCGTGCAATAAATTTTTAAGCCGATTCACGGACTCCCAGGCCGCCTGCAATTTCTGCGGTCTGGAAGAGTCCGTGTTCCATGTTTTTATTGAATGCACGAGGTTGCAGCCCCTGTTTATTATTTTAAGGGGCTGCTCCTGAAATTCTGGCTGCACTTCAGTCCCACACTCCTGATCTTTGGGCACCCTGTGCGGAGGGAATCGGGTAGGTCCGAGGGCCTCCTCATAGGACTGCTCCTGGGCACGGCCAAGGGTGCCATCAGCCGGTCCAGGCAGCGGGCGGTCGAGGGGGTCGTTCAACCTGACTGCCTGCCTCTCTTCCGCGCGTACATCCGCGCCAGGGTGTCCTTGGAGATGGAGCACGCGGTGTCCACCGGTACGCTCGCGGCCTTCCACGAGAGGTGGGCACCGGAGGGACTGGAGTGCATCATTACGCCCGGCAACCAAATTTTAATTTGATTTTATGTTTTAAAGTTTAATTTCGTTTAAATGCCGGTGTTTTTAGTGTCCCCCTCCCTTTTTGTAGGGGGCACTTGTAGAAAAAAAAAATATATGATTTCAGTGCCCAAAAAAAAAACTTAAAAAAAAAAACAAACAAACAAAAAAAATACAAAAAACAAAAAAAAAGGGCCTTGTAAATGTTTGGTGCGTCCCCCAGATCTGGGGGCCACGATTTAATGTTTTCATTTCCCCCAAAAGAGTTCTGTGGACAAGGGTGGAGCTGTTGGAGGCGTGGCCTGATCATTTGGAGCTTGCAGCAGTGAGGGAAGGAGCTCCCTGCTGTAGCTCCTGCCTGAAGGCCTGGAGAGAACCCTGAGACCAGCCCAGGAAGAGGAGGAAAGGGCTTACTTCATTACAGTCCATCCAGAGGGAGTGGAGGAGAGCAGAAAATTCAACAACTTCATTACTTCGACAGAGAGTTGGAGAGAGGGGGAAAGAACAACAACCTGTGTGGAAGGAGGGAGACTCTACAACATTCTACAGGTGGGTGTACTGGTACATTCCCCTAAGGACATTGTTTTATTGGTGGGGGGAGAAAAGAAGATTTCTTCGAGGCCCAGAACATCGCGAGGGGTGTGTGTGTGTGGAAGTGTGTGTGGGGGTCTTGCTTACAGCTAGGCCCCACACGCCACTGAAGCACACCTCCCCCATTGCCTAGCCTGGGATAGCTGGAGCAACCTGGCTGAAGAATTATTAATCACCCTATTTAACATCGTTGGGAGTGTGTGCCTGGGTGTCTCCAGCTGCCCCAGGTGAAGACATCTTCTCCCCCCACCCGAAGACCATCCTATAAGACTGTGTCTTGTTTTTTTTCCATCATCTGGGGAGTGCACCCCAGAAAAATACCCACCCACCGCTGTGAGGGGCGACCTGCCCTCACAGCTTCCCTCTTTCCCACCCCACACTTTCTCTCTCTCTGTCACTCTCTCTGTCTCTCCCCTCTCTCTCTGATAGCCCCTTTCCTCCTTAATCAAAGTTAAATTAAGACAACTGAGCAGAGGGAGCAAGGCCCCTCCCCAATCGTTAACTAGGGGAGAGGTGTGCCCCACTAAGAGCTCCCTCTGCTCAAACACCAACGAGGTCAATTTAAGACCATTAAGGCCTGTGACTTTGGGGTGGGTGTAGCCCTTAAAGGGACCCAGTCATGGCGACCCCAGCCACGCCGGTGGCAGACCAGCTAAGACGTACGCGCAGGCGGCGTCCACATCCACGGCGCCTCCTGCGCCTCCTGCTGCCCTGCCACCATTTAGACATATAACAAAAAAACACGGGGTCAAGAGCTACACTCACCCCACAATGAGCATCAAGGAGTGCGTGCGGGCGATGGCTGGGGTAGTCGGCCCCTCGGCCATTGTCGCGGCCTCCAAGATGTCTGGGAAGGCTGTATTCTTCCTGGGGTCAGAGCGGGCGGTGTCCCTGGCCCTCGAAAAGGGGCTCACGGTGGGCGGGACGTTCCTGCCGGTGGACCCTCTCGAGGCTACCGTGCAGAGGGTCATCATTTCTCACGTCCCGCCCTTTGTTCCCGCTGGGCTCCTCCTCCCTCACCTACACCAACTGGGGGAGGTAAGGTTAGGGATCAACCCCATACCGCTCGGCCTCAGGGAGAGCAGCCTGCGCCATGTGTTCTCCTTCCGCCGCCAGCTCTTTGTCCGGCTGGTGCGGGAGGAGACGACGGAGGGAAGTTTTAATGTGTTGCACGAGGGGACTGCCTACCGCGTCATTTGGACGTTGGACGGCGTGCGGTGCCATGCCTGTAGGGAGGTGGGGCACGTTCGCAAGAACTGCCCCGCCTCCAGGGCCGCCAAACCACTGAAGGCGGCCAAGGCTGGCGCCACCGCCACCCCTCCCCCTATTTGTGTCCGCGTGCCGGGAGCTGTGATGCGCGGGCATCGTCGGGGGCCTTTGTTTTCACGGCCTCCGGTGGTGGGGAGGGAGAGTGTCCGGCCGGAAAGAAGGCGCATAGGAAGGCGAAACATCTCGAGGCGGGTCTCCTCAGTGCGCCAGACAGTCTGATCACCGCGCTCAGCCCAACCCTGTCACCGGCGAGCGCGGGGTGCCCTGAGCCCGTGCCCGAGCCCTTGACCAATATCACAGAGGGGCTCGGACGCGGGCAAGAAAAGAAAAAGGGGGGAGTGGAGCGGGAGGCCTCAGCAGACATGGAGGTCTCCCTGCCTCCGCACCCCCCCAGGAACAAAAGGAGGCGCCGCTCCAATGAGGTGGAGGCGGAACAACATCCCTCCGCGGAGGAGTCGGTGCCTGCCGCGTGTCCCGCGTCCCCCACCAGCGCCCCCAAACTGTGCCGTAGGCGAGAGGAATCTGTCCCCGGGGTGGGTGGGGCAGTCGAGGCTGCCCAGCCTCTGCCTCCCGGGGATGGCGTGAAAGATCTGCCTGTCGTGGGGGGCGCGGGGCCAGCGGAGGAATGCGTTGCCGCCGGGTCGAGCGTCCCGGGGACTGAGGCGGGCGGGGCCGAAAAGGCTGTACCTGAGCCCGCCCAGCTATTAACCAACTTCCCCGGGAGTCGCTCGACCCGGAAGAAATACAAAGTGTTGACAATTTTAATGATTCTGTACACGCTGGGCCGGGGGGAGGCGGCGGGGAGGGGGAAGAACACCAACCCTCGCCCCCTACTTTGGAGCTGGGGGAATTGGAGGACCAAGAACATTTCTTTGACTAGGTCTCTCCATGTTCCCCGGTTCCTGGGGCGGAGGAGGAACCCCTTCCGCTGTCGCTTCCTGACCCAGCACCACTTTTAAAAGAGCCCAGTGGGGACTCCTCTGTCGACGATCCTGGGGGTGGGATCGGGGCAAAGCCAGGGTCGGATGGAGCGGCCGGGCCATTTGCCGTACCTCGTGCGGTTGACGGGCCGGCTGCTGGCGGCGACCTCCCGGAGGGGGACGGGGACTCGGTGGGGGACGAGGGAGAAGATCTCGAGTCCATCGCCAGTGAGGCGGTGGATCTCCTCGTGCCCGACGCTGAGTCTCCCCTCATTCCTGTAAAGGAACTCCGGGACTTTTTGGCCCAGAGCCAGGATCGCCGCAACCGAGCCCATCTGGCCCTGGGAAAATGGTCCGAGCCGGGGCTGCTCATAGCGTCCGTCCGCTAAGCCGCTAAAATCATGGCCGCGGGCGGGCCCTTATCAAAGGCGCAAAGCCTTCAGCTGCGCCGGCTCAAAAGGTTCCTCGCTGGGCTGCTGATGGAGTGGAGGTCAACAAAAGACTCCGCTCCCTCCCCCACAATAGGTTAGGTAGAGCTTGCACTATGCTTTTGTCATGAAGATAACCATAGCCAGCCTCAACATCAACGGCGGCAGAGAGGCACGCCGTAGATTTAACAATTTTTCGCTCCAGCGGGAGGGGAAATATGCGGTGTGCTTCCTGCAAGAAACCCACACCGTTCCGGGAGACGAAGCCACGTGGCTCCTGGAATGGCAAGGAGAGGTCCGCATGAGCCACCTCACCGCCACTTCTTGTGGGGTGGCCATCTTGCTAGCCCCGCATTTTCAGCCGGAGATCTTGGGGTTCGAGGAGCCCGTGCCAGGCCGCTTGCTGCACGTAACGGTTCGCCTGGGGGATGTGCCGCTCCATCTCGTGAACGTGTACGCCCCTCAGCCCGGCCCGCAGCAAGCGCGCTTCTTCGAAGAAGTGTCCGATCTTCTTGGCTCCGTCGACGTCGGCGACTGCATTGTCCTCGGGGGGGATTTTAACTGCACCCTCGAGGCGAGGGACCGCTCCGGTGCCCCGCAGAGCATGACGGCAATCGAGAAGTTGAGGGACCTGGTCGGGTCCTTCGACTTGGTGGACGTCTGGCGAAATCTCCACCCCGACTCCAGCGCCTTTACTTGGGTGAGGCCTGGAGTAGGATGGTCCAGAATCGACCGCCTTTACATGTCTCGGGCATACGTTTCCTGCGTCCCGGCGGCCTCCATGCGGCCGGTGCCGTGTTCGGACCACCACCTGGTGTGGACGGAGCTCGCTTCGCTCCGCGCGAGGACGGGGTCCGCGTACTGGCATTTTAACAACCAGCTGCTGGAGGACGTGCGGTTCCAGGACTCGTTCCGTCGTTTCTGGGCTGACTGGAGAAGGAAGCAGGGGAGCTTCCTCTCCTTGAGGCTATGGTGGGACGTGGGCAAGGCTCACGTCCGCGTCTTCTGTCAAGAGTACGCGAGGGGGTCGACCAAGAGGCGAGCGGCCAGGGTCGGGCGCCTAGAAAAAGAGGTGCTCGACCTGGAGTCCCGTCTCGGTCAAGTCGTCGAGGACCCAGCCCTGCGGATGGTGTACGAAGCGAAGAAGGCCGCGCTGAAGGACCTGCAGCTCGTCGGGTCCCGAGGCGCGTTCGTGCGGTCGCGGATCCGGTTCCTGCGGGATTTGAACCGCAGCTCCCCCTTCTACTCGCTGGAAAAAATACAGAGTGTCCGTAAGCAGCTCTTGACGCTGCTGGCCGACGACGGCTCTCTCATCTCGGATCTGGAGGGCGTCAACAACAGGGCCCGTGAATATTACGGGGCTCTGATCTCTCCGGACCCGTCCAGCGAGGAAGCACGTAGAGTTTTGTGGGAGGACCTGCCGAAGGTCAGCCCGGAGGGCGCCGAAAATCTGGAAGCTCCGCTAAGCCTGGCGGAGCTGACCGGCGCCCTCGCCCGGCTCTCGAGGGGAAAAGCCCCGGGGCTGGACGGGCTGACCGTGGAGTTCCACAGGGCATTCTGGGACGTCCTGGGAGGCGACTACGCGCGGGTCCTGTGGGAAAGTCTGGCGACCGGGGAGATGCCCCTCTCTTGGCGCAGGGCAGTTATCGTCCTGCTGCCTAAGAAGGGTGATCTCCGCCTCCTTAAGAACTGGCGCCCGGTCTCCCTCCTCAGCACGGACTACAAAATCTTCACCAGGGTAATGTCTGCTCGCCTTGGCGCCGTGCTGGACCACATGATCCAACCCACCCAGTCCTACACGGTCCTGGGCCGGACAATCCACGACAACATCCATCTGGTCCGGGTCCTCATCCATCATTCCCAGGAGGCTGCTCTGTTGGTCGCCTTCCTATCTCTCGACCAAGAGAAGGCGTTCGACAGGGTGGATCACGACTATCTGTTCGGGACTCTGCGCGCTTTCGGATTCGGGACGCATTTCGTCGCCCGGATCCGACTTTTGTACGCCGCCGCGGAATGTCTGATTAAGGTTAACGGGTCCTTGACGGCGCCCCTTCGCTTTAGGAGAGGGGTGCGCCAGGGATGTCTCATGTCCGGTCAGTTATATGCCATCTGCGTGGAGCCTTTCCTGCACCTCCTGCGGACGAGGTTGACGGGACTGGCTCTGCAAGGGCCGGGTGTGGAGGTCATCCTCTCGGCTTACGCCGATGACGTGCTCCTCGTGGTAGAGGATCCCACTGACCTGCGGAGGATGCGTGAGTGCCAGGAGATTTACTCGGCTGCATCCTCCGCCAGGATCAACTGGGAGAAATGTTCCGGACTCCTGGTGGGTCAGTGGCAGGTGGACTCCCTGCCGGAGGAGCTCAGGCCCTTTGCCTGGAGCACGACCCATCTCCTCTATCTGGGAGTCTACCTTAGCCCCGACGAGGAAGCCTGGCCGGCGAACTGGCAAGAGCTGGAGGCCAAGGTCGCCGCTCGCCTAGGGCGCTGGACAGGACTGCACCAAGTGCTGTCCTACAGAGGTCGAGCGCTAATCATAAACCAGCTGGTGGCCGCCATGCTGTGGTACCGGCTGGTCACTTTGACCCCTCCCCCTGCGTTTGTCACCAAGATACAGAAGAAGCTGGTGGACATCTTCTGGAACAACAGGAAGCACTGGGTCTCTGCCGCGGTCTTGAGTCTCCCACTTGGGGAGGTCCGTCAGTCGTTGGTGTGCGTCAGCGCCCAGCTCGCAACTTTCCGTCTTCAGACCCTGCAGAGATACCTTTACGTCGAGCCCCCTCCTAGGTGGCGTGCTCTGGCGATGTATTTCTTCCATCAGCAGCACGGCCTCAACTGTGACACGCAGCTCCTGTTTGTGAGCTTGGGGGGGTGTCAGGACCGCCGTCCAGGAGCTGCCTGTCTTTTACAAGGAACTCACCAGGGTCTGGAACAAAGTCTCCACCAAGCGCAGCTCTCCACCGGCTGGAGTGGCGGCTGTCCTGCAGGAGCCGCTGCTCGGGAATCCGTACCTCCACGACCGAGGTTTTAGGTGACAGTTGGACGAGAGGGCTGTGGCTGGTGAGGTGACCAGGGTCAGGGACCTGCTCGATGGCGGAGAAGCAGGCTGGATGGCGCCAGACATGCTGGCGCGGCGCCTAAATTCGGCCGACGTCCGCCACACGGCCGATGCCATCGAGTGGCTAAAAACAGCTCTGGTCCCTGACTCTGTTAGGTGCATCGAGGAGGCTCAAGCACGTGGGGAGATTCCGTCCAAACTGACCCCCGTCCGGACGGAATTCCTCATCGGCGCCAAACCCCGGAACCTCCCTTGGGAACCGGCGCCTCACAACTTGAGCCGCCTCGTGGAAATCCCCTCCGTGCCTTTCAGTTCCGCGCGGAGGGGTTTCCTGTACGGGCTGCTCCTGCACACTCTCAACTTTGCCATCCTCGCCTGCCGTCCAGATACGCCATGGCGTACCATCTTGCCGTCCGGAGGAGGCGGGGGTCCCCGATGGAGGGCACTCTACGCGGGAGTCCTCCCACTATTTATCGGGGACTTGGCCTGGAGGGTGGTGCACGGAGTAGTGCCGTGCAATAAATTTTTAAGCCGGTTCACCGGCTCCCATGCCGCCTGCAATTTCTGCGGTCTGGAAGAGTCCATGTTCCATGTTTTTACCGAATGCATGAGGTTGCAGCCCCTGTTTTATTATTTAAAGGGGCTGCTCCTGAAATTCTGGCTGCACTTCAGTCCCACACTCCTGATCTTTGGGCACCCTGTGCGGAGGGGAGCGGGTAGGTCCGAGGGCCTCCTCGTTGGACTGCTCCTGGGCACGGCCAAGGGTGCCATCAGCTGGTCCAGGCAGCGGGCGGTCGAGGGGGTCGTTCAACCTGACTGCCTGCCTCTCTTCCGCACGTACATCCGCTCCAGGGTGTCCTTGGAGATGGAGCACGCGGTGTCCACCGGTACGCTCGCGGCCTTCCGCGAGAGGTGGTCGCCGAAGGGACTGAGGTGCATCGTTACACCCGGCAACCAAATTTTAATTTGATTTTATTGATTTTACAGTTTGATTTGTTTTAATTGCCGGTTTTAGTGTCCCCCTCCTCTTTTATAGGGGACACTTGTAGAATTAATGATTTTATGGCCCAAATAAAAAAATTTTTAAAGTCAATAAAACAAACAAAAAAACAAAAAAAGGGTAGTTTGAAAAATGTTTGGAGTGTCCCCCAGATTGGGGGGCATTTGATTTAATGTTTATATCGTTACCCAACCAAAAAGAGTTCTGTCCACAAGGGTGGAGCTGTTGGAGGCGTGGCCTGATCATTTGGAGCCTGGAGCAGTGAGGGAAGGAGCTCCCTGCTGTAGCTCCTGCCTGAAGGCCTGGAGAGAACCCTGAGACCAGCCCAGGAAGAGGAGGAAGGGGCTTACTTCATTACAATCCATCCAGACGGAGAGGAGGAGAGCAGAAAATTCAACAACTTTATTACTTCTACAGAGAGTTGGAGAGAGGGGGAAAGAACAACAACCTGTCTGGAAGAAGGGAGACTCTACAACATTCTACAGGTGGGTGTACTGGTGCATTCCCCGAAAGACATTGTTTTATTGGTGGGGGGAGAAAAGAAGATTTCTTCGAGGCCCGGAACATCGCGGGGGGTGTGTGTGTGCGGAAGTGTGTGTGGGGGTCTTACTTACAGCTAGGCCCCACACACCACAGAAGCACCCCTCCCCCATTGTCTTGCCTGGGATAGCTGGAGCTATCTGGCTGAAGAATTATTAATCACCCTATTTAACATCGTTGGGAGTGTGTGCCTGGGTGGCTCCAGCTGCCCCAGGTGAAGACATCTTTTCCCCCCACCTGAAGACCATCCGATAAGACTGTATCTTGTTTTTTCCATCATCTGGGGAGTGCACCCCAGAAAAACATCCACCATCACTGTGAGGGGAGACCTGCCCTCACAGCTTCCCTCTTTCCCACCCCACACTTTCTCTCTCTCTGTCACTCTCTCTCTCTCTGTCACTCTCTCTCTCTCTGTCACTCTCTCTGTCTCTCCCCTCTCTCTCTGAGAGCCCTTTTCCTCCTGAATCAAAATTAAATTAAGACAACTGAGCAGAGGGATCAAGGGCCCTCCCCAATCGTTAACTAGGGGAGAGGTGTGCCCCACTAAGAGCTCCCTCTGCTCAAACACCAACGAGGCCAATTTAAGACTATTAAGGCCTGTGACTTGGGGTGGGTGTAGCCCTTAAAGGGACCCCGTCATGGCGACCCCATCCACGCCGGTGGCAGGGCCAGCTAAGACGTACGCGCAGGTGGCATCCATATCCACGGCGCCTCCTGTGCCTCTTGCTGCCCTGCCACCATTTAAGCTAATTACGAAAAAACACGGGGTCAAGAGCTACACTCACCCCACAATGAGCATCGAGGAGTGCGTGCAGGCGATGGCTGGGGTAGTCGGCCCCTCAGCCATTGTTGCGGCCTCCAAAATGTCTGGGAAGGCGGTGTTCTTCCTGGGGTCGGAGCGGGCGGTGTCCCTGGCCCTTGAAAAGGGGCTCACGGTGGGCGGGACATTCCTGCCGCTGGACACTCTCGAGGCCACCGCGCAGAGGGTCATTCTTTCCACCATCCCGCCCTTTGTTCCTGCTGAGCTCCTCCTCTCTCACCTACACCAACTGGGGGAGGTAAGGTCAGGGATCAACTCCATACTGCTCGGCCTCAGGGAGAGCAGCCTGCGCCACGTGTTCTCCTTCCGCCGCCAGCTCTTTGTCCGGCTGGCGCGGGAGGAGATGACAGAGGGCAGTTTTAATGTGGCACACGAGGGGACTGCCTACCTCGTCTTCTGGACGTCGGACGGCGTGCGGTGCCATGCCTGTAGGGAGGTGGGGCACGTTCGCAAAAACTGCCCCGCCTCCAAGGCCGCCAAACCAACGAAGGCGGCCAAGGCTGGCGCCACCGCCACCGCTCCCCCTAGTTGCGTCCGCGTACCGGGAGCCGTAGGTGCGCGGGCATCGTCGGGGCCCTTTGTTTTCACGGCCTCTGGATGGGGGGAGGGAGAGCGTCCGGTCAGAAGGAAGGCACGGAGGAAGGTGAAACATCTCGTGACGGGTCCCCTCAGTGCGCCAGACAGTCTGATCACCGCGCTCAGCCCAACCCTGTCACCGGCGAGCGCGGGGTGCCCTGAGCCCGTGCCCGAGCCCTTGACCAATACCGCAGAGGGGCTCGGGCGCGGGCAAGAAAAGAAAAAGGGAGTGGAGCGGGAGGCCTCGGCAGACATGGAGGTCTCCCTGCCTCCGCGCCCCCCCAGGAACAAAAGGAGGCGCCGCTCCAATGAGGCGGAGGGGGAACAACATCCCTCCGCGGAGGAGTCGGTGCCCGCCGCGTGTCCCACGTCCCACACCAGCGTCCCTAAACTGCGCTGTAGGCGAGAGGAATCTGTCCCCGGGGAGGGTGGGGCAGTCGAGGCTGCCCAGCCTTTGCCTCCCGGGGATGGCATGGAAGATCTGCCTGTCGTGGGGGGCGTGGGGCCAGCGGAAGAATGCGTTGCCGCCGGGTCGAGCGTCCCGGGGACCCAGGCGGGCGGGGCCGAATAGGCCGAACCTGAGCCCGCCCAGCTATTAACCAACTTCCTCCGGGAGTCGCTCGACCCGGAAGAAATACAAAGTGTTGACAATTTTAATGATTCTGTACACGCTGGGCCGGGGGCTGGCGGCGGGGAGGGGGAAGAACACCAACCCTCGCCCCCTACTTTGGAGCTGGGGGAATTGGAGGACCTGGAACATTTCTTTGACCAGGTCTCTCCAGTTTCCCCAGTTCCTGGGGCGGAGGAGGAACCCCTTCTGCTGTCGCTTCCTGACCCAGCACCACTTTTAAAAGAGCCCAGTGGGGACTCCTCTGTCGACGATCCTTGGGGTGGGATTGGGGCAGAGCCAGGGTCGGATGGAGCGGCCGGGCCGTTTGCCGTACCTCGTGCGGTCGACGGGCCGGCTGCTGGCGGCGACCTCCCGGAGGGGGACGGGGACTCGGTGGAGGACGGGGGAGAAGATCTAGAGTCCATCGCCAGTGAGGCAGTGGATCTCCTCGTGCCCGCCGCTGAGTCCCCCTTCATTCCTGTAAAGGAACTCCGGAATTTTTGGTCCAGAGCCAGGGTCGCCACAACCGAACCGATCTGGCCCGGGAAAAATAGTCCGAGCCGGTGATGCTCATCGCGTCCGTCCGCGCTGCCGCTAAAACCATGGCCGCGGGCGGGCCCTTATCAAAGGCGCAAGGCCTTGAGCTGCGCCTGCTCAAAAGATTCCTCGCTGGGCTGCTGAGGGAGTGGAGGTCAACAAACGACTCCACTCCCTCCCTCACAATAGGTTAAGGTAGAGGTTGCACTATGCTTTTGCCATGAAGATAACCATAGCCAGCCTCAACATCAACGGCGGCAGAGGGGCACGCCGTAGATTTAACAATTTTTCGCTCCTGCGGGAGGGGAAATATGCGGTGTGCTTCCTGCAAGAAACCCACACCGTTCCGGGAGACGAAGCCACGTGGCTCCTGGAATGGCAAGGAGAGGTCCGCATGAGCCACCTCACTACCACTTCTTGTGGGGTGGCCATCTTGCTGGGCCCGCATTTTCAGCCGGAGATCTTGGGGGTCGAGGAGCCCGTGCCAGGCCGCTTGCTGCATGTTACGGTTTGCCTGGGGGACGTGCCGCTCCATCTCGTGAACGTGTACGCCCCTCAGCCCGGCCCGCAGCAAACGCGCTTCTTCGAAGAAGTGTCCGCTCTTCTTGGCTCCGTCGACGTCGGCGACTGCATTGTCCGAGGGGGAGATTTTAACTGCACCCTCGAGGCGAGGGACCGCTCCGGTGCCCCGCAGAGCATGACGGCAATCGAGAAGTTGAGGGACCTGGTCGGGTCCTTCGACTTGGTGGACGTCTGGCGAAATCTCCACCCCGACTCCAGCACCTTTACTTGGGTGAGGCCTGGAGTAGGATGGTCCAGAATTGACCGCCTTAACGTGTCTCGGGCGTACGTTTCCTGCGTCCTGGCGGCCTCCATGTGGCCGGTGCCGTGTTCGGACCACCACCTGGTGTGGGCGGAGCTCGCTTCGCGCCGCGCGAGGACGGGGTCCGCGTACTGGCACTTTAACAACCGGCTGCTGGAGGACGTGCGGTTCCAGGACTCGTTCCGTCGATTCTGGTCCGACTGGAGAAGGAAGCAGGGGGGCTTCCCCTCCTTGAGGCTATGGTGGGACGTGGGCAAGGCTCACGTCCGCGTCTTCTGTCAAGAGTACGCGAGGGGGTCGACCAAGAGGCGGGCGGCCAGGGTCGGGCGCCTAGAAAAAGAGGTGCTCGACCTGGAGTCCCGTCTCGGTCAAGTCGTCGAGGACCCGGCCCTGCGGACGGTGTATGAAGCGAAGAAGGCCGTGCTGAAGGACCTGCAGTTTGTCGGGTCCCGAGGCGCGTTCGTGAGGTCGCGGATCTGGTTCCTGCGGGATCTGGACCGCGGCTCCCCCTTCTTCTACTCGCTGGAAAAAAGACAGAGTGTCCGTAAGCAGCTCTTGACGCTGCTGGCCGACGACGGCTCTCTCGTCTCGGATCCGGAGGGCGTCAACAACAGGGCCCATGAATATTACGGGGCTCTGTTCTCTCCGGAGCCGTCCAGCGAGGAAGCGCGTAGAGTTTTGTGGGAGGACCTGCCGAAGGTCAGCCCGGAGGGCGCTGAAAATCTGGAAGCTCCGCTAAGCCTGGCGGAGCTGACCGGTGCCCTCGCCCGGCTCTCAAGGGGAAAATCCCCGGGGCTGGACGGGCTGACCGTGGAGTTCCACAGGGCGTTCTGGGACGTCCTGGGGGGCGACTATGTGCGGATCCTGGGGGAAAGTCTGGCGACTGGGGAGATGCCCCTCTCTTGGCGCAGGGCAGTCATCGTCCTGCTGCCGAAGAAGGGCGATCTCCGCCTCCTTAAGAACTGGAGCCCGGTCTCCCTCCTCAGCACGGACTACAAAATCTTCGCCAGGGCGATGTCTGCTCGCCTTGGTGCCGTGCTGGACCACATGATCCACCCCGACCAGTCCTACACGGTCCCGGGCCGGACAATCCACGATAACATCCATCTGGTCCGGGACCTCATCCATCATTCCCAGGAGGCTGGTCTGTCGGTCGCCTTCCTATCTCTCGACCAAGAGAAGGCGTTCGACAGGGTGGACCACGACTATCTGCTCGGAACTCTGCGCGCTTTCGGGTTCGGGACGCATTTCGTCGCCCGGATCCGACTTTTGTACGCCGCCGCGGAGTGTCTGATTAAGGTTAACGGGTCCTTGACGGTGCCCCTTCGCTTTGGGAGAGGGGTGCGCCAGGGATGCCCCATGTCCGGCTAGTTATATGCCATCTGCGTGGAGCCTTTCCTGCGCCTCCTGCGGACGAGGTTGACGGGACTGGCTCTGCAAGGGCCGGGCATGGAGGTCGTCCTCTCGGCTTACGCCGATGACGTGCTCCTCACGGTAGAGGATCCCGCTGACCTGCGGAGGATGCGCGAGTGCCAGGAGATTTACTCGGCCGCATCCTCCGCCAGGATCAACTGGGAGAAATGTTCCGGACTCCTGGTGGGTCAGTGGTGGGTGGACTCCCTGCCGGAGGAGCTCAGGCCTTTTGCCTGGAGCACGACCCATCTCCTCTATCTGGGAGTCTACCTTAGCCCTGACAAGGAAGCCTTGCCGGCGAACTGGTAGAGCTGGAGGCCAAGGTCGCCGCTCGCCTAGGGCGCTGGACAGGACTGCTCCGAGTGCTGTCCTACAGGGGTCGAGCGCTAGTCATAAACCAGCTGCTGGCCGCCATGCTGTGGTACCGGCTGGTCACTTTGACCCCTCCCCCTGCGTTTGTCACCAAGATACAGAAGAAGCTGGTGGACTTCTTCTGGAACAACAGGAAGCACTGGGTCTCTGCCGCGGTCTTGATGCTCCCGCTTGGGGAGGGCAATCAGTCCTTTGTGTGCGTCAGCGCCCAGCTCGCGACTTTCCGTCTTCAGACTCTGCAGAGATACCTTTACGTCGAGCCCCCTCCTAGGTGGCGTGCTCTGGCGACGTATTTCTTCCGCCAGCAGCACGGCCTCAACTACGACACGCAGCTCCTGTTTGTGAGTGTGGGGGCGTCAGGACCGCCCTCCGGGAGCTGCCTGTCTTTTACAAGGAACTCACCAGGGTCTGGAACAAAGTCTCCACCAAGCGCAGCTCTCCACCGGCTGGAGTGGCGGCTGTCCTGCAGGAGCCGCTGTTCGGGAATCCGTACCTCTACGACCGAGGTTTTGAGTGGCGGTTGGACGAGAGGGCTGTGGCTGGTGAGGTGACCAGGGTCAGGGACCTGCTCGATGGCGGAGGAGCGGGCTGGATGGCGCCAGACACGCTGGCGTGGCGCCTAAATTCGGCCGATGTCCGCCGCGCGGCCGATGCCATCGAGTCGCTAAAAACAGCTCTGGGCCCTGACTCTGTTAGGTGCATCGAGGAGGCTCAAGCACGTGGGGAAGTCCCGTCCGAACTGACCCCCGTCCGGACGGAATTCCTCATCGGCGCCAAACCCCAGAACCTCCCTCAGGAGCCGGCGCCTCACAACTTGAGCCGCCTCGGGGAAATCCCCTCCGTGCCTTTCAGTTCCGCGCGGAGGGGTTTCCTGTACGGGCTGCTCCTGCACACCCTCAACTTTGCCATCCTCGCCGGCCGTCCGGACACGCCATGGCGTACCATCTTGCCATCCGGAGGAGGCGGGGGTCCCCGATGAAGTGCACTCTACGCGGGAGTCCTCCCACTATTTATCGGGGACTTGGCCTGGAGGGTGGTGCACGGAGCAGTGCCGTGCAATAAATTTTTAAGCCTGTTCACGGGCTCCCAGGCCGCCTGCAATTTCTGCGGTCTGGAAGATCCGTGTTCCATGTTTTTATTGAATGCACGAGGTTGCAGCCCCTATTTTATTATTTAAAGGGGCTGCTCCTGAAATTCTGGCTGCACTTCAGTCCCACACTCCTGATCTTTGGGCACCCTGTGCGGAGGGGAGCGGGTAGGTCCGAGGGCCTCCTCGTAGGACTGCTCCTGGGCACGGCCAAGGGTGCCATCAGCTGGTCCAGGCAGCGGGCGGTCGAGAGGGTCGTTCAGCCTGACTGCCTGCCTCTCTTCCGCGCATACATCTGCGCCAGGGTGTCCTTGGAGATGGAGCACGCGGTGTCCACCGGTACGCTCGCGGCCTTCCGCGAGAGGTGGGTGCCGGAGGGACTGGAATGCATCATCACGCCCGGCAACCAAATTTTAATTTGATTTTATTTATTTTACAGTTTGATTTGTTTTAATTGCTGGTTTTAGTGTCCCCCTCCCCTTTTATAGGGGGCACTTGTAGAATTTAAGATTTTATGGCCCCAAAAAAAAGTCCAAAAAAAAGTTTAAAACAAAACAAACAAAAAAAAAGGACTGTTTGCAAATTGTTTGGAGTGTCTCCCAGATTGGGGGGCATTTGATTTAATGTTTATTTCGTTATCCAACCAAAAAGAGTTCTGTGAACAAGCACTCCAAAGTCCCTTTGTTCATCTACACTATTTAGTGGCCTACCGCTTAATGTGTCTTCCTTTTCATAGAAACATAGAAAATAGGTGCAGGAGCAGGCCATTCAGCCCTTCTAGCCTGCACCGCCATTCAATGAGTTCATGGCTGAACATGAAACTTCAGTACCCCCTTCCTGCTTTCTCGCCATAACCCTTGATCCCCCGAGTATACTTATTAGCCCTCCCAAAGTGCATCGCCTCATACTTCTCTGAATTAAATTCCATTTGTCACTGCTCTGCCCACCTGACCAGATTGATATCCTCCTGCAGCCAATGACTTTCCTCTTCATTATCAACCACATAGCCAATTTTAGTGTTGTCTGCAAACCTCTTAATCATATTCCCTACATTCAAATCTAAATCACGATATGTAGCACAAAAAGCAAGGTACCCAGTACTGAGCCCTGCGGAACCCCACTGGAAACATCCTTCAGTCACAAAAACATCCATCAATCATTACCCTTTGCTTCCTACCTGCAATTTTGGATCCAACTTTCCACTTTGCCCTGTATCCCATGGGCTTTATCCTTCATGACCAGTCTACCATATGGGACCTTATCAAAAGCCTTGTTAAAGTCCATATATACTACATCGTACGCACTACCCTCATTGACCCTCTTGGTTACCTCCTCAAAAATTTCAATCAGGTTAGTCAAACACGATCTTTCCTTAACAAATCCGTGCTGATTGTCCCTAATTAATCCTTGCATTTCCAAATGCAGATTTATCTTGTCTTTCAGGACTTTTTTCCAATAATTTTCCCACCACTGAGGTTAGGCTGCCAGGCCTATAATTACTTGGCCTATCCCTTTTATCCCTTCTTAAATAAGGGTACTACATTAGCAGTCCTCCAATCTTCCAGCACCATGCCCAGATCCAAAGAGGACTGGAAAATGATGTTCAAGGCCTCTGCTATTTCCTCTTTTACTTCGCTCAACAGCCTGGTCTGTGGACTTATCTACTTTGAAAGTTGCTAAACCCCTTAATACTTCCTCTCTCACTATATTTATTTCATCCAGAATATCACACTCCTCCTCGATATCAGTATCTGCATTACCCCTTTCCTTTGTGAAAACAGATGCAAAATATTTGTTAAGAACACTACCAACATCTTCCTCCTCCTTTATGGTCTCTAATAGGCCCTACCCTTTCTTTAGTTACCTGTTACTCTTAATATATTTATAGAACATCTTAGGGTTTTCCTTAATTTTACTGGCCAAGAATTTCTCGTGCTCTCTCTTAGCATTCCTAATATCCTTTTTAATTTTGTCTCTAAACTTTCTATATTCCTTTAAAGATTCTAAAGTATTTAAATAAAGGTTAGTTCTTAGTCTTTTAAATAAGGGGATGTCAGGGCAGCTCAGTCTAGCAGAGTGCACATCTTGTGACATGTGGAAAGTCATGGATGCTTCGCATAGTATGGATGACTACATGTGCAGTAAGCTGCAACAACTCAAGCGACGGTTTACGGAGTCACTGCAGTGCATCCGTGAGGCTGAGAACTACGTGGATAGCACGTTTACAGAGGTGGTCACCCGCAGCCTAAAAGTGAGGGGACAGAGAGCAAGTGGGTGACCACCAGACTGAAGACGACCAGGCTGATAGTGCAGGAGGCCGGATATTCTATCCTGAGTACTGGTGGGGGCGATGGTCCCTTTGAGGAGTGCAGTCAGAGCCAAGTCTATGGCACCATGGGTGGCTCAGCTGCACAAGGGGGGAGGAAAAATAGTGTAAGTGCAATAGCGGTAGGGAATTCAATAATGAGGGGAGCAGACAGGCGTTTCTGCGGCCGCAGACATGACTACAGAATGTTATGTTGCCTTCCTGGTGCCAAGGTCAAGGATGTCACCGAACGGCTGCAGGACATTCTCGGGGGAGAGGATGAACAGCCAGCGGTCATGGTCCATATCGGTACCAATGACATAGGTAGGAAGAGGGTAAGGTCCTGCAGGCAGAGTTTAGGGAGCTGGATGACAGACTAAAAAGCAGAAACTCAAAGGTAGTAATCGCCGGATTACTCCCGGTGCCACGTGCTAGTGAGTACAAAAATAGGAGGATAGAGCAGATGAAGGCGTGCCTGGAAATTTGGTGCAGGAGGGAGGGCTTTAGATTCCTGAAGCATTGGGACCGTTTCTGGGGGACGTGTGACTTGTACGGTTGCACCTTAACAGAGCTGGTACCAATATCCACACCGGGGCATTGCTAGTACTGTTGGGGAGGGTTTAAACTAGCTTGGTGGGAACCTGACAATAGATTCAGTAGGGAGGGAAGAAAAATTGGAATTGGAAAACAAAAACGTAGAAAGTAAATTAGAAGGACAGAGGAAACAAGGGCTAGATAGTCGTCAACAAGGAGGTTTGCCTGTACTAAATGAAATATACTTCAATGCAAGGATTATAGTGAATAAGGCAGATGAGCTGAGAGCACAAGTAGAAACTTGGGAGTACGATATTACAGCTATTACAGAGACATGGCTAAAAGAGGGGCAGGTATGGCAGCTCAACATTCCTGGTTACAAGAGTTTCAGACAGGATCGAGGGGGGTTAAAAAGGAAGAGAGGGTTACATTTTTGATTAAAGAAACTATTACAACTATGAGGAGGGATGGTATGTTAGACGAATCATCAAACGAGGCCATATCGGTCGAACTGAAAAACAAAAAAGGGGCGATCACACTGCTGGGAGTGTACTATAGACCCCCAAACAGTGAGAGGGAGATAGAAGAGCAAATATATAGGCAAATTCCTGAGAAATGCAAGAACTATCAGTCAGTAATAGTGGGGGATTTCAACTCTCCTAATATTAACTGGGATAAAATTAGTGTGAAGTGTATCGAGGGTGCGTAATTCCTAAAATGCATTCAGGAGAACTTTTTTAGCCAGTATGTAGCAAGCCCAACATGGGAGAGGGTGGTTCTGGATTTAATTTTAGGGAATGAAGCTGGGCAGGTGGAAGAGGTATCAGTCGGTGAGCATTTAGGTTCTAGTGAGTACAATTCAGTTAGATTTAAGATAGTTATGGAAAAAGACAAAGATAGACCAGGAATAAAAGTCCTAATTGGGGAAAAGCCAGTTTTGCTTAGCTGAAAGGTGATTTAGCCAACTGGAAATGGCTACTTGAAGGTAAATCAGTGTCAGAGCAGTGGGAGGCATTCAAGGAAGACATCCGGAGGGTTCAGACCAAATATGTGTCCTTAAAGAAAAAGGGCAGGACTAATAACTCGAGAGCCCCCTTGATGTCTAGGGACATACAGAGTAGGATAAAAAAAAGAGAGGCTTATGACAGATACCGAGGGCTGAATACTGCAGAATCTCTGGAGAAGTATAGAAAGTGCAGGGGTGAAATTAAAAAGGATATTAGGAAAGCAAAAAGAGAGCATGAAAAATTCTTGGCAAGTAAAATCAAAGTAAACCCAAAGATGTTTTATAAATATATTAAGAGCAAGAGGATAACTAAAGAAATGGTAGGGCCTATTAGAGACCATGAGGGTAATCTGTGTGGAGGCGGAAGATGTGGCTATGGATCTTAATGAATGCTTTGCGTCTGTTTTCACAAAGGAGAGGGGCAATGCAGACACTGCAGACACTGCAGACACTGCTATCAGGGAGGAGGAGTGTGAAATACTAGATGAAATAGACATAATGAGAGAAGAGGTATCAAAGGGTTTAGCAGTTTATCCCAGGATGTTAAGCGAAGCTAAAGAGAAAATAACAGAGGGTTTGACCATCATTTTCCAATCCTCTTTGGATTCAGGTGTGGTGCCAGAGGACTGGAGGACTGCTAATGTGGTTCCTTTGTTTAAGAAGGGAGAAAGGGATAGATTGAGTAATTAAAGGCCAGTCAGCCTAACCTCGGTGATGGGAACGGTTGTGTATGGAGAAAGAGTCAGACTGAACACTGTGAGCTCAAAGTAAAGTGTGACTTTAATCTTTTATTGCAGGTCTCCAGAGTGCCTCTCCAACCTGTGAAGCCTCCTTAAATACCTGTGCTCCTAAGGGATTATGGGATCCCTTGTGACTCCGGGGATGAGCACCCTATTGGCTATACAGAGTAAATACAAGTATATATACATAACAACACTCCCTCCCCCCCTTCTCCCGCCCCCCCACCCCCCGCAAAGTCAATAGAGTAACTATTTACAACGTGAGTCGATCTAGGGCCCTTCTTGCCCTGGTTGATCGCCTTGATGTGAAAGCTGGTGTTGTTGAATCATTTATTGGGCCCTCGCTGGGCTGCTGTGCAGCTGGCCTTGCTGGGCTGCCTGGTGTGTTGGGCCCTGCTGGGCTGCTGTGGATGATGGGTTCTACTTCGTGGTCAACCGTGGTGCCGGTTGCCACTAGTGTGTATGTTGGGGGATCAAAAAGATAGGGTCCAAGGTGGGTTGTTCAGGATAGTTTGTGAATCTGAATTTGATTTGGTCCAAGTGTTTCCGGTGAATGAGGCCATTTGAAAGTTTGACTCGAAACACCCTGCTCCCCTCTTTGGCCACGACAGTGCCAGGAAGCCACTTGGGACCTTGTCCATAATTTAATACAAATACAGGATCATTGATTTCAATCTTGCGTGACACATTTGAGCTATTATGGTATGCACTTTGTTGAGGCCGGCTGCTCTCTACCTGTTCATGTAGATCAGGGTGAACTTACGAGAGTCTTGTCTTAAGTGCTCTTTTTATGAGCAGTTCAGGTGGGATCCCAGTGAGTGAGTGGGGTCTCGTGCAGTAACTAAGCAGGATTTGGGATCGGCGAGTCTGCAGTGAGCCTCCAGTTACCCTCTTCAAGCCTTGCTTGATGGATTGCACTGCTCTCTCTGCCTGACCATTGGACGCTAGTTTAAACGGGGCAGATGTGACATGTTTGATCCCGTTATGGGTCATGAATTCTTTGAACTCAGCACTGGTGAAACATGGCCCGCTGTCACTCACCAGGACATCGGGTAAGCCGTGTGTGGCAAACATGGCCCGCAGGCTTTCAGTAGTGGCAGCAGACGTGCTAGCCGACATTATCTCACATTCAATCCACTTGGAGTACGCGTCTACAACCACAAGGAACATTTTACCAAAGAACAGGCCTGTATAGTCAACGTGTACACTAGACCACAGTTTGGAGGGCCAAGACCATAAACTTAGCGGCACCTCCCTGGGTACATTGCTAAACTGCGAGCATGTATTACATCAAGTCCGCATCGATACCAGGCCACCACACGTGGGATCTGGTTATTGCTCTCATCATTACGATGCCTGGGTGGGTACTGTGGAGGTCATTGATGAAGGTGTTTCTGCCCTTCTTGGGGACCACTACTCAATTGCCCTACAGAAGGCAGTCTGCCTGTATAGACATTTCATCTTTGTGCCACTGGAACAGCTTTATCTCTTCCTGTGTTTCCACAGGGACACAGGACCAGCTCCCGTGAAGCACACAGCTTTTGACTAGAGATAATAAGGGGTCCTGGCTTGTCCAGGTTTTGATCTGCCGGGTAGTGATGGCTGATTGCTCACTCTCAAATGCTTCCATAACCATGGCTAGATCTGCGGGCGGCGCCATTTCCACCCCCGTGGTGGGCAATGGCAGCCTACTGAGAGCATCGGCGCAGTTTTCTGTGCCTGGCCTGTGGCGGATGGTGTAGTTGTATGCAGACAACATGAGCGCACATCTCTGGATGCGGACTGATGCGTTGGTATTTATCCCTTTACTCTCGGAGAACAGGGATATAAGTGGCTTATGGTCAGTTTCCAATTCGAATTTTAGCCCACACAGGTATTGATGCATTTTCTTTGCTCCATAGATACACACTAACGCTGCTTTCTGAATCATGCTGTCGGCTCTCTTAGCCTTAGACAGACTCCTGGATGCATAAGCAACCGGTTGCAGTTTCCCGAAATCACTAGCTTGTTGCAATACGCCATATGACGACGCATCACATGCTAGTACCAAACGCTTACTTGGATCATACAACACAAGCAATTTTTTTGAGCATTACAATTTTCTCGCTTTTACAAAGGCATTTTGTTGTTTTTTGCCCCAAACCCATTCGTCCCCTTTTCATAGTAAGACATGCAGTGGTTCTAACAGTGTGCTGAGACCCGGTAAGAAGTTACCAAAGTAGTTCAGGAGTCCCAGAAACGACCGCAACTCTGTCACGTTCTGTGGCCTTGGTGCGTTCTCAATTGCCTCCATCTTCGCGTTGGTGGGTCTGATGCCGTCCGCCGCAATCCTCGTTCCCAGGAACTCCACTTCAGGTGCCAGGAAATCGTACTTCGAGCGTTTTAACCTGAGCCTATTGCAGTTGAGTCGACTGAGAACCTCTTCCAGGTTCTGCAGATGCTCGACTGTGTTCCGAGCTGTGACCAAGATGTCGTCCTGGAAGACCACGGTGTGCAGGATCGACTTCAGTAAGCTTTCCATGTTTCTCTGGAATATCGCCGCCGCCGATCAGATTCCAAATGGGCATCTATTATAAACAAAAAGACCTTTGTGCATGTTGATGCAGGTGAGGGCCTTCAATGATTCCTCTAGTTCCTGCGTCATGTAGGCTGAAGTCAGGTCCAGCTTCATGAAAGTCTTTGCTCCCACCAGTGTTGCAAAGAAGTCATTGACCTTTGATAGTAGGTATTGGTCCTGCAGTGAGAAACGACTGATAGTTACTTTGTAATCGCCACAGATTCTGACAGTGCCGTCTCCCTTGAGGACTGAACTCGATCGGGGAAATGATGTGCTCACTTTGCAGCCAGTCTAGCTTGATCTCTACCCTTTCTCTCATCATGTACAGTACTGCTCTCGCCTTGTGATGGATGGGTCATGCCCCCGGAATTAGGTGGATCTGCACTTTTGCTCCTTGGAATTTCCAGATGCCTGGTTCGAACAGCGAAGGAAATTTGTTTAAGACCTGGGCACACGAAGTGTTGTCAGCGGACGATAGTGCTCGGATGTCGTCCCAGTTCCAGCGTATCTTTCCCAGCCAGCTCCTGCTGAGCAGCGTGGGACCATCGTCCGGTGCCACCCAGAGTGGTAGCTTGTGCACCACTCCATCGTAGGAGACCTTTAAGGTAGTACTGCCGATTACAGGAATCAGTTCTTTCGTGTAAGTTCTTAGTTTTGTGCGCACTGGAGTTAAGACTGGTCTTGAAGCCTTGTTACACCACAACCTTTCGAAAGTCTTTTTGCCCAGGATGGACTGGCTCGCGCCCGTGACCAGCTCCATTGACACCGGGAATCCATTTAGTTCGACATTCAGCATTATCGGGGGACAATTTGTGGTGAATGTGTGCACCCCATGTACCTCTGTCTCCTCGATCTGAGGCTTTGGTTCGTCATGATCCTTCGTGGATCTGTCCTGCTCTGCAACATGGTGGTTTGCAGGTTTAACAGGCTTTGCAGCTCACCTATACACTCGTTGGATGTGTCCCATTGTTCCACAGCCCTTGAAAACGTACTCTTTGAATTGGCATGAATGGAAACGCTGATCACCCCCACAGCGCCCACAAGGTGTTAATGGCCTTACATTCATCACCAGGTGTTAATGGCCTTGCATTCATCACCTTTGATGGTGGACTCTGAGACATCTGCGGACGTGTAGCTGCAGGTATGTGTGACCTGCCCTGTACATTATGATTCGAAAACAACATCATTTTGTTCACAGTATTGTAGCAGCACTTGTGTGCTGAGAGATTTGCTTCGTATTGTCAGTGGTGGCAATGAACACCTGGGCTATCGCTATCGCCTTACTCAAGGTTGGGGTCTCTACGTCAAAAGTTTATGAAGTGTAGTTTCATGGCCAATGCAAATACGAAAAAATTTCTGAGCATATGCTCCAAATATCCTCCAAATTCGCAATGTCCTGCAAGGTGTCTAGGCTTGGCGACATAACTCGCCACTTCCTGGCCTTCAGACCTTTTGTAGCTGTAGAACCGGTACCTCGCCATCAGAACGCTTTCCTTCGGGTTCAACTGCTCTCGGACCAGTGTGCACAAATCATCATACGATTTCTCCGTGGGTTTCGCTGGAGTGAGCAGATTCTTCATGAGGCCATACATTGGTGCCCCACAGACGGTGAGGAGGATCGCCCTTCGTTTGGCAGCGCTCTCTTCCCCATCTAGCTCATTGGCCACAAAGTATTGGTCAAGTCGCTCCACAAAGATTTCCCAATCATCATCTCCCTCTGAGAATTTCTCCAGGATGCCCACTGTTCTCTTTGGTTCACTATCTGTATCTCATCGCCATTTGTTGTGTATGAAGAAAGAGTCTGACTGGATACTGTGAACTCAAAGTAAAGTGTGACGTTAGTCTTTTATTGCAGGTCTCCAGAGTGCCTCTCCAACCTGTGAAGCCTCCTTAAATACCTGTGCTCCCAAGGGATTATTGGATCCCTTGTGACTCCGGGGGATGAGCCCTCTGGTGGCTGTATAGAGTAAATACAAGTATACATATATAACAGGAACATTATTGGAAAAAATTCTGAAGGACAGGATAAATCTTCATTTAGAAAGACACGGATCAATCAAGGACAGTCAGCACGGATTTGTTAAGGGAAGGTTGTGTCTGATTAAATTGATTACATTTTTTGAGGAGGTAACAAGGAGGGTTGATGAGGGTAGTGCATTTGATGTAGTGTATATGGATTTCAGCAAGGCTTCTGATAAGGTTCCACATGGGAGACTGGTCACGAAAGTAAAAGCCCATGGGATCCACGGCAAAGTGGCAAGTTGGATCCAAAATTGGCTCAAAGGCAGGAAGCAGAGGGTAATGGTTGATGGGTGTTTTTTGACTGGAAGGCTGTTTCCAGTGGGGTTCCACAGGGCTCAGTACTAGGTTCCTTGCTTTTGTGGTATACTTCAATCATAAGGGGCTAGAACCTCCATGTTTTTTTGCATGCTTGACACCCACTTAATGCCGATTTTACTACTGAAATGATCTATAACGCCCATATATCGCCCATTTTGGCACAAAATGGAAACTGGCGGGCGTTTTTCGGAAACTTATCGCTGAGCGTTACTTTCCCCATGTGCTTAATGCCAAGAAAAAATATTACTGCCCGCCCATTGTTTTTGGGCGGAATCTTCAGAATGGGCAAATTCAATGGCTATAATATCGCCCAGCGTTACATTCCGCATGGATTTAACACCGAGATTCAATATTAACGCCCGCCCACTTTTTTTTGTCATTAAGAGCATATTTACCGAAACTAGCAGCATGAGATCGCCCAGCGTCAATTTCACCACCTCGCACACATATCGCCCACAATATCGCTCACCCAAAAAAAACGCCCACAAAAAGTGGAAATAACCGGAATGACTCACATATTATGGACGCCATCTTCTAGATCACATGTCGCGTCCTTTAAAAGGCTGCTGTGCTTCAACGTCGGCGGAGTTTGGATGTACTCTGCAGGTCGTTGGAGTTGATGTGAACATCTGTAAAAACATCTTGACCATACTGTGACCGATTGGAATTGAAGAGTTGTCTTCGTCGGGACTTTCCTTGTTTGTGACCAATCGGTGTAAAACAGAGAGCTACTGCAATGGGCCCTGTCCTATCTCACTCTCTCTTGGTGACCAAGTACACGCAGCAGACTCGACATCGCCGAAGGAACGCTCCACTGCATTATGTGCCTCATGTAAGACGTGACAGATAGATGAGGGAGACCAGACGTTACATCACCTGCAAGTACAAGAAGAAGCATTCTTACCTCGACTTGCCCGACACCTTCGGAGTCTGCGCTTCCACAAAGAGGTTATCACTGAGGTATGCCAGCTCATAAGGGCAGATCTGCAGCTGCCAGCACCATCATTACTGCACTGTCCATTGAGGTCAAGGTCACCGCGGCACTGTCGTTCTACACCTCGGGTTCTTTTCAGGCCACAGCTGGAGACATTTGCAGACTTTCTCAGAATGCCACACATTACTGCAATAGACAGGTTACTGAAGCCTGTACTCAAGCAGGAGGGACTTGGTCAGCTTCCCTATGACCAGGGAGGCACAGAGTGAGGGGGCTCTAGGATTCTCCAGAATTGCAAACTTCCCCAAAGTTTAGAGAGCAATAGACTGTACGTACATCGCGATGCGGGCACCTTTTCAGGATGCTGAGGTTTTCAGGAACCACAAGGGATTCCACTCCCTGAATTTCCAAATGGTTGTCGACCACCAGTGAATTATACTGGCAGTGAATGCTCAATTTCAGGGCAGCATCCATGATGCTCATATCCTGCGTGAGAGCACTGTATCTGACTTGTTTCACAATGAGCCACAAGGTCAATGCTGGATGCTTGGTGACCTGGCTAATGATCCCCTGCGTGACACCCACACCGAGAGGCGATACAATGAGAACCACAGAGCAACTTGCAATGTCGTAGAGAAAACCATTGGAGTTCTGAAGCAACGCTTTAGATGCCTGGACCACTCAGGAGACGAGCTCCAATACCACCCTGAGCAGGTAGCTCAATTTGTGGTGATGTGCTCCATGCTACACAACTTGGCTATCAGGAGGGGATAATAATTGCCTGATGAGTCTGACAGTCCACCTCACCAGAGAGAGGAAGAGGAGGATGAGGAGGCAGACGCTGACATTGGCCCAGACAATCAGGCTGATGCTGAAGCCATGCCCCCGCCCCCCCTGTAGACTGCATGAAAGGGCCCATGGTGGCATGATAGCTGCAAGAGCCTTATATCAGGAGCTCATCAATGATCGCTTTGCCTGAAAGAACGTTGGTGTTATTTACAAGGCTGACAAATTGCTCGGTGTGCAGGTCGTACATCAATGATGGGCATCACATTGGTGGCAATTAAAGTTTAAGTTGATTGAAGTTAAGTGTGATTATACCTTTGCTGTTAAGGAATCACCAGCGTGTAATGGTGCAGCTATCTGAGCCAATGTGCCACAAGGTTTTGTTAAATAAAAAACATTTAAACCGAACATTAGTCTGAAATCATCAGTATTTCTGTACAAACCAATCCTTTTCCCCCCACACCCCCGCTTCTCCTCTCCACTTCTACTCCTTCCCCTTCCCCTCCTGACTCCAAGTCGCCTGGCCGAGGAGGTCCTCAGGCAATGCATCATTGGGGAGGGGTGACGGATGAAGCGCTGCTTGGATGGATACGGGAGAGCACGGTCCCGAGGTGGGAACGTGCTCCGAGCCAGAAGCAAGATGTTACTCATGTGTGGTTGGCAATGGGGGTGCATCACCTTGGGGTACAGTGTGGCGCTCCGGGACCACTGGGAGCCCTTCGCCACCAGTTTTCCTGGTTACAAGCTCCAGGGCCTCCTCCATCCCTTCCATGTTCTATCTTATTTGTTGGACAAAAACTCGGTGCCATTTATGTTCTTGGTGCTTAGTAGGCTTTTTGTTACTGGTAAATCTCCGTCGTGCCTCCCACAACAGCCAGACAAGCACACACCACAGCCACACACGCTTTCAGTGCCTCTGAGCTCCCTCTCTCTCTGTCTCCTCTTCTGCGCATGTCATGATGACCCTTGACTTCCTGAATCACAGGAATCGAGCATTGCCATGTCGTTGCTAAGGACGGCCACACTTTACGGCAGAAGGTCAAAAAATATTTATACTACCTCCATTTGATATCGCTCGCGGTAACACCCATTTTCAAAAATGGAATTTAGGTGTTTTGAGAATGGGCAAGAAGCCGGCGATCTGAAAACCCCTTTTTTAATGCCCACGTCGGAAATAATGTCCATTTTTGGGCAATAAGCACAAAAGTAGAGGTTCTAGCCCTTAGACTTGAATATAGTGGGTATGATTAAGAAGTTTGCAGATGATACTAAAATCGGCTGTGTGGTTGATAATGAAGAAGAAAACTGTAGACTGTAGGAAGATATCAATGTACTGCTCAGTTGGGCAGAATAGTGGCAAATGGAATTTAATCTGGATAAGTGTGAGGTAATGCATTTGGGGAGGGCTAACAAGGAAAGGGAATACACATTAAATGGTAGGACTCTCAAAAGTGTAGAGGAACAAAGGGACCTTGGAGTGCATGTTCACAGATCCCTGAAGGTAGCAGGCCAGGTAGATAAGGTGGTTAAGAAGGCATATGGAATGCTTACCTTTATTAGCCGAGGCTTAGAATACAAGAGCAGGGCGGTTATGCTTGAACTGTATAAAACACTAGTTAGGCCAAAGCTGGAGTACTGTGTGCAGTTCTGGTCACCACATGACAGGAAAAATGTGATTGCTCTAGAGAGGATGCAGAGGAGATTTACGAGGATGTTGCTGGGAGTGGAGAATCTTAGCTATGAGGACAGATTGGATAGGCTGGGTTTGTTTTTTTCTTGGAACAGAGGAAGCTGAGGGGAGACCTCATTGAGGTGTATAAAATTGTGAAGGGCCTATAGTGGATAGAAAGGGCCTATTTACCTTAGCAGAGGGGTCAACAACTAGGGGGCATAAATTTAAAGTAATTGGTAGAAGATTTAGAGGAGATTTGAGAGGAACTCACTGCCTGAAAAGGTGGTAGAGGCAGAAACCCTCACCACATTTAAAAAGTACTTGGATGTGCACTTGAAGTGCTGTAACCTGCATGGCTACGGACCTAGAGCTAGAAAGTGGGATTAGACTGGATAGCCTCTTGTTGGCCGGCATGGACACGATGGGCCGAAATGACCTCCTTCCGTGCTATAAATTTCTATGATTCTAGTAGCTGTTTACAGTCAGCAGGCTGTATAAATGCAGAAGAGGATGAGCCCTAGTCAGATGGAGAATTATGAAACCAAGAATAATAGATGTCATAGGTGTAATGGCAAACATACCACACAACAGTGTTGGTTCAAGTTGGCAAGATGCAACCAGAGACACATTGCAGCCCATGTGTATCCAGCGACAGGCCCAATGATAATCAAAGACTTCACTGGGTGGAAACTGAACAGAACAATGTGGGTTTTGATGTATATGCAGTGAAGGGCAAAGCAATACATTCCTTATGTCAGGATTTCAGAATGTTAGTACTGATTAATAATCTCTAATATGACAATAGATACAGCAGCTGATTGCTTAATAATGAGTCAGGTTGTGTATTACAAGAATTTCAGGGGCATACCATTAAAGGCGAGCTCAGCAGAGCTGAAAACTTATTCAGGGGAAAAACGGCAGACGCTTGGACAAATGGAGTCTATAGTACAATACCAGGGGCAACCTATTATTACCTATTATTATAGTGAAATAAGTCAATTGGCCAACACTTATGGGCAAAGAGTGGCGAAGAGTGCTTTGTTTGTATTGATACAGTGTCTGTAGTACAGAAATGGTTAAGTCTCAGCTGGATACTCTGCTGGAGAAATACGCTAATATGTTTGAGGACTCATACGAGGGCATCAAGGGATACAATGCACATATTCGGATTAGCTCGGATGTCAAACTTATTTTTTGTAGACCAAAGCCGGTACCATATGCATTAAAATCTCAAGTAGAGTGAGAGCTTGATAAGTTGGAGAAAAACTGAGTTTTTGTGAAGACTGATCAAAATGACTGGGCCACCCCGTTAGTTGTAGTTCCAAAGGCAGACAAAACGGAATGGCTCTGTGGGGATTATAAAATTACCCTGAATCGAGCATTTGATGATGAACAGTACCCTTTACTGACATCACAGGACCTGTAAGTAGAACTGGCAGGAGCCAAATTCTTCACAAAATTGGATCTCTCCCACGACTATGCTCAACTCAAAGTTGGCAAAGATAGTCAGCAGTACCTGACAGTCAACACACACACAAGTTTATATTTATATACTAAGTTGCCCTATGGTATCAAGTCCTCACCAAAGATATTTCAGGCTACCATGGATCAGATCTTACAGAGAATAGAAACATAGAAACATAGAAAATAGGTGCAGGAGTAGGCCATTCGGCCCTTCTAGCCTGCACCGCCATTCAATGAGGTCATGGCTGAACATGCAACATCAGTACCCCATTCCTGCTTTCTCGCCATAATCCCTTGATCCCCCTAGTAGTAAGGACTTCACCTAACTCCTTTTTCAATATATTTAGTGAATTGGCCTCAACTACTTTCTGTGGTAGAGAATTCCACAGGTTCACCACTCTCTGGGTGAAGAAGTTGCTTCTCATCTCGGTCCTAAATGGCTTACCCCTTATCCTTAGACTGTGACCCCTGGTTCTGGACTTCCACAACATTGGGAACATTCTTCCTGCATCTAACCTGTCTAAACCCATCAGAATTTTAAACGTTTCTATGAGGTCCCCTCTCATTCTTCTGAACTCCAGTGAATACAAGCCCAGTTGCTCCAGTCTTTCTTGATAGGTCAGTCCCGCCATCCAGGGAATCAGTCTGGTGAACCTTCGCTGCACTCCCTCAATTGTAAGAATGTCCTTCCTCAGGTTAGGAGACCAAAACTGTACACAATACTCCAGGTGTGGCCTCACCAAGGCCCTGTACAACTGTAGCAACACCTCCCTGCCCCTGTACTCAAATCCCCTCGCTATGAAGGCCAACATGCCATTTGCTTTCTTAACCGCCTGCTGTACCTGCATGCCAACCTTCAATGACTGATGTACCATGACACCCAGGTCTCGTTGCACCTCCCCTTTTCCTAATCTGTCACCATTCAGATAATAGTCTGTCTCTCTGCTTTTACGACCAAAGTGGATAAACTCACATTTATCCACATTATACTTCATCTGCCATGCATTTGCCCACTCACCTAACCTATCCAAGTTGCTCAGCAGCCTCATAGCATCCTCCTTGCAGCTCACACTGCCACCCAACTTAGTGTCATCCGCAAATTTGGAGATACTACATTTAATCCCCTCGTCTAAATCATTAATGTACAGTGTAAACAGCTGGGGCCCCAGCACAGAACCTTGCGGTACGCCACTAGTCACTGCCTGCCATTCTGAAAAGTCCCCATTTACTCCTACTCTTTGCTTCCTGTCTGACAACCAGTTCTCATTCCATGTCAGCACACTACCCCCAATCCCATGTGCTTTAACTTTGCACATTAATCTCTTGTGTGGGACCTTGTCGAAAGCCTTTTGAAAGTCCAAATATACCACATCAACTGGTTCTCCCTTGTCCACTCTACTGGAAACATCCTCAAAAAATTCCAGAAGATTTGTCAAGCATGATTTCCCTTTCACAAATCCATGCTGACTTGGACCTATCATGTCACCTCTTTCCAAATGCGCTGCTATGACATCCTTAATAATTGATTCCATCATTTTACCCACTACCGATGTCAGGCTGACTGGTGTTTAATTCCCTGTTTTCTCTCTCCCTCCTTTTTTAAAAAGTGCGGTTACATTGGCTACCCTCCACTCGATAGGAACTGATCCAGAGTCAATGGAATGTTGGAAAATGACTGTCAATGCATCCGCTATTTCCAAGGCCATCTCCTTAAGTACTCTGGGATGCAGACTGTCAGGACCTGGGGATTTATCGGCCTTCAATCCCATCAATTTCCCCAACACAATTTCCCGACTAATAAGGATTTCCCTCAGCTCCTCCTCCTTACTAGATCCTCTGACCCCTTTTATATCCGGAAGGTTGTTTGTGTCCTCCTTAGTGAATACCGAACCAAAGTACTTGTTCAATTGGTCCGCCATTTCTTTGTTCCCGGTTATGACTTCCCCTGATTCTGACTGCAGGGGACCTACGTTTGTCTTTACTAACCTTTTTCTCTTTACATATGTGTAGAAACTTTTGCAATCCGTCTTAATGTTCCCTGCAAGCTTCTTCTCGTACTCCATTTTCCCTGCCCGAATTAAACCCTTTGTCCTCCTCTGCTGATATCAATATTTCTCCCAGTCCCCGGGTTCGCTGCTTTTTCTGGCCAATTTGTATGCCACTTCCTTGGCTTTAATACTATCCCTGATTTCCCTAGATAGCCACGGTTGAGCCATCTTCCCTTTTTTATTTTTACGCCAGACAGGAATGTACAATTGTTGTAGTTCATCCATGCGGTCTCTAAATGTCTGCCATTGCCCATCCACAGTCAACCCCTTAAGTATCATTCGCCAATCTATCCTAGCCAATTCACGCCTCATACCTTCAAAGTTAGCCTTCTTTAAGTTCTGGACTATGGTCTCTGAATTAACTGTTTCATTCTCCATCCTAATGCAGAATTCCACCATATTATGGTCACTCTTCCCCAATGGGCCTCGCACAACGAGATTGCTATTAATCCTCTCTCATTACACAACACCCAGTCTAAGATGGCCTCCCCCCTAGTTGGTTCCTTGACATATTGGTCTAAAAAACCATCCCTTATGCACTCCAGGAAATCCTCCTCCACCGTATTGCTTCCAGTTTGGCTAGCCCAATCTATGTGCATATTAAAGTCACCTATTATAACTGCTGCACCTTTATCGCATGCACCCCTAATTTCCTGTTTGATGCCCTTCCCAACATCACTCCCACTGTTTGGAGGACTGTACACAACTCCCACTAACGTTTTTTGCCCTTTGGTGTTCTGCAGCTCTACCCATATAGATTCCACATCATCCAAGCTAATGTCCTTCCTAACTATTGCATTAATCTCCTCCTTAACCAGCAATGCTACCCCACCTCCTTTTCCTTTTATTCTATCCTTCCTGAATGTTGAATACCCCTGGATGTTGAGTTCCCAGCCCTGATCATCCTGGAGCCACGTCTCCATAATCCCAATCACATCATATTTGTTAATATCTATTTGCACAGTTAATTCATTCACCTTATTACGGATACTCCTTGCATTAAGACACAAAGCCTTCAGGCTTGTTTTTTTAACACCCTTTGTCCTTTTAGAATTTTGCTGTAATGTGGCCCTTTTTGTTCTTTGCCTTGGGTTTCTCTGCCCTCCACTTTTCCTCATCTCCTTTCTGTTTTTTGCTTTTGTCTCCTTTTTGTTTCCCTCTGTCTCCCTGCATTGGTTCCCATCTCCCTGCCATATTAGTTTAACTCCTCCCCAACAGCACTAGCAAACACTCCCCCTAGGACATTGGTTCCGGTCCTGCCCAAGTGCAGACAGTCCGGTTTGTACTGGTCCCACCTCCCCCAGAGCCGGTTCCAATGCCCCAGGAATTTGAATCCTGCTGCACCACTGCTCAAGCCACGTATTCATCTGCGCTATCCTGCGATTCCTACTCTGACTAGCACGTGGCACTGGTAGCAATCCCGAGATTACTACTTTTGAGGTCCTACTTTTTAATTTAGCTCCTAGCTCCTTAAATTCATTTCGTAGGACCTCATCCCTTTTTTTACCTATGTCGTTGGTACCAATGTGCACCACGACAACTGGCTGTTCTCCCTCCCTTTTTAGAATGTCCTGCACCTGCTCCGAGACATCCTTGACCCTTGCACCAGGGAGGCAACATACCATCCTGGAGTCTCGGTTGCGGCCGCAGAAACACCTATCTATTCTCCTTACAATTGAATCCCCTATCACTATCGCTCTCCCACTCTTTTTCCTGCCCTCCTGTGCAACAGAGCCAGCCACGGTGCCATGAACTTGGCTGCTGTTGCCATCCCCTGATGAGTCATCCCCCCAACAGTACCCAAAGCAGTGTATCTGTTTTGCAGGGGGATAACCACAGGGGACCCCTGCACTACCTTCTTTGCACTGCTCTTCCTGCTGGTCTTCCATTCCCTATCTGGCTGTGGACCCTTTCCCTGCGGTACGACCAACTCGCTACACGTGCTACTCACGTCATTCTCAGCATCGTGGATGCTCCAGAGTGAATCCACCCTCAGTTCCAACTCCACAACACGGTCCGTCAGGAGCTGGAGGCGGATACACTTCCCGCACACGTAGTCGTCAGGAACACTGGTGTCGTCCCTGAGTTCCCACATAGTACAGGAGGAGCATAACATGTGACCGAGCTGTCCTGCCATGACTTAACCCTTAGATAGGCAACAACAATGCTAAAGTTTACTCACTGTTATACAAGAGAAAAAAGAAAACCTACTCACCAATCACCAGCCAATCACTTACCCCCATGGCTGTGACATCACCTTTCTGTTTCTTTCTACTTCTTTTTGCCTTCTCCCTGTAGCTGCACTGGCTAGCCTTTTATAGGCCTCACCAATGGACCTCCTCGACGCTGCTCCCGACTGCCGCCAACGCTGGGCCCCGGACTCCCTGCTGTGCCTTTTATAGGCCTCACCAACGGACCTCCTCGACGCTGCTCCCGACTGCCGCCGACGCTGGGCCCCGGACTACTGCTGTGCCTTTTATAGGCCTCTCCACGCACCTCCGACGCTGCTCCCGACTGCTGCCGACGAATGAATCAATGTTTGTGTTATCAAGATGATGTGTTGTTAGCCACCGGCACAAAGAGGGAAATCCTGGAAATCTTAGAAAAAACATAGAAACATAGAAAATAGATGCAGGAGTAGGCCAATCGGCCCTTCGAGCCTACACCACCATTCAATAAGATCATGGCTGATCATTCACCTCAGTATGCCTTTCCTGCTTTCTCTCCATACCCCTTGATCCCTTTAGCCGTAGGGGCTATATCTAACTCCCTCTTGAATATATCCAACGAACTGGCATCAACAACTCTCTGCAGTAGGGAATTCCACAGGTTAACAACTCTCTGAGTGAAGAAGTTTCTCCTCATCTCAGTCCTAAATGGCTTATCCCTTATCCTTAGACTGTGTCCCCTGGTTCTGGACTTCCCCAACATTGGGAACATTCTTCCTGCCTCTAACCTGTCCAGTCCCATCAGAATTTTGTTTCCATGAGATCCACTCTCATTCTTCCAAACTCCAGTGAATACAGGCCCAGTTGATCCAGTCTCTCCTCATATGTCAGTCCTGCCATCCCAGGAATCAGTCTGGTGAACCTTCGCTGCACTCCCTCAATAGCAAGAACATCCTTCCTCAGATTAGGAGATGAAAACTGAACACAATATTCCAGGTGAGGCCTCACCAATGCCCTGTACAACTGCAGTAAGACCTCCCTGCTCCTATACTCAAATCCCCTAGCCATGAAGGCCAACATACCCTTTGTCTTCTTCACCGCCTGCTGTACCTGCATGCCAACTTTCAATGACTGATGTACCATGACACCAAGGTCTCAATGCACCTCCCCTTTTCCTAATCTGCCACCATTCAGATAATATTCTGCCTTCGTGTTTTTGCCACCAAAGTGGATAATCTCACATTTATCCACATTATACTGCACCTGCCATGTATTTACCCACTCCCCTAACCTGTTCAAGTCACCCTGCAACCTCTTAACATCCTCCTCACAGCTCACACCGCCACCCAGTTTAGTGTCATCTGCAAACTTGGAGATATTACACTCAATTCCTTCATCTAAATCACTGATGTATATTGTAAATAGCTGGGGTTCCAGCACTGAGCCCTGCAGCACCCTACTAGTCACTGCCTGCCATTCTGAAAAGGACCCGTTTATCCTGACTCTCTGCTTCCTGTCTGCCAACCAGTTCTCTATCCACGTCAGTACATTACCCCCAATACCATGCGCTTTGATTTTGCACACCAATCTCTTGTGTGGGACCTTGTCAAAAGCCTTTTGAAAGTCCAAATACACCACATCCATTGGTTCTCCCTTGTCCACATCCTCAAAAAATTCTAGAAGATTTGTCAAGCATGATTTCCCTTTCATAAATCCATGCTGACATGGACTGATCCTGTCACTGCTTTCCAAATGCGCTGCTATTTCATCTTTAATAATTGATTCCAACATTTTCCCCACCACCGATGTCAGGCTAACCAGTCTATAATTCCACATTTGCTCTCCCTCCTTTTTTAAAAAGTAGTGTTACATTAGCTACCCTCCAGTCCATAGGAACTGATCCAGAGTCGATAGATTGTTGGCTTTACCCCAATTGAGAACATTTGTTCTTGATATTCAGACGGTTCAATGACCATAATCTGAAGCTGAAGAGGAGTCAATGTGCATTCATACAGCGTGTTTTTTCTAGGATTGCGGGTTGATGAAAATGGTCTCCAACCAGTTAAAGAGAAAGTGCAAGCCTTCATGATGGCTCTGGAACCAAGAAATGATACTGAATTACGATTCTTTTTCGGTATAGTCCAATATTATGCTTGTTTTCTTCCTGGAATAGCAACGATGTTCACACCACTCCATTATTTACTGAAGAAAGTGGTGTGTTAGATATGGAACAAAGAGCAACGGAATGCATGCGACACATGCAGAGTGAATGGCACAGAAGCTGAAGAATTTCTAAAGTGCATTCAGGCGAACTTCTTTATTTAGTATGTAACAAGCCCAAAAAGGGAGGTGGCGGTTCTGGATTCGGTTTTGGGAATGAAGAGGGGCAGGTGGAAGGGGTATCAGTGGGAGAGCATTTCGGTGCTAGTGATCATAATTCAGTAAGATTTAGGGTAGTTATGGAAAAGGACAAAAGCAGACCAAGAATAAAAGTTCTCAATTGGGGTAAAGCCAATTTTGCTGAGCTGAAATGGGATTTGGCCATGGTGGACCAGAAACGGCTACTTGATGGTAAATCAATGTCAGAACAGTGGGAGGCATTCGAGGAGGAGATCCTGAGGGTCCCTTTAAAAAAAGGGTGGGGATAACAAATCTAGAGCCCCCTGGATGTCAAGGGGCATACAGGGTAAAATAAAGAAATAAAGATTATCCTATGATAGATACCGAAACCTCAACATTGCAGAAACTCTAGAGGAATATAAGAAGTGCAGGGGTGCAATTAAAAGAGATATCAGGAAAGCAAAGATAGAGCATGAAAGAATGTTGGCAAGTAAAATCAGGGAAAACTCAAAGATGTTTTATAAATACATTAAGAGCAAGACGATAACTAGAAAAAGAATTTTTGGGGTCTGTTAGAGACCATAAAGGACATCTGTATGTGGAGGCAGAAGGCATGAGTATGATTCTTAATGAATATTTTGCATCTGTTTTCACAAAAGAGAGTGGTGATGCAGACTTTGCAATGAGGGAGGAGGAATGTGAAATATTAGACGAGATAAACATAGGGACAGAGGAAGTATTAAAGGGCTTAGCAGCTTTGAAAGTGGATAAATCCCCAGGCCGGGATGAAATCTATCCCAGGCTGTTAAGAGAAGCAAAAGAGGAAATAGCAGAGGCTTTGACTATCATTTTCCAATCCTCTCTGGCTACAGGTGTAGTTCCAAAGGACTAGATGAATGCTAATGTTGTACTTTGTTTAACAAGGGAGAAAGGGATAGACCGAGTAATTACATGCTAGTCAGCCTAACCTCGGTGGTGGGAAAATTATTGGAAAAAATCCTGAGTGACAGGATAAACCTTCAGTTGGAAAGACATGGATTAATCAAGGACAGTCAGCGTGGATTTGTCAAGGGAAGGTCGGGTCCGACTAACTTGATTGAATTTTTTGAGGCGGTAACCAGCAGGGTCGATTAGGACAGTGTGTATGATGTAGTGTACATGGAT